>NC_142879.1:52100000-53459583 GCF_051225735.1 Oryctolagus cuniculus | reverse complement strand
GAATTCAAATGGCCAAAAGACACATGAAAAAAATGCTCAGGATCTAGCCATCAGGGAAATGCAAATCAAAAACACAATGAGGTTTCACCTCAACCCTGTTAGAATGGCTCTCATACAAAAAGTAAGAAACAACAAATGTTGGTGAGGGTGTGGGGATAAGGGTACCTTCATCCACTATTGATGGGAATGTAAACTGGTACAGCCACTGTGGAAGACAGTATGGAGATAATCTCAGAAAGCTTAATATAGACCTACCATATGACCCAGCCACCCTACTCCTGGGAATTTATCCAAAGGAAATGAAATCAGCATATGAAAGGGTGATATGTACCCCCCACATTCATGTCAAATCAATTTACAATAGCTAAAATATGGAATTAACCCAGATGTCCATCAAGTGAAGACTAGATAAAGAAATTATGGTATATATACACTATGGAATACTACACAGCAGTAAAAAATAATCCTGGCATTTGCAACAAACTAGATGCAACTGGAAACCATTATACTTAGTGAAATAAGCCAGTCACAACAAAAAATGTCATATGGTCTTTATGATCTGTGGTAACTAATAGAGTATTTAAAATGTAATCTATTGCAGTAAAACTGACACTTTGAGATGGAGTGATTTATAACAGCCCTTGCCTTGACTGTTGAGGAACAAAGATTTTTCTCATTTGGTTGGTTTTGCTATTTTTTCTTGTTTTCTTCATACTAATCAGTGAGCTCTCTACTTAGTGTAGGGTTAACCTTATGATATAAACATTAACTGAAAATTGATCTCTATATAAAATAAGAATGGAAAAGCAAGAGGGAGGAGGAAGAAAGGTGAGAGTACGGGTGGGAGAGAAGTTGTGGTGGGGGAATCATCATGTATGGTGATTCTTCATGCATGAAGTTGTATTCCTTAAACAAAATTTAAAAATACATCCAGAACCTAAAATGAGCTCAAGAAATTGAACAACAACAAAACAAACAATCCAGATAAGAAATAGGCAAAAGATTTGAACAGGAATTTTTCAAGAGAAGAAATTCAAATGGCCAACAGACACCTTAAAAATGCTCAGGATCACTGGCCTTTAGGGAAATGCAAATCAAAACCACAAGGACGTTTCCCCTACCCCAGTCAAAATGGTTTTCATATATAAATCAACAAATAATAAATGCAGGTGAGAATGTGGGGAAAAAAGTACCCTAATCCACTGTTGGTGGGAATGTAAACTGCTACAGCCACTGTGGAAGACAGAATGGAGATACCTCAGAAAGCTGAAAACAGATCTACCATATATCCCAGCAATTCCACTCCTGGGTATTTACCCAAGGGAAATGAAATCAGCCTATGAAAGACTTATCTGTACCCACATGTTCATTGCAGCTCAATTTACAATAGTTAAAATATGAAATCAACCCAGATGTCCATCAACTGATGACTGGATAAATAAATTATATCATATATACACTATGGAGTACTACTCAGCAGTAAAATAAATTAAATCCTGTTTTTCACACAAAATACATACAACTGGAAACCATTATACTTAGTGAAATTAGCCAGTTCCAAGAAGACAAATACCATATGTTCTCCCTGATCTGTGGTAACTAATAAAGTACCTAAAATGTAATGTATAGGAGTGAAATGCACATTTTGAGATTTGATGATTATTTATAGCCCTTGTCTCTAGTGTTGAGGAACAGTGTTTTTTGTCTTCATACTATTTGCTGAACACTTCACTTAGTATAGGGTTAACTTTTTGAGTATAAAGTAAACTGAAAATAGGTCTTTGTAAGAACTAAGAGTAGGACTAGGAGAGAGAGGAGGAAGACAGTGGGAATGTGGGTGGGAGAGGGGTGGGGGGCAAGAATCACTATGTTCCTAAATCCGTACATATGAAATGCATGAAATTTGTATACCTTAAACCATATTAATAAATAAATAAATATTTAAAAGAAGAATTAAGAATGAATGAAAAAATGCAGATACATAAAGGTGCTAGCAGCCATGTGGTTCCTATAAGTAGAGAAAACAAAGAGAAACAGCAATGAAAGATGGAGAGGGAGACTCCTGACAATGTTCAAGTTCACAGAGGCCCTGAGGCCCAGCCACAGTTTTTCCGTTCAGCTGCATGGAGATGAGTTGCAGAGGGCTCCAGGATGCACCTGCCTCCATGTGTTTTAATGCACAGTTTCTCTGAGACTAGTACCTCCAAACGATGCCAAAGGCTGCTGTGTGCTTAACTTTTGGGCTCTAAAGCAAGATTTCTAGGAGTAAACCCTATACTCGCAATTCCTATCTGCTCTCTAAAATTCCTTCCCAAGACCCTGAAGAAACATCTTTAGTAAGTGTTACTTTTTTTACAGGCCCCTAGGCAATGTGAGAATTCCTCTAGTCAAAAGCTTGACTCACTCTTACTGCAAGTAGTATTCCAACAAGGAAGATGGCTCCCAGCAGTTCCCTTTGTGCAAAGAAAGCAGAAGGCTTCGGTATGTGGGACTGCCTAGCTAGGCAGTCAGAGCAGAATGACTTTCTCAAGTAGAATATGCTTTATAATTTGATTTCTGATAATTCTGAAGCAAGAGGCACTACAAGTCACCTGCCACCTAAAATAAACTCCATGAAAGATCAGAGTAACAGTGTTCTTGCATCTGGTCATGGCTAAAGCAAACACTTATGGAGATTTTCAAGTACATGACTATGAGAGAAACAGGTTTCGATCAATTCAAAAAGCACCATTACAGAAAGCAACCAGGGACCTTGCTAGGTGTTTTTCCCTTGTCTGTTAAAAAAAAAAAGGAATGGACATTTCTGGACATAGGCATGTGTGGCTACAATGGAAGTGATCCATATTTTAATTTAGAGATTAGGCATAGTATCCTTTTCAGTAGCTTATTTCAATAAATAATTGCTTTTTTCTTTAGGAAATTTATGCTTATCACATTCATCATTCATACCTGGGAGAAAAAGAAAATTATAGACACTGTTGATTGCAAACAGTTTTGCCAGACAAGTGCCCAAATAAGCAAGTCAAATTTGTTCAATACTAAATATAGGGAAAGTCTAGTCATATTTATGCATAAGCAGGTACAATTTTTATGTATCACATACATAAAGAAATAAGTGAAGAACCTGTTACAAAAAAAAAAAATACATGGCAGGCTCTCCCAGGTCCTAAAATGTGTCTATCACTCTCTACAGTTAATGTCATGGGAATGGTGGTGGATAACGAACAGGAAAAAGCCTGGTAGATTTCCAAGTGATCAAAGAGAAGCCATTACAAATGCATGACACCACAAACTAAAAACAGAGAGGCAGTGAAGCAAGGAGAATAAATAAAAACTTGGAGGAAGGGGAGTCAGATTTGAAATGATGCCTTAGTAGAAACTGAAAAGACATAAAATCTCCAAAACAAGGCATACATATACATATGCATGGATTTCAAAAATTTTTGCATCAAAACAAACATCTTTTAAGTTCATGTTCATGAATTTTTTTGCAGTTCCCTTGCATTTATAGTTCAGTATTATCCACAGCTGCAGATGTCCATTGAGGGTCTCAGAATGTTTGCCCCTACTAAGGGAAGACTATTGTTCCTGAAGTGGTAGATTGAATTAGGCTCCATTTCTCTCTCCTCTGCAATGGAATTATACATCTATACCTTTTGTCCTTTAAGTTTTCAGCTTCCTTCACACTGTGGTGGAGTAGAATTTTACAACTCATTAAAATGATTAGGTTTGGTCATTGACTTGCTTTACCATGAGAGTATGCCTAGGGTGGCTCTTGGTCCAAACAGGATGACAGGTAAGTGGAGCTGGGTGGACCCTAACACCCACAGCCTAGAGCCAAGCCTGGGTAACTTGAAACTCAAAGCAGAGGTGCTCGGCTAGGCTATGCAGACTTACCACCTGCACACTCATGCACCTGGGAAAACGGCTTCTGAGATTTTGAGGTTGATTTTCACATAACATCATTGTATCAATATTATCCAATGGGCCTGATTAAAAGTGGTTTAGACAATGTCATAGGACAAGAATGGAGGTCAGTTGTTTCATGGTTGGTTTGGTGGAGTCATGATGTCTTCAAAGACCAACATTCTTTTCCATCTTCCCACTTGACTGTCCTCACTGTCTCATTGACTTTTCCCCTCATGGAAGCCTGATGGTTTCAAGGTCTCCAGACACTGTTTTTCAAATTGTTAGAATTTCGTGGAGATGGAAATGAAATAGGTGATTTGGAATGATTGTGTCTCCCCCTGCCAAAAACTTCTCATGTACTAAAGCCCTGACTCCTAATGGGTCTATATCAGAAAACAGGGTCCTTAAGGAGGCAATGATGTTTAAATAAGGTCATAAGTATGGGACACTTATCTGAGATAACTGGTGTCCTCGTAAGAAGAAGAAAACACATCAGAGCTCACTTTCTTTGTGCACAGAGAAAAGCTAATTGAGGACACAGTGCAGAGATGCTGTCTGCAATCCAAGGAGAGGGGAAAGCAACCCAGCTGACACCTTGATCTTGAACTTTGAGTCTCTGGAACTGGCAAAAAACAATAAATTCTTTTGTTGTTTCTGTTCTGTCACATTTTGTGTGGCAGCCAGGACAGCCTAGGACAGTGAGGTCAAGAGTGTTCTTGCTTTTTGTTGTGGGAGAAAATCCTCCCAAGGAGTCCACAGACTCCTACCCCAGGCTCCAATGCCCAGAGCTGGGTCACAGTGCCACCTAGCTAGCAAAGAATAGAATTGTCATGATTGGCAGAGACCAATGATGGCTAATTACCTTACTAACTGCCTGGGCACAATCTCATCCTAACACATTTAGGGAATAGAGTTTCCAGAATGAACAAGAATATTCTGTGTTCACCAATTCCAGTGACTTACAACAACAAAAAAGGTTTATTTCATACTCACTGGTATGTCTCTGACACATAGGATGATAGACCTCTATAATGAAACATGGTTGATCTCAGGGAAAAGAGAACAGCATGAACTATGAGCTGGCTCTATGGCTTCTCCATAGGGGTCACCTGCATCATCTCCATTGATATTCTGGAACTAGGCAAATCTCATGACCAATCTTGGTGGCAATAGGGCAGGGAATGACAATCTCTCTTCCCCCATCAAAGGAGGGAAAACTCATTTTTGTGGACAACACAAGGTGTCAGTTTGCTTTCCTGGTGATAAATATCCTCCTTTATCCGTACATGTAGAACATCTTTGTTTCCTTCTCAAAGGAAGCAATCCAAAGTTCTGTAAAGTCACTGTCCAGTTCAAAGTTCAGTAGTTTCTGAGTGGTGCCCAGCAGTCACTCTTTTTTTTTGAGGACTAACTGTCACTACCACCCCCAAATCCAACACACAATACTGAATATCTGATGGATAAGAACAGGATAATTGCAATAAATAATTAAATTCCCGTTTGGAAAAGGACAGAAATGGATACACAGAACAGCTACTGTCCTGCAAGGATACTGAAGTTCCACTAAGCATATCTGTGAAGAGTAGTGACCTTGGGGGAAGAAATCCTTTAGATGAGGCCCTAATGTTACTTCTAAGGAGCAGCTTCTCCTTGGCCACTGACTCCATCCGCTAGGAGATCCTTCCATCACTCATTATCCTCCTTGGCTAAATTTGAAAAGAGCACTGGAGAATATTCTCTCTGTGAGAGCTGATGCCCAATCTCTCCGCCTGCTTCCTACCCATAGAAGCCAAAGGATTACTTCAAATTTTGAAAGATGGAGTCTCCTTCCATCCAAGCTGGTGCTTCATTTGAATCATTTTTACAAAATCTAATTATATTTGTGCAAATTTGATTCCAGTCAATTCCACATGCCAGTGACAACAGCTACATTTTTTGAGACATCACTTTCTCTAGACTAAACTGAGCATATCTTGAGTACAGCATATCCTTGAGTACAGCATATCCTTGAGTACAGCATATCCTTAGTACAGCCACACTTTTGGTCTCTTTTCCTTGGGCCATTTTGCTTGCCTCCCCTCACCGCCCCCCACCCCCCCCCCAAAAAAAAAAAAACATTACTACAGGTCATCTTAATGAAGTCAGATGCTTTAAGAAAGGACATTATGGCCACATCGTTGATGTGGGCCTTAAAACAAGCTTTGTAATTGACTGTTGTCCTTTTAAAGGCTCACTCAAGTATGACATTGTAACTTCTGCATCTTTTGCTAATCCAAGTCCCCGAATTTCTGGTCATTCTCTATTGTCTTTTAATCTTGTCTGAATACAGAATAGTTCTTTCATTTTTATAGTTTCTCTCTCTCTCTCTCTCTCTCTCTCTCTTTTTTTTTTTTTTGACAGGCAGAGTGGACAGTGAGAGAGAGAGACAGAGAAAAAGGTCTTCCTTTGCCATTGGTTCACCCTCCAACGGCCGCCGCGGCCGGCGCGCTGTGGCCAGCACACTGCGCTGATACGAAGGCAGGAGCCGGGTACTTCTCCTGGTCTCCCATGGGGTGCAGGGCCCAAGTACTTGGGCCATCCTCCACTGCACTCCCTGGCCACAGCAGAGAGCTGGCCTGGAAGAGGGGCAACTGGGACAGAATCCGGCGCCCCGACCGGGACTAGAACCCGGTGTGCCGGCGCTGCAAGGCAGAGGATTAGCCTAGTGAGCCGGGGCGCTGGCCATATAGTTTCTCTTATACCTTGCTAACTATATGCAAGAGCAACCAAATCCTGCTATTAACATTCTTTTATCCAATCTTTTTGCCTAACACTCTTAACATATAAGGGATGTTTACCAGCCTTCTTAGTTATTACAGGTGACAATTTCACTGAATTTTTACCACCGTGTTAATATGAGTTACCATCCCTCCAGCATCTATGTCCACTTTTACCCAGCACCATCACCAAAAAAAAAAAAAAAATGCTGTATACACCCCATGCCACTTATGGAGCAAAGTTAATCTAGGGTTATAAAATAGCCCCAGATTTCAGTGGCTAACAAAAGCAAAATTTTAATGTCTTCTCTTGTTATATATTTGTGGTGGGCGAATTCTGTCTCTGCTCTATGCTGACTTCATTCTGAGATCGAGTTTAGAACATCTCTAGTTGGAATGCCATTATCTCTTGATTGAGGGTAAAGAGAACATGATGGTCTACATGCAGGCTTTTAGTTATTTTGTTCAGAAGTGCCACATATCATGTCCGCTCACATTCCATTAGCTGGAGTAAGTCCAAGGCCAAGCTAAAGTCAATGAGTGGGGAACTATACTTCTTTTCCAAGAACAGAGAGAGAATCTTTGGAAACAATCACACAGCCTAACGCAAAGTGTTTCTGTTAGCAAAGAATAGGTACAACTATAAATGGAGTAGGCAGAGTCTGTCCCAAATGGGAAGATCTTGCTTTGAGACCCAAACTTATTATTTTGATTTGGCTTTGAGTCATCTTGAGAGCTATCATGAAAACCCGCATAGTGTGAGTCTGTGAGTGCTGGATATCCACGTGGTGTCACACCTGTAGTCATGACTCAGCCTGATAAAGCTTACAGTTTACTGCCAGGGAGGCCTCATCACTCAGAAGACAGGGTCTTTGAGAAAGTTTGCTTCTGCACAGCTTTCAGCCACAGCCACCTCAACCTGACCCACCCACTCTGGGACCCCTGGCCTCTGAGGGTGGCCTTGAAGGCCAGATGTGGTTGTGATTGGAGGCAGATGCTCAGATGCAGCCAATTTTTCTTATGAATAATAATGAAATGAATTGCCAAGGCCACATCAGGGAAGCATTGGGAGAGGGTGTGGGTGGGGATGATCAAGGCAGGCAAATGGACAATCCTTTATTCGTCACCTTTCCAGGATGGGCTGCTGGACCTCAGCTCTCTGCTCTCTGTCCTCTCACATGCAGAACAGCAAGTTGGGGCCTAATGTGGCCTACATTGCTGAATTCACTTTTTTTTGCCTTCCTCACCAATTGCCATCTATTTATAGTGTGTCTAATCTTACATGCATATTTTATGTTTATTTTTCCCCACAAAGCACTTGGATATCTGCGTACAGTGACATTTAAGTTTGCATTGTGATCTGATATGTGGATTAATACTGATGTAGGTGAACTTTCTCATGCTCTGTCCTGCTTGCTTTTATGTCTTTCTCGCTTGTTTGGCTCCTGGTTCAGTTACAAGCAGATAAATGAGCTTGTTTAGCCATCTGTGTATGCTTCCTGCCAAATGCTTTCTCAGAAGTTCCGACTTCAGCTGCTGTGGTTTGGAATCTTTGCATGGAAAGTCAGCAGCTGCTGGGGTAGCTCGACTCTTGGGCTGGTTTACAGCTCTGCAACTGAAGAAGGGATAAGAGGGGAGATGAAGAGAGCTGAAACTGTTACATCACAGCAGCAGTCACAGCATAGATGGCTTTGGAGTTTCTGATGCTTTTCACTGTAGTTCGATTCTTATCATGGGGACAACAAAAGAAGCCAAAGTTCATACACTCATTCATTCATCTTCCGCACTAGGGGGAGGAAATGTCACTCAAAATTTATAGACTAAGAAAGCCAGCTGCAGAAAGATTGGATCTTGCTCAAAGCTGGACTCCTCTGGAAAAAGACGTCCTTCTCTTTCCTTGCTCAGATGGCTCAGGACACATTTCCCAACTTTGCGTTTCTATTTTTTTTTTTCTTTTGTTAAACAAGGAATCAGGATTAAAAAACAGAAGCAACAGAACAACACAAATAAAAAAAAATCCATGTCAAATAAACCTAATCCAGATATGAATGCAACCCTAATGGTTTCAAGAGTGCAACGGTAGTGCAATGGCTTTAAGCTCAAGCTTGTGTCTGGCAGAACATCCCTTTTTTAACCAGCTCCGGAGGAATGGAAAATATGAGAATCATCTTTTTCCCCTTTGTGGAGAGAGGAGAATACATTCTTTGTATGTTACCATTGGCAGTATACTTCCTGAAGAGCAGTAAGCCAAATCCAGGCACTTCCACAGCAGTTCTGTGCAGCAAGGATGCTGCCAAGAGTTCCTCCTGTGCAACTAGAGTGGGAGTAAGGGGCATTCTCCTCTCTGTGGGGAGGAATGGGTCACCTCCAATTCATGCTTCAGGCTTCTTGAATCTGAGGCAGGAAATGCATTTGGCTTAACTTAAGTTTATCTGGATATTACTACAGCAAGAATGGAATGTTTTGCCCATAGTTCATTGATTCTTAAGGATCTCTGTTTTAGCATGCCTCCTAGCCATTATTTAACCTGTGGACCTTCCAGTAAACTTTATGTCCTAATAATCTGGGAAAAGAATGTATCATGACTTGTTGACTAAATTTCTAGTCAGTGCTTTCAATCCTCCTCATCATCCCAGAGAGTTCTTGGACACAGAAAGATATGTAGGAGTATGATAACCATCCTTCTGTCTAGAGGAAATAACTAACACTAAGAACTTACTGTGTGCCAAGAACCATTCTAATATACATTTTCTCTTATTTAATCTGTGAAACAATCCATATAAACTCATAGCAGGACATTTTCCCCACTTCTCAGATAACCTTTAATTTGCAGTAGACTAACTATACACATAATGAGAGGATTCCACACAGAGGTGTAGGCATGGATGCAAGCCATCTAGTAGGAAGGAGCTTGCATTCCAGGGACTGGAAGAGAACCCAAGGGTGGAAGCAAAGTCGGTGAAAAGAAGAGAGATGAGAAAGGAGGGTGATGATATGGGTTACCACTAAAGAATAGTCCAGAAATACTGAGTGTATGTTACAAGGGCATGCATCATAGAGTGGCTTAGTTATGATCCCTGCCCCATCCTGGCATAGCCCTTTCTGGAAGAAGTTATATGTGCTGTGAGAAGAAGGACATACTCCAATTTCTGCATGAAGCACACATCTTGTGGCTCCATGGGGAGGCCATGTTTGAGTTCATTGGCTTGGGAATAGACAGAAGGAATCTCTCTCTTTTGGCACATGTGTGCCTACACTTTTAATCTATTTATTTCCAAATTAGATCACTAAGTTGTTCCAGATCTGTTTAGATTTATATAACAACAAGCAGACTTAGGGATGATTCTGTGTATTTCCTTGGAAAATCCATGGAGGAATTGACCAAAACCTCCTAGGGATGGAATTGTAAAGAGAATATTCACCAAAATTTTTTGAAGATCTGTCTACAAGGAAACACCAACTTTCTGGTTACTCCTCTGCTTTTTATATTGAGTTTCACACAAAAATCCTACTTGAGGAACACACACTCTTATGGACAGTGAGAGAAGTAGATGGGGTGCATATAAATAATAATGTCATAAAGTTGTTGGAGATATTGTAACTGAGGCTGGGTGAACTGTTCCTTGGAAATGCTGGAGAAAGAATTCAAGTGTCTGATAATTTCTGTGTTTTTTTAAACATAAAAATCTCCTCAACAATGTAAACCCAAAGATAACTGCTTAGGGGAAGTAGGGGTGTGGTGATAATAGTTATAGTTTTTTTCATTTCGTTTCGTTTGCTTCTTCTGAGTGTTACTTTAGCTGTCATGTTTCACAAACACCACAAAACCTAAATTTTATTTACTTATTAAGGACAAAGTTTCACAGCGCCAAATCATTCAGAATATGTTGGGTGATAATGTCTGCTATTGCCATGTATTATATAAAGTAATACACATGTTATATACAGTCATTCTTATTTGAAGATCATTGGCCCTCTCAATTATTTCATTGACTATCAGAATTATACAGTGCTCTGTGTTGTGCACTTATCAAATATTTCTAAAGCAAGCTGGTGACAACAAACTCCCGTCCACTGAAACACATAGCATGGTTCCATTTTTAATCCCTTATTCCAATCTTTGATTCTTCTTTATTAGTTCCTTCAGGCATTTTGTGTTCCATTCAATGTGCAGGGTGCTTCATACCTGGAGAAGATGGACTACTGGAAAAATACGTATGTTGGAAGAGAACGTAGCTTTGTGCTGTCATTGTGTTGCTCTTTGATGAAGGTGCAGCGCATCTTGAAAAAATCTGTATGACTTCTTTTTTTAGGTATCTCAAAGTTTGTCGTAAGAGGAACCAAACCATTATCATCTCAACTACCCTTATATCTACTCTTTGTCACTCCACAGAAACCACTACTGTTCAGGGATCAGTTTCAGCAAGCCAATAAGAGACGTAACCTTCAACTGTTGTTGTGTATGATACAATTTCTACCCTCTCTGGCAAAACAGTTTCCTTCTCTTCCAGAAAATGCAGAACATATTAAAGAATTATGACTCTAAAAATAATTTGTAGGCACTCCTCCTGCTGTTGCTTCCTTGTAGCTGCCGCCACCATCACTACCACAACCACTTCTATCATTACCTTATAACAAAATCACCAGTACCACCATCACCACCACCTCCACTGCCACCAACATCACCACCTCCATCTCCAACTCAGAACATCACCACCACTATTCCATCACCATCATCTATTACTTTACCTTCATCTGACAAGTGCCTTGAATGTGCACTGACTAGTCCCATTATCTCTTTTATATGCACAGAATTATCATCTCATCAAGCTTATGTTTTCTGTGGTGGCCTATATTTGTAAGTTGTACCACTAACCTAGTCAGACAGATCCAAAAAAAGTCTTCCTGGATTCCTTCTCCTTTACTTCTTCTACCGCAAACCCAATCACCAAGTCCCATCAGCTCTACTTCCTTCTCCTGATTCCCACTGCAATTGCCTTAGTTCCGGTTTCATACCCTCTAGGGTAGGGAGGCTAATTATAGTATGTAATACACTGTGTGAGAGAAAAAAAGGTGTGTGTGTGTGT
This sequence comes from Oryctolagus cuniculus, assembly GCF_051225735.1. NCBI lineage: Eukaryota > Metazoa > Chordata > Mammalia > Lagomorpha > Leporidae > Oryctolagus > Oryctolagus cuniculus. The sequence goes on along the minus strand of NC_142879.1, from coordinate 53,447,831 downwards.
GTGTGTGTGTTCAGGTCGGGGCAGATTTGCTTCAAGAGTGCCATCTTTCAGCTTCCCTAAGCTCAAGTGCTTCTCCTGTAGATGGAGCATAGTCACACCTAGCATGTTCAGATGCTGTAGGAGTAAATAAGGTGGAGTTGTGCATAAAGTGCTTGGTACAAAGTAGGTGCTTAATAAATGGAAGACATCTTTTCTATTTCTTTGATATTGGGGAATTTAAATGGCTTTGTAATTAGTTCCACTGAGGCTTATCACTCTCAGCTCCATCTAGCACACTATGGCGGGAAAATGCTTCAATGATGCCTGAATTTTGAAAGCAAAACTATGGCCCCCACCAAGTCTCCATTCCTCTGGCTCTGGGCCTGTTTGTTCCAGCATGCAGAGCACTCTGTATATCCTCAAATATTCCACAGATAAAGATATTTATGTTCTGCTGTGGACAGATTCAAACTTATCCAAATAGACACAGAGCTATGTAATTATATGTAATAAAGACCTGGCTGAATAAAGATTGAAAACAAACAACCATGAGACACCTCCAGTGGGCAACCAGCGCTGCCACCTGCAGCTTCTTCTAACAGAATTCATCTCCATTGGAGCTTGATAACCGGTCCTTCTTCTGTAGAGGAACTAAGGCAAGAGCTTTCCAAGAAATGGGGAGGGCTGATGAGAGAGGATTGTGGGAAAAGAAGCAGATATTTTGCTAATGTTTTCTCTTTTTCTTTTTAAAACATTTATGTATTTGGGAGGGAGGGAGGAGAAGGAGGAGAGAAGGACGAGAGAGAGAGAGAGAGAGAGAGGTCTCCACTAACTGCTGGTCTACTTTCCAAATGTTCCAAATGCCTGCAATGAATGGGGCTTAACTGGGCCAAAACTGGGAGTTGGGAACTCAATCCTGGTCTCCCACATGGAGGCAGGAATTCAATTCATTACCACCACCTCCCAGGGTCTTCACTAATAGGAAGCTGGATTCAGAAGCTAGAGCCAGCAATCAAACTCAGGTATTTTGGTATAGTACATGGATGTCTTAAATGCTAGGCCAAATGCCTGCCTTGCTAGCATTTTCAGATTCCCTTTGGAGAAAAATAGTTATGGGGAAAACTTGAAGACACCAAGCAAACATTGAAAGGATAAAGAATATTTATTGAACACATGGACTATCAGTGTACAAAATGTCAGAAAGAAGAAAAGGGGTTGGAGGCCTGTTGTTGTCAACATAAGCCTGTACTGGGTGCTCAGCCTTGGTCTACACAATATTTTCTTGCCTATGGGAACATAAATATAAGGCGAAAAAGAAATTCAAGCCAATTCCACCACTATTTTAGGATGGAATTAGAATTAAAACTACCCTCTGTTGTACAATATAAAAGCATCAGCCCACATTTCATGGGCATTCATATGTACCAAGCACATTTCTGATTCACTTATTCATCCTTACTAACTCCTCAAGGTAGACACTATTATTATTTCTACTTCACAGATGAGAACATTGAGGCACAGAGGGGTTGGACAACCTATGAAAGTTCTCCCACGGAGTAAGCGGCAGAACTGTGATTAAACCCCAGGCAGTTCATCCAGGGATGACAGTGTCAAGTATGGCAATGTTTCTCTTCATGCCTATACCCATAGGTTTATGAATAAAACCGCCTCTTATGTTAGTGAAACTTTTTTGTAATATATTTATATAGTTACCAAATTACTAGTACTGAACTTCCAAATTACATAATTGAATTGTGGAATATTGTAAGTAGGGTTACAGCACTTCTGTTCCCTTAGATTACATAACTCTCCCACCTTTTCCCATTTAATTTCCTGTTCATGCCCACCTTTCCTTCCTTATCCAGCTTGCAGCACAGGGCTCAATAGTATAAGCAGATTCTTGGATATATCGCCAACTCTCTTCCTGTTTCATGCTCACCTGACAAAATTCCAAATCTGGTTAAATCCAACTCACAACACACAGCCATACTGACTGGTTCCACTTGAAGTGAATGATCATGACCTTAGCCTTCACCATAGTTCTTAGTGCTCTGTAGCCACTTCACTATACTTTGCCAGACCTATTTCATTTGTTCTGTTCTTTTTTCAGGGTAATTTCATGTCTAACAGGAAAGTTTAATGAGAAATAATAGAAATCTATAAAAGGCAGGCCTATTGAGGATTCAGATCTTTTTTTTTATTATTTGACAGGCAGAATTAGACAGTGAGAGAGAGAGAGACAGACAGAGAAGAAGGTCTTCCCTCCATTGGTTCACCCCCCAAATGGCCGCCATGGCTGGTGCACTGCACCGGTCCGAAGCCAGGAGCCAGGTGCTTCCTCCTGGTCTCCCATGCAGGTGCAGGGCCCAAGCACCTGGGCCATCCTCCACTACCTTCCTGGGTCACAGCAGAGAGCTGGACTTGAAGAGGAGCAACTGGGACAGAATCCGGTGCCCCAACCAGGACTAGAACCCAGGGTGCCCATATGGAATGCCGGTGCCGCAGGCGGAGGATTAACCAAGTGAGCCACAGTGCCGGCCCTAAGGATTCAGATCTTTGAAGGATGTAGGTTTGAATAAATTCACATTTATCCTTTGGATAAATCATCCCTGCCAGCAGAGGAGAAAGGTAAAGTGCAGTGCGTAGGAGAAAAGAAAAGGGGTTAAGTATGAGTCATGACCTCAGGATAATTTACAAAAATGAGAACTGTAGCAGGTAAGCATATTTTTTTCCTTGACTGTGTCAGGTATGTATGAGGAGTCCTCAAAAAGTTCATGATAAATGTCTATTATCTATAAATTCCATTTTCATGAACTTTGTGAAGTACCCTCACATATGTGTGCATATGAGTATAAATGCACAGAAAGAGAGGGAAAGAGAGAGAGAGCGCCATTGATCTCTCCCATCATTGTAAGCCATCGCCTGCCATTTCAGCCCACTTTAATAAAGCTCTACTTCCACAAGCCCCGACCAAGCCTCCTCGATGCGTCAGCATCCCTCACTGCATGCTTCCATGAAGTTCAGAAACCACTGAGATACAGAAATGTTTGGAAAACAGAGACCCTCAGACCTGCGGCTCCAGGTCAGCATGTAGTTCCACTAATAGGTAGTATCTAGCCAGGAAATGAATCATGAATCACACTCTGTTTCTATGGAAACGGTTAACTAAAAGACTTACAGAAAACGTTCAGGCATCAACTGGGAATTGCCTATAGCACACAAGATGGCCTCTCTGATAGAGTGTGTCACTCCTCTGACGCAGAGCCTGGCTTGAGAAATTGCCACGGACATGTAGGGCTCTGGCTATCTGAACACCAGTTTCAAATCATTCATTGTATGAAGCAAGCAGTTGAAAGATTTAACAAGTAAATCAATATCCTACCAGTCCAGATTCTGATTCTGAAGCAGAATAGCATTTATTTGGTCTCCCTCCAGAACTAGAAGCAGAGGAGAAACCAGCATAGACTTGTTCATCTGGCTCTAGGATATTAGGCTTCTAGGTTTCCCACTAGATTGAAGTCACTGGTGGAAAACAGAATCAAGTTCTAAGCAATGGCTCAGCCTCTAGAGGTCTGCCAGAACACCAGACACAAGGGGCCATGGTTTGTATCAGTCCTACTGGAAGTCTGACTTGCACCTGAGTGCATGACAACTGTGGGCCATGTGCTCTGGGAGCTCGGCTTGCTGGCTGCCTGGGTGGTCTGCTGCCTGGCTGATCAGTGCTGGCTGGACAGCAAGCCCTGTCCTTGGCCAGCATGTCTGAATCTGGGAAAAACATCCTGCAGCTGTAGGCTCCCCCTGCAACACAGTTCCAGGTTTTCTTGCACATCCCACATCACTATGTGCACAGGGGAAATGGCAAGATGCAGGGTCACTGGTCTTTAAAAGTCTGATCTTTCATTTCTTTCTCAGCTGGACTGGTTTTCTCCTTTGAGCTGGGCTGAGGGTGCACAGTCAGGATCCACGGTAGAGATGAAAGAATAGATTTTACAGAGAAGTGAGCACCTTATAACCTCCAGGGGTTCTCCTTCTGGGGACAAGTTCCCAAACAGAAGCTGATGATCTAGGGATGAGTGTTTAATATATATCCAGTAGGTTTCTGAGTGGAAAACATATAGAAAGAACCAGCCATGGTCTTTGTCCGTGAAACGACTGATAGCAAGTGAAGTGTGGTAACAATAACCTCAAGGTGGAGTGGTGGTGCCCCTGAACTGGTGGGGAGGGTGGAAAGGCTAGGTCGGATTATCCTGGCTGGTGCTTTATAGTACCTTTTTATCTGTAGACTGCTTTTGTAGATACAGCATCTCAACAAAACAGAGTGGGAAGAAGTCAAGGAAGTTATGTGGGAGTAGATAGCTAGAAATTAGGTCAGATAAAGCCTTTTTCTCTCAAGTATATTTTCTGGCAAAGGGATGGATTCAGGAGTCACGGCGTGAAGAATTACAAATGAATGGAATTTTGTCCCTCGTGTCCACATGGGCTGGTCTTCAGAATTTACAAGGGCTGATGTACACATGCTCTCTCGCTCACAGGTTTCTTGAGTGACCACTGTGCATTCATGTTTGCAGCTCTCTGGTTCCCAAGTGACAAGTCTGTCACCTGGACATTAGTCCAAGGCTTTTCACAACTGCGTGCTGGCTCCAGCACCACTCTGTCCAATACAGTCCTCTCAGGCATGCTAAAATGTCAGGCGACTCTCAATCTTTCAATAGTCTGGCCTAGGGGCTGGAGCTGTGGTGAGGCAAGGGCAGTGCCAGCATCTCAGATGAGATGTGTCCCAGCTGCTCCACCTCTGATCCAGCTCCCTGCTAATGTACCTGGGAAAGCAGCGGAAGATGTCCCAGGCTGTAGGGCCCCTGCACCTCTATGGGAGACCCAAAATAAAGTTCCTGGATCCTGGCTCTGAACTGGCCCAGCCCTGGCCATTGAGGCCATTTGGGGAGTGAACCAGCAGATGGAAGTGTACACACTCTCTCTCTAACAATTCCTTCCAAATAAATAAATAAAATCTTTTTAAAAAATAGTCTGGTCTAACAGAGCTCCTAAGAGGTTGGAGAAGAGAAGGGAAACCCTTAAGAATAGAACATTCAGCTTTCCCTCAGTACCTTACTTCACTGCCTTGATGAAGTCTTACCAATGTTTCTGGCCAGGAACATGATGATAAAGCTAGGGTAAAGCCAGATAGAGATAAGCTCACAGAAAGGCAACCCTATGGCCAAGCGTTGCCCTATGGATGGGTCTCCTCGGCTTACAGGCAGGCACTGACCCTTCTCTTTACCAGGCCTGGCTGCCTTTACAGTCCGAGAAGTGGGATCTTAAAAACTCAATGGCTGTGTCCTTCGCTGGTGACCCTAGGGAATGTAACAGTAGCTCATACTTGTGGTCTGCATAGTGGCGTAGTAGAAAGCCACCACCTGTGATTCTGGCATCCCATGTGGATATGTTTGCGTCCCAGCTGCTCCACTCCACATCAGCTCCCTGCTAATGGCCTGAGAAAAGCAGCAGAAGATGGCCCAAGTGTTTGGGCGCCTGCCACCCACATGGGAGACCCAGATGAAGCTTCTGGCTCCTGGCTTCAGCCTGGCCCAGCCCTGGACATTGCAGCTGTTTGGGGAGGGAATCAGTGGATGAAAGATGTCTGTCTCCCTGTCTCTCTCTGTCTCTCTGTCTTTGTCTCTCGCTCTCTCTCTCTGACTCCCCCTACCCCATGCCAACTTTCAAATAAATAAATGAATTAATAAAATAGCAGCTCATGCTTGGCACTAGGGGGACAGGAGCCTTGTCTCTCCCAATCAAAGAAAGTCCAGTAAAGCTTACCCACTGGGCAGGCAGCACAGGAGACAAGCTGGGTACTAATATTGCTTGGGGAAAATAATTAGTCAATGCCACTGAGGCAGGCTCAACTTAATATGGCTCAGACATTCCATGGAATATTCATACAACAGTTTAAGATAGACAGGGAAAGACATGGAAGTCTAAGACATGGTAAGTGAAAAAAGTTAACAAGCAGTACACAAGAGAAAAACCTTATTTAAATATAAACAACTCCCCCCAAGGAATCCGTATATTTCTGGATATACATACACAATGTAATGTTTAGGAAAAATATCTGAAAATCATAAACCACATTAATAACAGTGATCACATCTGAGAAGGAGTAGGCATTTGGTTGGTAGAAATGGATAAAGAGAATTTTTTTTATTCTATATGCTTTTGAATTGAGTAGACATGCAAAAAGTGTATGTATTACTTGCATAATTAAAAAAACTAAGACAAAGCTAAGAGAAATCATTAGAGCACATTGAAATTTCCTGTACCTGAACAGCTCAGAGGTGCATCAGAAACCAGAGGAAGATAAAAAATCTCTTCTCACCCCCATCCCAACTCCGCCATGAGCTGCATTGGGTGCACCTCCCTGTTGTGCCATTGTACGCCTCTCATCTATGGTTCTCACCCACTCTGAGACAAAAGCTGTCTCTTCACGGAATCAGAGTCTGTTGTGGGTAGGGCAAAAGCCCAATTTGCATTTGTTCCTGTAGAACATAACACACAGTGCCAAGACCCTACTAACGATGCAAGAAGTGAACGAATGACAAGAAGCAATTCCAATCATTTTTGGTCAGTCACAGAGGGCTGAGGGCTAGGAAGTAGTTGCCTCCTAAGACTGACTGTGACAGACAGCATATTGCCAAACATTAGATCAAAGAGCCTTCCTTATAATTGATCAGCTGCTTCATGTCTGGGGTCTTCAAACAAGATTCAAAGCACTCTGTTTTTCTGTATACTTCATATAAATATGATCTACAAAGGAAGGCATTCTTTCAAAAGGCGTTCTCCCAGTTTTTAAGGGATGAACGTGTGGCGTGCTCTTTGGCTTACCTTTTTATCTTTTGCACTTTCATATCATATGTAAAAATCAATGTGTCTCTTGCTTACCTTTATTTTCATACTCCGCACCATTGCTTTTCTTTTACTGTCTATCCCACAGTTGACAAGGGTGTCCAGATATTGATCCCTGGGCAGTCAGAGCCCCAGGCTATTCTCTCCAGTGGCAAATGGCCTCATTAGCTGAGGCAGGTATTTGCCACCAGATAAATCGTTATTAACTACAAACATACATCAACAAAAACCCTGCAATCAGGCAATCTGTGATTGTTAATCATGTGTAATCAACCTTGTACTTGTTACGTGAATGATTTTGTAGGATTGAAAATGCACATAAATTATCCCTTTTCTCCAGGTAAATATGTCTCTTTCCAAAATTATCACTTTGTCCATCAAAGTAAGATTAAACATAGTTAAAAAAAATACAGGTAGGCTCATCTAACCACATAAAGTTAGATTTCTGCTTCAAATCCCAACAATAACTCCCTGTCGGCTATGGAAAAAAGTCCAGATTTGGGGGTGGCACTTACATCCTTCCTAATTTCACGCCGATATTCAGCCCCATTCACCAGGACATACCATATGCTTGAACTAAAAGGGCAGTCTGTTGTGTTCAGAACACAGTACCTGTGTAATGAAAGGGCACTGTGTGATATTAAAGAGATGGGTGTAGCATGTAGGTATATATCCAGATCCCGAGTTAAGACATGAGCACTTCAAATGGTGAAAAAATATACTCATGCATTCATTTGCTCATTTTGCCAATAATCTTACCAGGCACTGTGTGAGGGGGTTTTTGTTTGTTTGTTTTAGTTTTTGAGAAAACATCTTAAATTTATGTTATAGACAAGGGCGTCATGGTCCACCAAATAATGAGTGCAACAAGTAAAAAGTAAAAAGTAAAAAGGCCCCAGTTCAGTGGGAATATAGGCAAGGGCTAGAAATAATAACCAAATGGGAAGATGACTGTTTCACTCATATAAAGTAAATTTTAAAGTAATCACACATAATTAAAAACATTCTTGACCATTAGTTTGACAAAGGTATAAAACAAAGTTTGATAAAGCTATATTTGCAGAAATACTGATAAATTGATAAACACAGGCATTTATTTTTCATTTTTTGCTTTTGTTTTCTGATTTTTTTCTCTTTTTTAATTTTAGCTCCACATATAAGGGAGAACATGACAGTATTTGTCTTTCTGTGTCCTAGTTATTTAACTCAATATTAAGTCCTCCAGTTGCATTCATTTTCCTGCAAATAGTGGGATTTCATTCTTTTAAATAACTGAATGATATTCTATTGTGTGTGTGTGTGTATGTGTGTGTAAATATTTTCTTTATCCTTTCATCTGGTGATTGACACCATATTTGACTCTATATTTTGGCTACTGTGAACAGTGCTGTTACAAACATCATGGTGTAGCTACCTCTTTGATACAACATGTTCATGTCTTTTGGGTATATCCCCAGTAGTGAGATTGCTGGATCATATGGTTAGTCTATTTCTAGCTTTCTAAGAAATACCAATACTGTTTCCATAGTGGCTGCACTAATTTACATTTCCACCAACAGTGGATAAGGTGTTCCCCTTTCATTATATCCTCATCAGCATTTGTTGCTCTCTGTCATTCGGATAATAGCCATTCTGACAAGAGTAAGGTGATATCTCATTGTGGTTCTGACTTAGATTTCCTTGATGGCTAGTGATGTTGAGCATTTTTTCATAAATTTGTTGGCCATTTGTATTTCTTCTTTTGAGAACTCTATTGAGGTCTTTTTCCCATTTCTTAACTGCATTGGTAGCTTTATTGCTATTGTGTTTTTAAAGATGCTGATATATTCTGGACATCAATCCTTTATTAGATAGGCAGCTCACAAATATTTTCTCCCACCTTGTTGGATGTTTCTTCATTATACTGACTGAACGTTTCCTTTGCTCTGCAGAAGCTCCTGCATTTGATATAATACCATTAGTTTTTTTTTTTTCTTCCTGTGCTTTGTGGGGGTCTTATCCAAGAAGTCATCACATGTCTTGGAGTGTTTTCTCTACATTTTCTGCCAGGAACTTCATAGTCTCAGGTCTTAAATTTAGTTCTTTGATCCATCTTGAGTTGACTTTTGTATATGGTGAAAGCTATGGATCTAACTTCATTCTTCTACATATATACACCCAGTTGTGACAGAAGAGTAAGAACAAAAATGAATGAGATATATCCTCATCCTGAGACGTTTACACTCTGGTTAAAACATATACAGTTACTGATATTTGACTGGTTTTGACCTACAGGATTTAATTCAATCTAATAGTTATGTTAAATGCCAACTATTCTAAGTGACTTGTCAACTGAGGACCAAACATTGTTCTTGCTTAGAATCAGACAGCACTGAAAGACTCCCTAAAGAGAATAAAAGTGGGCTTAGAGCGAGTCCCACATCAGGCACTGAAAACCTCCCTACAGGACTGCCAACAGTTAAAATCTACATAGAATTTATTAGTAACACAGTCACTGATTTTCTTAACATACGAGGAGGGAAGAAGAGTCTAGAGCAGGGGATGTCATCGATAGGAGTTCAACGTTTATGACCTTTATATCCTCAAATTAAAGCAAATTTCATTTTAAAAAAGATTAATTAATTTATTTGAAAGACAGAGTGAAACAGAGAGAAGAATCAGAGAGAAAAATCTTCCATCTGCTGGTTCATTCCCAATGCCTGCAGTGGCCTGGGCCAGACCAGTTTGAAGCAAGGAGCTCAAAGCGCCATCTTGGTCTCCCACATGGATGGCAAGGGCCCTAGTACTTGGACCATCTTCTGCTGTCCTCATCAGGTGCATTAGCAGGGAGGTGGACTGGGCACGCTGAGGTTTTGGTTCAAGGTAGCCCAGGAACAAATTACAACTCGAAGTTTGTTGCCATACTGACTCCAATGTAAGTCACATAATATTCCTTTCTAAGTAAGACCAGAGAGAAATAGGTAACACAACACAGTGACTGTTCAGGAAATATTTACCTATAAATCTGCTAGTAAAAAATTCCAGTACAGGAGTGGGGAGGCATTTGGTGTAGTGCTTAAAATGTCTAAATCCCATATAAAATGCCTGGGTTCAAGTTTTAGCTCTACTTCTGATTCCAGCTTCCTGCTAATGTGTGTCCTTGGAGGCAGTAGGTGATGGCTTGTCAACTGCTAACATGTGTCCTTGGAGGCAGTAAGGGATGGCTTGCTACCCATGTGGGAGACCCGGATTGAGTTTCAGGCTCTTGGCTTCAGCCTGGCCCAGCCCTAGCGATTCCAAGTCAGGACATTGGGGAGTGAACCAACACATGGGAGTTTCAGTCTCGCTCTCTCTCTCTCTCCCCTTCCCTCCCTCCCTCTCTCTGCCTTTTGAAAAAAAAAAAATAGTCTCAGAAAACAAAAAAACATTTGAAGCCTGGAGTTGAACATAAAGATACAGGCACAGGCAAACTGTGATCATAATCAAGTGTAAGGACATCTGCATAGCAGCCTCTCATTTCCCTTTCAGATATGTCCAATGGACACTGAAATATTGTCAAAGTTGTATGGAGGGAAGCTGATCATCTCTTTAAACTGGGAAACCTTCATTATAAGCACAGACTTGAGGATCTTCCGTCAGACGTTGTCAGAAGCCTGAGGCTACTACTGTCGATACTCTGTCTTCTGGAGATCCAGAGATAGGGGATTTAGGCTGATTTCATAGAATTCATTTCTTATGTAGCCTCTTAATCCTTCCAAAGACAAAGAACTCGCAGAACAAATCTATAGAGATGCTCCAAGCTGAAATGGCTACAACACATCCAATGAACGTCAGGGACACCAGATCCTAGCCCGGTACCATGCCATCATGATCTTCTTTGCTAATTTTACTGCCATAAGCAAACTTAGATGTTCTTTGACTTCCTTTTATAGAACATGGTTTCTTTAGAGTTATCTTTTTAAAATACACATATGCCTTAATGCCACAGTTTATGCTACAAAAATTGGTTGGCTCCAAGCTTGGAACACAACACTGTTTTTCACTGTACAGACTGGGCTTTGGGAATAGGCTGAGTCAGCTTTTACAACCAACACACTACTGAATGGGATTTATTGGTAGGCACAGTCAGACAGGTGCACACAGCATCTCCAAAACAAAACTATTTGTGAACAACTTGCTCTCCTCTCTACCCACACTTGTTTTCTTTCGCTATTCCTCATTACCAACTGTGACCAGTAATTAGAGAAAATGTCATTAGAGTGATAATCACTTATTTTAAATGTTGTTGTCATAGAAAACAACTTCGTCTCCTGCCTCACAGTGCTTCTCCCACTCAGCACAACAAATCCACAGCAAGCGCAGAGGAGGCAGCAATTTTGATGACAAGAATGCAATGCTCCTGGCACAAAGACTTACATGAATGAGAAATTTCTAGGAAGAAGTCCAAAGCTTAATCAACCCTATACAAGAAATGATTAGAAATCTAAATGCAGCCCTGCTTCCTATGCACTCCTTAAGCACTCTGGAATGACCACAGTGAAATCACAGAAGGTACATAGACAGAAAGCTGAGAAGTCATTATTGAAGCCCTGAGAATTCAAGTCTGTGAAGCAGACTGTGTGTGATGCAGATGGGTGAAGTAGAAGGGGATGGCTCCACAGAAAGCAGGTCAGGTACCGGTAACTGAAGTGCACGCATTTTATTTTCTCTTTTCACATTCTGCTTAACTGCTGACTTTGTGACTAATCAGACCTACCTTTAACTCAGCAGATAAACAATGCATGCTTAAATGTTCCAGGGACTAACTGCTGGGAAATGGCTGGAATTCTGAGACTTCAGATAAGGAAGGAACTTGTGCCCACCAAGCCCAATGCCAAGGGGACCACCTCCTGTAGTCAGGAGTTGACACCGACCAACTGTAAATAACCAAGCCTTACCAAAGGGACCACCACCTAACCAGTGAAGCTGACCTGATGACAATCAACTGTGCCCAGGATGCTCCCTAACCTGCCCCAAACCCTCTTACCTTCTTCAAAAAACCCTTCTGCTAAACTGAAAAAGCAGGAAAAGAATTTTTTGAGCTAGAAGTGTCTGCTTTCCCCCCAAGATTTTTAGCCTCCTGAATAAACCATGTTTCATTGAAAAAAAAAACAAAAAACACCTCACATCCCTGGTAAACTGACCATCCAGTGCTGAGCAGCCCGAGTCTAGTTTCTGGTATCAGCAGGAAAAATGCCAATGAGAAATAGAACAATATGAGGGCACTTCAAAATGTTCACAGGAAATTGTGTCAAAACAGAAGTTTATTTTAGTGTAAAAACTGTAATCCATGCATATGGGTGCTCTTCAAAAAGTTCATAGAAATGTGTATTATAAAAAAAACTATTCATGGATTTCAAAATTTTTTTGCATCAAAATAAACTTTTGTTTTTTAATTTGGGAGACAGAGACAGAAAGAAAGAGGCAGACAGACAGAACTCCCATCTGCTGGTTCACTCTCCAGATGTTCACAAATGGCTGGGCTAAGTTGCAGCTGGAAGCAGAAAACTCAGTCTAGGTATCCTATATGGGTGGCAGGGACCCAAGTACTTGAGTCATTGTTTGTTGCTTAGCAGAAGGCTGGAATTGGGAACTGGAGCCAGCAATTGAACCCAAGTAGTCTGATATGGGATGCAGTCACCTTAAGCATGAGGTCAAATGTCTGCCCCAGGGGCTGGTGCTGTGATATAAGCAGGCAAAGCTGCTGCCTGTGACACAGGCATCCAATACGAGTGCTGGTTGGTGTCCTGGCTGCTCCACTTCCAATCCAGCTTGCTGCTAATGGCCTGGGAAATGTGCAGGAAATGGCACAAGTGCTTGGGCCCCTGCCACCCACATGGGAGACCCTGAAGAAGCTTCTGGCTCCGGGCCTCGGCCTGGCTCAGCCTTGGCTGCTGTTGTCATCTAGAGAGTGAACCAACAGATGAAAGACCTCTTTCTATGTCTGTAACTCTGACTTTCAAATAAATAAATCTTGAAAAACAGTCTGCCTCAGTGAACTGAACTTTTAATTGCAGCTTTCTATAATCTTTTTGAAACATCCTCACATGTACAAAAAATTAAAAAAAAAAAAACAGAAACAAGAAATGTAAAGGAGAACAGGTGATAAGAGACTAATAGGTAACAGACTAAGGAAGAAAACAGTGGGCCAGTGTGGGCTTCAGTGTAACCCATACCATGGCGGACTGATTTAGTAATTAGCACCCTCTGCTTTTCCTAAACTTGTGATTCTGATAACAACTGAAGTTAAATGCTAGTTTAGGTGCTAAAACAGACTTCAGACATTTGTTTGTCCCAAACTAGTATTTCATTAATAAGTCTTTGCCTAGAATTAAGGGAGAAAAGTTAAAGGGGAAACAGAAGGGGAAAACGTTTTCCTCTTCTCCTCCCACCAAAAATAGGTAACATGAGTCAAAAGACAAAAACCAAAGGTTGTTTTTGTTCAAGGTGATGAGGCAGAGAGTGGTTAAGAGATTCGCTGGGCTGTCCCTACGTGGGAATTTCTGTGCCAACTCTCATGGGGATGCCAATTAACCCAGGTTTCCATACACAACCCTCCCATAAAGGGCAAAGCAGCAATCTGGGGATCAGAACAGAAGGGAAAACAAGTACCTACTCTTCATTGTGCTGTTCTTCCTGGTTGAGAATTTTTGTGACACAGACCATTTTAGCTCTACGTAGGCTGTAAGCTAACATTTAGAATTGAATAATATATGGAGTATTGGTATTTACAACAATTATTTTTTACTTACAGATATTTGATGTACTTCTCTGAGAATTTTTCTTGTTTCTAAAATTACAGAAGAGACTGAGAACAGAGATGACAGAAAATGAGCTACAATGTATTAAATTTTATAAGAGCACTTCTGCTCACAGATTTGAATAGTGATGGGAGTTTTTTGTGTACAAATATAAAAATCAACTCCTCCCTGGACTCACTGAGCAAACAGAGAGAAAAGGTGACAAATAACCAGCCTGCCCCAGTGGTCCAGATGGCTCAGTATTCAATAGTGAATTCTGTTTTACAGTGCATTAGGGCAAGGGAAGAAGCTCTGAGTTAGGCATCAAGAAATGTCAGAGGAAAAAAAAGCAAAGAACAAGTAACTCCAGCCAAAGAACAGGCTCTGTGATTACAATGGAAGGGTGTTTACTGTACAGTGACGTTGTGCAGCCAATTCAATCCCTTGCCTCCCCTGAGTCCCTCTCCGAAGTCCTGACTCTGGACATGCAGACCACAATTAACAATTAGGAGTGGGGAAATCACAACCCTGAGCTTGTTTTCCAATAAAAACCTTGTTTTGCAATGACCAGGTTCTCTAGCACTTTTAGAACTAATTTTCCATTATTTGAGGACTAAACATGCTTTTACGAGTTGCCTGAGGAGCAACCTATAAAGTGACATAATCTCTATGGTACAATTTGGTTGGTATTTGGATTCCAACCAACAATGTTATAAATGAATGTTTGGCTGGCCTGTTACTTGTAGAACTGGTTTCATCCTATAATATTTGGGTGAAGGCATAGGTTCATGGAGTGTTTAAGAATGTTGGCGTGGGATAGCTGTGTGTTGCAGCAGTTAAGTTGCTGCTTGGTTGAGATGCCCCATATCCCATATTGGAGTGCCTGATTTGAGCCCTGGCTGCTCTGCTTCTGATCTAACTTCCTGTGAATGCATATCCTGGGAGGCAGCAAATGATGGCTCAAGTACTTGGGTCCCTGCAACTCATGCTAGAGATCAGGTAGGCATTCCGGGCCCCTGGCTTTGGCCTGGCCCAGACCTGGCTGTTGTAGAAACTTGGGAGAGTGAACCAACAGAAGGGAGATCTCTCTCCATGTGTTTCTTTGTTTCTCTGACTCTCTGCCTTTCATATAAAAAAAAGAAATAAGAATTAAAAAAAGAACTTTGAGATACATTTGTAGGAAAGTGGATTTGGTTGTGAACTATTAGACTATTTGGTAAGGAAGCAAGAGACTGAGGAAGAGAAATCTAACAGGAAGCCCTTACTAAATATGCAGCAGGAGGCAAGGGAAGGGAAGGGAAGGAAATTTTTTGGGTAAAGATTTATTTATTTATATGAAAGGCAGAGTTATGGAGAGGCAGAGGCGGCAGTGGGGTGGGGTGTGGAGAGAGATCTTTCATCCATTGGCCCACTCCCCAAATAGCCACAGTGGACATAGCGGGGTTGATCTGAAGCCAGAAACCAGAAGCCTCCTCCAGCACAGAGCTGGATAAGAATTAGAGCAGCCAGGTGTCAAATCAGTGCCCATATGGGATGCTGGCACCGCAGGTGGAGGTCCTACCCACTATGCCCCAGCACCGGCCCCAAGGGAAAGAAATTTTTAAGAGGTTGCCAAGTAAGCTTAAGGGTGAATGTCTGAATTACTGTAGGGTGTGGGGACGACAGAGAGGTAGAAGAGTTGAATATGAATGTGAAGTTGTTTTCTTTTTTTTATTGAGATAAAATTTAGCCAGGGTGGGGCAGGTGGATCGTTTCAGAATGAAAGTAGGAGGAGTGGTGAACGACAAGGCTAAAGGTAATTGAAGATTAAGTAAAATGAAGACTAAAAATGTTCCTGGTTAAACGTATCAACATAGAGGTCTCTGGTGATCTTATGAGAGCAGTTTTATGGATTATCAGGGAGTGGGCTGCGGAACGCATAGGAGGTGAGGCAACGGAGGCAGCGAGTGCGGATGCTGTTGGATAAGCCTGGAGAGAAGCTACAGCAGCCTGAGGAGGAGGAAGACGTCTGTCAGAGACGTTTTCGTGTTGTTTTGTTTTTTAGTAGGATACAGACTGAGGTTTGTGAATGCTAGTGGGAAGGAGCCAAATAAAAGGAAAAGGGCACCGAGTCAGGGTGGGGAGAGGGTGCAGAAGACCCCAAGATTGGCCTCAGAGGGATGACACACTCCTGGGCAGCAGGAGTCGGGGAGGGGAGGAAGTGGTGGTGGTGATGGAGGCAGGCTTGGAGACCCCAGGGTGGACAGTGGAAGCTGAGGAGAAATGAGCAGCGTCACCTGCTGGGAGAGGGGGTGTCAGTGCTGTGACAAGGAGGCCCTGCAGAGCAGGCCCCTAGCTGAATACAAGGGCAGCTGTGCTCACTACGCAAGGCTCATGACCACAAACTGGCAGTGGCCTTTGTCACTGGGCTGTGAGGTTTTCTGGAGCAGTGCTCCACAACTAGGGTGTGGGCCATGCAAACCCACCCTCTGGCCGAAGCAGACGGGGACTCTGGAGGGTGCCTGATCCATGGCTAGCCAAACCTCCCAGCCTGTATAACTCTCCACAGATCCCTGGCTAACCCAGGCTTCACCTGGGGCCTCAGCCCCTCCAGGTGTTCTCCCCTTGGGTGGTGCAGTTTGTTAGCAGAAGAGAACAGAAAGGACACTACCTTCCCCCACCAAGGGACACCCTTTGGGCTCCAAGCTTTCCCATCAGAACTAATGAGGCTGCCACGTTCATAATACATTTAAAATGTATAAACACCACCCGACAATACATCACAGATACATTACTTATGAAGGAAAAATTCAAGAAGTGAATTATTGCCATCATTACCTTTCCAATCCTTCAACATTCTCCATATTTCACCCAATGCCATGTAAGAATACATTGAATCCTGTCTCATCTGTTCCTAGCTGCTCTACAACCTAGGCAGCTTGGTCCTTTATTTTTTATTTATTGGAAAGGCAGAGTTTCAGAGACAGATGGAGACACACACACACACACACACGAGAGAGAGAGAGAGAGAGAGAGAGAGAGAGAGAGAGAGATTTTCCATTGCTAGTTCATGCCCCAAATGGATTTTCTGCCTGATGTCCATCTTCTTCATCACTACAATTTTCTTTTGGTCCCAGAACCAGAAAATTCAGATGCCACAGCCCAAGCCTGGACTTGTGGGCAACATGGCCACTTGATTTCTCATTACACAGCATCAGCTCCTTCCTAAATGATTCAGATATGGTGAGAGACACTTTTCAGCAGTGTCATCTGCATTTCTCTCCTAGATGCCTCTGGCAGCTGGTAATTGCTTTTCCTAACATGTGAAATGTTTATGCCCTCATCTCCCCTGTTCCCAAGGCTTCTGCTCTATGCTTAACTTTGATTAAATAAATGAGCATGGTGACCCAACTTCCTACATTAATTTCTACGCAATTTCTGAACAGTCTCCAAAAGGATCATCTCTTCTATTTGAGAAATCATGAGTCTCTAAATTCTGTTTGAGCTATATCTCTCCCTAAGCTGCCTTCTCTGACTAGTCCGACTGGGCTCCAGTGTCTTTATAAATCATTCCACCACCACAACCCTTTATCTTCCTGTAAGGCTGGCTACTCAGAACTTACATGTATCTCTTGGCACAGGTTGGGCTTTCATGGCTATGGTTACAGATTCTATCATTTATGTTTCAAATGTGTATGCTCTCTCTCTGACATGACAAATTCCTTGATGGTGGCTACTGAAAGAGCCCTGAGCTAACTGATGCTGACATCAAAAGATGTCAAACCACTGCTGCAATGTTTTGGATATGATTTGAGAGAATGCTCAAAAGGTTCATGTATTGGAAGCTTTTCTCCAGGATGGTGGTGATATTGTTTAGGGGAGATGGAACCTCTAAGAGGGGGAATCTAGGGGAGATAATTAGGGTACTGAGGACACTGCCCTTAGAAGGGATTCATGTAGTTTTGTTGGAATTCACTTATTTCCCATGAGAGTGAATTTGCATGGACAAGCCTGACCCCTGAATCTGTCTCTGGTTTTCTCTCTTGCCATGAGAGCCCTTCCAGACTTGATTCCACCATGAAACCCCGCCAGAGTGAGAAGATGCCAGTATCAAGCTCTTAGACCTCTAGGACTTGAGTTGAAAAAACCTTTTCTTATATTTAACCCAGTCTCATGCATTTTGTTATAGTAACAGAAAATGAATGGACATATTTGCCATGTGCAAAGAGGTAGGTCTAGAAGAGATTATAAGGATTGGTGAAAAGACCATAGATGGAGGGTGATTTTCAGATTAAAAGACAAGAAGGAAGTTTCTTAAAATATAGCATCAAGGATGTTAATAAGAGGACAGCAGAAGGTTAAATAGAAACTTCTGCTAATCAAGAACTCAAAATGGCTTCAAGGCCCAGCAGAGATAATGAGAAATGAATAAACTAAAACTTGCAACAATGTGAATATAGCTAACACTACTAAATGCACACCAAAAATGGTTGATATGGTAAATTTTATGTTAGGTACACTTTGCCACAATTATTAATAATAAAGAAAATAAAGAAAGTATAGAATCAGTGGGATTTTTCTGAGGCATGCCCCATAAAGATAAAAATGAAGGGAAGGACATCCTATAAATCCAGTAATTTTTCACTATTTATTGGAATTTTCTTGTATATACCCTTATCTTAAATTAGTGGTGTGTGTCATGTATTTATCAGATCAAAATGATTTCGTTTATTCTATCTTGAAATCAGAGAGATAGAAAGACAGATAGATAAACAGACACAAATACACACACATGCAGAGAGAGAGGGAGAGAGAGGAAGAGAGAGGGAGGGAGAGAAAGAGGGAGAGAGGGAAGGAGAGAGAGGGAGAGAGGGAGAGAGAGGAAGAGAGAAGAGAGAGAGGGAGGGAGGGAGGGAGAGGGAGAGAGAGGGACAGAGGGAGAGACAGGGAGGTTGGGAGGGAGAGAGAATCTCAACCATTGTCTTATTCTCCAAATACCTGCAACAGCTGGGGCTGAGCCAGGCTGAAGCTGGGAGCTGGAAACTCCCCATATCCCTCATGTGAGTGGCAGGGACCTAATCATTTGAATCACCACCTGCTACCTCCCAGGGTATGCATTAGCAGGACTATGGAATCACAGGAACAGGGACTCGATCCTGGGACTCTGACATGAGAGGTAGACATCCTAAGCAGCCTTAACTGCTATGACAAAGAACCACTCCTGAAGTGATTTAAACTGAACTGATTCAGAAAACTTCATATTAATTTTCCAATAGTTTTAAAGGACCCAGGAGTTAGGGGATGGACATTATGATTCATGGGCTACAAGGTTTGTTCACAGGCTCCAGCAGCTGCAATCTGCATTTTCCCATTGTGGTTTCTGTGTTTGGTTTTGATTATTTGTTTATGCCAGGTGCTTATGGAAGGATTCAAGAAATAGAAGACAACGCACCTGCCTATCTGGAGTTTTCATTCTAATGAGAAAAGTACAAACAGATGCACATGAACTAGCTAGGTCAATGGAATCGCTTCCATCTACCCCACTGCTGTCACCATCCTCTCTTTGCTGGATTGTTACAAAACCCACTAGGTGTCCCAGTATCCACCTTATACTCTAAACATTTATTTTTCCACAAAACAAAATGATTAAAAAAAAAAAACTGGTTAGTTCATGTTACTCCTCTAACCAAAGCTTTCCAGGATCTTCTCATCTCTTCCCACTGAGCCAAAGTCCTTATAAAACCTCACTCTTCAGCCTTGGTGCCCCTGGCTTCCCCTGGTTCCTCAAATACCTCAAGCACAGCCTCATCTCAGGGGATAGTATTAGCTTTCTCATCTGCCTGCAACCCTGTTCTTCCCAATACCCACAGCCCTTCCCATTGGCCCGTTCTTCAGTTCTCTGCTAAGTTACTATTGTATCAGGGATACGTCTCTGATTATCATATAGAAATTGGTAAATCCCCCCTCTGCATCCCATGTCCTGCGTTTCCCACTTGGTATGGTTTGAATGTATCCTCCAAAGTTCATGTGTTGGAGACTTAGTCCTCAATGCAACAGTACTGGGCAATGGGACCTTTGGTGAAGTGATTAGGCTATAAAGGTTTCCAACCTCATTAATGAATGAAAGCCATTACCATGGGAGTTAGTTTGTTATTACAGGAGTGTGTTCATTAAAAAAGACCGAGTTTGGACCTCTGTCTCCTTCTTTTGCCTCCTACCTTTTGCCATGTACCTACACCACAAGTATGTTCTCACCAAATACTGGCTGTTGATCTTTGATTTCTGATTCCAGAAGTGTCAGTCAAATAAATTTCTGTTCTTTATACAGTATCCCATCTGTGGTTTCTTGCTATAGCAGTCCAAAACAAAGATACCACTTAGCCTGGCTTCATGTTTCTCCATGGTATCAAACGTTACCTTACATGTTACATAGTTAGTTGCTTATTTGTTTGGTGCCCACCCCTCTCTCCAAAAACAAGGGCAGGGACCTTCTTTGTTTACTCCATTCAGTGTCTGAGAGGTGCTCAGGAAGCATGTGTTGAATGAATTAAGGAAACAAATGACCAGCACAGGCAGTTGTCAAGAACATAAATTCTACGTTTGCATCTGAACAAAGGCAGAAGGAACCATATGGCCACAGCAAGCTCCTCTTATTAAGTCTGACTTCTCTGGAAATAAATACATGCAAACTTGGAGCACAGCTATTTAGATGTAGCAGAAAAACACAAAATAGACTATCACTATTAAGATAGTCCTGGGGCCAATGCTGTGGCATAGTGGTAAAGCCTGCAGTACCAGCATCCCATATGGGTGCTGGTTTGAGTCCTGGCTGCTCCACTTCTGATCCAGCTCTCAGCTATAGCCTGGGAAAGCAGACGAATTTGGCTCAAGTTCTTGGGACCATGCACCAACAAGGGAGACCCAGAAGAAGCTCCAGGCTCCTGGCTTTGGAGTAGCCATTTGGGGAGTGAACCAGCAGATGGAAGACCTCTCTCTCTCCCCGTCCCCCCCCCCCCCCCGCCTCTGCCTCTGCCTCTTGGTAACTCTGCCTTTGAAATAAACAAATAAATCTTAAAAAAAATAGTCTTGTTAATCTGGAAATCCTTGAAGGTGGCAACAGCACATAAAATAGTCAAGCTGCTTAGTAGATTCACTGTTGTTGAATTAATGCCTGTAGTTGCTAAAACATCACCCTAAAAAGAATGATTTATAATCAAACACTTTGTCATAAATTCTCTCATTCACATTTTAAGTAACTACATTCTAATTTGCTTCCTGATTCCTTTTTTTGCTTAGGTCCATGAATCGTGCCTTGTGGAATACAATAAAATTTTATTGACCAGAGATAGTAAAGTCTTTAAAGTTATTTTCATTTTATTTGAAAGGCAGAGAAAACAGTGAAAGAGAGACAAAGATAGAATGAGAGGCCAAGAAAGGTATCTCCCATTCACTGGTTCAGTCTGTAAATACCCACCACAGCCAGAGGTTGGTGAGGCCAAAGCTGGGAACCCTGATCTAATCTGGGCCTCCCACAGGGTGGCAGGGACCTGAGCACTTGGACTGTCACCGACTGCCTCCTAGGATGTGCATTAGCAGGTAGCTTGAGTTGAAGCAAAGCTGAGATTCAAACCCAGGCACTCTGATGTGGGACACAGGTGTCTCAAGCTGTGACTTTTAAACACCACACCAAACACCCACCCCAGTAAAGTCTTCTGATTCCCATAGCTTAGATAACTACCCAATAATTTGGAGAGTAGAAAGGGTGGTTCAAGGCCATTATTTCTAACCTAATAAGGAATACCAGTAGGTTATACAGAGTTTGAAGGAAGATGTTATTTTAAAAAAGACATTTTTTAAGATTAAGTGTATGGATAAGTGATTTTTTGAAAGATTTATTTATTTGAAAGTCAGAGTTACACAGAGAGAGAAGAGGCAGAGAGAGAGAGAGAGAGAGAGAGAGAGGTCTTCCATTCCATGGTTCACTCCCCAGTTGGCTGCAACGGCCGGAGCTATGCAGATCCGAAGCCAGAAGCCAAGAGCCTCTTCCAGGTCTCCCACATGGGTGCAGGTGCCCAAGGACTTGGGCCATCTTCCACTGCTTTCCCAGGCCACAGCAGAGAGCTGGATCAGAAGAGGAGCAGCAGAGACCAGAACTGGTGCCCATAGGGGATGCCGGTGCTTCAGGCCAGGGTGTTAACCCACTGCACCACAGCACCGGCCCCAAATGATTTGTTTTGTCATCTGAATACACTCATAACCAACATCCAAATTAAGAACAAAGCATTACTAGGATCCTAAGAGTCCTTACCATTCCTCCCCTCTCCATTTCTTTTTTTTCAAAACATGTGAAACAAGTGTATATTGTCATTTACATAGTATGATTCAGTGGCTCAATATTTATCACAAAGCAAATGATCTGACATCCACACAATTTTTATCTATAATAATGTGGTTTTTTTCACTTAGCATAAAGATCTCCAGTTATATCAATTTTGTTTTAAATGTCAGGATTTCATTTTTTTATGATTGAGTAGTATTCCATTTTATAATATGTATATATATATATATATATATATACACACACACACACCACATTTTCTTTATCCAGTCCTTGGTTGATGGGCATGTAGGTTGATTCCATTTCCCAGCTATTGTGAAATGAGCTCCTATAAACATGGGAGTACAGGTCGCGATTTCATATGCTGATTTAATTTCACTTGAATATATTCCCAGGAGTGGGATAGTTGGGTTATATGGTAGATCTAGGTTTTGTTTTCTGAGGAGTCTCCACACTGTCTTCCATAATGGTTGAACCAGTTTACATTCCTACCAAGAGTATATTATGGTTCCCTTTTCTCTATATCCTTACCAGAATTTGTTATTTTGTGGATGATAGGCATTCTAACTGGGGTGAAGTGATACCTCATTGTGGTTTTAATTTGTATTGCCCTGATGGCTCATGCCCCTGATTATTTTTTCATGTGTCTGTTAGCCATTTGTCCTTCATCCTTCAAAAAATGCCTGTTTATATCCTTTGCCCATTAAAACATTATTATTTAAAAGGCAAGGGCGGGGGAGGGCAGGCCAAAGCCAGGAGCCAGGAACTTCTTCAGGATCTCCCATGTGGGTTCAGGGACCCAACTACTTGGATCATCTTCCACTGCTTTCCTAGGTGCATAAGCAGGGAGCTGGATCAGAAGTGGAACAGCTGAGACTTGAACTGGTGTTCATATGGGATGCTTGGTGTTACAGGCAGTGGCTTGAACTGTTGTGCCACAGTGTCGGCCTCCCTTTGCCCACTTCTTAACTGGATTACTTGTTTTGTTGTTGTTGAGTTTCTTTAACTCCTTACATATTCTGCATATTATCCTTTATCAGATTCATAGTTTGCAAATATTTTCTCCCATTCTATTTTTGCCCCTTCACTTTGTTGATTGTTTCTTTTGCTGTGAAGAAGTTTCTTAATTTGATATAATCCTATTTGTCTATTTTTGCTTTTATTGCCTGTGATTCTGGGGTCTTATTCAAGAAATCTTTACCTAGGACAATGTCCTACAGCATTTCCCCTAGGTTTTTCTCTAGTAATTTGAGGGTTCTAAGTCTTAGGTTTACATTCCTTTAGCATTGTAAGCTGATTTTTATATAGGGTGCAAGGTATGTGTCTTGTTTCAAGCTTCTGCATGTGGAAATCCAATGTCCCCCATACCATTTGTTGAAGATACAAAGATCTTAGTGGAAATGCTTCTAGCTTTTCCCCATTCAATATGATGCTAGCAGTGGGCTTGTCATATATTGCCTTGATTGTGTTGATGTATGTTCCTTCTACACTCAATTTTTAAAAGGTTCTTGTTATCATGAAAGGATGTTGTATTTTATCAACGGCTTTCTCTTCATCTATTGAGATATTCATACAGTTTTTATCTTTTATTTTGTTGATGAGACATATCACACTTATTGATTTGAGTATTGAATCATCCCTGCATATCAGGGATAAATCCCACTTGATCCGGGTGAATGATCTTTTTGATGTGTTGTTGGATTAGATTTGCTAGCATTTTGGTGAGGATTTTTGCATCTGCAATTATCAAGGCTATTGGTATATAGTTGTCTTTTTTGTTGATGTATCTTTCTCTGGTTTTGGAATTATGGTAATGGTAGCCATATTTTTTTTGATTTTTTGTCGTGTTGATCTGTCCATTGGTAAAAGTGGGGAGCTAAAGCCGCATGGAATGACTTTGGAAGAGTTCCTTCCCTTTCAATTTTTTTGAATGATCTAATAGTGATTACTTCTTTAAAAGTTTGGTAGAATTCAGCAGGGAAACCACCTGGTCTTGCGCTTTTCTTTGTTAAGAGGCTCTTTACTATTCAATCCCAGTCTTGGTTATTGATCTATTCTGATTTTCTAAATCTTCTTGCCTCAATTTTGGCAAATTATATATGTCCAGAAACCTTTCCATTTCTTCTAGATTTCCCAATTTGTTGCCAGATAGCTATTTGGAATAACTGGTAATTATTCTTCATATTTCTGTGGTATCAGGTGTAACATTTCCAGTTTCAACACCAAGATTGTTAATTTGAGTTTCTTTCCCCCACCACTTTTTGGTTAGTTGGGCCAACAGTTTTTCAATTTTATTTAGGTTTTCAAAAACACGGCTCTTCATTTCACTGGTCTTTGGTAGTTTTTATTATTATCATTATTCCTTTCCTCCGACTAAATTTGGGTTTGGTTTGTTCTTATTTTCCTAGGTCTTTGAGGTGCATTGTTTGATTGTTTATTTGATACCGTTTTATATATATATAATATATATATATATAGGCTGTTATTGCTATAAACGTTCTTCTTAATACTACTTTTTCTATATCCCATACGTTTTAAAATGTTGTGTTTGTATTTTCATTAATTTCAAGGAATGGTTTGATTTTCCTTTTGATTTCCTCTATGGCACACTCTTCATTCAGCAGCATGTCATTCAGTCTCTATGTCTTTGTATAAAATTTTTTTTAATTTATTTGACAGAGTTATTCAGAGAGAGAGAGAGAGACAGAGAGACAGAGAGACAGAGAGACAGAGAGAAAGGTCTTCCTTCCATTGTTTCACCTACCAAATGGCAGCCACGGCCAGTGCTACACCGATTTGAAGCCAGGAGCCAGGTGCCTCCTCCTGGTCTCCCATGAGGGGGCAGGGCCCAAGCACTTGGGCCATCCTCCACTGCACTCCAGGGCCACAGCAGACAGCTGGACTGGAAGAGGAGCCACCGGGACTAGAACCTGGCGTCCATATGGAATGCTGGCGCCACAGGTGGAGGATTAACCAAGTGAACCACGGCGCCGACTGCATCTTTGTATATTTTCCAGAGTTTGGTTTGTTGCTAATTTCCAGCTTCGCTCCATGTGATCAGAAAAGACACATGATACAATTTTCACCTTTTTTTAATTTGTTGAGATTTGTTTTATGGCATAGCAGGTAGTCTAACCTACAGAATGTTCCATGCACTGCTGCACAGAATGTGTATTCTGCAACTGTGGAATGAGATATTCTGTAGGTACCTGTTAGGTCCATTTGGTCCATAGTGTAGATCAGTTCTGTTGTTTCTTAATTGGATTTTTTGTCGTGTTGATCTGTCCATTGGTAAAAGTGGGGAGCTAAAGCCCCCAATTATTATTATACTAGAGCTAATGTCTCCCTTGAGATTCATTAACATTTGTTTTATTTTATTTTATTTTTTTTGACAGGCAAAGCTAGACAGTGAGAGAGAGAGAAAGAGAGAGAGAGAAAAAGAAAGGTCTTCCTTTTCCATTGGTTCACCCCTCAAATGGCCACTGCAGCCAGCGCGCTGCACCGATCCAAAGCCGGGAGCCAGGTACTTCTTCCTGGTCTCCCATGTGGGTGCAGGGCCCAAGCACTTGGGCCATCCTCCACTACCTTCCCAGGCCACAGCAGAGAGCTGGACTGGAAGAGGAGCAACCGGGACAGAACTGGCACCCCAACTGGGACTGGAACCTGGAGTGCCGGCACTGCAGGCAGAGGATTAGCCTAGTAAACCGTGGCGCCAGCCATTAACATTTGTTTTATAAAACCAGGTTCTCTGGCATTGGAAGCATAAGCGTTACTATAGTCACATCAAATTAATTCCTTAATCATTACATAAGAACCTTCTTTGTCTATTTTCACAGTTTTGTCTGAAAGTTTATTTTATCTGATAAGAGAATAGTTACTCCTGCCTCATTTTTTATTTCCATATGCATAGTATATCTTTTTCTATCTTCTCACTTTCAGTCTGTGTGTACTTTTACTAATGAAGTATGCTTCTTGTAGGCATCATGTAGAGATGTATCTTGTTTTTTAATCCATTTAGCCAATCTTTTAATTGGAAAACTAGTTCATTTACATTTAATATTATTATTGATCAGTAACAACTTGGTCCTGCCATTGCCCCCTTAATATTCCTATTGCTTGTTTTGGTTTCCTTTGTACTTTTACTAGGAGGTTTTCTTCCTTTACTTTCTTTCATGCTGCTAATTGGCTTTCTTTGTTTCTATGTGTATTATATCCTTAATTATCATCTGTAATATACACTTAATTATCAGGTGGTAACAAATTCTCTCAACTTTTGTTTGTCTTGGAAGGTCTTTATTTCACCTTCATTTATGAATTAGAGCTTCATTAGGTAAAGTATTCTGGGTTGGCAGTTTTTTTCTTTTAGGGTGTGAACAATGTCTCTCCATTCTCTCCTAGTCTGTAGGGTTTCTGTTGAGAAATCTGCCTTTTTTTTAAACTTTTATTTAATGAATATAAATTTCCAAAGTACAGCTTATGGATTACAATGGCTTCCCCCCATAACGTCCCTCCCACCCGCAACCCTCCCCTCTCCCGCTCCCTCTCCCCTTCTATTCACATCAAGATTCATTTTCAATTATCATTATATACAGAATCAATTTAGCATATATTAAGTAAAGATTTCAATAGTTTGCACCCACGCAGAAACACAAAGTGTAAAATACTGTTTGAGTACTAGTTATAGCATTAAATCACAATGTACAGCACATTTAGGACAGAGATCCTACATGAGGAGTAAGTGCATAGTGACTCCTGTCGTTGACTTAACAGAGCCTAGGGTGATTACTGACTCCATAAACAAGAGAAATCTGCTTTTAATGTAATGGAAAACCCTTTAAATATGATAATGGCATTCCTCTCTTGCATATTTTAGGATATTCTCTTTATGTTTTATTTTTGAAAAATTATAATCAAACTTATAATCAATCTCTCATGGTTATGATCTTTTTCTGACCATGCAAATTTAGGGTATTTGGATGTCCAAATTGTAGAATTTTTATATTTCTTCACTGAATAAGTTTTCTAAGTCTTTCTTTTTTTCTATACTTTCTATACCCCTAAGACTCGTATATTTAGCTGTTTGATGGTATCCCACAGATACCAAACACTGTTTTTGCTCTTTCTAATTCCTTTTTTTTTTCTTGTCTGACTGAGATATTTGAACAAACCCATTTCTAGGCCAAATGTTCTTTCTTCTGCCTCATCAACTTAGTTGTTAAGGCTTTCCACTATTTTTTTATTTCATTTTTTTTTAAGATTTATTTATTTGAAAGTCAGTGTTACACAGAGAGGAGAGGCAGAGAGAGGTCTTCCACCTGCTGGTTCACTCCCCAATGGGCTGAAATGGCCAGAGCTATGCCGATCCAAACCAGGAGCCAGGAGCTTCTTTCAGGTCTCCCACCTGGGTGCGAAGGCCCAAGGACCTGGGCCATTTTCCACTGCTTTCCCAGGCCATAGCAGAGAGCTGGATTGGAAGTGGAACAGCCAGGACTCAAACCAGTGCCCATACAGGATGCCAGCACTGTAGGCAGTGGCTTTATCCACTCTGCCACAGTGCTAAGCCCTGTGTTTTTTGTTATCGAATACTTCATTTCTAATATTTCTGTTTGATCTTTCTTCAATATATCCATCTCTCTGAAGAATTCTTCTTTAATGTCATGTACAGACTTACTTATTTCATGTAAATATTTTTCTGTCTTGTTGAGTAATCTGTCATTCTTTCAAATCTCTTTTCAGGCATTTAGTCAATTTCTATTTCTTCATAGTCCAATATTAATGCATTATTGTGTTACTTTTGGGGTGTTATATTGCTTTCTTTGTTCATATTTCTTGTGTTTCTATGTTGGCTTTTACACATCTGAGGGATCTCTTGTTATTGGCTCTGAAGATTATATATACATATATACATATTATATATAATATTATAGATTATATATACATAGATTATATATATGGATTATAGATTATATATATACATACATATACATTATATATATAATGTGGAGTGATCTAGTGGATGGAAGATTCTCTTTCTTTCTTTCTCTCTCCCCTATACCCTCTCCCTCTCTCTCTCTCTTCCTCATATCTATTGATCTGCCTTTCAAATTGTCGCTCCCCCTCTTCGCGGAGGAGCAACACAGGACCCTGTGTTGTTCTTTCGTCTGCTCGGCCCTCCCCGGGTTTGCTGCTGGTTCTTCCCGGGTTGGCTGCTGTCCCTTCCACCTCCGTGGAAGGGCGGTTCCCCCTGGCCACTTTCCCCACTTCCGCGGGGGAGCGGCACACCGCCGGCCGGCTCTCTCGGGGGCTGCACAGGTGTTCCTTCAGGTAGATGTTCCCCTCAGATGTTCCTGGTGCATGCCGTCTCTCTCCTCCTTTATAGTCCTCCTCCGCCAATCCTAACTCGGCTGCCCACACGCCGAGTACGCTGCTCTCCTCCAATCAGGAGCAGGATCAGCTCCTGGAGGTCATCACTCAAGTTGGCAAGAGGCAGCTGCGTAGAAGCTGTTTTCTCCTCTCCCAGCGCCATATTGTGGGAGAGCAGATGCATAGAATAAGTCTTAATTCCAGTAACTCAGTCCAGTCTGGGTTGCTCCCCACACAAATAAATAAATCTTTAAAGATTTTGTGTACAAACTTGTTTAATTCCCCTCCTAGTTTCTCAATATTTGTTGAGTGAATAAAGAACATATCTCCCCAGCATCTGGCCAGTGCTCCTATGTTGTTATACTGATGTTTTATGATTTGCAAATCCCTAGACCCTGCTTTGTCTGTTCTCAAATCACCTCCACACTCAGGGAACATGCACGACAACTGCTTCAAAATGAAGTCCTGAATGAACAATCTTTGTGCTGTGTATTCAAAATAAGACTGTCTCTGTTACAATCATTAGAGTCTGTCAGCTTCTTGAAGGTAGGACTTCCTGGGGCACAGATAACCTTTCTTCTCTTTCATCATCTCCCCAAATGGGAGGTGGAAGGTAAGCTCCAAGTCCTTCCAGGCTCTAGTAGTCTCCAACAGTCACATTGAACAAATCTAGAAGTTTGAGAGGAGTGTTGCTTCATTATTTTTAGGCAACCATCATATGACTGGTCATGCAGTAATATAAAGATGTCATTTATAACATTACCCCACAGTGCAGAAAACAACAAGTTCTTTACATAGAGACAACCAGAAAAAGATGTGAACTAACATGGTTCTATGAATCTGATTAGGTAAAAAAAATACAGGTGGGAACTATCTATAAAGTTAACTAAAAAGGAGTTGGAATACACCCAACATTCTGTTGCATTTATATGTAGCAGAGAGGAATAATGGATATGCTGACCATATTTGTTGAACTCAAAATTAGTCAACATGATCTGAAACCAGGACAAAATACTTGGAACATGGTCTTTGCTTTTTAAAATTTGAATTGTACGATTGACATGTACATGAATAAGTTCCCTGGGCTGAAAAGCATCCAGAAGCAAGAGTAAGATGGGAGTTGCCATGACTCAGGAGGGATCTCACCTGACTTTGGATGCTAGGCTGAGAAAAGGCTTAGTGAGCAGGAAGCCAGAATTAAAAGCACAACATTTCTCTTCATCAGTTCTTAAAAAAAAAAGTCATGGAAGCTCCAACTCCTCAGGATTATTAACACAATTAAATGTTTTTGTTTTTCAACTAGATATAAGATTCTCATTATGTTTAAGCCAAAGCAGAATAGTGCCACCAGATGGCACCAAGATTCAATCAATACAAGGTGTATTTGGCTCTTGCCTGGGACTCTCCACTCCACAATGTCACCCGATGTTTGACATAATTGAAGGTTCTGGCCCCCATATATGATGAGTTTTTGCTGCATTAATTTATTGCTTTTATTTTAATTTTCACGTAGTGGGTTTTCTTCTACTGAAGGACACTCATCTAAACTCTTACTCTTGAGAAATGGTTAATTTTATAGATGTTATATTCAGGTGGAGCTGCAAGAATGACTGTAGTGATGGTGTTGTCAAGACAGAACCAGAAATGCTTTCTTTTCAAAGGTCATGTGTACAGTTCTTTAACCTTGATGTTTATATCACATGTCTATCAAAGGAGAGCATGACCTATCTTTTCTCATAAAAGTCATGGCAGACTCATATATTGTAGCAGAGAAACTATTCTAAAAACAACAGCATTGAAAGGATATACGTATAAAAGTCAATTTTCCATTCTCAAGTCCTAAATCTTCCCAGACCTAAAAACATAAATGTCAAATCAGAAGCCAATTTCTTTGAAAAAAAAGTTCGTTTTCTCAGCAGATCTCACATCCCTTCCCCCATTCTTCCTTTCCACAGCCATGACTGTGAGGACTGCAATTATATAATAAATACTTTCAAAAATACACACCAACTGTTCTAATATTTTTGTCATTATAGACATTCTCCATATTTTGTTATACTGAAGTTACTTAGAACAGTTAAGGATATTTTTATCTTCTTTTTTATGCTTTGCTATAATAAAATAAAATAATCGTCAGTACTCTGATAGTAAGTCTTCTAATGTGTTACTCAGGCCACTTTTTCAGAATCTAAACTGACCATGGTCCCTTACTGTCCTTATTCTCATGCATTTTCATTAAAGAAGAAACGTTAGTAGCAAGTAATCCATGTTCCCAGATACTTCCAGGCCTTGACTATACATGATTCACCTGGAATCTATGATTAACACATTTTAACTAGGTTTAATAGCACATACTAAAATTCTATGAGATTAATGACATAAAATGAGCACAATTAGGCACAGGACAACAATTAAACAGAAAGGTATTACAAGTGATGAAGTGTGTCAGAGCGAGCCACAGGTTCCTGAGGGGAGTCTCTCCCAGCTGTGTTACGTGTCAGACAAGTCCTGACAAGAGAAAACATCGAGGACTCACTTACAATCTTGGAACAGAATTGTGGTGACTTCACTAAATAATGGGATATAAGAACTCTAAAGGATCTTAGAGAAAATTTCTACAACCTTGCTAAAAAGGGAAAATTAAAACAACATACCTTTTTTGATTATTAAATATTAAATTAATCCTTAGAATGAAGTCCTTATTCTTTTTTTTTTTTTTTTTTTTGGACAGTGGACAGTGTGAGAGAGAGAGAGACAGAGAGAGAAAGGTCTTCCTTTTGCCGTTGGTTCACCCTCCAGTGGCTGCCGCGGCTGGTGCGCTGCAGCCGGCGCACCACACTGATCCGATGGCAGGCGCCAGGTGCTTCTCCTGGTCTCCCATGGGGTGCAGGGCCCAAGTACTTGGGCCATCTCCACTGCCCTCCCTGGCCACAGCAGAGAATTGGCCTGGAAGATGGGCAACCAGACAGAATCCGGCGCCCTGACCGGGACTAGAACCCGGTGTGCTGGCGCCGCAAGGTGGAGGATTAGCCTAGTGAGCCGCGGCGCCGGCCTGAAGTCCTTATTCTATCATAGGAGATAAAAAGTCCACCAGAAAATTTTTCAGTCAAAAATTTCACTCCAGAGACACCTACCTGGAAAACAAAAATAAACCCATAGGAACTACTGTGTCCTTTCTTGAAAATTATCAAGGATCAGCAGGAAAGAGAGGGAACCTAGGACAGATGAAGGGAAACAAATGCCTGCTCCATTAAGAATAACACAAAACAAGAAACCCAGATGTTTGGAGTTCTAAGTCGAGCACAATGGCACGAGGAGCTCTGCAGACGTGCTCCCCAAGGAAACTGGAGAATGGTGAAAATTACATAAATACACAGCTCAGTGAGGTGGAGATTTCACTCCAGAACAGTATAGCCAGCAACACAGAGTTTCCCTACACGCAGCTTCCATTGTAGCACTACCCTCACAGGTGCAGAACACGTACGTAGGACATCAGCAGGTCTCATGTGGTGCAGAGCTACCCGCTGATAAAGAGCTAAGTTCTAGGGGAAGGACAAGAAATGGAGGCTCCCTCTGCCTGGGCCTCAAAGATGTGATGGAGGCTCTACTTCATATGTGGCACCTCTGAGAATACAGGGCCTGATAACTCTTTCTTAAACACCCCAGAAGCACAGGCAGTCAAAGCCAAAATTAACATTTGGGATTGTATCAAATTGAGAAGTTTCTGTACTGCAAAAGAAACAGTCAGGAAAGTGAAGAGACAACAGACAGAATGGGAAAATATATTTGCAAACTATGCAACTGATAAAGGGTTGATAACCAGAATCTACAAAGAAATCAAGAAACTCCACAAAAACAAAACCAACAACCCACTTAAGAGATGGGCCAAGGACCTCAATAGATATTTTTCAAAAGAGGAAATCCAAATGGCCAACAGGCACATGAAAAAATGTTCACGATCACTAGCAATCAGGGAAATGCAAATCAAAACCACAATGAGGTTTCACCTCACCCCAGTTAGAATGGCTCACATTCAGAAATCTACCAACAACAGATGCTGGAGAGGATGTGGGGAAAAAGGACACTAACCCACTGTTGGTGGGAATGCAAACTGGTTAAGCCACTATGGAAGTCAGTCTGGAGATTCCTCAGAATCCTGAATATAACCCTACCATTCAACCCAGCCATCCCACTACTTGGAATTTACCCAAAGGAAATTAAATTGGCAAACAAACAAGCTGTCTGCACCTTAATGTTTATTGCAGCTCAATTCACAATAGCTAAGACCTGGAACCAACCCAAATGCCCATCAACAGTAGACTGGATTAAGAAATTATGGGACATGTACTCTATAGAATACTATACAGCAGTCAAAAACAACGAAACCCAGTCATTTGCAACAAGATGGAGGAATTTGGAAAACATCATGCTGAGTGAATTAAGCCAGTCCCAAAGGGACAAATATCATATGTTCTCCCTGATCGGCGACAACTAACTGAGCACCAAAGGGGAAACTTGTTGAAATGAAATGGACACTATGAGAAACAGTGACTTGATCAGCCTTTGTCCTGACGGTTGATGTACAATGTAATACTTTATCCATTTTAGTATTTTTTTTTGTTCTAGTACCATTGGTTGAACTCTGTAATTAACACACAATTATTCTTAGGTGTTTAAATTTTAACTGAAAAGTGATCCCTGTTAGGAATTTGGAAAACATTATGCTGAGTGAAATAAGCCAATCCCAAAGGGACAAATATCAGTTATTCTCTTTGATAGGTGACAACTAACTAAGCACCAAAAAGGAAACCTGTTAAAGTGAAATGAACACTATGAGAAACGGTGACTTGATCAGCCCTCACCCTGACTGTTGATGAGCAACTTGATATGTTATCCCTCTTAGTATTTTTTTTTGTTTGTTCTACTTAATACTTTTGGTTGAATACTGTAATCAATACACAATTCTTCTTAAGTGCTGAAACTTAACTGAAAAGTGATCACTGTAAAATGTAAGAGTGGGAATAAGAGAGGGAAGAGATGTGCAATTCGGGACATGCTCAAGCTGACTTACCTCAAACGGTAGAGTTAGAAACATACCAGGGGATTCCAAGTCAATCCCATCAAGGTGGCATGTACCAATGCCATCTCACTAGTCCCAGTGATCAATTTCTGTTCACAATTGATCATAATGATAGGACTAAGAACCAAAGGGATCACATAAACAAGATTAGTGTCTGCAAATAATTGCTGATAGAATAAAAAAGGGAGAGAACGATCCAACATGGGAACTGAGATACACAGCAGACCCATAGAATGGCAGATGTCCTAAACAGCACTCTGGCCTCAGAATCAGCCCTTAAGGCATGCAGATCCCGCTGAAAAGCCCATGAGAGTATTTCAGGCATGGAAAGCCAAGACACTCTGGAAAAATAAAACCCTAAATGAAAGATCTCCGCGAGTGAGATCCCAGTGGAAAGAACGGGTCATCAAAGAAGGAGGTACCTTTCTCTGAAGGGAGGAGAGAACTTCCACTTTGACCATGGCCTTGTCTAAATATGATCAGAGTCGGTGAACTCAGGGGGCTTCCATAGCCTTGGCAGCTCATGACAAGAGCCTAGGGTGATTACTGAGGCCATAAACAAGAGTGTCAATTGGTAAAGTCAACAACAGGAGTCACTGTGCACTTACTCCTCATGTAGGATCTCTGTCCTTAGTGTGCTGTACATTGTGATTTAATGCTATAACTAGTACTCAAACAGTATTTATCACTTTATGTTTCTGTGTGGGAGCAAACTGTTGAAATCTTTACTTAATGTATGCTAAACTGATCTTCTGTATATAAAGAGAAACTAAAATGAATCTTGATGTGAATGGAAGGGGAGAGGGAGTAGGAAAGGGGAGGGTTGCGGGTGGGAGGGACGTTATGGGGGGAAGCCATTGTAATCCATATTCTGTACTTTGGAAATTTATATTCATTAAATAAAAGTTTTAAAAAAAGGCTTTAAAGTCCATTGTCAGGAGAGACAAGAAGAGAATATAAGGGGGTCTTCAAATGTTCAAAATGCAAAGTAAGAAAAAACTATGCAAGGATTTCAAATTGTTTTCTGAGTCAAGATAAACTCATGCTAACTTGTTATACATGTCTGAACAGGATTTACTTTGAGGCACTAAGAAGAATTAAAATATCAGTTTGAAAGATCCTCTTTCAGAGCAACAGGAATTCTGCTAAAATTGAAACACGAACAAACAAAATGTATATTGAAGTCTACACAGAAAAATGGTAAAATCATTGATGCTTAGTTAAAAGGTCAAGGGAACAATGCTCCAAAGAAATCATCAGTTTAGAAATGAGTAAGTTGTTTCAAGAAGAAATGAGATGATGTTGAAGATGAGGCATGCAATGCAAAGTAATAATGTTTGTGCTCTTATTGAAGAAGACCAAAAATGAGCAGTACAAACAATAACTAAGATAGTACATATCTTATTGGGTTTGGCTTATGCAATTGTAACTGAAAAATTAAACAAACTTTCTGCTGGATAGGTATCAACACAACTGCACACAAAGCAGCTGCAGACAAAAGCAAACTTTTAATGGAAATTTCATACACACACACCCCAAGTGGGAACAAGAGTCTGAATCATTTCCTTGAGGAACTGGAACAGGAGCTAAAACATTATTAATACTATTCTGAAGTCAAAGCATAATCATAACAACGGCTACCAAGAGATAGAGATGGTCCAGTCAAAGCAAAAGCAGAACTTGTCAAAGTAAAATGTCATGCCAACAGTTTTTTGGGATGCCAAAGCATTTTGTTGTAGACTTTCTGGAGGGCCAAAGGATGATAACATCTGCTCATCATGTGAGTGTTTTGAGAAAATTAGCCAAAGTTTTAGCCAAAAAATCCTGGGGATGCTTCGTCAGAGAGACCTTCTCTATCATGACTGTGCTCCTGCTCATTCTTGGAATCAAACAAGAGCAATTTTACATCAGTTTTAAGGGAACATCATTAGGCATCCACCTAACAGCCTTGATTTGACTCTTTCTGACTTCTTTTTATTTCATAATCTAAAAAAATCTTTAAACGGTACCCATTTTTTATTAGTTGATAATACCAAAAAAGCCTACAATGACATGGTCAAATTCAGAACCCTCAGTTCCTCAGGGATAGACGAAATGGCTGGTGCCACTGCTTACAAAAGTGTCTTGAAGTTGATAGGTTTTGTTGAGAAATGCTTCTATCTTCAATCTTTATCTTAATTTCATTTTCCAAAAATTTTTGAAGCCCTCTTTTAATTCAAAGAATTGTAAATCAGCATTTGAACCTGACCAGACTAGCTCCAGCATCTGTACTCTCAATCCCTATGAGTAGATGCTTCTCAAATAAATAAATAGTTTACTTAGAAGAACTTGCATTTACCATCCATACTGACAACAAATGATTAGAAATTGAAATTTATCAAGAGTTCTAACAAATTCATAAGGAAATGGTAAATAAGTAGATATCTCATAGGCAAAGGAAATGCAGAGATGGAAAAAACAACTGACAAACATATCAGTAATTTAGGAATTGTAAATTGAAATAATTTTGAGATATAATTTTTTGACATTTTTATTTTTTTATCTATCTGAAAGGCAATATGACAAAAATAGAGGGAGATGGAGAGAGATATCGTCCATCTGCTGGGTCACTCTAGAAATGCCTGTAACCAGGCATATAATAACCAGGACTGGGCTAGTCCAAAGCTAGGAGGCTGGAACTCCACCCAGGTCTCTCATGTGGGTGACATGGGCCTAACTGCTTTAACCATCTCTGCCTCCCAAGGTCCATTAGCAGGAAGGTGGAATAGACAGAATTGGAATCAACATTCCAATGGGATATATTTTTATACCAATCTAACTAGCCAAAAATGGAGAACCTAATGGTAACAAAGAAGTGTTAATCTTATGGAACCACAGAAACTCTCACACATCTAATGATTGTATGAAGCGTCACTGTCACTATGGACATGAATTTGACAATATCTAGAAAATTCAAAGTATATATATATATATTCCCTATAATATAAATTCTCCCTTCACTATACAATCTCATGAGAGGACAAGGTCAGTAATCTCAATCTTCTTAGTAATACGGAAAAAACTAAATAAACTAAATATCTATCCAACAAATACTTCAAAATGTATAACATTGTCATAAAAAACAATGTTGAGAGAATAAGTTCATTTATGTATAGAATGATTCAAACTCACAATAAAGTTTAAAGATCAGCAGAGTAATTTTTATATAGTTTATGCTTTTATTTAATTACTGATACCACAAAATACCAGTTCTCAAATTGTCCCTGAAACCTTCTGAGGTGTTTTTTATTTGAGGTCATAACAATCTTCATGATGATACAAAGACATTGTATCTTTCACTCTGTTCTCCTCATGAGAGCACAAGCAGAGTTTTCCACAGATTACTTGAATCGAAACATTACAGCAGTTGACTGTGGCTGCAGATCCAAGAACCCAGATGACTTTTAGTAAGCCAGACAGCCAAGAAATTTGTAAAATGGACCACAATGCCAGTCTTCATTTACCTTGGAAAATACATTTACTCTTCGTTAAGAATGCATTTATATTACTATGTAATGTTAATATAATTTAAAGCATAGCAATAAACATTTTTTTTTTTTTTTTTTTTTTGACAGGCAGAGTGGACAGTGTGAGAGAGAGACAGAGAGAAAGGTCTTCCTTTTTGCCGTTGGTTCACCCTCCAATGGCCGCCGCTGCAGCCGGCGCACCGCGCTGATCCGATGGCAGGAGCCAGGATCCAGGTGCTTTTCCTGGTCTCCCATGGGGTGCAGGGCCCAAGCACCTGGGCCATCCTCCACTGCACTCCCTGGCCATAGCAGAGAGCTGGCCTGGAAGAGGGGCAACCGGGACAGAATCCGGCACCCTGACCGGGACTAGAACCCGGTGTGCCGGCGCCGCAAGGCGGAGGATTAGCCTATTGAGCCACGGCGCCGGCTCAGCAATAAACATTTCTAAAGTTTCTCATTCTGTATTCTGAACATTGCAAATGTTGATAATTGTAATATTTATAAAGAAAATTGTTCCAGAGTCTTCAATAATTTTTAAGAACGCAAAGGGATTTTTGAGACCAAAGTCTGGTATAAGAGTATACATGGAAAAGATGAACCAAGAGAAGGGAGAGAGAGAAAAAGTTTAGGGTCTGTGGTGGGAGGGTGGAGGCTCAATATGTCTGCAACATTTTTCTCTCAAAAACACAGAAGCAAGACACAGAAAATGCATGCAATTGAGCTGTATGGTGGTTACACTGTATTTTTGCACCTTTTGATGTATTTAAAATGATTCAAGATAAGAAGAAATGGGGTCATGAACATATTGTTTAGACTTATTCAAGGAATTACCAGAAATGCTAATAACCTTAACAGTTAAGAAGCTTCCAGTGGAGCGAGAGACTAGCAGTGGGCTAGTGAGGGTGGAAGACTGCTTCTTCTAACAGGTTCGTCAGTGTCAGACCTTTGTTAATTGGAACTCCCACTGTACTTTCATAAAAATAGAATCTTCAAAAAAGCAAACCAAGAAAAAAGGGAAAATTGCATGAGCTATGCTTAGAACTATACAAAACATACAGATGAGAATAAATCTGAGAAGAAGTGAGATTTAAAACAAATTGTGTTAGTGTTAGTACTACTTTTTCATTCCTTCCACTTCCATATATTCTATAATGTGGGTGCACTACTTCCACAATATAAAATTAATTTTTAAAATTAGCTTTGTATCAAAAAAGACATATAATTAGTATTTTTCTCCTAGAGAAGACATCGACTGCCTTTTGGATTCTTTCATACATTAGTAGTTGTCAGCCTTTTATATTTAAGGACTATGATCATAGGCATATAGATGACTTTTTAATCTTATATTCATAGGAACCTCACTTAGGAGGTACAACTAACTTCACTGAATAATAAAAAAAGTGGGACCATATCATCAGAAGGTAAACCACATCATTCCTTTGCTCAACGTTCTCCTACAATCACCATAAATGAAATTACTTGGTAATGACCCACATCCGAGGTCCAATGGACTATTTCTGGGACCATTTCCCTTGACTATGTCAGTGACAGCTGTTTGTGTGATACCAGCAGAACCCCAGGAGTTCCTGCTGTAAGAGGAGGATGTACTGGGTGGTTGGCCTAGATCTGCATGCATGGGCCCCCCAAAGCCATCAAGGTGAACATGCACTTGCAAAACATGGCTTTGGTCAGGAGTCATTGCCCACGATTCCTTCTCCTTTGTCATGAGAAACACAGAAGCCAAAGAAAGGTGTGGGGGCTTCTGTTTTGCTTTGTTTTGGTGTGGAACATCTCAAGAATAGCTTCCAGCAAGAAAGTTGTATTCCCTCCCAGTCCAAGATGCAAGTAATCCCAAATCCAGGTGTCTGCAGTGTGGACCCCTCCTGGAGGCTCTGAACAATCCATTTCATACCTCCGATTAGCTTCTGCAATCACTGGCTTGTAGCTACATCACTTCAATCTCTGCCTCCCTTTTCACATGGCCTTTTCTCTGTGTCTCTGTGACCTCCCCTCTTCTTATATAGACACCAGTCCTTGGATTTGGGATCCACTAAAACCCTTAATTAACTATATGTGCAAAGACTATATTTCCAAAAAAGGTCACATTCTGAGGTTCCAGAGAGATATGATTTGGGGAGCACATTATTCAATCATCTAACAGCCACACAGGGGGCCAGCACTGTGGTGTAGTGGGTAAAGCTGCCACCTGCAGGGCCGGCATCCAATTTGGGCACCGGTTCAAGTCCTGGCTGTTTCATTTCCAATCCAGCTCTCTGCTGTGGCCTGGGAAAGCAGTAGAAGATGGCCCAAGTCCTTGGGCCCCCTGCATCCATATGGGAAGAACCAGAGGAAGTTCCTGGCTCCTGGCTTTGGATCGGCACAGTTCTGGCCTTTGCAGCCAATTGGGGAGTGACCCAGCAGATGGAAGACTTTTCTTTCTCTCTCCCTGTCTCTGCCTGTGCCTTTCTGTAACTCTGCCTTTCAAATAAATAAATATTTAAAAAAAAACAGCCAGAAATAAAATATTAAGGATACATGCACATTGGATGCAATTCTTTTGGCAAGTAAAGGAGGATATTGGTTTAAGCCAATCTATAAAGAGAACGCTAGAATAACAATGACCACAGAGGAAGTTGTTTAATTGTTCCAAAACAATAAACAAAAATGATTTTTTATTTGACATTTATCCATCATCCATCTATCATCAATATGATAACTGAATATCCACATACTTTTGCACTGTGCTGGGTACTGTGTACTTATTGTGGAAACTGAGCTTTCACAAGAATGATCAGTTGAATTACAATGAAAGGTAATAGAATATAATCTCATTTATGCTCAAATAAGATATTTTGTATCTTTTTGCTATAAAATGGACAGGGACCAGAAGAGTATTTGAAAGGACATTTGCAAAACATGCTATAGCTATTGTTTTTAAAATCAGATTCCACACTACTGTGCTGCTAAGAAGAAAGTTAAGGACTGATGTCTGTCTAGACAGATAGCTCAGGTGTTTCTACCCATGAAAGGTTATTCTTACTTCACAAGGTCTTAGATTCAGCCACATCTCCTGGGGAGCACCCAAACGATCAACAACATGACTCATCTGTTCACAGCTGCAGGGTCTGGTGGAATTAATAATTTCTGAGTGCCTTCTGTGTGGCAGACTCAGACACAATTTCACCCTAGTCTTTTTTCAGATGAATCCCAGGAAAGAGTATGTTCCCAGAATATTCCTGGGATGCCAGACTGTCCTTTAATCCTCCTTGCTGCTGAACAATTCTTTTTTTTTTTTTCTTGACAGGCAGAGTGGATAGTGTGAGAGAGAGACAGAGAGAAAAGTCTTCCTTTTGCCGTTGGTTCACCCTCCGGCTGGCGTG
This sequence comes from Oryctolagus cuniculus, assembly GCF_051225735.1. Lineage (NCBI taxonomy): Eukaryota > Metazoa > Chordata > Mammalia > Lagomorpha > Leporidae > Oryctolagus > Oryctolagus cuniculus. The sequence goes on along the minus strand of NC_142879.1, from coordinate 53,407,548 downwards.
CTGTGGCTGGCGCACCGCGCTGATCCGAAGGCAGGAGCCAGGTGCTTCTCCTGGTCTCCCATGGGGTGCAGGGCCCAAGCACTTGGGCCATCCTCCACTACACTCCCGGGCCACAGCAGAGGGCTGGCCTGGAAGAGGGGCAACCGGGACAGAATCCGGCGCCCCCACCAGGACTAGAACCCGGTGTGCCGGCGCCGCTAGGTGGAGGATTAGCCTATTGAGCCGTGGCGCCGGCTCTTGCTGCTGAACACTTAACAATTCTCTTGTGCCCTGTTCTCAGGAGGTGTCAAAGTCCAAAGGTTCATAGGTTATCTGGTCATCCAGATGAGATCCAAGGACACAACCAGGAGGCTTGATGATTTCACCCAAGACAGGCAGCATTTGTCACTGCTAAAACCACACATGAAGGCCTCCAAGTCAGCTGTCCCATTTGTCAGTCAGTATCTGTGCATCTCAGCCACAGTTCCTTCCACTAAATTACATCCTCCTTGTTGTCATGCTGTGGTCGCTGGCCAGGATGAATCACAGCTCTGTAACTATGCTGTAGGTCTTGATGACTCTGCCTGTCTGACTCCATCCTTGCTGTTCCCTCTGGGGCAAAGCTTCCCATGCTTTCTCACTCAGCAGTTTCTGCTAAGCCTGGTCACAGCCTGATGCTGCCTCCATGAAGCCTCCCCTAGTTCCCCTTTCTCACCATTCCACAGCTCCATTTTAGTGTTCATTAGCTTGTACTTTTCACTTATCTGTTTCAAAATGCATCTGTATTTCACTTTGTGAAACACTTTATTCCTTTTGAAAGACTTGATTCCTTGACTTCTGGGACATTCTGCTCTCTGAGTTTTCCTTCTGTCAGTAGCTGTTCCTTTGAATCCCCTCTGTGGGTCCTGCATGCCCTGGGGACCAATTTTCTTTTCTTTCTAATCTTACTCCACAGATGATTTCATACAGTTCAGAGATTCAGACGCCTCCTATAAACTGATGATCCCCACATGTACATCTCCAATGCAAACCTCTTCCCCAAACCCTAGGCTCTTTTCTTGTATCCCCACTTCAATATCTAAGGGTATCAGAATAAAATAACTCCCTTTCTCCACCTGACCTGACATTTGCTCTTCTTTCATCTTCTCCATCTCAGAACTGAAACTTTCCTTTATCTCTTTCCTTCCAAGTCTTTCCTATCCCTCTTCCAAGCCAGGATGGATCCTGTGTCAGAACCTAACCGTTCCTCACCCCCATTCATTAGCTAGAATCACCATCACCTTTCATTTTGGTGGCTGCAGTAACCTTGAAACTCGGCTCCAGAGGGCAGCCACCATGGTCCTATAAACACTTGAAACTGGCTTGTCACTTCTCTACAGAAACCCTTCAATGGCTTCCACCTCATTTGGAATTTACTAGCCAGTCCTTGTCGTGACAAAAACCAGGTGGCTCTTTGCCCTCACCCTGGCCCCTCACATCAGGCACAGAGGCTTCTTTCCTGTCCCTCAAGCAGGTCAAGCATATTCTTACTCCAGAGTTTTTGCACTTACAATTCCCTTTGCCTGGAAAGTTTTTACCTGACACTTAACATGGCATTCAATCTGGTCATTACATTCAATCTGGTCAAATGCCATCTCATCATAGAAAACTGCCCTGAATGTCCTTCTAAAATGGCATATTCCCACATGGCCATTTATCCCCTTTGCCTTGCTGTATTTTAGCTTCCAAATCCATAAAACATTATATTATTCATTTTTCAATTTAGTTGTTTGGGATGTAATCATATAAATGCAAGTTCACAAGGGTGCTCAGTTCAATGAATGAAAATAACCACACATCACAAAGCTATGTCATTCCAAAATTACAGAAGACTCTACATGCTTTTAGAGAAGACAAAATTTAAAAAAGAGTGCATCCAAAGGTCAGAAATTAATCTGGGTTCAGACTCCTCAGAAGCTAACGGACACAAGAGTGAGACTTTCAACTCTCTCAAGGATTATTATTCCCAAACCTAGCCAATTAAGCATAAAAATATATTAAAGACATGTTCAGACATGCAAAGTCTCAAAAGTATATTTCCAATGCATCTTTTCTGTGTGTGCTCCTAGAAGATGTGGTCTACCAAATAAGGGAATAGTGCAACAAGGAGGAAGACACAGAAAGGGAGCATCTGAAATGAGACGCCAGCAGGACACCTGCGCATTAGGGACAGTGGGCAAACTCTAAGACAGATTGCTGTAAGAAGATAAAGTTGTTGAATTATTTATGGGCCCTAAATTCTTGATCAAAGTTTAAACAAATTTGTGGAGAATCTGGAGTTGAATTTATGATAGGTTTACACAAGTACAATAATTAATTTTAAGGAAAATAAAAGGTTGCCTAGAAAAGAACAGCACTCATACAGTTCTACTCAACAATGAGTAGAATTTATAGTAGTACTCAAAATTTATGATACAAATAAATCAGGAGAATGAATGGCTGAAAAGGGTGCTTAGGGTAGTGTGAGAACAGAGAAGAGGCAGCTCATTTCTTCATTTTTACAGCACAAAGTCAATAGAAAATACCTAAATTGGAACAATCAGGAAGTATGAAGGCCAAGAGTGCTAGGAAGAAACATGGAATTAAACAGCAAAGTGTCAGCTGAAACAACTAAAGTGGGTTGACTATTTAGGGATGGGCAAATAGATGGGCTCCAGGGGCTTCTGCTTTTGTCCAAAACCCTTGTGAAACTACTTGACCCAAGTGCATACATGGATGAAACTTGAGTTTTAAAAAGCAGAGAAACTGGGAGTCAGCATTGTGGTACAGCAGGGTAAGGCACTGCTTGAGGCACTGGCATCCCATCTCAGAGTTCTGATTCTGGTCCCAGCTGCTTTACTTCCATTCTGGCTTCCTGCTAATGCATCCAGGAAGGCAACAGAAGAAAGCCCAAGTGCCTGGGTCCCTGCCACCCAAGGAGGAGATCAAGATGGAGTTCCTGGCTCTTGGTTTCTGAATGACCCAGATCCAGCTTTTGTGGCCACTGGGGATTGAGCAAGTGAAGGGAAGATCTCTCTGTCTTTCTCCCTTCCCATCATTCTGCCTTTCAAATAAATCTTTGAAAACAAAGCAAAGTGAGATCCTCCTGTGTCTAGACAGTGTTGGTGAAGATGATGTCTGGTTAATGTGTCTGGGGTTTAAGGAATGAAGTCTGAAAAACAGACAGGAGCCTTTGAAACCGACACAGTTGGGACAAAAGATTTTCAGAATGTGCATATATGGGCTGTAGAGGTCAAAGAAGAAGAATTACATTAAGAGGATGGTAAGTGGCTTATGCTGAAGGATCAGTTAAAAAAGAGAAAGGCTTTTACTGGCAAGTGGCACTGTGACTCTGCCAAGGGACCATACTATGACACTGTCAATCATGTACTTCTTGACTGGTAACAGCCTGATATTGAAACTGAGGGCCAGCAGGTCCAGGGCAGATCCGTGTCCTTTTTGAGTTTACACCTGGGTGACAGGATCAAGAGTATCATTTACAAAGAAACAACTGAACTCACAATATGGAACTAAATCACGGGTCTTTGAATGCTGTAGGTTTTCTATGAGTGCTTGCTGTATGACTGGAACACAGGTGGGTCTTGTGGGAAAGACACCAAGAAAGTGAGTGGCTTGTAAGGAGGAGCTCGTTCAGGGCAGCAGGGTGCAGGCTGTGGCTGTTTTGGAAGGGAATAGCATCAATTTCCAGCCAATCTTCAATCCACTCCATATTTCCTGGCCTCTTCTGCCTCCATGGATGCAAATATAGCAACAGGCTAGGAAAGCAGTATCCCTGATAAAATCTGTTCCTCTCCACATAAGCAGAAATTTGGCAGAGTAATGAGACCAGTTTGCCATATTTTCCATTGGAACTCAGACCTAAAAGTGACCTTGACTTCAAAAGCAACACTGATTGAGAGACTACCTGTTAGGATTATCCTTTCTCTTGGTCTCCTCCAACTTTTCCATTAAAAATGCTGAAGGTGGGATGGACATTTAGTCTAGTGGTTGAGGCACTGGTTAAACTGCATCAGATTACTTGGATGTGACTCCCAGATTCAGTTCCTGACTCCAGCTTCCTGCTAATGTAGACCCTGGGCGGCAGAGCTGATGGCTCAAGTAATTGGAGCACTGCTACCCATGTAGGAAACCTGGAATGAGTTCCTGAATTCTGATTTCAGCCCCAGTCCAGCCCCTGGCTGTAGTAAGCATTTGGGGAATGAACTAGTCCCTTTCTCTCTCTCTTAATTTTTAAAATTTACTTGAGAAGTACAGTTACAGACAGTGAGAGGGAGAGACAGAGAGAAAGGTCTTCCACCCACTGGTTCACTCCCCAATTGGCCACAATGACCAGAGCTGAGCCAATCCAAAACCAGGAGCCAGGAGCTTCTTCTGGGTCTCCTATGCAGGTGCAGGGGCCCAAGCACTTGGGCCATCCTCCACTGCACTCCCTGGCCACAGCAGAAAGCTGGCCTGGAAGAGGGGCAACTGGGACAGAATCCGGCGCCCCGACCGGGACTAGAACCCGGTGTGCCGGCGCCGCAAGGCGGAGGATTCGCCTAGTGAGCCGCGGTGCCCGCTGGGCCATCTTCTACTGCTTTCCCGGGCCACAGTAGAGAGCTGGATTGGAAGAAGAGCAGCCGGGACTAGAATTGGCACCCATATGGGATGCTGGTGCCACAGGTAAAAGATTAATCTACTGCGCCACAGCGCCGGTCCCTCTCTCTTTTTCAGTCTGTGTGTTTCTCTACCTCTCACACAAATAAATGAAAAAATGCAAAAAGTCTATACTTTTATGCCTAATGCTATAGAAGTTAAAACTGCATGCTACCATATAGATTCATATCATGTTTGTATATTAGGTAAACTATATGAGGCTACCATTTTCTAGGTCAAAATTAACTTAATATCAGCAAGTTCGTGCTATACAACTTAAAAATAATCTTATTTTATTTTCATACCAGCCCTTTGAGTTAGGAATGGTCAATCTATTTCATATATGACAAATAAACCTCGAGGGAGTGAATACTTTGTACCTGAGCTTTTCCAGGAAATGTGAAACAATCAGATGGCCTTAAAGGAAGGAGTTTCAGATATTCAGACCTGATCCAGAGGCAATGAGCTCTTCTCCTGGTCCTTGGCCTTGGGGTCCTTATTTAGACTAAGTATGGGGATGGTTCTTCTGTGTGCTGGAAGTGCTCTGGGTACCTGTGGGCATAGTCTCCTTAACTGTGCCCCAAGGGTGGCGGAATCTGCAGAAAATAGACTCAAACTAGTAGTGAGCAACAGAGAGTGGCACTGTGGAGAGCAGCTCATCCATGGGATGCGGTAGAATGGTGGCTGTAGGCAGAAGTGGAACAGGGTTTGGTCAGCGTGAGCAATTGCATTTACTTTTGTGAAAGAGAATACTGAGAATAGTGCATTCTGTGTCTGATGAATTGTATTTCTCAAGAAAAAATGATTCTTAGACCCAAGTGCTATGTTTCATAATAAATATTTAGTTTAAATTATTTAGTAGTATTTGAATAGTCTCTAGGAATCCCAAGTCTCTTTGGCCTAGAAGCCTGGAGAAAAAATATATAAACTAATATAGGAATAGACAAAGGAAGAAATTTTTGCACAGAATCGAAACTTTAATAGAATGGAAAAGCACAGGTGAACAGTTAGGCAAAGGGGAAACAGGAAGACACTAAGGACTGTTTCTTTTCAGATTCATCTGCATTAAAATAAATGAATATGGGTTTCCACCACTTGTAAACACCACACAGGGTCCACCATGACACATGGTGTTTGGAAGGGCAATGCTGTTTCTGCAGTTCCATGGCACCTGGACTCAGAGCAGGTGCTACCAAGGAGATAAGCCACCTAGCCACACCTGCTATGTCTAAATGCCAGGTGAGACCAGTCACCATTACTCTCCTCAATAGCAAGATGCACATTACATTTCAGGAGCTATGAAGGTCCCTGCATCTCACATACTGTGCCAGATGCTGGCATGCTTGCTCATTTCATCAATATTTAACAGTTTAATTATCAGCTTTCCTGAGGCCTCCAAAAGTATTCAGATGTATCCTCTTCTTTTAAAATAGTATGTTAATATATTTCAGGAGATAGAGAGAGAAACTTCCATCCTCTGATTCACTCCTCAAATACCGAAAACAGCCAGGGGGCCAAAAACAAGAGTTAACTCAATCCCAGCTCCACTTGAGTGGCAGAACCCAACTGCTTTCACCATTGCCACTACATCCTAGGATCTGCATTATCACAAAGCTGGAATCAGGTACACGAACCATATATCAAACCCAGGCACTGTTACATGGGATGTGAGCAACCTGTAAGCTTAGCCACCAGGGCAAACACCTGCCATTCTATTTGTTCTTTTTTTTCAACTTTTATTCAATAAATATAAAATTTCAAAGTACAACGTTTGGATTATAGCAGCTTGAAGGGATTGAATTGGAATCTGCTGGCACATTTCTAGCTCTACCATTAGGGGTAAGTCCGAGTGAGCATGTGCCAAACTGTACACCTCCTCCCTCTCTTATTCCCACTCTTATATTTGTTCTTAAAGCCAATTATCCATCGCCATCTCTTTACTCATCTTTCCCAAGCCTGGGTCTATTCATTGTCTTTTTCCTCTGTAGACTGACAGCTTGATCAGGAGGTTGGAGCTGTGTTGTATTTATTGTTATGTCTAGTCTTAAGTACACCAGGCACAAAGCAAAAACGTTTTTTTTTTTTTTTTTCAATCAATGAAACGGCAAGAAGTCTTCAAGATTTATTTATCAATAGATTTTCCCAGGAACTTGTTTAGATGGTTCCAATATTTGCATTTAAGTCTCTCAAGCCTTAGTATATGAAAATTTTAGCTGAGTCTTCAGCTCCCCAGTGCAATCAATGTGCTTGTTGCTAGTCATTCTTGTGTCAACCTCTATAGGATTTCATACAAATCATAATGATGCTAGTTAAGCTCTTGACCCCAGCCTACTTATGTCTCAGAAAACATTCCTCCTACATCAGAGAAAGTGAGGTAATCTGCTTTGAACTCACACTTGCTCTCAGATCTGCTGCAGAAAGAGGTGCATTTCTGTTTACAGCCAATTCCTTCAGCTGCAGTCTCAGTCCCACTGCTTTTACTTCTCTGGTGCCTCTCTTCTCTACAGTTTATCTTGCTCTGTATCAGTTCCTGCCTTTCAGTGTATAAACATTCTCAAAACTTCCCTTTCTTATCACAAGCTCCCAAACCTAATCGTCCTGGTGATGGAAGTTATGGGGAAGCCATACATTCCACAGTCCCCAGCCTACCCCCACAGTGCACAAGTACAGCATCCTCCTTCATCTAGTCCCTGGGTCTGTCCTCACAGGGATGAAGGTGGGCAGACAGGTGAGGTCAGGTGGACACTCAGAAACAAAGTTCTTACTCACCATCAGTCTGACCACAGTCGAGATGAACTCTCTTAAGCTCACAGGCTCAACTGAATTTTTATCCCTGAAGCCTTTTCTACCTTTTCCCCAGATCATCCCTGATGATAGTGCTGCCCAGACCACACAAGGGCTCTGCACCTGATGACACTTACTTCACCTGCACAGAGTTCATCTGAGGACCAGAAGTTGGGAGTGGGTTGGGGCCATGGCCAGTGCAAGCAGGATGAGCCCTGAAGATCTGACCAAGATCTCATGCCTTGTAGGTCACACACTCTCTCCCATGTTCTTTGCAGCCTTCATTTGCACTCCAGGCCACAGCTCTTCCCTCTTCCCGCTTTCTTCCCTCACCACGGGGCATCTTCCATTAAATCTAGTGGACTTGTACAGTTTTACCTGAATTTATTAACTTAATTCCTTCCTTCCAGCAAAATTTGATATTTTACTCTGGTGTGATTGATTCCCCTCCTGAATTTCCCCTTTGATAAACACTGCTTATGCAACATACTTGCTATTGCAAATGAAATGGCCTCATTTTGAAATTAGCTTATCCTTTTCTTTGTCTGTCTTCCCTCCTTAGAATACAAACTCTGAGAGTGGGAACATTATCCATTCTTTCCACAGCTAAATATCTAGTGCTAAGAAGTTAGGGATTCCCAGTGAATTTTTATCAAATAAATGAATAAATGCAACAAACAAAACTGCCTTCTGTTGCAAACAACTGATCAAGTATCATTAATTTTATTTCCTTAATATTGCTTACATTTGTTCCTTGTCTTACTCTGCCACCCATTGAATTAGGTCCTCAAGCCTTTTTTTTTTTTTTTTTTTTTTTTTTTGCTTAGATTAGAAAATAGCTTTCTAGTTTCCTATTGCTAGTCTAACATCCCACCCTCAGTTCTTCACACATCATCAGATGAACTGAAAAGATAAAACTAATCATATCCCTGATCTACTTGCACCTTTTCCATGACTTTCCTGTCATCTACAGTGGGTAAAGTCTGAGGAAACTTCAAAAAGTTCATGGAACAATTGAATCAAGAGTTAAGCTTAGGGGTTGGTGCTATGACATAGTAGGTAAAACTGCCGCCTGCAGTGCCTGTATCACATATGTGTGCCAGTTCAAGTCCCGACTGCTCCACTTCCAATCCAGCTCTTTGCTATGGCCTGGAAAAGAAGTAGAAGATGGCACAAGTCCTTGGGCCCCTGCAACTGCATGGAAGATCCCAGAGAAGTTCCTGGCTCCTGCTCTTGATCAAGGGCCACTGCAGCCATTTGGAGAGTGAATCAATGGATGTATATCATCTCTCTTGTGCGTGCTCTCTCTCTGCCTCAGCCTCTCTGTAACTCTGGCTTTCAAATAAATAAATAAATAAATCTTTTTTTTTAAAAAAAGTTAGGTTTATTTTGGTGGAAAATTTTTATTGAAATCCATGCATCATTTTAAAAATAATTCTCATTTTTCATGAAATTTTTGAAGACCCCTTGTATGCATGATTTCCAAAAATTTTGCACCAAAATAAAATTATCTTTTAATTCAGTGGTTTTTGAACTTTTGGAAGTGCTCTTGTGTAAGGCTCTCTGTGACCTTGACCCACTCTTATCCTCAGCACCTTTCCTCACCAGCTCCCTACAACCAGACTGAAATATTATCAGTGCCCCTAATGCCTCACACTTAAAAATAAACTTTTATCTTTAGTACAGTTTCAATGTACAGAAAAACTGAAAAGGTAATAGAGGGTTCCTGCATACCCCTTATTTAATTTCCCCAATTGTTAATACTTTACATTGCCTTGATAAACAAGTTACTACTAATGAATCCATACTGAAATACTATTTTTAACTAATGTCTGTACGTTGTTCAGATGTCCTTATTTTTTAACCTAATGCTCCTTTTCTGTTTGGGGATCCCATGCAGGATATTATATTACATTTATTTGTCATGTTTCTTTGTGTCTCTTCTCATACTTTCCTGTATTTTAATAGGACTGATAAGTACTGATTGGGTATTTTGTCAGAATGTCCCCTACTTGGATTTGCTGCATTTTTTATTAGGATTAAATGGGGTTTATAGGGTTAGTAAGGAAGATCAAAGAGACAAAGCAGCCTTTGAACATATCCTATCTGTGGTACATTTCATCACCATAACCTGTCCCTGTGGACATTGACCATGATCACTTGAAGGCTGAGGCAACTTTGAAAAGTTTCTCCACTGTAAGGTTATTACTCCGTCCTACCCTCCTTCCATAGTCTTCAGAAAGAAGTTCACTATGCACAAAGGAGTGAGAGTTATGTTCCATCTCCTTGAAGCTGGAGTGTTAAGCAGAAAAAAAAAAATGAGCTCAGACTCAGTTTCTCCAATAATACTCTCACAACACAGATACTTCTGACACCATATAAGCAGGGCTTTTTTTTTTTTTTTTCATACACCAAGTAAGCAATCTGTTTTTCAGCAAATGCCAGCTGGGTGTCCTCTGATTCAATTCTGATGCTATCTGCCCGAAGACAGCATCCAATCCCACAGGTTCAGGGCACAATCCCTGAAACTGCCTCCCTCTTTTAGATGTCAGTTGGGAGCCCCAGGTTGTTGGACCTGTGCTTCTGACCAACTTGCCATAAATCAGGGTTTGCACAACCCCTTCCTCAGGTTTGGCTAATTTGTTGAGTGGTTTACAGAACTCAGAGAAACACACACATTCTCTGATTTATTATAAATGATATTACAAAGGATAGAGACGAAGGGCTGTGTGGCAATGTAGGGGGGCTGGTCATGGACGTTCATGCCCGCTCTGAGCATGTTTTCAAACATTGTACCTTAGGGTTTTTAGGGAGATTTCATTTTATAAGTATGACTGAAGCACAGTCCATCATGTAAAATAGAAGCTTATATGACTGGAACAAAAGGTATGGTCTACTGCTAATAGACTAGGGAATGGGGGGACCCAACAAAGCTGCCAGTTTGTTCATTCTTTTTGGTCTCTCTGTGCTGCATATGTATGGAGCAAGATCCCTTCTGAAATAGGTTTTATTATCTATTATCCAACAAGCTGTGTTAGAGAATTCCTTTTTTTAAAAGAGTTTTTGGTAAATAACAGCTTTAATAATGAACATTAAAGGTGACCTTAAGATAGGAAAACTTAAAAGGCTGAGTAATGTATGTGGAAAGGAAAGCCCAGTGGTAACTAAAGTGAGTTTTTTCAGACTTTACAAATTCCCAAAGGCTGTGTGAAAATCCTCAAGCTCTTTACCATAGTTTCAACAGTGTCAACAGCTTGAAGAGTGTCATAGTTTAATTTCAACATTGAGTGTCCACATCTGGATAGGTTATATCTCTCCCGGTGACTGGCTGGGTTATCATGACAATCATTAGTCTATCATCTATGATAATATATGGTTTTGATGAGCAAACAATGAGGCAATGATTGATCATTTAGTAAATCCAGTTGGTAAATAACATATTTCTAAAGGTGAGGCCTTTGAGGAAGTTCCTTTAACTTTTTTCATTCCAAGAAGGGATAACATGATAGTGGTTGGGGTCTTTGTGTTAATGATGATGGGTAAACATGTCCAGAAGACAATGGGTCTAGAGCAAAGCAGCAACTGAACACTCTGGGGCCACTGCTACTTGGTATCCTTGAAGAATGCACTTTGAAATGCCTTTTCTCCGTGTAAGAACAAGCCTTGGGAGACCAGCGCTGTGGCATAATACTAAGCCTCCATCTGGGGCGTCGGCATCCCATATGGGTGCTGGTTCCTGTCCCAAGTGCTCCTCTTCTGACCCAGCTCTCTGCTGGTGGCTTGGGAAAGCAGTTTAAGGTGGCCCAAGTGCTTGGGATCCTGAGCCTGTGTGTGGGGTTCTAGAAGTTCCTGGCTCCTAGCTTCGTATTGGCTCAGCTCCAGCCATTGCCACCACTTGGGGAATGAACTAGCAGATGGAAGACCTTTCCCTCTGTCTCTCCCTCTCTCTGTCTGTAATTCCATCTCTCAAATAAATAAATAAATCTTAAAAAAAAGACAAGCCATGGATCTGTACAGTGTATTTTCAGGGATGGGGACAGGAATGGCTGCTGGAGATCCCATGCTTAGCTTCTGAAGCCACTTCCAAGCTTAAAATCTTTGGGCTCTCATTCTACTCAGGATTCGACCTTATTGTCAGAAGAAAGAAAGAAGAAAGGAAGTAATTCACAATAAAAAATTCTGCAGCACTGAAAGAATTGATGCTAATTAGAATTATCTCAAGCTAATCTTCCCAGAAGTTACTGAAAGAGAAAACAAACTTCAAAGGAGTAGTGGAATTCAAGAAAACATTAAGCAAGCTAATCCTCTAGCTGCCAGTTTAGAAACCAGTAAATGCACAACTTCTTTAAAAAAGAATAACAAAGGAATAATGGAGGGGGAATGGAAATAGAGTGAAAATGTAGTATACTGTCCAAATAATAAATTTTTTAACTTTAGGAAAAACAAGGACTGTATAATAACAGCCTACCTGTTCCCATCATTTTATCTAGATTTCCAAGTATAAATAGAGCAATTATGTTATGATATAAATGGAAATATGTCATATTATGGAATTCATGCAAATTTTAAATAAGAACTTCAGAGGATCATGAAATCTTTGAAAGTCAGGAAACAATGAATAGGCATAAAAAACATCAAATATTAGGTCAAAATGATTGAAATTATATGAAGACATAATATAAGATAACAATAAGGTAGATACTCCCATAGAACTGGGATTTTAAACTTCTTTTTCATAGTATAGAATGGTGTGCAAGAGCTTACTCACCTGGTTCCAAGAATAATCTCTGAACAGGGATTCTTACTCTCAACCCTACTGTCTAACTAAATATTACTGTTATTAAGCAGCATATTTCCAAAGGAGAGTTTCCCAGAGTTACCAGCTCACCCTGCATCTCAATCTTCCCTTCACTGGAATATCAGAAATATGCCAACTGATTAACACCATGACTCTCTGATTATAGATTTCACATTCTCTTTTTCCCTCTTTCTATGAATTTTAAATTGTTTTATTTTTGTTCTGGAAATTTTATCTTTACTAAAAACCTTTCAGTGCAGTATTAACAGACATATTAATGCACTGAGACTTTGCATAAGCAGTTATTCCACACAAAACTGCATAGATAAAGACACTTCCAACGATACTGCTGATTTTTAATAAACAAAGTCTTCCTCTTTCAGGAGAAATTTTTACTGTGACATTATGTTTTTACCATCTTTTGGGTCAATTCTGCATAAGCCAGGATGGCCACTCCCTGTCCCGTTCCATGATCCTCCTGCTCTGATTTTCTTCAGATAGTGTTTCTCCCATGTACAGAACCATAGTCTCTGCAGTAGGACCTTCCAAAGAGCTACCTTCTTGTTTCCCTATCTGTTGTGTTAGCTGCAGTCTCTTTACACACTTTCTCATAGCAATAGCCATAAAGGACATGCTTCTGATTATGTTGACTACATTCTGGACAAATGTCTATTATTCTTAACTTTAATAAGCTTATGGGAGTCTCTTCTCCCACACCAATTAACTTCAATGCTGAATATGTTTTTAGGAGCTGGCATCCAAAAGACTGAACTTCTCCTTCCTTTAAAACTGGTGTCATTGACTCTGTAAAGATGGTTGGCTTCTGGATGGTTAATGCTGGTTCTTTCTGATCAGCTGATTCACTCTCCAAATGCCAGCATGGCCTGGGTTGAAGTTGGGAGCCTGGAATTCAATCCAGGTTTCCCATGTGAGTGGCAAGAACCTAACTACTTAAACTATTGCTACTGCCTCCCATGGTCTACATTAGCAGGAACTTCCTAGAAAACACTAGAAAAGCCTGATCAGCCCTGTTGAAGCTTCTGCTGTAGTCACTTCCAACATTTTCAGAAGTAGTCACAGGGTTTCTGGCCACTGGTGAGCCACCAGAACCAGCACAGGTGATACCATCTTCCAGATTTCACATACTTAATGTTAACCAGTCAACTCAGCTGAAGATCCTAAATGCTGAACACAGTGGAAGTGTGTGTGTGTGTGTGTGTGTGTTTTCTGAGACCTATGTTTTAATCACATTGCTGATCCATATGTGTTGGATTTGAAGACAGCTAGGAAGGCAAGAGTGTGGTGGTGGATCCTCTGTGTCTACTTGTCTGGGCTAGGGTGCCCAGATGTTTGGTCAAACTCTCCACATGTGGCTGTGAAAGTCTTTTTGGAAATATGTAATTGGCATTTAAATCTTCAGATTTTGTAAGGCAGATTGACCCTGACAATGTGAGCGAGCCTCATCCAATCAGTTTAAGAACTCAGTGAAAAGAAGACTGAAGAACCACGGGAAGGGAGGATTCTGCCAGGAGACTGCTTTTGGACATGACCTGCAGCATCAGCTCATCCCTGGATCTCAGCCTTCCTGCATGCCCTGCCCTGCAGACTTTTACCTCATCAATCTCCACAATCAGGCGGTGAATTCCTTCTCTCTCTCTCTCTCTCTCTCTCTCTGTGTGTGTGTGTGTGTGTGTGTATACAGGTATATCTCTCTCTCTCTCTCTCACACACACACACACGGACATCCTATGGGTTCTGTTTTGGTCTTTGGGAGAACCATAATTCAGGGAATAACCTCAGGCCTCATGTTCACAACCTTGCAACTCAGCAGTTTAGGAAGTCCTTTCCTGACATGCGGCTCTCTTGACCTACAACTGGCAGGGAGTTCACCTGGCAGGGAGGTCCTGCAGTAGGACCTTTCAGAAACTGTCCTCTTACAGCTGACTGCAATTTGCCTTTCTGCCTTTTGGTGTCTGATTCTAACAGACAGGTGCTGGACATAGTGTGCCTACCTTCACCTGGTCAAGAAGGGACATCTGTCAGATCAAAGGTGATTTTACTCATCTATTATCTCCAAACATGCTACTTCTTGAACTATCAATGCAAGTGATGCATGCAATTGATTCCTCTCCAAAAAGGTAGCATGTAATCAGTGCACACAACAAACAAGAAAATTAATTTAGAGAGGAAAAAATAGATGCTTTAATGGGGTCTACAGGAAAATTGAAGAACTTCCAAAACAATACTCTGGACCATATTACCAAGATGAGCTCTGTGTCAAGAAAATGTCAGTCAAAATGAATTTTGGGCAGAGATGCTTGAATCCCTCCATATTATAAGAAGCCTTATTTTCAAGTACAGCAATCAGCTTCATAACCGAGAGAGATCTCTGGCCAGATTCAGCAGTGTGTTCACATGGTTACATGGATCCCAGCACTTTGTGATATAAGCGTCTATCTTATCTTCCCAGTACCCAGTGCTACAGTCCCTTGGGAGAAGAGCTGATATCTTGTGGTCTTATTATTAGTAAGCTAGACCCTTGCATATGGTAAGAAGTGTGGGAGAAAGGAAAAAGGGAGAAGAGGGAAAATAAATGGTAGGAAAGTAGGGAGTTGAGACAGTCAGCAAAGGTTAATCAGGGGATATGCTCTCCACCTACTGCCTACTGCACAGCACTAAGAATGAGCAGAACACAGGGAATGGGTCAAGGCTGAGTCCTTGCCTGCCACCGTCTTTCTCTTTCAGACTGAAGTACTGAGAACTATAATATTTGTGAGCAATTTCCAGGAATTATTATGTTAGGTAAGCCTACTTTTATTATTCACAGATTTTCTGTATTTGCAACTTCACCTACTTGTTAAAATTTATTCGTAACTTCCAAAGCAATACTCACAGTCCTTTCTTGGTTATCTGTGAACATGCACAGAGTGTTGCTTGATGTGCATGTTTCCAGCTGGGGCTGAACAAGACCCCTGCCTTCCCAGCTGTTGTGCTGAAAACATGTGTCCTTTCCTCCATCCACTCAGTCCCCATTTTTGTGCTTTTTGTTGGTGACTGCTATGTTAAATGCCTGCCATTATAGTACTGACATACAATCTAATGCTTAAAAGAAAATACACGTTAGTTAAGTGTGGGGAGCAAACCGGACTAGACTGAGTTACTGGAATTAAGACTTATTCTATGCATCTGCTCTCCCACAATATGGCGCTGGGAGAGAAGTAAACAGCTTCCGCACAGCTGCCTCCAGTTCAACCAATAAACTGTAGGACTTGCTCCTGATTGGAGAGCAGCGTACTCAGCGTGTGGGCAGCCGAGTTAGGATTGGCGGAGGAGGACTATAAAGGAGGAGAGAGACGGCATGCACCAGGAACATCTAAGGGGAACATCTGAGGGAACGCCTGTGCAGCCCCCAGAGAGCCGGCCGGCGGTGTGCCGCTCCCCTGCGGAAGTGGGGAATGTGGCCAGGGGGAACTGCCCTTCCACGGAGGTGGAAGGGACAGTAGCCAACCCGGGAAGAACCAGCAGCGAACCCGGGGAGGGCCGAGCAGACGAAAGAACAGCGCAGGGTCCTGTGTCGTTCCTCCACGAAGAGGGGGAGCGACAGTTAAGCTTCAATCAGTCACGAGTTATGGTGCTGGAGGTCATGAGTTCACTGGTAGTGAATTAGCAAAATATATTTGATAAGATGTCTTTACATAGATATAAATGTAAAAGAAGGGTATGGATTGATGGGTTGATGAAAATATCATGTCTAGAGGCTCTCAGGAACCTTACTCTGTTTTTCCTGTGGGAGTTATAGTTTGGTACTCCCTAATTCATGTTTAAGATGAATTTATAGAGTTTAGTATTGTAAATAATGAGAATTATTATTTTTATTGGTGAGTTCTTTGGCACCCCCAATTCTGGACTTGGTGCTGGAAACTCATGGAGAAATGGCTCGTTATTCACTAAGCCAGGATTTGTGGTGATTCTATGGAGCATAATTGCCATGAATGAAAATCAACTGTCCCTGATACATTATTTTACATAATCATTACACTGGCAGTCCTATAAGGTATGGACTATTATTAAGACATGGAAATTGAGGAAATTAAGTTTAATGGAGGTAAGTAACTTGCTCAAATTGATCATAGAATAGAGCCAGTAATTCTTGGGAACAGGATTTGAACCCAGGCAGTTTGACTCCAGAGCCCACACAAGCTCTACCACTTGCTGTCCATCTACCTTCCCCTTCCTCACAAGGTAAGGTTATGGGTAGGGGGCCAAAGGCTGAAGGGTGACTGCAGGGACACTGGACCAGTGTTTCTTTTTTTATTTATTTTTATTTTTTTAAAAAAAGATTTTTATTTATTTATTTGAGAGGTAGAGTTACAGTGAGAAAGAAAGACAGAGAGAAAAGTCTTCCTTCCTTTGGTTCACTCCCCAAATGGCCACAACTGTGGCCACTGGAGCTGTGCCAATCCAAAGCCAGGAGCCGGGTGCTTCTTTCTGGTCTTCCATGTGGGTGCAGGGGCCCAAGCACTTGGGCCATCTTCCACTGTTTTCCCAGGCCATAACAGAGAGCTGGACTGGAAGAGGAGCAACTGGGACTAGAACTGGGGCCCATAATGGATGCCGGCACCGCAGACGGAGAATTAACCAAGTGCGCCACGGCACTGGCCCCACCAGTGTTTCTTAATCTCCTGATACCATGGAATCTTTTGACAGACTGATGAAGCCTTTATATCCTTTTCCAGAAGGATGTTTGTAAAATCTTGAAGCACACAGAATTACAAAATAAATCGATTGTATTGAAATACATTTATCAAATTACTGAAAAGTTCAGTGGCACAATAATGCATCTGCGTTTCTATGAATGCATTATGTAGTAAGCTGCCCAGAAGGTCAAATAGGTGCTGTAATTTTGAAGTATTGACTAGCATAAAAAATGTCCTAAGATATATACAAATATCATAACACAGCGTGAAAATGTTACCTCTCTTGGTGACAAAGTCAAATTAGTTGTGCATGCCACAGCAGCATCTACAAACATGGAAAATGGAAGAAAAAGCCACGTTTCAGTTCCAAGTTGACAAAACAGACCCTGTCTCCCACCTTGACATCCATGTTCCCTTTTCCTGTGAATTCTTTCCATGGATGCCTCAGGTAAGGACACTTACACCAGCCATATTGGAAACTAACAGGCTGAGCACATGGGCAGTGGGAGGAGGTCGTGTGAAGTCATTTTTTCCTATCTTAATAGTCTATTGGGGAATAAAGGAGTTTTAACCAAGCCCCTTTTATGTTACTCTGTCCCTTGATTCATGCCATAGGCTGTGAAAGAACAGGATGGATTCAGAGTGGTGGGGAGGACCTTCTATATTCAACATTTAGGATCTAAGCAGGGTATCTGGAATCACATCAGGTGTTAAAAGGCAGGATGCCATGGGTAGCTAAGTCTTCTTTCATGGAGATGAGGTGACAAAACCACCTCAGAGTCGTCCACACAAAATGCATAGGATTGGCAGTATCTCATGCAAACTCTAAAATGAACATATGGGCTGAGAGTTTTGGTTCACTAGATTAACTCCAGGTTCCCATGAATATTTCATGATGAGGATTTTTAATTTCATTTTAACTGTTTTCAAACTTCCATAACGTTATTTTAAATTTTTTATTGGGAACTAACAAATTGCAATGATAGATAAAGAGACAGAGATAGAGAGATAGAGAGGTAGATAGATAGATAGATAGATAGATAGATAGATAGATAAACTGTGGAATGATTAATTTGAGCTACTTAAACATGCATCTTTTTAACTATTTATCATTTTTTGTGCTGAGAACATTTGAAATTTACTCTTAGTAGTTTTGAAATTCACAATACCTAATTATTAACTATAGTCACCATGCTGTGCAATACACCTCAAAAAACTATCTCTTGTCTAACTGGAAGTTTGTACCCTTTAACCCACATCTTGTCATGACCTCCTCTCCACTTGCCCTCCCACCCCCCTGCATCCAGTACCCACCATCTACTCTCTGCTTCCATGAGCTCAATTGTTTTAGAGTCCACATGTACATGAGATCACGTGACATTTTCCTTTCCATGTTTGGCTTATTTCACTTAGAATGGCATCCTCTAGGCTCACCCATGTTTTGGCAAATAACAAAATTTCATCCTTTTGAAAAGTTAAATACTATCCCATTATACACAAACATATCATATTTTCTTTATACATTTATCCATTGATGGATGCTTAGATTGATTCCATAACTTATATGTTGTGATTGTTGCTACAATGAACATGGGAGTGCAGATCTTGTCAACATATGATTTCAGATCTTTTAGATATACTTATATACCCAATAATGGGATTGTTGGATCATATTGCAGTTCTGTTTTTAAAAGTTTTATCTATTTATTTGAAAGAGAGGGAGGAAGGGAGGTAAACAGAGAGAGAGACAGAGAGAAAGAGACATTCCATTTGCTGGTTTACTTCCCAAATGCTCACAACAGTAGGGGCTGGGCCAGGCCAAATCTAGAAGCCAGTAACACCATCTGGATCTACCACTTGGGCAGCAGGAGCCCAATTATTTGGGCCATGATCTTCTGCCTCTCAGATGCATTAGCAGGGATGTGTATCAGAACCACAGAGGTCTATGAGTCAAACCAAGCACTCTGACATTGTATCTATTATATAATATCCTTTTTTGTCTCTTTATAGTTTTTGATTTAGTCTATTTAGTCTCATAAAAACATAGTTATCCCTGCTACCTTTTGATTTCCACTTGCATGGAATATATTTTTCTGCTTTTCAGTTCCAGTCTATATGTATCCTTCTAAGTGAGTCTTTTGTAGGTAGCATATAGTTAAGATATTCTTTTTGTAATTTTCTTTTTTTAAACTTTTATTTAGTAAATATAAATTTCCAAAGTACAACTTATAGATTACAATGGCTTTTTCCCCCCATAACTTCCCTCCCACCCTCAACCCTCTCAACTCCCGCTCCCTCTCCCATTCCATTCACATCAAGATTCATTTTCAATTATCTTTATATACAAAAGATCAGGTTAGTATCAGTTCAACAGTTTGCACCCACACAGAACATAAAGTGTAAAATACTGTTTGAGTACTAGTTATAGCATTAATTCGTAAAAAAGTCTTCACTCTGTCTTTTTTCTTAAAGAATGTAATCCACTTACATTCAAAGTAATTATTGCTGGATAATGACTTACTACTGCCATTTTATAATTTGTTACTTGGTTGTTTTGTAGATACTTTGTTTCTTTCTTCCTCCTTTGCTGTCTTCCTTTGTGGTTTGATTGTTTTCCATAGTGGTACAATTGGACTCCTTTCTATTTATGTTTTGCGCTTCCACTATAGATTTTTGCTTTGTGGTTACCAAGTTTATAGAAAACATCCTATAGCTATTGTCTACTTTAAGTTAATAACAACTTAACTTTGGTCACATGCAACTATATAGGGTTATTGTCTCTTAGATTCATTTTATGTTTTTAACGTCAAAATTTACACAATTTTGTAATTTATATGTCTTGATAATTTATCTTAGCTATAGCTACTTTTAATATTTATGTTTTAACTTGCATATTAGAGATAAAAATCACTTTACATGCTATCTTAAAGCATTTTGAGTATGAATCTGTATGACTTATACCATTGATTTTTGTGCTTTTATATGTTTTATGTTGTTAATTAAAGACTTTTTTTCAGCTTCAAACTTCCTTTAAGCCATTCCTGTCAGATAGTCCCAGTGGTGATGAACTTCCTTAGCTTCTGTTTCTCTGGGAAAGTTTGCATTTCTTCTTCAAAGTTTGCTGGGTGATGTATTCTTGGTTGGCAGTTTTTTTTTTCTTTCAGCCCTTAGAATTCTCATTCCACTCTCTCCCAGCCTGAAGAATTTCTGTTGAAAAAGTCACTGAGCACCATACTGGGATTCCCTTGTATAAAGGGTTTTCAAAAAGTTTATGTAAAATGCAATTATGAAAAAATCATTCATGGAATTAAAAAAGAATTGATCTCTATTACATTTTTATTAATTGCCTGAAATGCTGCATTTAAAGTGAAGTTTTTAAAATATAGTAATTTCCATGAACTGCTGAAAAACATAAAATGAGAATAAATCTCACAGAGTAACATGGTTTTTTCACATATCTGAACCCTGACAGGTGAAGATTTATCAGCAAACTGGACAACTGTGGTGTTCAGCTGTGTTTCGCCATTCCAGAAAAATGAGAAGGTGGTCATGATACACAATATACATTTTGGAAGTGGAGCCAGGATGATTTCTGATTTATTTGCACTTATCAAAAGGGAAGAAAACAATCTCAGATGAGGACAAACAAATTTAAAAAAATTCTGGTTTAGAGGACCCCTGTGTTATTGCATTTCACCCTTCTAGCCAATGTGAGAGCAATCACAAACTTAACGGAATTAGGAGCACTACACTTGAATCAACTTGAACATGAAATAAATTAATAACAAGTATCCAAGAAATTAAATTCTGCAAGCATCTGCAAACACGGAGTTGCCAATGACATCTAGCATAGAACTCTGCAGTTCAGCCAAACACATCTGAAAGTTAGAAAAAAAAAAGTCTCCATTTTCTGGTTGGGAATAGTTGCATCTGCTTTTTTCAATGCACATGAATTTAGGGAAACATAGAGACACACAGTGACTCTGGTGAAATGTTTAGCATCATGAAGAACTACAGTGACTAAAAAAAAACAAACAAAAATACTTTTTAGGATATTTATTTTATGTAAACTGTGTAGGCAAGTAATATAAGATCCTAATAACTGGGTTTTACCATTTACGACCTAAAAAAGGAAAGAGATTCTTGGGAACAAATTTGAGGACTGAATGAATGATTGCCCCTACCCTATCCTACCTTGTCCATCACAAACTGGGAATAGAAATAAACCAGGCAGCCTCCAGGAATCTGGAGTTCACAGTTTGGAGATGATTAAGAACAGATGTGACAGCCAGGTCCTGAGAGGCTGCGTGACAGCCAGCAGTAATTGAGCAAGTGCCTTCCTAGGGGACACAACAGGAGTGAGCTTAGACATCACTGTCCAATACTTCTTTTCAGGAGGACTTGCCCTGCAGTTCCCTTGCTTCCATCACAGACACCCTGGCTCACTGTCAATCTTTTTTTTCCTTTTAAGATTTATTTGTTTATTTATTTGAAAGTCAGAGGTACAGACAGAGAGAAAGAGACAGGGAGGGATCTTCCACTCACTGGTTCACTCCCCAGATGGTTGTAACAGCCTGCACAGAGCCAAGTCACAGCCAAGAGCCAAGAGCTTCGTTTGGGATGCTTACATGGGTGGCAGGGCCCCAAGCACTTGGACCATCTTCTGCTGCTTTCCCAGGCACAGTAGCAAGGAGCTCCATCGGAAGTGGAGCAGCTGGACATGAACCAGCACTCACATGGGATGCCACACAATACTGGCCCTTCACTCTCATTCTTAAAGACTCTGCTCAGCTATCACCTTCTCAGTTTACTTAACATTGCCTTCTTATCTGCTCATCTCCCACAGCATTTACCTGCTAACTCTAATACAATATTTCTTTTAGTTAGGTTTATTGTTTATTGTCTAGAACAGAGGTTAGCAGACTCCAGCTCTCCAGATAAATCTGACCCACCTCTGGTTAATAATTAACATTAATATTAATATTAAGTGTTTCTGGAACATAACCAGGCCCATTTTTCTATGCCTATAGCATCTATAGCTGCTTTGGAGTGACAATGGCAAAATTAAGTGGCTGTGATGGAGACCTTATGTCTTGCAAAGCTGAAAATATTTATTCTCTGGCCCTTTACAGAGGTTTTCCAACTCCTGATTTAGAATATAAATTCTATAAAAACAGGAAACAGATTTGTTTATTGGAGTATCCCAAGTGACTGTCAGATGGTAGATGTTGAAAAAACATTTATAGAAGGAAAGGATGAATGGATGGTGGTAGAGGTGTTTGGTTTCCGTGGCTTAAGTAGAGAAAAGTGGGAGAAACCCAGTCACTACTCCACACATATTTCAATATCATGCATGGAATGCAGAAAACTCTGTGTAATAACACTGTAGATCTTCTGTGTTTATAACAATAAGAAAGCATTGGATGATGATGAGAATTTTTCACCACTAAAAGGGGTGTGTACATTCTTCAAGTCTGAGAAGCACAGGGGTAAGTGGGGCAGCTCAACAAGACTTGTTTATGGTGGCTACAAATTTAGTGACACGATACAAACCATGACATCTCCTGTATTTCCCAGAAGAATCAATTCTAATTGACCTTTGCTCCCACAGGTACAGTTGTACCTGTAAGGGTCTGGGGCTGCATTCATAGAAAATGCTTTCCAGCTCATGTGGCATCTAACTCTGCCACTGTGAACAAGTTACTTATATGAGGCAAAACTCAAGAAAATGGTTTCTCCATAAGATTCACATTACAATTTAGAGAGAAATGCTTCTTTATGGTTAGTCCTATATAGTTCTAGAACATGCTGATGACCTCACTTTTCATTCCCACAGACCTGCAAAATATCACATGTGTTTTAAGGTTAGCTTCTGTGGAGACTCACGTCACTGACCTCCTGAGGGTCCACTCCAGGCTTAGGGAATCAACAATACTCTAAATCAGTCTTCAAAATTCTCTTTCAGAGAACTCACTTTGGCTATTTTACTCTTTGAATCAAGACTAAAAATTTATTTAATTTCCTGGTGAATATTCCTTCCTTAGAAGTCTCTTAAATAAATTCCTTTTATCTAAGGATGACTGCTTCTATGATAAGTGAATTTCCACCCTAAAATATATTGAGCAAATTGTAAATTTACAAGTGAGAGGATGATTCAGGAAGCATGAGTTGGAAAAGCTATTGGAAAATAAGCAAGAAAGGAAAATTATAGTGACTCATGTACTTTGGGCATGAAACAGGTGCATTTATCAGAAAATTACCTGATTTCTAACTGAGAAAGCTAGTTTCTCTTTGGCAATAAACAGTAGCTCCTGGCCTTTGGAAAATGTGGTTAGAAAAGCAATTGGATTTTATTAAGAGTTAAAATTCTTTTTTCTTTTCTGTGATTTATGTATATTTTTCCATTATTTTCAATATTAATTTTTAATTTTATCATTACTATAATAATCTATTCTCAGAGTTAATAATTACATCGACATAATGTATGCAGTTCTATACTACTAATCCTTCTCCCTTCCATCGTCCCCATTTATAGCCAATATTATGGTATTTTGAGTGTTATTACCGTCTTTAAAAATGCTTTTATATTCATATGGATATTCACATAGGAATTATATTGCATTGCTATATGTGTTCTATTAAATCCAGTAAGACAATTTATAATTAGTATTGGATTTTACTCCACAATTTGTTTTATTAACAGAAATATTTTCAAGATATAATTATTTTGAAATGCAGATAGAAAATATCTAAAAGAGATAAGTCATATTAATTCCTTTTGAATAATGTTTATTTTTCCATTTTAACCATATTCTACCTTTTATTTCTTCATTTTCTACTGTTAGATGTCAGTTGTTGCTTTTTTTTTGCCATTGTAATGAAGTAGAGGACATTTTTATTTATCATATTGATGTGAATTCAAGTTTGTCTTTCTCTGAGACAGATATTTAAAAGCTAAGTAGCTAGGGCATGGTGGAAGCACGACTACAGTGTTATCAGATTCTGTCAAATTATACTCCCTGGTAGCTCTGGTCATTTATTCTCCCATTGGGAGTATGAAAGCATTGCTGTCCTTAACTTTCACGGCTCTTCATATTCTCACACTGCTACACTCTTTGACAGCCTGATGGACGTGAAGTCACACTTCATTAGGGCTTTATTTGCAGTCCCCTGGTTGTTAGAAAGGTTGAACATCATTTAATTAATTGCCCATTCTGATTTTTCTTTTATTTGTGTGCGTGTGTGTGTGCGTGTGAATTGAATGCTTACATTTATCATTTTCCATTTCTTGGCCTGTATTTTTATTATTGATGGACAAGAGTTCTTTACATATTTTTCTCCCAGAATGGATTGATTTTATGTTTCCTTTTGTCACCCAGAAATTTTAAACGCTGAAGTAGATACATCTAATAGTATTTCCTCCCTTGAATTTTACTTTTTTTTTTATTTTTATTTTTTTTTATTTTTTTGACAGGCAGAGTGGACAGTGAGAGAGAGAGACAGAGAGAAAGGTCTTCCTTTGCCGTTGGTTCACCCTCCAATGGCCGCCGCGGCCGGCGCGCTGCGGCCGGCGCACCGCGCTGATCCGATGGCAGGAGCCAGGAGCCAGGTGCTTTTCCTGGTCTCCCATGGGGTGCAGGGCCCAAGCACTGGGCCATCCTCCACTGCACTCCCTGGCCACAGCAGAGGGCTGGCCTGGAAGAGGGGCAACCGGGACAGAATCCGGCGCCCCGACCGGGACTAGAACCCGGTGTGCCGGCGCCGCTAGGCGGAGGATTAGCCTAGTG
This sequence comes from Oryctolagus cuniculus, assembly GCF_051225735.1. NCBI lineage: Eukaryota > Metazoa > Chordata > Mammalia > Lagomorpha > Leporidae > Oryctolagus > Oryctolagus cuniculus. Next base: position 53,382,829 of record NC_142879.1, on the reverse strand, counting down.
AGCCGCGGCACCGGCCCCTTGAATTTTACTTTTTTATGTGTATCTGTTTAAGAAGTTGTCCACATGTAAACCTATTTATTTCTAATACATTTTAAACATTTTCAATTTTTTTGGCTTGGGTTGTATCTACATATACACACACACACATAACCTTATATACTATTATATATATATTATATATTTTTATTTTATATAAATATGTATATATATATATATACATATATATAAATCACCCTGTGATTTAAAAACCCTAACCAAAAAAATGTTGTATTAGAAGCCTAGGCTCACCCATTAGGCAATCTCCTTTGCTGAGTTATCTGTCCTTTCCTAACTGTTTAAAAAGTCATCAAACACACTGTGTCATTTTCTCTGATAGAAAAAAAAAATAAAGCATCCTGTTCTCTTCTACTGACTATTTGAGCTGTCTGTAAAAGTAACACCACTCTTCCAGGCCCCAGGTTCTAATAGGAAGAACAGTTGATTGATTAGATATGCTCCATAGTCCCCAGGAAACTGAATAGACAGTAAAGGTAAATGTCATAGCATTTCATTTAGTTCTTTTCCAGTAGCCATAAATATTTTATTGTTAAAAATGGAGAGAGACACCCAGATTTTGCTTCTAATACCATTCTCCAAAGTGAGGAACCAGGGCTTCTTGGAGAACTGGCTGACTCTAGGTCTGGGGAAGAAAACATAAAGTGTTCCTGGAGCATGTAGTACTGTCAGGAAGTAATGAAGTGCTCAAAACACAACACAACAACAACAATCCCACACACCATGATGGACATACATCAAAGGGCCATAGAAGCCATCTAAAAGGATTCCTAGTGGACCAAGCTGGAGCCATGTGAGCAAGAAAACATGTAATGTTGGGTATAACTCAGAGGATAAAGTAAGTACCTATGATTCCACACTGACATAAATAAATGATTGAGTAAATACATAGATGTGGACAAGAGACAACTATCTTCCAGAAGAAAACCAAGGAGGAGGACAAAAGCGCCCACTCATTGAAAGCAGGAAAGCAGATTACACACAGCGACTTCATGAGCAATAGAAGGAGAGGAAGGGCGTTTTAAATAAGATTTGTATGAGGCTGTCGATTTTGACTAAGCTCCTGCACTAGGACCAATAGACCAAAGCAGTACAAACTTCAATCACACTAGCTAAGCTTCATTTCACTGCAGGAGGCTCTGTTACCAAGTGGGTTGGGTCCACACCTTACTTCTAATTTCTAAAGGCAGCCTGATCACATTGCTAGTGGCAGTTCTCAGAACCTGTTCTGGATCTGAGGGCTACGTAATCGGTAAATTGGTTCTGTTTTTGTTTTTTCAAAGTCTGATAAACTTAAAAGTTTTCTAGGGATTTTATTGTCTGCTTTGACAAAAGTGACTATACAGTGTTAATAATAGGGGAACTGGGTATTGGGTATATGGAAACTCTCTGTACTATCTTCATAATTTTTTGGTAACCACCCCCCTCCCCAAATGTTTACAAAAAATGGAGAGATGCAAGACTATCTTTTCATTGCATCACATCACACCACTGAAAGCCAGGTTGAAAGCCATTCACCCAGGACCACAAGTCACCCCAGGTGGAGGCTGTTCCTCCTATAGGAGGAGTGTGTACCTGTCAGCTACTAGAGCAAACACACTTTTTTTTTTTTTTTGACAGGCACAGTGGACAGTGAGAGAGAGAGAGACAGTGAGAAAGGTCTTCCTTTGCCATTGGTTCATCCTCCAAGGGCTGCCGCGGCCGGCGTACCGCACTGATCCGATGGCAAGAGCCAGGTACTTATCCTGGTCTCCCATGGGGTGCAGGGCCCAAGTACTTGGGCCATCCTCCACTGCACTCCTGGGTTTATTTAAAGTGGCTCACCACTCTTCCGCTGCTGTCACGAACCCTGTCAGAGATTTGGGGTAGCCTGATGATGACAGATAACAGAAATGATGATGGATACACCATCATCCAAAATTATTCAGTGCTCATTTCCCCCAAGATGAGGATCAGGGGATCCTTTTAAGAAATTCGAAAGACACATAACAGTACACAGAGTGTGCAACAGCCATCTGGTTCTGCCATCTTCCTTGCTAAACTCTTTTTTTCTCCACTGAATGGGAAAAACATTTTGTAAACTTTGGAACCTAGCAATAGTGATCAATAGTACTAATACCTCCATTGAACCAGTAATTATAGTGATAGTTTCTCTGAGCCTTGTGATAGTTTCCTGAGTGTGAAATGGAAATAGAAGCACACCCATCCACCTGCCAGGGTTATTTTTTGTTTTGTTTTCTGAGAATGTTTATTTCACCTTTATTATTGACAGATAACATCACAGGATATAGAATTATCTGTTGGTGCTTTTCTTCCTCTTTAACACTTTAAATATTTTATTCTACTCTTCCTGCTTTTATGATTTCTGAGAAGAGGCTGCATATTCCTCCATAGATGAGATCTTTCTTCTTTAGCTTCTTTCAAGATATTTTCTCTGTTTTATTTTCTCTTTTCTTTTTTAAAGATTTCATTTAATAAACATAAATTTTAAAAGTACAATTTTTGGATTATAGCAGCTTTTTCCCCGCATAACCACCCTCCCACCTGCAAACCAGCACATCTCCTACTCCCTCTCCCATCCCATTCTTCATCACAATTCATTTTCAATTATCTTTATAGACAGAAGGTCCACTTAGTATATACTAAGATTTCAACAGATTATACACACACAGACACACAAAGTATAGAGTACTGTTTGAGTAGTAGTTTTACCATTAATTCACATCGTACAACACATTAAGGACAGAGATCCTACATGGGGAGTAGGTACACAGTGACTCCCATTGTAGATTTAAAAATTGACACACTTATTTATGACGTCAGTAATCACCCTAGGCTCTTGTCATGAGCTGCTAAGGCTATGGAAGCCCCCTGAGTTCACCGACTCTGATATTATTTAGACAAGGCCATGGTAAAAGTGGAAGTTCTCTCCTCCCTTCAGAGAAAGGTACCTCCTTCTTTGATGGCCCGTTCTTTCCACTGGGATCTCATTCACGGAGATCTTTCATTTAAGTCATTTTTCTTGCCACAGTGTCTTGGCTTTCCATGCCTGAGATACTCTCATGGGCTTTTTAGCTAGATCTAAAAGCCTTAAGGGCTGATTCTGAGGCCAGAGTGCTGTTTAGGGCATCTGCCATTCTATGAGTCTGCTGTGTATCCCGCTTTTGATGATGGATCATTCTCTCTTTTTAATTCTATTAGTATTAGCAGACACTGGTCTTGTTTATATGATCCATTTGACACTTAATCCTATCATTATGATCAATTATGAACTTAAACTGATCACTTCAACTAGTAAGATGGCATTGGTACATACCAACTTAATGGGATTTGGAGTCCCATCTGCCAGGGTTATTTTCAGGATTCAGAGGCCACATTAGGCAAAACACTTGAGAGTCTTATAAAGCATGATACACATGAAAATTTTCACTGGTATGACTGGTAACAATAACAAAGCTATTCATTTAATATCAGAAATCCAATTTTCCATGAATAGATGAACAAGCACTTTACCTCATTCATATTTTCTAGGACTTATTCAGTGTATATTGCTTGCTTAGCATGTGGTGTTTAAGAAGAATAATACCACCTGCACCCCTGGCTTTCCCCATTCTATTAAGGAAAAAGCACCCACATACTCATTTAAAGGCCTCAATACGTCAGAAGGTATAACAAGTGTGATAAAATTTCCAAGCTTTCAAACACTTTGAGGTTCGTAAATATTAGCTTTGCTGTTTATCTTTTTCCAAAGGCACCATTCCTTAGAAAGACACCATTTCCATCCCCCATCTCCTGTCCCCCAAGATTTATCATGTGCCCACACAAATTATAGGGCCAAATTCCCTGGTCTGGGCTCTGTTTTTAAGAAGCTGACCCCGGCAAGGTTCAATTTCTCTTTGTAGTCCTGGCTCATGGCTTAAGACTTATACCTTCCTTTTGTCTCTTCATAAATTAAACTATTAGCCCTCAAGGGGAATGTCATTGTCACTGTCAAGCAGGACCAGTCATCCTCCCTTGATGCCAATTACAGCAACAGCAGTCAGAGGAAGCAGGGCTCACTGTGAATAATGGAATTAGCTTCCCCAACAATTCCACACCCTTTCTGGCCTGTCCTCAAGGAGTTCTGACAAAGGTCTGACTGCACAGCCTGCTTATAAGCTTGATAATGTGCTAATTTACTTTTCCACTATAAAAATCAGAAACGGCTGGATAAAAAATTTCCCATTTGTTGCGAATTTAGACCTTTCTTAGCTTCTGCTCCATTACCATTTTTGGTCACAGAGGGGCACTCGACAGTTGCTTTTGTAATCTATTTCAGAAATCAATAGTATTCCTTGTACACAACAGCAGGTGACAAATCCATCTCCCTGTTTAACATGACAGCTGCACCCGTTCTAGGGCATACACACCAGAATGTCCCGTCAATACATAGGCTTGCTAACCAGCATAATGTCCTCAGTCATTTGCTGAAAATTGGAAACAAAGGTAGACTATTTTCATGGTAATCAACTCCAAGCCTAAATCTGAAGCAAAATTCAAGTGAAAATGCAGAGGTCAACTCCACCCTTGGTTTCTGAGTTGAACTGCAGTGCTAACTAGTTACACGTGTGCTTGTTGAGCTAGGAGCAGGAAGCTGTTTTTCACCAATAAAATGAAATGCAGCCCCTATTTTTTACTATTTATTAACACAACTTCTTTACTGAGTTAGAACATTTGCCATTTGCTTTGAGTGCTCCTACTCACTTTTAAAATCTTTAATATACACAGAGACCAAAGTACTTCCAATTGATAGGATGCATTTTGTGATTTTTATAGACTTTGCTAGGAAACTAATACAAAATGAATTTTTAGGGGTCATTTTCATTATTAAAGGACCAGCTTTAAAAGAATCATATTCTAAATATTGAAAGATTTTCTTTCATTTAACCCATTTTAATAAATCTTTAACATCTGCTGGGTTTGATACAGTGATGCTGTGAGGGACACAAAAGATATAAAGATACCATCCCTGTCGTCATGGATTTTAAAGTCTGAAGATGAAATATATGCAAATAAATACACCCTCAGGGAACACTGATACAAATAAGAGGCAAGGACTGTGGTGAAGAGCAGGCAGAGGCAGCCTTTGACTGGTGTCTAGGGATAGACCCTAGCAGACAGGAGAGATGGGAGATGGGCTGCCTGAGCAGGGTGGAAACGGACAAATGAAGGGAATGCAGATGGGAAGCAGCACAAGCAAAATAGAAATGTAGGGAAGCTGAGCTGTTCTGAAATAACAGCAAGCAGACAGGAGGAGCAGAGTCCAAACATGGGATAGCATAGACAAGCCTAGATGGTCAATGGAAGGTATCTAGAATTTGCCATTACAGAATAAAGGAGCCCCTAGAAGATGGAAAGCTGGAAAGAAATATGGCCACAGCTGCTTTGGGGAAAATGCTCTTGTAATCTGCTGAAGGAATGGAGGGAACACAGTTCACAGACTGGATACAGGGAGACAAGTCCTGAAGCCCCTGTAAAAAAAGGCCAAGAGGGGCCGGTGCTGTGGTGTAGTGGGTTAAGCTTCTGCCTGTGGCACTGGCATCCCATATGGGTGCTGGTTCCTCTTCCAATCCAGCTCTCTGCTTATTGCATGGGAAGGCAGAGATGGCCCATGTCATTGGGCCCCTGCACACACATGGGAGACCTGGAGGAAACTCTTGGTTCCTGACTTTGGATCGATTCTCCTTTGGCCTTTGCAGCCAACTGGAGAATGAGCCAGTGGATGGAAGACCTCTGTCTCTCCCTCTCTGTAACTCTGCATCTCAAATAAATAAATAAAGATTAAAAAAAAGAAAAAGAAGTCCAAGAAGGAGTCAGAGAGCTCAGAATCTCTGCCATGAACAACCACCCAGAAACAGTGCTAAAACTATCCAGTTGGCAATAGAACTAAGGGTGAGAAAAGCGGGCTTACCCCAACTTGTGTCAGCAACACAGCTGGGACAGAATGGGTGCCCTGGGTACCATGTGTCTTGTCTGTCCTCACTCCCCGGACTTGAGGCCAAAAACTGTCAGTCCTGTCCACATCTCCAATGCTCACTATGAAGCAACAATAGAACAATGAGAAGACTGACAGCTGTCATCCTTAATAAGCACTAGGCTAAAGGACTTTGCATAATTACTCTTTTAACTCCATCAATAATCTTACAAATTAGTAGTATCAAGGGTCCTACTCTACAAAGGAAGCAATCATCATCCAGTCAATAGTTGCTAGGTGTTTGTTAAATTACTCATCATTCGTAAGTTTCAAAATGATTTTTTAAGGGCACACCAACCAAAACACTATTTCCCACTATCAGCACATTTTAGATGTTTCTTTAAATCCTTCCTCCATAACTTATATACTAGCCATGAGCCACATGTATGTATTTAAATTAATTAATATTAAATAAAACTTAAGACTCAGTTTCTCAATGAACTAGCCATACTCTCAGTGCTCAGTAGCCACACATGACTAGCATCTACCAAGTTGGACAGTACAGATAGGACATCTCCATTGTTGCAGAAAGTCCTTATGACAGGGATGTTCCATAATCGTGCATATTTTCCAGGGGAAAATCCTTCCCTAAGTAGGAAATCACTATTCCAGTTGGGCATAGTATCTCTACATTCTACTCATACCAGTTAATTCACATTTCAACAAGCAAATGTTTTTTATCTATTCTATATGATACTTGTTAAATGTTGATGATGAGAAAAAATGTCAGACATGATTCTGATCCCAAAGGAGTTTACAGTCTAAAGGGGGACAAATAAGTATATTAATTATAATAACAGGAGGAGGAAGAATAAATATATTAATTATAATCACATGTTGCTATATTTAACATTCATGACAAAGCAATGAAATGCAAAACAAACATGGCATGGGAAACCAGCTTTATACATGATAGAACTACATTTCCCTCAGTAGTCAAAATACAGAATTAAGAAATACATGATCTGTTTCTTTGTATGAGCAGGTGGGTTTTCCCAGAAGCTAAGTAACTGAATCTAAGTGCTGGTCTTGCTCTATACATTGTCTAGTGTTTTACTTCACATCTTGTAAGTCTATATTTTAAAAAGTACAGCCTCTAAACTTCACTGGAACAAATTTAAAAATATCAAGGCCCCAAAAGATTAGGGAACAATTAGGGCTAGGAAAAGCAGAGCCATGACCCCAGGAAGGCAGTGGGGCTCAGAAAGTCAAACCCCATTCATTCCCCAGTTACCAGCCATCTGGTTTTCAATGAGTCTTTTAACCAAATTCAACTCTGGCTTCTTCACCTTTTAAAAGGGGATACCATTGACTACCTACTTGCCGAGAGAGTATAAGATGGCAGCCACTCAGCACAGTCTGAGTGAGCCTAGCCCCTTGGAATCCCCTGTGATGGTTAATTAGTAATCCTTGTGGGTGGGTTACCCTCAGATGCAGCCCATGTAGAGGTGAAAATAATTCAGGGGACTAAGATGTTCACACATGGGTGATGCCTGCCTGTGGTAGCACACTGGAGAGAGGGAAGTTTTGGACAACCAGTGTGAAGGTACCCGGAAAACTTCAAACTCCCCTAAGGCCTTGTCTTCCTCTGAGGATGTCTGACCTTCCATCAGCTGAATTGACAACACTTCCAAATACACACTTGATGGGCTAAGCACTAAGGAATATATATATATATACACACATATGTATGTATACATACATGTGTATATATATGTGTGTGTCTGTGTGTATACATTTCATATGTATTCCCTATATATATTTCATATACATAATCCATGTTATATTTTATATAAATGAATTATAAAATTATGTATGTGCTAAAATGCTTCAAAGATGGCAATAAAATGCCCACAGGTGAAAACAATTCTATTTAATTCAACTGATAACTTCCAAGCATTCAGAAGAGAACAAAGATTAAAAACAACTTTATTTGCTTTTGTTTTGTCTTAGGTTATCCTATCCTTAAAGTGTCCCACAAGAAATTCTAGAAAATGTGCTAGAAATTGAGGGTTTACCAAGAGGTTGTTCATTTAGCAGCAGGAGCAGGTCCCTTGTCGCTCCCCTTCTTCGTGGAGGAATGACACAGGACCCTGCGCTGTTCTTTCGTCTGCTCGGCCCTCCCCGGGTTTGCTGCTGGTTCTTCCCGGGTTGGCTATTGTCCCTTCCACCTCCGTGGAAGGGCGGTTCCCCCTGCCACATTCCCCACTTCCGCGGGGGAGCGGCACACCGCCGGCCGGCTCTCTCGGGGGCTGCACAGGTGTTCCTCTTAGATGTTCCCCTTAGATGTTCCTGGTGCATGCCGTCTCTCTCCTCCTTTATAGTCCTCCTCCGCCAATCCCAACTTGGCTGCCCACACGCCGAGTACGCTGCTCTCCTCCAATCAGGAGCAGGATCAGCTCCTGGAGGTCATCACTCAAGTTGGCAAGAGGCAGCTGCGTAGAAGCTGTTTTCTTAAGCTGTTTTCTTCTCTCCCAACGCCATATTGTGGGAGAGCAGATGCATAGAATAAGTCTTAATTCCAGTAACTTAGTCCAGTCCGGGTTGCTCCCAGTTGCTCCCCACAGTCCCTCCTGACTCTGTCTCAACCCTGCCTCCTTGCTGGCAGGGGATGTGGTTACACACTCATGGATTTTCCAAGGCTGCTGACCTTGTGAGTGCATGGTGGGGGTGTGTGCTATTTACCAGGGATGAGCAGGCACCTTTACATTCTTCCAGTCTTCTGTTGTTGGTAATCTGAGACTGTCAAGAAAAGCCTCCTTTCTCAGGACATCAGAAAGTGTTTAAAGGCAATTCAGAGGGTGACCTCCTAGCTGACTTCATCACAGACGAGCAGCTTCCCCAACAAAGATCAGCGATCAGTCTTAACAAGTGAGCTGTCAAGCACCAACAACACTTCATTACAATAAATGCACTGCCATCAATAAGCAGGCATGGGCTTACCCACCCTTCCAGGAAATCCCACCATCCTATTCCCAAGATTTCAACTGTGATATCCTTCTCTGGTCTGCTGCCATCTTCCTCCCACCAAACCATCCCCTTCTCTCAGAAACACTGATCACAAACCCTCACTCCAGGAACTTCTGTACCTCAATATGTGGCTCTGTCTGTCCCATGGAAAAATGTGTATGTCAGTATTTGATTAAAAGATATATTTTAGATATATTCTTAGTATCAAGTTCTTGACTTTTTTAAAAGATTTATTTATATATTTGAAGCTCAGAGTTGCACAGAGAAAGAGAGGCAGAGAGAGGGAGAGAGAGGTCTTCCATCCGATGGTTCACTTCCCTGATGGCAGCAATGGCCGGAGCTTGGCTGATCCAAAGCCAGGAGCCAGGAGCTTTCTCCAGGTCTCCCATGTGGGTGCAGGGGCCCAAAGACTTGGGCCATCTTCCACTGCTTTTCCAGGCTATAGCAGAGAGCTGGATCAGAAGTGGAGCTTCCGGGAACTGAATCAGTACCCATATGGGATGCTGGCACAGCAGGTGGTGGCTTTACCTGCTATGCCACAGTGCCAGCCCTTCTTGACTATTTTTATTTCATGACTCCATTATGGTGATGATGATGGCTAATCTTTATTAGACATCTACTGTGTGGCTGGTATTGCATGATGCATTGTACACACGCAGCTTTGTTAAATTTTCCCAGTGACTCTGTAAGAGGGGTAGATCATTTTTATAATTTTTTCACAAATTTTTTATGAATGTAATATCTGAGGAATATGGAGATTAATGTAATGGAATTTGCACAAGACATGCAAATACTGGAACTCAACCAAGATGAGCTGTCTCCACAGCCTGGAGTTTTGGTTTGTGTTTGAGCTAGAAGATCTCAGAAATCACCTATTCAAAAATCTTCCAGCTGGAACTGCCTTTTCCAAAGTGACATGGGCCTGGGCTACAACCTAGTTGTTTAACTTCCAGGGTGTATTTTTACAGTTATTCAACCTCTCTCTCTATCGTAATACTTGATTGCATTGTGGAATGAAGAGAAGCTTCTTACATTCCCATGGGCTGAGCATGCTTTGCCAATAAAAGTCAAGAAGTAACAAAATAGATTGCTGTTCTGGGTGAGGACATACCCCATTCTCTGCCAGTTCAGAAGGCAGACAGGGTTTCTACAAGAGGATTTATTGATACCACACTCTATGGCATTCACAGAGAAGCTGAATAGTGTTGCTGGTAAGAGCTTGTGCTCTCCAGTCCAGTCAACTCTAGTATACCTTCTCACTGCATGCATTCTTATGAGGTCTGCTTCCCTGGATAACACTTAGCTTCTTCAGTTTTCTCATGTGTAGAACGGGGGTAATGAAAGTGCATCCCTCAAAGTGTTCTGGTAAAGTTGCAAAGATTGTGCACTTAGCCATCTACCCAGCCCAGAGTAACAGAGTAAGAGTTCACAAAACCTTATCTATCTTCTCACCGTTACTCCTCCTCTCTTCTCACTGGCTGATTTCTGCCTGGCAGAACAGGTGCCAATACTGTGGCAAGACAAATCCACTGAATTTAACCAATGTTTCACATCTGTTGGGGGCTTGGCCTTTGACTCCTCTTCTCAGGCTTCCTGGTGACAATTAAATATCCTTCCTCTGTGGCCATACAGAAGCACAATTACTTTATATTTTTCACTCTGGTATCCAGGCAACTGACAGTCTTTTCACACAATGAAAATGCTCAAAGTGCTTCACTCTGATTCATTTCAGCATGCAGCAGGTTGGATGGCTGAGTCATCTGTGCTTCCTGAGAGGTACAATTAGGGACCATGGTTTCTAGCGGAACCATTAATCGTTCCCCAGGAATTAGCTGAGAACAGATGCAGAATCCCTAGTGCAGATGAACTCCATCAGGCCCAGGAGCACGGCGTTCAGGAAACCTTAAGTTGTTGACAATAAAGCTGGATTAGGTTTCAAAAACCCGGCTCTAGTCTTGACTCTGCCCACACTGATCCATATGATCATGGATACATCATTAGATGGTCTAGGCTTCACTTTTTTTATGAGGATTTTGGGGGCTGATATTGTGCTACAGCAGGTTAGCCACCACTTAAGACACCAGCATCACATATGGGACCCATTCTTGTCCTGGCTGCTCCTCTTCCCATCCAGCTCCCTGATAATGGCCTGGGAAAGCAGCAGAAGATGGTCCAAGTGCTTGGGCCCTGCCACCCAAGGGGAAGACCCACATGAAGCTCCTACAACCTAGCTTCAGCCTGGCCCAGTCCTGGTCATTGTTGCCATTTGAAGAGTGAACCAGCAGAAGGAAGATCTCTCTCTTTATCTGTCTGTCCCTCTATTTCTGTAACTCTTTCAAATAAAAAAAAATCCCCGAGGATCTGGATATCAGTCAAGAACCCTCAGAGGGCCATTAATGCTAATTCTCCATGATTACACACAAATGGCTACTTGCATGGAGAAAATGCTATATACAAGGTCTTTCAAATTTAAAAGAGAGTTTTGATGAATCTATTACAAATAAAACTGTGATTTTTTTAGCTTGTGGGTTGGGGCTTTCCATAGAAGTTGTTCACATGTTTAAAGAAAGAGGCTTTTCAAATTGATCCTATGCAGTCCTATTCCAAGGCTGAGTTCTGCCTTTAACCACAAACCAGAAAAACTGACCAAGTTATGCTGGTTGACAGTTCTGTAAACACATTTGGTAAGTTTAGTGATATGATCAGCTGTACTCTGTAGACTTTCTTTTCTTTCATTTGAAGTTAGTTGCAGGCTTTGATGAGCTAAGAACTCCCAATGTGAATAGCAAATGAAGGATTAGGCAAGACACTGGCATCTCAAGTGCATTCAAATGACAGAGGGTGTTCCTGAAGCCTCTAAGGAACAGAGGGCAAGCACCTGTGGGAGATGATGCACAGGAGCTGCTGCAGGAGCCCAGACACATGGGCCCCTAACCTCCCTGTTCTGTCCTCTTTCCCCGGCCCTCAGACCCCTTCCAGACACCCTATTTTCTACAACGCTCTTGGAATCCCTGATCATACCACAATGTCCATCGAGATAAACTCTTCTAAGAAGAGTTGCACAACTGGATTGTTAAAGATAGACTCCTATACTAAGTGAAATATTACTTACTTACTGTATCTGTTTCATTTGATAAGGCAAATGATCTTAAGGGAAATGAGCAGATGAGGGGTCACTGCCCGCTAGTCCAGTCTTCTCACATTCTCGTTCACAGAGCACAAGGCCCTGGGTCTGGAAGGTTGTTCCCTGACGTGGAGGTCAAGTGTCCACTTCTATTCTCCAGCTGTTGTTATAAATTCCTGCCTTTGCTCTACAGTGCTCCCACTTCTCATCAGCACAACGAAAATACACATGAAAGGGTCCTTGTACAGCACAAACTATGTTAGTATCTGAGCTTCCTGGTAACACACAAATCAGCATTACTTGTCCTTAAAATCATACTATGAGGGGTTCAATGAAGTGGCCAAAGCCACAGCCTGTGGACAAAAGGGAACAATCCAAGAACAAAGGAGGAGCTGAATACTCCCTGAGCCGGAGTTGGCAACCAGGTCCCAACTCTTCTGCCCACCACAGTAGTGACTCCCTGGATACAATTGGAATTGAGAATTTATCAAGGCTTCCATTCTCAAGACAGAAGAACAGTTACTCGCATGGGTACAGGAGAGAAAGATGGGATTCCTTCCATATATTTGCCATCATTTTTAGAGGACCCAATGCAAACACTATTTAATATAGCTCAGCTTTTGCTAGAAGTGAGTCATCAGTTAGCTAGCACACTAGCTTTGAAAAGGACCAGGAATCTGTAAATATTCTCTTTCATCACATAAGGGCAGGTCTGCAGGCTACATCATTATCACTATCAGCATCATTTCATAATTACTGATAGACAAAAGTTATTGAAAGTTACTGTTGTCTAGGCTTTTGATTAAACACTTTGAATATACTCTATGTTATTTTTATGTCTGAGTAATTTTTTCTTAGTTGTATTGAGATATAATTGACAAAAATTGGATGTATGTAAGCTGTACAATGTGATATTTTAATGTATGAGCACATAGAGAAATGACAGTGAACTGAATTAACATATCCAATACCTCACAGAGTTACCTTGTAAGTGTAATGTGGTGAGAACACTTAAGACTTATTTTTAGCAAATTTCAACATACAATATAATATTATATACTATCTTCATTCTGGATGTGATGGCTCCAGAACCTACTTAACTTATGACTCAAAGTTGTACCCTTTGGTCAACATCTCCCTATTTCTTGCAGGCCTTGAATATTTTCGAAGTTGAGGAATTAGAAAATTGGATGCAAATGTTCCCACGTTCATCTTGCTAATAAATAACAAAACTGAGATTCAAATTTAGATCATTCTACTTCAAATCTTTGATTTTAAACTCATAGTCTTTGTTTTTTCACTAACATTCCTAACAAACAAATATTGTAAGCACAGAATTTGAACATGCACTCCAGTGCTTCAAAAAGTTTATGGAAAAACTGAATTAAAAGATTAAGTTAATTATCTTGTGAGTGTAAAAGTTTTGAAATCCATGGAGAATTTTTTTATAATGTGTACTTTCCCTGAACTTTCTGAAGACTCCCTCATACGTATGTCATTTTAATAAATTAACTGCTAAGAAATGAATACTGTTATATCCTTTTTCAATCTCGCCCATTAATCAATCCAAGATATTTGTTATAAACCAGCTAGCAAACTTCCATTTTTCTTTAATTCCATTGCAAGCTAATTAGGAGGTAAGGTATTTCTATATTTTTCACAAATGGGTTCAAAAATCTACTTAAATTCTTCACTTGGAACATCCCTAAAATTATTTAGCCAAGAGTTTTAAAAACCTGCACATTGTTCACTGTGAACATATTCATATAATAGTATTATCATGAACATTTCAAAACATCAAGTTTCCAAATGCTCTTTGCAGATCCCTACCTCTTTTTTTTTTTTTTTTTTTATACAGGCAGAGTGGACAGTGAGAGAGACAGAGAGAGACAGGGAGAGACAGGGAGAAAGGTCTTCCTTTCTGTTGGTTAACCCTCCAATGGCTGCTGTGGCCGGTGCACCGCGCTGATCTGAAGCCAGGAGCCAGGTGCTTCCCCTGGTCTCCCATGCGGGTGCAGGACCCAAGGACTTGGGCCATCCTCCACTGCACTCCCGGGCCACAGCAGAGAGCTGGACTAGAAGAGGGGCAACAGGAACAGAATCTGGCGCCCCTACCGGGACTAGAACCTGGGGTGTTGGTCCCGCAGGCAGAGGATCAGCTGATTGAGCCTCGGCGCCGGCCAGCCCTACCTCCTTTCTAACATGTTACTTTCTTACTCGTTGTTAAAACCTCACCTTCCTGATGGTTGCATAGATTGTGTGTATTTGTCTATATTTGCCTCACATCATACTCTGATAATCCTTGTTGTAACAGAGAAGGCCATGATGTACAGTTTGGGTGTGACTTGTCCCTCAAAAGTTCATGTGTTGGTGACATGGGAAGTGATAAGAGCTTCAGGGGTGGGCCTGTGAGAAGTCCTTAGGTCACTGGGGACACTGCCCTTGAAAGGGACCGACATTGTTCTCATGGGATTTTTGTGTCAGTTCTCTAGTAAGTGTTGTTACTAAAAGAACAAGCCTTGCCATTTCCTGGGCTCTTGGATTCCTGTCTGGTGATGTGATTCCTTGTTCTCACCATCAAGATACCATCCACCTTGATGTCTTTACCAAAGTGGGACTAATGCCAGTGCCAAGCCCTTGAACCTCTAGAATTTTGAGCAAAATAAATCTTCAAAATAGGTTGCCTCAGGCATCTTCCTCTCTCCCTCAGTATATGCTTTCCATTCCCAGAGACCATGGCTCTTCACCATCATGTTCTACCAGAACCAGCTGGTTCAAGTCCTGACTACTCTACTCCGGAACCAACTTTCTGCTAAGGTACAGCCTGGGAGGCAGTGGATGGTGCCTCGACTATTTGCCACCCATATGGGAGATGTAGAGAGAGTTCTGGGCTCCCAGCCTGGTCCAGCCCTAGCAGTTGAGGAAACCTGGGGAGTGAAGCATTGGATGGAAGATCTCTCTCTCCATCTGTCTTCCTGTCTCTACTTCTCTCTGTATGTCTCTGCCTTTCAAATAGAATAAAAATTTAGAACAATTACCAAGGAAACACTACTAAAATATTCCCAAAATCTGAAAGAACAAGAGCATCTAGAATGAAAGACTTCATCTGAAGGCCTGAAAAGTAATTTTAAAATTCAGAAAACTAAGTCATTTTATTGTAAGGTGTCAAAATATCAGAGACAAAGTTAATATATTAAAAAGCTTTCAGAGAGAAAAGATAGATCAAAACCAAATGATGGGAGTCAAAAAAGCTTCAGATTTCTCCCTAACAACATTGCAGTATAACTACACTAAACTGCAGAAGTGTCTTCCAAATTTGAAGAGAAAATGGTTTCCTACTTAGAATTCTACTTACTAAATCTCTGAAGTCAAGAAGAGTGTAGTAGATATTTTTGTACATACAGGTTCACAAAAAGTAAAGTAGTTTTGCACCACTTCTTCTCCAGCTACTGAAGGCCATGTTTCAACAAAATGAGGAAGGAAAAGAAAACAAAGAGAAGGGATGGCTTGAGATCAGGAAAAGGAGACCCAGCACAGAGCTGAAGGGAATTCTCAGGATGACGACGAGAGAAGACTTCAGAAACCCTGGAGAGGGCTCAGTCTACACTGGAGGGATGTCTGCTCGGAAAAATAATGGTAAAGCGAGTAGATATTTGATTCCTTCAAGGGGAGCTTTTTATTTGTTGGACAGTGTGGGCTCAGTTAATGATACTTATATTTAAAAATAAGTAAATTTTAAAAGTATCAATTAAAAACTTCAAGAGAAAAAGTAAAACAAAAATATGAAATATACCTATAAAATACAAGATGACATACAAATACACACACGTGTGTATTTTATTAGCTCGGCTATGAAAATATGTAATATGTGTGTATACATTTAGTCATTAATAAAACAGATGGGTGTTAATTTAACATCTAGGTGATACAGAGAACATGACAGATAAATCCTTATTATGTGAATTTGAAAGCTAAGCCATTGTTTTAAAAACTGGAAAAATATTCAGAAAATGAATTTATGAAAGTAACTAATAAAAAAGAGTTGAATGTGATAGCCTATCCCAAGTGAGGTGAAAAGTTAGGTAAAACATTAAAAACTTCAATGAACTATTTCAATTTTTATAAATTAAGTATTTTGATAAAAGTAAAAATTTAAAAAAATTAAGAACAAAATTAAATAATAATACCTGACATTACTGCGCATATATGTGTTTGAGCTCTGTATATATATATATATATATATACACATATGAACTCATGCTCTCTTCCTAACAATCTTTTAAGTGCAAATTATTATAATACTAATTTTTCTAGGCAAGAGTCCTGAGGCTAAGAGATCTTAAGTAAATGGCCCAAGGTTGTACAGTTAGGAAGCAGTGACAGCAGAATTTTAACTCACACTGCTGGCTTTGGTCTTCCTGTACTGAAATGGAAGATATTCAGGTGATGTTCCAAAACTATTTGCTTGATTAAAAGTCCACCAACTTCTGCAGCGAATTTCTGCAGGCAGAACCAAGAGTTCTCCCTAAGAGTCATTCTGAATCTGTATCCACACAGAGAGTGGCAGGCAGCTGTGGTCCCAATCTTCTCTACCTAATGCAAGATTTCTTCAAGAACTTTGCAGAAAAAGGACTGAAAATATAAATTTATTTTGGTGCGAAAAGAATTGTTGAAGTCCATGGAGATTTTTCCATACTTCTTTTCTAGGAGCTTTTTGAAGGCCCCTCTGACTTTGTGATTTTAGCTTAGAGAATTATCCAACCTGGTCATTAAAAAGTCTCAATACTGCACCCTCAGAACGTTTAAAGAAGTCAGCTTGCTGAGAGGCTGTGCTGAAAATGCACCTCATTAACTTACGCTATGTACCAGTGATTATAATTAGAACGAGAAGGAGAAAAAAGTGCGTGGGTCTCAAGAGGGTCTGAGAATAAAAGAAACTACTTTCCTAATGATCACAAAAGTACTGTATACCTACACCACATTTTAAGAAAAACAATTAAATCAGTCTTCCATGTCTCTAAATTTGGAACCAGTTGATAAATTCTTCAGATATAGACACAATAAAAATAAGATCAGATAAACGCAGAAATGATGGCATAATTTATGCAATTTTAAACTCACATAAAAAAAGATTCTTCAAGTAGCATAAATAGAAACTACATGGAAAGTCTTGCTGTGTTTGATTTTTCCCTTTGAAATCTACTGTGTGCAGTTTGGTAAATGTTATCATCTCCAGGAGGGACAGGCTCATCTGGAATTGGAAGACATGACATCATATGTCATTGAGGGGTCTTATTGATTTCCTAGGCAACGGAGGTTGATGAATTCACAGTGGCTTCTTTCTATCTTCCAAGTGTCATTGAGTAGACCTCACCCAGGAGCAGTGGCATCATTAATCATATTTTAGATGACATTTTACACTTGCCGGACACTTGTGCTCTTCTTTGGTCTTCTAAACCTTATGGCAGTGGTGACATATGTGGGTTTGTCCACAATGTGCTGAGCTTAGGGGAACAAGAGAGAAGAGCCTAGTGGCTTTTCAAAACCTCAACATCAGGGAAAAAACAACCCACTGCCTCCTGGAACCTTATGAACCTAATCTTTTTTTTTTTTTAATTTAAAGATTTACTCACATATTTGAAAGGCAAAGTTAGAGAGAGGCAGAGACAAAAGGAGAGGGAAAGGAAGAGAGAGTGTGTTCTTCCATTTACTAGTTCACCCCACAATGGTTGCAATATCCGGGCTGGAGCAGGTTGAAGCCAGGAGCCTGAAATGCCATCTAGGTTTCCCTTGTGGGTGCAGGAGCTTCAGCACTTGGGTCAGCTTCCTCCGCTTTCTCACATGCATTAGTAGGGAGCTGCATGGGAAGTGGAGCAGTGGGGACTCAAACAGGAACTCAGAAATAGGATGCTGACATCACAGGGGGAAGTTAACCCACTGCACTGCAATGCTAGCTCCCAGTGTAGACCTAATCTTGGTAAAATTTCTCTCGATTACAGCATAGAGGTGATAAGTAACCTGACAAAGGTAGGGATGGGGACTGCAGAGTGTATTGGGGCCATGTTGAGTAAAGCAGCAAGTCAAATGCCTTGGGTATGGCAAGCCTCTTTGCTAAAACTCTGTCATAGTCTTGATTAAAACAAGTGTCTTGTTGTCAAAGCACATGGTCTCTTTTTGGTTCAGGACACACTGTTTAAATCTAAAGGAAATTCATATGCACTAATATATCTAATCTCATGGGACTCCTGTATTTGCTTCTAAAATGTCAGTGGAGAGAGCTGGGCCCCCTTTACTGCCTTTACAGTAAGGAAAATAGTGAGGGTTTTAACTTCAATTTGAAGTTGTGCATATTGGATGCTGATCCTCTTCATTCTGTGGATGAAGTGCTTGCAAAAGGGTCTAGTTGGTAAGCAATGCTAGCAAGGAGAGAAGGAAGTCAGTAACCTTGAACTTCATTTGTAAATTAAAAAGCAGATAAAAGAGGAAACGTGCAGTAATTCTGTCTTTGAAAGAAGGGTTAAAAATCAAGAAATATAGTGTACTGAAGACATTATTTTTCAAATTTCATCCTCTTGAGGCTTACAATGCTTCCACGGAAGCATAGAACAAATAGAATAAGGTTGTAGATGTTTTGGGAAATTACTCATCTCTTCAAAATTAAATTTCTATGAAGGATATTATCTATGCATCCAATTCTGTTCTAAATGAAATTATCACCTTCCTCCTGTAATGGAGCACTGTTCCCAAGATCAGTCAAGGATCATGTAATAAAAGGAACAAACAGAAACTTCTTTTGGCTTGATCATACCTTTGTCAATTTTTTTTTTTATTTTAATGTAATGAGTTTGATGATGGGAAAAATTTTGAAATGTGTTTCTGTTGAGAAATTGAAAGGGAGAGTCAGAAGTGGGGGATTCGATCTTAGAGATGAACACAGCATTCTGTGGTTTCTTTGTTGTTCTTTATGTATTTTCTTACCTTGGACTAGAAGTGAGCTTTTGGCAAGAGCAGAGGCTAATGCGCAGCCACCCACCGGGCTGCAGGACTTCCCTCTTCCCACCCCTTCCCTGCCCCTGCTCCCCGCGTTACACACCTGTTGCTGGTCAGCTCCTTCTCCTTTCCATCTTGGGTCAGCTCTAGGATTTCTTGACGCCCCAGGCAAGACTAAATTCACCTGCCACTGTCTATTTGCAGGGCACCCACAGTTCTCCTTCCTGACCCTTTGTGATCACAGATAAAACTCTCTAGCAGTGTAAATAGTTGTTGACACTTCCTGACCTATGAGATAAGCTCTGTGTGGGCAGGACAGGCTACTCACCAGGGACCGTCTCTATGCCCACAGCTTTCCTCCTTGTGTTCATTCTGCTTAACCTTCACAACCAAGAACCAGACTTTTGCCATTAAGATGTCTTGTGTGCTACCCCTTTATCATCACATTCCTCTTCTACCTCCGGCCACTCCTAACCCTTGAGAGCACTCATTTCTTCTCCAGCTCTATCATTTTGTCACTTCAAGATTTGTGAAAACGGGCTGGTGCCGTGGCACAGTAAGTTAAGCGTATAAGCATATAATTTCATTCTGCAAAGGAAGGCATTAAAAATCAATACTATCTGCTATAGTGATAGATTCACAAAAGAAAAAAAAATTTAACATAAAAATAAAGGAAGGACATGAGCTCAGAGTAAAGGAAACTTTGTTTTCAAAAAGGACAGTTGGCAATTTTACATTGTTTCAAAGGGCATGTTTTTAAAAATTCCAAATGCATACATAACACATTTTTACTTTAGAATTATACTTTTCATATTCCCATTTTTCTTGAATTTCTTTTTTGTCAATTTAAATATTTAGAGTGAGGTAATATATACTCTTAAATACATCTTCAGCTAGATTCCAAAGGAAGCTGAAGAGTAAATGGCTAGAAATATGGCTTCCCCTGGTAGACTGTGTGAGTTAGTAGGGGGAAGATTAACTGATCTGTACTTCAATTTCTTCCATTTTATTTTTTTTAAGATTTCTTTTTACTTATTTTAAAGGTTAAATTAGAGAGAGAGAGAGAGAGAGAGATTCTTCCATCCACTGGTTCACTCCCCAGTGGCTGTAATGGCAGGGCTGGACCAGACTGAAGCCAGGAGCCAGGAGCTTCTTCCAGGTCTCCCATGTGGGTGCAGGGGCCCAAGAACTTGGGCCATCTTCTACTGCTATTCCAGGCACACTAGCAGGGAGCTGGATTAGAAATGGAGCAGCTGAGTCTTGAACAGGCTCCCATTTGGAATGCCGGGGTCACAGGTGGCAAATTTACCACTATGCCAAAATGTAGGCCCCAGTTTCTTACATTTTAAAATGAGAAAAACAGAAGCCAGCACTGTGGCACAGTGGGTTAAAGCCCTGGCCTAAAGTGCTGGCATCCCAAATGGGCGCGGGTTCAAGACCTGGCTGCTCCACTTTCAATACAGCTCTCTGCTATGGCCTAGGAAAGCAGTGGAGGATGACCTAAGACCTTGGGCCCCTGCACCCATATTGGAGACCTGGAGGTAGCTCCTGGCTCCTGGCTTCAGATCAGCACAGCTCCAGCCATTACAGCCAATTGGGGAGTGAACCAGCAGATGCAAGACCTCTCTCTCTCTCTCTCTCTCTCTACCTCTCCTCTATCTGTGTAACTCTGACTTTCAAATAAATAAATAAATCTTTAAAAATAAAAATAAAATAAGGAAAATAATATTATTTAGTGTATTTGTCTTGGAGCTTAAATTTGTTAATACATAAAATGCTAAATAACGCCTGGCACAAGCCAAGTACTCAGCGAATGTTAACTTGTCATTTCATTATAAGAGTAACTCACTATCACAGTTGACAGTAGAGTTTGAAAGGAACTCAAGTTTATCGCTTGCTTGAGTGTATTGCCTAAAATCACAGTGATAATAAAAAATCCATCTCACATAGATATGATAAGAAATATATTATATAGTGTTACTCCATTTGGAAATTCTTAGCTTATTACAAGCACAGACTCCACTGCCTGTCCCCAATCTTCAGTCACATGCCTTGCCTTAATAAGAACTGAAAGAAGAGCCAGTTATGGCAGGTTCAGTTCTAGAAAGCGATGGTCCAAAGTACTCGATGTGGAGGAGGTTTAAGGGATGAGTCTGGTAAGCCGCAGGTTTTGCAGGAAGCTAGTGTGATACAGGGAAAGGAGACCAGGACCAAGTTTCAGCTGGCCACCAATTCATTCTGGCCTCACAGCAATCCCGGGTTTTCCATGGGTCTTCATCCCATTAGATGTGCGGGCTTCTGAGAGTAAGACTGCTCACTCTGATCCCCTAGAACCCAACCTACAGCCTAGCATGTAGTAAGTGGAAAAATAAATATTTGCTACTTTGAGGCTCTTTAATGCCCTCTACACTCCTTCCAGCTACCAAAGTCCTTTCAAGAACAAATCCTATGGTTTTGCTAAGGTTGCTAGAAGGAGTACATGAAATGTATATGAAAGCAAGGATGGAGTATAGCGGGGACTCAAATACACTGGCCTTCCATCCAGGAAACCTCGTTACATCATAAAAAAAGGCACAACTGCTGGGGATCAGGTCGGGAGGAAACAGCTTCGTTGGCTCCTTAGGTCCTAAGCCCACCTCAGCCTCACCAGGTCACCTGAAGTTGATGTCTATGAGCTGGTGCCACCATTGTCACTAGCTCCCTCATCCATCAACAATGGAACAAGAGGTTACTCACTCAGACTTCTTCAAATACCACACACCTGTGACTACACCATCCTTCCAAGTGACCAATGCAGCTTATTCAGAACAAGAACCACGCACCTACAGCAGCAGGTAGCACAGGTGAATTCACTCCAGGAACAAAGAGTGGAGGATCCAGAGTGAAGGGTGCCCCACCCATGGCTAAAATGTTTTTAATAGCAATGCCTGTAGCCCAAGCAGCTCCTGCCTGTGTTAGTACCTTGACCTAGCTAATCCAATGACAAGACAATACATCTAAGCACAGAGTACAAGCTGTTTAACATCTGTACACCTCGGTAAGATCTCTGCAAGATGAATGAGGCTGCTGCTGTCATTTGTAGGAGTGAGGGAACAAAGATAGGCTCCCAGGCATAAGGACAAATTGTCCTTTCCCTTCAAATCATGCTGCCTGACAGGCTCGGGGTCCGTGTGGCCTGAATAATTCACCATATGCTTGCTTTTATTATTCCTGTGGGTGTTTAAATTCAAATCACTCTTCTAATCATTTCGGGGGCATTAAAAACCTCGTAATGTGAAGAGAAGCTTGAATATCCACGTGGAATCAGTTCGGCTGTTTTACAGATGAGAAAGCTGAGGCTGAGAAGCCAGGCGTTTTTCAGAAGCACACGGCACAGAGCAGGGCGAGTCAGTATTAGAACTCAAGTCTGCTGAGGCCACTTTCTATGCTCGTGGCCCATTCCCAGTTCACTTCATTCATTTCTTAATAACCCCACAAAACAGATGGGCCCTCTTTCTCCTACTTCCTGGATGAAGTAAACAGAGATGACATTTCCTAAACATCATGAATGACGCATGAGCTCTGTGATGTAAAATTATTCACAAACGCACACTCAGGAGTACTTGCTCTGCTCCCGAAGGGATACTGTGGTGCAGCTGCAGACCCAGCAACACTGATGTTTTGTCTAGGAAGACTAGCTGTTTACAGAGTGAGTGCCTGTCTTACTGCCTACAGGGCCATTTAGATATTTATAACATCATTTGCGGGCCACACAAAATTATCAGCTTATAAATTAGCCTGCTATAGATTTATTGAATTTCAAGTGCTGCCTGTGGTTTCCTTGGCAGGGCTAGACCAAATGATTTTGTAATCCTTGTATGGCCCACAGGCCAGATGTCTCTCACCCCTGCTAAGGGAAGGCTTCAGCTAACAGTCAGGTTCTTGGCAAGATGAATACATTCAACACCCAACCTGTGCAGAAGAGGACCAGGAAACCCCCACCATTACATATGTCTTTAGCAAACCTTCTTTGAAAAAGAAGAAATCAATGCAGTTGAATTACACTGATGCAATGGGACATTGAGTTCCAAATATCACTGCAGTGTGGCAGAAACCATGGAGTGACAGTGACTCAGTCCTTCTAAACTGTCCTGTCCCCTTTCTCTACCCACTTTTCCTTCCTCAGAGCTTTATTGTGTTGGGTTGCAAGTGCCTGCTGGCTGCTAGCCACTGTGATCAACTTTCCTAGAGTCCAGCAAACTAGTGTGCGAACCACTGGCAGACACACTTCACTGGACACATTGACATCTTGTGGTACAGCTGATCATGTAACATAGGAGGAAACCTGAGTGCTGCTATCCCTTCTCATCTTTGAACCTGAACCTGCATAAAGTACACATGTAGCTCCTTCCCACTTTCCACTTCCTGCTTAAGGTCGCAGAGCCCTTCTCATTTTCAGAGTTAAACAGAAAATACCCACTGACCCAGTCTAAATGCCCTGCTTTGACAATTGCATATGTTTCTAGAAGTCCCAATTTATGAGTTAAAAGAATTTCTTCTGCATCCAGATCTTAGCAGCATTTGCAGTACTGTGGGCAACTAAAGAACTGAAGAATTGGTCAGTCTGGATGCCATAGTGTGTACTAGAGAGTGGCCCAAAATGCCCCATGGACGATGAAGATATCTGCACCACTTGTTAGCATGTAGCAATCATGCCTGAGACATGTAGTACAGAGAGTAGCCCTTAGAAATACGGTAAATGCAGACACTCCTTATTGCAGTTCTGATAAATAAAATCTAACAACAGGGACCTTACCATTGTAAGAGAAGTCCCTCTGTCCCTCTCCCCACCAGCAGACACCAAAACCTGGTGCTCTGGCATGTTAGGAGGGGAGAAAGATGAACATCTAAGTCTGGGTTTCTTGAATAAGAGAGAGCTGTGATTGCAAATGTCTGTCTTCACCATGAATCTTCTCATCGAAGAGCCAAAGTGGCCACTTTGCAATCCCATAGGCATATGGAGGTGGATTTGTTTGACCCTCTTATAAAGTTACTTGTAAGAAGTAGCTCTTGCAGAAAGAGAAAAGAATCCTCGTAAGCATGATTTAAAGCACGTGCCATGGTCCCAAAGCACAAGTGCCAAGAGAAGTAGGGCACAAGGAGGCAGCGTGGTAGCCTGCCTCTCAGACCTGCAGGGGGGCAAGAAAGCTGAGGAGCATGCACAGTCTTTCACCAAGTGACATTTGAATGTTATCAGGTCTCAGGAAGCTGACTTCTGTGTTTGCTGTAAACGTACTGTTAGATCAATTGTCAAAATGTTACCAGTATCACACTCAGGTGATAACTTATCTTAAAAATTTAGTATCAACAAGGGGTGGATGCTCATTTTAGCAGTTAAGAGTTTTAGCAGTGGAGGCCCTTGTCCCACAACAGATGCCGGGATTTGAGTCTCAGCACTACTCTTGATTCTAGCTTCCTGCTGAGGCATTCCTTGGAAGGCAGCAAGTGAAGTCTCAAGCAGAGGGGACATGTCACCCACCTGGGACACCTGGACTGAGTTCTGGGCTCCCAGCTTTGGTCTGGCCCAGGCTTGGCTGATGCAGTCATTTAGCGAGTGAGCCAGTGGATGGGAGAGTTCTGTATTTTGTCTCTTTCTGCCTTTTCTGATAAATAAATACACATACTCTTTAAAGAAAAATTCAGTGGGTAACGCTGCTGTCTGCCATGCCAGCATCCCATATGGGTGCCAGTTTGAGTCCCAGTTGTTCCACTTACAATCCAGCTCTCTGCTATGGCCTGAAAGCAGTAGAAGATGGCCCAAGTTCTTGGGCCCTTGCACCCACCTGGGAGACCTGGAAGAAGCTCCTGGCTCCTGGATTCAGATCAGCTCAGCTCTAGCCATTGCAGCTGTTTTGGGAGTGAACTAGCAGATGGAAGACCTTTCTCTCTGTCTCTCCCTCTTTCTGTAACTCTGCCTTTCAAATGAATGAAAAATAATTCTTTTTTAAACAGAAAACTTCAGTACCAACCATACTATAAAATAATTCAGAACATATATTACATCTTAAAATAATTTTCAGATATTGGAGTGAAAGTAAATTCACAAGAAGACATTCACTGAGAAAAGGAAAGGTGCATCTTCAGGTACAGTCCAGTGGTGGAAACACTGGTAATACTTGCTCCTGCAGAGCTGAGCCGCATGACCAGGGAAGCCTTACTCTGCTCCTTTCTTTTGTGAAGTCTGCAATTGCCCATGGTACAGGAAAAAAATATGTTTTTAAGAAATATAATAAACGGTTAATTATGTTTAATATTGAATAGCAGTATTATTGAAAAGTTCTTTTTTTCTGGTTTATCTTTTTATTCAATTTCAAGTTTTTCTTTAAGGAGACTATATTGTATTTATAATATAAAGTCAAACTACTTAAAAACGAGGTTTTCACAAAAATTAAGATTTTTTTTGAAAGTTTATTTTTTTTCCCTTCTCTGCTCCTTCTCCTCCTACTTCTTCTTCATAACCAAAAATATTATATCACCCAGCATGTTTTTTGCACTACTTATCTATGGTAGTGATAGTACCTCTCTAGTTTACTGTATTTCTTTATCATGACTCTAATCTCTATCTCACACAACACTTGTACACACCTCTGTGTCATCTATTGAAACATACCTCAGGTCTGTTTTGCAATGAGATGGGCAGAAGCTGGCACAGTCAGGTGCCAGGGCTGCCAGGGCCTTCCTCTTGCTGGAAATCTGTACCTCTGAGCTCCACACTTATATGGGTATGAAGTACTTCCCATCCCACCTGTGGCTGCTCAGGATGCTGGTGTGGCCACCACCTGAGCAGCAGCTCCTGGCCATCTCCTCACTGGATGGCCTGTGAGTCATGGTTCAACCAGGCCCTGGCCATGGAGCTCAGAAGAAAGAGCCTGAGCCCCCTCTCCAATCACTGAATCCCCTTTGAATCCACTATGGGTATCACATCTACCACAGTGAAGATGGCTCCCCTTTCAATGGAGGGAGGGAGGGAAGGAGGGAGGGGGGAGGGAGGTGGAGAGAGAGAGAGAAATTTGTGCATTCATTTCCCCCCCACACTAGACATCCAGGATGCACTGGGCTAGGTTTGGCAAAGGTTACTTTAGTTTCTTAGAGAGAGGTACACTACAGAGATGACTTCCTAAAATGATTTTCGTAAGATCCCCCAAGAGGTCTGGGTCAGCAGCCTGGGGGCTGTGTCAGAGGACCCCTCCCACCACAACAGTGACACACGCCATCAGCAGCATCAGCTATCTGTGACTTCAGCATGGTGCTGGCTTCACCATCAAAATGCCCGCCCTTCCCTTCTTCATGGACAGAAACCCTTTAATTAATATTTGGGCAGAATCCACAAAATATGGTCTATGTTCCCCCTATATCAGAAGGACACAGAGCAGCTGCTAAGATGGAGGCCCCTAGATCTTGACTGAAAACCTCCATGAATGAGGCCTGGAAATCTTCCTTGTGGCTCTCACAGTCACAGTCTACTGACTTGGCTTATGTGCCACACCCCTGGGGTCCCTCACAATGACTCCAGCCTACCTAGGAGTCCTGTCCTGAGATTTATGGGCTTTCTGCCTTGGAATGTACAAGTTAGGATCTGATTAAATGCAGTTCCTTAGTACTATCCACTGTTGATATTCCTTGTGCATAGTAATTGCCCAAACTAGTGTTATCTATTAATCTGGGTCACAAAATGAATGACAGAAAGGCTACTAAGGAAACTCAAATGGCTTTGCTAGATATTTAATACATTAAAGTCATTGACATGTTTGTGGAGAGCATGAAGTCACTGCTTAAAAAAACATGGAAACCAACTCCAAAAGTGAGTGGGAACGAGAAAAAGAAACAGCAAATGATGTGCTGCCCCACCACACACAGACACACACATTTTTACTAGAGAGAATCAAGCTGTGTGATGGTAGAAAGTAGATTAAAATTAAAGGGAATGCAAACAGGGCCACTAGGAGGCACCTTGATTTTTTGTTTAAGGAGGCATAACTTAACTCACTCAAAATGATTTTAGTAGAAACTAAATCAAAATATACCTTGGAAAGTTATACAGTGGGTTGAGCTTTTTTCCTGTAAAGCTAAAATATTTTCAGGGAATGAAGAGAACCATAAGAGAAAGCTTCTACTCAATAAGCAAACACACCAAGTCATAAGCAAGGATTTACATCTAACCAGAGGCTTAGTGAAATAATTAAAAAGCAGTATGAAGGTGGCAGGTAGACTAAAATTGTTCCTTCAGAGTCAGTTTTCTAGCCAAGCTGGTAACCAGACATCCGAATTATCTTAGAACAGCCCTGAAATTAAAGGTCAGTCTGTATTGCTAAAAAAAAAAAAAAAAAAAAAAAAAAAAAAAAAAGGGAAAGAAAAGGATAGAATTTCCCATAGCTCTATCATAAGCCTATTTATATTTGTACCATCTTGGTGGAAGATGGCATCTATCTTGGTTCTCCGTCCATGCGGCCACGGAGACCTCTCAGCTTTCCTGTCTGTATTATGATCTTCTGGGAAGCTTCAGTCTCCACTGTAACTCATAAACTTCATGACAACAGGAACTGCACATTTCAGGACTTGTGTCCCCAGTTCTTCCCAAGAAGTGGTATGGTAGAGACATCCTCAATACCTATTTCTGAATTATCATCTATCTACACAGTCAATGCTGTCAGATTCCCCTTTGCAACATTAGACTTGATCCTGTGGCTTTCAAGATCAATGGGATCACTCAGCTGCCTCACCAGCAAAGTTCATAGGCACTTGTTCTGAACAATGCAGGGCATCTATTACTCCCTCCTAGGAACCACTCACCTCTCCATGGGGCCTTCCTTCAGCCACAGGTGCCCAGACTGTGACCTCAGGTCTCCAGGATCTGCTTCACAAGCTGTGACTCTCAAAGACCAGAGGTATCAGCACCAAGATATGATTCTAGACCCTGCAGGGTCCATGAGAAACACATACCAGTGATGGTTAACCAGGCCTGCAGATGTGGCCCCTGAGCCACATCATTTTATTGTGACCAGATAACAGAGTCTCTCTGCTGTGAGGCATATTTATTACAAGGACAGAGGCATGGTGAGATAAGGGTATCAAGCCTGGGGCTCCAAGGCTGATCATGCTGGGGATCAGGGTGATAGGGGAGGAGCAGAGGACTCTGGTGAGAACAGAGCACTGGGTCAGGGCACTCTCTGGATGATTTTCAGCTCTGACACAACTAAATGGCTCTGTAAATCTTACTTTTTTCATCTCTAAAATAAGGTGGTGGCAGCCAACCGTTCAACTTGAATGACAATTAAATTACATAATGCATGTGCATCACCACGATGCCTCATTCAGCAACCAACCCACCCCAAATAATGTGTTTGAGCAGAAAAATGAGAAAAAATGCCTTCACTGTCCACCTTGCCCTCTCCCCTGAATCTGTTATCATCATAATGATGATAATGATAATAACCACTGTTTACCAGGCTCATCACGTGTCAGGCTCTGTCCTAATTGCTGTGCATGGCTTAGCCCGTTTACTCCTCAAAACAACCACACAAGGTAGTTATTACCATTATCCACATCTTCATGGCAAGGGGCCCGGGCCCTAGAGAGCTCCAGGTGGTGCAACAAGGACTCAGTCCTGCAGAGCCCTTAGTCACTGCTCTTCACTTTTTATACCCAACTGGGAAAAAGGAGGAAATCTAAACAAACTAAAGAGCTCTCATTCACTGAGAGTTTGTAATGTTTTAGGTATGCTGAAATGTGCTTTTCCTTTTTAAGAAAACTCTATTTATTTTACTTTTATTATTTTGAAAGGCAGAGAGACAGAGACAGAGAGATCTTCTATCTACTGAATGACTTCCCAAAATGCCCACAATAACTGGGGCTTGGCCAGGCCTAAGCCAGGAGCCTGGAACTCAATCCAGTTCTTCCATGTGGGTGGTAGGGAACCAAGTACTTAAGCCATCACCTCTGCCAGTAGCAGGAAGCTGGAATCGAAAGTGGAGCTGGGATTTGAACCCAGGCATTCCAATATTAGATGTGGGTATCGCAAGTAACATCTTAACTGCTGCACTAAATGCCCACTTGACATACTATGCTGCTTAAAGTTCAGATAAGTCCTTTGATGTAGACATTATGGGTATAATTAACATATTTATTCCTGAGGAAATTCAGGAAGGACCTGGAGCCCAGCAGACTAATGTCAAAGCTCACGGGCTTAGCCACTCCATCAAACTGTCGGCATTTCAGGCACATATTTGGAGCCAGCAATGCTGACTATTGCGCACTGGTCAAATAGCTTTTAAATACAGCTTCAAATATTGTTGATGGAGGAGCCAAGGCTAGACAAGTGCCAGCTGCTGGGGACTCCTCACATCTGTGGTCACTGCTACATGCATGTGACTGGCAGAGGGAGAGGCAGTATAAAGGTCACACTGGCCCCATGCCAAGTTCCTGGGCAGACATGGATGCACCTTCCCATTGAGGATGACAGGCCAGGGCCATCCAGGTTCTTCGTGAATGGTTTCTCCTTCCCAGGTTGCACCCTGGGCCTCATCTCTTCCAGCCAATGCCCCAACTGACAGGGCCTAGTCAGAGATTAATTATGGCCCCATGGCTTACAACAAGGTAACCAGTGGAAGAAACATGGGTACTTTTGAGCATAGGATTTAACCCGAATAACCATCTCTCCTTCCTCTCCTTTACTGCAGTCACCAGATACTACATGAAGATTTTGTTTGCTCTTGGCAATCATTCTTCTCCTCAATAATGATGCTAAGTTTGAATCTCAGGGGGCTGTGATAAAGCGGGAATGGGAAAGGAGTATCTGTCCCTGGGCATGCAAATCTTCCTTCCCCCAGCTCACGATTCTGAAATGGAAGAGCAGTTGTGTGGACATCAGTGTCATGCAGAGGTCTATCAGGGCCATCCCAATTCAGAATCAAATTCTGTACATTCATTCACCAGTGCCCTCTGTTGGGAATCTGGATAGGAGGCTGCTCCAAACCAGGGTCTAGACGTGAGTACAGAAGCCATTCACATGCATAGAGATTAAAACAAAACTTCTCTCCTATTTAGTGTTACTGAATAAACCCAGCTAAAGATCATACTGCAGGTTTAGAACTCTAATAATAGTCCAAAATCTATGTTAGTTCACTAGAGCTTCCAAAACAAGGAAGCCCAGACCGAGTAGCTTAAATGCAGTTCTGGAGGCTGGAGGTCTGAGATCCAGGTGCTGTAAGGGGTGATTTCTTCTGCGAGCCTCTCCCCTCCCGGGCTGTAGAGGGCTTTCTTCTCTTTATCTCCTAACATGCTCTCCCTCAATGCCTCTGTGCCCAAATTTCCTCTGCTTATTAGGACAGCAGTCATATTGGTTCAGGGACCATGCTATTGACCTCATTTTTAATGTGACCAGCTCTTCAAAAGCCTCACAGTCTCAGGTACAGGGGATCAGAACTTCAACACAAGGCCGGTGCCACGGCTCACTAGGCTAATCCTCCACCTTGCGGCGCCGGCACCCCAGGTTCTAGTCCCGGTCAG
This sequence comes from Oryctolagus cuniculus, assembly GCF_051225735.1. Taxonomy (NCBI): domain Eukaryota; kingdom Metazoa; phylum Chordata; class Mammalia; order Lagomorpha; family Leporidae; genus Oryctolagus; species Oryctolagus cuniculus. The sequence continues at coordinate 53,352,134 of NC_142879.1, read as the reverse complement.
GGTGCCGGATTCTGTCCTGGTTGCCCCTCTTCCAGGCCAGCTCTCTGCTCTCCCTGTGGCCAGGGAGTGCAGTGGAGGATGGTCCAAGTGCTTGGGCCCTGTACCCCATGGGAGACCAGGATAAGTACCTGGCTCCTGCCATCGGATCAGCGCAGCGCTCTGGCCACAGCGCACCGGCCGCAGTGGCCATTGGAGGGTGAACCAACGGCAAAGGAAGACCTTTCTCTCTGTCTCTCTATCTCTCTCACTGTCCACTCTGCCTGTCAAAAAAAAAAAAAAGAACTTCAACACATAGATTTGTGTGGGTGAAGGGGGGTTGAGCACAACACTCCTCAAAACACTCCACCCTGTCTCCTTCAGTTCAAGCCTTTCTCACATGCAAAATGCATTCCCCTTGTCCTTGTCCGGAAGCCTCCAATGTCTTAACCCAGCCAGCATAAACTCTAAGTCCAAAATCTCATCCAAAAGTCATGTACATCAGGCATGGGTGAGACTGGAGGTAAGATTCATGGTCATGAGTCTGATCTTTCTTAGCCTCCGAAATCAATAGCTTCTTCTGAATAGCTGACTAGACATTCCCACTACCTTCTCCCTTCCCATTCGCACTAGAGAGCAGTGGGTATGAGACACAATGCCCACTCAGCAGACAAGAGAAAGCCAGAGCACTGGCGTATCAACTGGTCCCAGGTGCCACTGCAAGGCTGGGCCAGACTGTGCAGAGGCCACCAGTGCCTGCTCTTCCCCTAATCACCCCTTGTCCTGACTAATAGGCACACTGTGTGGTGGAGAGGTAGCAAAGTGCCCTTCTAGAAATGTATCTCCCAGCCTCCCTTTGAGAGAGGGCAGCCAGTGAGATATAAGCAGACGCCATGGGGTAAGACTTCCAGGAAAGTGTCACAAGGGAGGTCAACTCAGAGAGGAGGGAGTGCCTTCTGCCGCCTCCACTCATCCCCCTGCCTGGAGAGCAAAAGTGCTAGACACCAGCATCCACACTGCAGAGCAGAGAGAGGAAGCCGCTCCTCACAAGAGACCACAGTACCACTTTATCAGCTCCACACTGCATATTTCTGAATTCATGTTAAGTGGGAAAGAAACAGAAACCTATCTTTTAATGTGATTTCTATTTCAGGTCTTTGTTAGCAGAGTCATTAAAGAGTGCTGTGCCTTCTGACACAAGGCCAAATGCCCTGTGCTGCAGTCCACATTTAGTATGTAATTACTTGTGGCTTTCACGGGGCAGTCTTTCTTTGAACAAGCAGGGGAGCCACACAGAGAGATTTCACACAGCTTATCTTCCTCTCAGTGCAAACAGGGGTGTGACGACACCTGGAGAGAGGCAGGAGGTGGCCACACGTTGGCAGGAAGGGCACCAGGGAGAAGAAAGGAAAGAGAAGGGCAAACCAGGGGAGCAACGCTAAGGTTAGGAAGCACCAGTGATGCCAGTCCCTGGTGCCACACCACCTAATGAAATCATGTCATGATGGGCCATGCCAATTAAAACCAGATAAGTGCCCATGCCATGCAACTCTCTGCTCTAGTGTGGTACAGAGGGGTCCACTGAAAACCAGCCACTCCTATAGCTCCTCTGAATGGAAAGGCACTCACAAAAGGACAAACATTCTGTGAAGAACATATTAAAACAAGCATGGTAGAACAACACACACAGTCATCTGAAATCCTGAGATGAGGACTGAAGGGAGGAAAAATTAGACAAGGTTTTATAAGAACGTGGCCTTTGGGAAAAGCATCATTGCAGATGTAGTTAGTTAAAATGAGGTCATTCTGGAGTAAAGTGGGCCATGAATCCAACATGACTGGTGTCTTTACAAGAAGATGGCTGTGTGAAGTCACAGCAGCTTGGAGAGAAGGCAATGTGAGAATGAGGATGACGGCAGAGATTCGAGTGGATGCTAAAGATGGCCAGCAACCACCAGAACCCAGGAATGAGGCATGGAGTGGATTCTCTCTTACAACACTCAGAAGAAACTGTCCGCATCTTGATCTCAGACTTCTAGCCTCCAAATGTATGCAGCGACTACATTGATTATTCTAAGCCACCCGGTTTATGATACTTTGTTGACAGAAACTTTCAGAAAAGAATGCATCTAGGCCAACAATATGGTGCAGGGGGTTAAGCGATCACTTGTGACACCAGCATCCCATATCAGAATGCCAATTCAAGTATCACCAGCTCCATTCTTATCCAGCTCCTTGAGAATGCACTTGGAGAAGCAGTGGAAGGTGGCCCAAGTGCTTGGGCACCTGCCACCCATATGGGGAGACTTTGGCGAAGTTCCAAGCTACTACCACCCACATGGGACACCTAGACTGAATTCTGGGTTTCAGCTTCAGCCTGGCCAAACCCCAATCATTGCAGCCATTTGGGGAGTGAACAAGCAGATGGAAGACTTCTCTCTCTATCTGTCCCTCCTTCTCTGTCATTCTTTCTTGTAAATAAATAAATAAAATCTTTAAGAAAAGATAATCTTATATACCTAAAACTTTACATTCAGTGGTAAAGTAGCAATTTCAGTTTAGAAGCATCACTTTTCCTCTTTGTAAGTCAGAAACAAGATTTATAATGAAAACACTAAAGAACTCAGCTTCCTTCTAATAGCAGTTAAACTTGTCTTAGTTTCAGAACAAATACATGAGTTTTCAAATTCCAAGTGGAAAAATTTATTGAAACATGGACTGCTGTTTCTCAGACTAAATTAAATATATTAGAAAAAGATTCTTTAGGAGTGGGCACTTATTTCAGTGGTTGATTTGCTGCTTGGGACACCCACATCCCATATTAGAATGCCGGTTTGAGCTATGGCTCCACTCCCAATCCAGCTGCCTGCTAAATGTGCACTCTCAGAGAAAGTAGGTGGTAGCCTAAATGATTGAGTCCCTGCCACCCAAGGCCTGGACTGGGTTCCTGGCTCCCAGCTTCAGCCTGGCCTAGCCCTGACAATTATGGGCATTTAAGGAGAGAATCAGCTGATGGCAGACGTGTCTCACTTTCTGTCTCTGTCTGCATTTCAAATCATTTTTTTTAAAAAAAGGGGGTACATAAAAACTAAAAAATTCTTTAAGTGAAAAGTCAACCCATGTATAGTTTCTGATATAAAATTTCTTCCTATTGGGTTCTATTAAACCTAGTTATTTGTGTCTTAAACCTGTGTCTGCATTTGGGTAAAAAAAAAATTGGCCCATAGGGCCAACACTGTGGCATAGCAGGTAAGGCTGCCACCTGTTGTGCCCGGATGCTCTACATCCAATCCAGCTCTCTGCTATGGACTGGGAAAGCAGCAGAAGATAGCCCAAGTGCTTGGGCCCCTACACCTGGAAAAAGCTCCTGGCTCCTGGCTTCAGATTGGACCAGCTCCAACTGTTTTAGTCATTTTGAGGTGTGAACCAGCAGGTGGATAACCTCTCTGTCTCTCTGTTTCTGCCTCTCTGTAACTATGCCTTTCAAATAAATAAATAAATCTTTAAAAAACTTTAGCCCAAACAGACCTCCAGAATCAATGTATCCTAGCTTAATGTATAAACAAATTGTAGCCAAGTTATAAGTATACCCTTGTAACCCAGCCACTGAGTTTCAACCAATCAGTCTTAAACCTGTCTTTGCTTTGGGTTAAACATTTTGGCCCAAACAGACCTCCAGAATCAATATATCCTAGCTTAATGTGTAAACAAATTGTAGCCTAAGTTAGGAGTATACCCATGTAACCCAGCCACTGAGTTTCAGCCAGTCACTGAAGTAGAGCTTCAGCCAATCTCAGGCTGTCCACTGATCAGACCATGCCCATAGAAGGCAAATGCCAACTGTGGCCAATCAGACAATTTTTTTTCTGTATATCATTTCCTTTACTCTGTCTATAAATATAACCTGCTCATGTGGTGGTGGAGGGGGCATATTTTCAACCAACTTTGGAGCAGAATGCTGCCTGGTAATAGAACCTCTTTCTTGTTCAAATATTTGTTACTTAACTCATCTCAGTGTTTTTTTTTTTAATTGTTCCATCTTAGTCTCAACTTATAAAATGCTAACATATTAGCCAACTATCATAAGCATAATCATCAAAACTAGGTTGCCATATTGAAAAAAAGATGAAACGAATTACACTTTGTGGCACAGCAGTTAAGCCACCACTTACAATGGCAATATCCCATATCAGAGTGATGGTTCCAGTCCCAGCTGCTCCACTCCCAATCCTGCTTCCTGCTAACACTCCTTGGAAAGCAGGGAAGACTGCCCAAATACTTGGGCCCCTGCCACTCCAGTGGGAAATCCAGTTGAGAATTCTGGGCTCCTGCACTGCCCCAGCTATTGTAGCAATTTAGGGAGTGAACCAGAAGATGGGAGATCTATTTCTGTTTCTGTCTGTCCCTCTGTTTTGATTATTCTACCTCTTGAATAAATAAGATAAATAAAAAAGATGGTAATGCACATATTGATGTCCAAGGTCATGTTTACATTTCCACTTTATTTAATAAAGACTGAAGAACAGGTGCTATGAGAATCTCAACTGTTTAAATTCATTAATTCCATGGGTCATTTAATCTATCTAAAATTTTTTTTTATCTCATAGGACAAACTTAAAACCACATATAAGGTGCATAGAATTCCTCACCAATGATCCTGCATTTTCAGAACAGTGTTCCCAAAAGACAGCTTAAAACTAGTCTGGGATAGTGGTGGCTCCATTGATAAGCCTTTATGATATGATTGTCAAATAAGGTACAAGACTCCCACTCAAAGGTGAATTTCAGATAAGCAATATAATTTTTGTAGAATAAGTTTGTCTCACATAATATGTAACACCCAATTTTGCTCAGAAATATTAGTTGTTGACTGAAATTAAAATATAAGTGGGCTCCCTGTACCTTTATTTGCCAAATCTTGGAAGCTTACTCTAAAAGTATAGGTAGGGAGCTGAGTCACTGCTGCAAAAGTTCCACAGATGTAAAAGCGCTTCTGAGGAGAGAAGCGAATACCAATAATGCCTTGCAGAGAGCTGGAGATTTGCTGATACTTGTTCATTCAAAGCCAGCACTGATGCTTTTCCTCCAAAGGAAACAAAGGGGGAACTGAAGCCCATTCATGAATTTCCTTTGCTTTTGTAAGAGATTCCTAGAACCACTCCCTTAAATCTGAATTTGACCCTTGTTTAATTAGCTTGTGAGAGGAAGGAGGCTTTCTAGGATTTTCTAAAACTGCTCTTTAAGTAAATTTGTTCTGGTTTGCTTTTTTATGAGTGCCAGAAATTGCTTTCCTATTTTTTAATGTAGAAACTTTAGGAATTATTGGAGTGGGCACTCCTGAGACTATTTAGCTGGCCATGAAGTGAGAGTGTGTATGTGTATGTGTGTGTGTGTGGTGGGAGGTACTTGTCCAGATTAGTCCCGATCCTTCTGCTTTTATTGACAATCCTTTCTGGTGTTCCAGTCCCTTTCTTCTTTTCCATTAGTATTTTCTTTGCTTTCATTAGTTTGATGCTTTCTCTTTCCAACCAAAGGATCTTCCTGCTGTCTGTGGCTAGCCTCAATTATATGTCAATAACTTAAGATTCTCAGAGAATGGCTGCCTATTAAAAAGTCCAGCCTAGTCAAGGTCACTGCTCTTCCTGATCTTGGGTTAAATTCACTCATGGATGTATTAATTTGCTGTGTTCAGTAACAAATTGCACAAATGCAGAGCTTTGCATCATCACATATTTATTGTCATACAGTTTCTGGAGCTCAGGAGTCTAGGCACAGCCTGCCTGTGTCCTGTGCTTACGATCTCACAGTCTACAATCCAAATATTGGCTAGGAATGTACTTTCTCATCTGGAGGTGTGAGTGGGAAAGAATCTGCTTCCAAGCCCACTTGGGTTATTGGCAGCATTTATTTCCTTGAGGTTGGAAGAATGACAGCTTGGCTTCTTTCTGTAATAGGAGCCTGCCCTCAGTTCTTAGAGGCCACCTGTGGATCCTTGCCACATGGCTTACCTAATGACTTCTTATTTCATCAAGTCAGCAAGGAGAGTCTAATGTATGCCAGAAAACAGGGCCTTTCTTAATGTAACACAACCACAGGAGCAACAGCCCAAAATAGAGTTTGCCATACTCTACTGGCTAGCACCAAGTCACAGATCCTGCCTATATGCCAGGGGAAGGGATTAGATAAAGGGGTGAACACCAGGATATTGGGATTAAAAGTGCAAACCTCAAGCTGTGAGCTGGGTAGCTATTTCAATATTTTAATGTAGATTCTAAGTGCAAGTAACAATACTAAAGAACATGTGTATATCCTTGGTCTCTTCTTTCCTTGAGGCAAATTTTAGAACAATCACTTACTGGCATTCTAAAATACCTCAATTGCAGAAAATTGCATTCATTGTATATTTTAGGAAGGAAGGCTCACAGGCCCAGAGTCTGAAACACGAGTTTAAGAGGACACATGCTATGGCAAAGGTTTAATCCTAGTTTTTTCATTCATTCATATTCTCTCTCTCTCTCTCCCTCTCTCTCTCTCTCTCTCTCTCTCTCTCCCTCCCCCACCCCCACCCCCCCACCCCCCACCAGCCCTTTCAGGCCCCTAGAGCTTATAGTCCAAAAAATAAAAATGCAATGGCAACTTTAGGGCACTTTCAAGGGCAAGACAAAGGGGGAAGGAGAATTTTACAAGGAAAATGGGTTGTGGGTCACTTTCTACAAGAAGTTAATGTCTCTGCTGCTAGCAGGACCCTCCAGATTCTGTCACTGCAGCCGATAACATGTCCTTGATAAAAGAAAGCCTTTGGTCAGAGAAAAGGCAGGACAGCAACAACAGTGGGACCCAGGATGGAGCACAGTAGGGAATGCTTGGGCATGGGACAGTGTTCAGTAATAATGTCACATTTCATTCCTGACTTCTGTGCAGTGCCTCTGTCTGGGATCCATCCCCTGACCCTGTGCCTGGTCAGTTTATCCCATCATTCAGCTCTCAGCTGGAGCATATGCTCTTCACACAGGCTTCCCTGAGCACACAGATGGTCTCATCACCCTGGTTTGCTGCCTTCACAGTACTTATCTGGGTTCTTAGAGCCATCTTCCTTGCTATTTATTATTTCTTTTTTTTAAAGATTTATTTATTTATTTATATGAAAGTCAGAGTTACATGGAGAGAGGAGAGGCAGAGAGAGAGAGGTCTTCCATCCATTGGTGCACTACCCAGATGGCCACAACAGCCAGAGCTGTGCTGATCTGAAGACAGGAGCCAGGAGTTTCTTCCAGGTCTCCCAGGCGGGTGCAGGGCCCAAAGACTTGGGCCATCCTCCACTGCCCTCCCGGGCCACAGCAGAGAGCTGGATAGGAAGAGGAGCAGCTAGGACTAGAACTGGTGCCCATATGGGATGCCGGCGCTTCAGACCAGGGTGTAAACCTGCTGCGCCACAGCGTCAGCCCCAACTATTTATTATTTCTTTTTATTTATTTATTTATTTGGTAAATATAAATTTCCAAAGTACAGTTTATGGATTACAATGGCTTCCCCCCCATAATTTCCCTCCCACTCGCACCCCTCCCATCTCCCGCTACCTCTCCCATTCCATTCACATCAAGATTCATTTTCAATTATCTTTATATACAGAAGATCGATTCAGTATATATTAAGTGAAGAGTTCATCAGTTTGCACCCACACAGAAACACAGAGTGTAAAATACTGTTTCATACTAGTTATAGCATTACTTCACATTGGACAACACATTAAGGACAGATCCCACATGAGAAGTAAGTACACAGTGACTCCTGTTGTTGACTTAACAAATTGACACTCTTGTTTATGGCATCAGTAATCTCCCTAGGCTCTAGTCATGAGTTGCCAAGGCTATGGAAGCCTTTTGAGTTCGCCAACTTCGATCTTACTCTGACAGGGTCATAGTCAAAGTGGAAGTTCTCTCCTCCCTTCAGAGAAAGTTACCTCATCTTTGATGGCCCATTCTTTCCACTGGGATCTCACTCGCAGAGATCTTCCATTTAGGTCTTCTTCTTTTTTTTTTTTTTTTCAGAGTGTCTTGGCTTTCCATGCCTAAAATACTCTCATGGGCTCTTCAGCCATATCTGAATGCCTTAAGGGCTGATTCTGAGGCCAGAGTACTATTTAGGACATCCGCCATTCTATGAGTCTGCTGTGTATCCCGCTTTCGATGATGGATCATTCTCTCCCTTTTTGATTCTATCGGTTATTATTAGCAGACACTAGTCTTGTTTGTGTGATCCCTTTGACACTTAGACCTATCAGTGTGATCAATTGTGAACTGAAATTGATCACTTGGACTAGCGAGATGGCATTGGTACATGCCATCTTGATGGGATTGTATTGGAAACCCCTGGCACATTTCTAACTCCACCATTTGGGGCAAGTCCAATTGAGCATGTCCCAAATTGTACATCTCCTCCCTCTCTTATTCCCACTCTTATATTTAACAGAGATCACTTTTCAGGTAAAATTTAAACACCTAAGAATAATTGTGTGTTAATTACAGAGTTCAACCAATAGTACTAGAACAAAACAAAACAAAAATACTAAAATGGATGAAGTATTAAATTGTACATCAACAGTCAGGATAAGAGCTGATCAAGTCACTGTTTCTCATAGTGTCCATTTCACTTCAACAAGTTTCCCCCTTGGTGCTCAGTTAGTTGTCGCCGATCAGGGAGAACATATGATATTTGTCCCTTTGGGACTGGCTTAATTCACTCAGCATAATGCTTTCCAGATTCCTCCATCTTGTTGCAAATGACCGGATTTCATTGTTTTTCACTGCTGTATAGTATTCTATAGAGTACATGTCCCACAATTTCTTAATCCAGTCTACTGTTGATGGGCATTTGGGTTGGTTCCAGGTCTTAGCTATTGTGAATTGAGCTGCAATAAACATTAATGTGCAGACAGCTTGTTTGTTTGCCAATTTCATTTCCTTTGGGTAAATTCCAAGTAGTGGGATGGCTGGGTTGAATGGTAGGGTTATATTCAGGTTTCTGAGGAATCTCCAGACTGACTTCCATAGTGGCTTAACCAGTTTGCATTCCCACCAACAGTGGGTTAGTGTCCCTTTTTCCCCACATCCTCTCCAGCATCTATTGTTGGTAGATTTCTGCATGTGAGCCATTCTAACCGGGGTGAGGTGAAACCTTATTGTGGTTTTGATTTGCATTTCCCTGATTGCTAGTGATCTTGAACATTTTTTCATGTACCTGTTGGCCATTTGGATTTCCTCTTTTGAAAAATGTCTATTGAGGTCCTTGGCCCATCTCTTAAGTGGGTTGTTTGTTTTGATGTTGTGGAGTTTCTTGATTTCTTTGTAGATTCTGGTTATCAACCCTTTATCTGTTGCGTAGTTTGCAAATATATTTTCCCATTCTGTCGGTTGTCTCTTCACTCTCCTGACTGTTTCTTTTGCAGTACAGAAACTTCTCAATTTGATGTAATCCCAATAGTTAATCTGCAAAGAGGGATAGTTTGAGTTCTTCCTTCCCAATTTGTATCCCTTTAACTTCTTTTTCTTGCCTAATAGCAATGGCTAAAACTTCGAGAACTATATTGAATAGCAGTAGTGAGAGTGGGCATCCCTGTCTGGTACCAGATCTCAGTAGAAATGCTTCCAGCTTTCCCCCCATTCAATAGGATGTTGGCCGTGGGTTTTTCATAAATTGCTTTGATTGTATTGAGGAATGTTCCTTCCATACCCAGTTTGCTTAGAGTTTTCATCATGAAAGGGTGTTGTATTTTATCAAATGCTTTCTCTGCATCTATTGAGATAATCATATAGTTTTTCTTCTGCAGTCTGTTAATGTGGTGTATCACGTTGATTGTTTTGAGAACATTGAACCATCCCTGCATACCAGGGATAAATCCCACTTGGTCTGGGTGGATGATCTTTCTGATGTGTTGTTGCATTCTATTGGCCAGAATTTTATTGAGGATTTTTGCATCTATGTTCATCAGGGATATTGGTCTGTAATTCTCTTTCAATGCTGCATCTTTTTCCGGCTTAGGAATTAAGATGATGCTGGCTTCATAAAAAGAATTTGGGAGGATTCCCTCTTTTTAGATTGTTCTGAATGATTTGATAAGAATTGGAGTTAGTTCTTCTTTAAATGTCTGGTAGAATTCAGCAGTGAATCCATCTGGTCCTGGGCTTTTCTTTGTTGGGAGGGCCTTTATTACTGTTTCAATTTCTGTCTCAGTTATGGGTCTGTTTAGGTTTTCGATGTCTTCCTGGTTCAATTTAGGCAGGTTGCATGTGTCCAGGAATCTATCCATTTCTGATAGATTTCCCTGTTTGCTGGCATACAAGTCCTTGTAGTAATTTCTGATGATTCTTTTTATTTCTGTGGTGTCTGTTGTTACGTTTCCTTTTTCAACTCTGATTTTGTTGATTTTGGTCTTTTCTCTTCTTTTTTAGTTAGTTGGGCCAATGGGGTGTCAATTTTGTTTATTTTTTCAAAAAAACAGCTCCTCGTTTGGCTGATTTTTTATAATGTTTTTTTTTTATTCAATCATGTTGATTTCTTCTCTGATTTTATTTCTCTTCTACTAGATTTGGGTCTGGTTTGCTGCAGATTTTCTAGATCCTTGAGATGCATTGAAAGCTCATTTATTTGGTGCCTTTCCAATTTCTTGATGTAAGCACCTATTGATATAAACTTTCCTCTTAACACTGCTTTTGCTGTATCCCATAAGTTTTGGTATGTTGTGCTGTTATCCTCATTTACTTCCAGAAAGTTTTTGATTTCTCTTTTGATTTCTTCTATGACCCATTGTTCATTCAGGAGCATGTTGTTCAATCTCCATGTGTTTGCATATGCTCTAGGGATTCTTGAGTTGCTAATTTCCAACTTCATTCCTTTATGATCTGAGAAGCTGCATTGTATGATTCTAATTCTTTTGAATTTGCTGAGACTTGCTTTATGGCCTACTATGTGGTCAATCCTAGAGAAGGTTCCATGTACTGCTGAGAAGAATGTAAATGCTTTATGTGCAGGATGAAAAGTTCTGTAGATATCTGTTAGATCCATTTGGGCTATAGTGTCGTTTAAATCTACTGTCTCCTTGTTGATCTTCTGTCCTGTTGATCTGTCTATTTCTGAGTGTAGAGTATTATTGTTTTGGAGTCTAAGTCTCCCTTTATGTCCCTTAACAAATCTTTTAAATAAACCGGTGCCCTGTAATTAGGTGCATATACATTGATAATCGTTATATGTTCCTGTTGAATTGATCCCTTAATCATTATATAGTGCCCCTCTTTGTCTCTCTTAACATTTTTGTGTTAAAGTTTATGTTGTCTGATATTAAGATGGGTATGCCCGCTCTTTTTTCATTTCTGTTGGCATGGTATACCTTTTTCCAGCCTTTCACTTTCAGTCTGTATGGATCTTTGTTGGAAAGATGTGTTTCTTGTAAGCAGCAAATAGATGGGTTTTGTTCCTTAACCTAAGTAGCCAATCTGTGTCTTTTAACTGGACAGTTCAGGCCATTCACGTTCAATGTGACTATCGATAAGTAGTAACTTTGCCCTGCCATTTGCCAATGATATTTTCTAATATATGCTTTGAATTCCCTGTGATCTTTTGTTGTGAGGTTTCCTTCCTTTACCTTCTTTCATATTGATGACCGTGTTTCTGTGTGTAACACATCTTTAAGCATCTTTTGCAGGGCTGGGCGAGTGGCAACAAATTCTTTCAATTTCTGTTTGCTATGAAAGGTCTTTATTTCACCTTCATTCACAAATGAGAGCTTTGCAGGATATAATATTCTGGGCTGGCAGTTTTTCTCTCTTAGTACCTGGGCTATGTCTCGCCATTCCCTTCTAGCTTGTAGGGTTTCTGATGAGAAGTCTGCTGTGAGTCTAATTGGAGGTCCTCTGAGAGTAATCTGACATTTTTCTCTTGCACATTTTAGAATCTTTTCTTTATGTTTCACTGTGGTGAGTTTGATTACAACGTGTCGTGGTGAGGATCTCTTTTGTTCATGTTTACTGGGGGTTCTATGAGCTTCCTGTACTAGGATGTCTCTGTCCTTCTCCAAACATGGGAAGTTCTCTGCAAGTATTTCACTAAAAAGGCCTTCTAATCCTTTCTCTCTCTCCATGCCTTCAGAAATTCCTAGAACCTGAATGTTGGGTTTTTTAATAGTATCCTGTAGATTCCTGACAATATTTTTTAGATTTCTAATTTCCTCTTCTTTTCTTTGGTTTGACTGTATACTTTTCTGTGCTCTGTCTTCTAAGTCCGCTATTCTCTCTTCTGTTTCACTGGCTCTGTTTTTAAGGCTCTCTAATGTGTTTGTCATTTGATCTATTGAGTTATTCATTTCATTTTAATTTCTCTTCACTGTCACACTTTCCTGTTCTACTAGTTTCTGCGTTTCATTTTGATTCCTCCTTAAGATTTCATTTTCTCGGAGGAGATTTTCTATCCTGTCCAGTAAGGAATTCTGTACCTCAAGCATTTGTTTTTGAAAACTTCTAATTGTTCTTATCATAAATTTTTTGAAATCCGTATCTTGCATTTCTTCCATCTCATCATTTTCATAATCTTGGCTTGGGGTGTCTTGTTCATTTGGGGGTGTCATAATGTCTTCCTTATTCTTTTTTCCTCGGTTTTTGCATTTGTTGCTTGGCATTGTGGAGATATCTTTGGATTCTTCTTCCCTCCCTGTGGTGTTTTTTCTTGTTATACTATGACTGTATTAAGTGGATTGCCTGTTTTTGATGGAGCCTTAGAGGTTTGAGATGGGTGTGGCCTGAGAGCTCTGCTTGGTTCCTCAGGGTTAAGGGTGTACCAAAGGTGACACTCCTAGGTTAGGCGTGGTAAATCTCTCTCTCTTTGTTTCTTTCTTTTTTTGATTCAAAAGGGAAGTAATTCCACACAGCTGAATGGAATTGGAGGTAGTTAGCAGGCAAATGATATAGCCACAGGAGCCAGAGATTGGAAGCTCTTTCCCAAGGACCACACAGAGAATCTGTGCTGCTCTAAGTGTGGGCTCAAATTCTCCTGCAGTCTCCCACTGGGTTGCCAAGGTTACTGAATTGTAGCATCTCTGGAGAATACTCATGTGAATTCAGTGAGTTCTCTCCCCCACCATCTCTTTTTTCACAGTCTCAGTTCATTAGCACCACACATTCACTAGGTCCTAATCTCCTGTTATTTCACCCCTCCTAAAGTCAGGTTTTTCTGCTAGGCTGAGGGCCGGTGCAGACCTGAGGTTGCCCTGCTTATGACGTATGTCCAAAATGGCGCCTGCTCTTTGTCTTGCTCGCCTTTGAGAGGTGAGTGGAGAGAGAGACTCATGTCCGTATCGGTCACTTTTTTTTTTCCTCTCTCTTCTAGTTAGCCTGGTGAACTTTTCCTCACGGGGTTTTAAGCCTCGTTCCCTCTAGTCTCCTTTTTCTGCTTGCCCGCCTGTGTCTCAGGCTATTGAGGTTCGGCTCATCTTGTGTTCCAGTGCTGGTGTATTGATTCTGCCACTGGTGTCCTGAACTGTGGGCTCCCACGCTTTCCACGCAGGTCCACTGTGAATCACTAGTTCCAGAAGAGTTTCCTCTGCTGTTTCTTCCCCTACTCTTCCTTGAACCTGCAGTATCTCCACTTTTATTAAACTGTCTCTTCCCAGACTATCAGTGTGCTCCCTTCCTATTCCACCATCTTGTCGCTCTCCCAACTATTTATTATTTCACTCAGTATTTATCATTTTGTTGTTGTTCTCACTCCTCCATAAACACCATACTTGCCTCCTTCACGGTCACACTGTGAATGAACCAGAGATTTAACTGGCCCCAGTGAGTATCTGAGGAAGAAAGAGTAAGTAGGGAAGAGCCAAGGATGTTTTTGGAGCCTTTGTTCAGTGCCAGGCCACATCAGACAGGACCACTGGTGGCAGCTTCCACGTGTGGATGCTAGTGACTCACTGTGCCTCTCCAGCTAGCGGTCTGTCCCTTTAAGACACTGGAAATGTGACTTTTCACCTTTCAGCACTGTGGGAGAGTCCAGAATGGTTCAAGTATTGTCTGAGGCAAGTCAAGTAGCTTTTGGCTGGAGCTCTGGGTCAGACTGTACATAAAATGGGCCATTCTCTCAAGAAGTTGGGAGGTTTCAATGACAGGGATCTGTTCAGAGGCATTTTGGGAAATTTCAAATGCTGCATTCATACAGAGAGTGGCATGAGTCTGCTCTTTAGAAATGATAATTCCTTCAATCTGCTCTATGCACCATCACCACGGGGAAGCCCAGATCTGGGACACAGACCCACCACATGCATCAGCCAACCAGAAGAAACCACACTCCAGAACCTAAAGTGTCCAGCTGATGAGAAGCCAAATATAAGTGCAAATGTAGGGTAGTACTGCGTGACAGGGAATGACCCACTGAGATCTGTGCAGTGAGATGCTCTGACATAGTTTAGATTAGTCAGCAGCAGGTGAAATATACCCTTCATGCCTCAAAATCTGAGAGGTTGAGAAGCTTGCAGGCTCCCATATTTGCCTATGAAACTCTGCCCTTGCTCCTGGCCCCCTGCTCTTACAGAGCAGACCTGCACCAAAGGATCACTCCTCCACTCCCCTCTGCAATGGGCAGAGGCAGCCTGGAGGGATGGGATCAGGAGATGGTGAGGCAGCAGCTGCATCCTCTTTGAAGAGTGGCCCATCACTTAAGATGTAGAAGAAGAGATCTGAATGACAAGAGCCAAAGAAGCAGCCACAGAATGCTCAAACAAGCCACATGGTGAATGTTTGCCTCTGCGCCCCAGCAAAGTTCCGTGACTGAGGGTCTCAGATAGCGTCTTCATCACTGTTAAAGAGATTGTAGCCATGTACGAAATTCACAGTAGCTCTTCCAAAACACTCTGTCCTTAATGTGTTGTACAATGTAAATTAATGCTATAACTAGTACTCAAACAGTACTTAACACTTCGTGTTTCTGTGTGGGTGCAAACTGTTGAAATCTTTACTTAATATAGACTAAATTTATCTTCTGTATATAATGATAATTGAAAATGAATCTTGATGTGAATGGAATGGGAGAGGGGGTGGGAGATGGGAGGGTTGTGGGTGGAAGGGAAGTTATGGGGGGGAGAAGCCACTGTAATGAAAAGCTGTACTTTGGAAATTTATATTTATTAAATAAAAGTTAAAAAAAAACTAAGTCATTTTGCAATGCGAGTCACAACTTCTTGCATTATAAGACTAGTGCATGGAGTGGGCATTAATTCATCACTGCCATGCCTAAAAAGGCAGTGTTCCTAATACAGTCCTTTCTTAGTCACAAAGCTCAAGTATGAAAAAGGATGCATTGGACAGGGTTGAGAACATCTTGAAATCGTAATCGTTAGGTTCTGAGATGTTCAATAAAGCATGCTCAATGATGTATTATTATCAGCAATGTCTTATTTTATAATCAAGAACTGTGTCACCTGTGAAATGTTCAATCAAGCAACTCCTCAAGGCAGAAACACATGAGAAAAATGCATATGATAAAATATGAATACATTTACTCTGACCTTCTGTAGAAGCTACCAAAAAGCCTGTTTCATTTCACAATGAATTCTCTGAATATGAGCTTTTTACATAGACCAAGATTTCATCAGACTTACTTTGTATGCCTAGCAATTAGCATACAGAAGGTCAATAAATGCTAAGTGTGTTCACCAAGATGCGTGGATACCAATGTTTACACATGATGCTACTTATAGTGGAGAAGAACAGAAAATAAAAGGATTACAGCAGTAAGGACTTGGATAAGTACAGACAATGCAACCATTTGAAATCATATCTCATTTTCTAACAATGGTGAAGGATAAATTGAAATTACTTGTGATATTATGTTAAAATTAAGCAAACATTTGAACTCATACTATATAAATTGTTAGGATTTTCACAGAAAAATATCTGTAAGCATACGCACCAAAATAAAGTGTTAACAAAGGTTTACTATGTACTGGAAATATAGATGGTTTTAGTTTTCCGACATATATACTTCTGCATTTAACTTAGTTGATATAATGACTGTATCCACTCTTATAATGAATGAATTAGCAAATGAAGGCCATATGAAAATTTCAAGAATGAGCCCCCTGTGATCTTGCATAGCCTCATCCATTTGCATTTTGACTGAAAGTTGCCAGCAATTCTTCTGTCCCAAATATCACCCACTTCATTGATAGCATCAGTGTTCTGGGTTAACACACTGTCTCCATCCAGTTAAAATGCACTTAATTTTCATGGGAGGGTAACACACTAACACAGTAAGGTAACAAGCTAGACAGCTGTCACTCAATAGGGAACAGTTCTCTAGGACCACTGGAAGAAGGATGCATCAATTATTATTTGGGAGGCAAGAGAGCAAGCATCGTGAAAGATCTCTGGAACAGCACTTCTCACATTGTAACATGTCTGCCCACCCTCCTGGAATCTGTTAAAATGCAGATTTGAATTCTTCATAGGTCTAGGTAAGTCTCAAGATCCAGCCTTTCTAACAACCACCCAGGTGATGTCTTAGCACTGCTCTGAGCACCACACACTGGGCAGCAAGGCACAGAATATGAGCTCAGTACAGCTTAGACAATGGAATTTTATGGAGTCATAGGGTCCCTGGACTGCTGTGAATGGATTGGGAAAGAAAGATGGTGATGTTAGAGACAAGAACCAAAATGGAAATAGAAGTTAGTTAGAAAAAAGGAAGGAAAGGTTTTCAGAAGTCAAAATCCGTTTCCCAAACAGTTTTTCTCGGAATCCGCATCTGTCCAAGCCTTGAAGGTGCACCTGTAGCCTGTATCTGTGTTTTCTTTTTGGAGCATCTTCCATTGCTAAGGCAAAACCAGAAACCATGTGGATATTCTGCTGCTTTTTGCAGAGGTTTCCATGCAACAAACTTCTCTGACAAATAGCTTCCTGGGGAATTCAGGGATGTACAAGTACCCTTAGGAGCTGCACCAGCTTTGAGACATAGTATTCTCCTGGGGAAGCACACACACTTCCATGTGGTTGTACTGGTCTGTGCTAGAACCTCAGCAAGGTGGTGCAGGTGTGTGGAGCTGCTAAGAGACACAGGGCTTGCTCTAACAACTGTGTTCTTGCCCAGGAAGCAGCTGGTGCTCTCAGCAGATGAAGAAAATGAGTTACCAAAATCAAGGTCAAATGACTTTACAGTGATTTAAGCAGTCCACTTCCTGCCTCGTACACTGCTCCTTCCAAGGGGATGCTGGCAGTGGAGTTATGTTCTGATCATTCTTCTAAACTTACCTTTCCTGATGAAACACAGAGTTAACTAGGATCCAGTGACAGAATTTATAAAAAGCAAAATGTGCCAGGGGGATAGGAAAAAAATATCTAACCTAAAAAGGAATGGTAATAACGGGCATTGTCCAACAGCTGCATGGGCTGGGGTGAGACGAATGAGTGCCTTTCACAGCGGGTATCCAAGTTGGAGCCAGACAGCCATCTGCCAGGCAAGCAGAGAAAGGATTTCTGCCCAGTGAGACACAGGCCCAGATGATCTTTAAGGTCCTTTCTAGCTAGAAATTCTGTGACACAAGGTTACCTGCCTGGGGAGAAAAGTGCTCCTTTGTATTGGAGGATAAGGACAAAAGAGACAGGTGTTTAATTGCCTCACTGAAGGTCAAGCAGTAGTTTTCTCACTTGTCATCTCCTGGCAAGGTAAGAGGGAGGGGAAATGAGGGCACTTGCTCACTGAGAAAGGCACAACAGGGTACAGATGCTCTTTTGGATGGAGGAGGGCCCTTTAACAGCAAGGCTCCATGCACAAATTAGTGGATCATGCAAAGACAAAACTAGAATGTTCATGAGCATGGGACCCACGCCTAGAAAGACAGGCCATGACCTAGATTTTTATACTCTTGTTCAGTCCCTAGTCACAGAGATGAGTGCAGGAGGCAAGAAAATTGAAAAGCACACATGTGTCGAAGAGGAAATCTACTGTGGCAAGAATGTCTATAGTCTGCCACCCACAGAATACTGCATAATGCATGTGATGTTGAGGAAAGCATGCCTCAATAGAAGTATGGCATTCCAGGTCTCAATGTCAAAGCCACATCTAACCAATTAAAATCAGAGTATCTGGGAGTAGAACCAGGCATGAGTACTTTTGGATGACTTCAAAGTACATTCAAGATAGAGAAGCAAGAAGCTAGGAAGCATGGAGTTAGCCCCAGATCTTTTACTAAGAAATCCTGTTCAAGTCACTCAGCCTCTTTGGGAATCATCCGAAATTTAGAGAATGAGAAATATCCATTGCTAAGGTTGCCTTTGGCAATAACTTGTTCTATTGTTCCATGAAGCTTTTTAAAGCATGTCATTATTTCTACCCATTTAGTCTTAAACCCTGATTGATGTTCACAGTACTTGAAGGATTAAACCACAGAATTCCATTAATTTACTAGTGTGACCTAATATTCTTTTTAAAAATATATAGTTTTTTCCTTCTCTACTATTTTTTACTGCTGACCTTCCCCTAATCCTGCTCCCCCATGAAATGCTTTCCCCTGGGCTTGGAGGAAATGAAAAGGCCACTGGTGAGATTTCCATTATGTGTATTTATTGCTTCTTTTTCTTTCAGTAGCAGCTACAGTTAAGGGCAAAAAGTTATTAAATATTTTGAAATATATGGCTGTCAAATTATTCATTGCTGGAACTTCAGATAAGTTGACTTCTTTAAAATAAAAAAACCTAAATCAGTGATAAGTAACTCCAATGCACGATTCCTACACCTTATTTATATTTGGGAATGAATTAGGTGACTGGAAAATAAGAATAAGCTCTAGCGTGAGTCACACATGAAAATGTCATTAAAAGCTTCTCAATCAGCTACTTAAATGTGTACTGTTTTATAGTGGCCTCTGGGGATGACAGGAAAATGGAAAGTTAAGCATTATCCTTCAGGAAACAAGAGCTTTTCATTATTTTTGTTCTCATCTGTAGTACCTGATCTTAAGCAAGTTCAAAAACAATAATAAAAACAGTTTTTTGAAATGTTCTTCTATTTTCTACCATGGAAAAAAGGGTAACATTTGGGGCAACAGCTGATTGTTTAGTATTCAGAGAACTTGAGTGAAGTCAAAAGAACTTGCTTTTATTTTTCTTATTTTATATTCTGTAACATGGAACTAATCTTTAACTCCCATCTACACATGATGAGGATGTTATATTAAATTGACAGTCTAACTATATTTTTTCTGATATTTTATAATTTTAAGAATGCTTCTCAAGAGGCTTCCATGGCGTTGGCAGCTCATGAAAAGAGCCTCAGGTGATTACTGACGTCATAAGTAAGAGTGTCAATTGTTAAATCAACAACAGGAGTCACTGTGCACTTACTCCCCATGTAGGATCTCTGTCCTTAATGTGTTGTACTATGTGAATTAATGGTAAAACTACTACTCAAACAGTACTCTATACTTTGTGTGTCTGTGTGGGTGCAATCTGTTGAAATCTTTACTTAGTATATACTTAGTTGATCTTCTGTATATAAAGATAATTGAAAATGAATCTCGATGAAGAATAGGATGGGAGAGGGAGTGGGAGATGGGATGGTTGTGGGTGAGAGGGAGGTTTTGGGGGAAAAACTGCTATAATCCAAAAGTTGTACTTTGAAAATTTATATTTATTAAATAAAAATTGAAAAAAGAATACTTCTTCTTGCCTCATCTCTAGCAACATAATTTCACACTTTTGCCTTTAAACTCTTCCCTCTCTTGACCAAGGTTCATAAAATTGAGTTGGGAGGGGCATCAGATATCACTTGGCTGAACCTAGAGCAGTGTGTTCTACAAAAATCCTAAGGATAGTCACCTGGCTCCAGCAGGTATAAGTCTCACAGGTGCATATGGATTCATTCTTTCTTTCATTCAGTGAATGATTCTTCAATGCCCACTATGTGTCCATCAGTCCTTACTTATAGCACTAAAGAAAGACAAGTGAGAAAGGTATGACCATTTAGAAGATTCTAGTCTAGTTGGGCAGGAAGGAACAACGAGCCCAAAATCCATGTTGGTGGTACACTGAAGACAGTACTCAGACTTTCCTTGAGTTGATGAGTTCTATTCAGAGAAGACTTTGAGGCCACGTAGCTGATATTAGTCAGAAGGGCCACAATAAGTAAAAAACATAACAGAAACAACATAGCAGAATGTCTTCAGTGTAGTGAACACAGCAGTGGTGATGTTACACCCAATTCTGGCCTAGCCTTTGGGAGGTGTGGGAGCTTCTCTCTCTAGCCTTTGGAAAACTAGATAAAGCAGATGGAGAAACCACACAAAGAGCACCTCTGAAGAGGAAAATCCTGACTCTTAGAAAACTCTCCAGTTATATCAGGTCCTCCAGCTGAGTCGACCTTAGCCTTGACATGACCACAACCAATGAGAGACCTCAAGAACTGTCAGCAGAACTGTGCAGCTAAGCCCAGTCCACCACATAAACATGAGTGATAACTAAAAGGTCATGGCTTTTGTTCCACTAAAATTTAGTGTACTTTGTTATGCACTCATGAATAACTGAAACATTCAGAAAACATCACTCACTTTAGTAAGGCTAGATTATAGGGATGCTGAATGGGAAATGAATGAAGCTAGAAAGGTGACAGACCCTCTTCTGCAAGACTTAGGACATCAATTAGTAGGATGAAGCTGAAATGGCATCCTTTCTCCAGTCACTCCTCCTATTTATGCTATGCTCAGTCTTTATCATTCAGCCTCTTTAAGTAATAAATTGAAGTCCAATTCGAAACTCCAGTTTCAAATCTGATGCAAAACAACCTCCTCCAACTCAAGAAGCTAGCCTGTGGACCAAAGTTTTGGAGTGAGGATGAGGCTGACTTTATGCTCCTACCATTTGTCTTTCTTAGTGTTTGGTTCCTAATGGGAACCAGCGGGAGCAGGGAACAGTCAAAAGCCCTTTCACTTAATTGAAAGCAGTTGCAGTCCAATCCTGGTTAGTGCTCATGGCTAACAGAAGTGTTTGATGCCCTCCAGGAGGCACCTGTTTGTGGGTATTTTGGGGACTCTACAAGGCCCTGTGTGTCCACTGGTGGCGCCAATTAGGCTTCTGCTCTGTTTCACCTTTTCCACGTGCCAGTCCCTCCAGATTGCTTGCTGCAGTGGTCTCCATGCTGAGGGGCACTGCCAGATGTCTCATGTCTGGTTGTTGCCTATGGAAAATGCATATACCATTAGCCACTACACACAGGGCTACACACAGGCCACTTCCCCTGCATCTTTACAGATCCTGTCTTCCTGTTCAGATATGCCCTGTGCCTAGGCACTCCCCTTCATGGGGCTTCTCTTCCCTCCCTTGTCTTGGGGAAGTACCTGGCGGTGTAGAGGTGAAGGGAAAGTCTCAGCACAAATACTGCCCTTCCCTTAGAGCGTTGGCAATTGGTAATGAAACCAGGAGTGGCATGCCCTGGTCTTTTTTTTAATATAAACTGGAGTGGTGGGTGAATGTAGTGGGGCCCTATTGGCAGCTGGTTGCTTGCTTGTATGTGTGTGCAAGGGAAGTTTCTGGCTTCTATGTCTACTTTCTTTATAATATGCACTCTATCACCCAGTCCAAGATAATAGAAAAAGTCACGCTCAACTTTTAACTCTGAAGCAAATAATAATTTGTAGGATTTTTAAATAAAGAAGTAATAGGAACAGATTTGCATTTTAGAAGGCCTACTTTGCAACTGTGGAAGATAAGAGGCTGAGAAGCCAGCTAGAAGCAACCTACTACTGACTGTATTTGGCCCCAGGCAACAACAAGAGGAGGAAGGAGTGCTGACATGCCAATGTCAAACACTTCGCAAATGTCATCAGGACATGTGTATTCTTGATCACAACCCCACAAATGCTACAGGGACAGGAGCAACCCAAGTTGTCGATCAACTAGAAGTGTAGCTTGTAGAAGGATGAGTTAAAATTGCCTCCTGGTTTCTGGCCTGGATGACTAGAGAACTGACAGGGACATTCATCAAATCATGGCATAGGTTGGGGCTTGTGGGGAAGAAGAGCAGTTTCAGAGAAAAAGAGGAAATCCATGCTATTGCTGACCTACTCCAATCAGCAGAAAGACCATCTTGTTTGGTTTTAAATCTTTCTTCCTACAACTCAGAATAGAATTGCTGTCCCAGTTAAAAATGAATTCAGTTGCATATAACAGAAAGCCAGCCATTTTGGGCTGAAATGGAGAAAGCTGGTTTTTCTCAGATAAAAAAAAAAAAAAGAGTGGAGATATCAGGTCCCAGGCTGGTACGAATGTTTACAGGTGGCAGTAAAGACCAAGACTGTTTCTGCCTCTCCGTAGGGAGTTTTCATCCTCATGGTTGCAAGAGAGCTACTGAACTGTGTCTGTCTGAACCTCAACAGGGAGGACCAGAAAGAGCAAAAGATGCAGCACTTTCTTTTGGGGAATGCTTTAAATGTTTATCCAGAAAGGGACTCCTTTCTCAGTCACATTCACACATATTCACTAGTCCAAAATCCAAAACCAGGGCATCTGGCCACCCCTAGCTCCACAAGGTGCTCAGAGGGTGAGCTGCTAGCCAGCAGAGCCTCCATAGTAGAGGAGGGAGGTTGACAGGTCAGCCACAAAGGCCCTTCAGGTTTTCAGGACCCTTGTCACACCCTCTCCTTGGTATTCTCTCTTTCCCTGGCCTAAGTTCGGCATGATGTGGGTCACAGCTTACCATCTGGTCTCTGCCCTCACCTCTTTCTGGCCTTCCCTATCTTGTTAGATTCTGAGTGTCCTTCTAGTTCAGGTGCAGCTCATCACTGAAACAATAAAATGGGCCTGTTACCTATCATGGTTGTCTGGAAGTGCTATTTTCAGTAACATAGCCTGGGTCACATCTTACTGTTGGGTTACATTGTCTATACTTTCTTTTCCTTTTTTGATGCTGCACCTTTTCAGTCCTTTCCTTGCCTTTCTGACTTTGTCAAGATCCAGGTCTTTTCTGTCTTCCCATTCTGCAAACATCATTGCTCCTGAAGGAACCATCCTTGGTCACTGATTTCTCTCCTTGTTCTAGCCTGGGAAACCTCATAGATTCACCTCTAACCTATATTTGTGCAGGTGACCACGTCTCTTCTAAATCTTATTCCTGCAGAGTCAGCTGCTTGCTAGACAGATGCTGTCAGACAAGGCAGCATGGCTCATTCATCTGCTTCACAGGGAGGGCTGAGCCAACAGAGCTATGATGGATGGTTGGCCAGGCCTCCACTCTTCTGGAATGGGATGTGAAGGACATTTGAAACATCTTACAATGTGTCCCTCCAATCTATCATTTTAAAGTTATTGCACAGATCCATAATGATTCCTTTAGGATGAGCTTTAAATTTACTCTCAGAGGATACGCTCGTTTCTTTTAGATAAAGTATTAAACCTCAATGAATTCATAGCTATCACCCCATAGTCTCATCTATTCTATGTCTCGTTTAGGTTCAAAATTTCAATCTTTCATAACCCCAGTTCCCCCACCAAATCTTAATACATCTGTAAATATTATTGGTTTTTCCTCCTCAATATTTCTTATATATTTTATGCTCTTTCCAATCATATCATTATTAGCTCATGCTAGGTCATAACATCCATTATTTTCATGCCAGAGTATATATTATCTCAGGTTTCTGGCTTGTCTCCCAGGTTCTAGTCTTTTCCTGTTTTGAAACCACCCTTTACCACACATACATATTAGTATCAAGCTCTTTCTTCATATTGTCTCAATATTCAAAGTATTTCAATTCCAATATAGCACTCATAGGTTAAAGGTCAAAGTCCCTCATTTGGAATGACCACTATTTAAAATATGATGATATCAAGTCAATATTTTCCCTCTTATCTTCTTGGAACTCATCTAAAAGAAACAGAAAGAGTGAATAAAAAATATTTTTTTTCTGAAACTGAGAGTTAAAATCCACAATTTTCAAAACCAGTGGAAAATCTGTCCAAATCAATAGTAAATCAACAGTGGTTTGCGTAGAAAGTAGAGGACAAGGACTATGAACAGAGCCATGGCAAATTCTGAAGAGCAACACCTTAAACATTTGTTCACCAAGGCAGAGACATGGCATGTGACCACCACTGGGTCATCTCTGATCAGAAAAGGAAAGAAAAAGAGGCAGAGCTAAGGAAGAGAATGCAGGAAGGAGTTCGCAGGCAATAAGTAGCCTACTTGCAGCCATGAAGAAGGAAGATTTACCATAATGAAAAAAAAAAACACACAGTTTATCCTCACTGCATAGGAAGAAATAAAATCTAAGTGCATTTACACAAATCCCTAGACCATAAGGAATTCCCAGCTACCCTGGAGCACAGCCCACACCCACCTTTAACCTAGCTCCCCACAAATAACTATTCTAGGAGAAAGTCACCTGCTTCAAAGAGAAGTAATCAAAAAATGAGAAACAACAAGGCAGAAGCAAATAGCAAATAAAGAATGGTTTCAGCAAATATTAGGGAAATGCAACTTTTGCGAATACCATAGGCTGTGACAATGTACACAAAGTTAGGCTCATTCCTCACACTCAATACAGGAAAATTTCCAAATGAATACAAGATTGAAAGGCAAAGAATGAACAAACAAATACTCACTAAAGATAAATACATGTTTTTAAATTTTAAACATTGATCAAAGTAGCTGTTCTAATTAATACATAAAGCTCAGAAATAAAAATTGAAACAAAAATATCAAAAGATTGATAAATTTTTCAATTAAACAAAAATATCTTCATGATCAAAACATAAAACAAGAGTCAAAAGATAAATGGCCAACTTTGAAAATCCTCTGCAATTTTTACTACAAATGAATAACTTCATTTGGTTCAGTTATTTATTTCCAGATAAAAAATACCTGCTTGGCTTAAAACAACAACCATTTATTTGTTCAGATTCTTTCTGTTGACATTTCAGACTAGGTTCAGCTCAGTGGTTCTGCTGGTCTCTTCTTGACACACCTGGTAGCCAGGATGGCTGGATGGGCCAGGATGACCTCATCCACATTTCTAAAGGCTGATATACCTTATGGTCTCTCTGTACCTGAAAATGAGAGGGGAATTCACAATTCGCTGGAAGCCACAGAATATCACTTTGTCCACAATCTGTTGGTCAAAGTAAATCACAAAACCAGCCCTGGTTCAAGGCACAGAGAAAGAAACTATCTCTAAATGAGGAGAGCACTATGGAATTTGGTGGCAGGAAGACATCTTTAATCTCATCACACTTTAATATGAGAATGTGAACTCATATATACATATAATGAGATTTCAAAAGGTTCATGGAAACAGTGCATTATTTTTGTAGTTTTCCATAAACTTTTGAAGTACCCTTGTATGTATGTGTGTATACAAAATTGTCACACAATTTATGGTACAGGGGGTTAAGCTGTGGCCTGCATCACTGGCATCCCCTATGGGTGCAGGTTTGAGTCCCAGCTGTTCCACTTCTGATCCATCTCTCTGTTAATGCACCTGGGAAAGCTAAAGAATATGGTCCAAGTTCCTGGGTCATGTCAACCCCATAGGAGATCAGGAAGAATTTGGAGTGGACCAGCAGATGGAAGATCTCTCTCTCCCTCCTCTCTCTATAACTGTGCCTTTCATAAATAAATATTCAATTTACAGTCTGAATGTTTGTATCCCTTCATAAATTGAAACCCTAACCCCTACAATGATAGTGTTGAGAGATGAGGCCTTGTGGAGGTTATTAATGGTCAGAAGGGTGGAACCCTCACCACCCCACATCAATGTGAACAATGCCCTCATGGAAGAAGCCCAGAAAGCTACCCTGTCACTTCCAGCTTGTGAAGAAGAGGACCCTTACCAGACACTGATGTGTGGTGCGCTTATCTCAGACTTCCAAGTCCCCAGACTGGGAGAAATAAATTTTTGTGTTTATGAGGTACCCATTTTATGATATTTTGGTGTTGCAGTTGTATGAGTCAGCTTTTAGTAATAACAAAATGTCTGAGAGAAGCAACTTGTGAAGGAAAGGGGCTTAATTTGGTTCATGTTTTTGGAGGTTTACAGACTAAGATAAGGCTATTCCCATTGGGTGGGCATCTGTTGGGGCCAGAGGGTGACAGTCATGGAGAGAATGTAGAGGTGAGGCAGGTGAGCCAGAAATCAGACAGATCCATATGCCAGACTCAGACTTTTATAAACAACCCCCTCATGAGAGCTACCTACCAAGGCATGTCCCCAGTGGGCTAAGGACCTCTCACTTAAGCCCACCTCCTACACACAGCAATTGGATTAAGTTTCTATCTTCTTAGTATCATTAACATACAACTTTGGAGTCTAAAGTCTAGCATGCGTTTGGGAGACAAAATTTGTTCAAACCACAGTAGTAGCCCAAATAGACTAAGAAAGAAATCAATTAAAAGGCAGCCAGTAGATCAATTTTTAAAACTATCGACTGAAATAGTAATTGATATTGAGAAAAAATTCACAGAAAAGGAAATTCAAACAGCTCTTAAATATATGAAAATATGCTTAAACTCACTCATTAAAAGAGAACTACAGATTAAAAATAGATCAAAGGATTTACTTTTCACCAGATTTTCAAAAATCAGAGATCCCCATTTTGACATAGTATGAGAGGGAAGGTACTCTCATTTATTTCTGTTGAGAATGCCAAATGATATAACTTTTATTAGGGATAACTTGGCAATAACGTTCAACATTTTCAATTTTTTGGCCCAGCAATTTCACTTCTAGGAATACATCTTATAGATAAATTTATATCTTGGGAAAACAATATGTACTGTTTATTCATTGCACAACTGCTTATAATAACAAATATTGGAAACAATCTAACTGTTCATCAATAAAGGCTTGTTAAATATAGTATGGCTTTGTCACACCATAGAGAATTATGTAGTTATAAGATAAACACAGAGATCAATTACGTATGGACATATGTATAACCATTTGTGAGTGTATGTGTATGTGTGTGTTTTATTGTATAAGCACAACACATCTCAGCTATGACAAATAAGGGCCACATAACATGAATAGATTCCTATGCTCTCTTTAGAATTTTGAGCTATGTGAATGTACAAACTTTTCAATAAATAAGTTGCTGTTCAAATGCTCAATATTTAAACTTAAATTTAAACTCTGTCCACTCTGGCTATAGCTTACCTGCCCAGGGTTACTTCTCTCCATTCCTCATACTATATGTAACCCATATCAGAATGGTCTAATTATGGTCCTCTTAACTGCCCTATACGTTAAGCTTCTATGTGTCTTTCTCTAGCCTGAAATTGCCTCTTGTCTACCTGAATCTGTAAAGCCTTCCAAATTCATCTTCATGATGACTGAAGCTTTTTTTGAACACCTCAGGCCTGGGAACTCCTGAAGTACTACACTCTATTTTCATGCTTATCATTTACATCTTTTGCATTCTCTCTTTCTTGTTGGTAATGTCCTCTATACCTACATGCCTTTGTTCCCCCATCAAACCATATCTTCCTTCACTGTACTCACAAAATTCTGTTTGTGCATTAAACTAGAATGCTTCCCAGCCTGCAAAAGGGCATAAAAAATGATTGCCAATTGAGACTGAGGTACAATCAGCTAGGTGTGATGGTTCCCAAAGAAATGCCCACAGTTTAATTCCTGGAACCTGTGAATGTCTTCTTCCATGGTAAAGATTTTACAAATGTGATTAATGATTTTGAGAATGTGAAATTATCCTTGGATCATCTAGGATGGGCCCTCAATAACATCACAAGTAGTCTTCCTTATAAGACAAAGGTGGAAAATGTTAGACACCATGAAGAAGATGAATAGACATCATGACAATAGAGGCTGAGACTGGAATCATGCAGCTGCAATTCAAGGAATGCCAGCAGCACCATAAGCTGAAAGAGGCAAGGAGGGATTCTCTACCAGATCACCCAGAGGAAGGGTAGCTGGACCAACACACTGATTTCATCCCAGTGAAACTGATGTGGATCTTCTAGCTTCCAGACCTGTGAGAGAATAATTTGCTATTTTTCTAAAGACTTTATTTATTTATTTGAGAGGTACAGTTACAGAGAGAGAGAGAGAGAGAGAGAGAGAGAGAGAGAGACAGAGACAGAGAAAGGTCTTCCATCCACTGGTTTATTTCCCAAATGACCACAACAGCCAGAGCTGGGTTGATCTGAAGTCAGGAGCCAGGAGCTTTTTCTGAGTCTCTCACATGGGTGCAGGGGGTTAAAGCACTTGGGCCATCTTCTACTGCTTTCCTAAGCCAAGCAGAATCTGGATTGGAAAAGGAGCAGTTGGGGCATGAACTGGCACCCATATGGGATGCCAGTGCCACAGCACCAGCCCCCAATTTGCTATTGTAAGACACCAATTCTGTGGTAATTTGTAGTGGCACTCACGGGAAGCCAGTATGCAAGTAAGAATATGTGATACAACTGAGGGTCAGCAGTGGGACACTTCAGTAAGGAAACAGTGAATATGGGACACTGCCTGTCCTGATCAACATAGAGGATCAGAATCCAGGTTTCCCAAGATGCACTGCAGAGGTCTCTCCATGACTCTATTTCCCCCATCACCTCAAACACTTATGGTGTCCTGGTATCCTCAAGTCCTAGAACTCTACGATGTAAAAATGAGACAAGGTCTATTTTTGAGTGAAGTGTTCCCTCTTGTTTACTGACCCACTTTAAAGTGAAGACGTTATCAACTATATATTCTCAAAGAAGTCAACACTGCTTAGGGAGCTTCGTGTTTCTACAAAAGAGGGGATGCCAATCATTCACAATAGGACATCTTCCTAACAATGGTAGCCCTCCTAAAAGTCTTTACTGAGATATCTGGGACACACCATAGCATATAATGCAATATATCTCACACCTTAGGCTAACAAATGCACTGTCCTTTAGAACCAAATTCTCCTAATACCTTGTTCTACCATAGCTACATAACTGGATCTGAAAGACACATGATCATATGTTGCAAAAGATGGAAATGTACGTGAAAATCATTTCTCTCCAAGAAACCTGTCTCTTCCTCCCTCCCATTTCTCCTCCCATCTCAAACTGTTCAGGGAGAAATATGTCTACCGGAAATTTTCATCCTTCATGGTTTTTGGTCACCATCATTACAACTTGTTAGCATAAAAGCTAGAAAGTTTATTAATTTGATCCTTAAAGTCAGACACTATTCCATATACTGAAGAAACTGTGAGAAAGAAACAAATACTACATCTTGGTGGAGGAAAAAAGATGATTTTTTAAAAACTCCATAAAGGGTGTCGGAACTGTAGCGCAGTGGGTTAAAGCCCTGGCCTGAAACACAGGCATCCCATATGGGCACTGGTTCTAGTCCTGGCTGCTCCTCTTCCGATCCAGCTCTCTGCTATGGCCTGGGATAGCAGTAGAAGATGGCCCAAGTCCTTGGGTCCCTGCACCCATGTGGGAGACCCAGTAGAAGCTCCTGGCTTCTGGCTTTGGATCGGCGCAGCTCTGGCCACTGCGGCCATTTGGGGAGTGAACCAGAGGATGGAAGACCTCTCTCCCTGTCTCCACCTCTCTCTATAACTATGTCTTTCAAATAAATAAAATAAATATTTATTAAAAAAAAAAAACTCCACATTAAGGATAGAGATCCTACATGAGGAGTAAGTGCACAGTGACTCCTGTTGTTGACTTTACCAATTGACACTCCTGTCTATGGCATCAGTAATCTCTATCCTTAATGTGCTGTACATTGAGATTTAATGCTATAACGAGTACTCAAACAATATATTTCACTTTGTGTTTCTATGGGGGTGCAAACTGTTGAAATCCTTACTTAATGCATACTAAACGGATCCTCTGTAAAAAAAAAAAAAAAAAATTATCAATTCCCAACTTGACTCTCACTGGGATTAAACATGACAATAGGTCTGCTCTGATTTCATCATCATTTTAAAAAATCATCTATTATTTTTCACTTTATGTTTCTGTGTGGGAGCAAACTGTTGAAATCCATACTTAATGTACACTAAGCTGATCTTCTGTATATTAAGATAATCGAAAATGAATCTTGATGTGAATGGAAGGGGAGAGGGAGTGGGAAAGGGGAGGGTTGTGGGTGGGAGGGACGGTATGGGGGGAAAGCCATTGTAATCCATAAGTCGTACTTTGGAAATTTATATGCATTAAATAAAAGTTTAAAAAAAAAAAAAAACTCCAGAAATTCAAGGGACTGAAGATTCCAATGAGAAAAAAATAAAGCAAGGTAATGGAATAGAATATCATGGTGAATGTTCTTTCAGTATTTTCCCCCCAAGAAAAGTCTCTGTGATTTGTTTTCTGTTCCATTTTTGGTTTAAGATAGCATTTGACACATAGAGGGTGGAGGGAGGGTGCCAAATATTTCCTGCTAACCATTCTCTACTTCATTTTTCTCCTGGGAGTGTGCCCTCTGAGAACCAATCAATAGGATGGAAACTGATGACTGTCTTTTGTGTCCAAAAACGCTGACACTCACAATTTTCCTGAGCTCAGGAGCAAGTATGCCTAAAAAGTTCGTGTGAGGACTAACATATTTCCCACTGACATGACAAGGGGGCCGCTTTTGTTTGCAGGTGATGAACATCTTGGCTGTCCATAGTGCCAAAGACATCACGTCCCAGGGTCTAGATATGCCCTTTGGGTGTCACACTGCTGTTCTTGCCAATGTACTGTGTTGGGGCTGCCCCACCAGGAGATGCAGCTTGAGTTTGTGGATGTCCTACATTCCCTGTGCTCATCTAATTTAATGGTGCAGCAGATGGTCTAAAGCCTCCTGATTAAAGCCCATAGGAGCTGCTAGTGCCACTAAGTCAAGGCTCATGGAGGTTGATATGACATACCCTCGCGAATACACTGAGAGGGCCAAGGTCTTCCTCCACAAAATGCTTTCTCTGCCAACCTCTTTCAACAGTGATCCTCTCAAGTGCTCTGTGTTTAGCACAGTTTTGGAGAAGTTCTTACAAGCTACTTAATGGATCCCCCAGTCACAGTGATTTCAGAGTCAAAAACAGAAGTTCCCATTTATATCCTCCATCCTTGGACTCTTAGAGGTTGTTCCTAGTGTCCTCTTCTAAAACATGGCCCCATCTGGCTCCCTGAGCAAAAGTGTCATTTGTCTTTGGATTTCATCAGTCCTGATCATTTTGCAAATGGAGTTAAGGTCCTTGCCATCTTGATCACCATTCCCTGGCATATCAAGGAAGATGGGGCAGTGGGTGCCTCAGCCTTGCCCCAACTGCAGGTGCTTAGGGACCTCAGTAATATAACTGAGGTGAGTGTGGAGACTGGCATGAGAAAGGGAACAAAGATGAGATAAGATGACACTTATCTTCCAAGGATGGGATGTGAGATTATGGGATAATTAGTCCAGTGATCTATTCTACATGGCACAGCAGGGTGAAGGGAAGAATTGGTAGATAAGAATATTTATAAACTATTGCTGGAAGGGGCTCTAGGGTGTTCTATGCTGGTTCTACCACTGGCTAAACTGGCTTTTCCCAGCCCCCATAAGGCTATGAGAGAAGGAAGTGCCTCCCTCTTAGAAGATGCTTATGTTGATCTGTATTTGTATTTAAATATTCTGGAGGCTCAAAATGAATATAGATCCTCAATCTTAGAGAAAGAAAAAAGAAATATCACTGAAGAAATACAAGTGATGAGGGCCACCACATAAACAGCATATTTGGTGTCCTTTAAGAGCTAAACTTGGGAAGTTGTGCATCGAGGATCCTATTGCACAGGGTTCTCTCACATTATTTAGTCTGCTGCAGCATTTGTATAGTAATATATTTCATACTAGTAAAGAAAATCAGTGACTGTTGGGAGCAAGTCAAACATTTGGTGATCAGGTTATATGCACCATAGTTTGAGAAATTTCAGTTTCAGAAATTATGAAAACCCATCTTTAACATTAAAAGGCACTGGGATCAGCCCTGTGGTACAGGTTAAGCCTCTGCTGTGACACTGGCATTCCACATGAACACTGACTAGAGTCTTAGCTGCTCTGCTTGCAATCCAGTTCCCTGCGAATGTGCCCAGGAAAGCAGCTGAAGATAGTCCAAGTGCTTATTCCCCTGATACCCATGTGAGAGACTTGGATGGAGTACCCGCCTCCAGGAATGGCCCAGACCTGGGCATTGTGGCCATTTGGGGAGAGAACTAATGGATAGATATCTTGACCTTGATATCTCTCTCTCTCTCTCTCTCCCTTCTCTCATCCCCCCACAATAACTCTGCCTTTCAAATAAATAAATACATATTTAAATTTAAATAGTCATCATATTTTTCCCCAGAGTGGTAGATTAGGTTATTCAAAATGTCGAATCTATCCTTAAGATATGCAAGCTAAACAACCCACTTGAAATCATAGGAACTTTTCCAGGTGCTGCTGTTGTTCACATGACGAGACATTTTACTTCATCCCTGTTTCAAAATATCTTACCTTCAATAACCAGACATGTCACTGGGAAGGAATAGTTTTGTACTTGCTGCCTGTTTCTCCTTACAAATCCTCTGAAAAGAAACACACTCACTGTCCACAACAGGACTGGATTAGCACTGTTCACTCTTTCCTGCTGCATCACAATCCAGAGACTCTGTGGATGACCATGCGTGTTCTGTGAATAAGGCTGCAAGCAGCCTGCCATGGCAGGGCAAAGGCTGCTACTCAGAGAGCAGTGCCCTCTATGCTCGCACATTTCACTGGCACGCCATCAATACTGATCTTGACTCACCTTTCTTGTCTACCTCAGGGCTCACAACATAATCACTGACTAAAGGAAAATCCTCTCCTCTTTGGATGGATTTTCAATTATGAACAGAAAGACAACAAAAATCCATAAGTCTTTATTCCTGATATTTGTGTGCTGGTTTGTCAATTCATACTTTGCACACCAGTGGTTGCATCTAAGTGCAAAACAAAATACCTTTCAGGATGCACACTGGAGAGCAACTGTTCTTCCAATTACATGCTCCAGATAACACGCAAGCTCCAGTGGTGCCATTTAACTAAGGAATATTACCATTGTTCCTTCTGTTCCCTCTACACTCATAATAGCATAATTTGTCATTAACTCTGCAGCTTGTTTTATAAGTGTCTTGGCAATAGTATGACGTGTACCTGCTTTGGCAATGGGGGGGCACTCTGGATACTTCCATCATTTTGATTGCTTCTCTGTCACAACTTTTTCATGATGAAAAAATTTGGAAACAGCTGGTTTAGGAGAGTTCAGCATTCTTTCTTTGAAACTGATCAAAATAAATCTTGGATTCCTGCACAGACCATGACAAAAGCACAGTGAATCTGGAGGAACTAGAACTACCAAGCTGCACTTTCAGTGAGTATACACTTCAAGTTGTCAGACTCACTCCTACATGTGGAAGCTGGACCCACAAACTAAAGTGAAAATTGGAAACTACAATGTAAATTAGGAAATATTTAAAGTGGAAAGCCAAGACAAGCACTGCATATCAAAACTCAGAAGTTTTCATATATTTGTTGGTCATTTGTTAATTCTTCTTTTAAGAACTGTCTATTCAGGTCCTTTGCCCATTTCTTAACTGGACTAGTTGTTTTTGTCGCTGAATTTTTTTAGTTGCTGTTATATTCTGGATATTAATACTTTGTTGGATAAACAATTTCTCCAATTCTGTTAGATGTCTTTTTGTTCTGTTGATTGTCTCCTCTACTGTGCAGAAGCTTCTGGATTTTATATAATCCCATTTGTCTATCTTTGCCTTTGTAGTCTGTGCTTTTGGGGTCTTATCCAAGAAATAGTCACTGACACCAATCTCTTGAAGTGTTTCTCCTATGTTTTCTAGAAATTTTACAGTTTCTGTTCTTACATTTAGATTTTGATCCATTTTGAGTTGAACTTGTATATTTTTTTGAGAAGTAGGGATCTAATTCCGTACTTCTACACACATGTACACAATGATGCTAGAACCATTTATTGAAAAGACTATCCCTTCCCCACTGTATGTTCTTGGCACCTTTAGCAAAAATAAGTTGGTTCTAAGCACATGGTTTAATTGCTGGGCTTTATGTTCTGTTCCATTGATCTATGTGCTAATTTTTATGCCAGTACCATGCTGCTTTAATTACTACAGCTTTGTAGCACAATACATGATTTCCATATGGGTTAATTGAATTTTCAAAAATAAAATAAGAATTTAATGGAACTATAGTAAAATCACATGGAATTTTACTTCACAAATTGTAAAAATGTTTGTGAACATGATTATTTTATCACTTCCCTGAGAAGACAACCAAATTCCCTTTGGATTACTGACAACTGAGGAAAAACTTCAGACCACTGTTTGAATCAGTATATAAGCCAAATAAGGTAAATAGTCTTTTTGTTTGATAGGAAAGGTTTGTTTTTGAATGTCATAGAACAATATTCATTAGGGTCATCTATATCCATTACCAGAATGATCCATGGATGATGTCTCGCTATTTCCTAAAACAAAATCTAGCCTTTATTCATTCATCAATGGACATTTGTTGCTTTTTTTTTCTATATCTTGGCTAGTTTGAATAATAGGAAATCCTACCATTTGTGATGAAGTAGATGAACCCAGAGAACATTATACTAAGTGAAATAAGCCATACACAGAAGGACAAATACTAAATAATTCCACTTTTAAGAAGAATCCAAAATAGTCAAACTCCTAAAAGCAGTGAGTAGAATGGTGGTTCCTAGGGCCTAGGGAAAGAGAAAATGATGAGTTGTTATTCAGTAGGTATACAGTTTCAGTTATGTAAGATGAACAAATGCTAGAGAGCTGCTGTACAACAGTGCTGCCAGCTAACAATGCTATGTGTACTTGGAAATTTGGGGAGGGAGAGTGTTTGGCACAGTAGTAAAGAAGCAACTTAGGATAGCCACATTTCCTACTGGAGTCCCTGGGTTCAAGCCCTGGCTCTACACCCTATTCCAGTTTCTTGCTAGTATTCATCCTGTGAAGCAGCAGGTGATGCCTCAAATGGTTGGATCCCTGCAACCTACATGAAGACTCAAATTGAGTTCCTGGCTCCCAGTTTCAACCTGGCCCAGCCCCAGCTCTTGAGGGTGTTTGGGAAGTAAACTAGTAGATGGGAACATTCTCTCTTCCTGCTCCACTTTGAGTTTCTCTCTGCCTTTTTTTTTTTTTTTTTTTTTTGACAGGCAGAGTGGACAGTGAGAGAGACAGGGAGAAAGGTCTTCCTTTGCCGTTGGTTCACCCTCCAATGGCCGCCGCTGCCAGCGCACCGCACTGATCCGAAGCCAGGAGCCAGGTGCTTCTCCTGGTCTCCCATGCGGGTGCAGGGCCCAAGTACTTGGGCTATCCTCCACTGCACTCCCGGGCCACAGCAGAGAGCTGGCCTGGAAGAGGGGCAACCGGGACAGAATCGGTACCCCGACCGGGACTAGAACCTGGTATGCCAGCACCGCAAGGTGGAGGATTAGCCTATTGAGCCGCGGCGCTGGCATCTCTGCCTTTCAAATAAAAGAAAATTGTGAAGACAGTAGATGTCATGTTATGTGTTCTTACCACCAAACTAAACCAAACAAAAGCAGGAACAACAAAAAAGATGCACAAGGAAACTTTTGGAAGTGATGGATTTGTCTGTTCCCTTGATTGTGGGGACAGCTCCAGGTGTATGCATATGTCTAAATTCATCAAGTTGCATACCTTAAATGTATGTAGTTTTTTGGCATATCAACCATACCTCAATGAAGCTTTTAAAAAAATAATCTAGTCTCCAAAGCAAATGGTTTGCCACCCTGAGGATAATCAAAAAAAAAAAAAACATAATGTTTTTGTGCAATTTATAAGAGAAATTCCCCTACAATTCTAACATAATCTGAGCATTGGAAGCATTGGTGTTATTATGAATGGATCTCAGCTTGACCACTATGGGACATATGATATTCATTTGGGTGTTCAAATTGTGGTATAATTAAAAAAAAGATTTATTTATTTATTTGAAAGGCAGAATTAGAGAGAGGCAGAGGCACAGAGAGAAAGAGAGCGAGAGCGAGCAAGAGAGAGATAGAGAGAGAGGTCATCCATCTGCTGGTTCACTCCCCAGTTGGCCACAATGGCCAAATCTGTACCCATCCAAAGCCAGGAACCAGGGACTTCTTCCAGGTCTCTCACGCAGGTGCAGGAGCCCAGGGACTTTAGCCAAATTCTACTGTTTTCCCAGGCCATAGCAGAGAGTTGGATTGGAAGTGGAGCAGCCAAAACTCAAACCAGTGATCATATGGAATGCCAGCACTGCCAGTGGCAGCCTTACCTGCTATGCCACAGCGCAAGCCCCTCACTCTTTCCTTGAGCTGTGATTCCATCTTCTCCTGCCCTTAGCCTTCAGACATGAACAGAACTACATGGCTGACTTTCCTGGTTCTCAAGCTTGTGGACAGCATATTGTGGGATGTTTTTGGCCTCCATAATCACATCAGCCAATTCTCCTAACAACTCTCTTCTTATGTATCGAGATATATCCTATATCCAGAGAATCCCGAGAAATACACAGACAGTAGCTGGCTTAACACCACAGAATCTGAGATTCTCCTTTTCCCATGCTTCATTGGTAGTGAATTAGCAAAATATATTTGATATCTTTTTTTAAAGATTTATTTATTTATTTGAAAGGAAGAGTTACAGAGAGGCAGAGGCAGAGAGAGGGGGTGGGGGTGGGGGGAGAGAAAGTCTTCCATCCAGTGTTTCACTCCCCCAGATGGCCACAATGGCCAGAGCTGAGGCAATCCGAAACCAAGAGCCAGTAGCTTCCTCTGGGTCTCCCACGTGGGTGTAGGGGCCCAAGTTCGTGAGCTATCTTCGACTGCTTTCCCAGGCCCTAGCACAGAGCTGGATCAGAAGAGGAGCAGCCAGGACTTGAACTGGCACAATGCTGGCACTGCAGGTGGTGGCTTTACCTGCCACACCACAGTGCCAGCCCCTGTAATTCATTTTTAAAGCCTCCCAAAATTTTAGTTTGTTAGTTTATACTACAAATGTGTTAGGAGTACAGACTATGTGTCAACCATTGTGCTAGATGCTTGGGTAAACTGCTCAACATGATGAGCCTAGACCTCCTGTTGGTCTAATGGGAAGGAATCACATTAAATAAACAAGTACTTAGTGATGATTGTCATATAGTAATTTTAAAGACATTCCTTTCCTCTCTCCAGAAAATACAGTTACAAGATTATAATCTGCACATTCATTCCAATAACAAAGTTATGATGCAAAATTACATCAGCTCAGATAAAATGGGTTTCTGGAAAATGCCTTTAATGTGCTGTGGAGAACACTAAAACACCAAGTAGAAGCACCGGGGGGCAGAACCGCCGTAGTTATAGAAATGAGAGGAAGGCGGGGTTGCACCTTAGTTACCACCATATAAGGTGTGTGCTCAGAGAACAGTCACTTCCCTGAACGTTCCAACTGCCCACGCTAGATGGAAGCACAATGTGGCAGCTGCTCAAAGGATTCTTTGTGGCAGAAATTGGGGACAAAAAAATGAAAATTAAGTTTGTGGCCTGGCAGTATATGAGAAACTATTCATTCTCACAGACAGTGAAAGCAGTTCACACATTTTGGAAAGGATTTTGTAGTGATAGTATCTTATCAGTAATATTAAGGCACATTCCCTTTGACCCAATAATTACATTTCTAAGCCAAAGGCAAATTCACAAGATAAATGTGCAATGAATTACTGCAGAAATTTTTTATTAACAGTGAAAAAATGGAAGCAACTGAATCATCCCCTCATTAAGTAGAGGCTTAATTGAATGGCAGTATAATACAAACAGGGGAACACCTAGCAATATTTCTTATCTGAGATTTTCACGTAGTTTTGGTCAAATTTCTACCTGATTTTCTCCATTGTGTATCAAAGGAGAAATGTTTAGGAATTATGCTTGGAAAACCACCCTTGAATGTGGGAATCATGTGCAGCTCAGCCAAGTGCACAGTTTTCTGCAAGTATGCAGGGAATGAGACTTTCTGAGAAAGAGGAGATGCAGTAGAACAACAAGCAGGGTCAGACAAACCACTTACACTGAGCCCCATTCCTATTCTCACATGTGCACATCTCTATATCCCTTGGCCTTTTTCTATGTTTCTCCCCTTCAAGCCCAAATAGTTAAATAGAAGTAAGTTCAATATTCCTACACTGCTATTTCACTCTATAATTAGTAGCAGCATTGAAAGGTATCAACACTGTTTTACATTTGTGTGCACACCTTTACTATAGTATTACAGTATTACTGTGTTACAGTTACCAGTAACTAAGTATATATAAAAGTAAAAAAGAAATCTGTAGGATAATATGCAAATTATGATCCCATTCTAGCAAAACAAATATACATGTGGATATACGTGTTTGAGTACAGGTGCCCATAATAAAATTAGTTAGAATCACATCAATATATAAACAGTGGTTTACTCCTGGGAATAGTTCTTGAAAAGCAATTTTAATTTAATTATTTTATATTATCCCTGTGTGTATTATTTAAATTTAATACTTTCACAATGAAAACCATATTTTAAGAGATGAAATAAAGGACCTACCATGATCTTTGGCCCCTGAGCTCTTAATGGTTTCCATAGCTTCTTAGGTTTTAGTTTACTGTGCTATGCCTGGCTTCAGGATATGTTCTGTCCTAAGAGACCTTAAGTGAACAATTCTTCTAAACAAGCATCACACTGACTTTTATAAGTGGTTCTCCCACAAATGAACCCATCAGCATTAGGAGCAGGCTTAAGGCTCTCTGACATCTCTCAACTAAGGCAATGACTTGCCTCAGCTCTCTGGGACATAGTCTTCATTATTTCACACATTTTTACATGAGCTGAGATTTGGTCCCTTCTTTATAGCATATATTGAGAAAGTTCTCAACAATACTTAATTCTCCTAGTGTCTGGTCCAGTAGGCATGAAATGGTTTCTGTTTATTTAACTTGATGTCCTAAATGCCAGCTACCTGAAAGAGTCAGAAGCATCATGGCAAGGATTGGAAGAAAGTATATCTTTGCAATTCCAAATCCTACAGTGGATAGTGGAGATTGGGTGCTCATCAATCCAATAATCTACCAACAGTCAAACCAAACGCATGTTTTTAGTACTCATTTTCCTTAACTGCTCTGTTGCATTTGACGTTGTTATCAATCCTGCTTTCTTACCACTGTTTCCTATCCTCACTTCTGTGACCCTATTTCATTTACTGGCTTTTCCCTTTGTCTTTCTCTATTTCATTTCCCTACACTAGCTCCTTCATATCAGTCCATCCCCATTCACCCATCTACCATCTATCCTTAGCTGCTTCTTCCAATCAATGCACACGATTTCCCTAGGAGTAATGATTGTTATTGTTCTCCAGCACCTAACCTTCAGACTAACAGCATCTTTAAACCCATTGAGGGGAGAATCCCCAACGTGTATAATCTTGACAAACAACAATATTCTGAGTTTGCCTCTGACTGCCTAAGCCAAACATAACAAATTCTTTGACAGCCTACTGCCTAACAAAGAGCACATAACCCAGATTCAGCCAATCAGATGCCTATAAATTTTGGAGAAGCAAAGAGAGAGGGACCAGTTGGAGATGACGATTATCAGCTGCAGAACTTGCACCGAGGCATGGACTTTGCTGAAGTCTCTGTTTCTTAGTCTCTGATACCCAGCATCACGGCCATTTGTCAAGCCTCCCCATCTGGTCTCCCACCATTTCTGATATCTTCAGTGTTATTCCAGAAATTTTCTGTTTTGCTTACATTTGACAGACTGGATATCTGTTGTTGTAACCAAGAACCCCAACTAAGCAATGAGAGTGATGGCACTGATTCATGGCTTTACCTATGTCCTATCACCTATAATTTTATGACCATAGTAGATCCAAAACTGTCTTCTGAATTATGGAAACTCTCTCCATTTACTTAATGGATGTCACCTCCTAAAGCTCTCCTTGTCACTCAAGTTAGAAATATGAACATATCGGGGCCGGCGCTGTGGCTCAGTGGGTTAATGCCCTGGCTTGAAGTGCCGGCATCTCATATGGGTGCTGGTTCTAATCCCGGCTGCTCCTCTTCCCATCCAGCTCTCTGCTATGGCCTGGAAAAGCAATAGAAGATGGTCCAAGTCCTTGGGCTCCTGCACCCGCGTGGGAGACCCGGAAGAAGCTCCTGGCTCCTGTCTCGGATTGGCACAGCTCCGGCTGTTGGTGGCCATCTGGGGAGTGAACCAGCGGATGAAAGACCTCTCTCTCTGTCTCTACCTCTCTCTGTAACTCTGCCTGCCAAATAAATAAAATAAATCTTTAAAAAAAAGAAATACGAATATATCCTCCACTCATTCCTTTTCTGGACTCACCACATGCTGTAAATCTCTATGTCCTCCTAACTATACTAATTCTCCTATCCTAACTTCTGCTTTGCCACTGATGCAGCCTTAGTTATGAACTTTATTTTTTGCAGGGAGAATAAATTACAGTACTAGCTTCCTAAATGAACAATGCTTTCAGTCCATTATTCTCCATTCTGTTTCAGAGTGGATTTTCCAAAACAAAAATGTGGCCCTATCATTTTCCTTTTATAAACACTTCAAAGGTTCTTCTTTGCCTGAACAAGACAATCTCAAATTTGCTCTTCTAAAATGTCAGGCAACTTTGTTGGGGCACTTTAGTGTTAAAATATTAACATCTTCAAAGTCATAGGAAAAGGCCTAATTTTAATCCTTTGGGGAAGCATAAACAAACGGATAATTAGATGGGCTGCATTATCTTTGCCGGTCCCCATAGGAGCAGAGAAGTATAGATAGCCAGCCATGAGCAATTCTTCTCTTGATTTTCTTTTTTTTTATCTTTTTTTTTTTTTTTTTTTTTGACAGGCAGAGTGGACAGTGAGAAAGAGAGACAGAGAGAAAGGTCTTCCTTTGCCATTGGTTCACCCTCCAATGGCTGCCGCGGCCAGCGCGCTGCGGCCGGCGCACCGCGCTG
The DNA here is from genome assembly GCF_051225735.1 of Oryctolagus cuniculus. NCBI lineage: Eukaryota > Metazoa > Chordata > Mammalia > Lagomorpha > Leporidae > Oryctolagus > Oryctolagus cuniculus. The sequence continues at coordinate 53,311,144 of NC_142879.1, read as the reverse complement.
ATCCGATGGCAGGAGCCAGGAGCCAGGTGCTTTTCCTGGTCTCCCATGGGGTGCAGGGCCCAAGCACCTGGGCCATCCTCCACTGCACTCCCTGGCCACAGCAGAGAGCTGGCCTGGAAGAGGGGCAACCGGGACAGAATCCAGTGCCCCGACCGGGACTAGAACCCGGTGTGCCGGCGCCGCAAGGCGGAGGATTAGCCTAGTGAGCCGCGGCGCTGGCCTTGATTTTCTTTTTAGACTTAATTATTTATTTGAAAGACCCAACAATGGAGTGGGGTAGAGGTGTGGAGAGATGGTAGAAGAGAGAAATAAGAGGTTTTTTTATCTGCTGGTTTTTGCTCCTCAAATGGTCACAATAGCCAGACCTCAGGCAATTATTTGCTGCTTTCCCAGGTGCATTAGCAGGAAACTGGATCAGAAGCAGAGTAGCCAGGACTTGAACTGTCACCCTGTCTGATATGAAATGCTGGCATTGTAAGCAATAGCTTAACCTGCTGTGCCATAATGTCAGCCTCTCTTTAAAATACCACACACACCCACACACACATACACATACATACACAAACAAAAACAAAAACAGGTGTAGCAAGTCTAGAATTTTAACAGGATTCTAAACATTTTCCATCCATTTAGTCTGCACACAGCTACTTTTTGCATACCAGCTAAACTCTATCAAATAAGCTACTTCCTAAAGCATCCTTCACCTCTTTTCTAAGGGCAGTTTCTCACATGAGTGGCATTCTAAGTCGCTGTTCAGCTTTTTCCTGTCTATTACACTAGGGTGCAGTTTTTTTTTAAATTTTTTTTATTTTTGCCCTTTTAAGAATCTTAGTGTAGTGTCTTATTTTGCTGTGGGGAAGGTTATTTAGTGCCACATGTTCTGAGCTGCTGGTAAATATGAGTGGAGGAAGAGACTGTTAAGTGCTAAGTGGCAGGTGTTAGCATCACAAAAACCAGAGTCTAAGATAGAGACACTTGATGGGACTCAAGAAAGGAGCATCAGATGCATACCCAGCCCCTCTTCTCTTGTTCTGAGATATGGGTTTTATAATGACAGGTATGGGCTGTAAGAAATTGGTCAAAGGTATTATGATACAAGCAGGACAGGAATCTATGAAAATTAACACAGCCAGTAAAAGCTTACTCCTTTAAACCGAGTGGGAGCTGTCACTATGCTTCCCTTTCAGGACCAATTATCCAAGGATCAATAATGTTTTCCTAAGACAGGTGTCTCTGTCTTCACCAGGCTAACCGGGGACCTGAGGGAACTTCAAGCTACTGGGGAAGAAGGGTCTAAGTTAAGTAGTAACATTTAGCACCTCTTGGTTGGACTTTACCAACTCCAAAACCAAACACATAATTACTATTAACTTAAAACTTGGAACCAAGTTCTGTTTTGGTTTAGGATGTACATAACTCAAGAGAGCTTTATTCCACGCAAACAACAAAAGAAAGCTGTGCAGTCTACAACTTCACTATAGTTTTTGAGCCCACTGAGAGCTGAGGTCACAAGGCAAACATGTAAACTGATTGCAAAAGGACAAGTGCTTGTAAGTAGAGATAAAACCTGCCATCTGTTGTACTTGAGCAGAGAACGGATGGAAGAGAAAACTTCCATATCCATGAATAAGAAAAATCAGCTACATTTTTAATAAATTCTTAAAGTTTCAATGTAGAGCAGATATCAATTTGGAGTAGCTGGAAGTCTCAGGCACAGGGAAGTTTGCACTCACATGCCAGCCCATTCCCACAACCTACACCAAGAAGCTCATTAGAAGGTTTAGGGCATTGGCAGGAGACAAAAAGGGGCTCCCAGGGCAGCATAAGCGTGTGGGAGGTGATAGCTGCTGCTGGGAGACAGGCGTGAAGCTCTGTCTACTTCCCCAACCATTTTCCTCATATAAAATGAAAGTCTTAAGAAGCTTCAGGGCAGTAAACTTCCTTGCCTCAAGGTCAAGGGAAAAAAATCTATGGTTTCCAAAACAGAAATGGGATCTACCACAGCTCATTCTAAAGGTGAAATAGGAAATCCTTTACCCCAGGACACAGGCAAAGGTAAACTGCTGTGGGGGTGAATTTTAACATTCCCAAAAACTCAGACTCAGGTCGATTTCTAGCTAGACTGAAGCCTACTAATAGTGTAATGCAAGATGTGTGCCAACTTCTGGAAATCAACAATATGTAACTCAGTCTCTTTTGTTCTTGTACACATGATATCCAATATTCAGTCAAATATCAAGATACATATAAAAGCAATCTGCTGCCAACGCCACAGCTCAATAGGCTAATCCTCCGCCTGCGGCGCCAGCACCCTGGGTTTTAGTCCCGGTTGGGGCGCCGGATTCTGTCCCGGTTGCCCCTCTTCCAGACCAGCTCTCTACTGTGGCCCAGGAGTGCAGTGGAGGATGGCCCTAGTTCCTGGGCCCTGCACCCGCATGGGAGACCAGGAGAAGCACCTGGCTCCTGGCTTCGGATCAGCGCAATGGGTCAGCCGCAGCGCGCCAGCTACAGCGGCCATTGGAGGGTGAACCAAAGGCAAAAGGAAGACCTTTCTCTCTGTTTCTCTCTCTCATTGTCCACTCTGTCTGAAAAAAAAAAAAAAAAGCAATCTGCTGTAAAGAAAGAAAGGAAACAATTCAATCAGATGCAGAGATAACCCAGATGTTGGTGCTATCATGCAGAAATTTATAAATTATAAATTTAACATAACTGATTAAAACGGCACTAGTGGAAAAAGTGACCAAACATGCATAAACACATGGAAATTTCAGCACAGCGACCTTGTCTGGAAAACATTTCTTTCAAAGGCACATTTAAGTGATAAAGTAAATCTAAAGCTTACAATAAGAATGCTGAAGTTACATTTTTCACGTGATGCATATTGGAATTGGGAAAGATGTCTTAATCACTGTGACAAAATTTCAAGCTAGATTCAGCTTCCTTACAAGCCACAGGATGTTCTTTGAGACATATTTTATCTCTGTAGGTAGCTATCTTTGTTCTAGACTGAAAGCTTATAGCCTTTCTTGTACTTTAAGATTAGGAAGATCTCTCATATAGCTGTCAAAAACTAGTTTCCATGCCAGTAATATTCTTTCTTGATCTGGATGCAGTAAACAAGAGCATATTCATTTGGTAACGATTCATCAAGCAGTACACTTTGGATATTTTACCTCCATGAGAAGTTTATTTTTAAAATACTCTCAGGCTAGTGCTGTGGCGTAGTGGATAAAGCTGCCAGCTTGCAGTACTGGCATCCCACATGGATGCCAGTTCGAGTCCCATTTCCTCTGCTTCTGATGCAGCTCTCTGCTGTGGCCTGGGAAAGCAAGAGAAGATGGCTCAAGTCCTTGAGCCCTGCACTCATGTGGGAGACTCAGAAGAAGCTTCTGGCCCCAGATTTGGATCAGCCCAGCCCCAGCCATTGCATCCATTTGGGAAGTGAACCAGCAGATGGAAGACCTCTCTCTCTCTCTCTCTGACTCTACCTCTCTGTAACTCTGCCTTTTGAATAAATAAATAAATCTTTAAAAAAATAAAATATATGTGGCCGGTGCTGTGGCATAGAGGGTAAAGCTGCCGCCTGCAGTGCTGGCATCCCATATAGGCACCAGTTCAAGTCCCAGCTGCTCCACTTCCCATTATCTGCTATGGCCTGGGAAAGCAGCAGAAGATGGCCCAAGTACTTGGGCCCCTGCACCCGTGTGGGAGACACAGAAGAAGCTCCTGGCTCCCGGCTTCAGAATGGCACAGCTCTGGCCTCTGTGGTTCATTTGAGGAGTGAACCAGCAGATAGAAGACCTCTCTCTCTCTCTCTCTCTCTGCCTCTGTATTTCTGCCTTTCAAATAAATAAATAAATCTTTTAAAATTTTTAAAAAATAAAATAAAATTTATAAAAAATACTTTCATTAAAATATTTCTGGTAAAATCTATTTTTCATTTGTTCAATGGCATTTTAAGGCAAGTTAAATGCATTTTGAGTTATACAACTCAAAAATATAACTCATTTGGCTTACTAGTTATTATTAGGATAGTTATTTGGATTACCTGAGTAGACTTGTGAAGATTAATTTCAAAATTAAGGAGTTTATACACATAAAAACGACCTAGTAGCAAACATAATGGAAATAAGCAACAAAACGATCTTGAACTGAGCATCAACCCCCGGTGCATACACTGTTCTCTAAAAGCTCACTGTAGGAGCTCACATGCACAAAGATCATTTTCACTTGAAGAATAAAACATGCATCCAGTTCACGGCCCATCCCTACCTGAACCTAAAGACATAGTCTGGACTCACTTTGAGGAGTAATCGATATGCTATGTCATGCTTCTCAGCAGCATATGAAGGAGGCTACTGACAGAAAGTGGCCTGTCGAATGGAATCAAACACTGCACACCCAACTCAAGGCTACTGTTGCTAACAGAGTAGGAAAAAGACAAAGAGTAAACAGAATCCAAACGGATGATCTCTACCTGCTTTGGAAATGAAGACACACATAAACACACACACACACACACACACACACACACACACACACTTGTCCTGGGACATTCATCTAAAAAAAAAAAAGATTTATGTATTTTATTTGAAAGGCAGAGTTACAGGGTGACAGGGAGGGGTAGGAGAGGCAGGGAAAGAAACCTTCCATCCAAGGTTTACTTCCCAAAAAGCCACAATAATCAGCTCAGCCAGGCCAAAGCCAGCAGCAGGAGCCAGGAGCTTCATCCAAATCTCCTATCAAGGTACAGGGGTCCAGGAACATGGACAATCTTCTGCTGCTTTCCCAGGTGCATTAGCAGGGATCTGGATCAGAAGTGGAACAGCCAGGACTCAAATCAGCACCCATATGGGATGCTGGTGTCACAGACAGCAACCTAACCCACTATGCCATAAGGCCAGCCCCAACACCCTTCTTTTTCCATGTGAGTCCTGGTACTTCAGTGTTCCTCGTCCCCTTTTTCACTTCCCAACCTGAGATACGCTCTTCTCCTTTAGCTCTCCAGTTGTTAGATCAGAATATCTTAGTCTGGGCTCTGCAAGCAAGTTCTTGTTCTATCCACTGTATTAAAAGTTTGTTCTTACTATTGATTTTCATCTAGCTAAAAGATTATATATAAATATGGTCATATATGTATGACTAAGAGATTATAATTTTTTCAAATGAACTTCTACTTTGCACTCTCGATTTTCTGATCACCAAAATTCAGAGAGAATGGTTTCCAAATACAGCCAACAGTAAGCTGATTGGACGATTTGGAATTAGTTGAAACCTGGGAATTTAAATATAGAAAAATGCTTAAACCTTTGTTTTAGATGCTTCTTTCCAAAAAATTGCAATTATCACACTTTTAAATAAACCAGTGTGTGCATCAACACTCTACTGTCCCCTTTGTCATCCTGTGAGGGGAACTACTAAGTAGTAAAACAATAGCAGGGAATGGTATACAGGATCATAAACAAAGTCCTAATTTTTTTTGTAATCTGGACTGGGTGTACCTGCTATTACTTAAACAGCCAAAACCTATGGGTTTTTTTTGTAAGCACATACTTCTTTAGAATTTCCATTGCATCAAAGTAGTCCCTAAATCAGTAAGTTTAATTTGCTGAAAGAGAAGGTAGTATTCCTTTTAAAGGCAGAAATGAGATGTGCTTGTATTTGCAAACTTCTAGATGTCCAAAACATGCATGACTTTGTGGAAGAGTTGTACTTCTGTTTAGGGCTTTAATAGAAGAACAATAACAAATGAAACAAAGTGTTAATCTTCCAGTCCTGATTCCAATACGTTCTAGGTTCTCACCATCCTCTATAAAAAATCTGATCCATCCCGAAATCAATGTCTCTATATGGAGGAATCCCTTCTACCTTTTCTCAATTTCTACTTTAAAAAAATAGATTTTTAAATTGGGGTATAAAATATACAACGTATGTGATGACATTTTACACGCATACACCTCCTTTTACAAACACCCTGCCACTAAGTTTATTCATCTAAAACATTTCCTCCACATCAGAAGGGTTCCCTCGTGCACTTCCCAGTCCATACACCCTAACTGTATCCAATCCTCTGATCATTATCACCACAAATTAGTTCTGGATGGAATCGTATAGTATGTTAGGATACTTCCCTTTTTCAAAGATCACAAACTTCAATGAAATGCTGAGAACCACATAAAAATGCAAGAGTTCTATGAATGAATTGTTCAATAGTCTTCACTCCAGCCTTCTAACAACTGTAGGTTTCCAGGTGGGAAATTATACTATTTCTTTGCACTAAGAAAGAATATTAAAAGACCAACCACAGCTACCTTTCCCCAAGACATCAAAGGAAACTGATGCTGTAATAGGAGAGGGAGATGAAGACTGAGAACAGCAGAGTCCTTTCCAGTCTGACCCTCGATAAGCTGCACCCAGTGACAACTCGGTTCATTAGGAACTTTCAGGGATAGAATAAAGAACTCTGGATCTGCAGGTACAGTGGCTTCCCTTCTCAGTTCTTCTCAGAGGGGCAACTCCCAGAGGCTGTGCCTTTCAAAGTTTCTTTGTTTCTATTATTTCCCTCACCTCCAGGAAGAAGCCCCAGCCATATATATACTCATATAGTATGGTATAATACCATAATGATGATGACATTTGTAAAAACCTGTTAGAATGTACATCAAGAATAAACACTGATATAAACAGTGGATTCTATGTGAAAATGATGCCTCAATGTAGGTTTATCAATTGTAACATTGCACCACTCTACTGGAGGATGTCCATACTGGGGGAGACTATGCATGTGTGGGAGTAGGGAACATATAGGAAATCTCTGTACTTTCTGTTTAATTTTGTATGAATTGAAAACTGACCTAAAATATTCTATTAAAAATAACATAATTCTCCATTATAAAATGTAATTCTTGATGACTTAGTGACTACCCCCTTAGATTTTATTGAAAACAAAAATAAAAACATACTTTGGGCTAGCATAGTTTTAAATATGCTGATAGTTGTTGTCCTAAGATGGAATCCTGGGGCTGGTGCCGTGGCTCACTTAGTAATTCTCTGCCTGCGGCACCAGCACTCATACGGGCTTCAGTTTCTAGTCCTGGCTGCTCCTCTTCCAGTCTAGCTCTCTGCTGTGGCCTGGGAAGGCAGTGGAGGATGGCCCAAGTGCTTGGGCCCCTGTACCTGCATGGAAGACCAGGAAGAAGCACCTGGCTCCTGGCTACAGATTGGCGTAGCGCCGGCCATGGCAGCCATTTGGGGAGTGAACCAACGGAAGGAAGACCTGTCTCTCTGTCTCTCTCTCTCTCACTGTCTACAACTCTACCTGTCAAATAAATTTTAAAAATAAATAAAGGAACTCTACAAAAAAAAAAGATTTAATCCTGACTGTATTAGTTATCTTTTGCTGCATAACAGATGAACAAAAACCCAGTGACCTAACACAAGACACAACTGTTATCTCAAAGTTTCTGTGAGTGAGGAATCTGGGTACAGTTTAGCTGGCTCTCTGCTTATGGCATCACAAAGCTGAAACCAAGATGTTGGCCAAGGCTGTGTTTTCATCCAGGGGCTCAATCACAGAAAGATGTTACTGTTGTTGGCAGCATTCAGTGCCTTGTGGTTGTAGGGCGACAAGCTTCAGTTTTTTGCTGTCTGTTGGCCTCATCTCTTAAAGGCCACCTGTAGTCCCTTGCCACATGGACCTCCCAACATGGCCACTGTTTCATCAAGACTGACAAGGAACAGAGAAGATCTGAAGCAAGTTTGCTAGCAACTTGGAACCTTGTGTAACATTACACAATCCTAGAAGTGATATTCTCGTACATGCTACATCTTCTTGGTTAGAAGCTAGTCACATGTCCCAGCTACACTCAAGAGGAGGGATCATCTGATGGCATGAACACGAGAGGAGACACTGGAAATCACCTCAGAGTTACATTACAACCCTGAAAGTATACTCCTGGGTTTACATTCAGACCCAAGGGCTTATGTTCATTAAAACAACTACATACATGTTCCCAGCAGCTGTATAGAGCAGTTGTCATCTCTCCTCCCTCAGTTTTACCAACTTCACACATACCTCTTCTCATAAACACTGAAAATCAAACCCCACTCTGGCCTTCCACTCAATACTCCTTGATCTGATCGTGTGCACACCCTATTTGGAATCCAATCAATCATCCGCACTCTCAGCTTAATGCCTACTTACTCTTTAAGATTGTAGTATTGATGCTTCCTCTATTTCACTGCAAATGGTCTTCCTTTTATTCTTAAGAAGTAGATCTTCTTTTTAATGGGAGAAACCCCATAACTTATTATATTCCCTCCAATTGTGACACAATAACCTTGAGACAAATAGCATCTCTGATTAACTGCTTGTGTGGTCTCTTTATAACTTTGTGCCCTCATTTCCCTAAACACAAACAGTAAAAATAATGCCCTCCCTAGAAAGAATTCTTCCATGATGTGAATTCTACCAAGAGTGTTAGGATACTAAAGGCAAATGTGAATTCTAAGTAGTCTGGGCACAGGGTGAGGAAGGAGACTTGGGAGCCCATTTGATCCTTTCTCTCTTGCAAAGATAGAGCAACTTCTCTGGAAGCAGACTCAAAAGGAAGTAGCCTTCCCACCTGCCCTCCATAGCTTCACTTTAATCCTTGGAAGCTGGGAGGAAGGACAGGGCGCTAGGCCATAAATGAAAGTTGGTCAAGAGAGACACAAAATGCAATGAGAGGATATGACTCCAGCATTAAGACCAAGTATGTGAAACACAAACTGTACTACAAGTCAATACATTCTTTCAAAATAGCCAGACTTGCAGACCAGGATGCTGTACTAGTTGTTCACTCTCAGGCAAGGCAAGTGGTAAGTAGTTTCTAAATCCCAATTATTACTCTTTAAAAACACTTATTTATTTGAAAGTCAGTTACAGAGATGGGGGAGGGAGATGATAGAGATAGAGATAGAGATAGAGATAGAGATAGAGATAGAGATAGAGACCAGTGCTGTGGCACAGCAGGTTAATGCCCTGGCCTGAAGCGCCGGCATCCCATATGGGCGCTGATTCAAGACCCAGCTGCTCCACTTCTGATCCAGCTCTCTGCTATGGCCTGGGAAAGCAGCAGAAGATGACTCAAGTGCTTGGGCCCCTGCACCCATGTGGGAGACCTGGAGGAAGCTCCTGGCTCCTGGCTTCAGATCAGCACAGCTCCAGCCATTGCAGCCAACTGGGGAGTGAACCATCGGATGCAAGACACCTCCCCCCCGCCCCCACCATCTCTCCTCCTCTCTCTGTAATCTGACTTTCAAATAAATAAATAAATCTTAAAGAGAGAGAGAAAGAAAGAGAGAGGCCTTCCATCTGCTGGTTCACTCCCAATGGCCAGGGCTGGACCAGGACAAAGCTAGGAGTCAGGAGTTTCTTCAAGGTCTCCCACATAGGTGTCAGGGGCAAAAAAAATTGAGTAATTTTCTGCTAATTTTCCCGGGCCATTAAGGAGGAAAGCAGCTGGGACACAAATTGATACCCATATGGGATGCAGCTGCAGGTGGCAGCTTTACCTGCCATTCTTCAATGCTGGCCTCCTTAATTTTTTTCCAAGATTTTTTTTTTCATTTTATTTAAAGGCAGAGCCAGAGAGACAAAGAGAGACAGAGAGATCAATCGATCTTCCATCTGCTGGGTCACTCCCCTAATGGCCCCAATGGCTGGGGCTGTGCTGGTCTGAAGCCAAGAGTTAGGAGCTTCTTCTGGGTCTCCCACATGGGTACAGGGACCCAAGCACTTGGAACATTGTCTGCTGCTTTCCCAGGCACATCAGTAGGGAGCTGTATTGGAAGTGGAGCAGCTGGGACTCAAACTGGTGCCCATAAAGTATGCCAGCACCAGAGATGGAAGCTTTACTCACTATGCCACAGCACTGGCCCCATCCCTAATTATTTTTTATAGGGTGCAAAGTTAAACCATGTAGACTTTAAATTTATGAAAAAAATATTTCTTTCGTTGAAAGAATCTTTGTAGTCTAAGACATATCACTAGATACTGATCGGCACATTTGAGGGATGATGTGTTGAGGGCAGGGAGGGAAATTGAGGCAGATACTGTGTTAGGTCCAGTCCTGCCTGGAAGATGGTGCTAAGAACAGATGGAAGCCAGCAACAGCATTGCCCTTTGAAAGGATGAACTTTTGCCTTCCCTTGGGACAACCTGTCAGGGTTCTCACTATTCTCCCTGTTTTTTTGGTAAATTTTGATTTAATAACACTGAATTAAATAGACAAAATATGTCTCTTTCAAGCATGAATTATATTATTTCACTGGCTATGACATTGTTTTAAAAATGCTCATATTTAAAGAAAGGTTGAGAAAACAGTCCAGTGAACACATATACATCTATTATTTAGATTCATCAAATATTAAAATTTTGCCACAATTTGCTCATCTGCCATTTATACTTGTTTTGTTGAGTTACTTGGAAGTATTTTATAAACATTAAGACACTTTATCCAAAAAACACTAATACTATTAAGCCCCCTTTCAAATAACAATGGTCTATAAAATAATTTAATAAGATAGACTTTAAAATTTCCCCAGTTGCACCTAAAATGTCTTTTATAGCCATGTTTTCCCCAAAGAAACATAGCTACCACACATGACAGTACCAGTGTACTGCTCAGGCCTTGAGACAAGAGATCCAAACCACTAGAAGATAACATTTTATCATCTCCCATCCTCTTATCAGACACCAGATGACCAGGAGACCCTGGCTGCCTAAGCCACCTGTTTCCCCACAAAGGAGCCATATCAGTACAAAAACCAAGGAGAAATCTAGAGCATCACTCTGGCTATTGATTCAAATGACCCGAGACATCTATTGAAAGTTAGGAGTCATCGGTTCCAAAGAGGCTCAAACTGAGACACCCGTGAACTCAGCACACACGAAAGGTGGGGATGAAGAGACAGGACAAGCCAGCCAGGAAAAGAGGAGCTAATGAGATAAGGTCCCCCAACAACTTGACCTCCTCCTGTGTTCTCGCTCAACCACATCCCTGGGTCTTGGACTGATCCACACCTGGGGAAATGATTCCAGGATAACTACAGCAAGAAATGCTGAACAAAACTTCAGATCTTATTGTGGCACTGGCCTCTGTCTTTTAATTAAACTTGCTTTTAACCCACATGATTAAAGTTGTGGTAGAGGTCTTCCCACGGTCAGAAAAAGAAAAAGGGAGGCATTTGTCCTGGAAATGAAATGTGGTTGTTATCTGCTTGTCTATGAATGCTTCAGTTGTAGTCCCTGTCTGCTTCTATGTAACCCTTTCAGGTTCTGCTTGTTAGTACAATGATGTTACCCCTTGCCAGACAGCTTACAGCTCAGTATGTGTGTGGTGGTGGGGGGGGGGGGAGATACTTCAGTAACTAGAATTGCATGGGCAGTACTGTATCAATCCTGTGGCCGCCATGTAACATTAGAATAGCCAATCAAATGTATGCAGGTAGCCATATAAGGGAGACAAAGAGGCAAAAACCAACTTCAGGATTTTGGTTAAGAAATTCTACCAGGGCCTTATGCCAGCATAATATAAACTACTTCCTGTTAAGGGGCCTTGGTGTCTTATCTCAGCACATGAATCCTGCTACATTATCATTCTTGAGAGTATGTAAAGTAACAGTCGTGTTAAGCAGCGTATTTCGATTCTTAATTGTACAAACAGAAAGTGCCATAGTGCAGGAGAGAACAGGTGGAGCTCGGAGTTCATCCCAACTCCTTGTATTCTAGTGCACATTACTTCTTCCAGGCCTCTAGTTAGAGGAAGAAAAACATCTCAGGCCAGCTTTCTATTGAACTGGAAAGAAACAGAATGCCTGCAGCATAAAACATTAGGAAAGAAATGTGCAGGTTTAGTAGATTAATCTCATTAACCCACTCAAAAAAATCTTTGTTGTTGGAGGATTTCATAAAAGAGAAAAAGTGTTTAATGTTCTGAGATACATCAAATGAACAAATTAGAACTCCGATTACAGCAGTAGAGCTCAAGTTTTCAAAGGAAGAGGAAAAGAAGTCCCCTGAGGCTTAATATCCTCATCTGTGTTGAAATAGCAATTTATGGTGCCTTACAACTAAACATTATGCAAATATTATAGCATTTAGTTTACAGCTGCTTACTGTTGGCTCAAATTATCCAAAAATACCTAGTTAGAGAAGAACCAAAATGAAGTGTGGTACACCTGGGAGATAGGGCCAAGACAAGAGAAGTGGATTAGGGCCAATCCAATTTATGGCTTGATACAGAAATGTTTCATCTCCCAACTAAGCAATTCTTTGGATATGGCTAGTTAACCATATATTTAATATTTGTTCACCTTAGGCTGAATATACTGACTTCCATTTAGAGCAGTGGACTGACTGACTGACTGAATGAATGATAAATTTTTAGATGGATAGATGGATAGATGGGTGGATGGATGGATTTTTGAATAAATGAATATGCATTGATAGTAACTTCCATTATTTCATTTGTTTCCAAAGGCTTCTCAATGGAGTCCCTCCTTGAGGAGTGCCTGCAATTTCATGCATAACTTTCTGGACCTTGCCTGGTCTGCAGTTTTCTGAGAAGGGAACATTGAGCTGGTAGATCCAAGTGTAAAGTGTTTCTTCCTTCCACCATTGAGTCACTACCTAGCAATTCCTCAGTGTATTTTGAGAAAATCACCAGGTATAATGTTGATCACAGAACAAACAGGCAGTATCATATTTTTCTAGTGCTTCAAAATCAATTCTAATTGCACACATTTTTATTTATATGTAATTTTGTAAACACAGCCACTGCATAATATCAGGCAGCTCTATTTAAAATTTTTATGCTCATAATTTAAAAAACCAAAATCCTAAATTTGTATAAAAAAGTTTGGATAAACTCTCGAAATTTGTTGCTCTACATTGTGGCACTTACACAGCCTTCAAACTATTGCTTTAGCTAATTCTTTAAGGAATAAAATAATATAGAGGAAGGAACTTTCAGTCTTTTCTTGGTATTGCACACCAACACAGTGAACCACTGCCATAAAAAATGTTTATTAAACTCCCACATTCACAGCAGAAACGGAATATGGCACAAAACCCAACTACTTCATACATACATACAATCATAATTGTATTCCTCTTTTGAAAAAGAGGATATCTTAATATCTATTCATTGAGAACAAGAAATTCAACTTCTTTTTCAAAAAAAAAGTGGTAGTAAAGTCAAAATACACTAAGAAGCACCATTTAAAACTTAGAGAACACATCCAAATTTTTATAACACTGCATTGTTGCAAGTAGATGGTGAAGAAGGATAAAAATAATTTCCTAATGGATTCTGATCTAGTCAAGTACTACAGGATGATACATGACATACTGAGAAGGAGAAAAATCTGAATGTCACGGAAAACATGTGCCAAAACTAGAAGACTGTTCTGAGAATATCACCACTTCTTGAGAGTCCCTAACAGCCTCTAGCATTCAAAAGCTGCAAACCACCTGAGTGGAGCAACTTGTTTCCTACAATCTCAAATGCTGTCATAAGTGACGGCTACTTCAAATTCATGATAGAAAAATGTGTGCTCATTTCCTAGGCAATTGTTCAAGAGACTGCCACCAACATAGCAATAGAATTTACCAGGTTCATATTGCATAATGTCTCTTATGAGGATCTGCAATAAGATAATGAAATATAATACTGTATTTTTTTTTTTACAGGCAGAGTGGACAGTGAGAGAGAGAGAGACAGACAGAAAGGTCTTCCTTTTGCCGTTGGTTCACCCTCCAATGGCCGCCGCAGCCGGCGCGCTGCGGCTGGCGCACTGTGGCCAGCGCACCGCGCTGATCCGATGGCAGGAGCCAGGTACTTCTCCTGGTCTCCCATGGAGTGCAGGACCCAAGCACTTGGGCCATCCTCCACTGCACTCCCGGGCCATAGCAGAGAGCTGGCCTGGAAGAGGGGCAACCGGGACAGAATCCGGCGCCCCGACCGGGACTAGAACCCAGTGTGCTGGCGCTGCAAGGCAGAGGATTAGCCTAGTGAGCCGCGGCACCAGCCGTATAATACTGTATTGATCAAGGCATATTCACCACTGCACTGAACCAAAGACATTATTTTTTTAAGATTTATTTATTTATTTGAAAGTCAGAGTTACACAGAGGGAGGAGAGGCAGAGAGAGAGAGAACGAGGTCTTCCATCTGCTCGTTCACTTCCCAACTGGCTGCAACAGCCAGAGCTACGCCGATCTGAAGCCAGGAGCCAGGAGCCAGGAGCCAGGAGCCTCCTCCAGGTCTCCCATGTGGGTGCAGGGGCCCAAGGACTTGGGCCATCTTGTACTGCCTTCCCAGGCCATAGCAGAGGGCTGGATTGGAAGTGGAGCAGCCGGGTCTTGAACCAGCGCCCCCGTGGGATGCCAACATTTCAGTCCAGGGTGTTAACCCACTGCACCACAGTGCTGGCCCCTAAAGACATCATTTACAGTAAAATCTAGTTTATCCTCTTCCATGGGCCAGGTAAGTACTTAATCCAGCTAGGGTCGTTTGGCGTCCACATCTTTCTGATGTTCTCAAGTGGCCTTTTTTATTATCTCAGTAATCAAGAAGTGATAGCTTATTTTCAATTGAAAATTCTTTGGCGCACAATCTTCACTTTGTCCTACGTGGGCCTGAATAAAATGGCTCAGAAATCTTATCCAGAGAGGAACACACAGTTGTACAGAATGAAGTCTGGCTTCTGCTCACTTCGCAGGAAAGGGTCATACATTGCCATGGTAGTGCCTGGAGGCTTAGAGGAGCTGTAGTAAGACCTAGATCTCAGAGGGAAGTAGAACCTGGCATTAAGCACTGGGAACCAACAGCTCTCTCCTGGTTGCTTTCCACACCTGCCATCTTTTATGTAGATTTTCTATTCCAGACTGGACCACAGACTCCTGGCTTCCACTGCAACTTCTCCAAGGGAGAAACTGTGGTAGTTAGTGTGGGTCAGGACTCTACTGACAATATAATCTATGAGGTACCCAGGAGGAAGAGAATGGTGGTCTTGCTGCTAAGGGCCCAAACTGAGGACATGGTGCATGGCAGTTAAGGGGCCACTGTGAGGTCGCAAGACATTCCAAAAGACATCTGCTCTAAATGTTTTCATGAAGGTAATATGTAAGCTTCACCTATAGAAATGCATATTCAATTCCATTGATCTTTTCATTTTTCCCATATCATTTTTAAAGTGAGGTTATCAAAACTAAAGGAAAAAAAAAAAACACCCTGCTATGACACTGGATAATGTGAGCCCTAAGTGTAAGATCGCTTGTCAGTGTTTTTAGGTGAGTTAGGGTATAGATCTGGGAGACCTAATAATGGAAGTCCCATGTTTTTACTAAGGAAAGCAATAGAAATGGTTCTTTGCAGGGTAATTCTGTAAGATCCCACAGAAATATAGACAATTAGGAACTGTGTGTGTGTGTGAGTGTGTGTGCATGAATGGATACTAAATCATACACATGTGCATGAATTTTTAGTACAACTAACCTGAGTTTTTCCTGCTGCTCAAGAAAAGGACCAATTTTGCCAGCAGTGTTTTAGATACTTTATAGGGAGATCCAGGAGAGACGAACACTCAGAATCATCCTTGCCCAAGCCTCCTGTAAAGCCTGGAAGACTTCACACCCCTGCAGATGAGTCCCATTGCCCTTCACATCCAATTGTGACAGGTTTCTAACCCCACGGCAAAGATCTGAGTGAGCTGTGGAGCAGTGTGTAACCTGAGAAGATAATAATTCCACATTTAATTATGGCAGAACTCAGAAAACTTTTATTTGAGAGAGAGAGAGAGAGAGAGAGGGAGGGAGAGATTGATTCCATCTGCTGGTATACTCCCACAAGAGTGGCAAGAATCCAAATATGTGGTCCATCACCTCTGTTTCCCAGGGTCTACATTATCAGCAACCTGGAATCAGGAGCCTGATCCAGGAACAAGGCACTGTGGTGGTATTGGATGCTGGTATCTTAAGTGCTAGACTAAATGCCCACTACTCAGAAAACTTTTTACTAAGTTGTTGGTATATATTTATACTCAGGAATAAACTTGATTCTCTGATACCTTAAATTAAAATGTTGTTTAAAAAATTAAAATATTGTACTTGAAGGCTCACCCCATTTCCTGTCACCCTCCAACTTTTCTTTTAAAATCTTTCCATCTCACATTACATATGCTAAGCTCCATTTTACAAAAACTTTATAACCAAATTATTAATCTCTTACAACTGGGTCATTTTTGAATTGCTGGCCTGACCTATACTATTTTGGAGGATCAAAGAGAAGTTGCTCACCATGAATTCAGTTATACTATCAGCCACTGTTCTACTTAGCACTGGTTACCTCCACCAGCAAGTTACATTCCCACTTCTGCCTGATATGACACAAAGAATAGAGAGACAGTCATTCCTCACAAACCCCTCCCCTTCACCTCAGACAAACCCCTTACAGCATTTAAACCTGAGGGATCCTGAAACATGCAATTTCCTTGTCACCAGGTGTGTTATTCAGTGCCCTATATTTTCTCAGCTCAAACTAGAAAACCTCCACCTACTACTAGGCTTTGCTCAGAAACCAACATGCTCCTGGCCTCTGGTTCATGCCACCATAGCCAGGCAAGAGATAGGTGGTCTTTGAGAACTAGCCCTCCCTCTGCACTACAATTGACTTCAAACTAAGCCTATCATGGGGCCTGGTGCTGTTTCCCATATGGACTCCAGTTCAAGACCTGGCTGCTACACTTTTGATCCAGCTCTCTGTTGTGGCCTGGGGAAGCAATAGAGGTTGGACCAAATCCTTGGGCCCCTGCACCTACTTGGGAGACCCAGAAGAAGCTCCTGGCTCCTGGCTTCGGGTCAGCTCAGCTCCAGCCATTGTGGCCATTTGGGGAGTGGGAATGAACCAGCGCATGGAAGACTCCCTCCCCCAGGCCTCTGCTTCTCTGTAGCTCTGCCTTTCAAATAAATAAATAAATCTTTTAAAAAAACTAAAGCTTTCAGCATTCTAAAACACTAGTAATTTTATTAATGACATATACCAGGATCTTGTAGCTCATTTTAAGCAATCAGCATAACCGTCCCCAAAGCTTATTCTGAAAAAAAAAAAAAAGTGTGTGTGTGTGTGTGTGTGTGTGTGTGTTTTAAGTAGAAAAGTGAGAGTTCACTATTTAAAAATACCCTTTAGGGAAATCTTTTGCAAAGTGAGATGCCCATGTTCAATGTAAACATTCACACTCAATGATTCTACACTCAACCCTTACTACATATGTTTTCTACTGCAAGCTTTTGCCAATCCATGCTTCTTGTATTTTGGCTTATAGGGAGTGCTCCAAAAAGTGTTTCTAGATGAGTAAGTGAAAATAAAGAAGTTTGAGAGACGCTCCTCCATCCTGCCTAAAGGCTTCAATCTGGAGCCTAAAAAATATGCTACTTCAGTCAGTAGAAACGCCACCAGTTCCGCCATCATGTCACACACCTGGGGTTGGCTGCCCACCGTACAGATGGATAATTACCAATCTTTGTTCTCCCTCTTCCATCATGCAGCCCATCTCCTCCCCCAATTCGTTTCTACAGTGGAGAAGTTTGAAAAGCAGCAGCAGAAAATACTCTAGTTGGTCATTTCCACTCTGGCAAGACAGGAAAGGAAAGAATTAAGAGAAGATACACAGATTGTTCTAAATCCTAGAGCACTTGTTACAGGGTATCGATTCATGGTGAGTGGGTGTTGAATCATTCCAGACACAGAAGCAGCAGGCTCTTACAGATCTTCAGAAGGCAGCTGATTTGATTCTTCATGCAAACCTAAGGAGCGGTCCATGATGAAAAGAAAGTGGAGGTGAGGGGCAGGGATGAGAAGTCGAGCCTGCTCAGTTATAACTACTGTCAGCAGAAGAGAGCAATTTTGAATGTAAATTTGGGATTTGGACTAAATGAGTGGGTCTCCATCAAAGATGTCTGCTCTCCTCCCACATCATAGGATATTTGGCAACTGAGAGAGATTTCTGATTTTCAAAACTTGAGTAGGTGGTGGTGTGATATTGACATCTAGCAGGCAGAGGTCTGGGGTGCTGCTAAACATGTACAGTGCACAGAACTTCTCCAACAATACAGAATCACCGGGTACAACGCATCAATGGTGCCGAGGATGAGAAACCCTGGGCTAACTCAAAGCTTATCATTCAGAATTCTAGTCTTCCATTCAGAAAGCACTTATGAAGGGAGACCCAGGAGAGAGTCAAGCAATTTTGAACAAGCAGGATGTGAGCATAAAGAATTAAATGACACGGATCACCAGAGAGGTACAATCAAAGGTTCTCTCTCCCAGAGGTCAATCAATATTTCAGGCAGCATCCAATCATTCATTCAGCAAATAGCTAGTGAGCAACTACTGTGGCCCATGCACATTCTGGGCTTTGAATACCCTCACAGCTGGAAATTTGCAGAATCTCCAAGAATATTGCCAAATGGTTTGATTCAGAACCATGGAATGTGGATCTTGGAGGACTTAAGTCACTGAGAAGAGGAACTCAATCATTTTTAGCCAGTTGTTTATAGTTTAATTCTCAGTTGAATTAAACACACACACACACACACACACACACACACACTACCCCTCTCAGACCCACGGGCTTTTGGGATTTTTAAAAAACTATTCCCTATAAAAAGTCTTTTGCCTACAGTGAAATCTGTGGATCTCACCAGTTGGGTTGAAAGTGCTGAGCAAAGATAATTTCTATACTTCGCAACCACTTCATTTATCTTAACTACCACTCAAAAAAAGTCTAAATATGAAGAGGCTACAACTGAGTACTTGGTCATCTGAATTAGTTCTGCTACTACAAAAGCAACTGACACATTTCTCAAACAATATCGAAACTCAGTGTCAACTCCTACTGCAGGGAAATAAATATCCACCGAAAGAAAATGACACAACAATGTCAAGTGTAAGACTTGGAGCATCCCATAATTTGAGCTAGAGACTATCAGTAGAATAGTTTTTGTAATCATCATCTTTCCAAGTTTGCTGAGTACAACTATTTGCCAATAAACAAATTAACTGATACTTACAGATGGATAAACTTTTTGCATTATTATGTTTTGAAATTGGGTGGAAATGGCAAACAGCAAAAGCACTGCCCTAAAACCTCATTTGCTACATGAATAAAACAGTAGCTTTTCTATATTTAAACTTAAAATCCAATTAAATTATCAAAATGTCAGTTGTCACCTAAAGCATCTTATTAACAAGGAAATACCTTGGAATCAAGAATATTCCTCCTGACAGGAATTAAGAAAGTGGAGTGAACTGGTATTTTTTTTCCTTGTTAAAAGCATCATTTGTAGATTTGTCTGCTAATATTTATTCCTTCATTAAAGTCTCGGTATTTAATAATCCCATGGGTGGTACAGGGACTCATTTTCAACACGGTCTTTCCCTTGTGTTAATTATAAAGTATGTTTCTACCTAATACAGGCATCACTCTTGGAAGCTCCTGTCAACCCCTAAAGTCATAACCCATGATGATAATTTCCACAAAGCACACGAAACTAGCCACAAATACAACTATAAAGAGAAACCTTGCTATTACTTCAGGGACTAAAGACAGAACTCCATGAAGATGGCAATTTGTACGATTGTTTTTAGTTATGAAGAAAACAGAAACTGGAAAGAAGAAATAGAAATCTTCCATTTTCTAATAGAAACTTAGAAAGCAGAAATAAAAATTGAGTATCTTATCCACACCCACAGATCCACAAGAAAAATGGTTTCCAATGGGCTTTAATTTTCATTATCCTCAACCTGGTGTTTTTTCGCCAAAAAGAGAATTGGGATTTTTTTTTTTTTTTGCTTCCTTCTATTATCTAAAGCCAGGAGATCAGCTACCATTTAAGCAGCAGAAGGCAGGAGAGTGGAGGAGATGCAGATAATCTTTTCACGGTTTATATTGAGCTAAATGCAGTCATCACAGTTCTCTACAAACAAGCAAGGACATGAAAACAAAACATTCAAACCCTATGTTTCTTGCTGCAAATTACTTAAAACTAACCGGCCAACTGCTAGCATACTGCTGCCCTATCACTTGGACTTGAAGGTGTTAGAAATGAAGATAGACATATTCTTAGTGATTGATATGATGACATTACAAAAGCCTGCTCATGGTTTTTTTCTCCTAAACACCTAAAAAGTACGTTCTAATTTCAAGCAATCAAAGGTTGGGGAAAAAAAAATCTCAAAGCCATCATCAAGCTGTTAGTCTAATCTTCTATTACAATGAAGGAAATCAATGCCATTCTCTTATACTGACTGAGGTGCAAGACAGCAATCTCTTTCGCTATGTCAGATTACAGTGATGAGACCACTTCATTGTGGTTCATTTATAGATATTTAGAGTTTGTTGTGGCCAACCTCTCTCTTCCAAGTGAAGAAAAGAAGTGTCCACCAGCTTAGTCTTGGCCACACAGGTAGTATCTGTGTAACTGATCACAGCATGGCCATAGCCAGCAGCTGGGGACCACTGGCAAGGAAGTTCCAGCTGCTTCCCTGGCCCCCACCATTCCTCTTGCAGGCACCAGTGTCAATATCTGGAATGATGGATTCAGAACCTCCTCAACTCAGACCCAGAAAGCCCTAGGGCCAAAGGAGGAAATGAGATAGAAAATGAAAATAAAGGTCCCATGAACTATCTCCTGCCATCAGTGCCTGGGAGATGGCCACCCCCCGCCCCGCCCCCAGACTGTTCTCCGTTGAGCCAGCTGAGCCCAGACTCAGGGCCCAGTAACACTTGTAGATGCACGGGGAACTACACAATGCAGGGCTCTTGGCATTTCTGATGTGGATCTACTGCCCCTCCTATATGGTGACCCCGTAGGACAGAAACGCCTGGGGGAGTGGGTGCAAAAGAACAGACCAGACAGTTCCGAAGGTCCTAGAGAACCCCATCTCCGGGCCTCTTGCCCAAATTTGCAAACTAGATTCTGTTTCAGCAGGCAGGGCAGGAGGGGTCGCCAGGACTTGTGAACTCCCCAGGCTGCGGGACATCCATCTGTGGGGGGGGGGGGGGGGGGGGTGCACCGCCAGGCGAGCAGAGCGGCGGGATGGGGGTGGGGGCTCTTACTTTTGTAGCTTGTTGCCCAAGGCTGGTAGCCATAGTAGCCGGTGATGCGCAGAATCCGCTCCTCGATGGACGTGAGGCCCACGGGCCCACTGGTGAGGTCCTCCACCGAGCGCGACCATTTCAGATCCTCCTTAATCGCCTCGTCCACCACCAAGTACTTGAGCTGCCGGAGCTGGGGGCTGATGTCCGACAGTCTCCGGGGGCTGACGTCCGGTGACCTCCTCATGCCACTGAGGCCGCATGCAGGGCGGGCAAAGGGGCAGCAACGGCAGAGAGGAGGGACTTGGGTGAGGAGCACAACCGAGGGCGAGCAAGGACGCAGCCGGGCCCTCCAGGGGCGGGTGCCACCGCAGGGCCGGGACTGCTCCCCTCCCACCGCTGCCACCCGCCCCAGTTCCCGGGACAGCCTTGGCGTCCAGTCCCGTCTCCCGTACCCTCTCCTGGGCGCCTCGGGGCAGTGTGTGTCCTGGCGAGCGGCGTGGGAGAGGACGCCTTAAACTTCCCAAGCAGCCCCGCCGCGCGCACCGCCCTCCCCAGCTCAGACCTCCAGCTGTCCCGATTGCCTAGGGCCAGCCGGCGTACCGGCCACCCGCCTCTCTCCTGCGCAACCATGCCCAGGACACTACTCACATGGCGATGCTCTTGCCCCTGGGTGCGCCGCCGGGAAACTCTCGGATACCCATAGGCAATAGCAGAGTGGGGCCGGGAGCTCCCAGACTTGAGGCGGAGGGGCTGCTGGGCCGGAGCTCCCTGCAGCCGCGGGCGGGGGCAGAGGTGGGCGCGATGCCCGCCGAGGGTCCTGGTCACCCCGCACCACTGGTGCGCGCCCGCGCGGTCTGTCCCCAAGCGCCTCCGCGGGCGTGCGGCGCTCGGCGGGAGCGGTGGCTCCACCAAGGGATTCTAGGCTGATCTGCGGCTCTTGCTGCAGCCAGCCAGGAGCAGAGGCAGTGCCTTGCCCCTCGCTTGTCACTGTCGCCGCCGCCCTGGCACACCCCACGGTCGCCGGTGCCGCGGAGCTAGGGAAAGCTCTTCCAGCAGCGCACTCTTCAGACACCTGGGCGGGCGGGGATGTGCCCTTCCCGGGCGCGTACGGGCCAGGCGGGGGCGCTGCTGCCCACTTTCCGCCGCCCGGTGTGTGCCGGGCTCTGAAGCCAACACGAGGAGTCAACGCCAGGCCGGCGAGTTCTCCTGGCAACCTTGGGGCTTAGGGAGCGCTGCTCCGTCCCTCTCCATGACTTGTCAAAATCTTACAACTCCTGGTTCAGTATTTCAATCTTTCAACCTCTCCCCCGCCCCCTCCCTCTCCGCACCCCGTCCGTCTGCAAAACTACTAGCAAGAAAGAAGCTTGGCTTGGTTCTCAGTATGCCAAGTAAACAAATGGCATTTTGTAGACAAAGCTGGGACACAAGTGAATTGATTTCTTTGGGTGATCCCTCAGTCAGTCCTGGTTTTCTGCGAGCTTACCATCCCCACGAAGGAGGCAATCACTGTCAGTTCTTTTCATACATTTCCATTTTATTTCGCTTCTAACTGTTGTTTGCCGCTCTCCGCAGACTACCTAATTGTTTTTCATTGGAGCAGATTGAGAAAGTAAAGAAATATGTGAAGAAGAAAATATCCATCATTCAGACCCAAATTACTACTTTGAATAATAAATGTAGTCCATTCTAGTCCTTTTTTCCAACACAGAATGAATGGTTTACACAAAATCAGAATCAAATGCACAGAGTACCGATTTTTATATTAAAATTATATCGTGTCAGAGCAAACTAAGAATGGGGGGGGGACTTCCTCAATTTGATAAAGAACATTTACAAAAAGCTATAGCTAACCCTATATTTGTAGTGAGAAACTAGAAACTTTCCTACTGAGATCAGGAACACAGCAAGAATGTGATACACTCCTTTTCCACATCTATTGTTATGTTTGACTTGGCTAATGAAATTAGACAAGAAAAGGAAATTGAGAAAGAAGAAGTAAAAGAAAGAAAACTATCTTGGTTCACAGATTCAAATTGAAAATCTTAAATAATTAGCAAATAAAAAAAGCTCTCACGGAACGAATGAACAAGTATATATGAGTAGTATGGCTGAAGGATACAAGTAAGTTTCCCTAACAAGGTCAACTGCTTTCCTATATTACCTGCAATTAATAATGGAATTTGGAATAAAAACAGCACCATTTTACATCATCACACCTAAAAATGAAATACATATGTATGTGTTTAACAAGATACAGACAACATTTCTATGAGGAAAACTACAAAAGTATGATGAAACAAATCAAGGAGCTAAATAAATGAGGAGATAGTCCATGTCCATGGAGAGGAAGACTTGATATGATGGTTGATTCCACAACTTGGCTATTATAGGCAAAGCTGTAATGAACTTGGAGTGCAGGTATCTCTTTGACATACTGATTTATTTCCTTTGGATAGATACCTACAGGTGGGATTGCCAGATCATTTGGTAGCCTTTTTTTTTTTTTTTTGACAGGCAGAGTGGACAGTGAGAGAGAAAGACAAAGAGAAAGGTCTTCCTTTGCCATTGGTTCACCCTCCAATGGCCGCCGCGGCCGGCGCATTGCGGTTGGCTCAATGCGCTGATCCGAAGCCAGGAGCCAGGTACTTATCCTGGTCTCCCATGGGGTGCAGGGCCCAAGTACTTGGGCCATCCTCCACTGCACTCCCTGGCCACAGCAGAGAGCTGGCCTGGAAGAGGAGCAACTGGGACAGAATCCGGCACCCCAACCGGAACTAGAACCCGGTGTGCGGGCGCCGCAAGGCGGAGGATTAGCCTAGTGAGCCGCGGCGCTGGCCGGTAGCCATATTTTTAATTTTTTTTTTTTTGCAGCATTTCCATTTAGTTTTTCACAATGCCTATACTAATTGATATTTCCATCAACACCATACTAAGGTTCCCTTTGTTTTTTTTTTTTTTTTTTTTTTTTTTTTTTTTGGACAGGCAGAGTTAAACAGGGAGAGAGAAAGAAACAGAGAGAAAAGTCTTCCTTTTTCCATTTGTTCACCCCCAAATGGCCGCTACAGCTGGCACGCTGTGCCGATCCAAAGCCAGGAGCCAGGTGCCAGGTGCTTCCTCCTGGTCTCCTATGCAGGTGCAGGGCCCAAGCACTTGGGCCATCCTCCACTGCCTTCCCAGGCCACAGCAGAGAGCTGGACTGGAAGAGGAGCAACTGGGACAGAATCTGGCGCCCCAACCGGGTCGAGAACTCTGGGTGCTGGTGCCGCAGGCAGAGGATGAGCCTAGTGAGCTGTGGTGCCAGCCCAAAGGTTCCCTTTCACTATGTCCTCACCACTGTGTATTATCATTTTCATAATAGCCATTATAACAGGTGTGAAGTGATACTGTGATTTTAATTTGTCTTTCTGTAATGATTATTGATGTTGAATGATTTTTCACATACCTGTTGGCCACGCACATGTCTTCTTTGGATAAATATTTACTTTCTTTTGCCTATTTTTAAATTGAGTAATTTTTTTTCTTGCTACTGAGTGTTTGAGTTCCTCATATATTTTAAACTGTAAACTCTTATCAGATATTCATTTTGCTCATATTTTCTTCCATTCTGTAGTTTATCTTTTTCACTCTGTTGATTGTTTCCTTTGTTGTGCAGAAACTTTTCAATTGGATGTAATTCTACTTGTCTATTTTTGCTTTTGTTGCCCGTACTTTTGCAGTGACCTCCAAAAAAATAAAACTAAGAGTTGGTTTTCCCAAAAAAATCAACAAACTTTGGCTGGACTCAGAAGAAGAGAAGATTCAAATAAGCAACAATACAAATCAAAGAAGAGACATTATAACTGATACTACAGAAATGCAAGGGATCATCATCAGACTACCATGAACAATTATATGCAATAGTGGAAAACCTAGAAAACAATGGCTACACCTCTACACTCTACCAAGACTTAAACATGAAGACAGAAAATACAAAAAGACCTAAAATTAGTCAGCAGATTGAATCAGTAATCCAAAACCTCCCAACAAAGAAAAGCCCAGAATCTGATGGCTTCCTTGGTGAATTCTACCACATGTTCATGGAAGAATTAATGCCAATCCTTCTCAAACTATTCCCAAAAATGGAAGAGAAGGGAATAGTTCCAAACTATTTTTTGAAAGGCTGACATTACTTTAATACCAAATCCAGAAAAGGAAGTTATAAGAAAAGAAAATTTTACAAGCCAATATCTCTGATGAATATAGATTCAAAAATCCTCAATACCAGCAAGTCAAACTTAAGAGTATATTAAAAGACTCAAACAGCTGGATCAAGTGAGATTTATCACTGAGATGCAAGTCTGGCACAACGTGTGAAAATCAACAAATGTTATATATCCATTAACAGAATGAATGATACAAATTCTATGACCATCTCAGTAACTGTAGAAAATACTTAACAATATTCCTCATTCTTTCATGATAAACACTCTCAATAAATTTGACATAAAAGGAATATGCCTCAACATTCTTAAGGCAATGTGTAAAAAAGTCCACATTTAATGTCATTTTCAGTGGTGAACAGGAGAAAACATCTTCCATCATATCAGGAGAAAGAAGGATGCCCACTCTCTTCACCTCTATTCAGCACAGTAATTGACATCCAGCCAGATCAGTACAGAAAAAAAAAAAAAAAGGAAAAGAAAGAAAAGCCATCCAAATTGGAAGACAAAAAAGTAAAATTGGTTTGATTTGTTTTTGCAGTTGCCATGATCTTCTATATAAAAATTCTAAAGACTCTACCAAAAACTGTTAGAAACAATAACACACTTATAGACCAGTGAAACAAAACTGAGAGCCCAGAAATAAATTAATGCATTACAATCTCTGACAAAGGTACCAATAATACACAAGAAAAGGATGATCTCTTCAACAAATGACATTGAGAAAACTGGATATGCAGAAGGCTGACATTTGACTCATTTCACACATGCACCAAAATCCCTCACATAAAATGGATTAAAGACTTAATTAAGATCTGAAACTATAAAATTCCCAAAAGAAGACATAGGTGCAAATGTGATATTGGTCTGGGCAATGATTTTTTGTATAAAATATTTTTATTGACTGTATTACTTTATGGTTGTTCTGATCATAAAACTATAAAATCATTATTAAAAAGTAGTAATAACCAGGTATATAAACAAAAATTAGGATCTCTCATAATTGTACAAAATGTTCCCTTTTTGTGAGAGCTTTGGGTATAAGGTGTTCTCCCTGGATGTCTGTGTGTGCACACATGCATGCATGCGCACCCAATCATATGTATGTCAAAAAGCTTTCTTCTTGGGACGGTGTTATAGTGCAGCGGGTTAAATAGGCACTTGGGATGCCAAGGGACTCCAAATCTCATTAAGTTGGTTGGTAATAATGCCATCTTAAGTGTTAAAGTTATCATATTAAGTGTGTAATTGATCATATAGGTAGGATTAAGTGTTAAAGGGATCATATAAATAAGGTCAAGTGTCTGGTAATAACAATAGATAGAATTAAAAAGGTGAGAATGTTCCAACATGGGAAACAGTCCACAAAGCAGACTCAAAATGGCAATCACTCTAAATAGCTCTTTGACCTGAGAATCAACCCTTACTGCATTCTGGTCTGGCTGAAAAGCCTATGAGAGCATTTCAGGCATGGAATGCCAAGACACTGTGGCAAAAAAATTGTCCCACATGAAGGATGTCTGTGAGTGAGACCCCAGTGGAAAGAAGTAGCCATCAAAGATGTACCTTTCTATGAAGGAAGGAGAGAACTACTCTGCTTATGGCCTTGTCTAAATACTGACAGAGATTGTGGATTCAAAAGGCTTCCATAGCCTTGGCAGCTCATGTCAAGAGCCTCGGGTGGTCACTGATGTCATAGATAGAAGTGTTAATTGTTAAATTAACAATAAGTGTCACTGTGCACTTACTCCCCATGTAGGACCTCTGTCCTTAATGTGCTGTACTAGGAGAATTAACTGTAAAACTTGTTCTCAGTTTTTTGTATTGTGTGTGTGTGTGTTCAAATTGTTGAAATCTTTACTTAGTATAGAGTTGGTCTTTTGTGTATAAAGTTAATTGAAAATGAATCTTAGTGGAGAATAGGACTGGGAATGGGAGCGGGAAGAGGAGGTAGGGTGAGATTGGGGGTAGGAGGGTGGAAATGGTAGGAAGAATCACTATGTTCCTAAATTTGTACTTATAAAATTTGTACTCATTAAATAAAAGTTTTCTTTGGAAAAAAATAAATAATATGGGGCTTGAAATTGGATTGGGGCTGGCGCCGTGGCTCACTTGGTTAATCCTCCACCTGCGGCGCTGGCAAACCGGATTCTGCCGGATTCTAGTCCCGGCTGCTCCTCTTCCAGTCCAGCTCTCTGCTGTGGCCTGGGAAGGCAGTGGAGGATGGCCTAAGTGCTTGGGCCCCTGCACCCACATGGGAGATGGGGAAGAAGCACCTGGCTCCTGGCTTTGGATTGGCGCAGTGCCAGCCATAGTGGCCATTTGGGGGATGAACCAACAGAATAAAGACCTTTCTCTCTGTCTCTTCCTCTCACTGTCTATAACAATACCTGTCAAATAAAAAAATTGGATCAGTGGCTTAACTATTGACTTCTCCATTCTCCAGAGGGACAATCTTGGGAAATGTGTTTAACTCCTCCAAGCCTCATTTTTCACATCACTCTTATAAACTATTATAAAGATTAAGCAAGCTCCATAGTTTTAAGAAGTCAGTACAGTACAGGGGCTGGATTTAATGATCATTTTTAAATATTGCAATAATAATTATGATTAGTTCTATAATGTTTCCACTTTTTAGATGTAGCCACTGCCATAGCATTACAGGATATTTTGGGGTCATGACTTTGCAAGCCACTTCAATCACTGTCCCTACTATCACCAGCGGTGACAGTGGCACCTTGTTTACCTCTCAGAACTCTCACCTCTACACAGGCAATTCTATTTAAGTCTTGTTGTGACATCTGTAACTCACGTTAAATAATTCACCCTAGGAAGGGTGAAACTAAGTGTACATTCACTAGTGAATTCTAGGACCAACAATCTATTCTTCCAATCAGTTGTGGTCAGCCATATTGCAGAGGCAGCTGCTACAGTTTATTTTGTTATCCATACACCAATCAACACCTGATGTGCTGGCTTTTGACAAAGTGAATATCAGAATTTGGTTATTAGTGGTGACATTGACTTTTTTAATAGCCAGATAAATATTAATAATGATCTGCCTTTTGGGAATTAAATATTCATAAAATGTTGATTATATATCACATTTCAGAAACCTGGTCCATTAGATTACACAGAATTTGTTAACTTCTGTTTTCAGGGATGATACTTAAGGCATGTCATCCTTTTCCAAGACAAGTGGTGTGAGAATTTCTAGTTGCCAGATGACACTCTAAGGAGAATCCTGCACTAAAACATGTCTGCTTCTTCCTGGAGTGGGTTTTACAGGGTGGGTGTGGTCAGAGAATCACTAAGAACAGAATTCTGCAAATTATAGAACAGGCCATAAAAACTGTCTTCAGTACACTTGTTAAAGTTACACTTTTTAGATAACTGTGTGTGTTTGTGGTGCATTCTGGTATATTTCATTATAATTTGATTGCAAGGTGCTATGTTACTACATTTTCACTTGTGTAAAAAAATTCATTGGTTAATACTATATACACAAGAAACCTAAGAGCTGCTGATGACAGAAGAGGTTATATCAGTTTGCAGTACATCATTCACAAAACAGTACATGGAGGAATTTTGACTAGTCCAAAATATCAGTGAGATTCTGAGACAAGTTTTGTTTGGGATATTCAGAACAACCATAATCAAAAAATAATCATATTCAAAACATAATAAAAAAAAAACAAAAAAAGGTGAAAATCTTTCTTAGAAAAAATTCCCCTATACTTCTAGTTTTTAAACTAAAAAAAAAAATCACCTTAGATGCTGTTACAATGTGGGTTTTCATATTCTGTTCCTTCACAGGGAGGGTTTTTCCTTACATACAGCCTTGGTAATCTGAATTTTAGTAAGTACCTTATATGAAGCTGATACAGACAACCCATGAACTATACTCCTTAGAGACAAGAGTGCCTTAAAACCAGATGCAAGGACTTTTTAAATGCAAATTTCCAGGCTACCCTCCTGATCTCTCAGTAATGAACTCCTGTGTATGAACTGTATCTGACCTTTTCTTAAGAGTTTCTCTTGTGGGCCTTCTACATGTTAAGCATAATTATTTTAAAGTCCTAGTCTTTTAGTGCCAATATTGAGGTTATATTTGGATATGCTTTTATTACCTGTTTTTCTCTTGATTGTCAATTATATTTTCTTGTTTCTTTGCATGTCTAGTAATTTTCATTTTATTCTTGACACTTTGAATTGAAAAAAATACAAAACCTATGTTGATAGTACCCCTAGTAGAGATTTTTTTCTTTCTTCTGATAAGAAGATAGTAATGAAAAATCATCATAATACACTCAGGGATTAGAATGGATTGGGGGCTTGTTGGCAGTTTTAGAAATAATTCACCTCCTTTTTTTGGCCCTATTTCTTTGGTAGATTTCTCCCAGGCTTTTGAATGTAAGAAATCTACTTCTGCTCCTCAAATAGTCACAATCCAGGTATCCCACATCTTTAAAACCTGCTAAATATCCCAAAAGGGAGATTACTGGTGTCCTTTAACCACACTTCCTCTCTTTTTCTGTCTTTGTTTCCTAATCACCAAGAAACTGTGTTAGGGCTCCTTGCCTTTAGAAGCTTTTGAACCAAGCTCCTCAGACTTGGTAATGTAGCAAATAATTAATGGAAAAAACTGGAAACTGATTTGTTCTCCAGCTCTATTCAATCAATAAGACATTTGTTGATGTCACTGGCCTTTGGTAATGGCCCAGTTGCATGGCCATTTTTTATTTTCAGCTTGTTCTCAGATCTGGCAAATGCCCTCGGGTAAACAAACAAGAACATTCCCAAGTGGTTTTGAGACACTCCCATCTGTAAGGAATGCAGTTCACTGATCATCTCCAGCAGCCTCATCAAGAGTGCTCATTAAAATTCAGGTTATAAAGCCTATGTGGAGGAAAAATCCACAGGATATGAATAGGATATAAGAGCCTACATTTTAAATTAGCTTCTAAGGTGATATTGAAGGACTATAAAGTTTGAAAACACTTGGCAACCATCAGCTCATCTTAGAATAGTTTTACCTCTCTAAAATATCAATTCACCTAATAATTTTTCCTTCTCCAGCTCTATGCTACCTTCAAAAACATTATTTACCTGGCTTTTCAATGATTGCTGTGAAACAGTTGGAGTGCCAGGATTTGCTACATTCTGCCTGGATGTAGATAACTCCCTAATATTTGCAAATATTTATTTATTTTTCTTTTTAAAAGTAGTAATGTGCTTCTATAAAAACTGACAACATTTTAAGGTGTTTTGAAAAATTTACAATATAAAGATTTTTTTTTTTTTCAGTCTGACTTCCCTTTGGTTCCTCCATCAACTTGAAGGAAAGGGATTGGGGTGGAAAGGGCTGTGCTGTTTTGCTTTGTTGGCATTTTATTCATCTTTCAGTGATTTCAGTTATGGGATCAGGATAACAACAGCAGCCAGTCAGTGTATCTGCAGCCTGTCTCAGAAGCAATTATACTCATTTCCTGAATGAAGTTATGTGCTTTTCATGTGCTACCAAGTAAGTTCACTAAAATGATGAATGAAGATATCTGGTTTTCATGTCTTCTCTCAGTAAAACGTAAATGAATAAGTTTATCAAAACAGGCTCTGTACTACAAGCCAAGTAACTTCCTTCTTAATAAGGAGTAGATTTTGCATACGTGTTTCTGTAGCCTATTTTTAAAATCAATAAATGAAAATTTAATTCATTAACTTTAAAATATTTATTTAAAACACTTTATTTGAAATAAAAGTGCATTACTCTTAATATAAGTTGCAAGTGCCTTCAAGTACTTAGAAATCTGTATATTTGCTGGCACCGTGGCTCAATAGGCTAATCCTCCACCTTGCGGCGCCAGCACAACAGGTTCTAGTCCCAGTCGGGGCGCCGGATTCTGTCCCGGTTGCCCCTCTTCCAGGCCAGCTCTCTGCTGTGGCCCAGGAGTGCAGTGGAGGATGGCCCAAGTGCTTGGGCCCTGCACCCCATGGGAGACCAGAAGAAGCACCTGGCTCCTGCCATCGGATCAGCACGGTGCGCCAGCCACAGCACACTGGCCACGGCGGCCATTAGAGGGTGAACCAATGGCAAAGGAAGACCTTTCTCTCTGTCTCTCTCTCTCTCTCACTGTCCACTCTGCCTGTCCAAAAAAAAAAATCGGTATATTTTAAAATTAATTAAATAAACACTAACTGAATATATGCCATGTGTAAAGTTCTGTGATGGAGATTAGTAACACAAATATGACAGAATTCATAGTATAACAAATAAATGATTGCAATACTGCAAAGTTGCAAAATAGGTCATGATCAATGCATGCAAATTATTTTTGGAATTATGAAAGAGAGATTTTTCTATCTAGTTCTGGCAGAAGAATGGAGAAGGAGATGGAGCATCAGAAAGATGTCAGATAGGCCTTTTTATATTTGATGACACAAAAATTAGTTTTAAAATATAAGAAAAGATGGTATTATAGAATGAAGAAGTAACAGATGCAAAATCCTATAGATGTGAGACAGCAACCTATTTTGAGGGCACACCATGAATGAGGAAGTGTAACATATGAGAGCAGAGAGGTAGACCAGAGTCCAGTCACAGAGGGCTTTGTAAATAAATCATCACTACCACTTCCTGGAATACTGACACAACATACTTACTTGCCTCTGCACATCTACACCTTCCTACCTCCTTAGCTAGAGTAACTCTTTCAAAGCCAACATTAATGTCATTCTCCTATGCAGAGCTCTTTCAATTGCATCTCATTTCTGTAAGCTAGGGACCCAAATCCTTAATCTTGCTTCAGTTGAACCGCTCTGTCTCCTGCACTCTGTAGCTGTTCTCCATTCACACTATCCTCTTGGAGTCTAAGGAAGGTAGTTTGCTTGCCCTTTCCTCCAGGGTAGTGCACAAGACACTACGTCTGCCTAGAAAGCCCCATTCACCTTCCACCTCTATGACTATCAACTCCCTGAACTGTCTCTAATCTTCTTCAGGCTACCTTCCTCCAGGAAGTCTTTCCTGACTCTGCCTAGAGTGGATTATGTCATTTCTATGCAACCCCATGCAGCAATACTCCCTAACCCTTATAGAGCTTTATTACATGTTAATTTGTAATATTTTATTTATTAATGCCTATCCTCCACTAAGCAAAAAAAAAAAATGTGGAATTGTTTTGACTTTATTATGACCCTCATTTATAACATAATGCCTATATAGGTTCTGCTCAAAACATATGTGTTAAACAAATGAAGAAAATAAAATAAATGAGGGAATAAAATTCTAATTGGACAAGAATATGTGTCTGGAATGAACTGCCACAATTTTGCAAAATTTATTAGAAATTTCTGTTCCTATCAGTTCCCATTTCAAGATTAACACTAGATTCTCCATAGTAGGTTGACAGGGGAGTGATTTCTAATTTCTTCCTACTTTATCCCTTCTGGGACTCTCACTTCAACTTTTCCATAATTTTACATTTTCAACTTACTGTGTGTAGCAACAAAATGTTCTAGACAGATTTCTGAGTCAGGCATCCATCTTACCCAAAAAGTATGCTCCCGTTGTCAGATAAAATGTCCCAATTTTGGGTTCATAAAGCATAGTTGTCATGATATGTGTCTCTGGCATGTTTATGGAAGTTAGATGGGTTATGATACAAGGTTAATCTATATATCAATCAATGATTGATGGGTAGATGATAGAGAGATAATGCCTACAAATGTTATATTTTACTTATCTAGTACAAGTAAATATTAACTTCCTTTAACGTAGGGATTATGTCTCCTATATTTTTCCTAACTCTTCTACTGTTTAATGGCTAAATGAGTACCATTGGTGGATTAACCAAAATCATAGAGATTGATGTAGGTTTCTACATTTCACATGTGCATCAAGAAAGGCAATCTCTACTCTGACGCTGAAAACATTTGACAATACCAGCTAAGATTACTATCCTCAAGCCATGATTAGAACATGACTGTGACAAAGACACGGCTGTATGCTTGAAAGTATTTCTGTGTGTTTTCCACTATCATATGTATTTGACAAGGCATTATAAGAAACAAATGATGGCCGGCACCGTGGCTCAATAGGCTAATCCTCTGCCTTGCGGTGCCGGCACACCGGGTTCTAGTCCAGGTCGGGGCGCCGGATTCTGTCCCAGTTGCCCCTCTTCCAGGCCAGCTCTCTGCTATGGCCCAGGAGTGCAGTGGAGGATGGCCCAAACTGCTTGGGCCCTGCACCCACATGGGAGACCAGGAGAAGCACCTGGCTCCTGCCATCGGATCAGCACGGTGCGCCGGCTGCAGAGCACATTGGAGGGTGAACCAACGGCAAAAGGAGGACCTTTCTCTCTGTCTCTCTCTCTCTCTCACTGTCCACTCTGCCTGTCAAAAAAAAAAAAATGAGCTCAAGGGAGATTTGTAAGAGGAAAATAAGCAGATACAGTATAAAAATCTAGAGTCCTGTAATATTGGACCCCAAAGAGTAAGATATGGGACTTTAAAGACCTGAAAAAATAAAGAGTAAATCCTTTCATATTAACATGTGTGAGCTTCCTAATCCTACAAGCTTCATTGTAGTTGCCTGTGAGATGGAGAATTTGTGGATGAGGAAGCAAAGAAAGCAAACGTAAAAACAATGGACAAAGTTAATGGCACAGAGAGACAACTGGAAGCCAAAGGGTAAGTTTTTAAGGGGAAGATGTATCCAAATTAAGCAAAGCCCCAACTGAAAATGCCTTTGACTGTTGAACACTGAATATAGTTCTGGGGCCCTGACTTAAGAACAGGAATTAGGGGCAGGTGCTGTGGCGTAGCAGGTAAAGCTGCCACCTGCAGTGCTGGCGTCCCATATGGGTGCTGGTTCGAGTCCCAGCTGCTCTGCTTCCTATCCAGTTCTCTGCTATGGCCTGGGAAAGCAGTAGAAGTTGGCCCAGGCCCTTGGGCCCCTGCACCCACAAGGGAGACCCAGAAGAAGCTCCTGGCTTCAGATCGGCACAGCTCCAACCGTTGTGGCCAACTGGGGATTGAACCAGCAGATGGAAGACCTCTTTCTCTCTGCCTCTCCTTCTCTCTCTGTGTAACTCTTTCAAGCAAAATAAATAAATCTTAAAAAAAAGAACAGGAATTAGGTTGGAAAAGTTTCACAAAACTCAAAGAGGGCATCCCACTGAAAATTAATTTCTTCTGTAGCCAAGGAGGATAGCGGAAAAGGGTGAACTTCTCAAAAACCTGAGTCAAGGACCATGAGGAACAATGGGCAAGGGTTTCCTTCTTGAAGAGCAGAATTAGAATCTAGTAGAAGAACTTCCCCTACCTCGAGAGAGGAACCATTCTAATGCCTGCTCTAGAAGATTTCATCCTTACCATTGTTCAGTGACTTCTAGGTACTACTGTTCATTCTCCCCTGTCTTTCCAGGGAGTATTTGTTGCTGTCACCCTTTCCTTAATTCACTATTATATCTTTTTTTTTGACAGGCAGAGTGGACAGTGAGAGAGAGAGAGAGAGAAAGGTCTTCCTTTTCCGTTGGTTCACCCCTCAATGGCCGCTGCAACAGGCACACCACGCTGATCCAAAGCCAGGAGCCAGGTGCTTCTCCTGGTCTCCCATGCGGGTGCAGGGCCCAAGCAGTTTGGGCCATCCTCCACTGCACTCCCGGGCCGTAGCAGAGAGCTGGACTGGAAGAGGAACAACCGGAACAGAATCCAGTGCCCCGGCCAGGACTAGAACCCAGTGTTCCGGCGCCGCAGGCAGAGGATTAGCCTATTGAGCCATGTACCGGCCTATTATATCTTAAATATGTGTTGATGACCATATAATTAATTTGTTTTAATTAAATATTGCTTTAACAAGTCATATTTGAAACAGGAAAAGGAAAATCAAAAACTTAGCCCATCACTGGGAGATCTCAAACTTTGAACTGGATACAGCAACTCAATGGGACTTTGAGTTGTTTTCTTAAGAGAAGAGCTGAGAGGCCGGCGCCCCAGCTCAGTAGGCTAATCCTCCACCTTGCGGCGCCAGCACACCGAGTTCTAGTCCCGGTTGGGGCACAGGATTCTGTCCGGTTGCCCCTCTCCCAGGCCAGCTCTCTGCTGTGGCCCGGGAGGGCAGTGGAGGATGGTCCAAGTGCTTGGGCCCTGCACCTGCATGGGAGACCAGGAGAAGCACTTGGCTCCTGGCTTTGGATCAGCGCAGTGCGCCAGCTGCAGCGCGCCGGCCGCGGCGGCCGTTGGAGGGTGAACCAACGGAAAAGGAAGACCTTTCTCTCTGTCTCTCTCTCACTGTCCACTCTGCCTGTCAAAAAAAAAAAAAAAAAAAAAGGAAAAAAAAAAGAGAGAAGAGCTGAGCATGTTCTATTGAGCTCAAATAGTGATATAATTGGTATTTGATCACCATGACAGATAAAATGCATTCTATTTTTCAAACCTATGTCACTTATCCTTTATGCCCTACGTTGGGCATACAGAATCACTACATACTTCCTTGAAAGTGGGACCATATGGTTCATTTGTATCAAGATATGTGAACAAAAACTACATTTGCTACTTCCTGACTTGATCCCTGGACCTTCTTTAAGAACACTTCACATGCTTGTTCTGTTTTTGCTTTGATGCTAGATAATGATGAAGCCACAGGTTCTCAAGTCTTAAGCATGGGTTCTTAAGTCTCTACTTTGAGGAGAGCTGCCTTGGAAACAGGAACATCCCCTTAGGTCATTTTATGAGGAAAAAAGTAAAACTTTAATTATATTAAAAGCAAAAATAAACTTCTTATGTGTGATGAGTCATCGACAGTTCTGAAACTTTTAGAGTCAAGAGTATTTTTTGTTGCTGCATCATAAAAGCACTCTCTAGCTTACCTTGACTAACACAAGGTAGCAGCAGAAGTTTTGGAAAGTTCTCCTCTTACTCCTCTTACTCTTTACTTGGCCCTAAACTTCCTCTTTACAGTTTTTTTTTTTCATTTTTAAAAAATTAATTTATTTGGGGGGGGGC
The DNA here is from genome assembly GCF_051225735.1 of Oryctolagus cuniculus. NCBI lineage: Eukaryota > Metazoa > Chordata > Mammalia > Lagomorpha > Leporidae > Oryctolagus > Oryctolagus cuniculus. The sequence goes on along the minus strand of NC_142879.1, from coordinate 53,274,800 downwards.
TATCATTCATCTTCTGGTTAACTTCTTAAATGGCTGCAATGGCTAGCGTTGGGCCAGGCTGAAGTCAGGAGCCAGGAACTTTATTAGGATCTCCTACATGAGTGTAGGAGTCCAAGCACTTGGGCCATCTTCCGCTGCTTTCCCAGGTGCATTACCAGGGAGCTATATGAAAAGTGGATCAGCCAGGATTCAAACTAGCGCCCAAATGGGATGCCAGCATTGCAGGTGGCAGCTTAACCCACTACACCACAATACTGGCCCCGTTCCAAGATTTTCAATCACTCTGAATGGTACAATGCTGACAGCTATAGACCCCAAGGAATTACAAAGCAGTACGAGTTGAGATACATACTCAAATAATTAAAAGATGAAAAGTACAGGATGTTTATGTTAAATAAAAAGTTCTGAAAGAGTTCAAAGGAGGAAGCAATTACTTTCTATATTGCAAATTAATGACAAGTCCTTATTTTAAATACTGCATCTCTCCCTCAATTCCTAATAGATTGTTTATCACCTGGACATTTACTTTCAGCTTCGTGAAATACCCACTTCAGATTTTAAATTCTGGACTGATTCCTACATGTCACTAAACATTCCTCAAAATCATTCTCCATTCAGTGTATACAGGCTCTGCAAATTAAACCAATCTTGGTTTTAACCAAAACAGATAGTAGGAGGCATAAGAAACTGATTTCAAATACAAAGCCTACAAACAAATGCAAGTGCTTTAAGTATTATGCACCTTGCGGAAAACATCTCTTTGTCCTCTACATGTACAGGTAATCAATATAAGCTTCCTAAAATTATACACATTTGATTTTCTTAAAAGACAAGCAGCCAGCTAATCTTGCTGCTTTTTGCAATGAGAAATCCCTTCCCTGGCATCTCTGCAAGGGCAAAATCAAGTCTCTATTCAATTACCCCAGAACTCATGCCTCCCAAGAATACTTGTTTTACTGATGCACAACTCAAAACCCCAGTTCCATGTTTATGAATTTAAGCAGAAAAATCACTTACTTTTCAAACTTTATTGATCTTTTGTTTATTTTTTTCTAATAATTCTTCACTGATTCACAGAGGAAGATATGTTTTATGAGTGGAGAGAAATAACAAATCATTGTATGGAGAAAAAGGAATGAGAGTAGTACAGATATTGGCACAGCCCCTCTGCTGGAGAACGGAGCATCATACCCTGGTGTCTCTCGTTCTTGGCCTCACTGATGCTCGCTTTATCATCCAATAGGTGCTGGAGAGTTACAACTAGTCTGCTATGGTCACTCTGAGCCATTTCACTATCTTCAGGGATACCACAGCTTCTGTTTGGAGAATTTCCAGTTCCTATCTGCTCAGGCTCATTGTTCTTAGGACCTCCTGACACTGCAGGGGAAATCAGTGATTTGACATGTGCACACAATACACCACCCGGTCTTTCCTCTGCCACACTGGTCCTTTAACCCCTTTGAATTGCTGCCTCTGAGAACAAAGCATCTTTGGGGATGGCAGGGTGGAAGTGCGGGGAGATGGGGAATATAAGAGTACACACACACACACACACACACACACACACAACTTTATATCTTTTCAGGATTTTCACACAACCCCTAAAGTTTCTTATGCACCTCCAGTTAAGAATCTGTGCATTGGGGGCAGGCATTTGGCACAACAATTAAGACACTACTTTGAACACCTGCCTCTCATATTGGGTAAGATGAAGTACCCAGTTGTAACTATTGTAGCGTGCAGCAAATCTTTCATCATCACGTCCTTGCCACTCTCCCTATGACGATGTTAATGATATGTATACATGGTAGGATTGGAAATGTTGATAAACAGCTCAATAATCCTAGGTGATAATTTCATTAGCCTTCAGATATCTCTGTACGCTCTTAAGAAAAAATGAATGTTGTACCTGATGATTTCTAAGATCTATTTCAATGGGTGACTTCTATGATTCTATGAAATGTTATCCACAAGTAGACTTGTCTATTCAAAGCTTCTTGATAAGTAACAGTCTTGCAAGAAATTTTGCAGTTTTTGGTTGGAGATGTTGCTACTACAGGGGTTGGTAAGCACTTAAGTGCACACTTTTTCCCAGTCCCTCAATTACAACCGGCAGGCTGGTCCGGTTGGCACTCCATCCTGCAGGCATGGAGAGGGAGCTCTTGCTCTTGCACAGATATTAGGTGGATGAAAATAAATTCATGAGTAGAGAAAGAAGACTCTGAGGGTCAGAGTTAGAGAAGATAATCAAAACTGAGCTTCACAAGAACAGGAATGAAGCAGGCTTCCAAAGGCAGAATGCATAATCATAAGATCACAGATGCAGGTGTCAATGGTTTCAAACAGAAAAAAAGAAGGGGTTAAGGGGAAATAAAAGGGATTGTGAGCTGTTGCCAATACAGGGCTTTCCTATTTCTCAGAAGTATGTTCACAGTGGGCTACAGATGCTTCAAGGCTGGGGTTGGATCAGCATAACAAAATTTCTGTTAAAATGGCCCTGTCTAAAAACCGATGGAGTTTGTGATCTCAAAAGGCTTCCTTAGCTTTGGCAGCTCATGTCAAGTGCCTCGGGTGATCACTGACATCATAAGTAAGAGTGTCAACTGTTAAATCAACAACAGGAGTCACTGTGCACTTGCTCCCCATGCTGGACCTCTGTCCTTAATGACTTATACTATGAGAATTAACGGTAAAACTTGTCTTTAAACTATACTTTATACTTTGTGTGTCTGTATGGGTGCAAATAGTTGAAATCTCTCCTTAGTAAAGAGTTGGTCTTCTGTATATAAAGTCAATTAAAAGCGAATCTTAATGGAAAATGGAACGGGAGAAGGAATGGGAGGTGGGATGGGAGTGTGGGTGGGAGGGTGGTTATGTGGGGAAGAAACACTATATCCATAAAAGCTGTACACATGAAAATTTGTATTCATTAAATAAAAACCTTCAAAAAATTTTCTGTTAAAGTTTCTGACACCTCTTTTTTTATTTATGAATGCATTTTTACATAGATAAACCTTAGGAATACAGTGGTTCTTTCCCTCATGCCCCCCACCCTGCTCCTATCCTACCTCCCATTCCCTCTCCCATCTCCTTCTTCATTATGGATCATTTCTAGCATGACTTTATATACAGAGGACCAATTCTATGCTAATCATAGATTTCAACAATGTGCCCCAATGCCCACACACAACATACAAAGTACAGTTTGGGGAGAGAATTTGCAGTCAATTCTCAGATTCCATTCAATAGGGACAGAGGTGCTACCTGGGGAGCAAGTGCACTGTGACTACTGTTGTTCCTTTAACAATTAATACTCTTTTTTATGACGTCAGTGATCATCCGAGGCTCTTGTCATGGGCTGCCAAGGCTATGGAAGCCTTTTGCTGACACCTCTTTTTACACATTTGTTTCTACTTCCTTGCTACCTCATTTCCTATGTTAAGCCCCCACTAATCTTTCTCATAATGATTTGTTTAAAATGACAGTTGTCTCCAACCTTCAGTCATCCAAAGGAACAGAAAAGAGATAATGTACATATAATGTGATTCTAACCTTAATTAAAATTTTTTTAAACTAACAGTTTCAATTAACACCCCACCAGATCATTCCATGAAATTGTTCAGCAAACAATCAAATTGAATTGTTTAGATCTCATCTTTTTTCTCCACTTGTCTGTCTGATAGGGATTTGATATTGTAAGGATTACCCATTGATAATGTTAAACTAGTAATTCTCCTCTGTAAATAGCATTCTCTGGCAGCCATTCTGCTGGAGCTTCAGGGGAGGGGCAGGGACTATGCCATCTTTGGAAACAGCAGGAGATGCTGCTGCTCCAGGGAAGTCTTGTCCAAACAGGAAACAGGAGCTCCCATCTGGACTATAGGAGGCAAGAGAGAGATAAAAATAAAGCAGAGAAGTCAATGTTTCCATTTCTTCCTGGATTTGAACACCTCCAAGATTAGGGTTAAGATGCTATAGAAACTTCCTGATAGGTACAAGGGATGCCAAGAACATCAGGGTTAATGGTGTATTTCCCAGGGTATATCAGTGCTAACAGCAGCAGTCTGGATTTCTCATATAGTAGTTGACCTGGTTTTGGTACTTCTGGAAGGCAACGGGAATGTAGGTAGCAGTTATGTGTGCTATTTCCAAACTTGGATGCCACTCACAGATAAAGGAGGGAGAGAAGGAGGGAAAGATGGGGGGAAGCGAAAGCAAGAGAGAGTGAAAGAGAGAGAGAAATATGACACTTGCCCTCTTGCCTGCATAATGCTGGCTACATGCCTCAGTGCTGAGAAGATTACAGTTCTGGCAGAGTTCTCAGGTCTTTGAGAGGAGATACCTGAAGAAAGGACCCTCAATGACCACACGCAGTCTGTGGTCAGTAGCAATAGATACTATCACACCCCAAAAGGCTTGATGGGCCATTTGCACTTCAGAGGATGCTGGTACCAGTCCAACCCAGACCACCATTCTCTAAAAGACCAAATAGTATTAAGTGGACCCTGTACTGATCAGAGACTACTGTCAATTTCCCCCACACACCAAGATAACCTCTTAGTGGAGAAAGAGAAGATGTCGAACCATGACAGCAATTGTTTTAATATGAAAGGAGACAGTTCAGACTAGAAAAGATAGATACATTGTTAATGGCTGGGTTTAAGTTTCCCCACTACCTAGTGAATTGGAAAGGATGAGAAACAATTACAAAATGTTCATTTTCGGTAACTGAGGACAGTATGGAAAATTCATGATTTGTTGTACTCGTCATTAGCAAAAAGATCCAAAGATAGGCAGCCAACAGGAGAAATAACTAAGATAATTCAGAGACAGGATCAACCTCCAAATAGTGGACATATTTTGGTAAACAGAACTACTCATTATTTTCACATAAAAACTCATTTCTGGAGGGTAAATTATTTGGCTGTGTGCAGTCACACCTTAACAGCAGAAATAAAGGTCGATGGCACAGTTGTGGAATCCAATCATTAAATTTTAATCTCATTTTACTATTTTAAATATTAATCTCACTTTAATCTCTTTTAAATATTAATCTCACTTTAATCTTTTAAATATTAATTGCACTAAATATGTTCACAGACGTTAGCTAATTTATATGTATTCTGTTCTTAAGTTCACAATCTGGATGGAAAGTTGGACGATTCGAAATAAACTGATGTGAAAATGCAAAGTGGCACCATCTGGGACTCACAAGAGCTCAGTGCTGGAATTATTTCAGTCCAGCTCACACAGCCCCTCATTCTTGCAGAACCAGTCCTAGATGATCATTCTCAAAGGAACTTTCCTCCACAATGACTTGGCATTAGGGAGATTCTTTGACTGCAGAGCTAATGCTATGAGCAGATCTTATTTTTGGAATTAATGAAAGGTTGAGGAACTTTGGTTAAATTGCTTAGAGTTGCACACAATTGGCAATGATAAAGACTCCTGCTGCTCAGGGGCAGGTGTCAAGAAAGCTCGTACTTGATATTCTTAGACTGCAAAGACAGGGTGGTGGAGGGAAGGGTCATGTTTTGGAAAGGAAGATGAGTTTGGGAGGGATTTACAGTGGGAATTGTCCTAGAAAATTTTCTTAAAGTTGCTTCACAAGCAAAAGTGTCAGCCATGTAGGACAGCATCTACTTTAGGCCACGGAGGTCTTGTAATGTTTGGCTCTGATTTCCGGAAAAAGAGAGAGAGAGTGTGTGTGTGTGTGTGTGTGTGTGAGAGAGAGAGAGAGAGAGAGATAAAAGAGAATTTCAAGGAAGGTAATTCAGTCCTCATGTCTGGGGCCTCTGGCAGTCATGAGGTTCCACCTGGGTACAGCAGGAGCACACCCCTGTGGGGCCTCCAGCCCTCTCCAGTGTCTAGTGTGCTTCTGCTCTTCTCTACAGAGGGTGCTGCTCACGTGACCACCTCCATGCTTTCTGTCATTGCCCCTGGGGCCCCAACTTGCTAGAACACAAAAGAATAGCAAAAGGTATTCTTGTTATACTAGACTTTACAAAGGCAAAGAAAAGAAGAGTAACACGAGGAAGATCAACACAGGTCAACTTAAGGCTACACATAGTCATACATGCATAGACACATCAATAAATCTACCCAACAAATGGACATATCAAAAACTACAACCCGGCCGGGGCCCCGGCTCACTTGGCTAATCCTCCACCTGCGGAGCGGCACCCCAGGTTCTAGTCCCGGTTGGAGCGCCGGATTCTGTCCCGGTTGCTCCCCTTCCAGGCCAGCTCTCTGCTGTGGCCAGGAAAGGCAGTGGAGGATGGCCCAAGTGCTTGGGCCCTGTACCCGCATGGGAGACCAGGAGGAAGCACCTGGCTCCTCGCTTTGGATAGGCACAATGTGCCAGCCGTAGCGGCCATTTTGGGGGTGAACCAACGGAAGGAAGTCCTTTCTCTCTGTCTCTCTGTCTCTCACTTTCTAACACTGCCTGTCAAAAAAAAAAAAAAAAAAAAACTACAACCTATGCCACATGTTATAAGGCACTGGTGAAATTCTCAGTTTAGAGTGTCCTGGTAAGTGATACAGGCCTGATTCCCTTCCTCTTTGTCATCTAGTCACAGAATCATTTTCTGAACTCCACTCCTGTCCACATTGTCCACTATTCCCCTATGATCTACCTCCATTGAGTCACCCAGTGTCATTGTCAATACGCTAATTATTTGAGATTCCTGAGAGGTTTTGTGCAATTACTGCAAGCTCAGATCTGTGTTACTGAGCTGACAATAGTTAACCGTGTTTTTATATCCTCATCTAATTCTGTTCCTGTAGCTGATGAAGTTCCCGTCAAGTCTTTCCTCTCTCTCTAGGGGAAGCAGTCTAGAAGTCTCATAACTGTTAGCGGATATAGAAGAATTTATAGCATGGGTGGCTCCTGAAAAATGTTTTCTCTATTTCTTAGAAGTCACACTCTCATCAAAAGATTAAACATTCCATCCCAGGGACACTGGGATTGAGTTTCATGTATTGCCTCTCTAGGGTTTTGCAGTTTATGCCTACTGGGATGAAGGTGTACATTCTTCCTCTATTTTTTTTTTTTTTTTGGACAGGCAGAGTGGACAGTGAGAGAGAGACAGAGAGAAAGGTCTTCCTTTTGATATTGGTTCACCCTCCAATGGCCGCCGCGGCCGGCGCACTGTGGCCGGCGCACTGCGCTGATCCGATGGCAGGAGCCAGGTGCTTCTCCTGGTCTCCCATGGGGTGCAGGGCCCAAGCACTTGGGCCATCCTCCACTGCACTCCCTGGCCACAGCAGAGAGCTGGCCTGGAAGAGGAGCAGCCGGGACAGAATCCGGTGCCCCAACCGGGACTAGAACCCGGTGTGCCGGCGCCGCAAGGCAGAGGATTAGTCTAGTGAGCCATGGCGCCGACCTCCTCTATTGTTCCTACCTATGGTTCTAGAGCCTCAGGTCTGATTCCACTACAAAACAGCCATGGTAATGAACGTATATATGACATAAGGCCATATACACTCATATGTGTATGTGTGTGTGTGTGTTCGTGTGTATCTGACCTATAACATATATACACAAATAAATTCTGTTCTATTCAGTGTCAACATGGAAGTTGCTACCTCTATTCATTCCTGCTGCTATTGTTCAGAATATTTTCATAAATCTACTTTAAAATGGCTTTTAGAATATGTAACACAATCTTTTCAATATTGTCTGTGGTGACAATTTTTATTCATGGAAGGTGTTTTGGGGTTCGAGAAATAGTCATAACTCATATGCAGCAAACTTTGGCTAAAATGTAGTTGATTAAACTGCATTTAAATTTAGAGGTATTTTCTTCTTTTTTCTCTCTTCTTTTTTGTCAAGCAACATCCTCTTGGATAATTGTCAAGAGACAGAAGAAATCAATGCGCTATGGAATAGTCTTTATTCCTTTGCACAGTATCCTCGGCTTTTACATAATAATTCTCTTGTACTATTGGACAGTGGAGGATGAAGTCTATATGAACAATGTGTATGTCAAAAGAACAAATCAGTCTTTACTTGTTTGATGACTTTGCCACATAGGCTTTCTGACGTCTCCAAGACACTGTTATTTTTCTTTTTAAATTTAGTTTTAGCTTTCCAATCATAATCAAACTAATGAAATAAAACAAAAAAAATCCTGTTTCATCTCTGAGTATTTCTCAAAAGTTTATGAAAGATACTTATATTCATAATTGTTCTCAAAGAAACAGAACTAGTAACAGACATAGCTACCTATCTAAAGAAATTTAATTTAAGGAATTAGTTCATGCTATTCTGGATGCTAGTAAATCTAAAATCTGTAGAGCCAATTATGTTCCAGTATGCATCTGAGCCAGCAGGGTGGAGAATTCACCCTTACTTTAGGGATATCAGCCTTTTGTTCTACTCAGGACTTCAACTAATTGGATAAAACCCAACCACATTATGGAAAGCAATTTGCTTACTCAAAGGTCATCTATTTAAATGTCAATCTTGTCCAAAAACTCCTCAAAGTTGACACATAAAATCAACCATCACAAGTACATCTCTTGTCAATCTGGCATCTCTATGCATCTCCTTAAATCATGCTTCATCTCCAAATAAAGACAATAAAAATGTCATGCTTTCATTTAACAGATGACAACTTCTTTGCATACAAGTGAGAAAGCACTAACTGTTTCCCAGGAAAAGAATGCAAAGCTCTTGAATGGGGCTTACTCTTCATGATACTCTATAACAAATATGATATAAAGTTAAATAATACTTACACACTATAATGTAAAGTCAATACATGTTAGGTTTCATGATAAGGGGGTAAGAAAGGAAGCAAAGGAGATATTTTATATATGTACCCAGACACATTTATAACCCAATAAAAGGGGGAAGCAGGTATATGGTCATAGGTAAAGGAAGCATACATTTTATTAGTGGGTTCTAGGGATAACAATGAGTGATGCATTTCCACTGCTTAATTCCTGGACCTCTGAATCATGGCTGTGAGAGAAACAGCACATGTTCGGCACTGATTCAGAACACATACCAACTCCTGGAGAGCCCTGTCCCAATAGTGCAAGATAATACCACCTCGTTGGTGCTTCTGGGTCTTCAAAAGGCCATTCCACTATTCTATCCAGCCACCCACTTCATGATGGTAAGTAACACAATAAGACTGAATTCTATGATCATGGGCGCCTTGCTGTATTTTATCTGATGTTTATTTCTTAATTAGAAACATCTGTATAGAATGACATGACAGTCGATAAAGCCATTCTGTAAGTCCACAGATGGTAGGTTTAGAATAACTAAATTGCCTGGGTAGTTTAAGAAATGCATTACATGCAGCCGGCGCTGCGGCTCACTAGGCTAATCCTCCGCCTTGCGGCGCCGGCACACCGGGTTCTAGTCCCAGTCGGGGCTCCGGATTCTGTCTCGGTTGCCCCTCTTCCAGGCCAGCTCTCTGCTGTGGCCTGGGAGTGCAGTGGAGGATGGCCCAGGTGCTAGGGCCCTGCACCCCATGGGAGACCAGGATGGGTGCCTGGCTCCTGCCATCGGATCAGCGCAGTGCACCGGCTGTGGAGGCTATTGGAGGGTGAACCAGCAGCAGGGGAAGACCTTTCTCTCTGTCTCTCTCTGTCCACTCTGCCTGCCAAAAAAAAAAAAAAAAAAAGAGAGAGAGAGAGAAAGAAAAGAAATGCATTACATGCAATAAAGGCAAATCAATATCCAGAGAGCTGTCTATTCCAGTGTGAACAAAATCTTACAGCTTCCATGATGAAAGTGATTCATTGTAACCAAGATGCCACCAAATAGCTGGTTAATCAAAGAAAAATCAAAATGAAATATTAGAAATGGAGAATTCAATAGATCAAATTAAAAATGCAGTGGAAAGCCTTAACAACAGACTCAGTGAGGCAGAAGAAAGACTATCTGTGTTGGAAGACATCTCTGGGAATTTTATAGTAAGACAAAAAAAGAACAAGAAATTAGAAAACTAAAAAACAGTGTTGGAGAATTATTGGATACTATCAAATCACCCAACATAGGTCTTAGGAGTTCCTGAAGACTTGGGAAGAGAGAATGGATTAGAAGGCCTTTTTAGTGAAATAATTACAGAAAACTTCCCTAATTTGGACAAAGAAAGGAACTTCCAAGTAGAGGAAGCACATAGAACTCCTAATAGACATAACCAGAAAAGATCTTCACCACAGCACATTGTAGTCAAACTCTCCATAGTAAAACATAAAGAAAAGATTCTAAAACATGCATGAGAGAAATGCCAGATTAATTTCAGAGGACCTCCAATTAAACTCACAGCAAACTTCTCGTAGGAAACTCTACTGGCTAGGAGAAAATGATGAGATATATTCCAAGTCTTAAGAGAAAAAAAAAAAAAAACTGTCAACCCAGAATACTGTACCCTGCAAAGCTCTCATTTATGAAGGAAGGTGAAATAAAAACCTTGCATAACAAATAGAAATTGAAATAAAGGGGAGAGTGATCCAACATGGGAAGTGAGATACTCAGCAGACTCATAGAATGGCAGATGTCCTAAATAGCACTCTGGCCTCAGAATCAGCCCTAAAGGCATTCGGATCTGGCTGAAAAGCCCATGAGAGTATTTCAGGCATGGAAAGCCAAGACACTCTGGCAAAAGATCTCTGCGAGTGAGATCCCACTGGAAAAACAGGTCATCAAAGAAGGAGGTACCTTTCTCTGAAGGGAGGAGAGAACCTCCACTTTGACTATGACCTTGTCTAAACAAGATAAGAGTCGGAGAACTCAGAGGGCTTCCATAGCCTTGGAAACTCATGACTGGAGCATAGGGAGATTACTGATGCCATAGACAGGAGTGTCAATTGGTAAAGTCAACAACAGGAGTCACTGTGCACTTACTCCTCATGTAGGATCTCTGTCCTTAATGTGCTGTGCATTGAGATTTAATGCTATAACGAGTACTCAAACAATATATTTCATTTTGTGTTTCTATGGGGGAGCAAACTGTTGAAATCTTTACTTAATGCATACTAAACTGATCTTCTGTAAAAAAAAAAAAAAAAAAGAAATTATCAATTCCCAACTTGACTCTCACTGGGATTAAACATGACAATAGGTCTGATCTGATTTCATCATCATTTAAAAAAAATCATCTATTATTTTTCACTTTATGTTTCTGTGTGGGAGCAAACTGTTGAAATCCTTACTTAATGTATACTAAGCTGATCTTCTGTATATTAAGATAATCGAAAATGAATCTTGATGTGAATGGAAGGGGAGAGGGAGGGGGGAAGGGGAGGGTTGTGGGTGGGAGGGACGGTATGGGGGGGGAAGCCATTGTAATCCATAAGTCGTACTTTGGAAATTTATATTCATTAAATAAAAGTTAAAAAAAAAAAGAAAGAATTTGTCACCACTTATCCAGTCTAATGAAAGATGCTTAAGGATGTGTTACACACAGACACACAGAAACATGGTCATCACTATGAAAGAAGGTGAAGGCAGAAAATCTCCAAAAGTACAAAGGAAATCTAATGTAAACAATAGGAATATTTATGGAAAAATGGAGGGAAAAGTCATTACTTATCAATAGTCTTCTTGAACATAAATGGCCTCAACTCTCCCATCAAAACATAGAGACTGGCTGAATGGATTAAAAAACAAGACCCAGCCGGCGCCATGGCTCGCTTGGCTAATTCTCCACCTGTGGCACCAGTACCCCAGGTTCTAGTCCCAGTTGGGGGCACTGGATTCTGTCCCGGTTGCTCCTCTTCCAGTCCAGCTCTCTGCTGTGGCCCGGGAAGGCAGTGAAGTATGGTCCAAGTGCTTGGGCCCTGCACCTGCATGGGAGACCAGGAGGAAGTGCCTGGCTCCTGGCTTCAGATCGACGCAGCGTGCTGGCAGTAGCGGCCATTTGGGGGGTGAACCAATGGAAGGAAGACCTTTCTCTCTCTCTCTCTCTCTCTCTCTCTCTCTCTCTCTCTCTCTCTCTCACTGTCTAACTCTGCCTGTCAAAAAATAAAATAATTAAAAATTAAAAAATAAATAAATAAAAAACAAGACCCATCTATTGGCCGCCTATAAGAAACATATCTCACCAACAAAGATATATGCAGACTGAAAGTGAAAGGATGGAAAAAGATACTCCACGCTAGCAGAAACCAAAAAAGAGGGGCCGGCGCTGTTGCTTAGCGGGTAAAGCTGCTGCCTGCAGTGCTGGCATCTTATATGGGCACCGGTTTGAGACCTGGCTGCTCCACTTCTGATCCAGCTCTCTGCTGTGGCCTGGGAAAGCAGCAGAAGATGCCCCAAGTCCTTGGGTCCCTGCATCCATGAGAGAGACCTAGAAGAAGCTCTTAGCTTCAGATCGGCGCAGCTCCAGCCTTTGCAGCCAACGGGGAAGTGAACCAGCGGATGGAAGACCTCTCTCTCTCTCTCTCTCTCTCTCTCTGCCTCTCCTTCTCTCTCTGTGTAATTCTGACTTTCAAATAAATAAATAAATAAATAATCTTTTTTAAAAAAACAGCTGGAGTAGCCATGTTAATATCAGACAAAATATTTTAACACAAAAATTGTTAGATAAAAAAGGAAACTATTTAATGATTAAGGGATCAGTTCAACAGGAAGATGTGACTGGTATGCTCACCTAATGCTACTCTCTATTTAACAGGTGGAAACTGGAGAGGACCCAAGTCACTCAGCTGTTTAGATGGAGAACCTAGTTGTGGAACCAAGTTTTTGCACTCCTATGGTAGCATCCTATTCACAACGCCTCCCTGGCATACTTCCCATGCTATTAACACTTTCCTGTTTAATGAGTCTGCATCTTTATTTACTTTCATCATTTTGTCCATAGGGTTTTTGAAGCAATCAAAGTTTTGACATTTGCTACAGCTTAACAAGGAAGATTCATGATCACCTGAAGCAGCATCTTGTCATCATAGCATCTTTCCAAACGTCTTCCAACCTTTGTGTGTCAATCAGAAACATTCGTTTAACATAAGTTTTTATTCACGCACTTCTTTTAATATGCCAGCTGTCTACTTGGAAAATTGATTTAACTTTCTGAAAATCTGATGTAAATTCCTTGCAGTGATTAACAGTTACTCATTTGTACCCCGACATGCAACAATGTACACTCATGTTAGCTCCAATTAAAAGTGCCAGTACCACTGTAGAAGCTGAAATTTTTTACTTGAAGTCAAAGAAGTATCAAACTGAAGGTCAGGAGGTATTGAATGTGGAATTTCTCTGCAATAAAATTGCTAATTACCTTGATCCAATCTTTTCATTCCTTAGAATGTCAGTGAAGGCAGTTGCTTCTTTTTTTAAAATTACCTCTTTTGGGGCCAGCGCTGTTTCACAGCAGGTAAAGCAGCCACCTGCAGTGACATCATATATGAGTGCCGGTTCGAGTTCCAGCTGCTCCACTTCTAATCCAGCTCTCTGCTGTGGCCTGGGAGAAAAGTAGAAGATAGCCTAAAGCCCTTGGGCCCTTGCACCCACATGGGAGACCTGGAAGAATCTCCTGGCTCCTGGCTTTGAATCTGCCCAGCTCCAGCTGTTGTGGCCATCTGGGGAGTGAACCATCAGATGGAAGACCTCTCTCTCTCTCAGTCTCTGCCTCTCTGTAACTCTGCCTTTCAAATAATCTTTTTAAAAAAACCAATTTTTATTTATTTGAGAAGCAAAGAGAAAAACACAGAAACACAAAAAAAGGGGATGGGAGGGAGAGGAAGGAGGCACGCCCTTCCACTGGTTCACTCTCCAAAGCCTGCACTGGTCTGAAGTTGGAACACCATCTAGGTCTCCTATGTAAGTGACAGGAACCCAATTAACTTGGGCCATCACCTGCTGCCTACCAAGGTATGCATGGGCAGGAAGCTGGAATTGAGAATGCAGCCAGGACTCGAATTCAGGCATCTCAAGTGTCATCTTGGCTGCTTTGTCAAATGTCCATCCCCAGGGGGCTAATTCCCAAGATACGTGTTTTCCTTCACAATTGTGCAGTGGCTTGTAAGACATGTGCACGTACATTGTCTCATTCACCTCTTCTAAGCTTACTGTAAAGTGGATATTATTTCCTAAGCAGTAAGCCAATGTTTCCATCAGCAAAAGTCTACATTTAAGTATTTTCATGTATCTCTTCTATTATCCCTCTTTCTCTGTTTCTCAAAGCCACAGAGGAAATGTCTGTTGCAGTTACTATGGATACAAATTGAATATCTAATCCAAGATCCATACACATACACATTCTGGTGTAGGAAAGGAATAACACCAACACATAGGATAGACCCAGATGATATCATAACATGGAACATGTTAGCTCTTTTTAGTCACAGGAAAAAACCGATACATAACCCTCAGGGTGGCTGGGGTTTGGAACAGATTTAAGAACTTGAAAAAAGGAAAACCATGTTTTCCCTCCCAAAGGGCATGGACATAGAGTAGGAGTCACCTTCCTCATTACTCCAGCATATGCACGTCCAGCTTGAATTCCTCCAGTGGAAACCTCTATGTGAATGTCTAATGGCCCGTCAAGCTGATTGTGTCCAGAAAAAAAAATAGAAAGACAACAAAAGTCTTCCCATCTTGATTAATAACCACGTCATCCTTCCATTTACAAAGGTCAACATCCTTGAAGTTGTTCTTGAATCCCCTCTTTCACTTACATGACACATCCAAATCATCACAAAGTCATAGTAACTCCACCTTCTTATCAGCTACCATGCCATGATCACCATGAGAACAAACACAATTACCTACCAGTCTCCCTGCTTTAATCCTTGCCCATTACCCCTCACGGTCCATTCCCAACTCAGCAGCATAGCATATAATCCTATTATAACACAAGCAAGAGTGATCCACTTGTTTCCACTTCAGAGTAAAAAAACAATGACCTTCCAACAGCTCAAAACGCTGCTTGCACTTTCTGACCTTGTTGTCTATGCTCCTTACACTCGATTCGCTGATCTGCAGCTACACTGACCTAGTTACTTCGCTTTGAAAACTGACATGCTCTCAGAACAAGGCCTCTAAACACTTGCTCTTCACTCACTGGGGCAGTCTTCCTCCAGACATTGGAATAGGATGCTCCCTCACTTCCACTGGGTCTTTCTCAAATGCCCCCTCCCGAGGGACACCAACTCTGAATAGCAGATTGAACGCAGATCCTTTGGTATTCTTTCTCTGCTCTCTACTCTCTAGCACTCACCCTCATTTAATCTACTATATCTTGTTTTTCTTTCTTTAAGATGTATTAATTTATAAAGACAGAGAGAGACAGGGGGAAAGACAGAAAGAGAAAGAGATCTCCCATCCACTGGTTCACTCCCCAATTGGTTGCAACAAACAGGGCTGGGCCAGGCTGAAGCCAGGTACCTGGAACTCCTTCTGGGTTTTCCACATGGGTAGAAGAGGCCCAAGCACTTGGTCCATCACTGACTGCCTTCCCAGGTGCATAAGCAGTGAACAACACTCACTATGGAATGCTGGCATGGCAAATGGTGGTTTAATCTGTTGCACCACAATGTCATCCCCTATGGTGTTTTTCTTTCTTTGTTTAGCCTTTGGAATGTACAGTCCATGACAGTTAAGATTTTGTTTCTCTGACCCATTCCCCGTGTTTCCTGACACTCCTGGTATAAAGTAAGCACTTAATACATATTTACAGGCCAGTGCCACAGCTCAGTAGGCTAATCCTCCACCTAGCGGCGCCGGCACACCAGGTTCTAGTCCCGGTCGGGGCTCCGGATTCTGTCCCAGTTGCCCTCCTTCCAGGCCAGCTCTCTGCTATGGCCCAGGAGTGCAGTGGAGGATGGCCCAAGTGCTTGGGCCCTGCACCCGCATAGGAGACCAGGAGAAGCACCTGGCTCCTGCCATCGGATCAGCGCAGTGCGCTGGCCGCGGCAGCCATTGGAGGGTGAACCAACGGCAAAAGGGAAGACCGTTCTCTCTGTCTCTCTCTCTCACTGTCCACTATGCCTGTCAAAAGAAAAAAAAAAAAAACATGTTTACTGAGTTAATTGAATGGACAACCCAGTCCCCAAACACATTCCATATCCAGCCCCCCAGGGACAGAGGCCTCAGTCCTTGCCTGAGAGGCACTTTGGTGACTTCTCTGCATTCTGCACTCAGACCTGTGGCATCTCAGCTGCCTTGGCATATGTCAAGGCTCAGCCATGAATGAGTGCTGCTAGGCATTCCATGCATTTAAATGAAAAAGTAATTAAGAAGGGATTCAGTTGGAAACAATTTCTTGACACTGGCTCCAGGCACCTACAGTAATAGTTTTCAGTGATTTTTCTATGTTTCCCTCTTGCATCCACAGTCTCCCTGGCACATCATTAAACAAAACTGGTAGCTGAGTGGGTGACAACATAGGACTATTTGTTATCTTTTCAGCCCACCCAACCCTCCCTACCTCAGATATGGTCTGCAGCATCATGGAACATACCACTAGAAATCTTGCCAAATCCAGCTAGTTTATGGTGGAGAAAGTAGTCATGTGCCTTGATCTAGTACCTGCAGTACAAAACAGTTTCCAACAGAACCACAAAAACATTGTTCGCCTGAAGAGCTCAATGATATCTGGTACACTGATATTGTGTGGGCTTTCTTAGATTTCATAGGCTACTGGGAGACTATCTGAGAACTGAAAACTCCTCCTGTGGCCAGAGGCACAGAGTGGAGCATGCACAGGAAGAGGATGGTTTAGGAGCACAAGGGAGTAGCTCAAATGCTGCAGCCTGTCCTGAGCAACCGTGCCTTTCCAGTGAGATTTGACTGATAAAATGAAGATAGTGTGCATACTGTTCTGCCAGGTTTACAACAGACATGAGCAGCACCACACATCTCTACCAGGACCAAATGTATTTGACAGATTTATGGTTCCAGTGATCTGCGAGATATAATTCTAATGTTCCTAATATTAACTTTGAGGTGGCAATTGGCCAAACAGCCTTCTGCTACCAGCTGGAGACAGGAATAAAATAAAATGATTTGACTGTAATCCCTTTCTTTGGATGATGATTGGACAATTCCTTTTTTTCTTTCTTACCATGGAGTCCTCCTCCATCAGTGGTGGACAGCCACACAACTTAAGGCTAATTGGTCTCTGTTAGAAAAATGTTTCCATTGAAAACTCCCAAATCCCCTTTCCAACTGTGTGTGCCTCTGTGTGTGTGTGTGTGTGTGTGTGTGTTTGCCTTGTAAATTAAGAGGTGGGACACAAAAAGATAGTTTAAAGCAGTTTGTGAAAATGTGGAAGTTGAATAAAATCAAATAAAATTGAATTGAAATATAAACCTTAAATTTTACTATGAAAAATAAATTTAATTACCCATTAAAATGTGTGTAAATGATAGAAAATAGCTTATATTTTACCAAATCATATTCTACGTGTTTTGGTCAAGTAAAAGATAAGTTATTGTTTATTCAGAACATAAACCCTGAGATTGGATAAAAATAGACTGAGATGTGCATATGTCACCTCTAGCATTAACATTTTAATTTAAAATAATTAAAGAGATGTTTTAAAAAATAAAAAACATTACCAAGGATGGTAAAATAAAAATGTGTCATGAATAAAATTGAAATGCTGAGCAATTTTTAAAATATAACAACCAGGTGGGATTTGACTGATGGAGAACTGTCCACAGGAACTGGATCCAAAGCTGATCAAAGAGTGAAACAGTCCTAGCAGTGCTGTGTTCAGAGCCTGGGTCAGTCATGGAGAGCCCTGGACACAATGGAGATGCACCTATTTCTGCTCTTTGCAGTGGCTTCAACAGTCTCTGCCTCAGACCAATTTGTGGATGGCAGCCCTTAATTCAGAGGCCAGGGGTGTTCTAGGTTGGATTCTGGAAAGGACTGAGGAGTTACAGGACAAGAAGAACCTGCCCCCACCACACCCCAACACATGGCTGAGCAAGGGTCCTCTATCACTCTTTGTAGGACTTCAGGTAAATTGTGTCTTTCAAGGAATTGGTCATTTTCATCTGAGCTATCAAATTTGTGAGCATGAAGTGGTTTGTAATATTCTTTTATTTTCCATTTTAATGTCCATGAGATTAGTGTGATGACCTCTATGTCACTTCTGATATCATTAATTTGAATGTCCTCACCCCTCTCCTTTTTGTTTCTCTGGCTCTTTCTTTCCCTATTTTTAAAAGATTTATTTGTTTGAAAGGCAGAGTGATAAAGACAAGTGGAAAGAGAAAAGATCTTCCACTTGTTGGTTCACTCACCAAATGGTTGCAATGCCTGGAGCTGGGCCAAGCCAAAGTTAGGACCATCAGAGGCCCAAGTACTTGGACCATCTTTCACTGCTTACCCAGGCACATTAGCAGGGAGCTGGATTGGAAGTGGTGCAGCTGGAACTCAAACGGGCACTCTGACATGGGGATGCTTCATCACAGGCTGTGACTTAATCTACTGCAGCACATCCAGTGACAGCCCTTTTTAACTCACACCGTGGGAAATCTCCTTCCCTCCTTCTTTCCCACTGGAAGCTGTTTTCCCCTGAGCCCAGGGTCTGTTCTTATCTCCCCTGCTCTGCCTATCCTCTAGCTTCCATTATCATATGAGATCCCAAGAAAAGTCAGCAATAATTACTTTCCTTTACTTGAAGAAACACAAAAATCACGGATAAGTTGGAAAGAGCTGAAAGTAAGACTAAAGTCAAGAAAGCAAGCCACCAAATAGCTTTTAAAGTGTAGACCACTTTAATAGTTGTTCTAATGCACTCATTCTAAATATAATGTTTAACATTTTCTGCTGTGAAGGATTTTTATAAAAAGAAAAAGCATGACTGTCTATCTTGATGTCAATCAAACATTCTAAGAGTTTGGGCTTCCTACTTTAGCAACTCTGTAATGACAGATGCCACTTCATAGTGGTAGTTGCAGATGTGGTGTGGTGAGAACATCTTTTTTTAACAATAGAGTTCTTGATTCTAGGGTACAGAGACCACAGGTGTCTGAGAGTCCAACAGAGAAAGAAGAAAATGTAATCTAAGTCATGACGCTTGGTGTGGTAGCTCAAACATGTCATAGCCTTCTTTTATGAATAGCCACCTGGGTCCGTGTGGATTCTCACTCTGCTATTAGCTGAGGTGGATCCCAAGCCAGCTTTTGAGCACAGAATGGCACTGTTCTCCCAGCACAGTGTGGCATGCAACACCACTAGCCAACAACTTTTTCTTAAGAGGTTTGCATTTGAAAAAGAAGTCCGTTTCTTGACATGTAACTAGATTGCTTGGAAATCTTACATGTACATCACAGACACATACACACACACACACACACACACACAACATTCATTGAGAAGTTGAAGGATGAGAAGACTTGGTCAGCAGTGTCAGAGCAAAAGAATCAGACATAAATGAGAACAAAGACAAGCAATGGAGAGGGTGAACACCCCTCTCCAGTTCCTATTCAGTCTCTCCCTGGGAAATCCACTTGCATTATTCCCATTGGCTTCAGTGATATATTTCTACATACAATCCTCTTTTCTGTGTAAACTGGCTGTAATTTAGTTATGTTACCTTGAAACAAAATTCCTAATCAATGGGATGAATGTATGACTCATTGCCCCCAACTCCATTGTAGGACTCTGATGGCAGAAACACATAATTTTCATTTGTTCATTCAGCTAATATTTATAAAACACTTATTAAGTGGCCAATTTTATTAAGGTTCCTAGAATATGACAATGAATACATACCCAAAATGTTTGTATTAGAGTGGAGTGTGCTATCATGGACAGAGTGGTTAAGGAAGACCTCTCTGTGGAGGAGGTATTCAAGAAGAAACCTGAAGGAGGTAAGGGAATAAATATTGCTGTTGCAGGCAGAATCAACAATACAGGAAAAGGCTCTGAGATGGTAATGTGTTGGGCATTTAGAAATGGAAACTGGAGTGGGAAGAGTGGAGCAATCAAGGAAAAAGGAGGTAGTGAGAGCAACTGCAAAGGAAGCCAGGAGTCATGTTATGTAGGACCTTGGATCAGTGTTTTATTGCGACCAGGATGCTGGGGGACTAGGAGAAGGATAGGGTGGTGTCTTATTAGTGTTTCCATAGGATCTTCCTAGCTGGGGTGTAAAGAACTGTACTGCAGTGAGAGGGCAAGGAAGCTGGAACAAGAGACCAGGTTGGCTGCTCTTGCTAGATCCAGGCAAGACATCACGCAGGCTCTCTCTAAGATGATATGTGGTGGAGGAAGTGAGAAGTAGGTGAATTCAGGACAAGTTCCAAAGACAGAGCTTACAAGATTTGCCATAGAATGTGATATTTAGAGAAAAAGAGGATTTGAGAGTTTTGGCTCAAGTAACTGGCAGAATGCAATTGCCATTTACCGAGATGGGGAAGACTTGGAGAGAAATCGTTTAATAAAGAAAACTAAGAGGTATAATTTTTACATGCAGACTTCAAAAGTAATCTTGGGTATTCAGGTGGAGATGTCAAAGAAGCTTTTGGTTGCACCAATTAAAGCTCAGAAGAGAGTAGATTTAGAGTGTATTTATTTGTCAGCACATACAGGGCTTTACCACCACTATACTGAATGAGGTCACCCAGGTAATGAGCTTAAATAAGACAGAAGTGACAGGACTGAGTTCTGAAAGTTTCAATATATAAAATAGGGGAGAAGGAGAAGCACCCAAGAAAGGGAACCGAGAAGGAGCCCATGTGACATGGGTGGAAGACCAGGAGAGTGAGGCATCCAATGTTGTCAAGGAGAGAGAAATCAGGGATATCGACTGGACCTGGAAGGTTGACAGTGTAAGACCACTGCTAGCCTTGGATGTGGCAAGTTGGTGGTTGGAATGAAAGCCTCAATGAAGAAAGTCAAAGAGAAGCTTGGATAAAGTACGTAAACTGACAAACTAAACATTGCTGAGGGGTATAACTGTGGTAGCATTATTATAAAAAGCAAAGAAATGTTAAAAGCAAAATTCAGTAGTGTATTTATCTAGGGAGGTAGGGATAGGCAGGTGTGACTGGGGAGTCACAGAGAAGAATCCACAAACTGGGAACACTGCATTACTTACATAGGGTACAGTATTCATGGATGCTCACTTTCTTGTTACTCCTTATCTTTTTACCTGGTACAGATGTTTTAGATAACCTTTTGTTTCCAGGCCACATCTTTAAAATTAATTACCAAAAAAAGTATGTATAGTCAGCAAACAAGGTGTTGGAAACATGATAATCTTAAATTTGATGGTGAGATCATAAACACTGGTTTTACTTTGAGGCTTCATTAAACCACACATGTGTTGCACCTATTTTTTATAAGCACAATACATATCACAGCAAAAATTAAAAAAGAGACAGGGAGGTTAACACATGTGAATCTCAAGACAGAAAACACTGAGGAACTTTGATTGAACAGTGGTTTTAGACAGGGGATCAACAGTGATTTCTATAAACTTGGGAATACTATCAGTATGTTTACACATAGAGAGGAATCATCAGGAAAGAAAATATGATGATAGAAGAAAGTAAGAGGATAATTAGAGTTCAACGTAGGAAGTGGGTGGAAATCATTGTGCACCACTGCAATGGGTCTTGGAGATGAGCAGAGGACACTCACAGCCATCCCAGCAGGGAAGGGCCAGTTAGTGGCCCAGAGGGTAGCATAGGGAGCAAGTGACAGCTACTCCCACACTCTGCACACTTTCTAGGTGGTTTTCAGCTGTGGGTGTATATTAGAATCAAACGGAAGCTTTTAAAAAATGCCTAATGCCTGGGGCTTACCTCCCATCAATCAAATCACAGCACTAGGATAAGGGCCTTGGCATCAGTGTCATTTAAAAGCTTCTCCAGAAATTGTAAAGTGCATCCAGGATTGAGAAATGGAGTTCTAGCTTCTGAAAATGTATTGAATCAATAAAACCAGAAGGAAAGTTTCAGTAGTGAATAAGTCTATCACATTTTGGTGTAGCAAAGCACTCAATAACCTGGAAACAGAAATGCTGTTTAGAAAAATGCCTTAGTCTCTAGTTAAGCTGTACCCTGGGATGTCTGTACATTCTCTTCTCTCGGTACAGCTTCTACCCCCAAATCTGCTATCCATAAAACTTCATTAGCATTCCCAAAGAACTTTTCTTTTGGCAGAATGTCACTGTGTGGAAGTAGAATGCGTACTTTTATACCCACAGAAGGGAAAAAAGTGCATGGAAAAGAGGAGCAAACAGGGTTTCCATGGCAGATGTGATTGTTGAATGCAACACATGCTTGATTTTCAGAGTTTCACACAGACCACGGAGCCTCATTCTCCTCTACTCCCTGCAGTATCCTTTGAAGACCCTGTGACATTTGAGACTTAGAGAATCCTTGAAAATAGCTACCCAGATGATTTGCAATCTTTTCTTTTTCAGTATAAACCCCTAACTAGTGTGCCTAAGTAATATGTTGTACTGATATAGGAGCCCAAAGTGGTGTTCTCAGGGTGAAGCTGAATACAGGCCCGGAACCCAGTTCTTTGTGCTCATTTCCTCCCCCACGGACCTCTGGACAGTGAATTTGAAAACCTACAATCCCAAAGATCTAGCCCCTCATACACAGATGAACCAATCGGGGCTGAGAGAACTCCAGTGTCATGCTCAGAGAGGATGAGTGAATGATCCTAGCCAGCAGGTGTTCCTGGATCCCCACTCCTGTGCCTTATCCATCATCAGGTTGACTTCTTCCTTCATGGCTCCAATAAAATGGTTTCAAAATTATTGTACAGAGAATAATTAGGGCCTAATAGACAGTTTATACATTATGGTACTAGAGTGAGGTTTATAGAAGTAGCACATATAAATACAGGACATTTAGTCGAATTAAATTTCAGATTAATAAGAAATTGCTTTTTCAGTATCAATATAGGTAATCCTCAACTTGTGAAGATTTGACTTATGATTTCTTTTTAATTTATAATGATGTTTTTATTTTTTCCTACTAACTAGTCTTCCATGACATCAGACTAAGAAACACAGAGGAATTTTACTTACTTATTTTTAAGGATTTTATGTATTTGAAAGGTAGAATAGCAGAGACAGGAAGAGAGACAGGGAGAGGGGGAGACAGAGAGAGATATCTTCCATCCATTGGGTTACTACCCAAATGGCCACAATAGCTGGGGCTGGGTCAGGCTGAAGCCAGAAGCCAGAAGCCAGGAACCAGGAGCTTCTTCCAGGTCTCCTACATGGGTTCAGGGGCCCAAGCACTTGGGCCATCTTTCACTGCTTTCCCAGGCACATTAGCAGGGACCTGGATGGGAATTAGAGCATCCATGTCTTGAACTGGTGCCCATATGGGATGCCTGTGTTGCAGGTGGAGGCTTAACCTGCTTTGCAACAGTGCCAGCCCCCACAGAGGGATTTTAGATCCCCAGTTTGAGAAGGTTAGTCCTCTCTGCTTGACACTTTTGAAAACCGATAATGTCTTTAGAATCTTAATTATCAAGAACTCAGATCCAGTTCAGCCTTGTCAGGACCTCAGAGGGCTTAAAAAATCCTTTCTGTCTCTGACCAAATTTAGTCCGTTGCACCATAACTGCTTACCTACATAAGCACACCATTTACTCTTGGAATTATCTCTAGCTTGGGTCTCCAGGAAAGTCTCAAAAAAAGATCTAGAGAGACACACATCTAAGAAGAAAAGAGGTGAAAAATGATTCCTTTAATTATGGGATAATGAAGGTCATGCCTACTTGTAATGCTTTGAGTTACCCTTTCCTCCATTTTTTCATTCTCTTTGAGTTGTATCCAGCTTGGAATCTCCAGGACAATCTCAGAAAAGACTTAAAGAGGTAAAAAATAATCCTGAAATGCCTATTTGTCATTAGCTTTGACTGCCTTTTCCCTGTTTTGTTGTTGTTGTTGTTAAATCAAAGAAACAAAAAGATCAAATTAGCCCATTTTTCCTGTGACCCCTTTTTCCTACGGGAGTATTTACAGCGACCAAACAGTGGTCAACAATGGGCAGGTCAACAGAGGAGGAGGGAAAAAAGGAGCAGTAATTCTTATGTGTTCCCTGT
This sequence comes from Oryctolagus cuniculus, assembly GCF_051225735.1. Taxonomy (NCBI): domain Eukaryota; kingdom Metazoa; phylum Chordata; class Mammalia; order Lagomorpha; family Leporidae; genus Oryctolagus; species Oryctolagus cuniculus. The sequence goes on along the minus strand of NC_142879.1, from coordinate 53,250,805 downwards.
TTATTTCCTTATAAATTAGGGTTGACTGTCTGCCTTTGGGAGGGTGAAAGAGAAAAAGTAGAAAATTTGTGTTAAGAAAGAAATTATAGAGAAGGAACAGAAAATCTGAGTTGCTACCTTCACTTAAAATATTTAACAGAATGTGTAGGTGTACAAAGAAATGGGCAAAACGTTACAAGATTTTGCAAGCTAGAATGTACTCTGGTCCTTTATTTCAGCCTAGGGGGCTCTGGCTACTTGTCAAACTGGGAACTGAGGCAAACTAAGCCTGTCTGAACACCCTGCTTGGAAGGAGCCTGCAGAAGAAACAACTAATGGAGATTCACTGGCACCTGCACTCCTCCTGCAAGGCTTCTGGAGAGCAGGAACTTGCTGAGCTGGCTCACTGAATCTCACTACTCTTTCTTCTGAAGACCAGTGCAGAGCCAGTCTACAGCAAACTGTGCCTGCGTCAAGATGCTGGAGCTAAGGGCCCAGGTGTGATCCTGTGCCTGGATAGTTGATTTCTACTCTCTTGTCTGAAAGCTTGAAGATCTGGTTCAGCATGGCACACACCCTCCAGCTGCACTCTAGAGCAACATGACCTTATATCCGTTTAACCCTGAGCCACTATGTATGAGCCCAGCAGCAGACACTCACTAGAAGGATAGTGCTGGCAATGAGTGTGTGGTTTTGAAGAACTACTGGGCCCATTGCAGAGGCAGTGGTTGGGTATGAGTGTGTTGCTTTGCACTTCATTTTGCTTATGCAGTTTTACAACCAATACCAAATAAAGATTATTCTTCTATACTCATATGTTTTCATTGTCTGGATGATTCTTTGATATGTGTCTCTTCCATCAGACTATCAGCTGATCAGAAGTAGGGCTCTTGGTGTCTGTAATATAATGCAAGCACAATAACTGAGTACTCTCAGGTCCCTTTAAGATGTCAAAATCCCCACAGTGATGAAATTGAAAATATCAACTTTGACTGTGCACCTGAATATACAATTCAGCAAATGCTGGGTGTGATAATAATAATAATAAATACTTATATTTAGTCTTTGTCCCTAGTTCCTGGCACAGAGCTTCTAAGACCCATAGACTTTCCTGAGTTAGACAGAGGAGTATCTTTTGCTATCATAATAAGCCCTCTCAATACTATCTGAGTTTATGCTGGTGAAGAGACTATTTTTTTTAAGTTTTATTTTATTTACTTATAAGTCAGAAGTATAGAGGGCAAGAGACAGAGACAGAGAATCTTCCATCTGCTGTTTTATTCCCCCAATGGCTGCAATGGTCTGGTCTTTGCCAGGCTGAAGCCAGAAGCCAAGAGTTTCTTCCAGGTCTCCCTCATGGGTGCAGATGCCCACACATTTGGGCCATCCTCCATTGCTTTTCCAGCTGCATTAGCAGGGAGCTGGATCGGAAGTGGAGCAGCCAGGACTTGAACCAGCACCAATATGGGATGGATGAGCTGCAGATAGTGGCTTAAGCTGCTGCACAGAGCTGGCCCTATAGTAAGGTGACTTCTGATGAGTTCCTACATAGCTTCAGGATTGTGCAAGGGGAACCAGCCATGTGATTAGAGGGATGGAACTTCCAGCATCAGCCTTAGATCTCCAGGGAAGAACAATGGACTGGAAATTGAACCCTCAATCACCAGTGGCCAATGATTTAATCAATTATGCCTGCATACTGGAACTTTCACAAAACCTCTGAAACAATAAGATTTTTTATTTGTATGTATGTGTCTCATAAACACAAAATTAGGAACACAGTAATTCTTCCCACTGTACCCACTTTCCCACACACTCTCCCTCGCCCATTCCTCCTCCCTATCCTGTTGAAATGATAGGATTTTGAGAGCTACTGAGTTGATGAATGTAGGGAGATACTTGGAGGGTGATGACTCGGAAATGGCATGGGGGTTCCTCACAGACCCTGTAAATACCTTGCCCTATGTACCTCTTCCCATTGTCTGCTCCTGAGTTATATTTACAATAAGCAAATTATAGTGAGAACAGTGTTTCCCTGAATTCTATGACCTACTGTTGCAATTTATCAAAACCAAGATACAGTCATGGGTGCCCTCTACTAGTAGCTAAATCAAAAAAAGCGTGAGATGACAATCTGCTTCTTGCAGCTGATCCATAAAGTGAGGGGGGTCTTGTGGAAGTGAGCCCCTAAGCCTCTGGAACCTGATGCAAACTCTGGGACGTTAATGTCAGTACTGAATTGAGGTAGACCACACCCAGTTGGTATCAGAAGAGACCAAAGCGGTGGATGGTTTGCAAGAATGAAGTAGAATGAAAAAAAATGAAAAACATAGATACAGTAGTACCCCCAGACTACCAGTTATCTGTGGTTTCACTTCCCACGGTTTTAGTTAATTACCTACACTCGACTCTGGTCCAAAAACATTAAATGTAAAAATCTGGAAATAAACAATTCACATGTTTTAAATTGTACATCATGCTGAGGACACGATGAAATCTCACACTGTCCTGTTCTGCCTGGGGTGTGAGTCACTTTGTCCAGCATGTCCATGCTGTAAGTGCTACTCACCCGTTAGTCACTCTGTAGCCATCTCAGCGATCAGATCAACTGTCACAGTGCTATGGTGCTGGTAGTAAAGCAAACTTTACTTAACAATGTCTCACAAAGATAGTGATGCTCACCTTTCAGATTTGCCAAAGAGAAGCCATGATGTGATTCCTTTAAGTAAAAAGGTGAAAGTTCTCAATTTAGTAAGAAAAAAAATTCTATACCAAGGTTACTAAGGTCCACAATGTAATAAAATATTTTGAGAGAGAGAAATGCTGTATGTAGAAGGGCCAGTGCCTGGGGTGTCTCACTTTATAATATAACTTTACTGTGTATTGTAATAATTGTGCTGTTTATTACTTGATTTTGTTGTTAATTTTTTACTGTACCTAATTTATAAATTAAGTTCTATCATAGGTGTGTGTATATAAAAAAAAGTATAGTGCATACAAGGTTAGGTACTATTCAAAGTGGTTCTATTGTGGGTATAAGAATGTATCCCTGATGATAAGGGGTGACTATTGTATATGTATACTTTTTGCAATATTATATCAAGGTATATTTGAATGAATATTATTATTAACAATAATAAAATTCTTACAAAATGTGGAAATTGAATTAAAGGCCGGCGCCGCAGCTCACTAGGCTAATCCTCTGCCTTGCGGCGCCAGCACACCGGGTTCTAGTCCCGGTCGGGGCGCTGGATTCTGTCCCGGTTGCCCCTCTTCCAGGCCAGCTCTCTGCTGTGGCCAGGGAGTACAGTGGAGGATGGCCCAAGTACTTGGGCCCTGCACCCCATGGGAGACCAGGATGAGTACCTGGCTCCTGCCATCGGATCATCGCGGTGCGCCGGCCGCAGTGCACCGGCCGCGGCAGCCATTGGAGGTTGAACCAATGGCAAAGGAAGACCTTTCTCTCTGTCTCTCTCTCTCTCTCTCTCTCTCTCTCACTGTCCACTCTGCCTGTCAAAAAAAAAAAAAAAAGGAAATTGAATTAAAAGATGAGTTTAGTTTGGTGCAAACGTTTTTGAAATCAATGAACAGTTTTAATCATAATATGTATTTCCTTTAACTTTCTGAAGTACTTTCATGCATTTAAAGTAAGCATGATTATATATTAAATGAATGTTAGCTATTAAGAATTCAACTAAACGAGCATTAGGATACACAATGGGACAATGTATAAAATAGTTAAAAATAGTTTTGGCGTAGGTGCTGTCTTAGTTCTTGTGTGTTGCTATAACAAATACCTGAGGCTGAGTACTTTATAAAGAAGAAAGATTTCTTTTGACTCACAGTTCTGGAAGCTAGATTGGGCAACAGCATGTGGGAAGACCTCCCTGGCTGCATCACAACAGTAAGAGAAACAGAAAGAGAAATACTGTATGCAACAGAGGCCATGGTGTGGGGTGGACTCATTCAATGACAACTGTTCTTGAGAGAACTAACCCAGTCACAGGAGACTTGACTCAGCTTCACCAGACAGCATTAGTCCACTCAAGGAGTAGGAGTCCCCAATACCTAATTATCTCCCACTAATCTCCACCTCCTAAAATTTCCACCATCTCAATACCAACACAGAATCAGGCTTCCAGAACATGAACCTTTTGGGGACAAATGGTGTTCAAACCGTAGCAGATGCCAATACATCAAAATTGGCTCCTCTTCAGATGCTTTACTCAGTGTACCAACCACATGTTAGTCTGAACACTCACACAAATAAACACCTAGAATGTAAAAGGTGAAACACAGATGTAATACAACAGAGTGGGTCTGTGCTAGGGAGGGAATGAGTGCTGACAGATGATAAAGAAGAAAATGAAGGCCTCAATTCTGTACAGAAATGTAGTGAAAAGGACAACGAGGAACTTCAAGAAGGAAGCACAATGTAACCATGTTGAATAATGCAACCCAATTACTAAACAGGAGCAGAGTTGTCATCAAAGGAAAGTTTGTTGCTTATCTAGTGCAGAAGCTGACTCTTGCCTTGACTTCACCCCTCTAATCATCATTTGCTCCTCAACTGAAAAATTCTTTCACTCACCCATTCATTCATTATTTATTGGGCAACCACCAGATACCAGGCACTGGAGATGCAACAGTCAAACAAAGCACCTGCTGTTATCACACAGCTGATTCCTATGTGAGTGCTGGAAGCAACTTTGGGGTGTGGGAGAGGATGGGCTAGGGTATCAGCTGTTGCTGGCTCCATCAGGGGCTCTTTGAAGGTCTCACTTTGTGTGTACAGTGAGCTGAAATTTGCCAGCATCCAGTTAAAGGAAAGAATGGAAAGGTACATCTGCCATTCTAATTGGTCAGCCTCCTCTTCATCACAGGTTCCTTTTCCATGGAGAAACTCCTGTTCTGAGATTCTCAGGGGACTCAGCAGCTTTTTGAGTTTTAGTGGTCAGTAAACCTGGTTACCGGCTTTCCCACTGTGGGGCTTCAATGGCCCACATCATGAGTAGCCCCATTAAGACCAGGTCAACATGGGTTCCTGATCATGAAATGAGCTCTGGGGGCTCCTCAAACCACATTTGTTTGCCAAGACAGAAATGCCCTGGGCATGGATAATGAGATTCCCTCTTTCCCAGTGCCCTGCTCTCCCAGTGCCCAGCCTTCATTGCCAACACTGTGTCTTCCATCTCTGGGGTCTTTTTTGGACTCAGGGACAGCAGCCTCTGCCCTATTTCAGCAGTCACTCTGTTGAACAGGGCCTTGGGCCATCATTGTTGCCATCTGGAGCTCACAGGCAGAAAGGCCATGGGACATTTGTCCTTCATTCTCAGAGTATCTCATGGAGAAATATTTGTGGACTGGTCAGAGACATGCTGGTCCTTGTGAGTCTCCTTTTCACACAGCAGAAATGAGAGTACTCTTGCATGGGAGAATAAACATCTGTGGTTCAGGCACAAAGGAGTCTGAACTTAGATATAAGTTGCTTGGGTGAGGATGAGAATTTGCCAGCTGCTCTGCACTTTAAGACCTTGGGGTTCCTTATCTCCTAGAAAGTTGAATTCAGTTGTAGCCCTCCAAATGGGGGAAACAGTAGCCACTGGTCCCAGCTGGATTGCTGCTGGGTGATGCAGAGCTAGTTTGCATAGCCACACTAGGCAGTTCTGTAGCACTCCACAGATAGGCAGTACATAAAATAATTAAGAAGGGGTGTCATGTTAGAAGGTGATAAGTGCTATGGAGAAAAGTATATCTTGATAGTGAGTACAGTTTACACTAGAAATTAGGGACATGTTGTGGCAGTGCGGGATCCTGTCCCATCACCTTCTGAAATTATTATTGCCATGGTAACCAACAATCTTCTAATCACCATTGGTGACCTTGACATTTTAGCCCTTTTATATTTGCTGTCTCTGCATCATTCAACCCCATGGAATGCTCTCATCTTCTTTAAATTCTCATAGCTTTCTAAAATTTGTTATCATTTTTAATAGACTTTGTTTTTTTAGGGACGTTTCAGATTCATATCAAAATTGGGCAGAAGATACAGAGATCTTTCATATAGCCTCTGTCCCCATACATGCATAACTTCTCCTATTACCAATGAGAAAGCCTGGGAATCAGAACTACATAGCAAGCTTTGTTCAATACAACAGTTACACTTGTGGACACGTGTTAACAAAGTCATGTTAAAAACTACAAATCTAGGGAATACTTTGAAGTATCTGAGTGGTCAATCACTAATTCATTACTTTCATATTTATAATGTACCACATTTCTGAACAAAAAGACATACTAACTCTAAAACTGTCTATGTTTTAAGCTCTAAAGCTTTATCAATCAATTGTGAACTTAAGAGCATTCTAACTATGAGGATGAAGAAAATGATACAGGATTTTTTTGGAGTTAACTCATGTTAAGTTAGTTATATGCCTATATACCTTTCCAATATGCCTTTTCTATTCTGATTTTCAATAAGAAGTTGGAAAACTACCTAAGAAAAGTTCATGATCTTAGGAGACAAACCTATTTCAATGGTTTTTTCCCAAGAAGATGCCTGCAGAGTCACAAAGAAACATGACCAGAGTCTTTCCTTCATGAGTTTCACTAAGTGGGCTGTAAAACAATGACACAGACTGAGAAAACTGCAGTTGTTACTGAAGAGATGGAAGAATCAGGATGAGAACATAGGGTTGGCACACAAGATCACCTCTGCCCAGCTTGAATCCAAGATAAAATCTCTGCCATTATGGGCTGATTAAGCAAAAGCGATTTTAGCCAGGCTTTAAACAAGGAGGAAAAGATAAAAAGCTAAATCATTTAATTTGAGTCAGCACAGGGTCAAGTATAGGTATTAAAATGTTCACTGAACAAGATAAATGAGAACATTCCCTTTGATCATCTTTATAAGTGACTATAATATGATAGAAGGATAAAAGCATCATTTAATACCTGTCAGAAACTGGTAGGTTTATTTTCATGTCCAGAATATTAAGTCAGAAGAAAAAATAATTCTAGCTTTGAGCTTTAAAATCTGTTTATAAAATGCATACACAGTTTGCACACCAGTTAAATTTCTAGATGATGAAGAGCCACAGAATGCAAAGACATTTCTTAGTAATGAACACAAGATTTCAAGGATGGTTTTCCAATATGAGAGTTAAGGTGATGTGATTATATTTGTAAAATTAAAAAACCTTTAAAAGCTGTGAAAATCATTGCTGAAAACTCCTTTGACTCTTCACGTCTCTGTCTCATGCCTATATTTCTTTTTTTTTCTTTTTTCTTTTTTTACAGGCAGAGTGGACAGTGAGACAGAGAGAGAAGGAGAGAAAGGTCTTCCTTTGCCATTGGTTCACCCTCCAATGGCTGCTGCAGCCGGCGCACCACGCTGATCTGATGGCAGGAGCCAGGTACTTATCCTTGTCTCCCATGGGGTGCAGGGCCCGAGCACTTGGGCCATCCTCCACTGCACTCCCTGGCCACAGCAGAGAGCTGGCCTGGAAGAGGGGCAACCGGGACAGAATCCGGCGCCCCGACCAGGACTAGAACCCTGTGTGCCGGCACCGCAAGGCGGAGGATTAGCCTAGCGAGCCGCGGCGCCGGCCCTCACGCCTATATTTCAAAGTCCATTTCTCTGGGGCTGAGTAATTTGGGGCTGGACCTTGTTTTAATTAAACTTCTTATTTTGGGGCTGGCACTGTGGCGCAGCAGGTTAACTCTCTGGCCTGAAGCGTTGGCATCCCATATGGGCTCCAGTTCAAGACTCGGCTGTTCCACTTCCGATCCAGCTCTCTGCTATGGCCTGGGAAAGCAGTACAAGATAGCCCATGTCCTTGGGCCCCTGCACCCACATGGGAGACCTGGAAGAAGCTCCTGGCTCCTGGCTTCGGATCGGGGCAGCTCTGGCCATTGCAGACAACTGGGGAGTGAAACAGCAGATGGAAGACCGATCTCTCTCTCTCTCTCTCTCTCTCTCTCTCTCTCTCTCTCTCCTCTCTAGTGTAACTCTGACTTTCAAATAAATAAATAAATCTTTAAAAATTATTTTGAAATAATTATAGATTCATATGTGGTTGTCAAAAAATAATGCAGAGACATGCCACTTGTCCTTTAGCCAGGTTCCCAGATGGTAGCATAATGCTGAACTGCAGTACTTTCATCCCTCCAGAATCTTGACATTAATGCCACCAAGATGTAGAACATTTCCATCAACACCAGATCCTCCATGCCACTCTCTCGTGCACATCAGGTTCCCTCCCCCATCCCATCCCCTTTTTACACCTTCACAACCACTAATTCATTTCCCATATCTATAATTTTACCATTTCATGAATATTGTATAAATGGAACCATACAGTACATAACCTTTGAGACTGGCTTTTTTGCCCACTAAGCCTAAATTTCTGGAGACTCATCCACATCATTATGTGTATCAGTAGTTTGTCACTTCTTATTGTTGCATAGAGATTCATGATATCAATATATCACAGTTCATTTAACCACTCACCTTTTGAAGGTCATTTGGGTTGTTTCCAGTTTTCTGTTATAAATAAAATTGCTACGGACATTCATGTACATGTTTTATGTGAACACAAGTCTTCATTTATCTGGAAATAGTTCCCAGGAAAGTAATTTCTAGGTTGTATGTCATTGCATAATATATTTTTTAAAGAAACTCTCTAAATAGAATGGTTGTATCATTTTTAAAAATTTACTTATTTGAGAAGGAGAGAAATAGACAAAGAAAGGAACTTCCATCTGCTGGTTCACTCCTCATATTCCTGAAATTCTTGGGGCTGGGCAAGAGACAGAGCTAGAAGCAAAGAACATAATCCAGGTCTCCCACATGAGTGACAGGAACCCAAATCAGTTAAGCCATCATGACTACCTCCCAGGGTCTGCATTAGCAGAAACTGGAGTCAGGAGCTGGAGTTGAGTATAGAAGCCAAGTACTCCAACGTAAGACACAGACATCTCAAGGTATCAAACCACTAGGCCAAACACATGCCCTGTTCACACTGTTAAACCGTTACGAATGTTAAAATGTTTTACAATTTTAACATTACTGACAATGAAGTGTGGTTGATACATTTTATCTGCATCCTTATGAAAATGAAAGATTTCATCAGTTTTTAATTTTACCCTTTTTAATGCATGTGTGGTGAGATGTCATGTGCTTTTATCCATTAGTGGTCAGCTTGTTAAATATCTTATTGGCCTCAGTGTTATGTCTCTGTGAGACTTTTGGCCATCTTCCAATTGAATCACCTGGTTTGGGATTGTTGGTTTTTTAAAGTTTTTATGTAGTCTAGATACAGCCCTCTGTTGCAATGTTTTCTCTCAGTTGATAGCCTGTCTTTTGTTCCTATTAAAGGAGTGCTTGAAAAGAATGTGAATTCTGCTGTTGTTGGATAGAATGTTCCATAAATGTTAATGAGACTTGGTTGAAGGTGGTGTTGAGGTATTCTGTATCCTTGCTGAATTCTAATTGTTTTGTCAACTTTGGAGAGAGGAATATTGAAATCAACAACTGTCATTGCAGTTTTTAAATTTTTTCTTTTTTTAAGATTTATACATTTATTTAAAAGGCAATAGTTTACAGAGATAGGGGGACAGACAGAAAGATCTTTCATCTGCTGGGTCACTCCCCAGATGGCCACAATGGCAAGGGCTGAGCCAAGCCAGAGCCAGGAGACAGGAGCTTCTTCCAGGTCCCCCACATGGGTGGCCGTCTTCCGCTGCCATTAACAAGGAGCAGGAATCAGAAGTGAAGCAGCCAGGACACAAACCAACACTCATATGGGATGACAGTGTCTCAGGAGGTGGCTTTACTCACTATACCACAGGGCTGGCCCCATGATTCTTTTAATTTTTTATTTGTTTCTCCTTTCAATCCTACCAATTGTTGCTTCATGTATTTTTTTATTTTTTTTAACTTTTATTTAGTAAATATAAATTTCCAAAGTACAGCTTATGGATTACAATAGCTTCCCCCCCCCCCATAACTTCCCTCCCACCCGCAACCCTCCCAATTCCTGCTCCCTCTCCCATTCCATTGCTTCATGTATTTTGCACTTGTATGGGGCATACATATTTAGAATTTCTATGTTTTCCTGGTGGATTAACCCTTTTGTCATTATGTAATGAACCTCTCTGTTTCCCTAATTTTCTTTTCTCTGACATATACTTTATGTGATGTTAATATTACCACTCCTGCCTTGTTTTGATTAATGTTTGTATGATATATCTTTTTCTATTCTTTAACTTTCGGTCTACCAGTGTCATTATTTTTGAAGTGAGTTTCTTGTAGAGACCATATAATTGGGTTATGCTTTTTAATATATTCTATTGATCTCTGTCTTTTGGTTGATTTATTTTCATTTATTGTGAGATCCCTCTGTTCTTTGTATAATGAGCGATGCTCTATCAGAACCTAGACATTTTCATATTATGCTCTGAAACTCTGGATCTTATCTAAGCCTTTTCATTTATCTGCCCTTTGCTAGCACTCCTCATTACTGTGAGACTGAGTATAAGTTGGCTGCATTGACAGCTGTGTGTGGAGAGGCTCTTCAACACTACTGAATGGGGTGGGAGTTTTGGCTCCTCACGAGTCCTCCACTGACACCACAGTGGGGTTGGCCTCCTTCCTACTTGGTGATGATCAAAGTCCCAGTTCTCTACTAGGCCTCCTCTGATACCATCCTAGCAGAGAGGAGAGGGGTGCCAGATTACTGCTGAGAGCAGAAATCCAAGTTTCCCATGCGGTTTCTGCTGACACCACACAACGGAGGCACGTCATCAAAGCAGATAGAAGTCCTAATGCCCTGCCTGATCTTTTCTGGAATGACCTGGTGAGGATATTGAGACAATTTGTTACAGCCCATGATGCTAGAAGTCTTTTCTCCTAATGTAATCTTTGCTAATGGGGATGGTGGTGGGTTTGGATGCATGCTAGTGATGTGGGCAATGAATTTAATTTTAATTTAAGTTTTAATCCAGGCTCTTACCTCCCACAGAGACAAAAATACTAAGCAGAGTTTTACATCCAGGAGCTATACCACCTTCGCAGGATCACCATCTGAAAAATAATCGTCTGGGTCCTATGAGTATGTGTAGCAGGAGACAGCTAAATATTTTTTAATACTCTCAGAACCACTGTTCTTAACACCTGCCATCAAAGGAAACTAGTTTGCCAAAGCCTAACAAAGTTGGGTATTTATCAGGATCTAATTGACCTGAGAGAATTGAAATACTCAACTCTAGCTCCCTCTAGCCTTCCTACCTAACCAAAAAGGGAACAGATTGTGACACCTTCCCTTCACACAGTACCACCCCATCAGTTGGTTCATACGGAATAACAGGCATTACAGTTTAACAAGATTCAGGCGCCACTTAAGAAAGAATCTCTAGAGGTGGGTGCTGTGGCCTAGCGGTTTACACCACTGCCTCCAGAACCAGCATCCCACATGGAGGTTAGTTCGAGTCCCAGCTGCTCTACCTCTGATCCAGCTCCCTTCTAATGCACCTGGAAAAGCAGGGAAAGATGGCCCTAGTCTTTGGGCCCCTGCACCCACGTGGGATACCAGGATGACGCACCTGGTTCCTGGCTTCAGTCTGGCCATCTGGGGAGTGAACCAGCAGATGGAAGACCTTTCTCTCTCTCTCTCTTTCTCTCTCTCTCTCTCTCTCTGCCTCTCCTCTCTAGTGTAACTCTGCCTTTCAAATAAATAAATAAGTCTTTAAAAATACTAAGCAGAAATTGGTATGGTGTCCAAATATGAACAGTAAACATACATTCACTCTCAAGCGTGGGCTGCCTTACACAGAGAAATACACAACATGAATGGGCCTTAGAGTTGCCCATAAACCAGGGCGGAAAGTGAAACCGAAGTCAGTACCTGTGACAGGAAGGTCTACCGCAGAACAGGAAGGCAGGGGGATGGAGATGGTCCGTCGGAGCGCAGAGATGGTGCAGTACCTCAAGGTCCAAGGCAGGAGAGGGCCCTTGGGGTCTTCCACCCCTTGTATCTCCTCTGCTCGGGGGTCCTGAATGCACCAGAGGCATCGTGAGAAGGCAGATTTTTTTGACTGACAAGTCGGGGGAGCGCGGCTTCTATCTTCCGACTCAGTACACCCAACTGATTGCCTGCCTATTTCCGGCTTCGCAGACCTGACTGGTTGCCTGCCTATTTATCCTACATCGATTGTATTGTTTAAATTCGTTGTCATGCTAGTCTCTTCTTTCTCTGGTCCTGTAACAGGTGACTCAAAAGTTTAAACTGTCTACAAGGTATAGCACCCTCGGGTGGCTACAGGTTATTTTGCTGTTTTAAAAACAGGGCCTGATCTTCATAAAAACAAATTTAGTTTGTAACTGGCCCATTTTTGCTTCTGTACCTCTGCTTGCTTGATAATGGTCAAGGCCATCAGACTATGGTTTCTCCTGTCTTCTCTTGGCTGCAGCCACAAGAAAATACAAGTGGCGCCAATGTCAGTGACACCATGCTTGATCCCAGGAACAATTGAATAATTGAATCATTACATTTTTCAATATAGTTATGAAGAAACTGGCTAATTGGCCAACTGCTTCTCCCTTCTGTATGCCTGCTTTCTGGTTGCACAAGCCTGCATGCATAATTAAATGACTGATAAAAAGTACGTTTTGCCTTTAAAACACACAGCCCCCCCCCACTCTCCCCATCCCCCCACCCCCGCCACCCCCCAACTCTCCCCACCCCCCCACCCCCGCCACTGCCAACTCGTGGCTGTCTTCTCTGGACTTGCTCTCTGAGAGGGCATTCGCTAGCTGGCTAATAAAGACTCCTAATTTGACCTTGAAAGTCTCACTGTTTTTAATCTGTGCACCCCACAACAGTTCTTCAGTAAGAGAGAGAAGGCTTCTGTTTGGGCTTTTTGAATCTGCCTGTTGGCATTTGTGGGATGCCTACGTAAGCAAGTCAAAGTCTGACATATATGAGCCACCTTCTGATCCTGCAGCAAAATCCTGGAAAACTCCCCACCGTTTTGTTCCCTGGATCCTCGGCTTTGTAATCAGTTCTGCCACATTTTCACGATTCAGTCTTCTTCACTGTTACAGTTGTTTTTAATTAAGACATAAATCATATGCCATAACATTCACTATTTAAAGATCTATAGCTCAGTGACTGAGTATATTTTACAAGGTGCAGCCTTCCCCACGAAGTAATCTTAGAACATTGTTGTCACTTCAGAAAGGCACCCTTTTCCTTGAACAGAGGCTTTATTTGTCTCCCCCCACATTCCCAGCCTTATAGAAATAGAAATAGAAACAATTGGGAAAATGAATGATACTCTCCAACAACCACTTACATGAGAGGGCTTCAAAAAGTTCATGGAAAAATGGAGTTCAAAAATAAGTTTATTTTGGTGAAAACAATTTTGAGATCCAAGCGTAGTTTTTCACCATATTATTTTCCATGAACTTTTTGAAGGCTCCTCATGTGGTCTGTAAGAGAGAGAATTAAGAACTTGGCCCATGTGTTTACAAATCACAGATTTTGAAAAATTTCATGAGGGCCAACTGCAAGCTGGAGAGCCAATAGTGATGACTCAGTCCAAGAAACTGGACACCTCAGAGCCAGGAAGACTGATGGTACAGCCTCCCATCGGAGACCACAGACCCGTGAACCTTCAGAAGGCTTCGAGTGCAAATCTCAGAGTCCAGATGGTCAAGAATCTGGAATCGGATGCTCAAGGGCAGCAGCATAAGAAAAATGCTGCTCCAGGAAGGAGGAGAGGCTACCAAATGACTGGTGCTGCCCACATGAAGAGCAGGTCTTCCTCACTCAGCTCACCAATCTTCTTCCAAACATCCTCAAGCTAACCCAGAAATATACCATTTCTATAGACATCCCTTAGTTGCACCCCCCAAATTAACCATCACATGCACCTTGTAGCTTAAATTACAACTTCAATGATTTTTTATTACCCAATACTATTCCACTGTAGGATGTGCCACATTTGGTTTATCTGTTCATCAGCTGATGGACATTTGATTGTTTCATTTTTTGGCTAGCATGATTAATGCTACTATGAACACTCATGTACAAATTTTTGTTCGGACATGTTTTCCATTTGGTTGTATGTATTCCTAGGAATGGAATTTCTGGGGTACACAGTAATACTATGTTTAAATTGTTGAGCACTTTAAAATTATTTTCTTAAGTGACTATATCATTTTATATTCTTACTAGCAATGTATGAGTTTGCCAATGTCCTCACATACTTATCAACATTTGTTACTGTCTTTTTAATTGTGGCCACCCTAATGAGTATGAAGTTGTATCTCATTGTATTTTCCAGTTCTATTCCCCTAATGATAGATGGTACTGATGTGACTATTGGAGATTTTTGTATCTTCTTTGAAGAAATATCTATTTAAAGCAGTCTCCTATTTTTAAATTGGATTGTCTGTTTATTGTTTAGCTGTAAGAGTTCTTCATATATTTTGGGTATGAGATCCTCATCAGATATATGATTTTCAGTTATTTCCTCCTACTCTATGAGTTATCTTTTCAATTTGTGGATAATTTCCCTTGACTTTCAGTATTTTCTTATATTTGTGTAATATATAATGATCAAGATTTGTAGTTATACTGGGTAGGAAGAATAAGAAATCTTATATCCAATCAATTTTCCCAGGAGAACAAGTCTACACCACGGATAATATCTTAAATTTCAAAAAGCATCAGTGAGTAAAAATTAAAGAACAGCAAGAACTGGAGGCTGGCTAGAAATTTTCCTATGATACTGTTTCCTCCATAAAATGGACCATAATCGGATACACATGTGAGGTTAACACAGCTTCCAGGTCACTTCCAGATGGTGAGATGCTTCAACCTCCTGAAAGCCCCTGAGCCTCAGAGCTGGTGTTGCTCACATGCTGGCAGGGAGTGGATAACAGAGAGGGTTTCCTCAGAGCATAAAGTGAACTCCTGTGGACAGTGAGCAGTGGCAGTAGAAAGAGCCCATTCCACTCCTGCATTACATTCCTGGGAAGTAGAAACGGAGAGCCCATATGGCTCTATCAAAGCTCTCATCTCATTTTGGAAATGGAGGGACAGGTTCCCTCGATCCTCTCTTTTTATTTTGTGATAGAAACCCTAAAGGAAAACAAACAGTATTTCTAACAGTGATGTCAGCAAGAGGGCAGACTAGGAAGCCCTGAACCTTCCTTACCCATCAAAGTCTCACTGACTCAACAATAATACGCAGAATAATTCCATTTATGAGAAATCCATAAACTAGTTGAGAGGACTGTGTATCAGAAGCAAAGTCAAGCCAGTAACACTGAAGCTGGCAGGAATATCTAAAATACTCAATTACCACAAACCCTTATCCCAGCACATGCTTTATGATATGGAGGGAACTGCCCAATTTTAGCTTCTTCTTAGGAAAGGGAAGGAAAGGACAGAACCATAAGTCCAATGTTCTGATATTTCTGGTGACTTCCCATGATCCTGTCTTTTATTTCCTTTTCTCAGAGCACTTATGGGACCCAGCATACTCAAGTTACCCTAGGGCCACTGAGAACAAAGGCTACCACTTGAACTAACAGGTTACAACATGCCACGCATCCTATCCCCCCGGTTCAGTGTAAGAAGAGTAAATGAAAACACACCTCACAGATCCTTTCTGGGGATGGAAGGAAACAACAGAACTATACAATTAATGTTCTGATTTTTCTGAAGCCTGTTCATGGTGTTGGCTTCTGTCTCACCTCTCTTGAAATGCACCCAGAAACCAGTATATCCTAGACACTTGGGAGGCACTGAGAACAAAGATGGTGATTTGAACTAGCAAAAAAGGTTTAGGAGGTCTTTAGACTCTCTGGCTTGCCTGACTGGGATTTTTTTCCTGGTATGAGACCAGTCCAGGAAGACTGAGAAAGGTAGCCATTTTGTCCAGTGTACAAAGATCCCAAAAAGAGTCTAAGAAAATAAAGTAACAGGGAAATGTGTTCTAAATAGAAGAACAAAATCAATCTCCAGAATAGATTATTTTTTATTTATATTTTTTAAGATTTATTTTATTTATTTGAAAGAATTACAGAGAGAGGTAGACACAGAGAGAGACAGACACCTTCCATCTGCTGGTTCACTCCCCAGATGGCTGCAATGGCTGGAGCTGAGCTGCTCCAAAGTCAGGAGTCAGGAGCTTCTTCCAGGTCACCCATGTGGATACAGGGGCCCAAGGACTTAGGCCATCCTCCGCTGCTTTCCCAGGCACATTAGCAGGGAGTTGGATTGGAAGTGGAGAAGCCGGGCCTCAAAGCCCATATGGGATGCTGGCACTGCAGGCCAGGACTTTAACCTGCTGTGCCACAGTGCCAGCCCCCAGAAATAGATTCTAATGAAACAGAAAAAAGTGATTTATCTGACAGAGGATTCAAAATAAATGTTGAAAATATGTTCAATTAGGTCAGGAGAACAATACATCCATAAAATGAGAATGGCAACAGAGAGACCAAGTACAAAAAAGTACCAAAAAGAACAGAAATAATGAAGCTGAGTAGTACGTTAACCAAACTGAAAAATTCATTACTGGGGCTTAACAGTAGACTAGACAAAGCAAAAGAAATGGTCAAGAGAACTCGAACAGGTCATTGAGAGTCAAAGAAGCAAAAAGAATTTAAAGAAGTGAAGAAAATGTAAGGAACTTATGGAAAACTATCAATCCGATGGATATAGTCATTTACAGAGGTAACAGAAGGCTAAGAGAGAGGGGGAAAGAAAGCTTAGCCAAAGAAACAAAACTTCCCAAATCTGGAGGGTGGAAATGGGCACTCAGATCTAGGTAGCCAAATGAACCCCAAATAAGGTGAAACTAAAACAATGTACACTGAGAAATAATATAATCAAATTTCCCAAAATCATAAATGAAGAGTGAATTTTGGAAGTAACAAGAGTGGTGTGTTCCATATAAGAAAGTCTGTATTATACTATAACTAGATCTCTCAACAAAAACATTGCAGGCCACAGGAAAATGAAATGCATTTTAAGTGCTGAGAACAAAAGAACAAACAAAACCTGTAAACCCAGCATATGATATCTGGTAAAAACCATACTTCAAAAATGAAGGAATGCAAATATTTTACAAAGCAGTTAAGATGCACTTGGGATGTTCACATTCCATATTAAAGGCCTGAATTTCAGTCTCAGCTCCACTTCCAGTTACAGCTTCCTGCTAATGTGCACCCTGGGAGGTAGCAAGTTTCACCTCAAGTTCTTGAATCTCTGCTACTCATGTGGGAAAACTGAATTGAATTCCTGGCTTCTGGCCTTGGCCTGGCCCCATCCCTGGCTATTGTAGGCATCTGGGGAGTGAAGCAGCAAATAGGAGATTTCTCTTTCTCTCTCTCTTTCCTCCCTTCTCCCTCCCTCTCAAATAAATAAATAAAACATTTAAAAGCAAAAAAAAAAAAAAAAGACCTGAAGGAGAGATAAAGATGTCCCAAATTTTTTTTAAAAAGGCTAAAAGAATTCATCACCACTAGACTTGCATTACACAGCAATTCATCAATTTTGAACAAAAGGGCATGACTATTTCAACAGGTGAGACAAAGCACTTGACAAAATTTCACATCCTTTCATGATAATAATGTTCAACATGGCAGCAATAGAAGGAAATTACCTTAACCTAATAAAATCCATGTATGAAAAAGTAATAGCACTCTGGGGGGGGGGGGAAGGAAGACCTAAATGAAAGATCTCTGCGAGTGAGAGTGACATCCCAGTGGAAAGAACGGGGCCATCAAAGAAGGAGGTACCTTTCTCTGAAGGGAGACGAGAACTTCCACTTTGACTATGGCCCTGTCAGAATAAGATCAAAGTCGGCAAACTCAAAAGGCTTCCATAGCCTTGGCAACTCATGACTAGAGCCTAGGGAGATTACTGACGCCATAAACAAGAGTGTCAAATCGTTAAGTCAACAGCAGGAGTCACCGTATTCTTACTCCTCATGTGGGATCTGTCCTTAATGTGTTGTCCAATGTGAAGTAATGCTGTAACTAGTACTGAAACAGTATTTTTACACTTTGTGTTTCTGTGTGGGTGCAAACTGATGAAATCTTTACTTAATATATACTGAATCTATCTTCTGTATATAAAGATAATTAAAAATGAATCTTGATGTGAATGAAATGGGAGAGGGAGTGGCAGATGGGAGGGGTACAAGTGGGAGGGAAATTATGGGGTGGGGGAAGCCAATGTAATCCATAAACTGTACTTTGGAAATTTATATTTACTAAATAAAAAAAAAGAAAACTAAAAAAAAAAGAAAAAGTATATAAACTTTCGAATCCGTTGGGTTATTGGGTACTCCCTTTCCTAGAATATCCTCATATGTATAATAAACCTAAATGCCTTTTCTTCTGTTAAAAAAAAAAAAAAAGAAAAAGTCATAGCAAACAGTGTTGAGTATACTCAACAGTGTATTTCTCTAAGAAACAGAACAAGGAACACCTACTCTTGCCACTCCTATTCACTACAGTACTGAAAGTCCTAGCCAGACAAATTAGGCAAGAAAAAGAAACAAAAGGCATCCAAGTCAGAGAAGATAAAGTAAAATTATCTCCTTTTGCAGATGACCTGCTCACAGGTGAATAAAAATCTAAAGACCCAAAACAAAACGAACCAAAACACTTAGAGCTAATGACTTCAGTAAAACTTCAGTATACATAATCAACATACAAAAATCAGCTGTGTTTCTAAATGCTAATGACAAACTGTATGAAAAGGAAAGTAGTCCCATTTATAATAGTATCAGGAATAATGTAACATTTAGAAATAAACTCAGCCACGAAGATGAAAACCACAAAATACATATGAATGGAGTCAAGGAAGACAGAGTGGATGGGAAGACATGCTTGATTCATGCATTGGAAGGCTTGCATTTGCTTAAATGGTTGTCGCATCCACAGTGATTGACAGATCCAATGCATTCCCTATAAAAATGCAAGCGGCATTTTTTACAGAGAAAGAAAAACAATCCTAAAATTTATAACGAACCACAAAGGACCACGAATAGTCAAAACAATTTTGATAAATAAGAACGATACTGGAGGCATCAGACTTCTTGAATTGAAAATATATTACAAAGCTTTAGCTATTAAAACAATCTGGTTCTGGCAAAAAAAAATAGACGTTTGGATTAATGGAAAAGAATAGAGAAAATATAAACAAACTCATATATAAATGGTCAAATGATTTTTTCTAGCCAAGCATGCAAAATTGAGGAAAAATCTCTTCAACACAGATAATAATTAAACATACATGGGGCCGGCACTGTGGCGCAGTGGGTTAAAACCCTGGCCTGAAGCACCGACATTCGGCATCCCATATGAGCACCAGTTCCAGTCCTGGCTGCTCTACTTCCAAGCCAGCTCTCTGCTGTGGCCTGGGGAAGCAGAAGATGGTTCAAGCCCTTGGGCCCCTGTACCCACGTGGTAGATCTGGAAGAGCTCCTGGCTCCTGGCTTTGGATCAGCTCAGCTCCATTGCTGCCATCTGGGGAGTGAACGAGTGGCTGGAAGACCTCTCTCTGTCTCTACCTCTCTCTCTAACTCTGTCTTTCAAATAAATAAAATAAATCTTTAAAAAAATAAATAAAACAAACATAATAGATATAATAAATAACAAATATAATAAATAAAATAAATAAAACAAAACTATAAAATTAGAACCTTATACACAAAATTAATTCAAAATGAATAAAAATTAAAACAAAATCTATAACTAAATATAGAAGAGAACATGAGGAAAAACGTCATGGCACTTATCTTGGCAACGATTTCCTGGATATGAAACCAAAATCACAGGATGCACAGCAAAAATAGACATTTGGGACTACACCAAACTTAAGAGCTTCTGCGTAATGAAGGACACAGTGAACAGAGTAGAAACACAGTCTATGGAATGGGAGAAAATATTTATAAACCTTGTATCTGATAAGTGTCTAATATCTAAAGTATATAAGAAACTCCTTCAACTTGAAGACAAAAGAACAAATAACTGGGATTTAAAAGTGGGCAAGGACTTGAATAGACTTTTCCCCAAAGAAGGCATACAATTGACCAAGAGATATACAAAAAGGTTTGCCACATCATTAATCATCAGGGGAATGCAAATTGAAAAGAGAAAGAAGTATCACTCAAGCCTATTAGGTTGACTATTGCTTCTCTTTAAAAAGCTAGCAAGTGTTAACAAGGATTTGAGAAACATGAATCTCTGTGTATTACTCATGGCTATGTTAAATGGTGTAGATACTATGGAAAAATCTGTGGAGGTTCTTTGAAGAATTAAAAATGGAACCATCATCTGGTCCAAGAATACCACTTCTGGGTATTTATGCCCCCCAAAATCAGAATTTACACTTCTACATTCATGGCGGCATTTTTATTCATAGTATCCAAGATGTAGAAAAAGCCTAAATGTCCATCAGCAGACAATTGTAGAGAAAAGTGGTATACACACACAACAGAATATATTCCAGATTTAAACACCGAAGAACATCTTCCCATATGCGACAATATGGATAAACCTTAAGGCATTATGTGAAGTGAAATAAACCAAATTACTGCATAATTCCACTTATATGAGAAACCAAAACAGACTCACAGAATCAGTGTGTAGAATGATGGTTGCCAGGGAATAAGGGAGGGGCAAAAGGGGACATGTTTAGTGGGTATAAAGTTTCAATTATGCAAGATAAATAAGCTGTAGAGATTGGCTGTACCACCTGGTGTATAGAATGCTTAATAATTTAGAGTAGATCTTACATTAGGTTTTCTTTAAAAAAAAAAAAAGACCAAAAAAAGAACAAACTGTATCTCTATTTTTACAAGCATTTTTAAAAAGGATGTATTTATTTATTTGAAAGGCAGAGTAACAGAGAGAGATGAGAGAGAGATCGTCCATCCACGGCTCACTCCCCAAATGGCCACAATGGGTGAAACTGGGCCAATCTGAAATGAGGAGCCAGGAGCTTCTACCAGGTCACCCATGTGGGTGAAGGGACCCAAGTACCTGGGCCATCTTTTGCTACTTTCCCAGGCATTTATCAGGGTTAGCGGGGAGCTGGGCTGGAAGTGGAGCAGCTGGGACTTGAACAGGCTCCCATATGGGAAGCCGGCACTGCAGGCAGTGGCTTTACTAGGTAGGCCACAGCACCAGTCCCACAAGCATTTTAATGTATCTATGAGAGACAGGTGTAAGGAGTCCACCAGTTCGACACTATTTTAAAGTGAAAGTTCTTTGCATTCACAATTGATGTTGCCTGTTTTTTTGGATGGTTTTCAAAGCAGCAAGGACATCATATCATCATCATTTGTGTTTTGTTTTCTCTGAGTGCAGCATGGTGGAAGAAGTCAGTGGGGTAGAAATATAAGGCTTTATTCCATCAGGAAATTCTGCATCACTAAAAACACGCACTAAGGGTAGGTGTTGTGATGCGGCAGTTAAGCTGCCTTTTGGGACACCTGCATCCCATAGGGAAGGGCTGGTTTGAATCCTGGCTCCTCCACGTACCATCTGGCTTCCTCCAAATGCATCTTAGGAGGCAGCAGACAACGGCGCAAGTGCTTGGGCCTTGGCCAATCACATGAGAAATACAAATGGACTTCTAGTCTCCTGGTGGGCATTTGGGGGAATGAACCGGTAGATGGAAGATATCTCTGTATGTGTCTCTTCTTCTGTTTCTCTCTCTCTCTCTCTCTCTCTCACACACACACACACATACACACACACATACACACACACAAACTTTGCCTTTCAAGTCCATGAAAAGTAAACAAGCATTTAAAAAGGAAAATTCATCTCTGCTTAAAATGTAAAAAAACCCACAACTATATGTTATATTTATCTATAATTTAAGGAGACATAAACAATGTCTTGAGGGATTCAACTAAGTCTTAAAATATATTTGTGTTAGTTTTTATGTAAATTTAAACCAATATAGTATTGCTATTCTTTACTTTTAGATAGTTATGAATTTAATTTTAGTTGGTCAACTTGGCTGGGACCCAGCTCCCAGATGCTTGGCCAAACATTATTCTGTATGTTTCTGTGAGGATGATCTTAAATGAGATTAACATTTAAATAAGTGGATCACTGCAATATAGGTAGATCTCGTCCAATCAGTTGAAGGCTTGAATAGAACAAAACGACTGATTTTCCCAGACCAAGAAGGAACTCTGCGGATGGCCTGCAGATGTTAACTGCAGTATTGATTCTACTTTGGGTGTCCAGCCTGCCAGCCCACCACTCATATCTTGTTATTGCTAATTCCATAATGGCATGGGCTAATTCCTTAAAACAAATCACTATCTATCTATAGTGATATATACATACACACACACATATATATACATATACACACACATATATATAGTGAGGGATTTATTGCATTAAGTAAAGTAAATATTATATATAAAACCTTGGTGATTATTGTGTTTATAATATTCTATACTATATATATTACAGTCTTATGTATATACATAAAACTTTGATGATTACAAAAGTGAACAGTTATTCTTCTAGACTTACAGAATGGCAAAGTTGAAAGGAACCTTAGGCATCAGATGGCTCCAGAAACGATCATCAAAAAGCACTATCAAAGCCCACACCAGTGCTTGACACTGTACCAAACACTGTGTTAATTTCAGATGTGAAGGAGAACAGAAAAGAACCATGGCATTAGCAGCACAACTCTCACTTTATCACTTGCTGCTTGACAAATATTCAAGTGGTAGCCCTTTGTCTACAGAGAGTACCAGATTCCTTAATACAAAATACAAGTTGCTAAAAATTTTACAGCTTGCTGGCTCCTCTCCTAGCCCTATCCTTTCATGAATCCTTCTACAGTGCCTTGTTGCCTACTGGTTAGTCCCACTGTGCCCAGTTCCCCAGATCTCTTTGTCCAAAACTACTATTAATTCTTCCTGGCCACCTCCCATTTGGCACATGATGCTGTTGCTGTCACCTGTGAGGCAAACTGTGTCTGTGCTACCCTGACTCCTGCAAAATGGCACGGAAAGTGCAGAGGTGGCATCTGACCCTTTAGATTGGGAGCAACTGGAGATACTGGACCACATTTCAATCCTCTTCCTTCCCTTTTTGCCCAGCATCGGAGCAGATGTAGCTATGCTTAATGAGTGGACAGATTCCACATGTCAGCAAACAAACAAGCATCTGCCTGTTGTTTGTTGTTTTTGTAGTGGTGGCTGTTGCTGTGTTTTCATATGTGCCCAATTTGCACCAAATGCCTCAAAACTCTTATTGGAAAAGGAGAAGCATGACGATGCAGAAAGGTAGAAACATCTCCAGTAGACATTGGAATATGTAACTACATCACCTGGAAAATTCCCCTCTTTTTTCTTGAGCCAATTCCAAAGAAAACACTAACAAAAAATCTACGTGGTCAGGAGGTTGGGATGATGACTAGCATTGTCTTCAGGTGATGTGGTGGCCTACTCTGCTTTGGGTAGAGTGGACTCTGTGTTAACAAGGTCAAAACTGGGTATGATTTTCTAAAGATTTATGATTTTTCTATTTATTTATTTAAAAGGCAGAATGACAGAGAGGAAAATACAGAGTCTTTTTTTTTTTTTTTTTTTTTTTTGTTCACTGATTCATTTCCCAAATTCTCCCAACAGCTGGGACAGGGCTGGGCTGAAGCCAGGAGCTAGGAACTTCATTTGGGTTCCCCACAGAGGTGACAGGAACTGTTTTTGAACAATCATCTGCTCCCTCCCAGGTGCATTATCAGGAAGCTAGATCAGAAGGCACAGATAGGACTTGGACTGGCATAATGATAGGGCATGCGGGAGTCCAAAGTTGTGGTTTATCTGCTGTGTCACAGTGCTGAGCTCGGGAAGTTGATTTTAATTCAAGTAATAATATACTAGAGGTCAACTTTACAGAAAGTCCAGTCAGTTAAAGGAGAATTATGGCATCTATGGGCCAGACTTGTTCTACTGAACTAATTCCTGCGTCACAAAGGGATCAACAGGTATGAGTAATGTGGTCCCAGACTGAAACCAGAAGAGTAGCCCATGAAGCCATAGAAATATTGGGCATCTTTAATAAAGGGATCAAGGCAAAGTGACAGTCGTGGGATTAGCAAACGATAACTATAAATGCAATGAAATTCTCTTGATGAAGTAACAGTTCATATGGGGAACCATATGCTAGTCAAGTACCTGGTCATATGAGTACAAGGAACCTTGACAACAGGTGACAGTTCCCAAAGATGGAAGAGGCAGTTGACATTGTTTGTGTGTTACAGATTATATTCATAGTAGCTGATATTGCAAGCTGTTGGAGGTGCTTGTGACAGGAGAGGAGTTAGGCTATGTGCATCAGCATAAATGACCAGCATGTCTGAGTAGACGCTCAAATAAGAGAAGGGTCAGAGTTATGAACCATCTGAATGAAGTCAGCTCCTTAAACCAAACATGCCTAAGCAGAAAGACTTTATCCTAGAATAAATAAAAGCACACAGAATTTTATTTGCAAGAAAGGGAGGTTAAATTCAGATCTTTTAGCAAACAGAAAGAATTAAAATAGCTTTGTTTTTAAAAGGAAATCCTAAGGTTGGTGTCACTTAAAATTAACTACCTGCAGAACTAACATTTCCATAGTTATTTTTCTCTTCTTATCTCGACGAAAAAATGAAACAAAGCAAAAATTCAAATGTTTTGCATTGTTTGCATTCATTCACCATTCTCTCCTGTGCTGCTCACTCTCAAAGAATTACCTCACCTTCTGCTTCAGAGAACACAGAAGCTATGAGAAAAATGACCTTGAACTTCTCACTACCAAACTTACAATCCTATGTGCATCTCTGCACACTGCCTCCTTGTCTTTGGCCACTGCAGAAGACTCTGCCTCAATCAGTGCCACACTCTCTCTCTCTCTCTCTGTCTTTCTACCTTGTCAAAAAACAGGAAGCCCAGTCTATGGGATTTAGTCTGGGTAATCCATTTTCTATGAAAATATGGTTCAATCTCTGAACTGAGTTGAAAAAACATGATTTTCATAGGCAATAGAGGCTTCTTTCCAAACCACTATAATCTAACAAAATGTCTGGATTGGCCGTATGCTTTATAGGAATGCTGCAATTTATTTGGCACAATTATCTCTGACTTGAAAAGAAAGATTGTCTTATTTCACCAACAGGTTATCTTGGCACAACAGGGCATGGTTATTATTGTTTTGTAAGCAAAGAAGACTTGTGTATGCCTGTCTGTGTTTTTTTTTTTTTCAACTATCTTCTATACTTTAAGAAAAGTTCTCTGGGTTAGAAATGAAACACATTAATTTCTTTCTCTGCCCTGAAGAAAACAATTGTCCTTATGAAGAACTGTTTTCATAAAGGTCAAGATGGACCTCCAATCTTTTTGCGTAGGGGCAATTGCAACTCCAAGTGTTTTCCTAAATGACCATCAGACATTCTCTCTCCAAGTATCCTATTCCTGTTCACATCTGCTTTTCTTTCTTCTTTTTTTAATATTTATTTTGAAAGTCAGAGTTAGAAAGAGAAAAAGAATGAGAGAGAGAAAGAGAGAATCTTCCATCTGCTGGTTCACTCTCCAGATGGTCACAATGTCCAACACCAGGCCAGGCCAACATCAGGAGCCAGGAACTTCTTCCAGATCTCCCATTTGGGCGGCAGGGACCCAAACACTTAGGCCATCTTCCACCACTGTTTCCAGGCCATTATTAGGCAGCTAGTTCAGAAGTGGAGCACCCAAGACATGCACTAGAACCCGTATAGTGTGCCGGTGCTTCAGGGAATGCCATTACCCCTTCTGCCACAAAGCCACAACGTCTTCCCCTCATGTGCATTTCTGCTTTTCTGGAGACCCCTTTGTCTCCTTGACAGATTCCTCTACCTGTTCATTACAGATGTGCCTCTCAAAGCCTGGTTCTGGGTTTTCTGTTTTCTCTCCACTGCTACTCATTGTACCTGAGCAAAAATATTCACTGCAAGTTTTTAATTACTGCTGTTTTCATGGCCACTGATCATCAAATCTAGAATGACAACAGAGATCTGTCTCCCAGGTCTCACTTTGATGTCTGATTGGTATCCCCAAGTCAACATATCCCTGGCCTTGGCCCTCCTCCATGAGTTTTGTTCACTATTCCCTCAATTGGCACCATGAAGGCCCTGCAGGGAACGTTCCCTCTTGCCTGTTCTCCACTTCTTCACATCACTTCCTCACATAGGACTTTAATCTAGCATTAATTCTGTTTACTTCAATCTACCAATATCTCCTATTCTTCTCAGACCCAATTACCTCAGAGGGATGAGATAATACTCTATCATTTAGTAACCTTTTATGAACAATTCATGCACTGCAGGCCAAAATTAA
This sequence comes from Oryctolagus cuniculus, assembly GCF_051225735.1. Taxonomy (NCBI): domain Eukaryota; kingdom Metazoa; phylum Chordata; class Mammalia; order Lagomorpha; family Leporidae; genus Oryctolagus; species Oryctolagus cuniculus. The sequence goes on along the minus strand of NC_142879.1, from coordinate 53,224,408 downwards.
AAAAAAATAGTTAATCCGAATAAAGGATTGTTGATGACACTGGAAAAAAATTTCTGCCATATTCCCAAATAGTTGTCTTTTTATTGTAACATTTTCACATTCCTTTGATAAATGTTGAATATGTCCTCATTCTGTGTAGGTTCAATGATAAGTGCTTGGGATGCAGAAACGGAAGGTTGGCCTTGCCCCAAGATGCTTATGGAGAAAAGGAGAAGAGTGACAGAGGCACCATCTCTACTCACCAGCAAAGTCCTTCAACAGCCAGGTGAATTGCAGGGGGAATCACAGGATATTACTCAGATCAGTGCCATGTGGCAAACTTCCTGGAGGCAATGGAATCTGAGATGAGTTTTGAATTTAATTATTTACTCATTTTATTTTTCATTCAATAAATAAATCTCTTCCTAATTGTTCTTTAATTAGTCATCTGGTAGAATACTAAATCTAGCATCATTGAAAACCTTGGAATTCCAGAGTTTGACATAAGAGGGAGATGATGCAGACCAGATCAAAGTGAGATTAAGAAGAAAAACAGCTTCACCAGTTTGTGTCTTATTTTCAGGGAGTCAGACAGTCAGGCCAGCCTGGAAAGAGAGACTGGGAGCTACATTTAACATGCTCCTGGCCTGCCCATGTTTTCACATGCTGCAGCCTATCATCGTGAGCATACAGAGTCCACTTTCTGAATAAATCACAGAACAACTAGATCACCAGAGATGGGTGTGTCCCCTCTACCTTGCTGAGAACACTGGCAGCCCAAAAGCTCTCTGGAGTAGTGAGTGGGTCAAAGAAAGCAAAACCCTCCACCCCAACTGACTGTGTCGATTCCAAACTTCAGCCTACCATCCCACTTTGAGCTCTGGCACATAGGGTGATGTAAATTGGTGAAAAATCCAGTCTGAGCTTCTGTATCTTCAGAAATTATACGATGTCCTGGTTCTTCCTCCACCTTCTCTTAACTCTGCAGGAAAGCTGAATATACAAGTGGAACAAAGCTAGGCATGCATAGAAACTAGAACTCTGACCCACAACCACCTGCCCAGAAAATCAACATGCTGTCTACAGTGACCTGCCCAGGAAGCCAGCCTGCTGTTTCTAGTAACAATCCAGGAAGCTAAAAAATAACTGTTGTAACAATTATCTCCAAATGCCCAGGACCTGCTTAATCTCGGTATCAAGCACAATCTGTGATGACCCTTTAGATCCCTTTAGGAGAGAAAGAGAAGAATGTCACAAGGGAATCACTGGATTGGGAATGACTATGAAAATTCCTCATGTTTGCAGGCTGGAAATTCATATTTGGTACAAATTTGAGGGAGAGAGAAATACACAATTCTCTAGAATTTGTATACTTCAAAGGAAGGAAAGAGGCATTAGACTCCTCGGGGAGAATCGGGGCTCAGAACTTTGCCAAGCTCCCATGGATGACGTGGGGTTAGAACCCTTGTTTTTGGAGCACAGCTACAAAGATTAGACACAGCTTATAGCTCTATCAGTTCAGTGCAGGAGCAATTTATCACCTGTCTTTTCCCGAAAGTCCTATGAATTCTAGACATTGGCAAAGCTAATTTACATCAAGATGATGATGACTGTTTTCAGAAAGCAAGAAACAATAATAACAGTGGGAACAAGACTTGCAGTGCAGATCTGGTGTGGAAAGTGTCATGTGTGTGCCTCAACATACTGGAAAAAAAACTGGTGATAAACAAGCACTTAATAGATGCTATTGAATGCATTTCCCAGACCCCATCAATGCCTGCCACCCTGAGCCCTCTGGTATGGCATGCAGTGTGCCTCTAATTCACTTACAGGTTGTAGAGCTGATAATGAATAGTTGAGCAGTAAGCTACTTGTGCCTTTTTCCCTCTCGAACTTGAAGGACATATTCAATAAGAAATCCAACACTGCTCAGGGCCTAGAACAATGGTTTTTCTGTCTGCCATGTTGTGATGACAAGAAACGCCTGGTGGAAGAATGCGCTTACGAGGAAACAACTCTATGAAGACCCATACGCTTCCACTAGCAGAAGACTTAGACCTGAGACCAGGAAAAGGACTTGACAGCATGCTCTAGAACATTCCATGGTGTGCTTTTCACAGGACAGTTATCGAAGGCTGGTATGTAAACGTAATTTCTATTTGCTATATGTGAAATGTATTTGGGTATCTTGGATTGGGGTGAAATGCAATATACTTTTTTTTACCAAAATCTAGGATTTAACAAAATCAACAGTTTTCTACTTATTGGTGGGAATAGTTTTACTAGGGATTTGTTTTTCAAAGAGGAATTTGAAATTCCTAATTTGCTGATGTCCAAAGCACATGAGGTTGTTGAAGGAGCCAGTTCTATGCTGGGTGGCACCCTACCCCAACTCTAGTATGGACTGATTAGGAATACTGGGAAAGATAATTGCTTCCATGAGGATTAGATGTCAGGAAAGAAAAGATCTCTCCCAAGAGTGTGGCTCAGTGTTGGACAACATAAATATCCCCTTACCTCCTTGTGAAAGAAGCGTAGAAAAACATTAGTTCTCTGTGAACTTTTGTAATCTGTTTTGTGTTTTGTCTGACTACTACATCATGGGGAGATGGCCCCAAGGCTAGAGCCAGTGGCCTGGTGTTATGCTTCTTACATGTAGTTTACAATAGCTCAGAACATCAGATCCATAAATTCAAAAGTAAAAACAGTAAGCTTTCTGATTATGGCTGAGTTCCATAGGGAAACTAAAATGGAATTCAGGGATGGTAATGATCAAAGCCCATCTTTATTTTGCTTTGAAAGTTTTACCAAGATGAAGGTAGTACAGAATATCCCATTGGCAGAAATATGGAGAGGACTCTGTCTCCTGCTTGGCCTGACCCACTTCTCTGGACTACTTCATGAGTCCTGGAGAGAGAAGGCAACATACAAAGTCAAGGAGTCTTTCCATGGTGCTTGGTGAAATAAGAGAAAAAGACAGAGTGGTTCACAAAGGAGGAAGACTTTCTCCTTGGCTGTAGCTCCTTCAAGATGGCAGTAAGTATGACATTCCTTTGACATTGTGATGGTCTGCATTGGTGGCCTCAGAGGGCTGGCCCTTCGCTGCTGTTTCAGCACTGCCCCTGTGAACAGTTCCCACAGCACAGCAGCAGGAACTGCACATAAGAGGCATATTTAGAGATCCCAACCAATGCCTCAAGGGATTTTAAAAAGAAATGTATCTGTGGTATGTGGATGAGGGAAGGAAGCATTGAAATTTTAATAAATAATGTACACATATGCTGAGAACTCTTGAGGAAACTAGGATCACATAGACTTAACAGATATCATTTGACTGTTTATTTAAGACAATACATCTTGTTCCACTCACATAAGGTTGGGGCTACTGATTTAATATTAGGAGGATATTGATTTGTATTTGTTTCATTACCATTGTAATTGAGTTTTGTAATTATTGTTGATTGCTGTCGCTGATTTAACAGTAATGAAAAACTCTCAGCATAGGCCTATATACAGAGCTTTAGAAAAAGAGATTCATATGACAACTCTCTACAAGTTGTCTTTATTTCTTCCTTTGTAAATATTTGATTTTTGTCTGTATTTTCTATCATCAACTGTTTTCAGGTGTGATATGTTGAAGAACAAGATTTTCTTGATATTAGTCTGTATTTGTGGACAAATCACGGTTTGCATAGAATGTGTGCTTCTTATGTGTTGCTGCCTGATCTCTGGCTTCACCACTTTAAGTATCAAATTCCTCCAAATTTACATCTCTGTGGTAACAAGGGAGATTCTCAACCCATTAACTTCAGCTCTAAGGGAAGGGAAGCAAGGGCACAAACAGAATAAAACAGAAACGAAAAATGCCAAGTTTTATCTCCTGAAATGAGATAAATTCTTCATAAAAAGAATCTCAAGATTTTATCTGATCTTTCAGGAATGATCTTTAATAAAGGATATTCATGGGCAAGCAAGAAAAGAAAGCTGGGCGTCAGCTTAGTCAATAAAGGTTAAAAACAGCCCACAGATAGACAAAAAGCTCACATGAGGCTTCCATTTTTGGAGGCATGGATTGGACCAAGTATAGGATTGGTCCATTAGCACATTCCAATCATACACAATCGTCCAAAAGCATACATTTCTCTAAGCAGAGGGAATTGCTGTTGTTCATATTTCTTACCCTAGGTAGAAGACCAGAAAGTTCAGCAACATCAACCAGGAAAAGAAATGTCATTCTCAGACATCTTGGAAAGAGTCTTTGTGGCGATTAGAAGAAAACAGCCTGTGGGAGGAACACAGGGTTCACTCCATGCCTGACAAAGCACAGGAAATTATTTCTGCTGGTTTACTGAACTCATTTTATTGGAAATGCCATCAGAATCAGTAAAAATGCAATTGCAACTTGATTTCAGCCAAGATTTGCCTTTTTCTGTAGAAAATATTTAAAAAGAAATAAAATTCAAGGATTCTATGAAAGGTATAACCATACATATAAAGACTGAGTAGCAAATCTCTTTTTTCATAGACTTTATATTTTTTGGAGCAATTTTAGGTTTCCAGAAAGAGTGAGTAGAAATTACAAAGAGTTCTCAAATGCTACCTCCATCTTTCCCTTCCAATTTTTTTCCCGTTACCAATATTTTGTACTAGTGCAGTACATTTGTTAAAATTAATTTTACATTTTCCTTAACTGAAGTCCATAGTTCACATTAGGCTTCACTGTTTGCATTGTACATTCTATGGGTCTTGACAAAGGTATAATGATATGGAATTATAATGTCATACAGAATTATCTCACTGCCCTAAAAGCCCTCCATGTTCTACCCCTTCATCACCACCCCCATCCCTGGGGTAGTCACTGATTTTTTTTTTTTTTTTGTCATCTTTCTAGTTTGCCTTTCTCAGAATCTCATTTAGTATTTGGTTTCTTCAGATTGGCACCTTTGATTTAGCATATGTTTAAGGATTTTCCACGTCTTTTCATAGACTGATAGCTCATTTCTTGTTTAGCATTGACTAATATTCCATTATCTGAATGCTTTATAGTTGATCCATTCACTTACTGAGGGGCATCGTGGTTGCTTTCCAAGGTTGACATTATGAATGAAGCTGCTATAGACATGTGAATGTTTTTGTGGAATTTATAAATTTTCAGCTTATCTGGGTAAATAAAGAGCATGATTGCAGGATCATATAGTAAGAGAATGTTTAGTTTTGTAAGAGATACTCAAACTGTCTTCAGAAGTGACTTGAAACTTCCTACATTCTCACCAGCAATGAATGAAAGCCCCCTTTGCTTTACATACTTGCAAGCATTCGATAGTGTCAGTATTTTCAATTTTGACCCATTTAATAGATTTGCTATAATGTCTCATTGCTTTAATTTCCATTTCACTAATGACATATGATGTTGAGTATCTTTTCATAAACTTATTTTTTATCTACATATCTTCTTCGATAAGGTGCCTGTTATTTTACTTATTGTTTAAGTGGATTATTTACTTTCTTCTTGCTGAGTTTTAAATTTTCTTTACATATTTTGAATACCAGACCTTTATCACATATTTTTGCTAGTATTTTCTTATAGTATGGGCCTTTGCATTCTCTTAACTATGTCTTTCATAGTGCAGATGTTTTTAATTTTAGTTATGTCCAATCTAATAATTATTTCTTTCATAGAGCATGCTTCTGATGTTGCATATAAAGAAGTCATCACCAAACACAAGGTCATTTGTTTTGTTTTGATCATAGGGGATTAGAGATTTGCATTTTACACTTAAGATAATTTTTGTGAGAAGTACAAGGTCTATGTCTTTTTTTTTTTTTTTTTTGACAGGCAGAGTTAGATAGGGGGAGAGAGAGAGAGACAGAGAGAAAGGTCTTCCTATCCATTGGTTCACCCCTCAAATGGCGGCTACAGCCGGCGCCCTGCAGCTGGCACGCTGCACCGATCTGAAGCCAGGAGCCAGGTGCTTCTCCTGGTCTCCCATGTGGGTGCAGGGCCCAAGCACTTGGGCCATCCTCCACTGCACTCCCGGGCCACAGCAGAGAGCTGGACAGGAAGAAGAGCAACCAGGACAGAATCCAGCGCCCCAACCGGGACTAGAACCAGGGGTGCCGGCACCACAGGCGGAGGATTAGCCAAGTAAGCCGCGGCGCCAGCCTAGGTCTATGTCTTAATTTTTTTTAAAGATTTTTTATTTATTTATTTGAGAGGTAGAGTTACAGACAGTGAGAGAAAGAGACAGAGAGAAAGGTCTTCCTTCCTTCGGTTCACTCCCCAAATGGCTGCAACGGCCAGAGCTAAGCTGATCTGAAGCCAGGAGCCAGGTTCTTCTTCCTGGTCTCCCATGTGGGTGCAGGGGCCCAAGAACTTGGGCCATCTTCTACTGCTTTCCCAGGCCATCTCAGAGAGCTGGATTGGAAGAGGAGCAGCCAGGACTAGAACTGGCGCCCATATGGGATGCCAGTGCCGCAGGTGGAGGATTAACCTAGTGCGCCATGGCGCCAGCCCCTTAATTTGTTTTTCATATGTGAATGTCCACTTTTTCAACATCATTTGTTGTAAAGACTATTCTTAACCCATTGAACATCTTATGCTCCTTTGTCAAAATAAGTTTGGTTGTATTTGTGCCCTCTAGTTCTGGGCTGTCTCTTCTGCTTCATTGATCTATTTTTTTCAAAAAGGATTTATTTTTATTTGGAAGGCATAGTGATGGGGGAGGGAAGAGAGACAAAGAGAAAGAGGGGAAGAGAAAGGGGGAGAGAGAGAGAGAGAGAGAGAGAGAGAATCTTTCATCTTTTGTTTCACTTCACTTCCCAAATGTTTGCAGTGACTGGGGCTGGGCCAGATTGAAGCCAGGAGCCTGGAACTCCATCAGGGTCTCCCACATGGGTGGCAGGGATCCAAGTACTTGGGCCATCATTTGGTGCCTTATCAGACACATTAGCAGGAAGCTGGATTGGAAGAGGGGCAACTGGAACCACTGATCTGACATGGAATGTCAGCCTTGCAAGCAGCAGTTTTAACGTGCCAGGACACAATGCTTGCCTTTCATTGATCTTTTTGACTATTTGTCAACACATTCAGTCTTGATTATACCAACTTTATTCTAAAGCTTCAAATAGTGTCAGTTTTCCAGTGTTGCTCATTTCTTTCAATATTGTGTTGGCTATCCTGGGTCTTTAGACTTTCCATACAAACCCTAAAATCATTTTATTCCTCCACAGAATAATTTTCTGGAATTTTGGATGATATTATATCAAATACATAAATCAAGTTGGGAAGAACTGACATCTTAACAATGTTGAAGCTTTTTATCTATGTACATGAAATATCTATTTATGAGTGTTTCACTTCTTTGACTTCTTTTATTAGAGATTGATAGCTTTCCTCATATAAATCTCAGGCATATTTTGTTAGGTTTATACTTAAATATTCCATTTTTTGGTTCTCAATTAGATGCTATTACTTTTTTTAATTTGAAAGTCAGAGTTACAGAGAGAGAGAGAGAGAGAGAGGGAGGGAGGGAGAGGGAGAGGGAGAGAGATAGAGAGAGAGAGAGAGAGAGAGAGAGAGAGAGAGAGAGAATCTTCCTCTGCTTTTCCTAGGCCATTAGCAGGGAACTCTTTTGGAAGTAGAGCAGCCAGGACGTGAAAAAGTGCCATACACAATGCCAGCATTGCAGGTGGCAGTTTTACCTAAGTGACATTGCCAGCCCTGGGTGGTATTACATTTTTAATTTAAAATTCCAGTTGTTCATTGCTGGTATTATGAGAAATGATTTTCGTGTATTAACTTTATATCCAGAACACCTGCTATAATTACTTAGTTCCAGGAGTCTTTTTGTTCATTGCTTGTAATCTTTTACATAAGCAACCACATCTTCTGTGAACTGGGACAGTTTTATTTGTTCCTTCTGAATAAATATATATTTTATTTCATATTTTTTGTCTTACTGTGTTAATTTTTGCAGCCAATAGGATATTGAAAAGGAGTGATGAGACAGGACATCCTTGCTTTGGCCTCAATCTTAGTAGGAAAGTTTTGAGTTTCTTACCATTAAATATGATGCTAGCTACAGGTTTTTTTGTAGACATTTTTTATCAAGTTGAGGAAATTCCTATTACTAATTTACTGATTTTTTTTAATCACTAAGAGGTTGATTTTGTCAAGTCTATTTTTTGCAACTCTTGATATGATCATCTTTTCTTCTTAATCCTATTAATGTGACTGATAATGTTAGTTGCTTTTGAAGTATTAAAATGGATTCACATTTATGGAATAATTTGTTGAATTTGATGTACTATTAATGTTGAAGATTTTGGACCTATGTTCATGAAATTATTAATCTGTAATTTTTCTTTCTTATGATGTCTTTGTTTTAGCATTAGAGATAATGATGGCCTCAGAGAATCTGTTGAAGTTTTCCTCTGCTTCTGTTTCCTGAAAGAGATTGAGGGAATTGATATTATCTCTTATTTAGATGTTTGATAAAATTTTTCAGTGAACACATCTGTGACTGGAACTTTCTTTTTGGAAAGATGCTCTTTTTTGTTGTATGAATTTTGGTAGACTGTGCCTTTCAAGAAACTGGTACATTTCACCCAGATCATCAGGCTGGTCTAGAGTTGCTCACACTGGTCCTTCATTAGTCTATCGTTTCATGAAACCTGCAAATATGTTCCCTTTTTCATTTCTTGCATCAGTAATTTGTACCTTCTCTTTTTTTTTTTAACTAAGCTGATCAGATATTTAACTAACATCTAAATTATTGATCATTTAAAAAAAAAAAGTGGGGTCATCGCTATGGCACAATGAGTTAAAGCCCTGGCCTGAAACGCTGGCATCCCATATGGGCACCAGTTCTAGTCCCGGCTGCTCCTCTTCCAGTCCAGCTCTCTGCTATGGCTTGGGAAAGCAGTGGAAGATGGCCCAAGTCCTTGGGCCCCTACACTCACGTGGGAGACCTGGAAGAAACTCCTGGCTCCTGGCTTCGGATCGGTGCAGCTCCGGCCATTGCGTCCATCTGGGGAGTGAATCAGCAGATGGAAGACCTCTCTCTGTCTCTACCTCTCTGTAACTCTGTCCTTCAAATAAATAAAAGATAATAAAAAAAAACAGCTTTTGCTTTTGTTGACTTTCTCTATGGATTCCCCAGTTTCAGTCCAATTCCTCTTATTTATTTGCTTGCCATGTCTTCCAAACACTTTATTTTTATAATCAACCTCTAACATGGTTGGTCACTTGAGCAGGTACAAACATAACAGAATTCATATTCATTGTACTGGAGAAGCCCAATGAACTTTTATTCATATGGAAATTTGGGGGAAAGAAAACAGCACAGGGATTAAGCCTAGCTTCTTTTTATTATTTATTTATTGTTTTTATTTATTTTATAAATTTTTGTTTTTTAAATTTTAATTAATTTTTAACAGATTAAATATAATTCATGGATACAATTCTAAGGATATAATGATATTCCCTTCCTCTTTGCTTCCCTCCATACCTCTCCCCTCTCCCTTCCTCCTTCTTTCTTTCTTTTTATAGTTTTTAGGATAACATTTTAACTACACATTACAATAAAAAGAAACATTAAGCAAAATTCCTCTTCGACTGTCCTTAATTCTTGCCTCCAACTAAAGAGGCAAGAGGCAGTGTATTTACTATGATGAAATCACTGTCACTACTTGCCCTAATTCCATAGGATCTAGAGCTGTTTTCAGAGACATCAGTTGATCACTTACATATGGCAATCATAACTATCAAAAGAAAAAACATTTCCCTACTGAACAGGAGCCTCACATGATCCTGGCTCTCCTGCTGGACGCATGTAATGACTGAGCACTCTCTTTTATGAGATGGTAATTGGATAGCAGACTTGCCAGTGGTCTCTGTTTCATCCTAATTGCTTTCCACAGAGAAGAGAAAGTTAGCATGTGGCGCCTTCATCATCCACAGCACAAGATTGGGCCTTCAGACCTAGGAAGCAGAACTACTCTGTCAAAGTGCCCAGATTCAGCTTCTTCAGAATTATGCAAGATTCCTGAAAGAGGAGCAACTTTTCTACTGAGCTGGCCACACAGGAACTGTGAGCGAAGACACTGATTTAGTTCACAGGTGTGCTGTGGGTGTTGGAGGAAGGGGTGAATCTCAAATAGTGCCAAGCAGTTCGTATTACCAACCCTAACACTACGTCCCAGTTTTTCTTAGTTAAATCAGAAAACAAAATTTTAGTGCATATCTTTATGAGAAGAGTGTTCTCCAGGAGAAGAGAAGAAATTCTGGTAGAACATGAATTCCCAAAGGATATGTGTGAGCCAGGAGGCAGGGATCCTACTGTAAATAATTTAGCAAGGTAGCAGGCAGTGCCTGTGCCCTCAAGAAATATTTTATGGTAGTGGTACTGCCAGGAGAAGTAAGTGCTGCTCTTCTGAACCCTGTTCTGGTATGGAATGGGCTAGTCTTTTCAAGGTTTTTTGGCAATACCTGTGGGCAGGAGACCAGGAAGTTTCCATGGGAGACAACCTATTGATAATGTGGCTGCACCCACAATGTGGATTCAAGCATGAGGGGTGGGACCGAAGAAGGAGCATGAAGATGGGCTGACTTTGAGACCAATCAGAGTAGGGTCCTGTCTGATTCTGAACTTCTGTGAAGGAACCTTTCCGCACACTGTTTCTATAGATGTTTGACCCATCTGCTCATGTTCTTCCCCACTCCCAAATGAAGATACAGAATTTTTAAGACAACAGCAATTCTTCTCAAAATAATAGTCGCTCTCCTAACTCGTTTCATTACAGCATTCCCAAGAGACAGGAACCATTTCAGTTCAACTTTATTTTTTTTTCTCTGCAGAGAAAGAAAGGAATTCATGAATAAAGATAAATTCTCTTTTCTTTCAGTTCCCTTAGGAGCTCACAAGAGATCAAACCTCAGTCAGGTACATGATTATTTGTCATGAGACATCCTCATCTCTCTAAGGGAGAGAAGGGCTTGTTCTCAGCCATTATCCATAATTAATCAGATTCTTATAGATTAAAAAAACTCTTCCAACACACCACATATGCTGTATAAGCTTTTTTTCCTCATTACCATTGTTTTCTTGACAATCATAAATCATGTTTTCCTATCTTACAAAGGAAGAATTAAAGATTTTTTTGGGGGGAAACATGAATCCCAGATCAAATTCTGAAATGAAATTTAAAGATATATTTATTTTATTTATGTGAAAGTCAGAGTTACAGAGAGAGAGAGAGGGAGAGACAGAGAGACAAAGCTCTTCCAGCTGCTGGTTCACTCCCATTAGCAGCAAAAGCAAGGACTGGGCCAGGCTGAAGCCAGGAGCCAGGGGCTTCATCTGGGTCTCTGACATGGGTAGCAAGCACCCAGGCACTTGGGCCATCTTTTGCTACTTTTCTCAGGACATTAGCAGGGAGCAGGATTGGAAGTGGAGCAGCGGAGAAATGAACCAGCACCCATATGGGATGCCAATGCTGCAGGTGGCAGCTTTACCTGGTATACCACAATGCAGGCCTTGAGATGAGATTTAAATATGTGTTCCTAATCAATTGAGTTAAAAGGTTCAGTAGGTATCACTTGTTAATTAACTTTTGTGTGGAAGCTTTTGGTGGGGAGAGGGGTGTCTTCAGTATCTAATTACTAAATCGCATTGAATCTGAACAGTCTGAGCAAGTAAGAACTTGTGAGAATTTGAATTGTAGACCACTTTCTATTGAAAGTTTTTTTAAAAATTTCAGAGTTACACAGAGAGAGCAGGAGAGGCAGAGAGAGAGGTCTTCCATCCACCGGTTCACTCCCCAATTGGCCACAATGGCTGGATCTGCACTGATCCGAAGCCAGGAGCCAGGGGCTTCCTCTGGGTCTCTCACACAGGTGCAGGGGCCCAAGGACTTGGGCCATCTTCTACTGCTTTCCCAGGCCATAGCAGAGAGCTGGATTGGAAGTGGAGCAGCCAGGACTCAAACCAGCACCCATATGGAATGGTGGCACTGCAGGCGACAGCTTTACCTGCTATGCCACAGTGCCCGCCCCTCTACTGAAGTTTCATTTCTCCCATAAATATGAGACATTCCCAACTAATTTTATTAAGGTTGCTGAGCCTATTTCAAAGCAGTTTTGTTTTCATGGGAATGAGAATTGCTGATATTCTCTAAAACATGTTCTCAAGTAAAATTTTTCATTATATAATTTTTTAAACATCGAATTATCAAAGTTACCTATTTTTTATTTGAAAAGGGGATTGTGTGTGTGTGTGTGTGTGTGTGTGTGTGAGAGAGAGAGAGAGAGAGAGAGAATCTTCCATCTACTGGTTCATTCCCTGCTGGGCCAGGACAAAGCTAGGACTCAGTCTAGATCTCTCACAAGGGTGGTATAGACCAAAGTTCTTGAACCATCACCTGCTGCCTCCTAGGGTGAGCATTAGCAGAAAGTTGAATGGGAAGGAGAGGTAGGACTTGAACCTAGCACTCCATGAAGGAGTGCGCCTCAACCAGTACATGTGCCACACTGCCCACCCCAAGAGGCATCTCAAATCACTGTGCCAAACATTCGCCCCTCAAATGAAGCTTGTACATCATAATATCATTTACCTCCTTAGAGTTACATGGTAGAATGGCAAGTTTCTGTTCATATGGCTGAACTATGCTACAATTTCAGAGTACTCAGTTCTGAATTAATGATGCTATAGGACAAACGGATCATAGTTCTAGTCTGGGAGCCATCATATCCCTCCCTCCTCAACTCTCTCAAGCTGCTTCTATGACTTCTGCAGACATTTACAGAGAACATGAGGTCTGCTCCCAAGAAGGCAAAGCCTTCTTTAAGCAGAAACAGGTGGAAGGAGACTGCTAGAGACTTAGCTTGCTCTTAAAAAAAAAAAAGATTTATTTATTTGAAAATCAGAGTTACACAGAGAGAGAAGGAGAGGCAGAGAGAGAGAGAGAGAGAGAGAGAGAGAGAGAGAAATCATCCATCTGCTGGTTCACTTCCCAATTGGCCACAACAGCCGGAGCTGTGCCAATCCAAAGTCAGGTGCTTCTTCCAGATCTCTTACCCAGGTGCAGGGTCCCAAGGACTTGGGCCATCTTTTCCTGCTATCCCAGGCCATAGCAGAGAGCTGGATTGGAAATGGAGCAGCTGGGACTTGAACTGGTGCCCTTATGGGATGCTGGCATTGCAGGCGGCGGTTTTAGCCACTACGCCACAGCGCCGGCCCCAACTTAGCTTGCTCTTTAAGCTTACAGGGTAGCAGCATGATTCATTCAGGCTGTGGACTGCAAATTCTCACAATTTTCACCAGGAATTTGAAGTGCAGAGCTCAACTGTGGGACCTTCCCTTGGGTGTCACGGACCTTCATAAACAGGCTGTGGCATTTCTGTTGTGGAGCTCTGAGGCTAGCATTGTTTCCAATAATTCATTTCCCATTCCATCTCTTCAGGCCTCAGACTACTCCCATCCTCAGTGCACCTTCAGCTCTTTTTTTTTTTTTTTTGACAGGCAGAGTGGACAGTGAGAGAGAGAGACAGACAGAGAGAAAGGTCTTCCTTTGCCGTTGGTTCACCATCCAACGGCCACCGCAGCTGGCGCACTGCGGCCAGCGCACCACGCCTATCTGAAGGCAGGAGTCAGGTGCTTCTCCTGGTCTCCCATGGGGTGCAGGGCCCAAGCACTTGGGCCATCCTCCACTGCACTCCCTGGCCACAGCAGAGAGCTGACCTGGAAGAGGGGCAACTGGGACAGAATCCGGCACCCCAACCAGGACTAGAACCCGGTGTGCCGGCGCCGCAAGGCGGAGGATTAGCCTAGTGAGCCATGGTGCCAGCCTCAGCTCTTTGATAATTGTTTCTCCTTCATCACTTGAGCTTTGCTCTGAATCTTCCGTATAAAACTGACTTAAAGGCTGGCTCCATGGCTCAATAGGCTAATGCTCCGCCTGCGGCGCCGGCACACTGGGTTCTACTCCCGGTTGGGGCGCCAGATTCTGTCCCGGTTGCTCCTCTTCCAGGCCAGCTCTCTGCTATGGCCAACTCTTGCAGTGGAGGATGGCCCAAGTGCTTGGGCCCTGCACCCCATCGGAGACCAGGAGAAGCACCTGGCTCCTGGCTTCGGATCACCGCCGTGCACCGGCCGCAACAGTCATTGGGGGGTGAACCAACGGCAAAGGAAGACCTTTCTCTCTGTCTCTCTCTCTCTCACTGTCCACTCTTCCTGTTAAAAAAAAAAAAAACTGACTTAAAGTCTCTGGGGGCCGATGCCATGGCACACTAGGTTAATCCTTTGCCTGTGGCGCCAGCATCCTATATGGGTGCTGGTTCTAGTCCTGGTTGCTCCTCTTCCAGTCCAGCTCTCTGCTGTGGCCAGGGAAGGCAGTGGAGGATGGCCCAATTGCTTGGGCACCTGCACCCGCATGAAAAACCAGGAGGAAGCTCCTGGCTCCTGGCTTCGGATCGGCGCAGCTCCAGCCATTGAGGCCATTTGGAGAGTGAACCAATAGAAGGAAGATCTTTCTCTCTCTCTCTCTCTCTCTCTCACTGTTTGTAATTCTACCTGTCAGATAAATAAAATCTTAAAAAAAAAAAACAGTCTCTGTATTCCTTCCTCTTTCTCTCCTTGTATGTTTTTCCGTAATTTTCTGGGAAAATGTAGGAAATAGTATTTGCCCCAAGTATCAGAGAAGATTGTTCCAAGGACTAAATGAGGTAATGGAAGTGTGAGGTGGTATATGTTTGAAGGATTCCTTTCATCTGTTCTGTGTTTATCTCACACTCAAACTTAAATCACATTTTTGCAGCACCTGTACTAGCCTGGTAGACAGTGATGTGTTAAGAAGAACTGTATTTCTTAGGGAAAAAAAAAAGACCTTGATTTCTAGCTATTGTTCAGTTCCTGATAAGAGTAAGTACTCCCACCATTATCTATTTCAAGCTAGCAACGGGAAGTGCATGTGTTGGCAGAATGCCTGAAGATATTTAACAATCCAGAACCGATATGAGCTCACCACTGCCTACAGTGCAGTCCACATTTCAGAGTGATGAGCACCTAATAGCTTTCCTGCCAAAACCCTGCCCTGTTCTAGCTTCTCATTCCAGACGAATTCTGTTGCCCTCTCTGACAACAACCTTCGTAAGGAGCTGCCCTCTGGACACAACTGTCCCCTACAGTCTGGTAGTCGGGAGGAGGTGGCCCTGCTCAGCTTGTGCTAGCTCACAAGGACACACTTGGAGGGCAGGAGGAATTTTGGAGCCAGATAGTAAGCCATGGGTATCTTGAAATAGGCTGTGGTGGCAGTATTTACACCATGAAAACTGGCAAAAACCACAACTCAAGAGAGGCAACATAGCAACACACCGCAGGACTAAGGTCTCCTCTTTCTGTCACTTCAGCTGTCTGGTACCAAGCTTCAACCACCAACAAAACTTTCAGAAGGGAAGTAGAACATAAACATGAGTGATTGCTACGAAGGGCCACAATCCCAGGATACCTCCAGAACTGACACTGCTCTGCTTTCTCTTGCCTTCATATGGCGGGGGCGGGGAGGGGGGAAGCTTCCACTTTCTTTCATGAGGAGGCTCTGGTGTCTTTGTGGTGGGTTACCTGCAAAGCGCTGGCTCTGCTTGCCATAGAAAGGAGGACATATTTCTTTCTTTCTTTTTTGACAGGCAGAGTGGACAGTGAGAGAGAGAGACAGAGAAAGGTCTTCCTTTGCCGTTGGTTCACCCCTCCAATGGCCGCCACGGCCGGCGCACTGATCTGAAGCCAGAAGCCAGGTGCTTCCCCCATGCAGGTGTAGGACCCAAGGACTTGGGCCATCCTCCACTGCACTCCCGGGCCACAGCAGAGAGCTGGCCTGGAAGAGGAGCAACCGGGACAGAATCCGGCACCCCGACTGGGACTAGAACTTGGTGTGCCGGTACCACAGGCAGAGGATTAGCCTATTAAGCCACGGCGCAGGCCTGCCTTTTACTCTTAAACTAAATGCATCTACCTTGACAAAAATATATCTCAATACAGACCAAGCTTGCATTTAGATGATTGAGAACATGGGGAAAGTAGAGGCGAATACAGAGGGAAGAGGAAAGTATTCCAAGCTGAGAAAGTGAGAGTGTGTGTTCTTTGATGTTAGCTATGCAATGAAGAGTTGAGAACAGGAAAGCAAAGGTCATAAAGTGGCTCAGGATTGGGCTTCAGTCAAGTGCAGATGATTTAAGATTATGACACAGGTGAAACCCCACCTCAGGGCGCAGCCACCACTGATGGTAGCTCTAGGAGAAACATGTGGGAAAGATACGTGATGGGAAAGGGCAATATGACCCCGAATGAGACCCAAGTAGCGTTTCACTTTGGAGTCCTGATCTGATATTGATTTCCTCTGTAACTCCTCGAACTTTTTATTGGCTCTGAGGCTGTGGACCAGTTCCAATTTGCCGGGTGAAAATAAATTTCTAGAAATCATAAATTCCTGTTTGAAAGAGCCCCAGGTACATTTCCTTAAGTGTTTTTGCAAGCAGTGTGTCCCTAGCATTCCTTAAGATCAAGAGGAAAGCTGGGACAACAGTTATTACTTTCCGTTTTCCCTGTGGAAATTGTCCTAAGTGTGCTGTATTAGGGGTGGTGGAGGAGACAGAAATACTGCCTGGACAATCATCCATTCTATAATTCCTCACTGTGTTTCCTCCCTACCAACCACAGACCTGGTCATGTTCTGTGCTACTGTTGTGTTACTGTGACAATGCACCACTTGGGGAAGGAAGACAGAATGAATTTGTACCTTCCCAGGCAGTGACAGCCTTGAGGTCAGCCCATCAGGGCAGCTCAACAAGTGAACATCCATGTGAATCCTCCAGCTGACCACTGGTACTGGTGCTGGTGATCAGAGACCAGGGAGCAGTGAGGCAGAGCGCAGAAGCATCCCGACAGACACTCGCACTATGTCAGTAAGCAGGGTGCAGGCATGGCACTCCTAGGTCACTTGCCCTGCAAGGAGGAGAAACACACTTCAAGTGTCTTGGTTGGTGAAGTTGCCTATTAGGCTGAAGGAAGGTTTCCATCTCCTTGGAAACCAAGTCTTTCCTCAGACTGGAAGTCTGTGTGGCACTCAGAAAGATAGAAACTGGAGGACCATTTTGGTCCTTTGCAAGTACTGTGACTCCTCAGCTGGGAAAGGTGACCTTGGGGAATACAGCTCACTCTTTCAGGAAGAAAGGTCCTCTATGAAGATCTGTGTAGGTTCTGTTTGCCCCCAAATGTGCCAAAGATTCTAAATGCCGGGAGAAGATGACTTTAAGGGAGGGAAAGGAAAGGAAGGGACGGAAGGAAAGAGAACCATCATCTAATGTAGATAACCCATGATTGCTGGGTGTCTCGAGATTAAATCATGAATTCACCCATTCATTCATTCTACAAATATCCATGGATCACCTACTATGTGCAGGGTTCATGGTACAACAAGCATACATAATAAATGGCTCTGAAGAAACTCAAGTTCAGTGAAGCTTATGGTCTTCATAGGCTCACACAGTTATGTAAATAAAGGAGCTGTATCATGAACCAAAGACTAACTTTCAAGTCCTTTTCTTTTATCAGGTGTGTTCTCTCTCTCTCTCTCTCTCTCTCTCTCAGGTAAAACTGCCACCTGCAATGCTGGCATCGCATATGGCACTTTTTCACATCCTGGCTGCTCTACTTCCGAAAGAGTTCCCTAGGAAAAGCAGAGGAAGACTCTCTCTCTCTCTCTCTCTCTCTCTCTCCCTCTCTCTCCCTCTCTCTCCCCCCTCTCTCTCAGAACATATTTAATGTAGCTCTTTTACTCATGGAGAAGTTTTATGAACATGGACCCATAAACACATTCTCTTGCTGTATCATGTCTCTGGATGCAGGCTACACTCTCCTGGGAGATGAGAGCTATGCATTGAAATGGCACGTCACCATTCTTTGGACAACTTGAACTTTACAAGCACTTAAGAGTCATCCTAACTGCTGCACATCTCTCACTTCTATTCACACACAAAAAATGACACAATTGTCAGACATGCTTTGAGATGATCCTATTGTCAGCATCAAGGAGAGAAATTCCAACCCAAATATTGG
This sequence comes from Oryctolagus cuniculus, assembly GCF_051225735.1. NCBI lineage: Eukaryota > Metazoa > Chordata > Mammalia > Lagomorpha > Leporidae > Oryctolagus > Oryctolagus cuniculus. The sequence goes on along the minus strand of NC_142879.1, from coordinate 53,206,319 downwards.
AGTCACTAAAGTAAAAGTGGACAGTATTACGGAGCAAACCAAAAGCAACACCTCCTACCCTGGTCTCTGAGAATGTGGCCCAGGTGCCATTCCAGTACCCAAATGGGTGATTTCTGCTTTTTCCTATACTGAAGCAGGGAGAGGGGTGGCAAGAGCCTAGGCTCTGGGAAAGACCTTCACACAGTCTATATTCAAAACCCATGCGCTACACCTGTGTGACCTTGATGTGCAACTCTCCACGCCTGAGGATCACCATTTGTTAAACAGATGGCAGTAACAGGATTCAACTCATGGAGCCATTAACTACATGACTTAACGCATGTCAAGTTCTGAGATAGTAAGCACCCAGTTACTAGTGCTAGCAATGTTACTACCAATGTGGAATCTTGTTCTAATCAACCCTGCCGTCTCCTGTAGCGATGGGAACGTGAGAGCACCAGCACCATCAGTCCTGGAAACTCTTTGAACACAACGACGTGACTCAAAGACTCTCGTCTCACAGAACAACACACATGTGTTTGTTCGTTGGTTTTGTCAAGATGTGGAGGGAAATGACTGAAGTTTCGTCACTTTGTAAAGAAAAGCTTTTCACAAGCTGTCCCATACTTGCAGACACTTAGGACACCCTAGACTGTGTCCGGCTCTCCCAGTCCTCAGTGTCCTCACCAAGCACACAGAGAAAACAGAAATCGCACTGCACATGAGTGTTGGAGGAAAGAGGAAGCTAACTGGAGACAAGAGGGTGATGACAACGACGACGACGATGGTGAAGATTAGTTTCCACTCTCACTGTCTACTCTTCTGATCTCATTTCAGTTCCTGCTCCAGAGAGGAGCCAGATCGAGGGAGGCAAGGAGTGTTGCGCTGAGCATTTCGGAACCGTGGAGACAGGTCCTTTCACCCCAGACGCCACATTCTTTCGGCTGCCCTGAACCGCCCTTCCCTAAAACACTATCTTGGGCCCAGTTTCTCAGAATTCCATCTGTTCTTATTATTGTTTTGTTTTAATTAATGCTGTTCATAAACTGGTCTCTGAGCCTAACGCTTTATCTAATTACGTGATCGTTTTCTTGCAAAGTCCCTGAAAGACTGACCCCAGCAGAAGACATTTAAGGACTCAGGACATAAGGAAAATATGGACGGTGTTGAGGTCATGTGAGACCTGCTCAAACTGTCAAAGGACATACGACTCGGTCAGCCATCTGTGTCGTAGCAAATGGCCTGGGGAAGAGTTTATGAATTTGTAAATCTCTGCTAAGTAATAAAAGAAGCAAGCAGTGTGCAGCATATGGGCTGAATAAATAATGCTGCAGTAAGGAAGCAGAGCCCATAAAGTGTGACACCTTATGGTGCAGGAGCACTGCTGGCCTTGTTGGCCTCTGACATCAAGGACGCATGTCAGGGCTGCCTTTGAGGCAGAGTACGTTCCACAGCATCTGGTGTCTGGAGGCAGAGACACAAACACACCAACAGCCTTATGCAGAGCTTAGTGCTCTGTTTGCCTCACCAAAAATTACCACTGCCTCCTGCCTTGCTACACTGTGTGCAAAAGCACATTTTGTAACCATGCTATATTCTACTCTATGGTGTATCGGCTCAGAATATAGCCATGGAAAAGTGCACAGAGTTTTATCTTCCCATTTATATTGAGTTCAAATGAAAACTTACACCTTTATATAGTTTTCCCCATGGGCATTGTCTACTTCAGAAAAACTACTACAGAATATGCCTGTGACTATAGACCTGTAGTTTAGGGCATCAACATTAGAGATGGGACTTGAGCACCCCCTTGACTTGCATCCTCTGGTCTACTTTAACAAAAACCAGGAGGAAAAGAAAGCTAGGCATCAGAAGCAATGGGTGGCAGGCCTATTACAGGCTGCTCTGTACAGTGATCTGCCTCAAGGAGATCCAACAGGCCAGTCCACTGCAGTGGCTTTCAATGTGGCAAGCCTAGGCTTCAGCAGAAGTCAGCTTGTGAAGAGCCCTGGCAGCTCTGCCAGCCAAGGGTTGGATCACTGGAAATGGACCTGCCCTGGAGTCGAAGGACGCCCTAGGTCAGAGCCACAGATCTTATTGGCTCCAAGCTGAAAAGCCCTTCACTCAGCCCAGCCTCCAAAGTGACCACCGCAGCTGAGGGGACAGCCAAGTAAGGTCAGCAACACTGCAGGCAGAACTGTAAATTTCCTGTTAGAGATGCCACCTGCCTTTACCTGGCCAGCTCTCCTCCCAGGCCAGCTAGGTAATGGAAGTCAGCAGGGTGTCTTCCCCAAGGAGGTTCACACCTCCCTTAGGATGTACCCTGTGTAAAGAGATAGGTCTGGGCCTCATAATTTACAAGGCTTTAAAGCCCACCTGATTATTATCAAGCCCCTTCCGTCAGGTTCTATTTGCCTCTCGGTCAGAAAACTCATCTGTAGCTTAGACAGCACCTTTCTTAGCTCCTCTAATAACGACTCTGTCCTCTGTCTAGCCCACTTTGGCCTCATTCCTTCATAACCTCTACTCCCAACCTGTGTGTACTGATGCTCCTCCCTCCACCCCACTTAATGCTGTATGATTGTTCACAATTTCTCTACAGACAAACCCCTCTACCCACAAAAGATGAGTGGCCTTTCTCCCAGTCTTGGCTGGAATCAGCTTTAAGCCACATCCATCAAACTCTCCCCACAAGGGTCCAGAGACCCCTTCCATTTCCTTTCTATAAAATCCTCTTATTACCTGGCTAATGCTACTCTTAGGATCATTGGTTACTATTCCCACCCTGTCTTTTATACTACAGTGTCTAAATGTCTACAGCAGGTTATAGTGGAACAAATGAAGGCCTTCAACAACCAGGCGGTCAACCTAATGCTGCTACGGGAATATACTCGGCTCCCCACCCAGGAGACAGCAGCCTGAGACATCGCCCCATGCCAACGAAGAGTACCTCATCGCCCCATGTCAGCAGGAAGTAGCTCTAAAGACAGATCATCATCCCTCTACCCCTCCTGGACCTTTGGGACTAATGTAATCCCATACAAATCCTGCTTTATAAAAAACAAAAGGGGGGAATGTTAGGAAACTGGCTCAGTTTTAGCCAGGTGGCCGCATGGCCCAGCTACCTGAGCCAGGCTCCACCCCCATCCTAATGGGATTCGATGCTCCTGCTTCCCTGCCCGCCCTCAGGCAAAATTTTAAAAGGACCTGTTCCTGCACACATGCTCTCTTGGCTCTGCTCCCTACTCTCTGGGTCCTTCTCTCCTGCACTCTCTTGGCTCTTGGTTCTTCTCTCTTGGCTCTGCTCTCCTCTCTCCTCTTCTCTGCTCTCTCTTCTCTCCTTGCTAGCTCTTCTCCTCTCTGTTTCTCTCTTGTATTCTCTTTCTCTCTTTTTCCTTCGCTGCCCCTTCACTCCGGTCTGTAGGGTGTTCCCAATAAACCCTTTCCCTTAAAAAAAAAAAAAAAAAAAAAAAAAAAAAGTGAACTTATTTTTGTAAAAGATCCAAGAAAGCTGAACTCCACATTTGATTATTCTTTACTGTTCATCTACAGGGTAGGGTTTTCCTGATATTGCCTCTGAAATTTGAAATAACCATTTAACACCCCCCCCCCCAACTTTTAGAGAAAACAATGTGCAGAATAGTAACTTCTGCGCTGGTATCAGGCTATTTGGACCTTTGTGTTGTGCTCTTGCAGAACCACTAGAGGGAGCACGAGTTAACTAACATGCTGTGTCCTCAGAGCCAGGGCACATATGAGGATATCCACAATTAAATTGGAGAAGATAAAACATGCATTCATCTTCGCATCTGCTCTGTAAAAACGCTGAGGGAGCTGGAGAAGAACTAGGGCATAAGACAGAATGCACCCGTCACCGTCAGAGTGCCCTTAGTTCCTAGAAACTCCAGGCACATCATGAGTTGCAACGAAATTCTGGGCTTGATCCTGGTTGAGAAGTTCCGGGGCAAGAGCACCCAGGGACACCTGGGGCAAGAGCCCCAGGAAGGACAACCTCTTTCCTGCGCTCCTTCCCTGGGGTGGTCGGAGCAGGTGTGGATTCTGGTGCAGAATCCAAGCTTGCACTCATGGAGAGGATGGAGGTATAGAAAAGGAGATTGTGTCTGTGTGCGTGTGTGTGTGTGTGTGTCTGCTGGCTCTGATCCACCAAATTCTTCTTCCTGTGGTCTCTTGCCCAGTCAGGAGCTGGGAAACACCTCCTGAGTCCTAATTGCCAGGAAGAGTTCCCAACGAGGGCAGCAGTGGGGTACTCATCTTTGGTTACTTTTTAAAACTAGCAGCTTAGTAAATACTGTCTACGCTGGTTTGGTAAAATTGATAAGCAAGAAGAAAATACCATGCCCAAGTTACATGGTCACTTTCTCATTTGTTTTCTAGTAAGAGGGAGTCTTCCTTTTTTATGCTGAAATTAGACTTCACAGGACTTTTAGAACCCCCCAATATGGTTTTGGCGGCTTCAGAAAGGAGCCCAGCAAGTTCGCTTTAAGGTAATATTCATAAAAGTAGGCATTTCTTCATTGAGCTATCACTTCCTGAGTGCCCACTAGAGCCACTTGGGTAAGACACCCTCCAGGGACTGGTGGACAGACAAGTCAGTGATGTAGGGAGTCTGGCATGTGGTAGTCACTCAATCAATGTCTTTTAAAGTGAATGAGTGAGTAAACAGATCAATGAATGTTCTGAAAATTCCAGGATGCCAAGGAATCTAGAGAGGAAACAGAGCCTGGACTGGGATGAGAGTGGGCTTAGAGGAGGAAGCACTGGGCACATCTGGGAAAGATGAGACCTGAGCAAGGCCTGAAGGGTGACAGCAAGGCAGGGGCCAGGAATATGAGGGTGGCAGGGAGAGGTGGGGTTGGACTTTCTAGGAAAATGGTGGTGAGTGTCCAAAGGTAATGAACGTGATGGAGTAAGTACATTAGAGAAACTGCAGGAAGCTTAGTGTAATAGAACAAAGATGAGCAAGATATTACAAAAGACTTAAGTAGAAAAATTAATTCATAGGTAAAGGTAATTTTGACATTTGCTAAGCATTGTAACATCTAGGCCAGTACTAAAGGTTTTCTGCATACCAGCACTTAACTTCATATCTACATTTGGTAGTTATTCCTTTTTTTTTTTTTTTTTTTTTGACAGGCAGAGTTAGGGAGAGGGAGAGAGAGAGAGAGAGAGAAAGGTCTTCCTTTTTCCATTGGTTCACCCCCTAGATCTGAAGCCAGGAGCCGGGTGCTTCCTCCTGGTCTCCCATGTGGGTGCAGGGCCCAAGGACCTGGGCCATCCTCCACTGCACTCCGGGGCCACAGCAGAGAGCTGGACTGGAAGAGGAGCAACCGGGACAGAATGCAGTGCCCCATCTGGGACTAGAACCCAGGGTGCTGGCGCCACAGGCGGAGGACTAGCCAAGTGAGCCACGGCACTGGCCATGGTAGTTATTCTTATCTCTTACTCTCCTCATTTTTACAAAAGAAGAAACTGAAGTGCAGAAAATTTAAGAAACTCACAAAGTCACATGAATTTAATGTGCTACTATTATCAGGTACCAAAAGATTTTTCACAGTAGGATGACACTCTGGGAGCCTGATATCACAAAAAGATGTTCTTAGGCCGGCGCCGCGGCTCACTAGGCTAATCCTCCGCCTTGCGGCGCCGGCACACCAGGTTCTAGTCCCAGTCGGGACGCCGGATTCTGTCCCAGTTGCCCCTCTTCCAGGCCAGCTCTCTGCTATGGCCAGGAAAGGCAGTGGAGGATGGCCCAAGTGCTTGGGTCCTTCACCCCATGGGAGACCAGGAGAAGCACCTGGCTCCTGCTATCAGATCAGCGCGGTGTGCCAGCCGCAGCGCGCGGGCCGTGGCGGCCATTGGAGGGTGAACCAATGGCAAAGGAAGACCTTTCTCTCTCTCTCTCTCTCTCTCTCTCTCTCTCTCTCTCACTGTCTAACTCTGTCAAAAAAAATGTTCTTACAGACTTTTATAAGCTACCTCTTAGCATGATTTCAAGGAGTGAGATGAATGGATCACTGCTTTGGCTAAGTCTATTATTGGTATTTAGTTGGGGGGATTATACAATTTATTCTAAACAAAGAAGACCTCCACATCTTAGGTTAAATCACTGTCTAAACTTCTATTTTAAATAGGAGAGGTATGGCATTATGTATGATTTAATTTACTCATTCATGAGTATTAATAATGAATTCCTAGAGAGTTAAAAAAATCCTCAAAATTGAAAGAGTAGAGTTGGGGAAGAGAAAACCAATCAATATTTGCACTGAAGAACAATGTTTAACTCAGGAAAAGTAAAACTTCATACACACACACACACACACACACACCTGGCATTTAGATGCCCACATCCTACATCAGACTGCCTGGATTTGATACCCAGCTCTGACGCGTAAGTCCAGCTTCCCACCAATGCAGATCCTAGGTGGCTCAAGTAGCTGGATTCGTGGCCCCTATGTGTTAGTCTTGGATTGTGTTCCTGGCCCCTTGCTCCATTCTCCAGTCCTGACTCGGCTATGGCCATTGTGAACTTAAAAGGACTGAACCAGCAACTGAGATTGCTCTTTCCCTCTCTCCTTCTCCTCCTCCCTCCCCCATCTCTCTTTTTCTATGCCATCCTGCTTCCAAAAAAAGAGATTTAAAATAAATTAATAAGATATAAGTAAATTGCCTGGATTTTAACAAGTACTCAAACCTTAAATATATGCAAAATACAAAAAGAACATTTGCAACCTATTGGTATTCTAAAAAAATTATAAGAAATGCATGAAAATACAAAAAGATATGGGATGAAAACAAGAATAGAGTATTTATTTCTCTAAAAAAGTAATATAAGTAATAAATGACTGGGAAAGATGTTTAAATTCACTAGGAGCAAAAGAAGCACCAATTAAAATATAGCACTTGTTAATGGTCATTTTAATGCATTTATTGGCAAGATAGCAAATCAGTTTTAAATTTTTGGAGGATTATTTGGAATATCTAAAATATTTACACTAAAATATGGCAGGATGCAAACTAAATTATCAGCATGGAGGGTCTGGGTGGGAAGCATGGGGCGAACTGAAGTGGCTGCCTGGTAACATGGAAGGTAAAAGGAGCCAAAGAAAGAGGGCTGAACTAAAATGTGTATGTGTGTGTGTGTGTGTGTGTGTGTGTGTGTGTACATAAATGTAAGGGAATAGAGGAGGACTGAGATAGTTGCCTAAAATTTGAAAAGAAGAAAACTTGATTTTTTTTTTCTTTTTGACAGGCAGAGTGGACAGTGAGAGAGAGAGACAGAGAGAAAGGTTTTCCTTTGCTATTGGTTCACCCTCCAATGGCTGCTGCAGCTGGTGCACCACGCTGATACGAAGCCAAAGCCAGGTGCTTCTCCTGGTCTCCCATGCGGATGTAGGGCCCAAGCACTTGGGCCATCCTCCACTGTACTCCCAGGCCACAGCAGAGAGCTGGACTGGAAGAGGAGCAACCGGGACAGAATCCGGCACCCCGACCGGGACTAGAACCCGGTGTGCCGGCGCCGCATGGCAGAGGATTAGCCTAGTGAGGCACGGCGTCGACCTACTTTTTTTTTTTTTTTTTTTTTTTAGAGATTTATTTATTCACTTGAGAAGCAGAGTTACAGACAGGGAGAGGGAAAGACAGAGAGAGAGGTAGTCCATGTGCTGGTTCACTCCCGAGATGTCCGCAGTAGCTGGAGCTGAGCCAATCTGAAGGCAGGAGCCAGGAGCTTCTTCCAGGTCTCTCATATGGATGCAGGAGCCCAAGTACATGGACCATTTTCTACTGCTTTCCCAGGCCATCTCAGAGAGCTGGATTGGAAGTAGAGCAGCCAGGGCTTGAACCAGCATCCATGTGGGATGCCAGCACTGCAGGTAGATGTTTAACATATTATGCCACAGCGCCAGCCCTGAAAACTTGATTTCTATCTCACAGAAAAGACACTTGAAAGTCTATCCATAGTTCCCCCTAGTCATCCCATTTCAAGAAATTTATTTTAAAATACATATCCTAATTTTAAAAAATTAGAGACAAAAGGAATATACAGTATGATAGCCTACAACTCAATGAAATTATTTTAGCCTGGAAACAAGAGAAATGCCCATTAGTGAGGCTTTTCAGTTGAATGTCACCAAGCTCTCCTGTCTGAGAACTTCCAACCACCTTCTACTTGGATTTCTCATGGTAGAAAAATTATTTATTTTTGCTTGGAATTAGACAATTCTACCTCAAATTTCATCTGCTCTGTACCTTGGAATGTCTCATTAGGTTGAAATTTTACATCTTATTCTTGCCTTTAACTTTGTTGAATTCCTAGCCACTGCATTGAGTCAGCTACAGCTCATGTTACCACACTCTTTGTGTACATCATTCAAACTCTCCTATAAAATGGCATTGCCATTTAAAAGTTTTTGTTGTGCTCTCTGAAAAAATCATAGAACACTGTGTAGAAAAGCAATTAAAATATAAAGGCCCAAATTCTCCTTGAATAATAAATCATTCACAAACAGACTTGTCCCTTGTAAATTAGCCCATTGGCTAAGTTTAGTAGCTAAAATTAAGCCTGTGCTTTATGAAAGTTTATTGCATCTATACAGTAAATGGCGTTGAAAGCTTATACTTGAAATTGTAGCTAGAAAAATTTATGATGGCTCATGACACAAGGTGTGTACTCATATATTTATACACAAACTCCCCACCAGTGGGGGAGATATCTCTATTTGTAGGCTGAAAACTAATATTTGGCTTTTGGGGAGGATACATAAAAATCTTGGTTATCATGATAGTTTTCAGCCCTTCAAAGCCCAACCCTATCAAACAAAATCTTCTTCTTTAATATTAAATTTATGAGACTACATAAAAAATTTATTTAATGTGAATTTATACAATTAAAAATTGTTGGTTGGTTTAGATGTGTTAATTTATTTTTAGTACAAATAACTCTAAATATTTATTACATAATAAAGTGCTTTTAAAACATCATTTAACTTTGAATAACTTTTTTTTTAAGATTTATTTTATTTATTTGAAAGACAGAGTTACAGAGAGAGGTAGAGACAGAGAGAGGTCTTCTATCCACTGATTAACTACCGGGATGGCCCCAACTGCCGAAGCTTTGCTGATCCAAAGCCAGGAGCCAGGAGCTTCCTCTGGGTCTCCCACGTGGGTGCAGGGGTATCAAGGACTTGAGCAGTCTTCCACTGCTTTCCCAGGCCACAGCAGAGAGCTGTATCGAAAGAGGAGAATCAGGGGTTGGCGCCGTGGCTCACTAGGCTAATCCTCCGCCTGCAGTGCCAGCACCCCGGGGTTCTAGTCCCGGTTGGGCACCGGTTCTGTCCTGGTTGCTCCTCTTCCAGTCCAGCTCTCTGCTGTGGCAGTGGAGGATAGCCCAAGTGCTTGGGGCCCTGCACCCGCATGGGAGACCAGGAGGAAGCACCTGGCTCCTGGCTTCGGATGGGTGCAGTGCGCCGGCCGTAGCAGCCATCTGGAGGGGGTGAACCAATGGAAAAAGGAAGACCTTTCTCTCTGTCTCTCTCTCTCTCACTGAAACTCTGCCTGTCAAAAAGAAAAAAAAAAAAAAAGAGGAGCATCTGGGAGTAGAACCAGTGCCCATATGGCATGCTGGTGCTTCAGGTCAGGGCTTTAACCCACTGCACCACAGTGCCAGCCCCTTGAAATAACACTCTTTTTTTTTTTTAATTTGGAAATGCCTTTTCTTTTTCCTTCATTCTTTTTTTTAAACTTTTATTTAGCAATACATATTTAAAATGAATTTCAGTTTAGTGGTACAAAACAAAAAAAAAATAAAAGTTGAGAAACACTGCAATAGAGCAATAAGGTGAAAAAGGGGGAAGGAAGGCTGATTGAGGAGATGGCAGTGGATGTGCACTCTTAACCTTCAGGCAATGGGACAACAAACTGAGAGCAGGAAAAGGCAGAGGCGGTACAGGTAGGGGTAGAACATGGCAGCCATAACCGGGAGTTTCGTTTGATTAATGGCCTGCATGTGAGTACTTGTGTCTCCTATTATTGACTTCTGTCCTGTCCCTGTGATGCTTTCTCCATCGATCATTTGGGGCTGTAAATACCAAACTGGGATGTTCCCAAGCTCTGTAAACAGGATAACCATTCCTGTCACTGTGCATCAAGTGATCAAAGCATTCTCTGAAACATTCTTCTAGCATTGCCAGTGTATTTTGTGAACATTACAACCCCTTCAAGTGAGTCTCTAATCATCTAACAGCGAATACTGTAAAATTGCCCACAGAACTGTCACCCATTTCTGTCTCTTGCGTGGTCTTCCCTAAACTCTATTTAATAGCCTTAACCCTCACCAAGCTCCTTTCACCAACTTCTCTAAGGACCACAGAAGATGTGACATACTCTAAACTCAGCTTGCACCCGACTGTGTCCATCGGCCTAGCCTGTATGGGGCAGAGTTTTGGTGCAATGGGGTTAAAATGCTGCTTGAAATGCCTGCATCCCATATCAGAATGCCTGAGTTCAGTTTCCAGCCCTACTCTTTATTCAAGCTTTCTACTAGTGCTCAGCCTGGGAGGCAGCAGGTGATGCCTCAAGTACTTGGGCCCCTACCATCCAGATTGAGTTCCAGCCTCCTGGCTTCAGCCAGGCCCAGTCCTGCCTGTTACCAGCATTTGGGGATTGAACTAGTGATGGAAGTGCTTGCTCTCTTTCCCATTCTTGTGCCCTCCTTCTCTCTCTCACTAACTTTCAAATACATGCAGATAAATGAATGAATCTAGCCCATACCTAGGCATGTCCACTCCTTTGCTCTGACTTTCCTATTTTTCTAACTTGTCTGTCTGCAACGGGTTTTAAAAAATATATACATGATTATTTGATAGAGTTACACAGAGAGAGAGAGTGAGCTATAGAAAGAAATCTTCCATCTGCTGGTTCACTCCCCAAATGGCTGTGGGCCAGGACTGGTAAGGCAAAAGCCAGGATACTGGAATTCCATTTGAGTCTCTCACATGGGTGACAGGGGCCCAAGGACCTGGACCATCCTCTGCTGTACTCCTAGGCACATCAGGAGGAAGCTGATCAGAAATAGAGCAGCCAGGATTTGCACTGGTGCACCCAGATGGGATGCCAGTGTTGCAAGTGGCATCTTATTTCCCTGAGCCCCCTTTTTTGCAGTGGTTTGGGACAGGGCTGAGCTGGGGAACAGGTGCAGAGCTGTTGCAAATAACTCCTTCTGTGAGCAGTAAAGAATACAACGGTACTTCTGCAAGTCTGTGAGAAAATGGAATTAAAGGATACTCTTAGCTTCCCAGGTATGTTAACTTCAAACCACGTCAAGAAAAATTCAATTTCAGACCTTGCAAACAAACTCTGACATTCACACACAGCAACCAGGGAGCAGGCTAGCTGGCATTTAGTGTTTATTTTCTCAAAGACGAGAAAGACATCTCAAGTGTGAAGAAGTGATTTTCCCTTTCGAATGGGCAAGATTGGAAAAATAATAGTGTGTCTACACAGTAGCCCTGGAGCTCTGTGATTTCATTCTGGCCTAAATACCAATAAACACTGAATCTGGTTGCCTCTCGGTCCAAAAACAGGAAAGAAAGGGATGTGAGGGAAATGTTCTCTATTTGGATTGTAGTGGTTATTACAAGTCTATATGTGTTTTCTAAAATTCATTAAGCTATACACGTTAAAACAGGTGAATTTTTTGTGCATAAATGGTACCTCAATAAAGCTGCTAAAAAATGACAGTGAAGAAAAGGTTGGATTGTTGATCACTTTTGAATATTAGACATTTACAGCAAGCAGAAGATGTAAACTCAGTAAGGCAAGGGGGTGTGTGGGGATGAGCTCCTGTCTTCTCTTTTTCTCACAAAATTCAGACAAAACATAGAAGAGAGCAATGTGACAGAATTTCATATGCTTTGTGAGTCTGGAATTGATGCTGATGATCTAAGCTCTAGGGGTTATTTTTAAACTCCTGATGATGAGATTCTGCAAATTTAAAAGACTAAAAATTGTGTTTTTATATACTTTTTAAAGATTTATTTTATCTATTTGAAAGATAGAGTTACAGAAAGAGGAAGAGACAGAGAGAGAAAGAGCGGTCTTCTATCTGCTGGTTGACTCCCAAAATGGCTGTAATGACCAGAGCTGGGCCAGGCCAACCTGGAGCCAGGAGCTTCTTCTGGGTCTCCCATGTGACTGCAGGGGCCATCCTCCACTACTTTCTCAGGCACATTACCAGGGAGCTTGATCATAAGTAGAGCAGCCAGGACTCAAACCGGTACCCATATGGAATGATGGTGCTGCAGGCCAGGGCTTTAACCCGCTGCTCTACAGCGCGGGCCCCATGTTTTTATATTTTGGATTATCAGGTATAAATAAATCTTTTTCTATATTGTTTTCAAAAGGAAGTCACTTATAATTCTACCACTCCAAGAAAAAAGATGTGGGAAAGGTACTAGAAATGTTTTTGCCAGGTTGGACAAGGAAAGACCAAACTCTCAGCCCACATAGGTTAGACAAGGAAAAACAAAGTTATCATCCTGGGAGGGTAATCATCATCACTGGGTTTATAAGATCACTTTGCAACCATTCCTCTCACTTGTTTTGGATAATAAAAGAGATGGTAATGCTGTTATGGTATTGCAAATCCGAAGTCCAATGGAGGGGCTCACATTGTGATACAATGGGTTAAGCTGACACCTGGAATACTCACATCCCATATGGACGCTGACTGGAATCCTGGATGTTCCTCTTCTGATCCTGCTTCCTGCTAATATGCCTGGGAAATTGCTTGGGCCCCTGCACTCACATGGAGACACAGATAGAGTTCCTGACTCCTGGCTTCAGCTTAGTTCAGCCCTGGCCATTGTGGACATTTAGGGAGTGAACCAGTAGATGGAAGATCTCTCTCCCCCATCCCTCTCTAAACTGCCTTTCAAGTAAATAAATAAATCTTAAGAAAAAAATCCAATGGAATGTTTTAATCCCTATCCCTGATGCTGTTTAAGTGATAAATAAGGAATAAGTTAACACAATTTGAAAGGTAGTTAGATGATTCACATTTTCATCTCTGCTAGTCACTGGGATATAATTTTTTAGACAAAAATGGCTCTCAGAGTTAATATGTGTCTCTTTTGATAATTATTTTTTGCATCCAAGCAACATAGCTGAATATCAGCATACAGCCTGGATAAATGTTCCTTCAATTATTTGTTGAAAAAACAAAAATATCCCTAAAACATTCTTTAAGCAAAACCGTATCTGTTCCAGGAGTGTTGTATATTCAGGTAGAACATATATGTAATTTATATAGAACATATATATAACTTACATCTACACATGATTGAACAATTTGGGATCAGCAATGTGTGGCTTGCACACGCACACCCATCTGAGCATGGATAGATCCTAGGAGCACAAACAAGGGTGTTCTTCTTGCTCTCTACCTTACTGTTATGTAAGACCTCGCAGCTAACTGAGTCTGGAGGCTGAAAAATCTGGAAGGTTGAATACTGAGTTCCCATTTAGCATGGACCTGTGTTGCTCATTTGACCAGACAGAGATTTACCCACTATTGCAAAAGTATCCATGAAATATCCGTGTCCATACTTGAGGCAAGAAAAGGCAAAAAAGAAACCTAAAAATTAATTTGAGAGATTAGATGTACACATAGAACGTACAAACATTGAAATAACAAGGCACACTTTTAAAAGTCATAGTGAAGCAGCCGGTGCTGTGGTGCAGGGGTTAAGCACCTGTCAAAGGTTCAAGTCTTGGCTGCTCTACTTCCAATCCAGTTCCCTGGTAACACATCTGGAAAAGCAGCAGAAGATGGCCCAAGTCTTTGGGCCCCTGCATCCACTTGGGATACCTGGATGAAGCTTCTGATTCCTGGCTTTGCCCTGACACAGCCATGGCTGTTGCAGCCATTTGAGAAGTGAAAGTGGATAGAAGATCTCTCTCTCTCTTTCTCTCTCTCTCTCTCTAATACTTTCAAATAAATAAGTAAATATTTTAAAAAATTAATAGTGAAGCTTAGACATAGTGAAATGCTCTAAACCTTTTCAAAAAAGACACATTAGGACTGTCTTAGTCCATCTGGACAGCCTTATGGAGGCAGTGAGACTGAAGCCCGGGGAGATGGCACCTGAGCACAGCTACCTGTATAGGAATTATGTATAAAGTAAGCTCATGACACCGATTTTGGAAATTAGAGCAATGACACAAAGAGGAATATCTAAGTCCCAATGCCTAAATCCTTACAACTAAAAACATTCACAAACCACCCAGGTTAATTCCAACACTTGCACAGTCTAGCACAAGGGTATGAATGGAAGATATATACCAGACAACTGAACCATGTAAAAGTCATAAATCCACCCAACAAACTTACTTGAAATATTCTCTATCTCATCACCTATGGCTTTATAGTGATCTGAAGATTATGTTGGTATTGAGATTCCTCAGGTTAATGAGAGTTTGGGGCTGGAAGGTCATGGGCAGGAAAACCTGGCCCCAGGCCTGTCCTGGCCCACCTCCTTTTCTTGCTGCCTCTGGTTCTAGTCTATCCTGCCAGCTCTTTAAGTACAAGTATGGACATCTGCCCTCTTCTCCCAAGTGACATGTGCTTTCAACACTCCCTTGTAGACACTTGTCCCCTGGATCACCAATATATTGTTCTTTCTGGAGAACAGATGCACCAAAGAGAACCAAACAGGTCTCAGAAGTAGGATTGGGGCCACTTGGGCAGGGATACTTGGAACACACTTAGTGGGGATGGCAGGGTGTCTGCAATGACATGCCCCACTGGTTTATGGACTCCTCATTCCTTCACAGAGCCACAACAAGAGGAGAGACACAGGGACATAGCTTTTATACTCTGGTGTCCAGGTTAGTGACTCCTACTGCCTGGACCTACAGATGGTACTTGAATCACTAACAATGATGCTATAATTTGCCTTGGAGACATGGTAAGCACAGGGAAAGGAGAGAAATGGGAAGTTGTGCCTATTTTATCCAAGAATTCCAGATGATAGAAAGATGAAAAGTCAAGATTGTTAAGAGATAGTGATAACCACACACACATGGGCTCCTTAGAATGGTACATGATAGTTTCTCCTGGAAGAGCTGGTATGAAACATGATACAGATATACCCTTCTAGAATGAGAAGATAGGGGATACAAGCATAAGAATATCTTTTCTACAGAGGCTGGGAAAGACACTGAACCCAAAGGTAATACATGAACTCATTCACTTACTGATTCATTGAGGACCTTCAATGTGTTAGGCCTTGTTGTAGGCACAGAAGACACAACAGTGAGCAAAACAGACAAAAGCCCAACTCTCCTAGGACACAAATCCCAGTGGGTAGATGAGGCAGTAGCACAAATGAGTGGAGAACAAGCAAATCCATTTCAGTTAGGTGCAGGTCCCTGAGGTGAAGCTGGGAGAGAACAGAGAATGATGAGGGCTGGTGTGTGTGTAGTGGACAGGGATGACCTCAAAGAAGATGATCAATGACCACTGACCACTGATCCTGCTGCTTTAATGGTTGGTGCAGAAGTGGCCAGGCTGCAGTGGTGGACCAGGACTCTTTGGGGCTGATGTCAAGAATCTGAGAACCACAGTTTCCATTCTGAGTTGAAATCTCAGCTGCTCTCCTCCCCCCACCCCCCGCCCCAGCCAACTTCTTCCACATGGCTTCCATGTGGATCTGGCTTTACACCTGTTTTCTTTGTCACCTGTTCCTTTGCCTTTTCCCCACCACTGTGCTGTGTCTTCTGTGTCTTGGAGTTAATCACCTCTCTTTCCCATACTTCATTAAGGAATTTATGAATGGGGAGGAGAGTGTCTGTTGGAGAATTGTACACATCCTAAATGAGATCATTCTCGTTAAGTAAATAAGCCCAGTGTACCTCTCAATAATAAATGACAAACATTATCGGCATTTCAAATAAGCCTTGATTGCTAGGAATTTTCTTTATTCTCATATGGAGTGTGGTGAGCTTAAATTTCCTAGAAAAGAAAATGCAGTTGCAAAATAAAGTGGGTCTCTTCCTCAGATTGAGAATGTCCACTGAGGCCCTCAGCTGGCATGCATGGGTGATGACAACTAGGAAACAGGAAGACCAAGGCTGCATGACAAAGTGACTGGCCTGGCTCTGAAGTCCTGGGGTGGAGCTCCAGCTCCGCAGTGTTTAGCTACATGGCCTTGGCTCAATCTCTTCATCTTCCTGGGCAGTTTTTGTTTGTCTACCATCTCTAAAATAAAGGATATGTGGAACCAGGATTTTTCACACTGAGTACTACCGGGATCAAAGAAGCTCGTGAAAGTCTGATTCCAGGTCCTTCCCTCTCAGAGACTCCGATGCAGCAGGTCTGCAGTTGAGCGAGGCAGGTATGTTTGTCAAGAACCCAGGTAACTTGAAGCTAGGTGACCACAGAACCTGCCTTGAGCAACACTGGGCTAGGTGATGATTTTGTGTCTTGGTAATCACTTTTAGTGAAAAATCTAACCTACGTGTTCATACTACTTGCTCACGCTAAGGATCAGACTACCCCTACATTTTAGCAGAATGGGAGTTTACCTTGCTTTCAACTCCCTTCAACTCCCACCAACTCTAGAACGGGTTACTGAATAGATTAATACATTCAAATGGTTTGGGCACCACTGAAGGCCGGCATTGTCTCAACATGGAAATGGATGAGTGGATGTTTGTTCTAAGCTCTAAGGTCCCCAGAGGAAAAGAGCTGTGAAAATGCAAATCAGTCTTCTGTCCTGGGTTGTAATTTTTAGCAGCTTGAAAGAAAGCAAACCTTAATGCTCCCTTAGGCTCTTGGGAAGCCAGTTTTCCCAGTCTGGGGAGGAACATACAGTTTCTGTGCAGCTCACTATTAAAAATGGTAAAGATTTTCTCTCAGAACAACAATTTTGGAAAACATCACTACCCCTCCTCTAAATCCAAAGGGTCCTTTTTTATAAGAAAAAATAAGTAAAACAAACAAGCAAACAATGACAATACAAGGCACAACACAAGCCCCAGGACTCTGGCTTTTCTGGGTTCCGACTGGTGGCTAAGCAGTTCCCTGACTTGGGGCTCCTTGAGATTTTGTTTTGCAGCATCAGCTCTTTCCACGAATTTGTGGGTCAAGTGAGATAACGCTATGAAATGCATCCAGACACGGTAAGGTGTTTCACTTTCCCTTATGTCATCATAAATAACAGCATCTCTGAAAACACAGCACCTGTGACCTTTCTGTGCAATTTGCCAATCCTAAATGCTGTAGGATGCTGGGAGAGCTTAGGATGACTGAAAGTCAGGGTGGGGGACCAAGCTGCGGTCCTGTGGGAAGGAAAGGGAGCCAAAACTGTGATTATTTTGCCAACAACTGAGAAAATCATCAAACTGCATTCTCCGGATTGACTCAAACCACAGGGCAGAAAGGAGAGAAGAGAGGCTGGGACAGATCACCTGTATAATGTCATCAGGTCAGATGCTGAGCACGGAGGAAGGAGGCTCAAAGACCAGACACGTTCCAAAACTGCTTATCCACAGGCACAAAGTCATTTTCTCAGGCCAACTTAATTCCTTGTCTACCCTTTCGCCCCTCATTCTGTTTCGATATCTGTTTATATTGCATTGCCCACAGTGGTTGCCTGTCATGACCCCCTTCCCTTCAAGGCACCCCTATCAACCTTGCCCCGAAGCTGACAATTTCCACCTCTATCGCTCTCTGGAGTAGACACCCTGGCTTCCATGTGGATCTGGCTTCACACCTGTTTTCTTTGTCACCTGTTCCTTTGCCTTTTCCCCACCACTGTGCTGAAAATTATCCTTTCTTTCATTTATGCTCTTCTCTCCTCCTCTGCTTCCAGCCCTGCACTTTCTCCTCTGAGTTCCAACATTACGTCACTTCCTAGGAGTCCTACTTGATGGGCCAGCATTGCTGCAAACTCTGATACTGAACTTATCTGTTACCCTCTCTGTCCCCCACCTCAAAACTAAAGCAAACTCAGGGTTTCTCTTACAGCATCTCTTCATTTCCTTGTATCACCCAGACTCCAGGCTTCAGGCCCAGTTTTGATAATTCTGTATCATCCCCTTATATCTAAAAGGCCAATTATTGGGATTTCAGTTTGAAGACTTTATCTAGCCACAGCACAGGAGCACTATACCTCACATACGCAACAGACTCAAAAAGAACAAAAATCCAGATGTCACTACACAGCTCACCCTCTGCAAAGCTACAGCTGCTCTCACCCAGTGAGGCAGCCAATGTCTATTATGGTCTGCTCAGCATAGAAACGTGCAGGGTCTGCTCTCATGTTCTCCGTCGCCTGTGGGCGTTAGGCTGGTGTGGCTGTGATGCTGCAATCAGACGGTGTGGGATCTGGACCTCTCAGTGCAGTGTCAGAGGAGAAAGGGATTTGTGGTCACCAACAGCCTTCTGTGGCCCTGGAGTTCCTCCCAGGATCTGCCACCTCCATCGCTCAGGTTTTTATCAACCTGCCTATCTTTTCTGTGTAAACTTCAAGGTTGAGAAACAGAAAGAATGAACAGACTTTAGTTTTTCATTGTTTTTCAGAATATAAAGATAGCAAGAGTGAAATAAATAAAGTTTTAGAAAATGAAAGTCTTCTAAATTGTTCAAAAACAGTTGGGGCTGGCGCTGTAGTTTAGCCAGTAAAGCCGCCATCTGCAGTGTCAGCACCCCACATGGACACCAGTCCAGCTCCCGGCTGTTCCACTTCCGAGCCAGCTCTCTGCTGTGGCCTGGGAGGGCAGTGCATGATTGCCCAAGTCCTTGGGTCCCTGCACCCACGTGGGAAGAAGCTCCAAGCTCCTGGCTTCAGATCGGCACAGCTCCAGCCGTTGTGGCCAATTGGGGAGTGAACCAGTGGATGGAAGACCTCTCTCTCTCTCTCTCATCTCTATCTCTCTCTGCCTCTCCTTCTCTCTCTGTGTAACTCTGACTTTCAAATAAAATAAATAAAATTTTTAAAAAACTACCATCTTTTATAAATTTTTAAAAACTTTTTTTTTAATTTGAAAGAGACAGAGAGACCCACAAAAACAGAGTAACTAACAGACAGCTACATGTGTAGAGAGCTTCCACCCACTGGTTCACTCTCCATATGCCTGTAGTAGCTGGGGTTGGGCAGGAGCCCGGCCAGGGCCAGAGTAAGGAGCCAGGAACTCAATCCAGGTGTCTCACATGGGTGGCAGGGATCCAGTTATGTGAGCTGTTGCTGCCTCCTGCTTCAGGAAGCTGGAATCACAAGCCAGAGCCAGGAATCAAACCCAGGCACTCTGACATGTAATTTGGGCCCTATAACTGCTAAGTGAAGTGTCCACTCCCCTCCTCTATGATTCATTACTTCCTATTTATAGCATAATTTGAAAAATTTATATGTTAATGCCTATAACAATTTTTTTTCTACCTGAAAATGACATGATAGGCAAAATAATCTAATTTGTTTTTATCCTTTTGACTAAAATTCACTAACAAGAAACACATCACAACAACTCTGGTGAAATAAATGCAGAAAATAAAAGTCAAAACATTTTTCAGAATGTTCTCACATCGTATGTCCTGGACAATATATCCTATTCTTGGTAAAAGTGTACAGTTATATACGTAATGGAAACTGAAAATGATTTTGGTTCAATGGGTAAAGAAGTTAAACAATATGAGCTTGAGGAAAGCTCTTTAATAAGACTTATAAATAATGGAGGAACTTATTTCTGCTACTTATTCCACAAAGGGCTTTTTGCCTTGAATTTTATAAATGTCATAATCACTCTCATAAGCAATCCAATGCCAATTTGAAATTCTTGCAGATAAATTAGCTTTGGAGAAAAGTTAGTAAAGATGAACATGACTAATGTCAATGATGGCAAAGCTGGAGGAGCCACTGAGAGTATCTATTCCTTTTAATGCAATTTTTTGTCTCAGAAAATAGTGAGGAAAATGGTGAATTATCTTTTTGGTCTCAGAAAATAGTGAGGAAAGTGTAAAATACTCAGAAAAACATAAAAAAAGCCAAATACATTAAAATGATCTATAATCCAACCATTCAGAAAAATGTAATGTTAATATTTTGTATATTTAAAAAAACAAAGATATACAAAGCACAGCAAAATTGAGATCATACTGTATTTCAAGTTTTGTATCTTTTTTGTGTTTAGCATTATATATTAGGAAGGATTTCTCATCAGTGGACATGTTCTTTTGGCAGTTTGATTTTTAAAGATGCATATTTATTTGAGAGACAGAAACATGTGACACAGGCATCTTTTCTTAAAAAAAAAAGATTTATGTATTTTATTTGAAAGGCAGAGTTACAGAGAGATGGGGACAGAGAGAGAAAGAGAGGTCTTCCATCTGCTGGTTTACTCCCCAAATGTCCTCAATGGCAGAGGCTGGGCCAGAACGAAGCCAGGAGCCAGGAGCTTCATCTTGGTCCCCCATGTGGGTATAGGGACCCAATAATTCAGGTCATCCTTCGCTGCTTTCCCAGGTGCACTTGCAGGGAGCTGGATTGAAAGTGGAGCAGCTGGGACACAAATCAGTGCCCATATGGGATGCCGGCAACAGAGGCAGAGGTTTAACCTGCTTCTCCACAGCACCAGCTCCCTTTGTGACATTTTGATACATGTATACATTGTGTAATGCACAGTGTAAATATATCAATTTCTTCAAACATTTAATATTTCTTTGTTGTGGAAACCTTCTAAATTCTGTCTTCTAGGTTTTTAAATACACAAATGTACAGCACATTCATATCATATATAGTATATAGTTCACATATATATGCAACAGAACCCCAGAACTTCTAAGTACTGCATGATCTCACTCATATCTGGAATCCATAAAAAGGTGATCTCACAGAAGTTAAAAGTATAAGGATAGTTACCTGAGGCTGGAGAGGAAAGAGGTTGGGGGGGGGGGGGTGATGGGGAAACGTTGATTAATGGATACTAAGTTACAGCTAAAGAGGAGTAAAAAGTTCTAGGTTTCTTTTTACTTTAAAAATTTTTTAGGGAAGCTCTAGAATAGCCCTAACTCTGGGACTAAGCATATACCTCATCAAGTCTCCAGCAAATATTTAGGGAGTTCAGTAAAACTTCTCTCCATTTGGGTTGTTGGAAACCAGTATCTCCCAGAAATGTGTGAACTCAAGACCCATCCTCCAGCTCACATCTTCCTATGAGCTCTTGTTTCCCACATCTTGCCTTGTGCTTGAATGGACTTAATTCCTAGTACTCTAACACCTGACCATGTACCACAGCTTTATGCGACCACCTCAGAAGGCCAGCCTAGGAGTGAAGTGGTTGTTTAAACTACATTCCAAAGATATAGCTAGTGCTTAAATCTGAACATCATGGCTCTGTGTTGCTTTATCTTTTCTCAAACAAAATCCTTCCGTCTCTGCCTTCTCTGTAATTCCCAAAATGTTCTGTAGCCAAAAAAGAGAAGCAAATTTCAGGAGAGATTTACAACTTGGGACATGATTAAGATTTTACTCTGTAATAATTAGTTCTTGTTATTTCTTCTAAATGAGACTTTGTTTGTTTTGACCAGAAAGTGAAGCTTGAAAAATTAAGCAGTGATTTAATCAACTCTCCTAAGGATTAAGTCAGCATGACTTTTCTTGAGTTACAAGTGGAGAAATGGAAGTGCAGACTGCATGCTAAGTGCATGTGAGTAATCTGATAGTTATTCATGGACAATAACACTATTGTGTTAGTATTTTTTCCAGTAGACAAATTCTTAGATAATCAATAGTTCTTGTGTGCCATTAGTAATGCTAATGACATGCACAGTAATGAAAAACTCAACGCCAAACAAATAACAGGGCCAGCGCTCTGGCATAGCAGGTAAAGCCACCGCCTGCAGTGCCGACATCCCATATGGACGCCGGTTCGAGTCCCAGCTACCCCACTTCTGATCCAGCTCTCTGCTATGTCCTGGGAAAGCAGTAGAAGATGGTCTAAGTCCTTGGGCCCCTGCGCCTGCATCAGAGACCTGAAAGAAGCTCCTGACTCTTGACTTCGGATCTGCACAGCTCTGGCCATTTTGGCCATCTGGGGTATGAACCAGAAGATGGAAGACTTCTCTCTCTGTCTCTGCCTCTGTCTCTCTGTAACTCTGCCTTTAAAATAAATGCATAAATCTTTTAAAAAAAAAACACACACACACAAACAAATAGCACAATATTAAAGTTCAAATGTTTATGTAAAAAAGAGGGGCCGGCACTGTGGTGTAGCAGATACAGCTGGTTTGAGTTCTAGCTGCTCCACTTCCAATCCAGCTCTCTTCTTTTTTTTTTTTTTTAATTTTTATTTATTTATTTTTTTGACAGGCAGAGTGGACAGTGAGAGAGAGAGACAGAGAGAAAAGCCTTCCTTTGCCATTGGTTCACCCTCCAATGGCCGCCACGGCCAGCGCGCTGCAACCGGCACACCGCGCCGATCCGATGGCAGGAGCCAGGTACTTATCCTGGTCTCCCATGGGGTGCAGGGCCCAAGCACTTGGGCCATCCTCCACTGCACTCCCTGGTCACAGCAGAGAGCTGGCCTGGAAGAGGGGCAACTGGGACAGAATCCGGTGCCCTGACCGGGACTAGAACCCAGTGTGCCGGCGCCGCAAGGCGGAGGATTGGCTTAGTGAGCCACGGCGCTGGCCAATCCAGGTCTCTTCTATGGCCTGGGAAAGCAGTAGAAGATGGCCCACATGCTTGGGCCCCTGCACCCACATGGGAGACCCAGAAGAAGCTCCTGGTTCCTGGCTTCAGGTCGGCACAGCGCCAGCCATTGCAGCCAACTGGGGATTGAACCAGCGTATGGAAGATCTCTAGCTCTCTCTGCCTCTCCTTCTCTCTCTGTGTAACTCTGACTTTAAATAAATAAATAATTATTTTTTAAAAAAGATACCTGCCGGCTCCGCGGCTCACTAGGCTAATCCTCCGCCTTGCGGCACCAGCACACCAGGTTCTAGTCCCGGTCGGGGCGCCGGATTCTGTCCCGGTTGCCCCTCTTCTAGGCCAGCTCTCTGCTGTGGCCCGGGAGTGCAGTGGAGGATGGCCCAAGTGCTTGGGCCCTGCACCCCATGGGAGACCAGGATAAGTATCTGGCTCCTGCCATCGGATCAGCGCGGTGCACCGGTCCAGCATGCCGGCCACGGTGGCCATTGGAGGGTGAACCAACGGCAAAGGAAGACCTTTCTCTCTGTCTCTCTCTCTCTCTCACTGTCCACTCTGCCTGTCCAAAGAAAATATATATAATCTAAAAAAACTATAATTTCTAACCTCCAAAATAATAACACCCAGAAATAAATCTAATAAAAAAAGATACCCAAATGTATATTATAAAAATCCATAACAGAGGATCACTAATGAAGTTCAGAGAGTCTTTGAATGCCAGGACTATGTCTGATTATGAGCTGTCATGTATTTCCTGGAGATTGTTGCATAATTGCTCTTGTATTCCCCTAACAAAGCTTTGAAAATAGAAAATCATTTTGTGAAATGGGAAAAAAAAAGCTTTAGAAATGGTTAACTTATCATTCAATCCCTCTAGTCATCAGTTTTCCTGGGGAAAAGATATCAGGACTGTTAAACAATTGGGAAATTGGATCGGGGGTTCCATAGCTACTGGATGGATAGGGAGGCAAGCACACTGAGCTAGAGGTTATGCCTGGCTCTGGGGCTCCATGGCACCAAAGAGCTGTAGAGATATTCAAGAGTAAAAGCTCTGCAATCATCTTCAAAATGTTGTGTTTATGTGAGCAAGCTCAATTTTCATCAAACTCTCAAATGATTCATGTACTCACGGTTACAGATGTTCAGCAATGGCACAACAAGGAGTACTCAAGCCAGGAGTGGAGATGACGACCAGGGTGGCAGTGGTAACTTAGGCTCAGCCCAGACCCTGGTCTGGTCAGGAGTGCACAGTGCAGCACATCTCCCTGCCCTCCTGGTCACTCCTGAAGCCTGGGGAACTTGCTAGTGACGACATCTGAAAAGCACAGCCATTGCAGCCCTGTCAGTGTCCTGCCCTAACCGTTAGACCATGCCCTATCCGGGCCCTCCAGGCGACTTTCAGCTGCCAGGTTGCTGTCCCTGGGACCTCTTCTGCCTCCCTGAGTGTTAGACTCAAAGTCTAGGAAGCAGCTTTTGGCTGGTGACCTTTGAGAGTTGCTATGGAAATACTGCATCCCTCACTCCTCAGGTAGGATAACTCTGAAATGTGTGGTTTGCAACACTTCCCAGAGTTCCTGCACAAGACTACATCCACAAAGCTCACTGTGGGATCAGGCTCCATAGCACACATTTATGGGCCAACTTCTCCTCTTCCCATCACTCCTACACTCCCCTACTGGTCTTCTTTACACTTGCCAAACAAACTACTTGTGTTTGAACCCTTGTCTCAGGGTCCACTTACCAGGGACACAAAAGCAAGAGCAGCCAACCGCTGGTCTTTGCCCCTCAGTGCCAGCAGCTCTTCAGCAAGCACTGTATTTTCAGGCCAGTCATCTTGAGGATGAATTCACTCACGACATTTCCAAGGGTCTCAACAGGGACAGAGCTTCAACCACTAAGAGGTAGCAGAACTAGACTTGCTTTCCTCTACTGTGAACATCTCCTGGGTCCAGCCTTCTCCTGCACCCCAACCCATGACAAGGGCACAGCCACTTTTGGCCTCTTTGCTTCCTTCAGGGGTCCATTCCTGAAGAGCCTTGTTGCCCTCAGGAGCGTCTTACTCTCTGGGTGCTGCAAGCTATGCCTTATGTCTCATTTAAGTGGATACCAAGCCTGAGTCTTCCTGGAGAGCCATAGTGATCTCTAGATCTCAGAAGCCCACTCCTATAACGAATCTCTCGCTTTTTAGCCTTGTTTTTCCGCAGAGGCATCTGGATTTTTCTTCCAGAAAGAAACCAAATCATTTCTTTCTTGAGCCACAAGCACTTGTACCCATAGGAAGAAACTGTGCTCTTGTGGAAAGCTGCAGAACACCTGCTCAGTGTTCTATTGCTAGCTTTGTGACCTGCAAATCATTCAACCTCTCATCAGCAAAATGAGCAAAATTATACTATCTAACAGGGGAGTGTTGCACATTCAGAGAGATGAGTGGTTGTAACTGCAAACTAAAACAATTGAGATAACATTTTTCAACATCAGGTTTCCAAAGATAAAAATGCTTGATAACACACTGGGCTGGTGAAGGTGGCAGAAACTGGAACTCTTTCGGATTGCCAGTGGGCATGTGAATTGTTTTCACTTCCCTGAACAGGAAAAAGGCTGGGCAAAAGCTGTCAGAATTACATAGGCACGTTTATGCCCTTTACTTTGGCAATTTCTCACATTGGAATGTGCTCTTCACACACACACACACACACACACACACACACCTGCATATATAGAAGGCATGATTATAATTGCAACATTATTTATGATGGACAAACATTTGAAACAGCCTAATTAACATCAAAAGAAAAAATGTTAATGAAGTCTCAATTCAGGGGCCTGATGTGATTCCACACAACTGCTATGAAAACAAAGCAGCTCCCCGAATCCTGATGCTGGATCCCCATTGCAATTTAAGTGAAAAAGTGTAAGATGCAGATCACGTGTGAATAATGTGTGTTTTTTTTTCTTTTGTGTGTGTGTGTAAAAAAATTATAGATACATGCAAACAACACCCCTGGAAGTGATGTGGGGTGAGTACACAGGCAACTAGATAGGTGTGTATGAGAGGCAACTTGCTGCAAGTCCCCAAATGTGATTCTATCCTCCCAGTTGTCAGTCAAAACACCCCCTTCCCCAGGACACGCCTACTTTATCAGGGATCTAAGGGGGGCATCATGAAAATATGGAAATTAAGCTCCACATGGAACTTGCGGTGGTATCATAAAATCCCCAGATGTCTTCATGCATGTGGAGGCCCCATCACTACCCCTTATGTCATAAGAGGGGTTAGCCTTGGGGGAAGATCTTTCTCTCCTTCTCTTCCACCACGGACTATGGCTGGAGGTGCTGCATGGGTGGTCTCTCTCCCTCCCCCACTTCTCCTCTCTTCAGGTAATCCTCTAGCTTACTCATAATGGGTATTTCTCCATGTGCGGCAACGCACACTCACATGTGTATGTGTGTTCCCCTTCTCACCATTTGAATACATTTTCTTATCACTTTGTGTACTTTATATGTGTCTGCAGTTAGAATGCTTGTATTTGTGTGATGCAGAAACCTGGAAAAAATTAATACATCCTTGCCCACATCACGACAACAAAACACTGTTAGTGCATGTACGCACCTACATAGGAAAATTACATGGCTGGTGGACAACTGAGGTGGTGAGGGGAGTTACCATCTTCTCTGTACCTTTTGACCCTCCTATCATGCAGAAAGATTACCTATCCAAAATTTGCTAATAAAAAGTCTAAAAATTTGCATATGATGCATAACATTGTTAGCTATGTACTTTGTTCTAGATGAACAAAGTACAATCCTATATTGCATCCTTGGCAAATTTAAACCATGTGGAAAACACTTTGAGTTTATATGTAAAAGGATTTTTATGTGGAAATGGACTTAGATAAATAGAAATAATGCTTTCACTAGCATAAAGATGCAGTAGGGTACCTAAAAGGCAGGCTGTATGCAACCCCTTTACTGGGGTCACCCACTTTATTGGGGGTGACTGTCTCATGGATTAAAGAGTATATGTCATTCTTGCTCTCTATCTGAATGCCAGCCAAGAAATGTTCACACAGATTTCAAAACCAACTGAAACAGCCCGAGTAAGTCCTGTCTAGGCCATGCTTGCCCCTAGAGATCTCCTCAACTGGCATCGAAGATCCCCTAGTTGTCCACCCTTAGAATCACTTGTTTAGGTTAATATATTTTCCTCAGAGCATCATTACAAAATGTATGCTACCTGGGAAGGGGTGCGGAGCCAACATTCATTACAAATCCATACACTGAGAACATTAACTGCTATTTTTGAGAATGAACGCATCTTTGAGGTAACTTGAGGCAAAAGAAATTGGGCAGACATGCTCAAATATGGACCTGGAGAGGAGTGGACACGGAGCGCCCCCCATATAAAATTCCACAGGGAGGAATCAGGTCCAGTACAAACAGCTGGCCTCAAATGACCATTAGTTCACTGGGCTTCAAGTTTCTTTGTTCAGATAGCCTGAAAGAATGTTGTTAAGACACCAAATATTTTTTTTATCCTAAGTTTAGCTTCAAAAGATATAATTTCTGAAGTCTTAACATGTTAGATTTTAAAAGTAACAGTTTTACTTTTCTTTTATATCCTATACAGCCTAAATACCAAGTTTTTAGTACTATCATCTAATTTATTTCTTTTATGATAAAAATTTTCAAACACAGAAAAGTTGAAATAATTGAACACCTATATATCCATATACTTAAATTCAACAATTAAAATTTACTTACTAAAATGTACGTTATTTTATATATATATATATATATATCATCTCTCCATCCCTTTATCCAGATATTTTTATGCATTTCAAAGTAAATTGGAGGGGCCGGTGTCGTGGCTCATTTGGTTAATCCTCTGCCTGCGGCACCAGCATCCCTTATGGGTGCCGGGTTCTAGTCCCAGTTGCTCCTCTTCCAGTCCAGCTCTCTGCTGTGGCCCGGGAAGGCAGTGGAGGATGGCCCAAGTGCTTGAGCCCCTGCACCCGCATGGGAGACCAGGAGAAGCACCTGGCTCCTGGCTTCAGACCAGCACAGCGCCAGCTGTGCTGGCCATTTGGGGAGCGAACCAACGGAAGGAAGACCTTTCTCTCTGTCTCTCTTCTCTGTCTATAACTCTACCTGTCAAATAAAAATTTTAAAAAAAAGTAAATTGGAGATATAAGATATTTTTCCTCAAAAAACTCCAGCACATGTCTAATTAAATGAAATTCAATATTTGCTTACAGATTTCTTTTAAGATAGAAATAAAATAAGTAAATAAATAAAATATAAAATGTAAAAACAGAAACAAAATGTAAAAATCTGTATCTGCATCACTTGGACATCACAACTTTCAAGATAGATAGAGTTCAAAAGCAGAAAAGATATCACAAAAAAGAAAACTATGAACTAATAATTCTTATGCATATAGATGCAAAAGTCCTCAACAAAATACTTGCAAACTGAATCCAGCAGCACATAAAAGATTATAGACCATGGCCTGGTGGTATTTATTTTAAGAATGCAAGGTTGGCATAACACATGAAAATCAATTAATATAATCATTGTTGTGGCACAGCAAGTTAAGTCACTTCTTGGGATGCCTACATCCCACCTTGGAGTACCAGTTTGTGTCCCAGCTACTCTGTATCTGATCCAGCTTCCTGCTAATGTGCTTAGGAAGGCATCAGATAATGATCCAAGTCCTTGAGAGCTTGCCACCTGTGTGGGAGACCTGAATAGAGTCCTGTGCTTCTGACTTCAGCCTAGCCTAGCCCTGGTCATTTTAGCAACTTGGGGGAGTGAACCAGTGGCTGGAAGATTATCTATCTATCATATATCTATCTATCTATCTATCTATCTATCTATCTATCTCTGTTACTCTGCCTTTCAATAAATAAGTAAATATTTAAGAATACAGGAATAAGCCGGCGCCGCGGCTCACTAGGCTAATCCTCCGCCTTGCAGTGCCAGCACACCAGGTTCTAGTCCCGGTTGGGGCGCCAGATTTTGTCCCGGTTGCCCCTCTTCCAGGCCAGCTCTCCGCTGTGGCCAGGGAGTGCAGTGGAGGATGGCCCAAGTACTTGGGCCCTGCACCCCATGGGAGACCAGGAGAAGCACCCGGCTCCTGCCATCGGATCGGCGTGGTGCGCCGGCCACGGCGGCCATTGGAGGGTGAACCAACGGCAAAGGAAGACCTTTCTCTCTGTCTCTCTCTCTCACTGTGCACTCTGCCTGTCAAAAAAAAAAAAAAAAAAAAAAAAAAAAAGACTACAGGAATAAAAAGGCTGTGATCAGCTCAATCAATAAAGAGAAAATACTTGATCACTGTAAAATCCTTTTTTGATAAAAAAAAAAATTCCAACAAACTAGGAAGAGAAGGAAATTTCCTCAGCTTGCTTGAGTGTCTACGAGACCCACAGCAACCATGAAACACTGACTGCTTCCCTCTAACATCAGGATGAAGTGTCTTGGTCTCACTATTTCTCAATATTGCATTGGAGGTTCTAGCTAAAGCAGAAGTAAGAAAAAGAAATAAAAGACACCAAGATTGGAAAAAAAGGATGAAAACTATATTTATCTGCAAATGCCATAAACTTATATAAAGAAAATTCTATGGAATCTATGAGTACTAACAAAACTACTAGAATAAACAAGTTCAATAGGTATCAGAACACAAGATGAACATATAAAATAAATTATAATTGCAATGAATGACATTTACATTAAGGAAATAGATTTATAATAGCATGACAAAAATAAAATACATAAGAATACATTCAATAAGAGAAGTAGAAAACATGCACACTGAAAACTGCAAAATACCCAAAGAAATAAAAGAAAATCTAGATAAATGGAAAGAATTTCGGTTCATAAATCAGAAGACAATATTGGCAATGTTGTAAAATTCCCAGTATTTATCTAAAGATTCAATGTAATTATTAGTATAAAAAATAAGTTGTCTTATAAAAAGAAATTGACAAGTTGATCCTAAAGTTCATAAAGGCAGTTTAGATGTAAAAAAGCTACTGTTAGCTTTTAAAAGAACAGAATTAAAAGACCTATGTATCTTTTATTTCAAGACTTTCTACAAGGTTACAGTAACCAAGACTGTCTGGTATAGCTTAATGCTATACATATAGATCAACAAAATAGAATAAAAAATCTAGAAATAAAAACCTTAAATTTATGATTGATTTGTTTCTGACAAAGAATAGTCGTTTACACAAATGATGCTAGGACAAGCAGATATCTACATTCAAGAGAATGATGTTGGAACCCTACCTCATACCACACAAAAACTAACTGAAAATGGATCATGAGCATAAATATGAAAGCTAAAACTCTAAGAGGAAACATAAGATTAGATCTTCATAAATTTGGATTGAGCAAAAGTACAAGTAAAAAAGGCAGAAATAACAAACAAAAAAGATAAATTGAACTTTGTAAAAATTAAATTTCTGTGCTGAAAATATTAAAGGAAAACTGAGGACAGGAGAAAATACTTATAAACTATACATCTAATAAAGGACTTATTAGCTAAAACATGTAAAGAATTTATACAACTCAATAGCAAAAATATAAATAACTCATTTTAATAAATGAGTAAAGGACCTTGGTAGACATTTCTCCAAAGATTATATACAATAAGCACAATGCTTAATATGATTAATTATTGGGGAATTAAAAATCAACAACACCATTAAATATGATTTTACTCCCATTAGGATAGCTATGATTAAAAAGACAGACAGTAGAGTTGGCAGGGATGTGAAGTAGCTAGAAAATGTAAAATGACGCAGCTTTTGTAGAAAACAGTCTGGCAGCTTCTGAAAATACTCAACCTGGAAGAATCATATAATCTAGCAGTTACATTCACAGATATATATTCAAGGGAATTGGAAACATATTCACCTAAAACATGTGCACAAATGTTCGTGACAGCATGTGTTTATAATAGGCAAAAAGTGAACACAACCCAAATGTCCATCAACTGTTATAGATAAATAAAATGTGGCATGCACATACAATGGAAGATTGTTCAACTGTAGAAAGAAATGAAGTACTGATTTAGGCTATCGCATGGACAAACCTTGCAAACATTGTGCTAAATGTAAGAAATGGATCGGGGGCTTCCTGGCGGGGTTGGCGTGGCGTGTCGGTGGCGACATGCTCTACCATGTCGAAAGTGTCCTTTAAGATCACGCTGACGTCGGACCCGCGGCTGCCATACAAAGTACTCAGTGTTCCTGAAAGTACTCCTTTCACAGCAGTGTTAAAGTTTGCAGCAGAAGAATTTAAAGTTCCTGCAGCAACAAGTGCAATTATTACCAATGATGGTATAGGAATAAATCCTGCACAGACTGCTGGAAATGTTTTTCTAAAGCATGGTTCAGAACTCCGAATTATTCCTAGAGATCGTGTTGGAAGTCGTTAATGTCTGCCTCTGGATCCATACCTGTCACAATAAATATTGATATGTTGTGTTGTTGTAAAATTGAAATCAGGCATTTAACATACTGTGAAAATACCAAGAGTCCATGAAAAATAATGAAAAGTGGTTTTTCTCTCCCTTGTTTACATGTTGATGTGAAGAGGGAATGCTTAGGAATTGAGGTTATGACTACTATAGAAGGTCAGTCTGTTGCCTCAAAGCACAAGCAGGTAGTTCATTTGAAGTAAATGGATTATCAAACTGGAACTGGAGGATTCTTCTGATAATTTTTTCTGAGAACATTTGGAAAATTAAATTTCGCTGATCTTAATGTTTGTGTTTGAGTTAAAAATATAAAAGGATTATGGATTATAAATGGCAGTTTGTTCCATAGCATCTGGTTTGCAGACTCAAATAATCTGAATCTTAAACGATTTGTAGTTCATGATGAAGGTGATAGACATCAGTGGATAAGTTAACTGTCTTAACGTCTTATTTAGGTTGTTTTTAAGTTTCAAAACTTCACCTGTCATATAAATTTCAATTTGATATCAAAGAACTAAAAAAAATCTTTTAACACTTACGTTTGTTGATGTTCCACACCAAATAGTTTTATTATCCGCCTTTTGCAGGGATGGGAATCAACAGTATAGAAGCTTCCTTTGCTGTGTTATGCATTCCTTTATCAATCTCTTTTAATACAGTTTCAAATAAAACTTATTGAGGATAGTGTTTCTAAATAGCATTCAGGACTAATGTTGCCCAAAAATCTGAAATCTACAACAATGTTAAAGGAAATGCTAATGAGTTACACTTAACGTAAGGCCTAACAAAGAAAACACTAAAATTAGTCACCCAACAGAATAAAGAGCCAGGAAAGGGAGAGTGGGGAAGCCCTCAGGCAAGGAGGAAAACAGCAAAGATCAATAGAGCAGGGGACCAGCAAGCTGTCAGAAATGGCCAGTTGAGTAGAACAAACTCCAGGAGGTATGTAGGGAAGATCTGAAAGGGGATAGTTACCTGACAAAGACACACACAGAAGGCCATTAGAGAAAGCAGAGAAAGTGTGGGCCTTGTCAATGTACAGATTACAACATGTCCCTTAGGGCAATCCAAAGAATGATTTTATTTGTCCTTCCAGAGCGATTCAGAATCTGCAGATCTTGAAAGATGGAGGCTCCTAGTGATTCAGAATCTGCTGTATTCTAAATGGTGAACTTGCTGGGGAAGCATGTTCTTTGGAACTGGAAATATAGTAGGCTTCTAATAAATACTTGCTGAGTAATCCATAAATTAAGATCTGTTTTTATCTTAGTAGGTCTCATTAGTTTCCTTCTCTCAGGCCCTTGGTTCTTTGAAAAAAACTAAAATGCAACAGAATCTTATGCATAGTGATATGGATGGTTAAGATTAAAACCTTACCAAGTCTTGTTTGTAAACTCAACTGAACAGTAGGATTCTGAGTTACCAAAGGGAACTTTGCTGAGGTATACTACCAATGTTAAAGGGAGTTTTTAGAAAATCTGATGCTCAGAGGTCCTTGTTTCTTATAAATCAAGCGTCAGTTAACCACAAATTTGTGAATACCCTTTCCCTGAAACTTTTAGTTTGAGTATTTTCCAATATATTTGTAGTGAAAAATCTACTTGTAATATTACATTAAATAAATATATAATGTCCTGTGCCATAAAATCATTTAGTTAATATTTTTGTTATTTGGCTTTGAAAATATGTGGTAAGCCATTAAAAGACATTTTATTAAACAACTCAGTATTTTGTTATTAAATACATATGATCTGTAAATTCTTTGTGTAGAAATTTTGAAGTATTCAGTTTAAATGCATTATTGGTCTATACTTAATATAAAATATGTTTTGTTATAAAAAAATGGATCAAAAGGCCACATGTTGTCTGATTTATGTAAATGTAAAATGTGCAGGATAGACAAATCCTTTAGAGACAGGAAGTAGACCAGTGGTTTGCTGTGCTAGAAAGGATGGGTGGGGATGGAATTAGGAGTGATTGCTAATGGGCTTCCTTTTGAGATGGCAAAAATGTTCTAGAATTAGTTAGCCATAATGGTTGTGCATATCTGATTATGCCAAAAACAACTGAATTGTATATTTAAATGGATAAAGTGGGTTGTATGTGCTATGGTTTGAATGTTTGTCTCCTCCAAAACTAAAGTTGAAATGTAATTATCATTAATTACAATATTAAGAGGTGGAACCTTTAAGAGTTGATTAAGCCATGAGAGCTCCGCCCTTAAGGCTGAATTACCATGGAAGAGAGTTTCTCATAAAGGGCTGGCTGATGGGCCAGCGCTGTGGCATAATAGGTAAAGCCACTGCCTGCAATGCCTGCATCCCATATGGGCACCAGTTTGAATCTTGGCTGCTCCACTTCTGATCCAGCTCTCTGCTATGGCCTGGGTGAGCAGTAGAAGATGGCCCAAGTCCTTGGGCCCCTGCACTCACGTGAGAGACTTAGAAGAAGCTCCTGGCTCCTGGCTTTGGATTAGCCTAGCTCTGACCGTTGCAGCCATGTGGAAAGTGAACAGTGGACAGAAGACCTCTCTTTCTGCCTCTGTCTCTCTGTAACTTATCTTCATTTCAAAGAAATAAAATTAAAAAAAAAAAAAGAAAACAGAAATTTAACTAAAAAATTAAGATACTATTGTTGAATAGTATTAACATAATAAATTAACTTGTGTTGGGACCAGCGCTGTGGCGTGGTAGGTTAAGTATCTGCCTGTGGCACTGGCATGTAGTGTGGGCACTGGTTTGAGTCCAAGGCAGCTCCACTTCTGATCCAGCTCTTTGCTAATGGCCTGGGAAAGCAGTGGAAGATGGCCCAAGTACTTAGGCCCCTGTTCCCATTTGGGAGACCTGGTAGAAGCTCCTGGTTAATGGCTCCTGGCTTCAGATCAGCACAGCTCCAGCCATTGTGGCCAACTGGGGAGTGAACCAGTGGACGGAAGACCTTTCTGTCTCTCCATCTCTCAGTAACTCTGTCTCTCAAATAAATAAAAAAATTTTTTTAAATCTTAACTTGTGTTTATTTCACTTATCAGGACCAAATTATCAGGAGTAAATTTGAGTCAAACATTCCATGTACAAAAAAATTCAGATACTGAGACTACTAGAAGACGAGGGCCCTGCACCTGCATGGGAGACCAGGAGGAAGCACCTAGTTCCTGGCTTTCGATTGGTGCAGCGCCAGCTGTGGCGGCCATTTGGGGGGTAAACCAGTGGAGGGAAGACCTTTCTCTCTGTCTCTCTCCCACTGTCTATAACTCTACCTGTCATATAAATATAAAAAAATAATAATAGTAACCTCTTTTTGTATAACTTTCTGTGATTTTTAAATCCACTTTCTGTCTTTACTGTGACACATTGATCCTCTAGCAGGCACTAACACAGTTGAGCTTCACCCTGAAGTTATCTGTCATTTGTTATCATTTATTACTCCATCAAGTCAGTGACATCACAATTCCTCTGCTTTGGGACAACTTGCCCTTCCAGCAGACACAGAGCTTTAATCAGATGCCTGCTGCTATTTCTCCTGATTCCTAAAATGATTATGCTGTGATTTACATTTTGTTTTCATCTTTTCTCCACTTGACTAGATGCAAAACGGAAGCAATTTAAAACACAGTCAATGAAAAACAGACCAGCAGGATGCCTCCTTTTTGCTGTGGGTTGCCAAGGATCCTGATGTACATTCATTCTTAAACCACTGGACCAAGCTTGCGCATAACTCTCTTGCAAATGGCCAGTTTCATTTGGGTAAGTAAAGGATGAAGTGGAATCATAACAGAAGGTGACCAGAGGCTAGAAACACAAAATATTGATTGGATTGGACACTCTTCTTTGACTGATGGATGTTTCAGTGAAAGATTTTGCTTCTCTTCCTTATTTGTGGTGCTTTGCTGTACAAGGATGTAAAATATTGGCAGTTATTCAGAACATTCCTGTTGTGATTGGTTCTGGATCTCTTGCAAGGGTGGATTCCACAGATGGACAATTTGGGTCACATTTTATAAATAGTTCAATCACGTTTCCCTAAAAGATGGATCTATTTTTTTTTTCCAATGAAAACCTTAAGTAGGAGCAAATAAAACACATAATGATTCCCAGGATATCATTTTTAGAAGTGTTAGGCAGTCGCTGCTGTAAGCAAAAATTAACTTCTGATATCTCTTCTTAAAATAAACCCTTATAAGCACAAGTTCCACCAACACAGGAAGCACAGAACAGCATCAAAAATGTCTCGGCTTGAGAGGCCCAAATCCTGTATCAGAGTGCTTGTTCCAATTCCAGCTACTCCGCTTCTGATCCTGCTTCCTACTAATACACCTAGGAAGGCAGCAAGTGATGGAGTTCCTGGCTCCTGGCTTCAGCCTGACCAGACTAGCTGTTGAGTGTCATCTGGGGAGTGAACCAGTGGATGTAAGATCTCTTTCTATCTCTGTCTCTTTCTGTGTCACTCCGTCCTTCAAATAAATAATTTTTTTTTGACAGGCAGAGTTAGACAGTGAGAGAGAGAGAGAGAGAGAGAGAGAAAGGTCTTCCTTCTGTTGGTTCACGCCCCAAATGGCCACTATGGCAGGCGTGCTGCGCCTATCCGAAGGCCAGGAGCCAGGTGCTTCCCCCTGGTCTCCCATGCGGGTACAGGGCCCAAGCACTTAGGCCATCCTCCACTGCCTTCCCGGAGCACAGCAGAGAGCTGGACAGGAAGAGGAGCAACCAGGACAGAATCCGGCGCCCCGACAGGGACTAGAACCCGGGGTACCGGCACCACAGGTGGAGGATTAGCCTAGTGAGCCGTGGCACCGGCCCAAATAAATAAATTTTGAAAAATGAAGATTGAGCATAAATAGTTTAATGTTTAAATAAAATATAATGTAGTTGAAGGAATCTGGCACAGACATTGGTATTGCACAATTCAGCAATTACAGGATATTGATAGATCATTAATCATAGATGGAAGTTATTGTTATTTGAATTTTTATTCATTTCCATTATATTTGAAAGACAGACAGAAAGAGATTTTTCCTCTGCTAGTTCACTCAACTGATTAATAATAACCAGGGATAGGCCAGTGTGAAGCCAGGAGTCTAGAATTCCACTTGGGTCTGTCATGTGGGTAGCAATACTTGAGCCATCACCTGCTGCCTCCCGTGGTGTGTATTAGAAAGCTGGAATCAGAAGCAGTCAGGACCCCAACTTGGGGCACTCTGATGTGGGATGTGGATGTCCCAAGTCTTAGCCACTGTGCTAAACACCTGGCTCATAAATGGAAGTTATTATTTCTATGTTTGCATAATAAAATGAAGTATTTACACATGTGGTTGGAAGAGATCATTTTTGAGTGAGAGTAAGGGAGCAAGGCAGAGACTCCCTGACTTCCAGCATCTCTCGTTTCCTGCAGTCTGAAGGTAAATAAGAGGACTTCTGCCCCCTAAGCCTCACACACTCTGAGATGTCAGCAATTAACAATGTTCCAATTCCAGATATTTAGGAAGCTTCTCAAAACATCCCCTTAGAGAAAGACCGGCCTCTAAGAACTGAAATCAATTTGCCATCTCTTCACCCCTTACAAACTCTTCAGTTGTGCCTTTCTCTGCATTCACATCCGATTGCCAGGTGACTTTTTAGGTTTATCCAAAGTCTTTTTCTCTTCCATCTGGGTCTTCCTTGGGGGTGGCAGGAATTCAGCTACTTGAGCCATCATCTGCTACTTCCCACACACATTAGCAGAGAGCTGGATCAGAAGCAGCGTAGCAAACTATAAAAATGATCCCAGAAAGTACAGGGATCACATAAATAAGACCAGTGTCTGCTAATAATAATTGATAGAATTAAAAAGGAGAGAACAACCCAACATGGGAAGCGGGATACATGACAGACTCATAGAATGGCAGATGCCCTAAACAGCACTCTGGCCTCAGAATCGGCCCTTAAGGCATTCAAATCTGGCTAAAAAGCCCATGAGAGTATTTCAGGCATGGAAAGCCACAACACTGTGGCAAAAAATGACCTAAATGAAAGATCCCTGTGAGTGAGATCCTAGCAGAAAGAAGGGGCCATCAAAGAAGGAGGTAACTTTCTCTGAAGGGAGGAGAGAACTTCCACTTTGACTATGGCCTTGTCTAAATAAGGTCAGAGTTTGTGAACTCAAGATGCTTCCATAGCCTTGGCTGCTCATGACAAGAGCATTGGGTGATTACTGATGTCATCGATAAGAATGCCGATTGTTAAATCAACAACAGCAGTCACTGTGCACTTACACCCCATGTAGGACCTCTGTCCTGAATGTGTTGTACTATGAGAATTAATGGTAAAACTAATCTTCAAACAGTACTTTATACTTTGTGTGTCTGTGTGGGCGCAAACTGTTGAAATCTTTACTTAGTATAGCGTTCATCTCTTTATATAAAGATAATTAAAAATTAATCTTAATGAAGAATGGGATGGGAGAGGGAGTAGGAGATGGGATGGTTTGCAGGTGGGAGGGTGGTTATGGGGGGGAAACTGCTATAATCTAAAAGTTGTACTTTCGAAATTTATATTTATTAAATAAGTTTTTTCTATAAAAAAAAGAAGCAGAGTAGCAAGAACTCTAAACCTATATGGTATATGGGATATGAGTATCCCAGGCAGGGGCTTTAATCCACAGTGCCGCAATATCTGCCCCCCCATTTGTTATTATTATAGCTTGATTGTCCTTTTCCAATTTAAAATATTACAGTAAGTATTGACTGGGAGACAAAATTCAGCCTGCTCAAGTATTGGGTCCTGATGCATAAGTCCTTGTGCTTCATCTGTCCAGGATCAGCAGTTTCTAAGTTAGAGCTGCCAGATTTAGAAAACATAGGATCAAACGGTGTGTGGGATATACTTATACCAAGCAAATATTCAGTGTTTATTTGAATTTATCTAGGCATATTGTCATTGGATTTGATGACCTTATTTTACATGAGTGGGCATAGTCAGAGATGAACAAAATATGGGGCATTGGGAAAGTATCATCTAATAAAAATGGGATAAATTTAATAAAACAAAAAAAGAAAAACTGACCCCAGTTTGTATAATAATAGTATCATCATCAGAAATGAATACTCTAAAAAAAAAAGAATATGGTTTCATGGATTTGGATTAAACATTTGAAATACAGATCTGATGATAGATTTGAGTTGATTATTCATTTTTGTATGACTCAGAAATATTAGTGGTTTTACAGCTATCAACATTTTGATTGGTAGGCACAACTTATAATGGAAGAGAGTGGTAAAGTTGGGAAAAAAGACTAACCTCTAAATTGAGATTTACTGCTTTATAGACAAGTAATTATACAGTCTTATTTTAGTAGTACTGTGCTTTATAATTTTTCCCAGTACTTAGCCCATGCTTAATTTTTTCTTCTGGAAGATTCTGTAAGAAGCTGCTTTCCATATATTAATTTCTATTAGCAACACAGAGGTCACTATAGAACCATTTGGAAGTTCTAATGTTAATAGCAAAGGGCGGAGCCAGCACTGTTGCATAGTGGGTAAAGCTACCACCAGCAGTGCTGGCATTCCATATGGACGTAGGTTCAAGTCCCAGCTGCTCCACTCCAATCCAGTTCTCTGCTATGGCCTGGGAAAGCAGTGGAAGATGGCCCAAGTCCTTAGGCCCCTGCTCTCACGTGGGAGACCTGGAAGAAGCTTCTAACTACTGGCTTTGGCTCAGCACAGTTCCAGCCATTGTGGCCATTTGGGGAGTGAACCAATGGATAGAAGACCTCCCTCTCTCTTTGCCTCTGCCTCTCTGTAACTCTGCCTTTCAAATAAACAAATAATTCTTTCAAATATATATATATCTATATATATATATGTTGCTGTCTTAGTTCATTGGATTTGGAAATTGCTTTTACTAATATAGTGATTCATTATACCTCACATTTAGCCCCAAAGAAAAAAAGCACTTGTTTTGAGATTAAAAAAAAATAAAATTTACATTTGGCAATAAGATTAGCATTTGAAAAAGTTATATTGATTCTATTTATAAAAGTAAATGAGGCAGCAAAACTATGATGATTCCTTTATCTCTGGTATGTTGTTTATAAGCTGTCAACTTTGAAGATATTTTAATATGCATTTTACAGAGAGAGGCATATTATATATGTTTTCAATTGAAAAATAAATTCTAAGTTTCAAGAGGAACAATATCTATAAAAGAAATCATTGAACTATATCATTAATAAGAGCTCTTTTGGCATGACAAGTATACATGCAATATCATTTGGCAAATGGAATTAAAAGATAAGTTCATTTTGGTGCCAAACTTTTTTTTGAAATCATGCACATAATGAATCTTTTAAAAGTCCATGAAAATGTGTATTATGAAAATATGCATGTAGTTATATTAATATCTCCAAGAAAATGAGGGGTCTTTAATTTTTTTTTTGTGATGAATTGTTGCCTTTAATACAAAGACACAAAAATCCTATATACATATGCATCTAACAGGAGAGCTTTCAAGCAGAAATGAGCAGAACTGAAGGGATTAAAAAAACAATGGCATAAATGGCCATAGCTGTGGTGTAGTGGGTAAAGCTGCCATCAGCAGTGCGGGCATCCCATATGGGTGCCAGTTTGCGTCCCTGTTGCTCCACTTCCAATCCAGCTTTCTGCTATGGCCTGGGAAAGCAGTAGAAGATGGCCCTAGTCCTTGGGCTCTTGTACCCATGCGGGAGACCTGGAAGAAGCGCCTGGCTCCTAGGTTTGGATTGGCTCAGCTCCAGCCGTTGTAGCCATTTGGAGAGTGAACCAGCAGATGGAAGATCTCTCTCTCTCTCTCTCTCTCTGCCTCTCCTTTTCTCTCTGTGTAACTCTGACTTTCAAGTAAATAAATAAATCTTTAAAAAATAATAAAATCTCATATGTCAATTTAAAAAAATAAAAAATAAAAACAATGGCACAGCTATTTTAAAATATCTCCTATCTCAATAATTGATAAAGCACTTAGAAAAAATCAATGACAATATAAAATATTTTAACAGCAACAATAACCAATCTGATCTAACTGATATTTATAGACCCCTTTCCTGAATAACTGGAGAGTAAGCATCTTTTTCAGACCCACTTGAAACATTCTCCAAGATAGACTACATGCTGGCCAATCAAGTAAGTGTCGATACATTTCAAAGGATCAAAACCACACAGAGAGGGGCCGGTGCCATGGCACAGTAGGTTAATCCTCCACCTTCGGCGCCGGCATCCCATATGGGCTCCAGTTCTAATCCCAGCTGCTCCTCTTCCAATCCATCTCTCTGCTATGGCCTGGGATAGCAGTAGAGGATGGCCCAAGTCCTTGGGTCCTTGCACCCTGGCTCCTGGCTTCGGAGTTGCTCCCGTTGTTGCGGCCATCTGGGGAGTGAACCAGCAGAAGGAAGACCTCTCTCTTTGTCTCTCCCTCTTATTGTCTGTACCTCTACCTCTCAAATAAATAAATAAAATCTTTAAAAAAAAAACACATAGAGAATGCTTTGTAATCACAATATCATTAAGTTAAAAACCAATAATAACACAATATCTAGAAAACATCAGGATATTAGAAAATAAGCAGCACATCTCTAAATAACTCACATAGATCAAAGAAGAAAATACATAAGAAATTACAACATAGTTTGAACTGAATAAAAATGGAAATACAACACACCACAAATTTTGGGAATGCAGTTAAAGTAGTACTCAGAATGAAAATTATGGTGCCAAATGCCTACATTAGAAGAAAAGGTGAAAAATTAAAGATCAATTTTTCATTTTGAGAAATCTAAGAAGAGAGAAAGAGAGAAAAGGAGAGAAAAGAAACCCAAAAGTACTAGAAGATAGGATAGAAAAACAGTAGGAGCAGAACTCAACAAAGCAGAAATGCAAGAAAAAGTTGGTCTTTTAAGAGATAAATAAAACGAAAAATCTTTAGATAGGCTAATAATGAAAAATTATACATGGGTGTAAGTTACCAGTATCAGGAATAAAACAAGAGACATCACCAGATCCTACTTCTATTAAAAGAATAACAAAAACATAGAATGAACATTGTTATTCTGGTAAATTCAACATTTTACCTGAAATAAGAAAAACTCTGCCAAAAAACCTGGAAATCTACACAGACTCACACTCAGAGGGATAGGTGCCAAAATAGTCTTATGTCTAACAAATAAATTAAACATATAATCAAATTAGTTAAAGAAACATAAAAAAATCTTTCCACACACAAAAACAAACCCAGGCCCAGATAGCTTCACTGGTGAATTAATACCACTGTTACACAAAGTTCTTCAGAAAACTAAAGAGTTGGGAACGGTTCCCAATTTATTTATTTATTTTTTTGATGTCAGCATAATCCTGACACCAAACTAATAAGGTACATTACAAGATGCAAACATCCTCAACAAAATAGTAACAAATTGGGCCGGCACCGCGGCTCACTAGGCTAATCCTCCGCCTTGCGGCGCCGGTACACCGGGTTCTAGTCCCGGTTGCTCCTCTTCCAGGCCAGCTCTCTGCTGTGGCCAGGGAGTGCAGTGGAGGATGGTCCAAGTACCTGGGCCCTGCACCCCATGGGAGACCAGGATAAGTACCTGGCTCCTGCCATCGGATCAGCGCGGTGCGCCGGCCACAGCACGCCGGCCGCGGTGGCTGTTGGAGGGTGAACCAATGGCAAAGGAAGACCTTTCTCTCTCTCTCTCTCTCACTGTCCACTCTGCCTGTCAAAAAATTAAAAAAAAAAAGTAACAAATTGAATCCAGAATTATAATAAAATGATAATTTACCATCACCATGTAGGATTTATCCAAATAAAGTTGGTTTAATGTTCAAAAATCAATTTAACTTGGCACATAAATATGATAAATATGACAATGAAGGCAAAAATTACAGGATCATCTCAACAGATGCACAAAAAGCACTTTGGGAAAAAATGTACATTCCTGCAAAGGAATTTCATAATCACTCAGCAAAAAGGAGCACGCACACCTTCTTCACCCTTGTGAAGGACCTGTAGGAAAACCTACTTTGTACAAACTGTTGAACTACTTAATGCTTCCCCCTAAGATCAGGAACAATCTTTGGAAAAATATATCTAATTCCATCACTTTCACTCAGGATTGTCCTGGAGACTACAATCAGTGCAATACAGCCAGGGAAATAAAGAAAAGGCATTAAGATTAGAAAATAGAAGTAAAAATGCCTTTATTTGCAGATGACAGGATCATGTATGTAAGTAAGGCTAAGTTATTGACAAGGCAACCATTAGAAGTAATAAGGGAATCTTAAAAGTTTGCATATGAGGTCAATATATAAAAATATATTTATTGTTCTACATAATGGGCACACTTACAGAAGAAAATTTTAGAATGATACCTTTTATAAGCATATAAAAGTGTTCAGGGACAAAATTTAAAGAGATAGGAGACATATGCTGCAAACTAAAAAAATGCAGACAAAAATATTTAGGAAGCTCTAAATAAATGGACATGTATAATATGTTTATGGATTGGAAGGCAATATTTTAATTGGTTAGTTGTCTCCAAATCTAAGAATTCAATGCAGTCACAAACTTAATCCCAGTAGCTTCCTGGAGATTTTATCAAGCTCATCCTAAAAGGTAGATGGAGACGTCAATATCTTTCACTAGTCCAAACAATCCTGAGAAAGATCTCAGTAGGAGGCCTTCTCCACCTGATTCAGACACTGATTACAATTCTACACTATGTAAGATAGATACTGAGGTAAGGAGAGACAAGCAGATCAGTGGTATTGGATGAAATTCAGAAATATACTCATATATTTAAAAATATAGTAACTATACAATTAAATATTAATTTAATTAAATATGAATGTTTAATATTTAATATATATTTAAAATATATTAAAATAATTCATTTGCAACAAAGATAAGACAATTCAACAAGGAAATAAAAATCTTTTCAACAAATACAGATTCAGTTACTGAGTAAACACATATAGGCAAATGTGAACTTTAACCTTTATTTTGCACTCTGCAAAAAAATTAAGTCAGACTGGATCACAGACTTAAACATAAAGCCATAAAACTTCTAGAGGAGAATACAGATTCACTGCGCAAACTTGAAGTGGGTAAAGATTTCTTGATAGGTCATTAAAAGTATGAATCATAATAGAAAAGAAAGTAGTCAAATGAGCTTTATCAAATCAAAAATGTTTTTGATACAATTAAGAAATGAAAAATAAGAAAGAAAAAGAAAACACCTCCAGCATACATACATTCAGAATATTTAAAGAACTCTTGTAAATCAATATTTAAAAGGAAAACAA
The DNA here is from genome assembly GCF_051225735.1 of Oryctolagus cuniculus. Lineage (NCBI taxonomy): Eukaryota > Metazoa > Chordata > Mammalia > Lagomorpha > Leporidae > Oryctolagus > Oryctolagus cuniculus. The sequence goes on along the minus strand of NC_142879.1, from coordinate 53,162,830 downwards.
CCCAATAAAAGCTAAGCAAAAGTGTAGAACTTTATAATAAATAATATAAAGATGTCTATAAGCACATAAAAGGATACTCAGAATTATCAGTTGTTATGAAGATGTTAAGTAAAAAATGCCATTATCCACAAATAGAACGGCAAAAGAAAGAAAAAACAAGCAGAAATCTGACCCATATAAATGTCGGTAGGATGGACAACAAATGGAATTTTCATACAACGGGAAGGGGAATGTAAAATAATACAGAACTTTGGAAATTTCACCAAAAAAAGCTAAGCATCTATATAAGTGGCCTTGCAAGTCCGCTCATGTATTTCTTGAAAAGAGATGAAAAGACATGAACCTTAAAAGACTTGCAAAATAATATTCATAATAACCTTACTTGTAATAATAATAAAAAAAAAACAATTAGAAACAACAGTGTAAAAAGCAAGAGCGAACAACCTAGGTTTCCCTGCAAAACAGAAACAGCCACGAGTCTGACGGTCTGTGTTCAGTGAAGAGGAATGTCCCCAGGACACGCACATGCTCTGCTTCTCCCACAGGCCCTCAGCACTCACCGTCATTTTTCAGTCAGCAGCTCGGGTTCCCAACCCCTCAGATTTGCTGTATTTACCATCCGTTTTTCAAGTAGTGCAAGCTCCCTGTTTAGACAGACTTTCCTGACGTCACAAAATCCAGAACTGAAGCTTGGAGTGCATCTCTAATGTCCCGCCTTCCATCCACTCTTTTCCTCTCCTGCACAAGTTGTGAGTTTGGGCCTGAAAATTCTGGATTCTAGATGTTACTGAGGAGGCACAGGTATTTGTCCACTACCTCTGCCTTCCCTGACATGGTTTTCTAGGAAAGTGACTTAAAAATAAGTTAGGGGCCAGCGCTGTGGCATAGCAGGTAAAGCCACAGCTTGCAGTGCCGGCATCCCATATGGGCGCTGGTTCACATCCCAGCTGCTCCACTTCCGATCCAGCTCTCTGCTATGGCCTGGGAAAGCAGTAGAAGATGGCCTGAGTCCATGCAGTGGAGGATGGCACAAGTGCTTGGGCCTCTACACCCGCATGGGAGACCCAGAAGAAACTCCTGGCTCCTGGCTTCAAATCAGCTCAGCTCTGGCTGTTGTGGCCATTTGGAGAGAGAAACAGCAGATGGAGGACCTTCCTCTCTGTCTCTCCCTCTGACTGTCTGTAACTCCACCTCTCAAATAAAATCTTAAAAAAAAAAATTCAGTCATTCTGCATTTATGGCAAACATGGTCTGGGCAGCTATTCTCATGTGGGCTGTCAGACCTAGGAGAGAACTCACAAGGTTGGGAATAGAAAACCCAGATTCTAGTGTTGACTGTGTTATATAGGGGTGATTTGGGATCAGTTCCAACCTATTTCCTGATCAGCGTCTACAAATGCAGTGTGAAGGATTTGGACTAAATATTTTCTTGAGTTTCCTTCCCAGTTGAAATTGTCAGTGACTGTGTAAACCTTTAGGAGGGCATTATCTTATTTTATTTTTTTCTGGCCAAGAAATCTTTGGAAGGTTCACATGGGATGAGAAGGAGACATTCTGAGACTTTACAGAGGAAAGAGGTGCACCTGTTCCTGGGGCTTTCCACACTTAAAAGTGTCATTCAGTGAGCAAAGCAGTCTGTTTCTTTCACTACCATATCCACAGCACTTAAACCAAGCCTGGCACCATGTAGACACTCAGTGCTTATTGGGAAGAACTGTGATGAATTCAATCTTTGCATAAAGAGAGCTAGCACTGTGTCCATCTTGTTCATGTGCATGGTAAGTGGAAGGTGTTCAATTAATATTTGCAGGGGAAAATGTCATTCTCATCAAACTGTTAGCCACAGAGCCATGACTAAAATTGGAAATGTCTTTCTTCCAAAAAAAAAAAAAAAAGAAATTAAAAAAAGAGAAAAGAAAATTTGGGGAAACACTCAAAAGAAACAAAATCAGGATCAACAATTCCAGGGAGAGTTCTTTGTAGTTCCTCCTTTGGTGGAATGCCTGGAGGGCACAGCTGAGATAAGACAGGCCAGCGCAGTGATGGGAATGGAAAAAACATAAGAAGCACCACCTCCCACCCCTCAGATTCTCTGCATAAGACACCACAAATCATTGCTGAACATGAGAGTTGGATTCAGATCAAGCAAAAGTTAATGAGAACAAGCAGAGGCCAGCGGTGTAGATTGCTCTCCAAAGGTTGGAGACAAAATTGACTTTCTTCTTGACAAAAGTAACTTCATGCTGAAATCTTCACTATTGGTTTCTGGTTATTAATTTTGACAAAAGGTTTTGGCACCTTTTTTTTAAAACTTTAAATATTCAGGCATATTTAAAAGGGGTGAAATTTACAGGTTAGTTGGGCAGGAGTTTGATGCAGCGCTTGGGATGCCAGCATCCCATATTTGAGCACTTGGTTCAAGCCTCAGCTCCTCTACTTTGGATCCAACATCCTGCTGATGCACATTCTGGGGGATAGTAGCGATGGCTCAACGAGTTGGATCCTTGGCATTCCTGTGGGAATCCAGATCAAGTTTCAGACTGCTGGCTTCAGCCTGGCCCAGCCCTAGCTGTTGTGGATATTTGGGGAGTGAAATAGTTGAAGAGTAGATAAAAGATTCTCTTTCTCTCTCTTTCTCTCTCTCTCTCTCTCCCTTTAAAATAAAATGAAAAAAATTTTTAAAAGTTGCAAGTAGGTAAAAATCGAAGAATGAAAATACAAAATTTAGGCAAAATCAGGAACTTATTTTTAATTTTTTATTTTAAAGCTTTTATTTAATGAATATATTTTTCATAGGTACAACTTTAGGAACATAGTGGCTAAAAGCAGAAATTTATGAGAGGTCTGGCATAACCCCAGGAAAATAAAAATATTTTATTGGCCTCAGGGTTAAGTTAATCCAGGGACTCAGGGCTCCTGAATACTATTTTCCATTATTAGCTCTAATTTTCTTTCTCCAATAGGCAGAGAACATGGATATTGGCAGTTCCTATTTCTGCTGCAGTTTGTTGAAAGCTTACTATGTGCCAAACATATTTCTCAACACCCAGATTATTAAATAAAATTTCATAACAACTCTGTCAGGTATGTACTATTATCATCCCTATTTTATAGACAAGAAAAACTTTATTGGTAGGACATTGGGAGACAGAGAGCTGGAGTAACTTGCCCAAGGTCACATAGATAAAAGTGGTGGAACTGGGATTCCTAGCTCTACCCCCAGAGAGACATTGATTTTTATTCTTGCTCTAGTTTGAAAAGTCTCAGAACATGACTCTGGCATTTCTTGGGTCATAAACCCCTCTCTGCTCCTCCCCCTCCCTAAGGGCAAGGCAAATCCCACCAAACTCATACCTAGAACAGAAGGAGGTTTTCCCAGAAGGAACATGAGGACAGGTTAGGAGAAGATGACACATGTTAATAGCCAGGTGGAGAAACTATTCCAATAGATTGTAAAATGGAACGAACTCTTTTCTAACTTGCCAATCTCACTTTGGGATTACTTGTTCAGCTGAGTGTATAATTCCCTGTTTCTTAAATATTCTCTGACACAGATCTTGTGTCTTCCCTTTAGTACTTCCTGTTTGCTCACCCATTAGTTACTAAATAAGGCTTTTGTATATCCTATCAAATTACACATTGCCTTTATGTATAGAAGGCACATGCATTTTCTGACCTAGATAAAAAATGTGATATCGGCCAGCTGATTCTCTCTGTCCTCTTTTTGTGCAGAACGTACTGCCAAATACACGGGCATCCTGACACCACAGCCCACTTCTCCCTTTCGTGGAAGGCTGCCGGTGGGAGAGGAGTCATGGAGGAAGAGGTGAGGTATGGGGATAGCAGGCCACAGGTGGGGCGCATCTAGTCAGAGAGATGATGTTTTCAAATGTGGTCTGAGGGGCTGGCGCTGTGGCACAATGGGTTAATGCCCCACCTGCAGTGTCAGCATCCCATTTAGGCGCTGGTTTGAGTCCCAGCTGCTCCACTTCTTATCCAGCTCTCTGCTATGGCCTGGGAAAGCAGTGGAAGACGGCCCAAGTCCTTGGGTCCCTGCACTCATGGGGGAGACCTGGAAGAAGCTCCTGGCTTTCGATCAGCTCAGCTCTGGCCATCGTGGTCATTTAGGGAATGAACCAGCAGATGGAAGACTTCTCTCTGTGTCTCTACTTCTCCCTGTAACTCTGCCTTTCAAACAAATAAAATAAATCAAAAAAAGAAGGAAGGAAGGAAGGAAGGAAGGAAGGAAGGAAGGAAGGAAGGAAAAAGGAATGTGACTTGAGAGTGTTGTCTATTTCTGGCATTCCTACTGCCATGAAATTGTCTACACGCTGAGACTAAGACCAGCTCCCCTGTTTCAGCAGAAGAATAAGAGCCAAATAAGAACAAAGGAACACAGTCACTTTTTGACATCCAAAAGTATTTTTGAAGCCCTTTGTAGAGATAATATTTGCAACAAGCTAGTGCTAGACTTTTCTGAGAGGAAAAATAAATGCTTCTTAGCGCCTACATTTATAAAATAAACCCAGGGAGGGATGATGAGGATTTAATGTTGGACAGCTTCCGTGGCTCACAGAACACAGGGACCAGTGCTGGCATGCAAAGGAGGCAGGAAGGATGTGGAGTGAAGTAGTACTGGATGGACTGTGTAGGGCCCCAGTGCCCAACAACATTCCAGTCCTCTTGTGCCTGTGTGTAGGCACGTGTATGGCAGATGTGAAATTAAGGAAGAGCCAATAGAACTTGCCCTCTATTTCCTGTTTGGAACTCTTAGGGGGAAACTACCTCAGGAGATGCTCCAACCTTATGACAGGTTGGGACAGTGACATAAAAATACGGCCTGTTAGGTTAGAGTGACAAGGGCCTCCGAGGCCTGCCTGGGGGAAGAAGCAAATGTTCCTGTAAGTCCAGGGTGGGGCATAGGAATATAAAGGGGCTAGCAGATTGGAAGAGGCCTAATGTGTGGCAATAGTGTGTTGCAGAGTGCACAGCCTTGGCGATCTGACAGCTGGCAGGGACAAGGGACATCGGCAACAGCTGCCTGCATCCTCCCAGAAGCTAGGTGGGACCAGCGAGATCTCCAGCAGCAATATAGTGATTAGAGAGCATCTCACAAAGATCAAAGGAAATTGTGCTACATATATATGATGGAATACCACTCAGCCATTAAAAAGAATGAGATTATGTCTTTGGCAACAAAATGGAGGCAATTGGAGACCATTATGCTTAGTGAAACAAGCCAGTGCCAAAAAGACAAATAACTCATGTTTTCCATGATTTGCAGCAACTAATATACAGAATCCAAAAAAATGTAATGCATATGAGCAAAATTAAGTTTGAGATTTGTTGAGTGTTTATAGCCTTTGCCTTTACGCTTGAGGAACAGTGGTTTTTCTACTTACTGCTGGTTGTATTCTTTATTTAGTGGAGGGTTAAGCTTGTGAGTATAAGGTAAACTGAAAATATGTCATTGTGGGGCTGGCACTGTGGAGTAAAGCTGCTGCCTGCAGTGCTGGCATCCCACATGGGCACTGGTTGAGTCCCAGCTGCTCCACTTCTGATTCAGCTCTCTGCTATGGCCTGGGAAAGCAGAAGATGGCCCAAGTCCTTGAGCCTCTGCACCCATGTGGGAGATCTAGAAGAGGCTCCTGGCTCCTGGATCCTGGCTTCTGGCTTCATATTGGCACAGTTCCGGCCATTGCAGCCATCTGGGGAGTGAACCAGCAGATGGAAGACCTCTCTCTCCAGACATGTCTCTCTCTCTCTCTCTCTCTCTCTCTCTCTCTGCCTCTCTGTAACTCTTTCAAATAAATAAAATAAATATTTTTTTAAAAAAGAAAGTATGTCATTGTAAAAATTTTTTTAAAAAAGGAAGGTCAAGGGCTTAACTGAGGACATCAGAGACAAGTAGAGTTACTTTAGGAAGAGAGAGCCATGACTCTACATACCTAGAAAGTCCCACAGCAAGTCACTAGAAAATTCCTAAACTGTGGGAGGCCTTGGCCCATGTCATTCTTACCACCATTAGATCTGATCTAGGACTGTGTGCAAATACCCATTAACATTAACCAAGGGCAAACACCTGGATGTAAAATCTCTCAGTAGAAACAAAGCTTATTTTGTCCTAGCTTTCTCTATTCACCCGTTAAGTAGTTTCTATTTGACTCATCATGACCGCCCACATGCCATTAACTCCCAGAGCTCTCATTCCTTGAAAATATAGATAATTAAATTAAAAAATATTTGTCTTGTGTAATGGAGTGTGATTCCTTTCCTTCTGTGAGCTCTAGACCTTCTCTTCACTCCTAAGAAGAAGGTGTGGCATCTCCAGCCACAGGCCAGAGAGGTAGGGATATGAAGAGTGACAGGAAACACAACAGGAACTGAGACTGGAGGAGGTTCAAGTGTCCCTAACAGAGCTCTCTCATTTGCACGCAAACTGAAAGAGGAGCGAAATGGGGTGCACTCCCCTGTGGTCAGGCTTTGTCTGGTGGGGTGAGAGTAACTCAGCTCCTAACAATCCTTGCCCTTGACCTTCCTCAGCCCCTCTACTGCTGGCTGTATACCCTTTCCAGCTCTGTGTCTTTCTATTATGACACCATGTTAGGATGGCCTGCTTGTTTGTCCGGCACCCTAGTAGATGAGCTCTTTGAAGATAGTAACATTTGGCTTAATAAGCTTCGGTTATTATCCTGGTGTCTTACACACTGCACAAAATACAGTAGGAATGTAATGTCAAGCCAGTGGTGAGAGATGTTAGACTACTAAAGCTTCAATGACCTGTGATTACTTTAAAATTTGCTGTATATGAGTGAATTGTTCATTTTTCCATCATTCAATTATTGCATATAGACATTGTCTATATTCCCACCAAACTTGGGTCTTTTTGCTCTTTATTTGTTAAATCTCTTATTTGGTGAAGTAGTAAGCCTTTTTACTGTAATATAATTTTAAAATATATTATCTCCAAAACTAAACTTAAAAAGAAGAGAGAGAAGGAAAGAAGGTAGGTGGGAGAGAGGGGGAGGAAGGGAAGGAAGTAGGAGAGGAATATTGTTAGGTTCTTAGAATCGTAGCTACAAATCACATTGAATCTGTTAAAAACTAATTAAAAAATAAATGAGAATTGAACTATATAAAGGTAGGAAGGAAAGAAAAGAAGAAGAGAGAATGGGTAGGGGAGATAGAGAGGGAGTGAGACAGAATGAAAGAGAACAATACCAGGAGAGAAAAGGTAAGGAAAGGGAATACAGTGGGAGTGGGAGTGGGAGTTTCAGGGCAAACCTCTGACCTTGAGGATCCTTCCTCTCTGACATTGACTTGGAATTCTCTTAACAGGAGCAGGCGGGGCCTCTGAGCACCAACCTTGCTAAAATTCTCCCCTGTGTCTACACCTTGCCAAAGCTGTATTGAGCGGCATCCATTCTTTTCAGTTTCTCCCCAGCGCAGCATTTTCAGTAGTGGAGTTATTCTGGGTTCCACGGGCAGCAGAGATCAATGCCTGCCCACTGTCTATGACCTTGCAGGTGAGGGAGAGCTGTTTTAGGTGCTGCAAGTACAAAGGGAGAGTGAAGGATGCCATAGGCAATTTGGCCTGCTAAATATAGAGTGGCACTTTGAAAAATGCTATCTTGGCCGCTTTGCCTGTCGGAAAAGACCTGTCGGTCACTGCCAAGGGCAAAGGCTCAGCTTTTTTCAGGACTGTATGAGATTCAAGGACCTCTATGGAACTGAAACACATCATTTGCAACACATCCACTGAAAATTACCACAGTGAATTACACGCATGTTACCTCCCAGCATAACTGCCCTGCAGGTGGCTATAGAACCATTCCTTAAAAAGAGAAAAAAAAAAAAAAAAAAAAAAGGAAAAGAAAAAGAAAAGACCCGTTTCTCAGCAGGCAGCCTTGGAAGTGGGCTGGGGTGTGGCTAACCTGGTTTTATAAATGGGGAAACTGAGGTCTGGGAGCTGGTGTCACTTTCTTGGACATCACTGCTGCTGAAGTCATCTCAGGGAAGGAGATGTCGCTACTAGAAGAGAAACTGTCACATGAAATAAGGCATCCGCCACAAAACAGAAGGGCTTAGCAACAAAAGGGCAGATTGTTTGTAACAGCACTAAGTGGCCTGGATGCCAGTGAAATGAATTCCTCACTCGCCCAAGCTGCACTGGACCATGGAGTATCACTCGGCTTCATCTATTTGGGTAATAACTGGAAATCAACAGGAAGTTGTTTATCTACAATCTACAGCTTTTACCTCCTAGCCTGCCATGCAGCTCCTACTCTGAAAGCTGGGGAAAACTGGTGTTGAGCCAAAGCCAAGGTGTGAGCTTACTCAGAAGTTTGCACAGATGAGTTTGCTTAACTTTAGGCATGGAAAAAAAGAGAACAAACTGGATTTGGAATTGTTTGTATCCCAGCATCTTTAACCAAGACATAATGCTTGTTTATTCAAAATAAAAATGGATGTTTCATGCTTCTATGTTTGTATCACTTTACTAAATTATGTACAAATAAATTTGCACAGACACTGTCTTAATTTCTAAGATAAATGAGTCAGACATAGGATTTCATTGTGGCATAAATTATGGTTTCTGAATGTTTCTTTTTTTGTTTTTGTTTTTTAAGACAGAGTCACAGCGAGGTAGAGACAGAAAGGTCTTCCATCCACTGATTCACTCCCCAGATGGTGGCAACAGCCGGAGCTGCGCAGATCTGAAGCCAAGAGCCAGGAGCTTCTTCTGGGTCTCCCACGTGGGTGCAGGGGCCCAGGGACTTGACCCATCTTCTACTGCTTTCCCAGGCCATAGCAGAGAGCTGGATGGGAAGAGGAGCAGCCAGGACTAGAACCAACACCCACATGGGATGCCAGCACTTCAGGCCAGGGCTTAAACCCACTGTGCCACAGCACCGGCCCCTCTGAATGTTTAGTTTAAATCCATCTCTATCACTCAGGATCGAGGTGACATCAGCAAACTACTTAACTTATGCCTCCTCTGAAAAAGGAGGCAGTTCTAAAGCTGTTACTATGCAGAAGATTGAGTCAAGAGCATATAAATTGACTGGCACTTGGTATATGGTGGATAAAGCACTGTGGTTCTGAATGCAGAGAGCATAGAGAAATTTCAAGAGCTTGCTTGTGCTGAGTTTTACAGACACAGACAGAAACAGCATTTCCTACATTCACTCATGACCAGGGGCCATGGCCAGCTGTCCAGGAGGGCCCCGGCCTCTCAGGCAAGCATGGCCAGATTCCATGTGGCTCCGATGTACTGGGTGTACTTGGAAAAGCATTCCTACTCTGCATGAACAGAACCACCGTGTCCCACGTACTGAACCATAACTTGCTGCTTCTAACTTCTTCCTCCTACAGAATTTAAAGCAGCTAACAAGACAGAGAATGCCAAAGTTTGCCTGTCTCAGGGCTTTATGAACGCCTAGAAGGCGAAGGGATAGAAGCCTTCCAGGTTTGTATCTATGAACAAAACATCAACAACTTTTAATAATTTTCATAAGCATGTTTGAATGCTTACCTTAAGGATTAGGCTGCCTGGTGACAGCAGTTCTGGGAGTTAGAAGGGGCCTGGAGAAGTGCCATCTGGCTGACTCAGCACAGTGCGGCTGGTGTGTTTCTGTAGACACTGAGGCATAGACAGCACCAAAGGAATCCAAGCCCCATGCCAGAGAAAGCCATGTGTTTGTCCTTAGGTCTGTGCCTTCAAGAACAAAAATCAGATCAAATAAGAGCAGTAATGATACCTTCTGGCAGGAGGCTCCTTTTTAATCTTTGAAACAGTGTCTGCAAAAGTAGGATAAGGAGCCCAGCTACTAGTTCCTGAATAGAATTACAAATGCATGCACTCATAGGACATTACATTCATTTGCTTAACAAATACTTATTCAGTGCTGATTGTACAAAATGCACTGGGATATGTACTCAGGTGGTTCAAATTTTCTTTGGCAAGATATTGAGCATCTAAAAGCAGTCACCCACAATGACACAGCCAGCAGCCAAGCGGTGCTGGAGCAAGTCCTAGTCCGTAATGGAAAGAGCCACCCACTATGGTGATGGTATCTCTGGGGAAAGGCTTTTTGGACGTGGTTCTTTGAGACACAGAATTTCAATTGTATAGGCCTATTGACTTAGGAGTAAAGATATATATATATATACTGAAGTGCAGCAGGCCTCCTGGGCAATATTGAGTGGTCCACTAATATACCTCAAAGTCTAAGACAATAATATTACTAAACAGATGATTTCTCCTGCCACATCTCTGAAATTGGCTGAAATCCTCCTGGGGAGAGGACCAGAGAAAAGAAGGCTGGGGTTCTGGGGTTGTTAACATTGTTTTAAAACTGTATTATCACCAGCCCCCCAACTCCCTCCTGTGGCATAGAACTCTACAGAGACATCAATGATTAAGGGAAATGAAACACTTTCTTCACCATCCCACCAAGAGGTTGGAGATGGTTTTGTGAGTTTTATTTTTGCTTGACCTACGAAAAGCTATAATTATGAATGTAAAGCCTCAACATCAAAAGATGGCAGAATTTTAGTGATCAGAATGGAGGAATGTATTCTGCCTAAGACCCAATATAACTTCATTCAAATCTGTGTGGATGTAGAGTCCTGAGTAGTCTATGCTTTATATCGGAAAAAAAAAAAAAAAAAAAGAAAGAAAAGAAAAGAAAAGAAAAGAAAAGGCCAGCGCCGCAGCTCACTAAGCTAATCCTAGTTTAAATGTTTATGTAAAAAAGAGGGGCCGGCACTGTGGTGTAGCAGATAAAGCCGGTTTGAGTCCCAGCTGCTCCACTTCCAATCCAGCTCTCTTCTATGGCCTGGGAAAGCAGTAGAAGATGGTCCACATGCTTGGGCCCCTGCACCCACATGGGAGACCCAGAAGAAGCTCCTGGCTCCTGGCTTCAGGTCGGCACAGCGCCAGCCATTGCAGCCAACTGGGGATTGAACCAGCGTATGGAAGATCTCTAGCTCTCTCTGCCTCTCCTTCTCTCTCAGTGTAACTCTGACTTTAAATAAATAAATAATTCTTTTTTAAAAAAGATACCTGCTGGCGCTGCGGCTCACTAGGCTAATCCTCTGCCTTGCGGCACTGGCACACAGGGTTCTAGTCCCGGTTGGGGTGCCGGATTCTGTCCCGGTTGCCCCTCTTCCAGGCCAGCTCTCTGCTGTGGCCAGGGAGTGCAGCGGAGGATGGCCCAAGTGCTTGGGCCCTGCACCCCATGGGAGACCAGGAAAAAGCACCTGGCTCCTGCCATCGGATCTGCGTGGTGCACCGGCCGCAGCGCCCATTGGAGGGTGAACCAATGGCAAAGGAAGACCTTTCTCTCTGTCTCTCTCTCTCACTGTCCACTCTGCCTGTCAAAGAAAAAAGAAAAAGAAAGAAAGAAAGAGAAAATCTAAAGCTGACAATTTATAAATTTGATTCTTTGGAATTTGTATAGAATTTTCTCTGAAAACCAGTAATCAAGTTCTTTGGCCTCAAAAGCACATTTAAGCAATTAAAGCAAAAAAAAAAAAAAGGGGAAGAATATTCTGAAGAAACTGTTCCTATTTGAGACCTTAGCAGGGAACAAGCCATGCTTACCCTGGTAGACAGCCTCCAGGAGGGTCCTTAGTGATCCCTGGCTCTTGGCCTGTGTGCCTTTGAGCAGTGCTCTCTCCCTGAGTGTGAGCGAGAGTCTAGGGACTCTTTCTAATGAATAGAACATGGCGAAATGATGGGATGTCGCTTCTGACATCAGGCTCCAGAAAGACCGCAGCTTTCATTCTGCTTCTACCCCCTTCCTCTCTGATCCTCACTCTGAGGGAACCAAGCAGCCATGTCGTGAATAGTCTTACTGAGAGACGACAGAGAGATCAAGGAACTGGTAAATCCAGTTGGCAGTTAATGAGGCACTGCAGCCTACAACAGCCACCAAGTGAGGACAGTTGGAACTGGATGCTTCCCCAGCCAAGCGTTCGGATGAGACAGCTCCAGGACAGTCCCGCGAGACCCTGGAGCAGAGAACCCAGCCAGGCTGCACTCAGATTTCCAACCCACAGAAGTTGTTTCAAGTCACTAAGTTTTGGGGTGATTTTTTTATACAGCAAGACAGCAGCACCTCAAAAAGTTTGCAGAACATGGAACTGGAACAAAAAGATAAGTTTATCTTGTTGCAAAAAAGTTGAAATACATAATTTTGTCACATTACATACTTTTCATGAATTTCTTGAAGACCCCTTGTATAATGGGCTTCAAAATCTCTTTACACTGAAATAAACAGCTTTTAATTTGTTCTCTATGAACTTTTTGAAGTACCCTCCTAGATATCTAACACAATTTCAAAGCCCCTAGAAATGTGTTAGCTGCCAGATTTGTGGTTTCTAAGTATGGTATTTTGGTTAAGAAGGTAATTTCTGGAGTCAGATTGTCTGAGTTTAATTTTCAGTACTACATCTTTTCATTTGCATGTCTTTTGAGAAACTTAAATTCTTAGTGGCTTAATTTTCTTATCTATGAAATGGAGATTAAGTCATAGGGTTGTTACACAAATTAGATGAGTTTTTACATGCAAAATATTGAGTGTGCAGCCTATTCGAAAAACTCAGTAGCTATGAGTTACTGTTAATCAGTCCTCAATAATTCTGTAAGGTAGATAATTCTTCCTCTTTTATAGACAAGAAAATTGTGGTTAAATTAGAAATGCAGGAATCTCATAACCTACCACAATATACAAAAATCAATATACAAAAATTAATCTGAAATGGATCATAGACCAAAATGTAAGAGCTAAAATGATAAAACTTCCAGGAAAAAAAATTAGAAGAAAAAATGGAGACTTGGTTTTAGGTAAATATTTCTTAGAACAGATACCCAAAGAGTATTTCAGGGTTTATCATCTCGGCACAGTGGTTTAAGCTGCCATCTGAGATGCCCGCATGCCTTATGAATGTCAATTTGAGTCTTGGCTCCTCCAGTTCTGATTCAGGTTCCTCCTAATGGACCTGGGAAGCAGTGGAAGATGGCCTAAGTTCTTGTCCCTACCACCAATGTGGGAGGCCCAAATGGAGTTCCAGGCTTCTGGCTTCAGCCTGGTCCAGCCTCTGCCATTGCAGCTGTTTGGAGAGTGAAAAAGCGAATGAAAGATTTCTCTCTCTCTCTCTCTCTCTGTGTGTGTATGTGTATGTGTGTGTGTGTCCTTCTCTCTCTGTAATTTTGTCTTTCAAATAAATAAATCAACCATTTGAAAAAGAATATTTCATAAAATTAAAAATATGTAGACTTTGTCAAAATTAAAAACTTTTGTACCTGGAAAGATATTATTGGAAAACTAAAGAGTTACACACTGGGGAAAAAACATTGAGAAACATATATTTGAAAAAAGACTTGTATCCACAATATATTAAAGGTTCTGTCAATAGAAAGATTAGAATTTTTAAGATTTTTATTTATTTATTTGACAAGTAGAGTTATAGACAGTGAGAGAGAGAGAGACAGAGAGAAAGGTCTTCCTTCCATTGGTTCATCCCTCAAATGGCCGCGATGGCCAGAGCTGCACCGATCCGAAGCCAGGAGCCAGATGCTTCTTCCTGGTCTCCCATGCGGGTGCAGGGATCCAAGCACTTGAGCCATCCTCCACTGCTCTCTCAGGCCATAGCAGAGAGCTGGACTGGAAGAGGAGCAGCTGGGACTAGAACCGCCGCCCATATGGGATGCTGCTGCTGCAGGCAGAGGATTAACCTAGTGTGCCATGGTGCCAGCCCCCAAAATTAGAATTTTTAAAAGCACAACATACTTGAACAAACACCGACTAAAGAAAACACACACATTGCAAATGAACACATGTAACAACACAGATACAGTTCATAAGCATTATACCAAATGAAAGAATCCAGGCAAATTTTTCTTAAATGACATTCTGGGAAAGAAAAAATAATAGGAACATAAAAGCAGATTAGTCAAGGCCAGCACTGTGGCACAGTGGGTTAACGCCCTGGCCTGAAATGCCAGCCTCCCATATGGGCACCGGTTTGAGACCCAGCTGCTCTACTTCTGATCCAGCTCTCTGCTATGGCCTGGGAAAGCAGTAGAAGATGGGCCAAGTCCTTGGGCCCCTGCACCTACATGAGAGACCTGGAGGAAGCTCCTGGCTCCCGGCTTCAGATCGGCGCAGTTCTGGCCATTGCGGCCAGTTGGGGAGTGAACCAGTGGATGGGAGACTTTTCTCTCTCTGCCTCTCCTCACTCTGTGTAACTCTGACTTTCAAATAAAAACAAATACATCTTTAAAAAAAAGCAGATTAGTCAATAAATGGACTTAAAGGATATGAGAAAACACTCTATTTTAGGGACTGGTGCTGTGGCATAGGGGGTAAAGCTGCTGCCTGCAGTGCTGGAATCCCACATGGGCACCAGTTCGAATCCTGGCTGTTCTACTTTTGATCCAGCTGTCTGCTATGGCCTGGGAAAGCAGTAGGATTTGGTCCAAGTCCTTGGGCCCCTGCACCCAGGTGGGAAGATCCAGAGGAATCTCCTGGATCCTGGCTTCAGATTGGCACAGCTCTGGTCATTGCAGCCAATTGGGGAGTGAACCAGCAGGTGGAAGACCTCTCTCTCTCTCTCTCTCTCTCTCCCTCTCCCTCTCCCTCTCCTCTCTCTGTGTAACTCTGACTTCCAGATAAATAAATCTTAAAAAAAAATACTCTATTTTAATGGAGATGGTAGCTATGTATGTTTTAAAAACTCATCATGAGGCCAACGCCGTGGCGCAGTGGGTTAAAGCCTCCATGTGCAGCACCGGCATCCCATAGGGGTGCTGGTTTGAGTCCCGGGTGCTCCACTTCTGATCCAGCTCTCTGCTATGGCCTGGGAAATCAGTGGAAGATGGCCCATGTCCTTGGGCCGCTGCATCCATGTAGTAGAACTGGAAGAAGTCTCCTGGCTCTGGGCTTCAGATCAGCTCAGCTCTGACCTTTGCGGTCATTTGGGGAGTGAGCCAGCGGATGGAAGACTCTCTCTCTCTCTCTCTCTGGCTCTACCTCTTTCTGTAACTGTCTTTCCAATAAATAAATAAATCTTTAAAAAATCTCATCAAACTCTGCACACAAAAATGGTGGGTTTTATTGTGTAACTTTTTTTTTTTTTTTTGGACAGGCAGAGTGGACAGTGAGAGAGAGAGACAGAGAGAAAGGTCTTCCTTTGATGTTGGTTCACCCTCCAATGGCCGTGCTGATCCGATGGCAGGAGCCAGGTACTTATCCTGGTCTCCCATGGGGTGCAGGGCCCATGTACTTGGGCCATCCTCCACTGCCCTCCCGGGCCACAGCAGAGAGCTGGCCTGGAAGAGGGGCAACCGGGACAGAATCCGGCACCCCAACCGGGACTAGAACCCGGTGTGCTGGCACCGCAAGGCGGAGGATTAGCCTAGTGAGCCGCGGCGCTGGCAGGTTTTATTGTGTAAC
Organism: Oryctolagus cuniculus; assembly: GCF_051225735.1. Lineage (NCBI taxonomy): Eukaryota > Metazoa > Chordata > Mammalia > Lagomorpha > Leporidae > Oryctolagus > Oryctolagus cuniculus. Next base: position 53,147,366 of record NC_142879.1, on the reverse strand, counting down.
TTATACCTCAATAAACTGGCATAACAAAATGAAGGATTTGAAACTCAAAGAGATCACATCAAATAAACAAGCTAACACAGATTCCAGGTAGAAGAAATAGCATTCAAATCCAGATTGAATGAGTATAGAAAAATCACTAGCTTCTCAGGGGACATCACATTTGGAGCCCTGAATCTCCAGCAGGGTCATGCAACTGCCCTGGGGTCTTCACAGTGAGGAAGCCTGGCCCATACGCAGGTGTTTTGGCCATGGCCCCACCTCAGGCCCTAAGTGACAGCCAGATATGTGAAAGAAGATACTGCCAGATTGTTGTAGTGCTCAAGCACTAAAGCTTTCTTAGAGGAAACCTCAGATGTCATAGCACAGGGTCAACCCATCCCTGTAGCTCCTTGTCTGAACTCTGGACCCACAAAATCCATAAACGTAATAAAACAGTTTTCTTGTGCCAGCAGGTCTTAAGGTAGTCTGTTACATAACAATGGTGACTGAACATTGACTATGGTAAATAGTCTGGGTTTTCGTGCTATTCATAGTGAGAAACCACTGGGAAGCTGTATAGGTGAGGGTGATGCTATTTGACTTATCTTTTAATTAAGCTGATGATTATGTTATGATCTGATAAATAACTTTATACCTATTTTTATATTACCTCTTACTGTGTTCAGTTATTAGAATTAGAACTATTTAATAAAATAGTGTGATATACTTTTTGCTAGCCAAAAGTGCATAAATTTATACTTTCACCAAGTTTATTTATTTCATGACACCAGCATTCAGTCTTATTGTTTTTAGTGATCTTTCCTAATAAGATAAAAACAGTATCATTTTTGAACAGTGCACTGAGTAACAGGACACTGAATTGACACACTTTTCAAACTTTCTCTGTGCTTAACTGGAATCACCTAGACAGACAGGGCAATTAAACTGTCACCAGCTAAGACAGAAAGAACAACTATGGCACCTGGTCCTGAGCCAGTCAAACAATGGGGGAAAATCACAAGTAAATTGCATTCTCAGAGTATGATTCATAATTGGGTGGGTCTTAAGGACAATAATACACAACTGAAGACACAAAGCTTCTATATTCTCCTTTAGCCAGTTATCTTCAGAAGATGCTCTAAAATATTTCCTTTCAAAGCAAGGACTAATAAACATGGAAGGTTAACTTCCTGAATAAGGAATTAATAGGTGGTCCCTGATTCACAGCATCCAGCTTACAGATAAATTGCACAGTAAAAAGTCATTTCTATCCTTTCTCACTACTCTTTGACCCATCCAGATCTCTAGAGAAGCCAGAGAGAAGTTGTGACCATGGAAAAATAAGGGAATATTTGGCTCAAGTGATGGGGTGATCTGGGATTGGAGACAGGAGATACAATGTGACCTGAAACCTAGTGGTCAGTGCAAAAGTTTAACAGGGAGGGAACTGCATCCTTTTAGTTGCAATAGCTGTCCTTTGGGTGGGGAGTTTCTCCCCAGTGACTCTGTAGTTAAGCTGCTATTCATTTTCAGTGGTCTTGTTCCTGTTCAATCGTCACATGTCCTGCTGAGACATAATAACATAAATGGCTCCAAATCACTACAACAGTGGGACCAGCTTTTCAGCTGCAAGCAAAGAGTGGAAGTGAGTGTTGGAGGACATCTCCTCTGATGGGCACCCAGAGTAATCAGCAGCAGCAGTAGGTGGAGACCTGCCAAACCAAATACATGCAACAAGCTCGCCATTTTCTCAGGTCATTTTGATGAGTTTTTGCCGAACCATAGATTGTGAGGAATAAGCATATTTGTATTAAAGAGAGATACAGAATCAGCCTGAGAACTGCTCACAATGGTAAAAGTAATAGTTTTTTTTTATTTTAGATTTATTTTTATTTATTTGAAAGTCATAGTTACACAGAGAGAGGAGAAGCAAAGAGAGAGAGAGAGAGAGTTTTCCATCTGTTGGTTCACTCTCCAATTGGCCGCAACAGCCAGAGCTGCGCTGATCCGAAGCCAGGAGCCAGGAGCTTCTTCTGGGTCTCCCACGCGGGTGCAAGGGCTCAAGGACTTGGGCCATCTTCTACTGCTTCCCCAGGCCATAGCAGAGAGCTGGATTGGAAGAGGAGCAACCGGGACTCAAACCGGTGCCCTTATGGGATGCTGGTACTGCAGGCGGCAGCTTTATCCACTACGCCGCAGTGCTGGCCCTGGTAAAAGTAATAGTTATCAACCTTTCACTGAATTTGACCAACATGGATAACAGAGAACTCAAGTGATTCATCAGGAGTAGGCAGAGATATTCTCAGACTCTCTGTAGGGTACCTGTAGGAGCTGTGTACAGCCAGTAAGCAAAGTATTATTAAAATGCATCTAATCTAGGGGCTGGTGAGTGATACAGATGTTCAGTTCATAAATAAAATTCCAGTATCTGCGCAAACTCATAGAGCTTTTCCTTTCACTTCCAGTACCACTGCAATCCTGAACAGCACTCCAGTTGCACTGTCAGTGTTGTAACTTAAATGAAAAATCCTTTAGAATGAATATATGACACGTGTGCTACTTAGATTCCATCTGGGTGTGAAGGGTATTCGGTTGGCATATAAAGTACCCTACCATCAATTGACATTCACTCCATCAATCATCCAAATGACAAATATGTATTGAGCGTGTAAGGTCATTTAGCAACTATTCTGGGAGATAAAGAAGCTGAAGCACCTGCCCTGAAAAAAATTCACACTCTAGTTACAGCTGATAATGACTCTATTTGGTTACTGAGGTACTTCCTATGTGGCTATAGAAGTCCCATTGGGGGGATTTGGTAATGAAACAAGATTTTAGAAACAATTTTCCATTGATAAAAAGTAGTGCTGAAAATATTTAGTGGGCAATAAATATTCTGCAGCCCCTACTTACCCACAAATAAACAAGATCTAAGTAACAGGGAGATCCGGCAGCCCAAGAAGTTCACAGCAAGGGTTGAATCTAAGTTCCTGTTGGACCTGTCAGTCAGTGACCTCCACTTCTTGCAGGAATCAGCCACACGACCTTAGTGTGCAGCTGGCTGATCCCACCCTTACAATGTTGTTGTTGCCACCACAGAGTGACTGATCTGTGCCAGGTGCCAACCAGAGTACCTGGAAACAGAATGGGTTTCACTGAGTTACAAGAAACCTCTGGGGGCTGGCACTGTGGCATAGTGGACCTAGCCTCCGCCTGCAGTGCCGGCATCCCAAATGGGCGCCAGTTGGAGTCCCGGCTGCTCCACTTCCGATTCAGCTCTCTGCTATGGCCTGGGAAAGAAATGGAAGATGGCCCAAGTGCTTGAGTCCCTGCACCCATGTGGGAGACCTGGAAGAAGCTCCTGGCTCCTGGCTTCGGATTGGCGCAGCTCTGGCATTCTGGGGAGTGAACCGGCAGATGGAAGATCTTTCTCTGTCTCTCCCTCTCTCTGTAATTTTACCTCTCAAATGAATAAATAAAATCTTAAAAAGAAAGAATTGCCTGAGGTTTCTGTGACCACTTGCTTAAAAATGTTTGTACATTTGCTTAAATATTTGCTTTCATTATAACCTACTACTGAAAACAATATTCTCAGGGAAGTGATGTTTAAATCCTTTTTCTCTGTCACTAGAGAAGTCTCAAGTTTATCAGAGGATCCTGCCAACTCAGTTTACCGAATGAATGGAGTCAGTTCTGACATTCCAATGCTTCGTTCTTCTCCAGATCTTCAGTCTTTTTTTGTTTTAAAGATGTATTTTTATTTATTTGAAAGGCAGAGTTATAGAGAGAGGTAGAAACACACACAGAGAGAAATATTCCGTGTACTGGTTCACTCCCCAAATGGCCGTAATAGCCAGAGCTGAGCTAATCTGAAGTCAGGAGCCAGGAGCTTCTTTTGGGTCTTCCACACAGGTACAGGGGCCCAAGGACTTGGGTCATTTTCTACTGCTCTTCCAGGCCATAGCAGAGAGCTGGATGGGAAGAGGACTAGGTTCTAGCCAGGACTAGAACCGGCACCCCTATGGGAAGCCAGAGCTTCAGGCCAGGGCTTTAACCCACTGCACCACAACACTGGCTCCAGATCTTCAGTCTTAGAAAGAGTCCACCTGATACCTCAATCCCTTCTCTCTGCTGGTCCCCGAGGGGTTAATTAGATCTGCAGATCACTATCTAGCATGCAGGTGTGCAGAACTCTCACACTTGAGCAGTTTAGATCAGTTAGAGCTGAGCTCAGTGAGGGTAGATTGTAGGCACTGAAAGCCACCTATTCAGAGCTGGAACTGGTTGGAAAGCTGAGTCTTCTGATTTCTCTCACATTATACAACTCAGAGAACTGTGCACCCTCTTAGGGTCACACTGAAACAGTTTGCAATGCTATGCACTTACTTCATGGAATCCAACAATTTTCGAAAAATGCTTGATTTCCTCTTGACAAGATTCATGGTTTGTTTTTTCTTTGGGCATGAGATACCTTAGAAAATGTTACAATAAATCATCATTAATGATGACAACTAATAATTACTGAATGCCTCCTGTATCACTTGAGGATATGAGTATGAATGGGCAACAATGAGGTGCCAAAAGTACAAAGAACTAAATCCTCTGTACTATAGCAGGGATTACTTAATTCCTGTTAAAGAGACACAGAGGCCTCGATTTAAAGCCAATAGAACCCATTGAAAGTAATGTGTATATCCAGACACAGTCATTCAGGGCTGGGGATGTGGTTCTGGGAGTGGGAGCCTTAATGACTCATTACTAAATAGGCTATGACACACATTTATACATATTGTGAGTACACAATATCTATATCATTTCATAATATCATTTCATAACATAATATATCATATGAACACCCTAAGAGTTTACTGACTGGTATCTATAGCGCCTCTGCCTTCTTTAGAATTGCCTTAGTGATCATCACAGCCTGTCCTCTGCTCATTGTAGGTTCCTATAACAAAACACATAGACTGGCTGGCTTACAAAACAATGGAAATGTATTTCCCACAGTTAGGGAGGCTGGAAGTCCAAGATGAACAAGCGAGCAGCTTCTGTGTCTGATGAGGGCTGTTTCCTGGCTCAAAGGCAGCCATCTTCTTGATGAGTCCCCTCACGGTGGGGGCAAGGAGGGAGTTCTCCAGAACCTCTCAGAACAGGAATTCCCAGGGCCACTTCCAGAAGCCCCCCTTCCTAACACCATCACCTTGGGAGTTGGAATTCCAACGTCGGAATTGCACAAGGACACAAACATTCAGTCTACAGCTGTAATGAATCTACTTAGTTCTAGAACATGGCCCATTTCCACCTGGGTACTCAAAGGGAGAACCATGTGCAGGGAGTCCTCACTGAGGCAGAAACGGTTGGTTGGCACCAGAACAAGGGCTTTCTTTGATGAACTATATCCAGAAACCATACTGCACGCTCTCTGCTAAATATGGGAGGTGTGTGTTAGCTTGAAAGATTGGTGGGTCAGACACGTTGGTTAGAGAGAAACATGGGAAAAGGAGAATCTCAGATTCTCTGGTGTTAACCCAACTACTGTTTGTGTATTTCTCAGGATTCTCTGGATATAGGATATATCTAGATACATAGAAGAGAATTGTTAGGAGAATGGGCTGATGTGATTATGGAGGCCAAAAACATCCCACAATATGCTGTCCGCAAGCTGGAGAACCAGGAAAGTCAGCCTTGTAGTTCAGTCCACGTCTGAAGGCTAAGGGCGGAAGATGGATCACAGGGACTGGCGCTGTGGTGCAGTAGGTTAATCCTCCACCTGTGGCACCGGCATCCCATATAGGCACCGGTTCTAGTTCTGGCTGCTCCACTTCCTATCCAGCTCTTTGCTATGGCCTGGGAGGGCAGTGAAAGATGGTCCAAGTTTTTGGGCCCCTGCACTCATGTGGGAAACCCGGAAGAAACTCTTGATTCCTGGCTTTGGATTGGAGCAACTCTGGCCAGGATGACCACTTGGAGAGTGAACTAGCAGATGGAAAATCTCTCTGCCTCTGTCTCTCTGTAACTCTGCCTTTCAAATAAATAAATAAATAGATTTACTTATTTATTTGAAAGGCAGAATTACAGAGAGGCAGAGAGGGAGGGGGAGGGAGGGGGGAGAGAGAGAGAGTGAAAGAGAGAGAGAGAAGTCTTCCATCCACTGATTCACTCCCCAGATGGTTGCAATGGCCATGCAGGTGCAGGGGCCCCACTTGGGTCATCTTCTACTGCTTTCCCAGGCTATAACAGAGTTGGATTGAAGTGGAGCAGCCAGGACTTGAACTGGCACCCATATGGGATGCCGGCACTGCAGGCAGTGGCTTTACCCACTATGCCACAGTGCTGGCCCCAGAAGACATAGCTTATTAATATCATATTAACATCCCTCACTTTCATTCTTTCTTCTCCAGACCACCTGCTGATTATTCGGCGTCTATTAACAACAGTAAAGCAAAATTAAATATTCTTTAAAATAACATTGTTCTGGCTGGACTCCATAGTGCAGCCAGACAGAAAGAATTAAGGCACAAATTGGAATGCACCTAGATCTTTAATCACTGTGTGGAAAACCACCCACTCATTACACATTGTACTGCTGCTGCTTCGGTACAAATTGAACTTTTATCACCATAAATCTGTGACTTTTTACATTTATTTGTATAAAGAAACTTGGTACAAAAGTTTGCATTATCTTAACTGATACATACAGAAATTTAGAAAACTCCTCATCTATTGAAGTTAATTGTATAGTATTCATAGATTTAATTGGATTTGATTTTTCTGGTAGTATATGAATTACTAATAAGATGATAGAATCCCATTACATGAAGCAACAGAGTACCTCTGTAGATGCATTCAGACATAATAGGAAATACCTACCCATTATCAAACTTATGCAATAAATTAAAAATGAGTTCAATAAAGAATAATTTTTATTCTTTGAAGAAAAGATATTTGATGGGGCCAGCACTGTAGCACAGAGAGTTAAGCTGCCTCCTGCAATGCTAGCATCACATGTGTATGTTCGTTCAAGTCGCAGCTGCTCCAGTTCCAATCCAGCTTCCTGCTAATGTGCCTAGGAAGGCAGTGGAAGATGGCCCAAGTTCTTGGGCCCCTGTACCCATGTTGGAGACATGACTGGAGTTCTAGGCTCCTGGCTTTGCCCTAGCCTAGCCCCAACCATTGTAGTCATTTGGGGAGTGAACAAGTGAATGGAAGACTTCTCTGTAACTCTCCCTTTCTAATAAATAAATAAATCTTTAAAACAATTTGATGGCCAGCGCCGAGGCTCAATAGGCTAATCCTCCACCTAGCCGTGCCGGCACACCGGGTTCTAGTCCCGGTCGGGCGCCGGATTCTTTCCCGGTTGGCCCTCTTCCAGGCCAGCTTTCTGCTGTGGCTCGGGAAGGCAGTGGAGGATGGCCCAAGTTCTTGGGCCCTGCACCCCATGGGAGACCAGGAGAAGCACCTGGCTCCTGCCTTCGGATTAGCGTGGTGCGCCGGCCGCAGCGTGCTGGCTGCAGCGGCCATTGGAGGGTGAACCAACAGCAAAAGGAAGACCTTTCTCTCTGTCTCTCTCTCTCACTATCCACTCTGCCTGTCAAAAAAAAAAAAAAAGGCAATTTGATAAGCAAAAGGATTAATAATCCTCTTTCCAGGAATGAATGCTACATTAAAAGAAACTTCCAGTGCTAGAGCAAGACAAAAATCCTGTTACTGAAAATAATACAATATCACAGGGGAAATATGAAAAATGAAAAACATTAGGACAGAGTGATTGACAGCCAGCCTGCTTTCCTTTGTCTTCCTGGAGGATTTTACAAAAGAAGGGACCTGGGGTGTTGAGGAATCAGCTAGTTATTGGGGAGAACACTGACCCAGGAAAAGGGCTCAGAAAGCCGTCAGTCTTGGTTTCCATCACTCACAAGTTGGAAATCCCTCTAGGTTGACGTCTCTCCTTGTTAAATGTTTATTTTCCTCATACATAAAATAAGAACCTAAGTGTGTATTTCCTACATTGGTTGTGAAATGTAAGTAAATAAAATTTACTTTTTAAAATTTTTATTTATATTACAAATTACCTCATTCAGAGTAAGACCTCATTCCCCTTAGCTATTTGTAAATTTAGAAAGAATCCTGGAAGACACAATAGACAGTTGTGATATCCGGGGATCTAATACTAGATTAGTCTGAATACTGTAAGATTATGATTGTAATAATGAGGAATGTTTAGTGTTAAAAACACGTTTCACACACCTTCAATTTGTTCTTCAGTTTTCACTGTATTGAGCCCCTTTTTATGAGTAAGAAAATCAAGGCACTGCAAGGCTTGTGAATAGCAGAGAACCAGGATCTAGAGCTACTCATACCCATTGTGGTTACTGGTACTAACAGAAGGAATAATCTGATGTGCTTAGTCACACAGTGTGTCATCGCAGAAACTTACTAAAGCACACAGAGGGGCCCGCATTGTGGCGTAAAGGGTAAAGCTGCCACCTGTGATGCTGGCATCCCCTGCGGACTCTGATTCGAGACCTGGCTGCTCCACTTCCGATCCAGCTCCCTGCTAATGCACCTGGGAAAGCAGCAGAAGATGGCCTGAGTGCTTAGGTCCCTGAACCCATGTGAGAAAGCTGGGTGAAGCTCCTGACTCCTGGCTTCTGTCTGGCCCACTGAGGCCATTTGGGGAGAGAACAGCGTAAGGAAGATCTCTCTCACTCTCTTTTCTCTCCCTCTCTCTCTGTTAACTGCCTTTAGAGTGAATAAGTAAATTTTCAAAAATATTTTTAATAAAAAAAGCACCCACATGAAATATTCCAGAATAAGGCAGAGCTTACACACACCTGATACCTAGCCATGTGCTGCAATAATCATGTTGACACAGAACACTGGTATCCAGAGTTTTACTGGAGTTTCACTACAGGCTTGATTAAATCGTTGTTAATGTGACTGAGCTTAGTAACTTAGTCTCCTAGGCCTGATCCTACCCCTGGAAGCAGAGTTGGCCCACGGTTTCTGCTTCCTACCCTTATGACTGAGACTGGCCTCCCATGGCAAGGCCAGCTGAGTACTCCTTGCCAGGCATCTCTCTGCATTGGCTGGGTATTTAGCCTTGGATATATCTACATAGGTCTTTTTTTTTTAAACAAGGATTGTACATTTGAATGTGTGATTCTGTTTTTTTTTTTTAATTTTATTTATTTGGAGGAGAGACAGAGAGAAAGGTCTTCCTCCTGCAGGTTCACTCCCTCGATTGCCGCAATGTCTGGAGCTGTGCCAATCCAAAGCCAGGAGCTTCTTCCTGGTCTCCCATGTGGGTGCACATGACTAAAGACTTGGACCATCTTTTACTGCTTTCCCAGGCCATAGCAGAGAGCTGGATCGCAAGAGGAGCAGCCGGGACTAGAACCGGTGCCCAGATGGGATGCCAGTGCCGCAGGCGGAGGATTAACCTACTGCACCATGGCATTGGCCCCTACACAGGCCTTTTAAGAGTGAGACCTCTCCCTTTACAAACATTCAACTTCTGCTCCTGACCTTAGGCCTATCTTTTTAAGAGATTTATTTACATTATTTATTTAAGAAGCAGGGAGACACACACACATACACACACACACACAGAGGGAGAGAGAGATCCAATTTGACTGGTTCACTCCCCAAAAGCCAGGCCAGGAATAGGAAACTCAAGCCAGTATCACACTTGAGTGGCAGGAACCCAGCTACCTCAGCCATCGCCACTTTCTCCCAGGGTCTGCATTAGCAGGAAGCTGGAGTCACGAGCTGGAGTTGGGTATCAAACCCAGATACTTCAATATGGGACTGAAGCATCTCAATCAGTAGACTAATTGCTGCCCCAAAATCTTATCTTAAAGCAAAAACAAAACAAAAGAAAAATAAAAAAAAAACAACAAGGAGATGGAGTTGGCTGATTGATTTGATATAGGGCTTCTCCTTCTTCGCCAATTATACGAGGTATCCAGAATTAGTACAAGGTGATCTTGGCTCATGGATGCAGAGTGGCTGCTCAGACCGTCCTGTATTTGCGGGCATATCTCTATCAGTCAAGGAAGTTTGTCAGGGCCTTCTGTGTTATACACAGCCAAGGCCTGGAGCTCAGACCACTGTGTACCTGACCAGCAGAGGCATCCTTAGCCACCAAACTACGGACAGTTCACCAGGTGTCAGCATCATGTGACAGCTTCAACCTTTCTCTGCCCATCGGCCTTGCTGACACAGGGAGTGGTGAGTTGTGTGGAGAAATGACTCATTCAGAGACGACTTAAGTGCTAAGTGGATGATTTATCAATGTGTCACCGAGCCTCGCACCAGCAAGAACTGCTCCCCAAGGCCTGCCTTCTAGGTCTGTTTTCCTCTGAGAGCAGCAGCATTGGTGAGCTTTTAAGATGTTCTCAGGCTTTAGTGGTTTGTTGGCAATACAGTTTTTACTTTGTCTCCCTGGCTTTGTTCCACATAACTGAAAGAACTTCCTGGGAACCCACATCAGTGTTGGCTCTTTGCACAGAAATATATGACCATTGTAGAGTAGTCGGTTGGACAACCAGTCTGGACTGGAAGTGGAAGGTGGTGATATGGACAAAGTGGGGAACACACGGGAGCCAACGCCTCCTCCTGGAGCCAAAGGACTTCAAGATATTTCCTTCAGCAGAATTGGGGTCAGCTGTAAGGAATAGGTTCTTCATTCTATTTTATAGAAAGCACAGCCATGGTAACCAGAGCCCAGAGTAGCTGTCACACATCACTGCCAGCCCCTGGGTGAAGTTTTTGATTAAGAAGTCTGCTTTAGTTTTCCATTCAGGCCCCTGTTTGGTTTGACAGCAGGCTTTGAGATCATAGGGACACAGCAGAATGCAAAACTGAGTCAGAAGAGCTCATGGGGTGATGAAAAGATTCTTCACTTTAGAAGCAAAACGGGCCAGCGCCATGGCTCACTTGGTTAATCCTCCGCCTGCAGTGCCGGCATCCCATATGGGCACCGGTTCGAGTCCCGGATGCTCCTCTTCCAATCCAGCTCTCTGCTATGGCCCAGGAAGGCAGTGGAGGATGGCCCAAGTGCTTGGGTCCCTGCACTCTCATGGGAGACCAGGAAGCAGCACCTGGCTCCTGGCTTCAGATCGGTGCAGCACCAGCCGTAGCAGCCACTTGGGGGGTGAACCAACGGAAGGAAGACCTTTCTCTCTGTCTCTCACTGTCTATAACTCTACCTGTCAATTTTTTAAAAAAAAAAAGAAACAAACAAGCAAAATAGTCACTGGCTGGAGATGCTTTCCCCAGCCTGAATGCAGCGATGCTGTACGCTCTGTCAGTTAGGGAAACATCCAGGAGCTGGTCTCCCTGAAGGAGGAGGGGTCCCTTAGAGTGAGAACCAGCAGCTCTCAGCTTCAGGCCCCGCGGGGTTGGGTGTGAAAGCACGGTGGGTACACCCTGTCTGCAGCATGCCTGTGGCTCTTCCATCCCAGCATTGCTCATTTCCACTGGGTGCTTTCTGCTTGTTTTGGAACATCACAAGAGTCCCAGGGTATTTTCAATTTCCAGTGGAAGATACATTCACATTTCACAGAATTCAAGAGTGATGTAGAGAGTAACAGGTCATCCGAGAGAGGAACAAAACCAGGACATCCACTGGCCCTGTGTTTAGAGCAGCCCACTGGGGCCTGGGACCCTGGGGTGCTCCAAGCTGTCATCCTGCTTGTTGGAAATGGACCCCTGCTGCAAGGAGAAAGCTGACAGATTGACTCCAAACTAATCCACAGACGTATCAAGGAATGACATGGATGCAATCTCATTTCCGTGGAGCACTCATGCTTGAGAATCTGGGAGCTGATTTTTCATTTGGGAAAGAGAGAATCTGTCATGTGCTGTGTAGTGAGGACAGTTACATAATCGCATCTTCACAGAGGGAACAGACAAGCATAGGAGCAGTGGTTGGTGGGCTGGGGTGTAAGAAAGGCCCAGTTTCTGTCCCAGCGTCTACCCTGCTGAGGCAGACAAAGATAGTGCCCTCCTCTCTGCTTCTCCAACTTCAGCTCCTGGTCCAGTCATTTCACAGCTGCTTTGCAAAAAGGCTGGTCCCTGCAATCTCAGGATTCCAGATGTATTCTGTTGGGGTCATGGGAGTTAGGAATTCACTCATGGCAATTGAATCCCAGTGCTTGAGTGCCCACTTGGTTCTGTATTATTCAATCTCCAAGAAACAAAACTTTTGAGCCATTTGTACACTTTGGATACACTTATTTCATCCAATTTCTTTTATTTGACAGGTAGAGTTATAGACAGTGAGAGAGACAGACAGAGAGAAAGGTCTTCCTTCCGTTGGTTCATTCCCCAAATGATCCAAATGATCCAAAGCCAGGAGCTTTCTTCCTGGCTCTTCTTCAAGCACTTGGGCCATCCTCCACTGCCTTCCCAGGCCACAGCAGAGAGCTGGACTGGAAGAGGAGCAACCGGGACTAGAACCCGGCACCCATATGGGATGCCAGTGCTGCAGGCGGAGGATTAATCAAGTGAGCCATGGCATCAGCCCCTCATCTAATTTTTTAAAAGTACAAGTAATGCACCACAAAATTTGAGAAGAAGATTTATCCTCATCAGTCACTACCCAAGCCTCAGATTTGAGACTCCATTGCCCTTCATTCCAACATTGGGTTTCAAGACAGAGGCATTTTAAATAGTAAGTTTTTGCTAAATGCCTTTCCCCATAGGAATTCTGTTTCTGTTTGTGATCTTGTCCACTACACTGGAATCCTGGCCACTTCTTAGGTCGTAAAGGTTTAAGCAACAATTGCTTATGGTAGTGGTGGTGACAATGGGGACAAAGCCACTCATCTCAGACACTGAGATAGTGGGAATAGGTCACATCATTCTCTTTGGAAGAGATATCCTTGCCTGGTGACTCCTCCAACAAATACATGCTCATTGATCCTACACCAGGTCTGAGGATACAGCCAAGAACAAGAAAAAGCCACTGTTTCATGGAGCTTCTATTCTTCAGAGGACATGGACAACAAGCAAGTATTTCTTAAATTGCTGAAGTGCTATGAATGAAATTAACAGTAGAAGGGGGAGGAGAACTTGGGGGTAAGGCGGTACCAAGGTGTAGCTGAGCTGCTATGAGGAAGCTGAGCTAGGCAGGAAGCCAAGGCCTGAGACAGCCACACCCCGATCTGGGGAGTGCCATTGGGTTTTGTTTTCCCATTAGATTTAAGACACCACCATTATACCTCCAAAAAAGAAACAAAAATCCTGTATTTATCATCATAAATTACCACTCCTTATGAGACACATTTGGATTAAAGTGACATTAAAATGTGTTAAAGGACAGGTGTTTCCTGTGATGGGTAAGCTGCTGCTTGGGGTGCCCACATCCCAGATGGAAATGGCTGGGCTTGAGGCTCTGCTCTGCCTCCTCTCCTGGCTTCCTGCTAATACATACTCTGGAAGCTAGCAGGCGATGGCTGAAGTACTTGGGTCCCCACCACCCAGGTAAGAAACCTCGGTGGAGTTCCAGACTCTGGGCTTTCACCTGGCCCAGCCCTAGCTGTTTCAGGCATTTGGGGAGCAAAACGGTGACTAGGAGATTCTCTCTCTCTCTCTCTCTCTCTCTCTCTCTTTCTGTTACTCTCTGTGCGTTTCAGATTAAATAAATAAATGAATAAATAAGTAAAAATTTAAAAGATAACATGTTAAAATACATGTCTTAGAATCAATATATTAGTTCAAAAACCTGGAAATGGGGAGGAAAAGACTGGTCTTGTCTGAAAAGAAACTGAGGTATGCATAGCTAGTGAATGAAGGAGCAAATGAGGTAAAAGGATAAATCTTGGGTTTTGCTTTAAGCCGTCAATTGAGATAAGAGAGTTTGGGGTTGCCAAGACACCAATTGGGGACATATTTTAAATATTTTCAATGACAGTTGAGAGAGGAGGATTAATAGGAGGCCTAGGAGTTACTGAAAACCTCCTGGCTTATGAAGAGGCTTTGGTTGTGTATCCATCAGGAAACCAGGGACTCCTGAAATTGATGGCTAAAGAAATTGAATAAGGTTCACCTTGCTGTACTATCCTTGTCTGCATGTCATTTGCATACCAAGTCACCACAATCTGTAAAACGTTAGAGAAAATGCTCCTAGATTTTTCATCCTGATAAGCAGATGGAATCGGCGTGTCCTCTAGAAAGTGGCGTTCCTTCCAGATTAAAAGTTTAACTTCACAAACTAGAGGAATACAGCTTTCATTCAGGCCATTGGCCTGCACAATGATTGTGCCTAAGTGGTGTGTTTATACTAAATGTCACTGCATCTGTTATATCACTTTAACCCTGTGACCTTCTCAAAAGGCACTTAGGGACTGGAACTATTACCCACAATAGCACAGATCTGAGGACCGATGTCTGGCTCCTCGTGACGTGCACAGGCAGCAGTAGAACTGGAAATAGAAGCAGCTCTCTATAACTGCAGCCCTGGTTCTTTGCTCTAAATACTAAACCCTTGGCTCTTATATTTCCCTGTTGTCTGTGTCCAATTCCCAAGCTCTGCTTGTACTTCTGCAGTTAAGGATAAGTCCATCCTCATGCTGGACTTTCTTAAATAGCTTTTCTACTCTTCCTGCTGCTGCAACCGTAAATGACAGAATACAAACGTATTCAAGGTCATTAGCACCCCAACATAAGGGAGGCTGGTGCTTTGTTTTGGAAGTATATCAGGCTTTGTATTGAGTGTTGTTTGAACAAAGATTGACTGAATCTGCTTTCCTCCCCTAAGTACTCAGACCCAGAATATATTGCCTTCATCACAAGAAAGTGTTTGAGTGTATTTTCTGGAAAAGATTAAGAGAAAATACTTTTCACAAGCTTAGAATCCATTAAAGCCAATAGTTTGAAAGCCAGCTATGCAGTAGACTCCCTTGGAGGGCTTTAAAATAATATAGGTTACTTTATTTTCATAATATTCAAATTTCCATGCTTATGAAATTAAAGTTTCCACGGCTAGTGGAGGAGAGGAGAAATCACATTTTGTCTTAGCTCTGCAGTGACTCCGATGATTGTGCATTTGGGGAAACACAGCTTAGGTAACCTCCAGGAGTGATCTCAGCTGTTCTCCAGATGCAGGTCCACCACTTTTCACTCTCTCCATTCGCATACCCTCAGGGACTTCTCTCAATCAAATTATCCCATTTTCCTCATGCGTTATAACTTAGTCCACTTTACTGGTTCCTTCTCAAGAATGCAACGTGTTCCAATACCTTTGAAAACAATCTTTCTTCAATGCTACATCGCCTTCCAGCTGACGCTTTGCTGTAGCTGTGGGATGCCTGCTTTTCTCCCCTCTGCCTCCCACTGTAGCTGCTACACAGTGGGTTCTGCCCTGCTGAGTGTCTCAGCGTGGCTGTCACCATGACTTGCTGGCCACTTTACACTTAGCTCCCTCTTGCCGGACTTCTTGCCAGCGTCTGTGACTCTGACCCTCTCTCTCCTGTTTGGAGCACTGCTTAGTTTTCATGACGTCTTCCACTCTAATTCTTCCTTTTCCAGACACTGCTTCTCAGAGAATTAACATTTCCTCTCTTCTAGCTGACCCTTAGAAGCACTTTTTTTTATTTCTTAACATTTTATTTTTTGAATTTTTAAGTATACATAGAAGTGAAGGGAATAGTATAATGAATTGGATGGACATGCAACCTCTTTAGCCCCTCTTAGCAGTTACCAATACACAACTTTTTCACTTTTTCTATACTTCAACACCCACCTCCTCCCCCTGGGTAAATTGAAGCACATCTCAGACTTTATCTCATTCAATATGTAAAAATTTTGATCACATAGAATATTAGAATTTCTGTGAAAGGAAATATAGCCACAATATTGTAATCTCATCAAATATAATTTGAAATGATTTCTTAATAACAATCGAATAACAATCTTATTTCCATAGTTCCTTCTCTTACAGTTTTTAATGAATGTTTAAATTGAAATCTAAATAACATAGAAATTGGAATTCATTGTGATATCTTTAAGTTTTTTAAAGACCCTCCTAATATTTTCTGTTTCTCCCTTTGCATTTTATATTGATCTAGTTGAAAAAAATTGGGGTCATTATTTCCTATCAGTTTCAAAAGGCCTGCAATTTGATGAT
This sequence comes from Oryctolagus cuniculus, assembly GCF_051225735.1. Classification (NCBI taxonomy): domain Eukaryota; kingdom Metazoa; phylum Chordata; class Mammalia; order Lagomorpha; family Leporidae; genus Oryctolagus; species Oryctolagus cuniculus. Next base: position 53,131,249 of record NC_142879.1, on the reverse strand, counting down.
GGCATCCTTGTAGTTTTATTTATTGATTGATTCATTTATTTTCACTATTCAAGGCTTGTTTGGTGATTTAGTTGGTATGACGCTTGGATAACTAGTTGTATTGTTTATATGTAGATTTTTCCTTTAATATTGCATGGCAGTGTGTATAACTCATACATATAAGATACAAAATAAAATCTTTTAGAACATTTATATGTTCTGCAGTAATGGGTTTATATAATATTGGATCCCCGGATGTGACTGGGAAAATAAGTTGGATCAAGCACATTTGGTGAAGGAACCAGCACATAGTAAACACATGCCTGATTGGAAGGCAGCTGGAGCAGGTGCAACTCTGGAAACAGTGGTACCTCAGAGGTGGTGACCTATCTTACACTAGTCAGTTTAAAATGACACAAGTATTGGGGCCAGCACCATGGTGCAGTAGGTCAATTCTCTGCCTGAGGCGCTGACATCCCATATGGGCGCCGGTCCTATTCCCAGCTGCTCCCCTTCCAATTCAGCTCTCTGCTGTGGCTTGGGAAAGCAGTAGAAGATGGCCCAAGTGCTTGGGCCCCTGCACCCGCCTGGGAGATCTGGAAGATGCTTTGGGTGACCGGGAAGAAGCACCTGGCTCCTGGCTTCAGATCGACGAAGCTCAGGCCATTAAGGCCATCTGGAGAGTGAACCAATGTAAGGAAGACCTTTCTGTCTCTCCCTCTCACTGTCTGTAACTCTACCTCTTAAATAAATAAAATCTTTAAAAAAAAAAAAAAAGAATGACACAAGTATCATCCAGCATCAGGATGTAGCTGTAGGGTTTTTATGCCATTCCTATGTCTTCTATTTCTTAAATATAAGAAAGTGATGTTTTCTTCCCCATCCCCAGGACATCATAAATATTACTTTAATTATGCGTCAGATAAAAAGAAGAACATGCACAATCTTCAACTAAAATCCTGTTGTAGCATAGACATTGAAGTGGTACAACATTAAAAACTTTAAAATTACCGCTTTTTTTTTTCCCCCATAGTGTACCTGCGCTCTTCTTCAACTGGGCGCTTCATCAGGCATTGGAGTCATCTTAACAACATCTGAGATTCTATTTTGTCCCAAGACAGAAGAAAAACTAAGGAAGTCATAATTCTTTGCTCTACAGAGACTCTTAGTCATGGTGGAAATTGGATTCAACTGCCTGAAATTCTTTAACAGGATAATTTCTATGAGGCCGTAAGGTAAAAAAGAGTGGGAAACATTGTCCCAGATGATTTTGATATGAAGCCAAATTTGAGGACCGTGGCTTTGAATGTTGGTGTTGTTTGGATTCTCCTGCCTGGACCAGCTTCTTTTCTCCTCAACAAACGTATCTGGAAATCACTCCACAGCTCCAATCCCATTGCCACAGGTTAGCTCGATCTTCTGGCTGAGATCTATATTCACACACCTAATTGCCTTTTGCCATAAACTTTTCAGTGTTCCAAAAGGCCCTCAAAATCAATATGCATCATCAAGAGATAGAAGACAAAACTCTATGTGTCCTAAATCTGAGCCATATACAATCTTCCCATAGTTTATTAAATCTCTTTAATTGTAATTCTTTGGATGAAATTTATCTTCCCCATTAGGTTGTATGGTTATTCATGGAAAAACTTTATCTTCTGTGATTTTAATATTTCTCAGTACCATAGTATTATATTTTACATAAAAGGTACTCAGTAAACAGCAACATGAAGCTGGATCCATTTCTCAGCTAGCAGCTGGAATCAGATAACAGTAGGTTTAAAGTCATCTCTGCCACATAGTAGCTATGTGACTATTGGCATGTTTTTCTAGAATTCTGATCACTGAATTTCTCACTTGAAAATTGGGACAATTCATTACATAGGGTTGGTGAGGAAAAGCTTATACAGAGCCTATCAAGGTGCCAGGCACCCAGTAGGTGCTTACAAATTATTCATGTCTTGTTCTGACCTTCACCTATCACAGGTGAGAGAACGAAGACCCAAACACACGAACGAATGTTCTCAATGCTATTTGGGGATGGCTCTTACCTCATGGAGTCCATATGATAATTAAATGGGATAACATATGTAAATTATCTAAAGTAAGCCTGGCATATAGTGAGTATCCCCTTAAATATAAACTCCATCAAGCAAAGATTTTTGTCTCTTCTGCTCATTACTTTGACCTAAGCACATAGCATGTGTCTACTGTGGAAACACAATACTTCAAGTGTTTGCTGATAAAATAAATATTAGTCCTCTTTTCTCATTTCCAATATTTCACTCACTGTGCAATTGACATCAAGAGATTTCTGCTCCCATGTATCTTGCTTGTCTTGAGTGTATACTGAGTTCAATTTTTGTCAAACACAAGAGATAGATAGGCTTGGTGATAGCTCATGTTCATGGCCTGACAAAAATCATTTAGTAGCAAAATATAAAAATCTAACAGGGCAAAAAATAAAGATACAGTGTGAGATGTAGACAAATCTTGCAAGGAAGTGGATTAAGAGAAAATATTGGGATTGGACAGCCATACTCGATAGAGCAGTTTTGAAACAATAGCAGAAGGCTCTAAAAACAGCAGGTGGTAGCATAAAAAGGAAGAGATTGGAAGCAAAAATTGGAAACAGCAGGAACAGAGCTGTAACTGGCACTGGCACAAATGCTGAGGTGAAAGCTGGCCCTGGATCAGGATTAGGCTAGAAGAACCCCAGCTGACTACAGTCAGGACAAATGAGCATCAGGCCGGTGCTAACAATGGCAGCAAGTAGTGGAGAGAGAAAATGGAACCCGACGTGGCAGTGATTTAAAAGTTAGACAGAGGAACGCATAATCTCAGGCTTGTTTGTTCATTCAAGCATACGTGCATCAGGCAGTCACTCCTTCATTAGCAATATATGTGGTAGCCACTGTGCTAGGGCTGGGATCTGGAACTTTGGTGATAAGACATACAGTGGAGGTATTTACACAGCAAACTTCCCAGTCCAAATACTTAGATTTCCCTTAAAAGTCTTGACAAAATAAACCAAAGAAGACATTTCAATTAAGGTTCTTTTGAGATCCCAGACACTACACATTTTCTAAAGGAACACTAGGACCCCAGGATAGGATGGCCTTCTCTGAGGTCATCTCACAAGAATTGAAGGAAGACCTGTAGAATGAAGTCAAGCCCTACCGACATTGTGTGTGTGCATGGGAGTGGGGTGTGAGTGAGACTTATTAGTCCCGAGTGGGCAGTCCAGAGCTCTCGATGTGGCCTTCGCTGTCAGCACCCCAGCAGAGACACTGCAGTGCAATCATGCCAGCCTGGTGATGGTAACAGCCAAGGCTCCCTGCTCAGTCTGCAGCCATAGAGTGGGTGGGATGTGCAGTTGTTTCCCTGTGGTGTTTGGTTGGTGTGTTTTCCTGGGGTCCCACATTTCACAGCTGATCTGCCTTCTTCTGCCCCCTCTTCAGAGTCTTTTTCCTTTATTTTACACATAACATCAAGGGTTTGAACTAGAGGGAGGAATAAGGAAAAATATCTCTGTAGGCTCTTTCTAGATGCAGAATTCCAAGTGACTTTTAAAGTTTAGAACAGGGGCCGGTACTGTGGTGTAGCAGGTAAAGCTGCCGCCTGCGGTGCTGGCATCCCAAATGGGTGCCAGTTTGAGTCCTGGCTGCTCCACTTCCGATTCAGCTCTCTGCTATGGCCTGGGAGAGCAGTAGAAAATGGCCCAAGTGCTTAAGCCCCTGTACCCATGGGGGAAGAACCAGAGGAAGCCCCAGGCCTCTGGTTTCAGATCGGCACAGCTCTTGCCATTGCAGCCAACAGGGGAGTGAACCAGTGGATGAAAGACCTCTCTCTTGCTCTCTCTCTGCCTCTCCTTCTCTCTGTGTGTAACTCTGACTTTCAAATAAATAAATCTTTAAAAAATAAAAAATTTAGAACAAAGAGAAGTGTGGGGGAGTCAATTCTACATAGAAAGGAAAGGAAATTTAAGCAGCAAGACTGACTGTCCAGTGCCACCTTGGAGCCTGTGATAAAGATGGCACAGAATTCACATTCTCTTAGGAGGCTGTCTCATTCTAACTTATGTCACCCTTGTCATTACGAAAGTGTCAAACCACCTCAGGAGGTGAGGAGACAATCTGAATTTGGGGAAAGAAAGTCACATCGAAGGTTTTGACCTGAGAATGTTTGAGAAATCAAATTTGTGGTTAGCAGTCTATTTTGTCAGATGCCAACACCAAGGAGGAGGGCTAGAAGTCACGGTGGGGAGCCCTCCAGCACTCCAAGGCTCTGACTGCCCTTTGGCCTCTTCCACATCTCACCTTTAGCTAACTCACGTTCCTGGCACAGGCACATCTCTCACACTGCCATCATCTGCACATGGTTCATGAAAGCCCTCCCTGGGTCTCTGTAATATCGATGAGGTTCTCATCCACTTTAGGTGCCCCGTGGCTCGAGTCAGGGACAGACTCACAGCAGGAGAGATCCAACAGCCCATCTCTGGGTGGCAGAAATATCTGAAGTTACGAGGCTGTGTTTGGAGTCCCCAGATCCCCAGGCTTTTCAGGACAATAAAGAAGAAGTTGTGGTGACAGGCTCACCTTACCAAACACCCTGTGACAAATGCTGTAGTCATTCCAAGTCTTGCTTCCCACAGAAATGATGAGGTTTCAGATGATAGACGGAAACTTAAGTCTTCCTGCTACATCTGAAGTCTGTTTATTTGGGAGGAGGAAACAGTGACAGTAAATGTGCTTTGAGAATTCCATGGAAGAAGGTGGTAGGGAGAGGAAAATACCCCCTTACGATGGCAGGGTACAAGATTCTCTGGAATGGGAAGCAAACATGCTTTCTGTTGCATAACTCGTACTCATCTTTAGATCTGATAATGTGTTTCAATTTTCAGGTCACATTTTAAATGGGCATTTAAAAAAAAATTTAATCCAATGAATGTTTGTACTTAAACAGCTTGAGAAACCTACTCTGAGAGCATTTGAATGATATTTCAATTATCTTCTCCTGGGAAAAATCTTGCTGAAAAGAGAAATAGAAATGGTAAAAGGGCCAGTGAGCTACACAGAGAGATAGAATAATGTGTCAGTTGAAGAACAACAAGGGAACGGTTTTATTCAATTTGTAGAAAGTAGTTGAACCAGGAGCCCTAAAAAGTTCAATTCTGTTTCTTCAGCCTTGAGGTGATCATATCATCAGTGGAACTAAAGGTATTAAGCAAAAGGTCTCTTACTCTAAACCCATCAGGCCTAAGCCAGTGCCACATAAAACCTACTGATAAAATGAAATGCACTTTGTGTTTCTGGAGTTTCTTCACTCTAGTTAACTGCACTGCTTCATTTTTCATTACTCTGTTGAAATCTCTGAGGCAGGCTGCTTTACAAAGAAAAGAAGTCTGGGGGCTTGTGTTTGGCACAGCAATTATGATACTGCGTGGCACATCCATATCCCATATCAGAGTGCCTGGGTTTGATTCCTGGCTCTGTACCTGATTCCAGTTTCCTCCTGTATCAAGAAGGAAGACACCCCTAATCAGTGAGCCTCCACCATTTTAAACCTTAAACAACAAAATTTAAATATGTGGACAAAGTGGTATAAAAATATAAAAAAATTCTCTGCCTTCCTATGATCGTCTTGCTGGCTCTTTGCCCCCAGATCCCACCGGGCTCAGACAAAGCTCTCCGGCCCTTGCTTGTAGGCTCAGCCATTTTTCAAACTAGGCCCAACACAGGCCATAGGCAGTGGGGAAGTCAGGCCTAGGAGAGTGTCCAGCACTCCGTCCTGCTTGCTGTGGGCACTAAGGTAACCTTGGCATCCTAAAAATTTGATTTTCTGTACTTGGATAGGACCTTGTTACTACCCTGTGTAAGACCCATCAATGACCTCTCGTTGCTCTGAGGATGTAGACAATCCACCGTCACTTGATCTGTAAGGCCCCTGGCCCCAGCGTGCTCCTCTCTATGCATGAGCACACATCCCAGGATCAACCTAATGGTCCCTCTCTCACCACAGGGCCATTGTTCCTGCCATTGGCTGTGAATAGAACAGTCTCCCTTTCTTCTTTGCCTAGTTAGTTCGTGTTCATCCTTGACTCACTGATAATGACCAGGCCAGATGACCCTTCTAGGCACCCAGAACACAAGGCACCTTTGCTTCAGAATACCTGGCACAGCTGCATGTTAGATGGTGATCGCAGGTTAGCTCTGTCGCTCCCCCTCTTCATGGAGGAACGACACAGGACCCTGCGCTGTTCTTTTCGTCTGCTCGGCCCTCCCCGGGTTTGCTGCTGGTTCTTCCCGGGTTGGCTACTGTCCCTTCCACCTCCGTGGAAGGGCAGTTCCCCCTGGCCACATTCCCCACTTCCGCAGGGGAGCGGCACACCGCCGGCCGGCTCTTCTCGGGGGCTGCACGGGTGTTCCTTCAGCTAGATGTTCCCCTTAGATGTTCCCTGTGCATGCCGTCTCTCTCCTCCTTTATAGTCCTCCTCCGCCAATCCTAACTCGGCTGCCCACACGCCGAGTACGCTGCTCTCCAATCAGGAGCAAGTCCTACAGTTTATTGGTTGAACTGGAGGCAGCTGTGCGGAAGCTGTTTACTTCTCTCCCAACGCCATATTGTGGGAGAGCAGAGGCATAGAATAAGTCTTAATTCCAGTAACTTAGTCTAGTCCGAATTGCTCCCCACAAGCTCCCCTAGGGACTGACTCTGAGACACTGAGGTTTGCTTATAGGAGGCATGTTGATGAATGTTCCCAGCGTGAGGGTGAAAAGTCAAGGAATTGGGTGGGATGTCTCGGATAATCCCATGGGGTGCACTGGCGTTGGATGAGCCTTTAGAGTTGTCTGGAATGGGGCAATGGGACTGGGCCTTTACAACACACATTTGACTGATACCTCATACAGATTCTCTCCAGGCAGGGCCTGTAACACTGGGCAAGGCAGCTTCCTTCAGCAGAGAGCAATTACTCTGAAGGACTCAGCAGTGAGCCATTAGTAGGAAGCTAGGGGAGGGAATGCTTTGTCCTGAAGGGGAACCTGGAGTGTCCACTCAAGTGTCCACTATGGCATTTGTGTTAGTCAGTGCCTTCTTCAATCACCATATTGTAAACTTCTTGAAGAAAGTTTTTGTTTTGCAAATGCTTAATGTAGTACTTGGCCCAGTGTGGGATCTCAGTACCTGCAAAATTGAATGAATTGGGCTGGCGCTGTGGCACAGTGGGTAAAACCACTGTCTGCAGTGCCTGGCATCCTATATGGGTGCTGGTTCAAGACCTGGCTGCTCCACTTCCATTCCAACTTCCTACTAGTGCACCTGGGAAAGCAGTGGAATATGCCCCATGACCTAGGGCCCCAGCACCCATGAGGGAGACCCAGAAGAAGCTCCTGACTATTGGCTTTGGATCAGCCCAGCTCCAGCCATTGCAGACATTTGAGGAATGAACCAGTGGTTGATCTTTCTCTCTGTTTCTCCTTCTCTCTCTTTAACTCTGCCTTTCAAATAAGTAAATAAATTCTTAAAAAAAAAAAAAAAGAATGGCTGTTTTGCTGAGACAGATTGATCAAATATCCAGATTTTCCTGAAGCTATTTACGTTTAGAACTTAAAAGTCCTGTCTCAGGAAACTCCCCAGTTCTGGGCAAACTGGGATAATGGGCCATCCTGCCACTAAAATTCTTAAATATTGTATACTGACCCTGAACAGAGTTCACCAAAGCACTGACACACCCTGTCAGTAGTATATTTGCCAAAGATTGGCAGGAATTATGTCACTATCCTCTTAACCCTAGGAAGGCAGCTAAAACTTGACTTGGGTTTAGTTTCTCTGTGCTTAATACATATACCCTATTATCCCCCTTTTTTTTGCAGCAACTCTAATATGTTCAGATTCTTGCAGTTAGGATTCTCTAGTCTGGTTTACCCTGTTACCACCTGTGTACTTCTTATTCTCTTTCCATTTTTTCCCATGTAGAAAGCTTTGGATTTGATGTGTTTTCTCATGAGAGGTGCTGCTTCACAAAGAAATGATTGTGTGTCCTTTCAAATCTGCAGACTTGGTGAGAATCCTCAGCTGTCTAGATCAGAAACAAGGCCAAAACTGTAGGGAAAATTGAGTGGTCTAGGTAACCCTATTGATTCTGATCCCTTTAGAGATGTGAAGGTTCAAAGAAGAGCTTGGAAACTCTGATACAGATGGTAAGCCAGTATTCTCCAACTTGCACTCTACATAATGCTGGGAGATCACTGGTTGATTCAACAAATATTTATGGCATCCTATATGCAAGGAATTGTAATAATCTCTATAGGCTAATCTCTAACAAGGCTAGGAAACCTCTCTAATCACTCCCAATACAAGACTCTCAGACAACATCTAAAATGCAAATATGTCAGTTTTCCTGGCAACCAATTTTTGGCATATTTCATTCTTACACTAGTGGTCAAAACAACGAAAACAAGGACATCCCTGCCCCAGTCCCATTCCATATATCTCACTCCATGCTATAACTCTGTTGTAAATGTTATAATCCTTCAATAACATCCTTTATCCTTGCATTTAACCACATAAATCATTTTATTTTCTATCTCTTGCAAATTCTTATGAATGTGTATAATGGGGTCTCAAATAATTTTAATAAATGACATCCCTGATAAATGTGGAGATAATTTTTACCTGTTGCATTCTAAAGAACAACAGATTAATATGCTGAAAAGACTTGTGACCAGTCTGGCATACCCTAGCACACAAACCTAGACTTATTGACAGGAACAGGTGGTAGTTTTGGACTTCTTGGCCCATCTACAGGGGAAAACATCCCGTCTTCCTTTTAGAAATGTTCTCTCACAGATGCCCAACACAAAAAAGAAAATCACAGATACTGTGGTTCTGAAGCATGGAATGTTCACTATTATACGTGTTTGCACTATTGTAGGTAGATGGAGTTGGGGAATGCTGTGTAAACGCAATGGAGTAATCAACACTACTCATTATCAAAGAATTGGTGTACCTTGAGGTTCATACAAAACTACAACTCTATGAGGTATTATTTTATCTTTCACTAACGACTCAAAAGGCACTTAAATATTCTACCTAGTTTCAAGAGAACTGTTGTGAGCATTAACTGTCATTGTGCAGTAAGAGCCAGTGAAAATAAATTCACAGTTGATAGCTGGTTTGCTATTACCTGAACATAAACTGTGGTGAGGCAGAAGAAATGTTATTTTAGAATTCTGTCCCTTGTAGTAATGGATTTTAAAATGATCTTCACTCTGAGCAATTCACATCCTCTGAGCTGCAGCATCAGGTCTCACCACAGGCCCTGGGGACTGACTTCTGAAGTCTGGTCTCACAGCATGGTGGTCACAGTCAAGTGCTCAGTCTGCAGGGTGTCTTGGATAGACAAATGGATTTGTTTGACAAATAACTTCCAGCAGTTAATGGGGTGGGATAAAAATAAAATATGTAGCATAATATATTATACAATATCCAGATACAATTGCTTCTCTAATCAGCCAACAGCATTTTGTCATAACCTTCTGAAATTAAGACTAACAACATAATGATAAAATAGAATGACATTAGATGCTACATTTGTATGCATGAATGTGGGTATATGAGTGCTGTGTGAAAAACTGGGATTTTATGCAGAGTACAAACATAATATTTAGAGATGACTAAATATTTCAGAAGAAGGGATGTCTTTTGCTTCTAATTATTAACTTATACTATTTAAAACCTTTGTTAGGAGCATCCTGTTGTAGGTGTTAAGGTCACCATTCCTTTAATTTCCATATCCACACTGAAAGCCTCTCTTGGTATCCTCACTAAAGTTCTGCTTTCACAAAAGTCCCCAAGTCCACTTTGTAGTTAAATCCAGTATCCTTTTCCTCAGCCCATTTGGATGTTTTCCACCAGTTGACACTGGGCATTTTTTTGAGTGTTCACACATTCCTTCCAAATGTCAGACTTTGTACCCATAATCTCATTTCATCTGCGTGAAAGTCTCCATTATGCCACACCCTACATTATTAACAAAACAACCTCCCCTGCCTTTTTGAAGTATTGCTATTTTGGTTTTAGGTGGGAAACTTCTGTCTCTTCATCATAATCTTTATGGGTTAGGAAGACATGTTAATTACTCCAAAAACTGCCCATGGCATCTTCCCCTCCCCTATTCCTCCCTTTGCATTCCAGTTAGTCTCCCCTGAATCACCGTGTGCCTTTCGTTCTGTAACAGGGTCCCTCTGGACTCAGGCCCAAGTATGCAGGCACTTTTGCCAAGTTTTCAAAACCCTGTGTAACTCACTTTTCCTAGCCAATTTTTGCCCCACTGCTCTAAAATATGCTTTAGTTGTTATGATTATTATTCAATAAACAAGCTCAGACTTTCTCCACTTGGAATCGTGATTGACCCATACTAACAACTACACTTCATTATGACACATAATGTTCCAACCACCCTGCTAAGTATTTTCAAAAAAATCACTATTGTCCTTGGGTGATGCGGAAGCTGAGGATGAAAAGTGTGCCTAAAGTCCCACACCTGCAGTTAGTACCCATGACCTCTCACATGTGAGGCACTAAGGGAAATAAGTGCACAAGATTGTACCATTTTAAGACTTGGATGAAAAGTTTCTTTACAATCACTGGACCAGATATTCTGCCTACCATTCATAAAATACTTTCCTTTAACTGCCTTAGATACATACTCATGAAAACTTGAGATCCATAAACTTGTGTAGCACAGATCAGCTGCAAAGAAAAAAACAATGTAAGGACCTAGGTTAAGCAGCTGTTTTCCTGAAGTCCTCCCTCAGGGATCTGAAAGTGTCCTGGGTGGTTCATCCAGGATCACTTTGACTGCTGGGTTTGTAATCCTCTAGCCAGTGTCCCTTCTCAGAGGGTGTCACTAATAGGGACACGGGATGTCTGTTTCACTTGTCCCAAGATAGAGGTGCCTGGGGCAGCCTGTTCCCTTTCTCAGTCCCCCAGATTCATAGAGAATAGCATGGAGAAAATGACAAACCATGATAAAATGGCAGTCAAGTATTTTGTAATTGAGTTCTGCCAGCTGCGGCACCTGCCATCAATTACAGTTGTCTTTAAAATCTAGCTTGGTCACTGCAGAATGGGTGGGGATCGGCTGAGTTCCAGCTTTTAAGGTCACACTGTTCTAAACTGCAATGCATCATGTTGCCTACTAAGTTGGTAATAACTGCTTAGAGGAAGGCTTTCGTTATGCAACAGTGCACACAAAAAGGGGGTGAATTCAGCAATTTAAACAATGTTGTCTAGACAGAGCAAGAATAGAGCAAAGCAGGAGTTAACAGTGAAATACACTGATGTTTTCACTATTCATGGACATATTGAGGCTGATGAGTTCTGGGTTTCTACCAGCTGCTTAGAAACAGAAATCAAGCTGGGTTATATATATGAAAATAAGCAGAATATTTATGTATTTACATATATCATTTATATATATACATATAGACATCAATCATGATTTATATATATACATATAGACATCAATCATGGAAGCAAAGGGATAAAGAAGCCCAAAGCTCAGCTCATTTCTTCACCTAAAAGTAAAAAACACAGAGGTTCCATTTATTTACACAAGAGATTAGCAGTGGTGTCATCCTCATCTGTAAATGACAGCCAGGTGACATCAGTGTTCCAAAACAACATGCCTAGTCCAAGCGAATTTTCTGGGCAATGGAAATTGCATTTTAAACAAGTCCCCTAAAACAAATCTCAATCATTTGAGATGGAAATACGGCAGTCCCCTCTTGCGATTTTGCTTCCCAGAAACCAAAGTCAGCTGAGGTCCAAAAATATTAAATAGACAATTCTAGAGATAAACCATCCATAGGTTTTAAATAATTTTTATTCTTTTATGTTGTTATACTTGGCCTATTGTATTACTATTAATCTTTTGCTTGCCTAACTTATAAATTAAGCTTTACCATAGGTGTATATAGGAGTATGGGGAGAAATGGAGCGTGCACAGAGTTTGGTACTATGCAATGTCACGTATCCAGTGGGAGTCTTCGAATGCACCCCCTGTAGATGCTGAGGGGTGACAGTGGGTCTTAGTTTACTCCGCTGCCTTAAGTGAAGCACATTAAATATGTGCTTTATTAATGGTTTAATGCTATTGAAAGAACATCAAAAGAGATGTGCTGTCCTAGAGTTGTCCTGTTCCAGCCATCTGCAGCTGCCTACAGGGTTCCTCTTGGTCTTCCGGGGTGGGGGTGGGGCAATCAGGGACACTGGTTGCCAGCAAGTGTGTATTTGCTACCATATAACATGGTTCTCAGTGAGAGTGTACAATGCACTTGGTTCCACACACTGCACACGGGTGACCAGCAGATGTTAACATGGAAAAATGGGTATTTTTTGGACCAAACAATTATTCCTATTTTTACAATCATCTTGACCTGAGTATGCCTTGCCATTTGGTCTAGAACAAGTAAAGTTCACTACATGTATGAGACAGATTATTATGTCTCTGGACGATGTGACTGTATACAACCTTCTCAGTATACAAAAGGGTGATGAGACTGTTCTGTTCAGACTCTGAGGACCCCAGGATGCCAGGGAACGTGCAAGGCCCAGGGGTGATTTGTGGTGACTGAGAGACACTGCTGCTGTATGACTGTGTAAGGATTGCGGTAGTCATCACCAACTTGCATCTTGAGACATTCACTTTTTTTTTTTTAAAGATGTATTTATTTAATTGAATGGCAGAGTTACATAGAGGCAAAGGCAGAGAGAGGGAGAAAGGTATCTTCCATCTACTGGTTCACTCCCCAGATGTCCGCAACAGTTGGAGCTCTGCCAATCTGAAGTCTGAAGCCAGGACCCAGGAGCCTCCTCTGGGTCTCCAATGTGGGTATTGGATCCCAAGGACTTGGGCCATCTCCTACTGCTTTCCTAGGCCATAGCAGAGAGCTGGATTGGAAGTGGAGCAGCCGGGACTTGAACCGGTACCCGTATGGGATGCCTGCATCACAGGCGGCAGCTTTACCTGCTATGCCACAGCGCCGGCCCCACTTTTTTTTTTTTTTTTTTTTTTTTTTTTTTTTGGTGCCATTGGGAACTGTAACATGGAAAGTGTGCTGACATAAACCTGGAGGGCTATTGGATAACAACTCTCTTTATTTTCTGTGGTTTGGGAAACCAGAGCAATGATTTTAGCAAAACTGTGTGCAAAGTCACTATGCTGTGGCGAAGAGAGGGTTTACTTCCTATTCAGAGCCTGGCCTTGAAACGTTCTACTTAAAAGCAGTTTTATTGACTGCCAGGTTTCTTACTATATTTTAGAAAGCTGAGGTAGCCTGACAACACATATTAGATACGTGAGGTTAGATACGTGTCATGTTAGGAATACGTCTTTAGCAAACAACTTCATGTTTTGCTTCACACAAAAGCCTCGGGCATACCAAATTTCCATAATGTAAAACTCTTGGAAAAAATAAAATGAGTGACTCTAAGAAAAACTCTATGTATTATGGAGACAGATTTAAAACTTTACTGTGCCTCGTCCAATAAAGGAAATGGCACATACTGTATCATTTTGATTCCAGTTGTGAAGTCCCTAAGACATTTTTGTTTCCCAATTTGTATGTACGTTTCTGAAACCAAATCCTAAAGGGACCACCTTTTCCTAAGCGAGAACATGAGTATTCATCACAGTGCTTCTCATCAGAGGCAGGATTTGGCAAGAACAAATCCCTAAATGGATGTATCATGCCACACAATCGGGACACTCTGCTCTCCCTGAATTGTGAATAGGAGAATACCACCCGCCAGTGCATGCCTGTGCCATACAATGAGCTATTCTTTGGGGTAAGTATTAGCTGCTTTTGGTAAGAGGCCATTGAGCTACTGATAACTTTTAAGGGTTAAAGAGATTTTGCATGGACTATTTCAGTTATCTTGAGGTCTCCAATTTGTAAACCTGCATATCTGCTTATTCATAGTTTAAAAGGCACAGACTATGGGATGGGTGTTTAGCCTGGTGGTTAAGACATTGTACCCTAAATTGGGGTGCCTGGGTTCAACTCGCAGATCTTCTATCAATTCCAGTTTCCTACTAATGCACACCCTGAAGGCAGAGGTGATGGCTCAAGTGTTTGGGTCCCTGCCACCCACAAGGGAAACCCTGAATGAATTCCTAGCTCCTGGTTTCAGCCTAGTCTGTTGTGGGCACTTGGGGACTAAACCAGTTTTTGGAAGCTCTGTCTGTCTGTTTTCCTGCTTTTCAAATTAAAATGAAACAAAAAACAAAGCCACAAAATACACATACCCAAAGGCACATGGTTTGTAGAAATTATAAGTATGACCATTTTTCAGGCAAAAGAAAAACAGTGATTTCATGTCTTGGTAACCTAATCATCCCTGGGAGTTTTTGTTGTTGTTTTTCTAAAGTAATCCTGAGTTTATCTGTTCAGAAATGCCCCTCCTTTTCTCCCACCTGTCTTCCTCTAAAATTTTTGAACAAAGCCCCTTTTAAATATCTTGAGGCATGACTGCTATAGAGAGAAATCACAGTCTTAGAGGTCAGTGTTTACAGGATTCTTTTAGAGATTGTTCCCATGCTTTGGCCCATATTCTCTTTTGGAGAGGTTGAGAACCCCCACTGAGGTACTCAGTTCTCTCCTCAAAAATCAATATTCCTACCAGGAGGTTACAACCTTCAAATTCACACAGGTAGCATTCTCCTTAATGACAGTGATCTGTGCTGGTTTTCTATTCCAAAAACATTTTGTAGGATTCTTGGGAATTCAGTCCAGAACACTCATGCCCCACAGGCGGATCTTGAACTCAGCTCATACTCATCACTCAGAATCCTCCAGATTCACTCTCACCTCCAAGTGTAGTCTCTCACCTCCCACTAAAGTGTTCCCAGTGTCAGTTCTAGTACAGCCACATTGCCCTTCCAGCCGCCACCATGCTCCAAGGGGCCCCAGCTCTGTCTGAGAGGTTGATCCAGAGCTCCTCACGGTTGACACAGCTCATTTCTCCCTAAGGGTAGAATCTGTTTGTTAGCTGAGGATAACAAGAAAGCTAGGGGAAGACACTCTCTGCTTTATTTCCTATCTGTTGGGGTGGAGAGAGGCTCAAAACTCATTTCCACGTCTGTGTCTCACCCTTTACATAAACAATAACAACAACGTGAAGGGCATCAAGGTTAAGTGTATTCCTTGCAAATACAGACACTTAAAATTAAGTACCACACTCTGTTACTTATTAATGACAGCCGGACTCAGAATTGTTCCGTCATGTGCTTCCTCATTTTCCATACTTTGAACTCCCCTCTCATATTAAAGCCAAGCTGCTGTAGCACAACAATCTATTCTTTATGCATTGCATAAAATAGAATGACACCCTCCAAGTATAATCCACCATCTGGGAGATTATATTCTTCAGTGCCTTAAGCCGTTGCACCATACCAAGCAGTGTGATCACCATGAATTTTGCAGATCAATCATATCCATGATGCAAGCCTCTGTTCCCTAAGAAGGCTCTATTTTCTTCTCTAATCCATGGTCTGGCCCCAGGAAAAGCATGGTCAGAATGGAAGAAATGTGTTTGGGGAGTAACATAACCGATTCTGAACACCGGCAAGGACCGCTGATGACAGAGCTCACCAGCACAGGAGTGAGGAAGTGCACAGGGAGCTACAGAATTGTGGTGACTCTGTTACAGCCCCCAAACATGGTTTCATTGTTTGGAGACAAGATGCCTCCTTCTTTATGCAATAAAGAAGGGTCATGTTTCCTAAGTCGGGGGATGTGACGCTCAAAGACATCAGGGCTGGTAATGGTTTGCTCATGGTGCTCGACGCAGCAGAATACTCAGTGAGTGTCCTAATGTGAGAAAGCTTTGCCCTGGGATCAAAATGCTTGGCTGTCTCCTCAGCAGGGTGCAGCTCTTTATCAAGACCTTATCCACCACTTGGACAGCTTCCCACGGGTGGTAGGACTCAGTCACAGGTGTTTGTTACTATGCAGAGTCTTTCTAAAACACTTGATCGTGGAGTAGGCATTTAGCCTAGTGGATAAGATGCCAGCATCCCATATTGCAGCAGCTCAGTTTGATACTTGGCTTTATTCCTGACTCCAGCTTCCTGCTAATGCAGACCCTGGGAGGCAGCAGTAATGGTTTGTGATTGGGAGACCTGGTTGTGTTCCTTCATTCCATGTTTGACTATGGCCCGGACCCAACTGTTGCAGGTATTTGAGAATGGAAGTAGATGGGAGCTCTTTCTGTCTATTTCTTTCTGTGTCTACCTCTCACTTAAATAAGTTTAAAATTCAAATAAAAAGTATTAATAGTATTCTGTGTACATCAACAAAGTATTACCTTTATGGTTCCCATAAGAGAATATACTCACTGCATATTCCTACACATTTCCTACAGAGGAAAACATTTGATATATTAAAGCGTAGGATTTCTAACAACTAAGATTTTTATTTATTTCAGCTTATAAATTTAAAATTGTTGGATTAATGCAACACAACCTGCTAGCTTGGAGCTTTTATGTTCCAGTTCTGTGCTTTAATACTAGGAATCTGTAAACCACAATTTACTTTCAAAGCAAAATATCTTAACCTTTTAACAAATCCTAGTCTTCATTGCTTGTTCACTTCCAAAGAAACATTGACAAACATATTTAGACATCTGATATCATAGTATTGCAAGAAGATAGAAACATTTATTGTAACAGAACACCAGGCTATTCACTCTTAAATTTCTTTTTCTGCTTAGTGCAGCAATTCTGGATTGTTCAGTATAAAGAGAGATCAAAAGAAAAAAAAAAACTACAATCTTGAGTTAAGAAGTAGAATGTGGTTACCTAAACCCTATGTACAGCATATAAACATATTTATACTTTGCATGTACATAGCTAATGTTTACCTATTCATTATAAATAGTAGACTTAACTTAGATTCTACAAAAATAATCATTTAGCATGGCACATGCAAACCAGTACACAGAAACCTATTTATAAAACACATCTCTGCCTTTTTGCTTTTAAATATAAATGTTGCTATTTAGCCATCAGCTAAATGATTTAAGTGCAAACCCCAAAGTCCCCAATTTTAAAAGTATAAAATATGTTCTATCCACAGCTGCACGCTGTTTCAAGCTTTCTTCGCCTATTAGTAAAGTCTAGATGATTTTGTCACATGTGAGTTATAGATACACAGCCCATTTCCTCAAGACAGTTACATCCCTCCAGACTCAAAGCTTTCTTCGTCCTATTTTTTACTTTTCAAAATATTGCAAATAGTAGCTATTTCTTAAAATAACATCATCTTGGCATTTACGTTCTTGTCAAAATGAACACGATTAAGCCTCTTTCTCAGGCCCTGACCCTAGACACCCAGGACAATGCAGCCAAGCCCGTGCTCAATGGTTGGCTGGGCCATCTGCACAGGCAGATGATGGCGTGGCCACAAAAGGCTCGTTTTGCTTCTGATCCTCTTTCATGCCAGCTGCTTGTTCTGTGATGGAGGAGAAGGACAGCTGGTCATGCTCTATAATGTGCACTTGATCTTCATCCTTGTCCTTCTTCACATAGAACATTTTTCTGAATTTTTTCAGCTCGTGGAGTTCACAGAAGGTTTCCAGAACTACCAACATGGCAATGAGGCCAAGTAGCAGGTAACCTGTGTGAGAAACATGACAGTGTCATAGTGGAATCTAGTTACAGCCAAATCAACTATCAGATGGCTTACCCACTCCCGGACAAGCCAACACAGAACTGTTAATGGACAAATCAATTGCCAGTTTTTTAATATCTAAGAACATGTTGATGCCCTGGGCTCCAAGTGGAAAGGTCCAGAGAAAGACAATTAAGCTTCTAAAACCTTAGATTATTTAGAATCACAAGCAACAATATTTGAGAAGAACCAGAAGTTGGGGCTCATGTAGCATTGTTAAAGACAGAGAACAAACTGACCTTCCATCCAAGGAGGGCTCCAGCTCTGCTTCATCAGTGGCTCACAAAAGGCCAGGGGCATTTTAGAAAAGTTTGCTTTATGATGGGGTGTTCGGAAGAAAGCTTGTCACCTTTTTAGCCCTCAGTGCTCTTATTATTATTTCCCCCACAGAATAAGAAAATTTGGTAATAGAATTTACAACCTGGTGCAGTGGATTAAGTCACTGTTTGGGAAACCTACATCCCATGTGCCAGGGATCCAGTCCCACCTCTGCTTCCCATCCAGTTTCCTGCTAATGTGCATCTTGGGAGGCAGGAGATGAGGGCTCAAGATACTTGAGTTTCTGCCACCAGATGGAGTTCCTGGCTCCTAGCTTTGGCCTGGGCCACCCCTGGCTGTTGTGGACATTCTGGGGGTAAACCAGTGGGTGGAAGATTTCTCTCTGCATTCTTCCCTCTTTCTCTGTCATTCTGTCATTCAGATAAATAAATTAATGAATTACAATAAAGAATTGGCAACAATATTGAATAGGTCCTTGTGTGTGGCTGTTTACACTTAACCTACAAAACTACTTGCAAACAGAACTTAACCTACTTGTAAACTGAAGCTCTCCGTTACATGACAGTCATTTTTTGGACATATGACCCATTCACTGGCTAACTCTACTAGCATCTTGATCTTAAAGAAAAAGATACCTGCTGATTCTGGTACAGTACTATTCCTTGGAACTTGTGATGGGAAAATGATGATTTTAAGTTAGCTCAAAAATCAGTTTCCAAAAGAAGAGAATGTTTATCATGGAAAGAAACAGAAAAGTGAAAATGAAAACTCTAAGAATAACAAAAATCCCAATTTTGTGTCATGTCAGTAAAAAAGTTGAGGAATATTTTCAGAAAATACATGAGCCAGGAAAGCTAGAATTGGCAGAACAGAAATAAGAAGGCTGATTAGCTCAAGAATGCAAAGTTTTGGTATCTTCAGAATTTGTAGGCTCTGATAATAATATAGTGCACACAATGTATTTTCTCATATTTAAACATAGCAATGAACTTGTCAGATTGATTGAATCTGTTACATTCCTTTATCATTACTTAGTCAAACTCTCGAGTGCTGACAGAAATATCCATAGGGTTTTAGTGAAAAGTGGAGGGATTTTATCCTACCCATAACTAATATACCTTCAGAATATTCATTTGTTAGATACTTAAGTTGTTGATATGCAAAATAGAAACCAACTCTATAAACTGACTGTAAAAAACTATAATTCTATGTTGTTGCAACTGATAAAGTGTTATTTAAGGATTTGATATCATATAAAAAAGAAAAAACTGTTAGACAAAATTTATGAGAAGGCAATTTGCACAAGAGAGAAGTACAGCTGTTATGAAAGATTTTAAAAATTGCTATCAAATGCAAAGAAAGTTAACGTAACATTTATTGTGTTATCAAATTCACATACACACACACACACACACACACACACATGATTCTACTGACCAATATCACCTCAAAGCACTGACACTTAACACATAGATGCAACTAAAACACTGTAAACTTGTAAGCTCATTTGGAAAGCACAAGGTCAACATGTTCTTTGAGTCACAAAAAGGCATATTCATTTTGGGATAGCAATTCCACTTCTTAGAAGGATAACAAATAGGGAAAGGAAAAGTATAAATATACAAAGATGTCTATTTCAGTGTTATTTACAATACTCTCAAATTAGAAGAAAGCGCAGTAGCCAACAAGAGGGGCATGGATGGATGTTTGTATAGACACCTTGTGAAATATCATAAAGACTCTTAATAATTATGGTAACTAAAGGTAATAAGAAACTATCTTTGAAATCATTTGGCAAACTTCTATTGAACTTGCACAGCAGCCAGGCACTATGTAAAATGTTGAAGCTTTATGAGTGAAATCTTTGTTCTGAGTGAGCCTGTGGTTCATGGAAATGTTAAGATACACAAAATTCAAGCATTTCGTGAGGTTGAGACTACAAGGTGAAGCCAGGACAGAGCACGTGACTGCCTGTGTATCTGCTTTGATTTCCTAGAAGATTTGGTCTGAGCTAAATCACAAACTGAAAAAATCATGAGAGGGCAGGAAAAGAAAACTGTATTTATGCCATGACTGCAGTCCTTTGCATCTTGAAAAACATGGCAAAGTCTCCTGCAAAAGTGAACAGTTTCTCAAAAATGGGTAACTAATTTTTCCAAAATATTATATTGAATTGAAAGCAAAAAAGATGTTTAACTATTATGTCATTGGCTACCCAAATTTTAATGCCTATTTTATTTTACAGATATAACATTCTGAAAACAGTGTACAAAGGCTAACATTTTCAAAAAAGAACCACATGCACAAATGAGATAAGCAACTGCTTTCCGATTTTCCTGGTAAATTAAAGAACATGTTTTATAGTAACAGGCTCTGAGACCTAGTTTTGGGATGCTTAACATATTTAATAAAGTAGAGCAATTTTTTGTTAAAAATTAGGGCTGGCGCTGTGGCATAGAGCATAAAGCTGCCACTTGCAGTGTTGGCATCCCATATGGGTGCCCGTTCAAGTCCCAGCTGCTCCACTTCCCATCCAGCTCTCTGCTATGGCCTGGGAAAGCAGTGGAAGATGGCCCAAGTCCTTGGGACCCTGCACTGGCTCAGCTCCAGCTGTTTTGGCCATCTGGGAAGTGAAGCAATGAATAGAAGACCTCTCTCTCTCTCTCTCTCTCTCTCTCTCTCTCTCTCTCTCTTTCTCTCTGTAACTCTACCTTTCAAATAAAATAAAGAAATCTTTAAAAAAAAGTTAATCAAAAAGTACATTTTGTATGGAGTATATTTGGACCAAACAGAATTTTTGATGTATTTGTAATGCTTCTTACATTATTTGTAAGAAACTGGTCAGTAATTTTAGGGTGCCTGGTAAAACAAGTCAGTAGTAGTATTTATGCATAAAGAATTTTCAAAGGAATCATGAAATAGAAGAGTTACAGGAAGATAGTAAAAATGGGAAATGTGTCAATGAGAAACAATTAGTGCTTTTATGAATGATTATTCATGAGTAGACAGAGGGGAGCTTAGAACAGCAAACAGAGACAATAGGTGCAGTCTACGAATCTGGATACTCACACGTGATCCCAATCTTGTAAAGCTCCCTGAATTTTTGGTTGTAGCCTTCTCCAGGAACGTAATCTCCTAAGCCAATAGTGCTCAGGGAAATAAAGCAGAAGTAAAAGGACTCCAGGAAGTTCCAGTCATCCTCCAGGACAGAGAATACGGCGGCTGGGATGAAGAAGAAGCAGGACACGGTGATCAGCCCGAGGAGCACAGCATGCACAATGGCCACCACCTGCTTGGAGAAGCCCCAGCGGACGTGGAAGTAGAGGACTGGTCTGCGGGTGACGTGCACGGTGACACGCTGGACCACGGCCGTCAGGAACAGGAGCGTGAAGGGAATGCCGATGACCGAGTAGATGATGCAGAAGGCCTTCCCCCCGTCTGACAAGGGCACGGTGTGACCATAACCTGCAAGGGCAGAAAATAACTGAGATGAAGAGGAAGAGAGAGTAGAAAACTACTCGTGTCCACTCTCTGCCTCAAACCATGCAGAGGCTCTGAAGGTCTTGCACGACCCTTAGGCAGGTGAAGTTCAACAATGGATGTCACAAATTTGGGAGATGCACCGCACTTTGCAAAATCGGATCAGCTCTCCTAACACACCAGAATCTCTGTTTTTAAAGTTTTATTTATTTTTTTGAGAGTCAGAAACACAGAGAAAGAGAGAGAGGGAGAGAGAGAGAGAGAGAGAGAGAAAGTTTCCATCTGCAGGTTTCCTCTCCAGAAGCTTACAATGGCAGGGGTTGGACCTAGTCTGAAACTAGGAGCTGGGAACTCAATTGAGGTCTCCCATGTGAGTGACAGAGAACCTACGACTTGCACTATCACTGCTGTCTCTCAGAGACTGCATTAGGAGTCAGAGCCAGAGGTGGGAATCAAACCCAAGCACCCTACAATGGGACATGGGCAACGTAACCACCAGGCCAAACTCTTGTTGCAAATCTCTGGTTTTGAATTCACCATCAGGCTGAATAGAAGTTCTGTGTGTGACAGAATGAAGTCTCACACCATCTCAGATTGCTGCGAAAAACTCATCACAGGATTTCTCCTTCACCAGAGCGGATCTACCCACTTTTCACTGGCTCTGGGATCCTAACTAGTCAGACTCAAACAGCAGTCTACATTCATGTCCAAAACAAATTACTCACAGAACGTTCTAGTGGGAATGACTGACAAATAAGAGTGTATGCGTAGGACTAAGCTGATAAGAGTACACTAGGAGGGCGGGGAAACCTCACCTGAGACACACACATAAGAGGAAGGAAAATGAAGATTAAAATATACCAGGTCACAAGACAGGGTAATTCTTTAAAAATATTTTGCCAAATTATCTGGTTAAATGGTACATTCAGAAACCTACCTATTTCTTCTCTTGTCATTTTTGCATATTCAAAGATGCCACAAATTGCTCAAAACATTTTAAAAATTACATTAGGACTAGTAATCAAAGCATACATCTATTTTATTGCCTACTAGGTTTGTGTCATTTCCAAATCAAGCCAATCAACAGATTCTTTTTTTTTTTTTTTAAGATTTTATTTATTTATTTGAGAGGTAGAGTTACAGGCAGTGAGAGGGAGAGACAGAGAGAGGTCTCCCTTTGATTCATTCCCCAGATGGCCACATCGGCTAGAGCTGCGCCAATATGAAACCAGGAGCCAGGTACTTCCTCCCTGTCTCCCACACAGATGCAGGGGCCCATGCACCTGAGCTATCTTCTACTGCTTTCCCAGGCCATAGCAGAGAGCTAGATTGGAAGCGGAGCAACCAGGACTAAAACCGGCGCCCATATGGGATGCTGGCGCCACAGACGGAGGATTAACCTACTGTGCCACGGTGCCAGCCCCTCAACAGATTTTTCATCCAAGAAACGGCAGCAAGAGAGAACCCTGCTAGGCATGAGGCTTGGTAGACTATTTTAAAAATCGCATGAGCATATTATTCTGAGAGGACTGACATGTCTGAACAAGTCAGTTCAAGAAAAAGCCAAATAAATGCAATTTTTATGAAATAGGATTCTGAAGTCTCTCAAGTATGCAAGTATAATTGAAATGTGGTTCCAAAAGCTGAACTCTAAAATACGCTGTAAAATAAACGATTCCAAAATATTCAGTTGCAGATCCCCCAAATTCTCTGTATTGTAGCTAAGGCCCGGAATGTGGTTGTTCAAAGGCTTCCCGGATCACTCTGAACCTGCTGTTCCAGAAGGTATGCCGTTTATGAATAAACCATAGCAAGCTATAGGAATCTTCTGAAATTGTATGCAAATTTTTATATTCACCCACATATGCATGCTTTTGCAGACAGATTCTAGAGCTTTAATTCTTACAAGGAGTACATCATCTCCAAATGGTTAAGAATCATTGTTCAACCATTGGTTCCTGAATCCAGCTGGTCTCCACACACGCAACAGCTCCTGCAAAGTCATGGCTGATTTTGAGCACAGCATTGAAGGAGGGAAATGGGTAAGTTGGACTATCCAGAGAATAATGTGAGGTATGCAACATATGGGAGCTGGAATATATGAATATTGTTTCATTTTAAGGAAAAAATGTGACAGAAGAAGGAGACTTGAGAATGAAGCAGCCCACATCACAGAAACACCAGAACTCACAGGAGCTATGATTTTTAGAAAGGATGTTCTGATATCTGGAAGTAGAATCTGAAAATGGAATTTTATTTACAAATGGGAAGGCTAGTACAAAGTTAGTTATGAGCCTGTGTCTAAAGTAGTAAGAGGTAATAGTGTTTAATATGGGTGGAGGGTCTAGTAGAGACTGCACAGGATGGATTTCACCTTGGCCAGGATTTTGTAGAGGATTGGCTGAGTGGACTCAGACTATGCAGTAGTCTTCAAGTCCATGATTTTATTATCTTTCTGGTAGTATTTTGATATACTAGCTTTACTAAAAGTGTAACACATCAATTTCGCACAGCCTACATGTTCTGAACCATCTGTTCTGGTAAATTCCATGATTTAGGTTCTAGTAGAGAAAAGTAAACAAATTTCTAGTTTTCAAATCTTTTAGCATACCATTTTTTCTCTCCCAAATTGGAAGCTCTTTTTATGTTAATGTTAACTAAACCTCATTCACTAAAATGCTATCTCCAAGCAATAAAGATCATCATCATTACAATACCTTGGGATATCTTTCTGCAGTAATGACATTTTTATGCCAGTCATATATTCTCACTATGAGATTAAAAATCATCAACATGTAGATTCTCACTAGAAGCCATTTTTCTTCTCTTGATGCTTACAGAAATGTGATTAATAGAAAGTAAAATGTAAAGTTTACATCCCATTTGTACTGTCCACACTTTCAGTGCAGGCCATATCAGGAAAGCCCTCGTCTCTACTGACCACACAGCAATTCTGCTGCAGTAGACAACTTCATGCACCAGATGGAAACTTCCAGTCCTATTGAATTTTAATGAGGTGGTAAATAATTTACTCAAGTTCCATCAGTTGAACCTCTAGATAAATCAAGAAGGGAAGCTCATTTTTTAAATCTTAGAAAAAATAAAACCCATTACAAACCATGAATTTTTTAGCAAAGTGTTAACAAATCTTCCATATTTGGGGTTCTTCAAATTTTTCTAAGGCATTCATATAATTTTAGGGTTAAAAAGCCTATTGAGAAGAAACTGACTTCAAAAATTTGGTTATGATTCTGCGATAAATCCTCACATACTGATGTCCTTGTGTTCTAGCCTCCTACTACACAATTGTTAGGTTTCCTGCTATGATGCTCCACCTGTTGGGTATGCTGGAGTACATGGTTGGCCATACTGATGACTGACAGTCTCCTATGAAATCTGGCTTCCCATTTGGCTATTTTATTTATTTTTAAAGATTTATGTATTTATTTGAAAGGCAGAATTACAGAGAGGCAGAGGGAGAGAGAGGGTTTCTTCTATGCCCTGGTTCACTCCCCAGATGGCTGCAATGGCTGGAGCTGTTAGGTAGGAAGTCAGAAATGAGCTTATGTGTGTGTGACAAAGGCCTAAGGAGTTGACATCTAGGTCCAGCATCCACATCTGAAAGTCATCCCGATAACCTCCCAATGCAGCCCAGTATATGCACTTCAAACGCCCTGCCCCTTCTACCCGATAACCATCCTTCCTCTAGGGCTCCTCTAAGGGGGAGGGCTACGCCAGCCAGGCTTCCTCCTGCCTGATAACTTCAGGGGGAAAACTCAGATAGGAATTTTTCATATTTCTATCCAAAAAGTCCTTTGTTCCAGGAGGAGAAGGCAAGACCCATCCCCTTAACCTCCCCCCATCCCCGCCTCAACTGGACTGAGTGCTCGGCCCTCTGCCTCTGTTGAGGGGCTGCCTGGCCTGCCCAGGTGTAATCTCTCCACCCAACCATGTAACCTCGCTCTCCCCCAGTCTGAGCGACTGGGCGCTCTCTCTCAGGTTTTGTCTGGAGAGGTGCCCATCCATTCTTACGGATGCCCCTACCCTAATAAACCTTGCTATTTTGCTTTCCACTACTCTCTGTCTCACGCCTGAATTCTTTCTTGCATGAAGACAAGGACCCTAGCTTCTCCAGTAACAGAGCCACACCGATCAGAAGCCAGGAGCCAGGAGCTTCCTCCAGGCCTCCCACGTGGGTGCAGGGGCCCAAGGACTTGGGCCATCTTCCACTGCTTTCCCAGGCCACAGCAGAGAGCTGGATGGGAAGTGGAGCAGCCAGGACTCAAACCAGTGCCTAGATGGTATGCTGGCACTGCAGGAGGTGGCTTTTCACTGGCCCCTTGGCAATTTTTAACTACAACAGGCCTGACGCTGTGATAGCTAATATCCAATTTGGGGCAATGCTATGCTGAACATGGCCATTCTGGTTTTTCTGATACTTAAGTCCTCCTAAGTGAGGTCCAAGACAGGGAACTTTTGGGGCCCTTATTTAATGCAACAAAGCAAGCCAGTGATACTTTCTTCACTTATATAGATGCTTTAGAGAGAGGTGCAATTTATTGTGTTACAACCCTCTCCATATAAGATTCTCATTTATTTATATTATCTAGCAGGCATTGTGCACTTTCTACATCAAGTTAGCTTGAAGTGCTTAAAAAAAAAAAAGCTACAAGACTCTCAGGCTCTGAAAACAATGGAGACACTGATGCCGGCGCCGCAGCTCAATAAGCTAATCCTCTGCCTGTGATGCCGGCACACCGGGTTCTAGTCCCGGTCTGGGCACCGGATTCTGTCCCAGTCACTCCTCTTCCTGTCCAGCTCTCTGCTGTGGCCCGGGAGTGCAGTGGAGGATGGCCCAAGTGCTTGGGCCCTGCACCCGCATCAGAGACCAGGAGAAGCACCTGGCTCCTGGCTTCGGATCAGCGCGATGCGCCCGCCGCAGCGGCCAATGGGGGGTGAACCAACGGTAAAGGAAGACGACCTTTCTCTGTCTCTCTCTCTCTCTCTCACTGTCCACTCTGCCTGTCAAAAAATAAAATAAAATAAAACAATGGAGACACTGAAAGGCCACCACAAAATACACCAAACACCAGAGTAAGGAAGAAGGTTTATTGTTGGGTGAGGGAAACCGGACAGAGTGCCTCCTGGTGCACAGTGGCCTGTACTGGGAGAACAGGTCTTATATAGCTTTGCAGAGGTAAGGAAGTGGGAGCAGCAAATCCTGTTAGGGTGGGGGTAGAGCTGACACTTGTGATTGGGCCACTTGGTCACCTGACTTCTAGTAAGCCAGGCTGTGCTTAGGAAGGTGGCACCACTTTACTAACAGACACTCGTATCAGTTCTAACATTTCCTCTTCTATAAAACAGACTTGGCGTCTCAATCCTGGACTTAACCTTACTCATTATCTCTTTCCCGCTGGATTGTGTGCTTCTTGGGAGGGAAAATCATGTCTTCCACTGTAAACCTCTCCAGGCACCCCAGCCACACACTGCTACCTAACCAGCACTGAGCAGTGACACTGAAATTTAAATCCTGGAGTCCAGAAGCTGGAGAACGCTGGTGTCCGGTGGCAGAAGAAGGATGTCCCAGCTCAAAAAGAGAGAGAATTCACGTGTTCCCTCTTTCTTCATGGTGCTGTTGTTTGGGGCCCTCAACAGATTAGACAATGCCTGCACACTTGGGAGAGGGTAGCTCTTCTTTACTCTGTCTACTGTCCCAAATGCTAATCTCTTCCAGAAACACCCTCATGGGTATTATCCCAAAATGAAACTTGTCTAGCTATCTAGCATCCCTTAACCTGGGGAAACTGACACATAAAATTAACCATCACAGTTGGGAAAAGTGTTTGAAAGCATAGATTTGATTATTATTCAGGTAGGGAGAGGCCAACAGAGCAGGATACAACTACTCTTGAAGAGAGAGCTTTGCTAATCACGGCTCCTAAGAGTAGTGGACACACATAGGAAAGCACCAGGTCTGTTGGGAGCAGAGCAAAGGAAGCACCTTATTCTGACTTCTGCAAAGAAGGACAAGGCATGATAGGCAGGCTTAGGGCTGCCTTTGTGAATGATTTCCTCAGGCTCTGTCATAAAGGCTGTCCCTAGACATTTGGTGCCTTACCCTGGGGTGTTGAGGGCAGAGGGATAGAGGCCCAAGTCTGATAAAGTCAGTGCTTGAGGGCTTGGGCTCTGGATTTTTTTTTTTTTTGCATATGAAAAGAGTGCTCACAGGTGGCTTCTTTACTATGTTTAGGGATAGGCTACAATCAAGAGTACTTAACACAGAACAGAGAGCAAAACAGGAGGCAGGCCCTGGAAAGGTAGCCCTCCGGCTTGCCTGGAAGTAGGACCCTATCTGGAGAGCTTGTTCTAGTAACAAACAGGGAGGAACCCTGTGTACTGGATAGGAAGTGCTTGAGATCACTTCACAAAAGGTCAGGGACTATGGTCCAAGGATAATTTTGATGCCATTATGATGAGCTCCCAGGACCTTTAAATTACCCATATAGTTGTTAACTCTTCTCTTCCTCCAAGGCCTGGGTTAAGTGTTTCAGCGAGGAAAGAAATATAAAACATGTGGCATGTTATGACCCAGGCACTGTGCTTTGCCCTTTATATACATTATCTTCACATCAGCTCTCTGAGATAGGCACATATGTGTCCCTACTTTACAAATAAAGAGACTATACAGTTTACTTAGTGTATCAAATAACAGTAAGTGTATGAGAGAAGCAAGATTTGGATCGTGCTTACCAGTGTTTTGAGTCTGGCCATGGGTGAGTAGTGGTGAGAAGGAACAAGAGAAAATAATGTGAGAGGCCAGAGCCATGCCATGACAGGCTTTGCACAAGACAAAGGAATGGCTAGGCCCAGGATGAGCCTGGTATGAGAAGATGAAACCTGACACCAGGCAGTCCTTGGTCCAGCAGGGCCAGGTAGGGGCAACCAATGTGGGGGGGGGCTCGATGTATGACCATATGAGGAAAGAAGGAATGCGGACATAATACTTGTTTGCCCGGGAACTATAAAAAACCCCGGGAACAAAGAAAGGAGGTCTTGGTCTCCCACCACTGCATTGCACAGGAGGCCAGGGTCCCAGCATGCTGGACCTACAAATAAAGTCCCTTTGTTCTTTGCATTTCAGTGAGTCTTGCTGTTTCTTTCTATCTGGGGAATCCTGAACACAACAATAAGAGAGGTGACCTCCAGCTATGTAGAAGACAAAAGCTGGAGAAATCCCTGGGTGCTTCTAGAAATAAAACCACTGATAGAAGAAAGACATAAGCCTCAGCCATTCTTGCTCATTGCCCAAAAGATAAACATTGGAATTTATTCCTTGCCCTTGAATCTCAATTGGGTCTCACACCCTATTGCCTTCTTGCTCCATCCCCTCAGAGCCACCTGAAAGACCAGTTGCTCCAAAACTTGAAAGACCAGTTCCAGGAATTCCCCTCCTCCTGCTGCCCCCTACCCCACTCCCATCCCCACCCCTCCTAAAATATAAAAAGGCCCCACCCCTAGGGGTCCTCTGCAATGTGTTCCATCAGTGTGTAAGGGAGTGGGGAGTCAGTTGGTCACCTATCTCTATGAATTTATTTTCCCTGAATAAATTTGGTTTGGCTGCAAAATCGTACACTGCCTCATCTCTAGTCTGCACCTCTTTTCCTAACATGATGCCCCGTGTGAGGAGGCGCCAGTCTGCAACTCTTAACAGTGACACTCAGAAATATTGTGACTGAAGCCAGTAAGGTCAAAGATCAGCACCCCTAAGTCAAGAGGTTTCAGGAACTTGCCTCAGCCCACCTGATGTGTCAGCCTTCAGTGAGGCTGGGCTACTTCCGCAGAACACTGCCTCACCCAGGTGCTCAGTTGGATGTTAGCAATGGCATCTGCACAGTGTCCTCTGTATCTTGCTCATTGCCATGCACCATGGGTGCTTTTTTTTTTTTTTTTTATCACCTCTGTCCTCTACTGGTCTAACCTGGATGCAGTGTCTAGGACATCCCCAATCTACCTACCCCAATTCCACAAGAATAGCAATAGGAGGGGCTCGTGCTGAATGTATTTGACATAAGCCTCCTACAGGCATCAGCACCGTGTTGCAGATGACACGCTGCCAGCCACATGCCCTGGCATTCTCATTCCAGTTGCTATTGCCATGCAGTGGGCAGCACCTCCCCTCACCCCCTGTAGGCACCTTCGAGTGCCTATGCTCCCACCTGCTTGTCTGTCACACAGGGACCCATGTATCAACCCCTGGGGACATTTGAAGCAAGAAAAACCTGACCCAAATCAAACAGAAGGCTAAAGAGGAATCACACAAAAGACTCTCACATACTCTGTTTTCCTTTCTCAAAAAAAATTTGCCCCTTTCTCTTTCTTGGTGACTTAGAAATTTCAACAACAGAGGGAAGAGAAGTTGAAGAGAAGTCAGAGAAGAGAGACCCAGTTTTTCCTAAAGCCCTGAAACCTTACTAAGCCTCTCCTACAATTAACCAAAGCAGTATTTCCTCTAACGCTACTTTCCCCTGGTTGGCCTTCAGGTTACACACAATTATCCTGCAGCCATCACTCCCCTAGGTTTACAAGTGATTATATTGTAAAGGCTTCTCAGTGATACCCTTTTAGAACAGGGTTTTAACATTCATGCTGTAGGCATTCCCCCTGGACATGGATGCTGTGTAAGCAACTCAGGATGAATTTCTCCTCCCCTGAGAACAGTCAGGTACCTTGCCCTGACCAATACAGGCTCAAAAGGTATCTGGAAAATTCTGGTTGACAAGGAAAAGACACTATTCATTAGTTTGCTGCTGAATTTCCAACTCCTCCCTTCCCAAACCCACAATTAATCAATATGGCTCTTGTTTGACTACAAAACTTTAGAAGGCAAAGTGGTTCTAAACTCTCCTACGTGTAACGGGATGGGAGAACCCTAGATGCACCACCAAATCAAACCAAAGCTCCACTCTGCCATTGCAGACTCAAAATCATCACTTGCTAAGACTTCCAGCGATCCTGGGAATAACACATGGTGTCCTTTTGACAGTGGTGGGAACCTACAACTTTTGAAGACAGAGGATTCTGGAATAAAGCCAACTCTTCTTCTTTCTGTTGTTTAAAGACTTTGGTTATGGGGATAAGCTGAAGATAAAAGAAAACTTGAGCAAATTTAAATTTTAAATAGTTTATTTGAGCACTCATCAATTCATAAATCTGGGCAGCATAATGAATTTGCAAAAAAAAAATTTGATTGGTTATAATGTAAAGTTCCTAGTTGGAGGTTAGTTGGTGGTTTTTGATTTGTTCCTAATTCCAATTTACTTTTAAAGTACCTGAGCCATCCCAGACGAATGGCTTCCCAACCATATAATTAATATATATATGTGTATATATATATATATATTTAATACTAAAGACTCACATTTCCTACATTTGCATCCTGGTTCTGCCTCTTACTAGCTGTGGGCCCTGGGAAGAATTATGCTTTGGTTTCCTCAATTGACAAATATGAATACCACTTCCTACTTCATGAAGATGCTAAAGGGTTAAATGAAATAATCCATGTACCACAATTAGCACATACCACACACATGGAAGACCTTGAAAGGAAACTCCTCTATTGATGCTGAAAGACTTAACCAAATGAATTATCTCAAGAACACATATGCTTTCTGTGTTGGCCATGCTATTTCTGGTTATACCAGTTAAAAGTTATTGGGGCTGGCACTGTGGTGAGGTGGATTAAGCCAATGCCCACAGTGCCAGCAGCCCATATGGGTGCCAGTTCAAGTCCTGGATGCTCCACTTCCAATCCAGCTCTCTGCTATGGCCTGGGAAAGCAGTAGAAGATGGCCCAAGTGCTTGGAGCCCCTGTGCCCAAGTGGGAGACTGGGAAGAAGCTCCTGGCTCCTGGCTTCGGATCGGCGCAGCTCCAGCCATTGCAGCCAATTGGGGAGTGAACCAGCGGATGGAAGACCTCTCTCTCTGTCTCTTTCTCTCTCTGTGTAACTCTTTCAAATAAATAAATAAACCTTAAAAAAAAAGAAGTTGTTTGTATGCTCCACTCTGTTCTGTGCACCCATTTAAATTTTCTTTATTCTAATTAATATATTTTCTACTCTAGATATTGAATTACTTTCTGAGTTAGGGCATTTCAACTGCTGACTAAATTTTCATGGGGTATATGTTTCTAATTAGAGACTTCAAAGGTTAAATCATTGCTCCTAGGTTGCAGATTAATTGATAGAAATTCTAACACACTACTGAATCTATGCAGAAAGAAGCAACACTTTTTTAAAAATTTTTGATGAACAGGTAATATCTGTACATTTTAATGTGGTACAGAGAAATATTTCAACACATCACATAATGCAAGGTTAAGCCCATCAAATCAGGTAATAAGCATTTCAACTGCCTTTTCTTTATGTCTGGAATCTGTAAGCTCCTCTCTTCTAGTTCTTCATAGAGTATATAAAATACTATTGCAAACTATATTTGCCCCAGTGTGCTGTGGAACACTAGAACTCATTACTGCTACCGAACCGTATTTTGGTATCTTTGTCCAATCTCCCTATATCCTGCCTCCCTTCACTCTTTCAGCCTCTGCTAATCACTATTTTATGTTCAGACTTTTTTTCACTTCCATACAAGAGAGAACATGGAGCCGGCACTGCGGCTCAAGAGGCTAATCCTCCACCTTCAGCGCTGGCACACCGGGTTCTAGTCCCGGTCGGTGCGCTAGATTCTGTCCTGGTTGCCCCTCTTCCAGGCCAGCTCTCTGCTGTCGCCCTGGAGTGCAGTGGAGGATGGCCCAGGTGCTTGGGCCCTGCACCCCATGGGAGACCAGGAGAGGCACCTGGCTCCTGGCTTCGGATCAGCGCAGTGTGCTGGCCACAGCGCGCCAGTCGCGGTGGCTATTGGAGGGTGAACCATCGGTAAAGGAAGACCTTTCTCTCTGTCTCTCTCTCTCACTGTCCATCTTCCTGTCAAAAAAAAAAAAAGAGAGAGAGAGAGAGAGAATGAGAGAGAGCATGGGGCTGGTGCTGCGGTGTGGCGGGTAAAGCCGCTGCCTGCAGTGTCAGCATCCCATATGGGCACCAGTTCAGGTCCCAGCTTATGCCACTTCCAATCCAGCTCTCTGCTATGGCCTGGGAAAGTAGCAGCAGATGGCCTAAGTCCTTGGACCCTTGCACCCACTTGGGAAACCTGGAAGAAGCTTCTAGTGGCTGACTTCAAGACTGGTACAGCTCTGGCCACTTTGGCCATTTAAGAAGTGAACCAGTGGATGGAAGACCTCTCTCTTTCTCTCTGCCTCTGCCTCTCTGTAACTCTGCCTTTCAAATAGATAAATAAGTCTAAAAAAATAAAAAAATAAAAATGAGAGAACATGTAGGACTTGTCTTTCTGTGTCTGGCTTACTTACACTTATTCCTCCCAAGATTCTGACAGCCCTTTTTTAATAAGAAATCTAGCTTCTCTGGGCTCCAGGTTGTGGCTTGAGTAGGATCTTTCATGAGTGAAGGCTCATCTCACCATCTTGGCCCCAGAATGGAGATGTTGAGGAACAAGAGCCACCTGTACCCATGGAAAATGTGTAACGTGAGCAAGAACTAGACTTTGCTGTTATAGCCACCAAGGTGTGGAGGCCATAGTACTTCATTACCTCCTGGAAACAACTCACTACTATAACAAGTCAGGAAATCATAAAAAGAAAGTGAGGGAGGCACGTGGGATGAAGAAAACAGAACAGCAGTTCGCAGAAAGTTGGCAGCTGGCTTGTGTACTCTGTGTATTTGTTACTCGATTCTCTTTAGTTTTGTATATGTTGGGGAATAATGGGAATAAAAAGGATCGGTTTTTCATCTAGACAATCTTTAGTAGGGGTTCTGGACTCACTTATTCCTTAAAACCTTACTTTTGTATGGACAGTACTAAAAGCATCCCTCATCATATAAACAGAAGATAAATTACATTAGAGAGGTGTAGCACTTACAAACACTAAGGTGCAGCCAAATGTGATTTCTTCAAAGCCCTCCAAATCTGTAACGATTATATAACCTCCTCAGATAAAAACAGTTAAGACCTCAGAATGTTCTTTGAGGCCAAAAGTGCAGGGGACAACTGAGCAGAGGGCAACAAATTCTGAGATGTCCTCAGTAGGATTTCTAGGGATTTAAAGTAAATCACTGTCTTTCCCTGGGGCAACATGGCCCAGAATTTTCCTTCATAGGCAGAGTGCTAGGTGGACCAGAGAATTTGGAGCCCAGACTCAAAGGGCTCATCCATCATGAGCATACCAAGATCCGAACAGAGGATGAGCATGTGAAAAGAGGAGAGGGCCTTTTGGGGCAGGCAATCTCCCATGCATAACTGTGCCCTCCTCCCAAGGGACCCAGAGACATGCCCCTTGCTCTCGCTGGTGCAGTGTGGAGTCTGTGGGTTATTTTAGCCCTGATTTCAACTCCTGTCTGCCGAACCCCAACTGCATTCCAGCTGTGAGGTTGGACAACACCATTTCCGCTTATGTATGAAGCAGCCTTGATTCATTAAGCTAAACGATCTTGCTCAAGGCAATAGCTAGAAAAAGCCAAAGGATCTGAGACTCCCAGGGAGAGATCAATAGTATTTATCTGTGACAAAGTCCTGGAAGAAAAGGAAAAAGATCCAAAGGAAAGCAACAGAGGCCAAGATGACATATTGTTCATAAAACCCACTCATTCATTAAGGGGATTCATGTACCACATTCCAGAGGGTTAAAGATTTGGTCCAACAAAGTCATTTCTCGGGCTCACTGAAATGCTGGATTTCAAGAAGGAGAGCAGAAACAATCTGACAGTAAATGGCCTCCCTCACTGTTCCAGGTTTGATGTGAAGATCTACCTGCTCACAGAGCACTCACTTCCCGCCCACTGGTTCCACCTGAGCCTGCAATGAAACCACTCTACAGAAACAAGTCTGGTGTCTCAAGGGGAGGGGGCACTTGAAGATGCCTAAGAATGACAATGAAATTGACGTCCTGGGCTGAGATCTTCTTCTTCTTCTTCTTTTTTTTTTTTTTTATTTGACAGGCAGAGTTAGACAGTGAGAGAGAGAGAGAGACAAAGAGAAAGGTCTTCCTTCCATTGGTTCACTCTCCAAATGGCCACCACGGCTGGTGCTGTGCCAACCCAAAGCCAGGAGCCAGGTGCTTCCTCCTGGTTTCCCATGCGGGTGCAGGGGCCCAAGCACTTGGGCCATCCTCCACTGCCCTCCCGAGCCACAGCAGAGAGCTGGACTGGAAGAGGGGCAGCCGGGACTAGAACCCAGCACCCATGTGGGATGCCAGCGCCACAGGCAGAGGATTAACCAAGTGAGCCACGGGCCGGCCTCGGGATCTTCTTCTTTTAAAAAAATGATTTATTTATTTATTTATTTGACAGTCACAGTTCAGAGAGAGAGGGAGAGTGAGAGGGAGATCTTCCACCCACTGGTTCACTCCCCAGATGGCCACAGTGGCTAGGGATGGGCCAGGTGAAGTCAGTAACCAGGAGCCTCATCCAGGTCTTCCAAGTGAGTAGCAGGGGCTGCACACTCAAGTCATCTTCTGCTGCTTTTCCCAGGTCTTTAGCAGAGAGGTGGATCAGAAGTGGAGCAGCCAGGACGCGAACCCGTGCCCATATGGGATGTCAGAGGTGGCAGCTTTACTCACTACCTCCAATGCTGGCCCTTGGGATCTTTTCAGCACTGCAGTCCCTGAAAACATCTTTCTCAACTTCCAAGTGCCATTTGATCCAACTGAGTCTCTCTCCTTCCTCAAACACTTCCTTCCTTCGGCATCACCCTTCCCGCCACACTGCAGTCTCCAGGCTCGTGGATCTTTCTCCTGTCCTTTGCTGGCTGCTCCTCCTTGGTGGGTCTGCAGTATAAGAGCCTTTCTGGAATGGCCTCAGACCTCTGCTCCACCTACACTCATTCCTCACATCAGGTCTTTTCTATCTTGCCCCTATGGCCTACAAAACAAAAAAAGGAAAAAAAAAAAAAAAAACACAGTGCCAACCCCAAAACGGCCACCCTGAGGGCTAAAGGGGACCTGAGTCTCGGCTTCCTGTGATCTACTATTGTCATCTTACCTTCTCAGCAGCTCTTCCTGGGCAATCCTGTCCAGACCCCGGGCTTTAACTACATCTACTAACCCCGACTGCATGCTGTCCTCAGCTAGGAAGCTCTTAAGTACATTAGAGATTTAATCTCAAATGGTTGGGTATGGAACACAGGTTAAAAAAAAGTCCACGTGTTTTTCTTACAAGGTTTTCAAATGATTCCACTGTACAGCCAGGTTGAGAAACACTGATCTATATACTAATGACTCCCAAACTTACTCGCCTTCACTTTTCTGAACTCCAAATTTATGCCTAGCATCCCATTCAAAATCTCATCTTGGATATGATACAAGCATCTCAGAATCACCATGTCCACAAGATTTATGGACTACATCATATCCAGGACCACCTCCATCCTCACCATCATGTCTTACCTTGAGAACCTCAGGCTAAACTACACGCATGCATGCATGCATGCACGCACACACACACACACACACACACACCTCTACTTAGTCTTCCTCATTGCAAGGCACAGTACTATCATCTGTTTAGTTTTTCAAGCCAAATCCTAAGCAAGTTTCTTGTTTTAATTCTTCTTTTCCTTATACCCAGCATCTAATCTCTAAGCAAAGCTTATTGATTCTACTTCCAAAATATGTTTTTTTAAGATTTATTTTAGTTATTTGAGAGCGTTACAGAGAGAGGTAGAGACAGAGAGAGAGAGGTCTTCCATTTTTCCTATTAGCAAATTTAATGATATATCAATTCACTTTGCATTAGTGTTTCAGGAATACTGCATTCATGCTGATCAAGTCTTTGTCCAGTTATCTCTTGAATTCACCAATAAGTATCAGCAAATGGCTGACCCTGACCTGGGAATCCTAGTTCAGCAATTTCTCTTTTAAGATTGCCTATCTGGTATTCCTGCATTCCCTAGTTGTGTCCACTTTGCATTTCTACCATCTCTGCATAAATGCCAGAAAATAAAAAAAATATATATAAATATATATATAAATGGCACCCCATATTCCGATATCATATGGCACCCCATACAGAACTTTTATTAGCACCACACTCTAACCAACTGAGCTAACCGGCCACCACCCCATACAGAACTTTGAAGAGGTCTGTCCCCGGTAACAATTTGACACTTCTTGTTGGATTTCCAGGGTGATATCTGGAGATCCTTAGTTTAATTACATCTGCAAAGACCATTTTTCCAAATCAGTCCACATTCACAGGTTCCAAGGGCCAAGGATGTAAACACATCTTTATGGAACATTCAACCCACTACAACACTATAAGGTTAAGTTTTAACAGTAACAACTACATCATGTCACTCTTTACATTAAAATTCTCCAACAACTTCCAATTGCAAACATTAGAAACAATGAAATCTGAAAATCTTTACTATAGTTTACAAGACTGTATAAGATCTGGCTCCTGACTAGGTCTTTGATCAAATCTCCTACCATGTATCCCCCACATATTATCCTCTGGATACACTGGCCTTTTGTCTCTTCAGAAAGAGCAAGTTCCTGCTGCAGAGCCTGTGTACTTGTTGTCTCTCTACTTTGAGGATTTTTCCACTCAGGCTCACAGGACTGGCACCTTCTCTTTATTCAGGTCTCATAATAGTATCAGTGGGGCTTGTGCCATGGCACAGTGGGTTAATCTTCTGCCTGCAGCGCCAGCATCCCATATGGGCGCCGGTTCTAATCCCGGCTGCTCCTCTTCCAATCCAGCTCTCTGCTGTGGCATGGGAAAGCAGTAGAAGATGGTCCAAGTGCTTGGGCCCCTGTACCCACATGGGAGACTGGGAAGAAGCACCTGGCTCCTGGCTTCAGATTGGCACAGCTCGGGCTGTTGAGGCCACTTGGGGAGTAAACCATTGGAAGACCTTTCTGTCTCTCCCTCTGACTGTCTGTAACTCTACCTCTCAAATAAATTTAAAAAAAAAATGGAATCAGTGCCTCAAGAGAAGCCTTCCTGGTCACCTGCTCTAAAGTAGCCTCACATCCACCCCAGCCACCTTTAATCCCATTACCCTGCTTCAGCTTCTTGTAGCACCCAACAGCATCTTATTTTAAAATGTCCTGTCTCCCGAACTGAAATAGAGACAGGGTCCTTGGTCTTGTTCACTGTCTTTTGCTTAAGTGCCTAAAAGAGCTGCTTAGCCAATAGGGCGTACTTTTTCAAAAAGTATTTATTTGTTTATTATGAAATTTAGAGTTACCGAGAGAGAGAGAGAGAGAATCTTCCATCCACTGGTTCACTCCCCACATGGCTGCAATGACCAGCACTGGGCCAGGCTAAAGCCAGGAGCCAGGAGCTAAGAGCTTCATCCAGGTCTTCCACATGGCAGGGACCCAAACATTGGGCCATTTTCTGCTGCTTTTCTCAGGCCATTAGCAGGGAGCTGAAAAGTGGAGCAACCAGGA
The DNA here is from genome assembly GCF_051225735.1 of Oryctolagus cuniculus. NCBI lineage: Eukaryota > Metazoa > Chordata > Mammalia > Lagomorpha > Leporidae > Oryctolagus > Oryctolagus cuniculus. The sequence goes on along the minus strand of NC_142879.1, from coordinate 53,093,251 downwards.
AAAGAACCAGTGTCCATGTGGGATGCCAGCATTGCAGCCAATGGCTTTACCCACTATGCCACAATACCAGCCTCCAACAGAATGTTCTTAATAAGTATTTGCTAAATAAATGAATATACAGGATATATGTTTAAGAAGTAGCATGAAACCTCCTGGGATGGGTGACAGTTTCATTACAAAGAACATGAAGTGCAACAGCTCATTTGAGATTGTGGCACCCTATAGGGTTTTGTCTTCTCACATTTTTTTTTCCTTATTCTGAATATTCTACACTGAGCATAACTGGGGTGATTGGCTGAACTTAAATGGTGCCCTATCTTGAGATGAAGCCAGCTGGGGTAATATAGATTACAGCAACATTACACTCATACTCTGGGGAGGAAGGCGTAGGACAGTTCTGGCTACTGCTGCCAACCTGAGACTCTGGCCAACCCACAGCCATTTACAAGGTCCAGTTCTTTATCCTTCCTCCTATGTGAACAAGTAGCAATAGGTATCATAGTTTCAGGATAAGATAAGAAATGGCAACCACAGAAAGGGAGGAAGGAAGTATACCGTTTAGGGAACTGACTATAAGGAAAGTTTTGTACAACAACAGGAACTGATCAAAGGAAACACTATTTTTTGGAAGAAAGTATGAAACTATGAGTTCATATCTAGACATCAACTTTGCTCTGTTCAGGGACTCATGTACCCTGCACTTTCCCATCCAGTCAATGCATTCCCACTAATATAAATACAACTGTTTTTGTCAGGTTTTTTTTGTTGTTGTTGTTGTTATTGTAATGAAATAGCTGAGACACAGAAACTTAAAAAGAAAAGAGGATCATTTAGCTCAGTTGTGGAGGCTGAAAGTCTAAACAGCACACCACTGGCTCATGTTAGGGCCCCCAACTATATCACTTCATGGCAAGCAGCGTCACAATGGGTACACCTGTGAGAGGAAAATCACAGTACCAGGAAGGAAGCCAAAGAGGTAGAAAGTGGACAGCCCTCCTCTTTTATAACAATCATCTCATGAGAACTGACTCAGGTATCCCATGAGAACTACCTTAATCCTACCAGGCCCTACCACACCATCTCCATCACCACCACTGGGGGCACCCAGCTTCCAACACATCAACCCTTGCTGAATCAACCACATCCAAACCACAGCAGTGCTCCCCTTCAAAGTCTCTAGTCTCCACTGCAAGACTTCTCTCATCACATCTAGTCCTCATTCCCAACCACTACTGACAAACCACAGCTACCACTCAGCCAACATATGTGAGTACTTCCAGGCATTTGTAGAAAAATGGAATTAAAAGTTTATTTTAGAGCAAAAAATTGTTGAAATCCATGCATAGTTATTTCATTATATGCAATTCCCACGAACTTTTTGAGGACCCTTCATATGAATGAATTTCAAATTCTTTTGAACCAAAATTAATTTACCATTAAAAATTATTTATGTTTGGGAGGCAGAGACACAGGAGACAGAGAGAGAGAGAGAGCGAGAGCACTTCAATCTGCTGGTTCACTCCCAAAATGCCCAAAATGATTGGAGTAGGGCCAGGGCCAGAGCCAGGAGCTAGGAATGCAACTCAGGTCTCCCACATGGTTGGCCAGAATTTAATTAATTACTTGAGCCATCACTACCTCTTCCCCGGTCTGCCTTGGTAGGAAGCTGGAGTGAGGAGTCTGAGCCCGGTATCAAACCACTAGACAAAATACTCCTCCCTAAATTTATGTTTTAATTCTGTTTCTCCAGAAACTTTTGGAAGTATTCTCATATCTAAGTTTCATATAAAACTACCCCGCCTAACCCATGTTTGCTCCAAGAATGGCTCCACCATCCATCCACCAGATGCCTGAGTCATCTGTACCTCTTTCTGTCCTGACTTTCAAGTGGATACCAAGAGCCCTGATTCTGGGAGAATTTCCCCAACTCATTGCTTTTTCCTTTTCACCACTGCTATGTCTTAGTTCTGGCTTTTCTCCTATGCTGGCAAGCCCACACAGCACCATTTCCCACTGCCATAGATGAGAGCACAGCTTTTTTGGGTAACACTGGGTGCCCCTCAGCAACAGGCCCGACATGTCTGTCTGGCATTCCTGCTTATCTGTGTCAAGATTGAAGTGAACCAGGACACAGGCTCAGAACGTGCCTGCCCTTTCACAGGTGCATGACTCTGCACGTGCCACCCCTCTCATCTTCCTGACCTGTCTACAAGGCCTGCAGGACACAGCCCTGGCACATGGCACCACTCTTCCTTGCCTGTCTCTAGCACTCAGCCTGGGAAAGCTACACCATTCCTTTCCTCATCTCCCCTGAAGCTGAGGGTGACAGGATGAACTCTGGTTAATGAGATGTAAGTGAAAATCTGCTGGAGAGAAGACGATTTTAGGAAATCTTTGTTTCTTCCTGCCTTTATCATAAAAATAAAATAGCTACCGTTGGGCGGCCATCTTGTGTGGCTGGGGGAGGGGGTGGGACAAAACAAGCACAGGAAGAGGTAGGGCAGCAGGGCAGGAAGGGCCTCAGGGACCCGCCATGCTGCAGCCAGCCCAATGCCAACAGCTGCTTATGGCCAGACCTGACAGTCTGACTAAGACTGCACGTCCCTCCCACCAACTGAAGTCACTGGAAGTTGGGATTTTTGCAGCTGAAAGCAAGTTTAATTGGTACAGTCACTTGTATTATAACAATCAGTTGGCATATTTCTTTTTTTAAAAGATTTATTTATTTGAAAGTCAGTTACATAGAGAGAGGAGAGGCAGAGAGAGAGAGAGAGAGAGGTCTTCCATCTGCTGGTTCACTCTCCAATTGGCCGCAATGGCCAGAACTGAGCTTATCCAAAGCCAGGAGCCAGAAGCTTCTTCTGGGGCTCCCACATGGGTGCAGAGGCCCAAGGACTTGGGCCATCTTCTACTGCTTTCCCAGGCCACAGCAGAGAGCCAGATTGGAACTGGAGCAGCCAGGTCTCAAACCGGCGCCCATATGGGATGCTAGCCCTTCAGGCCAGGGCGTTAACCCACTGCACCACAGCGCTGACCACAGGCATATTACTCTGAGACAGAAATTGCTTGATTACTTGGACTGTATCCTATCCATCTCTCTAACTCAGAAACCCTAGCACAGAGGTCTATGAGGACTCAAAACATATCAGAAGGTGGCACTTGATCAGGAGGATGCCTGTTCTGGCTGAAGATTCTCCAGCAACCTACTTAAGAGATTACAAATACATATGTAAAATGTTACCAAATTCCATCATGAAGAAATACGGACAGATTGAACTGCAGAACTACTTATAAATAACATTCTTCCTTCTTTTGGAGTTGAGTCAAGGAGTCGATGCCTTGATTATCAATCAGGGTTATAATATCAATTTAACTTTGAAAAGAAAGAATCATTTCTTTGATAAGGTGTTCTGTCTGGAGAACATGGTCACTTCACATGCATATGCCCAGCAGGACACACTTGCCAGCTGAGAAACTTAAGCAGGCATATGTCTACTCCCGAGAGATGACCTGAGTTTTCCTTCAGCTTTTCGTTAAGAGAGTCTCAGGAAGTGTATGTGCAGGAACATTAGGAACTGAGGTCTCTCTAGTGAGCTTATTACCAAATAATTGGAGGCACTTAGTACAGTTAAAGTCACTGTTTGAGAGGCTCAGGTTCCCATGAACCCTGCTTCAACTCACTACTCTGTCATCAAGTCTGGCAGACTCAGAGAGTCTCTGGGACTGTCACCTGGGTGTGAGTCCTGCTTCATATTAGACAAGACATTTACACATCTTGGCCTCAGATTTCACATCTAGAAAAAAAGAAAAAAGAGAGACAATTAAGGTCTGCTCTGCTATCCACACAAGAGTATTTTAACAATCAAAGGAAGTCATGTTAGTAAGATCAGTTTGAATACCTGAAAAGCCATGTCAAAATATAAGTATTCTCATTCTGCATATCTATTTCTTTTTTTAAAAGATTTTTATTTATTTATTTGAGAGGTAGAGTTACAGACAATAAGAGGGAGAGACAGAGAGAAAGGTCTTCCTTCTGTTGGTTCACTCCCCAAATGGCCGCAACAGCCAGAGCTACGCCGATCCAAAGCCAGGAGCCAGGAGCCTCTTCCAGGCCTCCCACGTGGTTGCTGGGGCCCAAGCACTTGAGCCATCTTCCATTGCCCTCCCAGGCCACAGCAGAGAGCTGAATTGGAAAAGGAGCAGCCGGGACTAGAACCAGCGCCCATATGGGATGCCGGTGCCATATGGGATTAACCTACTGCGCCACAGCGCCGGCCCCTGCATATCTATTTCTTATTGTCTGCTTCTTATCTTTTTCATTGTCATTGCCCAAGCAGCTGTCTACATATTTTCTTGCTCCCAGTTAATAATGAATGGTGGCCGGCGCCATGGCTCAATAGGGTAATCCTCTACCTTGCAGCGCCAGCACACCAGGTTCTAGTCCCAGTCAGGGTGCTGGATTCTGTCCCGGTTGCCCCTCTTCCAGGCCAGCTTTCCGCTGTGGCCAGGGAGTGCAGTGGAGGATGGCCCAAGTGCTTGGGCCCTGCACCCACATGGGAGACCAGGAGAAGCACCTGGCTCCTGGCTTCGGATCAGCGCGATGCGCCGGCCACGGCGGCCATTGGAGGGTGAACCAACGGCAAAAGGAAGACCTTTCTCTCTGTCTCTCTCTCTCTCACTGTCCACTCTGCCTGTCAAAAGTAAAAAAAAAAAAAAAAATGAAAAAAAAAATGGTAAGTGGAACTACTATACTTATAAACCTATGACCTCAAATAGTTTCCCCCTGGTACCTACTATCAGCAAGGCTTAGTAACTTCTTAAATCATGTGCTTTTTGTATCCCCTCTCTTTTAAAAAATGTTTTATTTACTGAGAAGGTAGAGTCACAGAGAGAAGGGGAGAGGGAAAAGAGGGAGAGGGAGAGAGGGAGGGGGGGAAGGAAGAGAGAGAGAGAGAGAGAGAGAGATCTTCAATCTGCTGGTTCACATTTCCCACATGCACACAGCAGCCAGGGCTGGGTAAGGTCAAAGTCAGTAGCCAAGAACTTCATCTAGGTTTCCCACATGCATGGAAGGAGCTCAAGTACTAGGCTAACATCTGCAGCCTCTCAGGTGCATTAGCAGAAGGCTAGAATAGAAGCAGAGGTAGAACTTGATCTTAGGCTCTCCAATATGATATGCTGGGCTTAATCTGCTACTACATAATGTCCACCCTTGTATCTTCTCCTTTAAAATCTTTTCTAACCCCCCTAAAAAAACACTCCCTCCTCCACAAAAAAAAAAAAAAATATGGAATTTCAGGCGTTAGAAACTACTAAGCCTTACCTCCTTTTCAAATATCCTCCAAATTAAATATATTTAATATTTTAGAAAGTATTAGTCAAAATTTTAGACAAATTTGTACCATTTTTATTTTCCAATAGAGAAGAGATAATCTTATTTGACAATAGAACTGCAAACTCTATCATAAAATTGGCAGTTTTAGGAGTGTAACAAAGTCAAATATTCTTAGATTCAAGAAATATTCCTCAAAAAAACAAACATGATGTTTACTGGACTGTTAACATTTCACAACTAGATTATGTTAATTGGGTTTATTTTAATGTGCTGACCTATATGAAAATACCCTGAGGAAGAATCCCATAATACACACTTAAATGGGTTTTCCTCCTAAAAATGCTAATTTTTAAAACATACTTGTTTGTTTCATACATTTAAGAGGCAGGCACATGGCAAGTCTTTTGAATATGGAATTGGATGTCCAAGGGGCACAGAATGAACCAGTATTGTTTGTAACCTTCTCTCCACTCCATGTTTCTCAGGATTTCACTGTTACTGTCCTATGATTCATTCACTACCAGTCAATAAAGTTTTCATTGAAATGGCACATGGAATAAAACCCATGCTGACAATAATTAGCCTAGCCATTATGAGGGCCAAGGAGGAAGCTACAGCAGAGCAGAACTGACACAAGACACCGGTGATGGACCAATAGACGGTTAGGTCAATCAGGGTCAAAATGAGGAAAGGGGAAGTCTCTTTAAGAGGGTGAAGGGTGCTTGCTTCTCCCCAAAAGCTACCTTTAGCAAGATAAAAGTGCCAAATCCCACTCCTGAGTTTCCAGTTTTATTACAGGAATAGCAAGGAAGTAGGGATTCCAACCTGAGTTTTGGTTTATCGTGAGAATACAAAGGAGAATTTACCAATCACACCTTTCTGATGGTGTTTTGTTTTATCAGGAACAAGCTAGACAGAATAGACAGGATTACAAATCCGGCCTTTTGATGAGTTTTTTCTCCATGCTCTGATTGATTGTTAACTGCTGTTCTGTTTTTCTCCCCCAAAATTGTGCTTAAAAGGCTCCACTTCCACGGGTTTCTCAGATCTGCCTCTCTTGGAGCCCCCTCCTGGCTGCTGCGGCAGGAGGTTTCTGACTTGAATAAATCTGGCTTTGCTCACTGCCTTGCCTGCTTGGAAATTCTTCTTTCATGTGAGACAGAACCGAGGTCACCTTTGTTCGCCGCTGTTTTACCCGTAGCACTGGGAAGATGGATTTTAAAGCATGTTTGATGATAGGGGGGATGCTCTCCTAAATCATATCTTTCAATGGAACAACTGCCTAACAGATGGGAAGCTCCCAAAGTTAAGTTCTGAGAGTTGGATTGCAAATGAGAAGAGGAACTGGAGGACCAAAAAGGCAAAGGTGCAGGTCATGAAATTGCCCTCTGAGATCCTTCTGAAAGGAAGCACAAAGCCCCAGTAATCAGAAAGAGCAGCTGAGATCGCCAAGACCAGGATGTGGACAGCAGAAGCTCCCAACTCAGTGAAGGACCAGGCAGCCATGTCCACTGGGTAGCATGCAGTGTGTGGGCAGCAGCAATAGTAATTACTTGAACCACTGGACCAGATACCCTTTTGAAGTTCAAGCAGCAAATAGGGGCAAACCATTGCAAGGAGAGCCTGCACTGGTTCCTAACAGAAATTAGTGAAAGTTAAAAGAAATGTGAAACCCAGTACTGGAAGGGTTATGAAGAAATGAACCCTTGAGGCCTCTAGCCGATTAATTGACCTTACCAGGCTATTTGGTCAAAATTACTAACAAAACATTCTCTTTGATCTATGCAGAGAACTTGCTTGTTTGCATGTCAAAACTTATTAGCTTCAAATTAGAGCTGATATTTTTAGAAAAAAGCAGTAGAAAACAGGGTCACTATGTCCATGTAAAAGTGAATTCATGCAGAACCTATCATCAGAGAAATCATTAAATAAGGCAGCAGCATCCAAAGAGAAAAAACAAGAGAATTCCCTGACATGAGAGGACAAAGCTTGCATGTGGAAGTTTTCAAAAAGCTCATGGAAATCTATTTCGAGAAAATTATGCATGGCTTTAAAATACTTATAGAAAAATTAATCTTTTCATTCCATTCACCCATGAACTTTTTGATGAGCCTCACATTAACCCATGCAAAGAATCTCTGGTCAAAAGTAATACTGTAATATTCTCACTTAGCAGAGGACAAAGTAATATTTTCCTTTTGCCACAGTACAGCAGCACACCCAGGGAACAACGTATAGGAGGGGCACACTTGCTATGGCATCCAAGCATGATGACTCTTCTGTTGGGATTAGGACAATGGTACCCTCTGCCTAGGCCAAAGGGACCAAATGGAAAGACAACCTAAGTTGTTGAAGTTTCTGATTGTTACACTTCCCCTACCTCTGCAAAATCTATTAGCATGAATAGACATATAGGACAACCTTAATATCCTCCTAATATCTGTAAACATGAGGATATTTCTATAGGAACACAGATAGATTCTACCCCAGCCTCACGTCACAGATGAGAAAATGAGTGGAAATGAGCTCAAAAACAAATGAGCTGTTTCACAGGGTACCCTTATACTCACCTCCTTTTGAGCATACTCTTTTTTTTAAGGTATCAGGGCACACATTGAGTTAACTTTCTTTGCTTTGGAGCTCATAACTGTGGGCTTAAAACCCTACCACTAAAGAGAAACACGGTGAGGTGGGTCTCATGAAACTCATGTGCCTTGGGAGTCTTCCTTGGGAGTCTTCCTTTTCCTCAACAGCTAAGTAAACATTAGACATTCATTGAGGGCCTCTCTTGGGCATATTATGATGTCAGAATCCCACACTTGGTAGCAAAGCAAAACATAGTCATAGCCAGTAGCCAATGTGCCTAGTAGAGTTAGTAATTGCCACACAGGTAGAAGTAAAACAGACTGTGAGTGACACATAATTTCCAGGGCCAGAGGTAATACATGGCCTTTTCCTTTCCAGGAATGGAAGCAATTATGACATCATCATAGTCAACCTTACTAAGAGTCAACCTCACTCTGTTACAATTGTTTTAGAAATGCCAGTAATCTTGCTCTGATTTGCTGTAAGCAAGCTATGCATCAAGTTTCTATGGCACTCTTGGCTGCCTTTATGATACCTGTGACTGATCAGACTTAGAATATGGGACATGTCTGACATGGAGATTTACAAGAGTGGATCCATGAAGTTAGATGGAGGGTCAGTAAGAGATTCAAAAGTGTGGTCAACTTTGCCCTGATTTTCAAATATTTCTACATATCTCTCAAACTTGTCTGTGAACAATGGAAATGCCTTGGCTACAGGGACAACCTGGACCCAGGTTCAATATGGGACTCATTTCTTAAGTTCACAGCTTTTAAATACAGTAGCTAAAGGGAAAAGGTGTGTGATCCTGTGTGTACTCAAAAAAGTTTCACATCATCACCATCATCAGAAGAAAATAGAATAAGATTATAAATGTAAATATTTGCTCTAAGAGATGCCTTTTCCTTGAAGCATTTGCAAGTTTTCATACATTAGTTCTACCTTTCCAGTTCCTTGTGAAGTGAGAATGGATTTTGTTATACTGTGTGTCTTTCAGCAAAGATGAAAGCACGGAGAGATTAAAGAGAGATAAGAAGGATACCCTTACTCTGAGTTCAGGTTACGAAGAATTATCTTGAACAACTACCAAATGCAAATGACTGCATTTATAACATCCATGCTTCTTTTAAAGGCAAGGGGAAAATAGAGCTTAATTAAGTTACAACTTGGTACCACAGGGCCTACACTGAAGTTGAGGTTTTCCTATGATAAAAAAAATGAAAGTCAATGAATATAACAAATACAGTTAGAATGCCTATTCTACTAGATCATTTCAAAACTTCTTAAATGTACCTATGTGTGCCTAACTGGCATACTAATTACAAGTAGTGCATCCTTGAGAACTTATTCATCATCTCATCATCTCATCCATGAGATTTCTGTGTGAGGGACCCAGATATTCCTGTATGTCCCCAAGAAGACACACAGACTCTGGGGCTTGGTCAACTCACACAGTCTTGAGGAGGTGAAGGAGCACAGAACCAGGGATCATTTCCAGACAGCAGATAACACTCCTCATTACAGCTACAGCTTTGCTACTTACCTAGGTCTTAAGTCCAATTAGGATTGTGAAATTTGATGTGGCAAACCCAGGGCATATCCCAAATTCCACTGGGTCCCAGGGCTTATGTGATGCATTGCCATTTATGCCTGCCCAAGCACTCTGCAAGAGAGGGTCTGCCAATGGCTTTCTCCCAGCCCTAGGACTCTGTCTTTACATCCTAGGGATCTGCTAGTCAGTGCTATCTCTTCAGTGCCAGCACCCTTGGGCTTGAGTGACTGCAAAAGCTTTATAGCTGTGTTGCTTGACTCCAGCTATTCTCATTTCAAGCCCATCTGTAGGCCAGGCCATTTGTCATGGAGCAGACCCAGGAGCCTACAGTGGCTCCCTATTACCTGTGAGATCAGGTGTCAACCTGCATTCTGTATCCCACCTTCAGGTCAGGGCCTCTCTCATTGGCTACCTGTCAGCAGGTGGCTCCCAGCACTGAGAGGCTGGCACCCTTCCACTCTTTCCAAGGCCACATTCACCTTTATTTCTGGTATTTGTGCTTAGCACATGTCCCTGCTTAGCAGATGTTCATGGCCCCCCAAGCTCTTTGTCATTTGACCTAATCTTACCCACGTAAACAAGCAGGTTTATCTCAATTCACCTCCTCTCTGAAGCTTCTCTGACCTCTTCAGCCCACAACCCATCTTCCTCTCAAGATCCTACAGATGTTTTCAGGGCCCTGAGCAGTATAGGAGTTAGGTACCCACACTCCACACAGCTGTCCACATAGCAGAGCCTTCCTGAGCAGCTGTGTACTATTTGAGGTCAGGGTGATTATTCCATTGGGCTGTTTTCTCATGTATCCTCACATGTTGGGTATAGAGCAGGTATATGTTAGACAGTAAACACTCCAAGACCTACAGTCAAAAAGTTAGACCTGGGTCTAATTCAGCCCTTTCATTGTTCAGACACTCCTCAACTTTCAATGAGGCTATGTCCTGATAATGTCATGTTAATTACACTAATTGCATTAATTATACTTAACACATTGAGTATCATAGCATATCTTCAACATGCTCAGAACAATTACATTAACCTATAATTGGCCAAAATCATTTAACATAAAGCTTATTTTACAATTTAAAAAGATATAAAATAAAAAATTCAAAAGATAATTTCTACTAAATATGTATTGCTTTAGCACCCTTGGAAGACTGAGAAATCTCAAGTTGGGGACCATCTATATAGGTGAAGGAACTGGGCTCTAGAGTTATCAATGAATTTCTGTTGATGATGACTTGTCTGAAGAGAACTCAGAGCCCCATCCTGAGTTAAATGCTTTTGCACCTCCTTTCCCCACATTTGCTTTGTCTACAAAGGATCATTCAGCACATCTGAACATACACGCTTTTCCTAACAACCCTCAGCGAGTCTCTGGACTTTTTCATTGTATGAATTTAGTCTGACATCACCCATGACACTCAGACTTACCAACTCCATGCCTGAGTGAGTGTCGGGTACAGGGGAAAGCTGCTCTGCCATGGTCTTGCCCTTGGCCATCCAGGAGTGTAGGGACTGAGACACTTGAGCTGGGCAGGCCAGAGTGCAGAAGAAATCCCACAGGCACTCCACCACCCTGGGTCAATAGCACACACAGCCGGGGCTCAGTGCACAAAGGATGAACACACCAACTCACAAAACATAGCTATGAGTACAGGGAAGAAGCACACCTGCACGGGCAAGTGCCAAATACATCTCAGCCTCCTGGGTTTACCTTGACAGAGACATGGGAGTTCAGCCCGAGGTGCTGAAAGAACAAATGCAAATTTCAGTCATGCCCCAGAAGCTCCTCAACTTTCGATGGGGCTGTATCCTGATAAGCCCCCTGGAAGTTGAAAATACCACGTCCAAAGTTCAGGAATTACACTTCATGTGCTGAACACCATAGCTTGGTCTAGTCTCCCCTCAGCAAGCTCAGAACACTTACATTAGCCTACAATGACCAAAATCATCTAGCGTAAAACTTATTTATAATAAAGAATAACAGAAAATTGCCTCTTTAGTCTCCTCCCCTTTTCTTTAAATTTGTTTTCTTTCTCTCCGTCTTTGTTGGTTTGATTCCTCACCATTAGCTGCCCTGAGGTGGCAGCGGAGGGCGAGGGGGAGTAGCAGCGGATGACAGATTGCTTATCCACGCCACAGCGCTCATCCCTGCTGTTGGCAGGGTGGGAATCTGCACGGCTCATCCGCACCGCCCACCTCCTGCAGCGAGGTGCATCTGCTGAGCTGGCCTGTGGGCGACAGGCTGTTTTTCTGAGATGCCTCATGTTGGAGCACTGGGTGGCAGGTGGGCAAGTGATATGGGGGCTTCTCGCCCCAGCTCAGAATTTCTGAGTCAGTCTGACATGTAGGCAGCTGCAGAACAGCCTCCCCAGCATCTTTAATTAACTTAATCCACCTAACCAAGGCCTTTAAATAATTGAGTGCCTTGGTAACTGGTGTTCAAACATTTGAAGAATTTCTGTTGCAAGAATATTTTAACCTTTTAATTCTAGCTTAAAACAGTTCACTCCCCCTCCACCACCACCTTGTTATTCTCAAGCTGAGGCCATATCAAAAATATAGTATTTAAGGAGAAAAAAAGAGGATGCTTGGATCATCAACAATGAGCAAGGAACCATATTTCAACAACATCATCTGAAACCGTAAACCAGCCAATTTGAAAGCATATGGAAAAATGAAAATGATGCAGTTGTTTTTCTGAAAGGCACATGACAATTTTCCCATCTTTTACAAACTGTAAAAACTATTTATGTGTTCATTTGAAGCTGCTAGACTCCAAAGATGTTAAGTTCTCTTGTGAAAAATAAATCACATTTGTCTTATTTACTTCCTTGATTCATTCTTATATTAAACTTGGTTTAATATAAGCCATTCCCAAAACATGTACTGAAGACATTTACTTATTGCTCTTTAGGCTACATAAAATGTAGTTTCTATACTGAATTATTACATCAAATACTAAGTACCTTATAGTTAAATATAAAAAAACATGAAACAAGTGCTTTTTTTCTCAGTTTTCCAGAGTCTTAAGTAATATTAAATTGGGAAACAATATTATCATTTAGATATTCTTTCTTAGAATACAAGCTGGAGTATTTAAATTGTTGTAAAATATATTCATGAAATGGCAGCTAAGCTTATAAAGAATTCACACTCTCAATCTGAAATCTCTCTTCTAATGATTGACATCTTATTTTTCCTTCAAGGTCAAATTCAGATAGAAATTATCCTTCAAAAGCCTTCTTGGGCCTCTGAGGTCAGGTCACCAACATGTCTGATATAATCTGAAATCCTGGCATGCTGTACAAATGGAACTCACTGCCACCCACCCCTAAGTGTGTCCTTCTTGATACCACATAGCAGTGGGTTGTGTACCTCATGCAGACCCCGCTACACATCCAGTAGGGATCTCAAATTCAACAGGCCTGAATTCCAGACCCTCCATCCAAAATCTGCTCCTGCAGCCTTCCCTCTGTCCAACGAGAGAAACTCCAGCCTGCCGGGGCTCAGGACAAAAGCCTTAGGATCATTCTTGACTGTTATTCTTACACTGCACATGCAATCCATCAGCAAGCTCTGTTGGTTTTGATGTGAATACTTATCCAGAATCTGCCCACCCCTCATCACCCACTTCCACCTTGCTCTGAGCCACAAACAGGCCTCCCCTAAGTTATTGTAACAACCCCTCTGCTTTCACCCTTGCCCTTCTATAGAATCCAGAGTCACCCGCTAGGATGGTTGGTCAGATGATATCACCCCTTCACTCAAAATCTGCCAGTGCTTTCCACCTCACTCAGAGAAAGACCAAATGCTTCATAATGGCCAAGGCAGTGCTACACTATCTGCTCCTTCCTTTCTGGGTATCTCCTCACTCGCCCTCTCACTCAGCTCCAGCCCCAGTGGCTTTCTAATTGTACTTTCCATAGAGGCCTTTTTTCTAGAACACAGCTCCCCTGATAACTGTCTAACGTGCTCTCCACCTCCTTGCTCTTTACTCATATGTCATCTTCTTAGTATGGCCTTTCTGGACACCTTAGCGCAGACTGCAATCCTACAGCTCATCACATCTCAAGCACACACTAATTCCATGCTCCCTCCCTCACTTTAGGAGTCTCTCAAGCACTCATCTAGCAGACTGTGCATTTCACTCCTTATCTCCTGGGCTGTAGCTCCCTCTTGCACTAGGTTGACACAGCCAGGAGGGAAACCACTGCCTCACTACAATATTCCTGGGTCCCTTATCAATTCAAGGGCTCAACACTTACTCAGGAACGAGGGCCTTTCTTCTCTTTAGATCACGAGGGGCCTTACATGGAGCATTGAGTATATATGAGGCTCACAGATACTGATTTTCGATGAACAACTTCAAAAGTCATTTCAACATTTAAGCCTCTGTTTCCTCATTAAAACAATAAAGTTATATCTAAGCTCTCTTGAAAATGAGTAACATCTTTAGAATATTGATTTACAGAAAAGATACAATTGAGGGAATATGCCTTAAATTGCCCTTTTTGAGTGCCTACTAAGTGCTAAGAATGTCAACATAGTCCTCATCCTCAAGGAGTTCACTTTTGGGAGGACAGACAGGAAAACAGATAACCTCAACACAGTGATAGAGGTGACAGCTTTCTGTTAAGAAAACTAGAATATTTCCATATAAGTTAGTATACAAGGTGTTATGGGAACCAGGAGGTAGAAGGCTAATGGACTGGGACAAAGAAAGATGGGGACGAGACCTAGAAAGACAACCAGAAAAGAACCTGCTTCTAAGTCCTGTGTGTGCTGTGCTCAGCGCGTCCTTGGGTAGCACTCTCCCCTGGGATACAGGTACTGCTTGAGCCTCCCTTTCTCAGTGCATAGTTGTAACTAGAGATCTTGTTTGGACTGTACTGAGAGCCAGGCAATAAAACCAGGCTTGAATAAACCTCAAGAGCTTCTGCAAAGCTCAGTGGAGAGGGGACAGTGGGTGGCATGAATTTGAACAAACAGCTTAGCTCGGGCCACAGCCCAAGTATTAACAAGGATTGAGCATTGTAACTGGAGCCCCCAACTCTTATCTCTCTTGTGCAATCCATTGACACACTCAGATAAATGAAAAATAGCATTTTTATCGTTTGACAATCCCTGAGAGATGCCCTATGTTTTTTTGCTGTCTTTCCTCTGAATCTACCAGCAGTGATTCTATGGCATCTGCATTGCCTGCCTGTCAGAGTTGTCTGGGAGCTTTCTTACCCAAACCCCCTTGTTGGGCACTGCTAACTAACTCTACAGGGGCTTTACAAGGTAGTTTATTCTTTCACAAAGCAAGTCAGCTCCAGCCAGTGCAGCTCATGCAAAAAGGTGGAGTCTAGCCTGGGATCAGAGAGAAGCAAGTTAAGAAGCGCTGCCGATATCTAACATAAGCAATTAATCTCATCAATAAAACAATCGACTCTGTATTGCACATTAAATAAGGGAAACATGAACACCACTCGAGAACAACAGATAAGCCCTGTCAGTCTGATTCATGCTCAGGGAGAGTTACATGCAGTCCTTTCAGGTGTATCAATTCCACCTCCAACACCCTTCCCCTTCTGCCTTCATTACCAGACGTCAGGTCAGGGCCATAACTCTGCCATGTGCTACTGTCAGAGTAGCCCCCAACTGAGGATTGTACCAACAATAAGGAACCTACCCAGAATGATCATCGAGAGAGCACTGATAGCATCCAGGAGATTGAGGGTCGTGGAAGTTAAGAAAACACCAAACACTTTGAGTTTTCTGATACACAGATAACTCTCACCCATGCCAATAATAGGCAACATGAACCCAGAACAATGGAGAAGTTAAGTACTTCAATACGTCATAGATTTAGCTGTAATTAGCATGAAAGAATGCCTCTTGAGAATGAAATCTAGTATGGTGCAACTTTCACTATACCCAAGACAGTGTGTGAAGGAGATGGCGTTTTCTGGCCTGGAACCAAGCTTGCTGTGTCAAACCATATGGAATTGCCATTTTAAGAACTTAAGATTGGCAAGGGCACATGCTCCCACCTTACATCACTCTTCCCCACAAGCAGTCCAAGGAGCAGAGCCATGACACAATGTGTCCTGAGTTCCCCTCAGCTTACCAGTACAGATTCTATCTTGACAAGACTTACAGGTATGTCATAAAAAGCAAAACATAATTTCTTTCAAGTTACAGCCATTTATAATAGTAACAGTATGTTCCAAGTACCGTATAACAGGCACAGATAACAACAATTTATTGTTTGGAAAAAAAAAAAAGCCCAACCATCCTTTAAACTACAAAGAAATGACGCTGCATAGGCTAGTATGGGTTTGCAGATTTGAACACTAAATAAATATTTGCTCTCTTTCACAATGATTGTATAGAAATGCTTATAGAATTTATTTCACACTTCTCTACCTTCTTAAAGAGAAGCATGCCAAGCTATTTTTCTTGATGACTCAAGAACATGAATAACTAGATTGAGTTCTACAACAAGGATGTCCTATGAAGATACCTGTGATTGTTTGCTCTAATGGCAAAGACTCAAACATCCTGTCTTGTGCTCCTGTGTTTCTTTCGTTTTTGTACAACTAACAGCTAAGTATCTGACAGCTAAATACTACAAAGTACCTGTAATAAGAGAAATTTAATTTCTCACAGTTTTGGAGGCTGAAGTCTAAGATCAAAGTGTCAGCAGGTGTAGTTCCTTCTGTGGCCCCTCTATGGCTGGCAGATAGCCACCTTCTTGCTGTGTCCTCATTTTCTCTTAATCACCTCTTTAAATGCTCTTTCTCCAAACACAATCACTTTCCCAGCCCTTGGGTTAAGAGTTCAACCCATGAATTTGTGGGAGACATACTTCAGCCCAGAGCAACCTCCTATATCCAGCTGCTCCATAAAGCTCAGGCTCTTAACTTAGATATACCTGGACTCAAAGGAAGACCACGTCACTTCTAGCTTTGTGACCTGAGAATTCATTCAACCTTAAGGTCAGTTTCAGCTTCAATACAGGGATGATATGATACCTACAGCTCATTGGTTCCTTGCAATATATGGAAGATAATACATGCAAACACTGTCTAGTGCATGCAAACTGTGGAGGGAAACTGTTTTTCTACTTTCTGCAAAATGTCCATTCCCAGTATTTTAGTTTTGTTACTTATGTTTCCCTATAGCTATATCCTCTTTAATCTACTGTGATCTCAAAAATCTAACACTTCAGGGCTGGTGCCATGGCGAAGTAGGTTAATCCTCCACCTGTGCCACCAGCATCCCATATGGACGCCGGTTCTAGTCCCAGCTGCTCCTCTTCTGGTCCAGCTCTCTGCTATGGCCTGGGAAAGCAGTAGAAAATGGCCCTAGTGTTTGGGCCCCTGCACCCACATGGGAAACCTGGAAGAAGCTCCTGGCTCCTGGCTTCGATCGGCATAGCTCCGGCTGTTGCGGCCATTCGGGGAGTGAACCAACAGAAGAAAAACCTTTCTCTCTGTCTCTCCCTCTCACTGTCTGTAACTCTACTTCTCAAATAAATAAATAAAAATCTTGAAAAAAATCAAACACTTCAACATATAGAATTAAATATAAATAATATAAATATAAATATAGAAATATAAATTAAATAAAGGCTTAAAGTTGAGACCAAAGGCTCTGCTATGAATAAAGATCACAAACCAGTGCACAGGACTTCAGATATGTCTTCTAAATGATATAGAGTTGGCTTGTTTATATTTGTTATTTCTATTCCAGATATAATATGGAATTTACTGTTTATTTTAGTTAGAAAATCAAAGTAAAGTGTAGCTTTGTCACCATTAGAAAAAAGCAGTGTTGTAAAACTGACAGAGAACTAAGGGCATCCTACAATAAACAACCGTTTGTTTGAAAGTGGTTGCTGGTGGTGATGCATAATTTAGATGTTGCATACCACTTAACCCAACATCACAAAGAAATCTGAGAAGCCAAAATGTCTTACAGAAAGTGTGCCAAATGCAAGTACAGAACTCAGAACTACTCTTGAAGTGCCTTGCATGAATCATTCTCATGCAGATGAAGTTTTTCCATAAAGGACCAGATGGTAGATATTTTAGGTTTAGTGGTCACATGGTTCCTGTCACAACTACTCAATCTGCCATTGTAGCCAGATAGCAGTCATAGACCAAACGTAAACGAATGAGTATGGTTGCATACCAACAAAACCTTATTTATGAATTATGAAATCTGATTTTCATAACACTTGAATGTTTTAGAAAATAGAATTTTATTTTTTAAAGTATTTATTAATTTATTTATTTGAAAGGCAGTGAGCAGACAGAGACAAAGAGAGATCTCCCAGCATCTAGCTTACTCCCTCAATTCTCACAACAGTTGGGGCTGGGTCAGGCTGAAGCCAGGAGCCTGAAACTCCATCTGGGTCTCCCCCATGAATAACAGGCACCCAACTACTTGAACCATCTCCTGCTGCCTCCCAAGGTATGCATGAACAGGAGTCTGGAATCAGCAGCAGAGACAAGACTTGAACAGAGACACTCCAATAAGAGATGCAGGTATACCAAGTGGTGTCTTCGCTGCTCTGCCAAATGTCCACTCTCAGTATTTTTGTTTTTATTTTTCACACCATTTGAAAACTATAGAAACCAGGCTACACAAAAGCAGGTGATGGGTTAGGTCAGGCAGAAGAGTGGTAATTTGCCCTGCTCCATTCTAAACATTCAACAACTGTTTGCTGATGGTAATAACACATTTCTCCCAGTGAAAACAAGGTGCAGACTAAAGACCAACCCAGCAACTTGCCTCGCCTCCCCTCCCCCATTTCCTACGTTCTGTTTTGGAATACTACCAATGCTATAGTAGCTCCTCACCTGCCTAAGTCACAGATCACAATAAAGCAAGCTCAAGTACGTTCCCTTACTGGATACGTGAAATAAGAGTTTCAAAACATCTCTTCACAAACAGGGCTAGGCGGCTTCCTGACTAAAGGCACCATGGCTACAGATGAAAGAAAACAAGCACTAAGCTGTCATGTGGTTCCCATTTACAAAGCAGGGACAAGTAGTGACAGCTTCTAAATTGTACAGATACAAAAACTGTATTTTACCAAACATCCATCATTATGCCATGGCCTTGCTTAGACAGGATGAATAAAAAGTAAGCTTACAGTAAACCAACATTGCAAATTGTTAAGAATGAATGACATTGCTCAAAGTTTTAGAACTCTATTATAAGATAACTTTAATTTGAAAAAATCTTACTCCTCAAGTATCATGGAGACCTTATTTCCTTGATCTTTAAGGAAAATTATCTTAATATAAGTTATGTGGGAAATACAAGAGTCTATTATATCTCCTTTTACATTTATGCAACCTTCTCTGTAAGAAGCTCAAAAGTGCACTGCACTCTTTCTTCCACTCTTATATGATCCCTATGTTCATGTCACTATGTCTTCTTTTTAAATCAATGGTGATAGAGTTCTGGATATGCTATTCCAAATCTGGCACCTTGGCATTTAAGGAAACAGTAGGAGCAGACAGATCATGGCCACCTCCTCACTCTTCTCCCTTGAAGGAAATCAGAAAAGAATCTTCTGACCTCCCTAAGATGAAGACTCTCATTGCAGAGACATGCACCCCTACCCTGTACCTGGAGGGAGGGAATGTCCTTATCCATTTCTGAAGGGTCCTGTGTCAGTAAAACTAGTATTAAATAGATGTGTATGATTCTCTGTTCTTAATTTGCCTTTAATCATAAGTGTGTCAGCAGCCATGGACCTTGGAATGGTGAGAAAAGACATCTTTTAGGGCTGGCACTGTGGTGTGGAAGGTTAAGCCTCTGCCTGCAGTGCTGGCATCCCATATGGGGGCCGGTTCAAGTCCTGGCTGCTCCACTTCCAATCCAGCTCTCTGCTAATGTGCCTGGGATAGCAGCGGAACATGGACCAAGTGCTCGGAAGACCCCAATGAAGCTCCTGGCTCCTGGCTTCAGTCTGACCCAGCCCTGGCCTTTGCAGCCAATTGGGGAGTGAACCAGCAGATGGAAGATCTCTCTCTCCCTCCTTCTCTCTCTGTATTTCTGCCTTTCAAATAATAAATAAATCATTAAAAAAAAAAGTCATCCTTTCTCCCCTACAAGGGGAAGTAAAGAGATGTTAAATTGTTTGCTGGCCTTGGATGAGGAGAGAATGAAGGGAGCATTGGTGAAACTGCCAATCTAAGTCTCTTTCCAAACAGACCATGAAGACTTCACCCTGTGACTTCCAGAAATGGAAACTTGCACTTTCTGAGAGTGAAAAACACATTTTGACGTAAATGTGCGCATGCACCTGTTATAGGATGACTTCCAAGAACACTGTCTTTATAATGCCCATCAATGCTGTCCTAGACAAGTCAAGGATGGATTATGCTGATGCACTCACAACTGTCTCAGCGACTCAGCACCAATGGGATGAGAAGAGTTTTAAAGGCAATTTAAAAACACATGGCTAATAGCCACCTGAAAAAATAAAAGCGATTCCAATACATTTCAGTTCACATAAAACAATGTCCTTTTCCAGGACATTTTTTTCCTTAGTAATTAAGTCTATCAGCTTTGCTCTAAAAATTGTCTGAACTTCTGGCACAGAATCAGTGTTTTGAGACCAAAGAATCTCAACTTAGTCAAATAATGGATGAGTACAAAACTAATAGGAGAGTATCTTTCATTCAGACTACTTTTATTCATATAACAACAGCTTATTGACCCACTAGTTGTACAAACCAAAAGGCACCTTTTTCAGTTAGTCTATCCTTACATGTCCCTTGCCCTGATTTCCTAAATGACCTCTTGTTTTGCATGAATGCAGACTTTCTTAGGAACTACAATGTAAACTGCATACCAATAATAAGACATTTATCCCTACCTCCATTTTTACAGCAGCTACATTTTTGTTAATTTAAAAGGGGGGGGGGATTATCAAAATCAAATTCATTTTTGACACTGAACTAGGTCCACACTGATGACAGTATATGAGCATCATCAGTGATAGCAACACTCAACAGTGCACTACCTAGCACTGTTCTATTCCTGTTCCATCTTCAAAATACCATTACTAAGAAAACACTAAAAGCTGTCATCGTTGTTCAAAATGTTTACCCAACACTGTGACCTGGCTGTAAACATTCAGCAGCCCAGTGGAGACTCTCACTTCTGGGAAGAATGAATGAGTCTCAATCTAGCACAGACATGAACCAAAAGAAAGGCATGGCAACTTCTAAGCGGTCTGAAAACAGAGCTAGAGAAAGACAACAGAGACAGAATTTGGCAAAAGAGTACACATTCTTTGGGAAGTGAGGTAACAGGTCTGTCTTGTTTAAGGATACCTTAAACACAGTTTTAAAAACATCACAATAGCAAGCTAGAATTACACTTCTATTTTAGGAAAAATTCACATCGGCTTAGTAATTCACCCCAGACTCACGAATAATTGTTTTATGTCATCTACTGTATTATTACTCATCACCAAATGATTACCAAAGCAAGCAACTAGGTATAGCCCAAAGAGGATTATAAGCAAATGAACCCCAGGAGGTGGACAAGAGGCGATAATCCAGGAAGTGTCCTAGTCCTAACCAAAGGGTTTGTTGAATCACCTGGAAGGGTGGAGGCAGATGGAGGGGTTACAATGTGTTCCAGGCAGGGAACTCCCAAGGCCCAGACGCCGGGAGTACATGGGTAAGGAAGATGTGTGTGACCTTGTGCACACCAAGACGGGCCATTGTAAGGACTGGATCTCACGGATGCAAGAAGGGACTGTGCCGGAGGCTCGCCCGGCGCCTCCGTCCAGGTGTAGAAGCCTGGCAAGCCACAGCCAGGGAACCCGGGCCTCGGTTCACCTCACCGGGCAGGGTCGGCGCCCTGTGGCAGGCGCCTCTTCTCCTTCACGCCGGGACGCGCCTCCCTTCCTGAGCGTCCTGCGGCTGCCGCTTCCAAGTTCACCCGCCAGCCTCCTCGCACACTTAAAAGTTGAAACACCCGCTGAACCAGGGTGCCCGCATTTTGGCAGATCACAGGCCATCGATGTTCCCTCGCCTCTCCTCTCCCCACCCGTCCTACTCTGAAAAGAAACCCGATCGACCGGTGAGCTCAGAGGTCACGCGCCAAGGGCCCAGTGATGTCACCCGGCTACCCCAAACTGCCTACCGGGCACAAAAGAACCGAAATAGGTACGCTTGAGCGCAAGAGAGGTCACCCTTGGGAAGGTGACCCGTAAGCATAGTGTCCTCAGACTCTGCGGCCGCAGGGGCCCTCCTGAACCAGGGCAGGAGGAGGGTGAGCGCCAGCGAGCACTGGCCGGTGTTTCCCAGCCCACTAGCTGCGCTTGGCTGCCAAGGGGCTATAGATCCAAACTCCAAGGCCCGGCGTAGGGTATCCGGCGGCAGGAGGCACCTGCGGCCGCCCAGACGGAAGGGCGTAGGGACCACTTCCCAAGAGTTACGAGCGGCAACACCCAAGTCCTGTTCCGCGTCCACCTCGTGGTTTCCGGCTCGCAGCACCTGCCCTTCCCGAGTCACTGCAGCAGGGACCCGGGGAGGGACCTGGGAACCTGGGAGTGGGCTGGAGGGGCCTGAAGCGCCCTAGGGGTTGGAGGGATGGAGAGCCGGGGGCACTCTAGGGGCAGGTGCTCTCAGGCGACAGGCGGGCCAGGGGAGCTGGGACAGGGGTTGTGGGGCGAGGTGGCGTTCTGGGGGGCCTGCGGCGGCCGCCTACCTGTGGTGGACAGCACGGTGCTGGCGAAGAAGAGCGCGGAAGCGAAGTCCCAGTTCCAGTTGCCCGAGGCGTTGCTGCGCACCGACACGCCGTAGTTGTTGGCCTCCAGTACCCGGCCCAGGAACTGTTCGAGCTGCTGCTCCGACAGGCACTCGTGCTCCTCCACGAAACGCCGCTTCAGCTTGCGCAGCTCCTGGCGCAGCAGGTCCTCGTAGGGCAGCTCCACCGAGGAGAAGACCACGGCACCGAATACCAGGTAGAGCAGATAGCCGAGAACCAGGAACCCGAAGCACCAGGCCGAGCGGTGCCGCTCCACCAGGCGCACGCACGAGCTGCCGGCCAGGGACTGCAGCATCTTCGCCACCGCCGCCGCCAATGCCAAAGCCGAAGCCTACGCCGCAGACCGGCCGGAGCGCGGCCTGCCACCCCCTCCCGCCCGCCGCTCGCGCCCCGGCTCGGCCCGGCCCGCCGCCTGCTGTCCTGCGCGCTCGCCCGCCCGCCACGCTCCTCCGGGCGTCTCCCAGCGATTGGCTCCCTCCGGCGCTGTTTTTCTTCCTTCTTTTCCTGTTTCCTCGCAATATAAAAAGCCCAGATGATGTGGCGCTGACGTGGTTGCCGGCTCAGGTAACCCG
Organism: Oryctolagus cuniculus; assembly: GCF_051225735.1. Taxonomy (NCBI): domain Eukaryota; kingdom Metazoa; phylum Chordata; class Mammalia; order Lagomorpha; family Leporidae; genus Oryctolagus; species Oryctolagus cuniculus. Next base: position 53,070,411 of record NC_142879.1, on the reverse strand, counting down.
AGAGTCGGCGCGCAAACTTGGCCCGAGCGCCGGGCCGAGGAGACTCGCCCGCCCCACGCCCGCTCGCAAGGGGTGAGCCGGGGACTCGGTGAAGCCAGACCCTCTCTCTGCCCGGCCGCCTCGGGCTACTCCCGCTCCTTTTTGGGGGCCAGGAACCGAACCCCAGCAAACTGCTCCGGGAGAGGAGGGTGGGAAATCTCGGGTCAATGCGCCCGCGGACCAAGCCCCTAGTGCCAGCTACTCTCGCTTCCCCACGTATTTCCTCCCTGTCAACCCCCAAAGCAGCGCCGGGACACTTGCCTTCTCTGTCTCATTGGCCAGACAGTGGAGCAGCCTGGTGCCAGAGCCTCCTTGGATGCCAGAAGTCTCCTCCCACCCACGCATCCCCCTCCCTAGGAGGACCTGAGGGAGGCCCTGGTTCTGAACTCTGATTCTTTAAGATGTGACCTTGGGTTTTACCGTAAAGAAAGTTTCCAGTGGGTCAGTTACTACAAGAAACAGCTTCCCCCGAGCGTTTCTTTTTAAGGGCGTGAGAGCCTTATTGAGTTAAAAATTGTGTCCCCTTTCTGGAAAGGTAATTCGGCGCTGTTTCAGAGCCTTGAAAGAGTATACATGTCCTGGGTGGGGTGTCCCAGAAAAAAAACAGTCGGAGAGGCCACGGGTTCTATGTAAGTTGTCCATAAACATCGATACATGCACGCATGTGATACACATTTATGAAATAATGAAGAATCAGAAGCATTCTAAATGTTCCCAAATAGGGTGAACCGCTGCCTCACCCTTATCCCAGGGTACCAGGGGCTGCCCTCAATGTGGAAGAAAACTCAGAAGAGTGCAGAGATTCACAAGGGTGGAATTGGCATGGGGAAGAGGATGTTAAGTGAGTGGGAGCAAGGCTGCCTCTGATTTATTCATCAGAGTTCCTGCGAATTGACATAACCTGTGGAATAGTAACCATGCTTTATAAGAAACAAACTCTGCACTGGAGGATGACATAAATGATCAGTATTGTGTTGCACGATAATTAGGCTTAAATAGGCATAATTATCTCAATGGGTTGACATGATGAGAATAATTTGTAAACATGTTAGCTCTGTAGGCAAGTCTTTGACTTGGGCTCAGAAATTGAAGTTCACAAATGCAGGATTGGGGATATTCAATCAGCATCAAGTATAAAAATTTAGCTTTTGGGATTCTACTTCTGAGCACATAGCCCAAAGAAATGAGAGCAGGGACCTGAACAGATATCTGCAGACCCACGTTCATAGAAGCACTATTCATAATAGCTAAAAGGTGGAAGTGGGTGACTGATATTTAGCAAATGTATAAGGTTATTGGTATAAAGAAGACCAAGGACATACGAATATTGGCTACTGGATGGGACATCCTCATGGATGTTAGAAATCTCTCAGGAAATGTTAGGAGCTAGGTTGTACAGAGTCAGCCTCGGTCAAGGGCCAGTCTTCAGAGGCCTGGTGGGTAACAGATGAAACATCAGAAGCAGGCTGACAGGTGGTCCCTGAGTGCTGTGACAAGGAGCAGGGAAACAGATGAACATTAAACCCGAGTTCAGAAGACTCAGCCCTGCTTCCTATGGGCTATGCAGGTGAGCAAATTATTTAACTTCCTAAACCTCTTTTTCTTCATATGTTTAACAAAAGTGAACTTAGAGAAGTGACAGTAACCTATCTTCTGTCCATATCTATAGTGAGAATCAAGGAAAGTAACTTTTTATACATAGTTGGTAAGATAGCACTGCTACTGGTTTTCTCCCAAGTATTCAGAAGATAAAAGGCACATTGTGAACTGGATTATGCTATCTAAAATCTCTCCCTGAGGGGACACACTCAAGCTAGGACTTGGAATACCATATGGTCTACATGAACTTTGGTTAAAAATTAAGAAAATATTGGAAGCAAGAATTAATAAATCAGATTGACCCTAAAATAGAAATTTAATGGAAGGCAAAGTATGAATAAATTTAAAAAGTAAAAACAAAAGCTACAGATCAGCTGCTTGTTTTTTTAAATGATCAAATGTGACTATATTCTCAAAAGTACAGAAAATGACCAGCTATTCTTTTCAGTATAAAGCAAAGGGTAAATATATTTTAATCAGGAAAGAAGGCTATAACTGCATTAAAGTAACAGGAAGGGAGTTTGTAGCGTATGTGTGCATAGAAGACTTAGCAAGTAGAGAATATCAAGAGCTAAAACACCCATAGGGTGCCCTACACAGACTCCTTCCAAAAGTTCAACCCCTCACCAGTCCCTCTGGTTTGGTGAAACCATACCCATAACTGACCATCTTTGGGGTTCTGATCCTCCACGACATCACAGAGAAAAAGGGTTTGTGTTTCTTCTTTGTGGCAATTGAGCTGTCACTCAAGCATTCGGAGTCTTACTCCACTATTTTGTATGCTTGTCCTATCTCTGTTTTTAAGGAAAACCTACTGGATTGGCAGTCACTCCCACTGACCTGTGACCTCCCAAATGGTGTATCAGCATGCTAAAGCTGGGAGGCAGGATTCCAGAGATGGCTCCCTCCCGATTTCTATCCCCTCTAGGAAAAGACACTTTACAGATGGAATAAAGATTACTAATTGCTTACTTTAAAAGATTATCTTGGATTATCTGGGTGAACCCAGTGTAGCCACTGAGCCCTTAACATCAGAGGAGGAATGCTGAAGAGTCACCTAGACACATGAAAAAGCAGATGGCACTATCAGACAGATGTGAAGGAGGAGAGGGATTCAACCCCTTGTTGCTGGCTTTATGAGGCCCCTGAGCCAGGAAACGCGGTGCCTCTCAAAACTGAAAACAATTCCCATTCACAACCACTGGGAAATGGGGACCTTGCTTTTAATATCAGATTGAAGTGGATTCTGCCAACAAATCTAAATGAGTCTGGAAGAGACTTCAAAAACGGAGGCAGCCCTGCCAACACCTTGATTTTGGGCCTTGGCCATGTTGTACCCAGACATGTGACCTTCCGTAATTGTGAGATAATAACTTTATGATTTTAAGCTACTAAGTCTGTGGTAATTTGTTATGGTATCAATAGAAAACTAGTACAAGTAGGGAGTGTATTGAACTCAGAATGAATGTCCTAAATTTAAATGCTAGGTCTTGCCCCAAGAGCATATGTGTAAAATGTTTAATAAGGTATGTGACCCCTCTGATTCTGTTCCCTCAGATGAAAATGAGGACAGTGTTAATTAGAATGCACAGGATTTGGGAGTGGATGTGTTGAGGGGTGGGTTGTATTTGTAAGGCTTAAGAAAGATCATGTTGTATTTGTAAGGCTTAAGAAAGTATTTTCTATACTAAGAAATGAGATAGAGATGTTACAACAAAGGAAAAATTTATTACCCTTACTCTCTATAATTATTTAACAATAACCAAAGAAGAAATAAATCCCTTTGCATTACTCAGCTTTTCACTACTATAGTGAAATACGTGAGACAAGCAATTTAGAAAGGAAAAGGGTTTATTTGGGTTCATGGTTTTGAACAAATAACCCAGTCCAAGACCAGGCAAGTCCCACTGGCTGGGCCTTTGCTGATGGTGTTAGCAGAAACCCAAGGCAGTGCAGAGCGTCTTATAGTGAGAGTGAGTGTGTATGTCTGTCTCTCTATCTCTGTGTCTATGTAGACTTTCATAAAGCCACTAGCACATAACCATGGAGCCTCATCCTAATGACTTAATCCAATCACCTCTCAAAGACCCCACCTCCCAACACCATAATTGGACAAAATTTCCACCCTCTTAGTGCTATTAACATAGGGCTTTGGGGAACAAACCTTTAAAACATGTGCCTTTGGGGGCCATTCAACACCCAGACTTAATATCTGAAGCATTGCATGTCTTATTTTTTGTCCTTCCTGCCTCTGTGAACCTCTTCAATGCAAGGGATTCTCAGGAAATGTTGTAAATATGGTCTATAATCGAAAAGACTCAGCTCACCCTAGACACAAATTCCTTCGGGAAAAAAACAAGCGTAACTTCTTTTAGCTTTTCCAAGAACTTGTAATTTTAAGTACATGATATCTTCTGTGGAGTCAGGAGGGAGTCTAGGCCTATTTACCAAAATCTAATCCTTACTTGACTAAAAAGACAATCACAGGATTAAAATTAGCTGATAATAATAATAATGCACATTACTTATTTAGCGTTAGGCATTGGATTAAGTAATTTATTTTTTAGACTCACTTAAAGCTTCAACAACTCCATAAAATAAGAAGGATTACTCCCATGACAGCAACGAGGAAGCTGAGGTTTAGGGGAATTAACTAGCTTGCTTGAAGTCAAACAGAAGAGACAGAATTAGGAATAAATCAAATTTGTTGAATACAATGCTTTCTGCTTTTCTATATTTTATCTTGCCCTCTATATCTATAGTTGCAAAAATCGGCAAAATATAACATTCAAATATATAGCGAAATTTTATGATAAATATTTCTCTAATGCATTAGTGATTTTATATTACTAGTTCTCACTATATTATTTTACACATGTATGTATTAGTTTTACATATGTATGTATTATTTTTACATATTTATGTATTATTTTGTTTTGCTAGAAACTCTGAATTGGGCCTTATATAATATATACACACACATATGTACATATACATATGGAAATATATGCCTCTGTGCATGTGTGTGTGTGTATCTCCTTCTTTACAAAACTGTGTGTATAGCCAAACATGTGTACATTTTTCCCAGTTTAGTGTCTTTCATTCTTTCCATATATATCTTCCTATATTTTTCTGTCCTCTCCATTTCCTACCTAATCTTTCTCTTTTACAAGCTATAATATGAAGCCAAAGCGTACTCTTACTTATATATTCATTTAAAGGAGTTTTCATTTTCAGCTCTTAGTCTTTCAATGACTTTAAAATAGTGCTAAATTAAGTTACGTTTATGCTTTATGATTTCGCAAGCCCCAGCTTGATTTTATGTCTGCTTTTTGATTGTTAACTCTTTGAATTAGGCAGAGAAAATGACTTTCCTGTCTGTAACTTTCACAAGTCCTAACACAGTGAAAAATAAAATGATTAAGAAACTCCTCAACTTAAAACTAATGGAATAAATTACTGTTCTCTGTATTATGCTCTTACTAGAAGATCACTGAATTTGAACCAGGTAAGTGATTGGATAACTTAGTTTGGCTGAGACAACTCCAGTTTACAACAACTGTGCAGGAAGGAGCGGTAAGCCAGGAAAAACAGTGAACAGACCCTGCTGCGCAGTCACTGAGGACACCTGTGTCATGGAGAGCTACAAAATGTCTTGAATTACTGTGACTTGTGATGCAAACCAATTGATTAAGAATTAAATATAAGTGCCTCCAGTGTTCCAGAAATTCCCACCTGTTAAAGAACTCATTCACAGGTGATTACACTTAGTATGGAATGACAACTAGCCTGAGATTTCATCACCCTAGGCACTGATCCTACTTCATCTATTGACCCAAGCTACTAAGTACCTGAAAAATGTTACTGCATTTCTGGGTCTTGATGTTCTCACACATCATGAAAATCTCTCACTTTGTTATCCATAGTTCCACTACCTTCAATGTTTACACTCTCCGTCTTCAACTGTTTAGTCCCCACATTGGTTGTGAATTTTTATATTTTTTTGGCAAAAATAAAAGGACTTCTGATTTTTCCCCTACCTCATTCCTCATTTTTATTTACTCATTAATTAATTCACAATATATAGTAGATCCCTCCTACTTCTAGCCACAGTGAAGTATCTGGTACCAGACTAGCCTTCCAGACATAAACAATTACACAACTGGACAAAATCCTGAGCCAATTTTCTCAGTGATACAGGAGCACAGGGTGACGATCCCTGAGAAAAGAGAAACAATGAAATTATGGCAGTCTCACTGAGCTGAATAGTTTATTAGAGTCCAGCACAAATGAAGTACTTGGAATTTACAGCATCCGAGAAGAGGAAGATTTCTGTGTGAATCTGTTATGAGGGTGAGGCTGTCCATGCACAGTGTCTTTTCACATGGTAGCCATTAAAGGGTTGGCAGTGATGCAGAGATATTTCGGGTAGCACTGTGCTGGAGAAAGCAGACTGCTGACGTTCCAACCCAGCCCAAGGAGCATCATGTTAGTAATGTTGGTATCTGGCTAACTGAGTTTTCCAGTGCCCTGCAAAGATTTGGCTTTAGGAGTATAGACTATGCCCAAGAGTGAGATTTACCTTAGCTTTGTCCAAGGAAGCCTGAAATCAACCCTAAAAATATCCCTAGGACATACAGAATTGAGATATTGAGTCTTATCAAAGAGAGAGTCTTGGAAATGCTTTGGACTTTCAATAGATCCAGTCTAACAAAGCCCACAACTCAGCCAACACAAGCTCAATGTGAATGGTCACTAGTTGAACTACCTGCTAAAGTAACATTCAACACACTTAAGAGAAAGTTAACAAAAAATAAGAGTCTATATAACATATTATTGTGGATATCCAATATTCAATTAAAAATTGCCAGGTGGGGGCCGGCACTGGGCCGACCTAGCAGGTAAAGGCGCCACCTGTGGTGCCGGCATCCCATATGTGCGCCAGTTCGGGTCCTGGCTGCTCCACTTTCAATCCAGCTCTCTGCTATGGCCTGGGAAAGCAGTAGAGGATGGCCCAAGTCCTTGGGCCCCTGTACCCACTGGGAGACCTGGAAGAAGCTCCTGGCTCCTGGTTCCTGGCTTCAGATTAGCCCAGCTGCAGCCATTGAGGCCAATTGGGGAGTGAACCAGCAGATGGAAGACCTCTCTCTCTCTTTCCTTCTCTCTCTCTCTCTGCCTCTCCTTCTCTCTCTGTGTTTTAAACAAATAAATAAATCTTTAAAAAAATTTCCAGGTATATGATATGTGGGTAAATGTAAACCACAGTCATGAAGTCAATAAAAACAAGACCCAAGGTAACAGAAATATTTGACTTAACCAAAAAAGTAGCTATCATAAACATGTAAAAAGAATTAGAGGAAAACAGGATTATAACTAAAGAACAAAGAATCTCTACAGATGAATAGAAAATATAAAAGAGAAACAAAAGGCTGGTGCTGTGGCATTGCAGGTGCCAGCATCCCAAATGGGCACCAGTTCAAGTCCCGGCTGCTCCACTTCCGATCCAGCTCTCTGCTATGGCCTGGGAAAGCAGGTGAAGATGGCTAAAGTTCTTGGGTCCTTGCACCCGCATGGGAGACCAGGAAGAAGCTCCTGGCTCCTGGCTTCAGATCGGCACAGCTCCAGCCATTGTTGCCAATTGGGGAGTAAACCAGCGGATGAAAACCTCTCTCTCTCTCTCTCTCTCTCTCTCTTTCTCTCTTTCTCTCTCTTCCTCTCCTTCTCTCTCTGTGTAACTCTGACTTTCAAGTATACAAATAAATCTCTAAAAAGAGAGAAACAAGTACAAATTCTATGAAAACATAATAACAAGTAAAAAGTTCACTAGGTACTCATATGCAAAATGGCAGAAGGAGAGTATGAAATTGAGCATGGAAGGTGTGACATGAACAACATCAAGGAAAAAGATAAACAGTCTTAAATACTTATGGGCCAATCTCAAACAGTGTAAAATGTATTCAATTGGAATACCAAGTGGAAAAAGACAATTAAAGAGGAAAGTAGAAAACATCTGTAAAAATACTGGCTAAAAACCATACATAGATTTATAAAGACTGTTCAAGAGAAGGAATAATCTTTCTCACAGAATACTTGAAAATGCTATATGCTATCTCAAAAGCTAAAAAAGAAAGGAAGGAAGGGAGAGAGGAAGGGGAAGGGTGAGAGGGAGGAAGAGAATATCATTATATTCTTTTTTAAAAAAGATTTATTTATTTGGAAGGCAGAGCCACAGAGAGACAGAGGCAGAGAGAGAGAGAAGTCTTCCATCCGATGGTTCACTCCCCAGATGGCTGAGCTGCTCCAATCCAAAGCCAGGAGCCAGGAGTTTCTTCCAGGTCTCCTCTGTGGGTGCAAGGACCCAACCACTTGGGCCATGTTGTACTGCTTGCCCAGGCCACAACAGAGAGCAGAATAGAAAGTGGAGCAGCCGGGACTCAAACTGGTGCCCATATAGGATGCCAGCACTGCAGGCAGCTGCTTTACCCACTACACTGAAGTGCTAACTCCATATCATTATATTCTTAGCATTGTATCTAAGAACTACATCAAATCTGTTCTCTCTGTATTAATATTACATTAACACAAAAAAAATCAGAGAGAAAAAATACAAAAAGCTCTACAAACTTAGGGTATATAAATATGAAGAGACCCACATTTAGGAACATCATAATTAAACTGACAAAGAAAAAAGAGAAAATCTTGAAAACAGTCAGGAACACAAGATATAACACAAAGCTGATCAACAATGGGAGCTATAAACAATGGAACAGCACTTTAGACTGTTGAGAGAAAAAAAAAAAGACCTAACAGAATTCTACAGTGAATGGAAATATCCTTTTAAAGGGAGGACTTTAAAAAGATGAATGAAAGCTGAGAGAATTAGCACTCACAAAATGCTGAATGATGTCCTTCATGCTGAAGGAAATGTCACCAGATCCTGGATCTACAGAAAGGAATAAGTAGGACAGATAATGTTATGTAAGTAGTAAATGTAAGGGCGTACGTGTTCCTTCCTCTTATAATTTACTTCAGAGAAAATCAAGTCTGAAACACAATCACACCATAAGATGGAGTTTATATTATGGTTAAAAGTTAGATATGATAACATTTCAACAATGAATGAAGTTCAAGTAAGATCTCACTCTTATAAAAATATTATGCTGTGAAATAAGTTAGGAGAATTAGGGAATGGGAAAAGGAAAGTGCTAGGTGGGGAGAAATATGGAGAGGATTTAAGAAGGAAGTGTAAAGTGTCAAGTGATAAGTATGAAGTGTGAAATGGGACAAACTTATTTTAATAATAAATCCTGAACAGAAAACTACTACAACTGAAAATCAAAAGACAACTAATCTGGAGCCTGGTTGAGGGGCGGCAGGTTAAGGTGCTCCCTTCCACGCCTGCATCCCATGCTAGAGAGCACATTCAAGTCCTGGCTACTCTAGTTTGATCCAGCTTTCTTCTGATGTTCCTGGAAAGACCATGAAAGATGGCCACCCATGCATCAGCCTTGGAGATTTGTGAAGAAACCGGTGAGTTCATGTCCAAGGGATAATTAAAAGATTCTCAGTAGTGGATTTGAGGAAAGATACATGTGAGAGAAAGCTGATTGAAGAAGCAGATGAATGTTGAGAAACCTTGATGTTAGAGTCTACAAACTTGCAGTGGTGATAAGCCATAAGATTCTGCCATTTTTAAAAGTCACATGATTCTTACTCGATTCCTAATTGAATTTTACTCTCAAATGCTTCAGTGATTTTTTTTAAAGATTTATTTATTTGAAAGACAAAGTTACAGAGTGGGAGGGAAACACAGGGAGAGAGAGAACAAAAAACAAGAGAGAGAGAGAGAGAGAGAGAGAGAGAGAGAGAGAGAGAGAGAACGAGCTATCTTCTATCCATTGGCCTCATTCCCCAAACTGCTGTGACTGCCAGGGCTGGACCAGACCAAAGCCAGGAGCCTGGAACTCCATCGGCTCTTCCTCATGGGTGGCAGGGGTCCAAGGACTTGGACTTCAGGAATGCAAAGAGGCAGAGGGTATGACTGGAATAAAGTATGTAAATTGGTTTTAATAAAAGGATCCTAAAAGGTGGAAAACATTTTACAATAGCAGAGCAAGGGGGATTTTGGTTGTGCAAGAGGAAGAAGAAATCAGTGGGAGCAGAGGAAAGGATGGATGTATGGAGGAGTGTAAAGTAGCCTGGGGACGGTGCCGCGGCTCAATAGGCTAATCCTCCGCCTTGCGGCACTGGCACACTGGATTCTAGTCCCAGTAGGGGCTCCGGATTCTGTCCCAGTTGCCCCTCTTCCAGGCCAGCTCTCTGCTGTGGCCAGGGAGTGCAGTGGAGGATGGCCCAAGTGCTTGGGCCCTGCACCCCATGGGAGACCAGGATAAGTACCTGGCTCCTGCCTTCGGATAGGCACGGTGTGCCGGCCGTAGCGCGCCGGCCACAGCGGCCATTGGAGGGTGAACCAACAGCAAAAGGAAGACCTTTCTCTCTGTCTCTCTCTCACTGTCCACTCTGCCTGTCAAAAAACAAAATAAAACAAAACAAAAAAGCAGCCTGGGTCAGCCACAGGGGCAGCTGTGACTTGAGGCTGGATGGTCCAGGCCATATTCCACCTGGTCAGCAGGCTATGACTCTGCTTCTGCTTGCATCCCCACTGTCTCTGCCTCCATTCCTACTCCATGCTGGATCTAAGAACACGGTAGCTTTCAACTTCAGAAATACTGTCACAGTAAACCAAACACCAGCCTTGCTCATCTTTATCATTATTCCCTGAATATATGATGCACCCCAGAAGTTTTCATCCTAGATGAACCATTCACTTATTTTCAGAGCATTTCTTTTTTCTTTCATTGACTTTTACTATCTTTCTGTTCTTTTGTGTTTTTTAAATAATTTCACATTGATTTGGTGCCTTAAAGTTTGTGGATCACTGCCATATACATAATTCATTAGATAAATTCATTACGGTAATTTCATTACAATAACTGTGTAAGTAGGCCAGGCATTATTACCAGCTTTTACAGATGAGTGGACTAAGAATATGAGAAATACTTTTTCAAGGGCATCCTGGCTCAATATTCTTTCATGTTACAGAGGGGCCTGTCTCAAAGATTACAGAGTGACACAGCATGCTGACAGGGCTGTTGGAAGCCTGCTCACAAAACAGTTATGATGCACTGATAATATATTTAAAAATGAAACCTAAAGACTCAGTAATAATCGCTTCCTGTCACTATTACTTTTTCATCTCCCAAATCACTGAGAAATACATTTGTTCTCTGCTGAAAACCACATGAATGCAGATGACAGTAACAGATAATCAATTGGAATGATTGAGTGGTGGTTGCATTTAAGAAAACAAGCATAGTCTAAAACAACAGAAGAGTAGTTGCTGAAAAATAAGAATTGATAGACCTCAGTTGCTGCTTCTGTGGGTTTTTATTACTTTAAAGATTTACTGTCTTTTCAATTCAGATTTTTAAGATGTCAGAAATCTCCCGAAATGAGCAACTCTAAGAACAAATTCAGCATTTTTGCATTAACACATGAGGGAGAAAGACTTTTGTATCTGTTTTCTATCTTATCCAAACATGCTTAGCCAGAAAGGTAAGAAGTAACAAAATGCATGCTTTTAAGCAAAACAGACAAAGTTTAGGGATTTGGTAGATAAGCCATTATAAACCTATAATGGTCCTAAATCCTTACTTTGATTTTTAGCAAATACTTTAGCATTTTACAAAATTCAGTTGAATCTTTTAAAATTGTTATTTTTACAGACAAAATGATGATTAAATACCAACAATTTTATATGGTTCAAAGTGATTTTTTTAAAAAATTATAAGGTGGTTAAAATCCATCCATGATGTATTTACACAATCCTCTGTGAAATCTTTAAAACAAATCTTTAATTTTCCTTCTCAGTGTTTTCTTCTTTTTTCAAGAAAGAAAGCCCTTAAGGATGAACTGCTCTGTAAGAATCTGTATTTCCTGACTTCACCCCCCAGCTAACACTGCTATCCATATTCTGATCATGCTCTGTTAGTCATTATCAAAAGGAAACAGGCTAAAATCTGTCACACAGAGACCCCCAAAGATTTAAAGACCTAAAACCCTGCCCAAGAAATTCTTAATCCCACTATAATCAACAAGTCCATCATTGCTCTGTATTTATTAATCAGCTACAGTGAGTTAAGTGGTAAATAAATACCAAAAATTCTGTCTTCTTTCATTCTATATATACTGATAAAGGAGAACCCATTCACATTCTATTGTACTTGGCTTGAGAAGTTTCTTTTACACAGTTTTAAATGCTATGACTATATCCTGTATTTTGTTGGTCCATATACTGAAAAATGATTATACATACATTATATACCAGAAGAATAAGGAAATATTGCCATGGAAACTTTGAGGTTGAGTTTATAAGTGCAGAATTTTCACTTGTAAAATTACACAGAAAATTGGGTCCCTTCATCAGAATCAAGGAATTACTTTTTCATTAACTAATCAACCATGTTGGATATTAGTCTAAAATGACAGTAGGATTTGTTGCTTTTTTCTTCCACTTGAGAGGTAGAGCAACAGAGAAAGAGATAGATGATTGATAGATAGACAAATAGAAGATAATAGATAGATTACAGATGACAGACTGATAGATAGATACATAGCAATAGCTTTCATCTTCCATTACACTCCCTCAGGAAACCAGAAGCCAGGAACTCCATTTGAGTCTCCCTTGTGGGTGGAAGGGCCCCAAGCACTTACGCCATCATCTGCTGTCTCCCAGGATGCTTTAGCAGGAAGCTAGATTAAAAGTAGAGCAGGGGTGGCACTGTGCTGTAATGGGTAAAGCCTCTGCCTGTAATGCTGGCATTTCATATGGGTGCCGACTGGTGTCCCAGCTGCTCTACTTCTTATCCAGCTCCCTGCTACTGACCTGGGAAAAGTAGCAGAAGATGAATCAAGTGTTTGGGCCCCTCCACTGATGTGGGAGACCTGGATGAAACTCCAGGCTTCAGCCTGGCTCAGCCCTAGCTATTGCAGCCATCTGGGGAAACGAAGCAAATCACAAACACATAGAAAATATTCACAAAATATAATATCTGACAAGGACTGTTGTTTACAACACCTTAAAAAATTCAATGGGGCCAGCGCTGTGGCGTAGTGGATAAAGATGCTGCCTGCAATGATGGCATCCCATCTGGACATCACTTCGAGGTCTGGCTGCTCCACTGCAATAGAGGATGGTTCAAGTCCTTGGGTCCCTGCATCCGCGTGGGAGACCTGGAAGAAGCTCCTGGCTTTGGATCGGCATAGCTCCAGCCGTTGCAGTCATCTGGGAGAGTGAACCAGTAGATGGAAGACTTCTTTCTCTCTCTCTCTTTCTCTCTATCTCTGCCTCTGCCTCTTTCTCTCTGTAGTTCTGCCTTTCAAATTAATAAATAAATCTTTAAAAAAATGGAACAAATATTGGTAGGAGTGTAACATGATATATCATTTTGAAAAAAAAGATCGGGTTGTTTCTCATAAAACTCAATGTACATTTTATAAACTCAGCTTACACCTAACCCACAACCTATCAGAAGTAAAAAATTTATCCCCCAAAGATTTTTTAAGAATGTTCATAGAACAAATATTTGCAAACTATGCAACAGATAAAGGGTTGATAACCAGAATCTACAAAGAAATCAAGAAACTCCACAACATCAAAACAAACAAACCCCTGAAGAGATGGACCAAGGACCTCAATAGACATTTTTCAAAAGAGGAAATCCAAATGGCCAATAGGCACATGAAAAAAAAGTTCAAGATCACTAGCAATCAGGGAAATGCAAATCAAAACCACAATGAGGTTTCACCTCACCCCGGTTAGAATGGCTCACATTCAGAAATCTACCAACAATAGATGCTGGAGAGGATGTGGGGAAAAAGGGACACTAACCCACTGTTGGTGGGAATGCAAACTGGTTAAGCCACTATGGAAGTCAGTCTGGAGATTCCTCAGAAACCTGAATATAACCCTACCATACAACCCAGCCATCCCACTCCTTGGAATTTACCCAAAGGAAATGAAATTGGCAAACAAACAAGCTGTCTGCACATTAATGTTTATTGCAGCTCAATTCACAATAGCTAAGACCTGGAACCAACCCAAATGCCCATCAACAGTAGACTGGATAAAGAAATTATGGGACATGTACTCTATAGAATACTATACAGCAGTCAAAAACAACGAAACCCGGTCATTTGCAACAAGATGGAGGAATCTGGAAAACATCATGCTGAGTGAATTAAGCCAGTCCCAAAGGGACAAATATCATATGTTCTCCCTGATCAGCAACAACTAATTGAGCACCAAAGGGGAAACCTGTTGAAGTGAAATGGACACTATGAGAAACAGTGACTTGATCAGCCCTTGTTCTGACTGTTGATGTACAATGTAATACTTTATCCATTTTAGTATTTTGTTTGTTCTAGTACTATTGCTTGAACTCTGTAATTAACACACAATTATTCTTAGGTGTTTAAATTTTAACTGAAAATTGATCCCTGTTAAATATAAGAGTGGGAATAAGAGAGGGAGGAGATGTACAATTAGGGACATGCTCAATAGGACTTGCCCCAAATGGTGGAGTTAGAAATGTGCCAGAGGATTCCAACACAATCCCATCAAGATGGCATGTACCAATGCCACTTCACTAGTCCAAGTGATCAATTTCAGTTCACAATTGATCACACTGATAGGTCTAAGTGTCAAAGGGATCACACAAACAAGACTAGTGTCTGCTAATAATAACTGATAGAATCAAAAAGGGAGAGAACGATCCAACATGGGAAGTGGGATACACAGCAGACTCATAGAATGGCAGATGTCCTAAATAGCACTCTGGCCTCAGAATCAGCCCTTAAGGCATTCGGATCTGGCTGAAGAGCCTATGAGAGTATTTTAGGCATGGAAAGCCAAGACACTCTGGGGAAAAAAAAGAAGAAGAAGAAGACCTAAATGAACGGTCTCTGCGAGTGAGATCCCAGTGAAAGAATGGGGCCATCAAAGAAGGAGGTACCTTTCTCTGAAGGGAGGAGAGAACTTCCACTTTGACTATGACCCTGTTGGAATAAGATCGAAGTCAACGAACTCAAAAGGCTTCCATAGCCTTGGCAACTCATGACTAGAGCCTAGGGTGATTACTGATGCCATAAACAAGAGTGTCAGATTGTTAAGTCAACAACAGGGTCACTGTGTACTTACTTCTCGTGTGGGATCTGTCCTTAGTGCATTGTCCAATGTGAAGTAATGCTGTAACTAGTACTGAAACAGTGTTTTACACTTTGTGTTTCTGTGTGGGTGCAAACTGATGAAATCTTTACTTAATATATACTAAATCGATCTTCTGCATATTAAGATAATTGAAAATGAATCTTGATGTGAATGGAATGGGAGTGGGAGTGGGAGATGGGAGGGGTGCGAGTGAGAGGGAAATTATGGGAGGGAAAGCCATTGTAATCCATAAACTGTACTTTGGAAATTTATATTCACTAAATAAAAGTTTAAAAAAATCTAATTCTAATTCTTCTCAAGCTATTCAAAATAATTGAAAGGGAGAATTCTCCTTAACTCTTTCTATGAAGCCTGCATTACCTTAATTCCTAAACCAAAAAAAGATACAACAGAGAAAGAGAACTATAGACCAATACCCCTGATGAATGTAGATTAAAAAAATACTCAACAAAATATAAGCTAATAACCCAACACCACATCAGAAAGAAAAAAAAAAGAAGCTTTACTTATAATAACTCAGAGATACACCCAGAAGGAATGCTTAACCAATTCTCTAGGTATTCCTTAGTCCAGTGATGTTGACACCTAAAATTAACTCACAACACAGTGATGTATCATTTAACAATAGGGATATGTTCTGAGAAATGCATTATTAGGCAACTTTGTTCTTGTGTGAACAACATAAAGTGCACTTGCACAAACTAAGATGGCTATGACATCACTGGGTGATGTAATCCTATGGGGCTCTTGTGGTATACATTGTCTGTTCTTGATCAAAACATCCTTATTTAGTGAATGGCTATACCAAAAAATCCAAAAAGATAACACATGAAAGAAAGAAATTATGTGTTAAAAATGTGAAAAATAATTACTTACTTTGTGTCTTTCCAAATATCTTTGAGAAGGGTAGCTAACAACACTGTGGTCCTGAATGTGATTCTCATCATAGTTTTATTTCCTAGCATTTAATCATCTCAGCACTGAATAAGGAACTCATTCGCTGTGTTCTGGAACTAGAACAGAGTAAGGACACATATTTTCAGCTCAAATAGAAAGAAGAAAAAGAAAGAAATAAATGTTCTAATGATAATTTTCCCCATATAGTAAAGTCACCCAGTAAACACTAATGAACAAAAAGTGAACAAATAGTAAGCAAGCCAATGCTAACTGAAAGTAGAGTTAGTGTTAAAGTTTCAATTCTTTTCTCTTATTTTATGAATCTGTATTAATGGTCTCATGATGTGTACTTTTAAGTTCTAAACAAGTGTGCATTTAAAACAATTTAAATTCCTAAGCTGGGGCCGGTGCTTTGGTGCAATGGGTTAAAGCCCAGCCTGACAGCTGGCGGATGGAAGATCTCTCTCTTTCTCTCCTCTCTCTCTAGAACTCTGTCTTTCAAATAAATAAATTTTTAAAAATTCCTAAGCTAATTTATTTTTTTAAAGATTTATTTTATTGGCCGGCGCCACGGCTCACTAGGCTAATCCTCCACCTTGCGGCGCCGACACACCAGGTTCTAGTCCTGGTCAGGGTGCCAGATTCTGTCCCAGTTGCCCCTCTTCCAGGCCAGCTCTCTGCTGTGGCCAGGGAGTGCAGTGGAGGATGGCCCAAGTGCTTGGGCTCTGCACCCCATGGGAGACCAGGATAAGTACCTGGCTTCTGCCATCAGATCAACGCGGTGCGCCGGCCACAGTGCACTGGCCGCGGCTGCCATTGGAGGGTGAACCAACGGCAAAAGGAAGACCTTTCTCTCTCTCTCTCTCTCTCACTGTCCACTCTTCCTGTCAAAAAAAAAAGGATCTATTTTATTTTATTTGAAAGGCAGAGTTAGAGAGAGAGAGAGAGAGAGAGAGAGGTCCTCCATCCGCTGTTCCACTCTGCACTGATCTGAAGCCAGGATCTAGGACTTTCTTCTGGGTCTCCCATGCAGATGCAGGGGCCCAAGGACTTGGGCCATCTTCTACTGCTTTTCCCAGGCCATAGCAGAGATCTGGATCAGAAGTGGAGCAGCCGGGACACAAACCGGCGCCCATTTGGGATGCCAGCACAGCAGGCGGCAGCCATACCCACTACACCACAGTGCGGGCCCCCAAGCTAATTTATTAACCATAGGATGGAATTAAATATATCAGCATTTTATGATGTTTTTAAAAATATTGATTGATTCACTGATTTGAGTGATAGAGAGAGAGGGAGATGTCTTCCATCCATTGGCTCACTCTCAATTGCCTGCAAAAGCCCAGGCTGAGCCAGGATCCTGGAACTCCATCTGGGTCTACCATGTGGGTGGCAGGTAACAAGTACTTGGGCCACCAGCCCCTGCATTCCCAGGCACATTAGCAGGAAACTGGATCAGAAGCAGAGTAGCTGAGACTTGAACTGGCATTCTGATAAGAGATGTAGATATTGCAAGTGGTAACTTAACCTGCGGAGCCCCCATGATATTTTTCAAAAGCCATGTGGCTTCCAGTTTCTGTACCACCAGGAGCATCCAATGGTCCCTTAGTGCCTTCTCTGCCAAATCATAGGATGCTTACTCAGAAAAATAACTTTTGGACGATTATTTGGCTGAAAATATTGCTTTCTCAGGACAACATTACAAAACAATACTAATTAAGCTTTTATTACTATTAGACTTGAAAACATCAATAATGAATACTGCAAATGTGCTTTCTCCCAAAACAGAACCAATTTATGATATGATCTCATCAACATTGTCAAGTAATGTTCCCCAAACTCCTTATAATTACTAATCTTTCTTTTTTTCACTTTTTTAAGATTTATTTTTTATTTATTTGAAAGAGTTACACAGAGAGAGGGAGAGACAGAAAGAGATATATTCTGTCTGCTGGTTCACTCCCCAAATATCCACAACAGCTGGGGTGGGCCAGGCTGAGGCCAGGAGCAGGAACCTCTTTTGAGTCTCCCACACAGGTGCAGGGGCCCAAGGACTTGGGCCATCTTCTACTGCTTTCCCAGGCCATAGCAAAGAGCTGGATCGGAAGTGGAGCAGATGGAACTCAAACCGGTGCCCAAATGGGATGCCGGCACTGCAGGCAGCAGCTTTACCCACTATGCCACAGTGCTGGCCCCTAGACTTTGTTTTCTAGCCTACTGAATTTTTTATCTTAAAAAACACAAGCTTCATATTGAAAATCACTGTGTTCTCTGATTCTTCTGTTTTCATAGAGTTTAATAGTAATATTACTCAAATTTTCTTTCTGATTCTTTCTTTGGTAGAACAAGCGTTTTTGTTCCATGACATTATATACCCTGTATTATCTGCTTCCTGCAGGGCCCATTTTTAATCTTTATTTTGATCTTTGTCTTTCATGCTGTGTTCTCTCCATAGATACCTGACATCCCTTGCTTATCAAGTTAAAGAAAGAAGGCCCGAGGACAGTTAATATGAGTTGGGTAGGTGTGGCTTCCCAGTCTAAGTCTCTTCTAAGTTTTCTTGATGGGAAATAACTGATTCATGTGGGTGTGCGGGCTGTGGTATGACAGAAGATGAAAATGCTTGGCTGTCTTTTCCACATGCAATGTTTCCTGAAGTCTCAGAGTGTGCAAGAAGTTAGGGGCTTGATTTGGAAGGTCTGAGTGAACTGTCCCTCAGTAGAACCTGAAAAACAAAATCTCGTTTGTAAGGGGACCAAAAAAAAATCCCTCTACTCCATCTCATTAAGACATCTGCCTGATTTTGATAGTGTTTGAAGTAAGAGACTGAAGAGATCATCTCTAAACCCATGAAATGAAGGATTCTCAGGGAATGAAGCTATCAGATTTCCAATTAAAGTCCTGAAAGGCCCAGGTGTAATGAATAGGGGTGAACCTGCTGTGGATTGAGCCTCTGTGAGAGGCCAGAGCCACGCCATGACAGGCTTCTCACAAGACAAAGGAACTGGCTAGGCCCAGGAGGCGCCTGGTAGGAGAAGATGAAACCTGACACCGGGCAGTCATTGGTCCCACAGGACCAGGTGGGGACAACCAATAAGGTGGGCTGTCCTTGGTCCAGCAGGGCCAGGGGAAGAAGGAATGCGGACATAATACCTGTTTGCCCGGGAACTATACAAACCATGGAAACAAAGAGAAGGGGGTCTTGGTCTCCCAACACTGCGTTGCACCGGAGGCCAGGGCCCCAGCATGCTGGACCTACAAATAAAGTCCCTTTGTTCTTTGCATTTCGGTGAGTTTCGCTGGTTCTTTCTATCTGGGCGATCTGGAACACAACACCTCATTAAAACTGGAACCCAGTCCTGATGCTGCTCAAGCTTTCACTGGGGTGAGATAAGATTCCTCAGCCCAAGTGAGATTGCAGAATGAAAAAACACCAATTCATGGTATAAGGCCACTATAACTTTGATAGGAAACCTTACAAGAATCTTGCAGTAACAGAAAATTCTTGTGCTATCTTTCTCGGGAACACAGAAGCAAAACAGGGGCAAGGAGCAGACATTTGGTGCAGAGGTTAAGATGCTACATGGGATGCCCATGTTCCGTGTTGGAGTGCCTGAGTTCAAGTCTTGGCTCTGTTTCCAATCTCAGCTTTTGGCTTATATGCATTTGGGGAGGCAGCAGGTGATGGCTCAAATATTTGGGTCCCTGTCACCCACGTGGAAGACTCAGATTGAGTTCCTGACTTTAGCCTGGCCCACCCTTGGCAGTTGGGGGCATTTGGAGAGTGAACTAGCAATTGGAGATCTTTGTCTGGCTGTCTCTTTCTGTCTCTAAGGGAAAAAGATAATAGTAAAACAAAACAGCAGTGAATAAAATGGATAATTTCTCATTATCAAGATGAATTTATTCTAGGAATTCAAAACATAAGAGAATCAATGTTATTGACCATATTAATACAACAAAGTAAATATTCATATGATCATTTCAATAGTTATCATATGATCATTTCAATAGTTATAAAATGGTATTTCATAATATTCAACATTATTTCATTATGAAGGTTTAGAACAAACTAGGAATAGCCAGAAAATTGTACTTGTAGGGGTTACAACATTTCCATTGCTAGCAATGTGAATAATTAAGACATTGAGTAATTTCTTTTTAAGAAACTTTTCTATTTAACATTGTACTAGGGGACGGCACTGCGGAGTAGTGGGTAAAGCCACTGCCTGCAGTGCCGACATCCCATATGGGTGCCAGTTTGAGTCCCAACTGCTCCACTTCCGATCCAGCTCTCTGCTATGGCCTGGGAAAGCAACAGAAGATGGCCCAAGTCCTTGGGCCCCTGCACCTGTGTGGGAGACCCGGAAGAAACTCCGGGCTTCGGATTCACATAGCTCCAGCCATTGCGGCCAATTGGGGAATGAACCAGCGGATGGAAGACCTCTCTCTCTTTCTGCATCTCCTTCTCTCTCTGTTTAACTCTTTCAAATAAATAAATCTTTAAAAAAAGAAAAACATTGTACTAGAGTCATAGTTAGTAAAATAAGAAAAATGTATATAAATTTAAATTACATAAACTTTAAAATTTTTATTATCTGCAGATGAAGTAATTTTGTACATAGGATACATAAAAGTCCAAAATTCATTTGAAGTACCAGTTGAAATTAGGAAGATCATTATATAGAAGGTTAATATGGGACCATCAACTGAATTTTTATGTACTGAAGCAAATTATTGAAAATTGAAATTCTAGGCCGGCGCCATGGCTCAATAGGCTAATCCTCTCCTGCGGCACTGGCACACCGGGTTCTAGTCCTGGTCGGGGCGCCGGATTCTGTCCCGGTTGCACCTCTTCCAGGCCAGCTCTCTGCTGTGGCCAGGGAGTGCAGTGGAGGATGGCCCAAGCCCTTGGGCCCTGCACCCACATGGGAGACCAGGAGAAGCACCTGGCTCCTGGCTTTGGATCAGCGTGAGGCACCGGCACACGGCGCTGGCCATGGTGGCCATTGGAGGGTGAACCAACGGCAAAGGAAGACCTTTCTCTCTATCTCTCTCTCTCTCACTGTCTACTCTGCCTGTCAAAAAGAAAAAAAAATTAAAAAAATAAAATTGAAATTCTAATAACACTTTCAGCAGCATCAAAGAACATCAAATTCCCAGAAATAAATGTTAAAAAAGATGTTATGGCAGGCAGCATAATGGCTTCTTAAAGATATCCTGGAACCTGTGAACCTAAACCTTACATGACAAAAGGGATTTGCAGATATTTTAACGTTAAGCACTTTGGATGCTTAACTTTGGATGGAGTCTTCTGGGCTATACAGGTGGGACAAATTTACCCAAATGGGTTCTTGTAGTTAGAGACTCTCTCCCAGCTATGGTTAAAGAACAATATGAAGATAGTAGCAGGGTCAGTGAGATGCTACATCGCTAGAGAAAGGAGGCCACAAGTCAAGGAATTCAGGTGGCTTCTAAAAGACAGAAACGGCACTGAAATGAACATGAATCGTCTCCTAAGACATCCTTGTCTTTATTCGACACCTTTTTTAAAATGAAGAGATCTAAGAAATGCCAGATGGGACCCATGCTGGGGCATAGCGGTAAAGCTCTACTTTTTTTTTTTTTTTTTTTTTTTTTTGACAGGCAGAGTTAGACAGCGAGAGCGAGAGAGACAGAGAAAGGTCTTCCTTCCGTTGGTTCACTCCCCAAATGGCTGCTACGGCTGGCACACTGTGCCGATCCGAAGCCAGGAGCCAGGTGCTTCTCCTGGTCTCCCATGTGGATGCAGGGCCCAAGGGCTTGGGCCATCCTCCACTGCACTCCCGGGCCACAGCAGAGAGCTGGCCTGGAAGAGGAGCGACCGGGACAGAATCCGGCGCCCAACAGTGACTAGAACCCGGGGTGCCGGCGCCGCAGGCGGAGGATTAGCCTACTGAGCCGCAGCGCCAGCCAACACCTTGTTTTTATTAGACCTATTTTGGACTTCTCACCTCTGGAACTTTCAAATAATACATTTGTGTTGTTTTAAGCCACACCGTTTGTGGTAACTTGTTACAGCATCAATAGAAATCTAATAAAGCAATATAGGAGTGCTTCTATAACAAATACCAAAAAACAGAGACAGGGCTTTGGACTTGGGCAGTGAGTACACGCTGGCAGAGTTTTGAGAACCATGAGAGAAAAAGCCCAGGTGGGTGCTGTGGTGTAGCTGGTAAAGCTGCCACCTGTGATGCCACCATCCCAGATGGGTGCTGGTTCACGTCCCGGCTGCTCCACTTCCAACCCGGTTCCCTGCTTTTGTGCCTAGGAAAGCAGCAGAAGATGGCCAAAGTCCTTGGGTCCCAGCACCCAAGTAGGAGATCTCCTGACTCCTGGCTTCAGCGTGGCCCAGCCTTGGCTGTTGTGGTCATTTAGGGAGAGAACTGCGTGTGTGTGTGTGTGTGTGTGTGTGTTGTGTCTTGCTCTCACTGTGTAGCTCTTTCAAATAAATAAATAAATATTTAGAAAAATGAAAAAGCCCAGATTGCCTTTAACAGCCTGTAGGTGGAAATAATGATTCTGTTACTGAGGACTCAGAAAGAAATTAGGAAAATGGTAGAGGAAATCTATAATGAGGGGCCGGCGCTGTGGCCTAGCGGGCAAGGCAGCCACCTGCAGCATTGGCATCCCATATGGGCGCCAGTTCAAGTCCCGACTGCTCCACTTCTGCTCCAGCTCTCTGCTGTGGCCTGGGAAAGCAGAAGATGGCCCAAGTCCTTGGGTCCCTGCACCCATGTGGGAGACCTGGAAGAAGCTCCTGATCAGCCCAACTCCGGCCTTTGTGGCCATTTGGGGGAGTGAGCCAGATGGAAGACCTCTCCATAACTTTGCATTCAAATAAATAAATCTGGAAAAAAAAAAAAAGATCTGACTGCTGCCCAGCCATGCACTTTCCCATTTAAAAAAAATCTATAATGAATATATAATATGGAATATATAAATCGTCATAAATTCAATGTTTATAGGAATATGAATGTTAAAGGAACTTGTAGGCATTCAGAAAGAAATGAAAGAATAATTATTGGAAAATAGAAAAAAAAAGAGAATTGAATTTTGAGCTGAATTTTGTCCCACAGTTATTTGCAAACAACAATTTATATGTTAGGGCTAGTGCTGTGGTGTAGCAGGAAAAGCCGCTGCCTGCGATGCTGGCATCCCATATGGGCACCAGTTTGGGTTTCAGCTGCTCCACTTCTGATCCAGCTCTCTGCTATGGCCTGAGAAAACCGTAGAAGATGGCCCAAATGCTTGGGCCCCTGCACCAATGTGGGAGACCCGGAAGAGGCTCCTGGCTCCTGGCTTCGAATAGGTACAGCTCCAGCTGCTGTGGCCATCTGGCAGTGGAACAGCGGATAGAGGATCTCTCTCTCTCTCTCTCCCTTTCAAATAAATAAATAAGTACATCTTTAAAAAATAATTTATATATTTTGAACTTGAATGCTTAGTTAAGCTTTTCAACCAAAGTGCTGAAGTTACAGCCTAGTTTCTTCTTGCTTTTCATCATAAAATGTGAGTAGAAAGAGAACAACTAAGTTAAGACCTATTGGCCAAAAATCAATAGGCATTTGATGATTTGGGAAATTCTTGGTTATTCTAGACTGCATCAAATACTAGAAGTTGGAGATTCTTGGGAAAGCATGCTCTGGAGAAAAATCCAAGGACAACCTTTGGCTAGTGCCTCAGAGAGAACAAAGGTCACAGTATTTAGTCACTCAGAGAACTTTTTTGTGAGTCATGGATCTCCCCAGCCATCTTAACCTAAGCCAGAATTAGAAATAGGATTATCTGGAAGAGACCTGTGGATGCAGCACTTGTTAAATGACTGAATCTCTATTATATACATCAGTGCTCAGAAGGTTCTTAATAATTTTATAGCCATAGAAACACTGCCAGGTTGGGCTAATAGGGAAAAAAATGAAATGAAAAAAGGTTATAGGACTCCTAAAATTTTATAGGCAGATCAAATACTCAACTGCAAACATATTTAAGCCTTTATTGAGAAGGAAGGATGACTCAGAGGGCAGAGTTGACAGCTCAGAGAATAAAATCCTGATCCCAAAGGGCAGAACTGTGAATCAGAGAGGATTATTCCCGGACTTACACCTAATACTGTTTTTCCAGCTTGATTTGCAATTGTTTGAGACAGGTGAATCCTTTTTTTCCCCCCATGTTCCTCCTTTTATTGAATAAGAATATCTATAACTGGTATCCAGGTCTGTACCACTTTGTGTTTGGGAACAAGATAACATCTTTTCCATTATCACAAATCCACAAGTGGAAAAGTTTGCCCCAGGATGGTAATACCCAAGGTCTCAACCAATTCTGAGTTAGATGATTGAGATAGGATTTTGGACTATAAGTTGCTGCTGCAATGGGTTGCAACTTTGGGGAATACTGGGTTAGAGGGAATATATTTTGCATGCAGGACAGAGATGAATCTTTGAGAACAGGAAGGGGACTGTGATAGGCTTGTGTGTGAGTAACCGAGGCCTCTGCTCTACTACCAGTGACAGCATATGGGTGGGCTTGGGTGTGGATCTGAGTGGTGACTTTCAGATGATGACAGTTCTAGCCAAGTACTTAATGGGCCATTATGAGAGATTCTGAACAAGAACCACCTGGCTAAGCTGCCAACAGATTTATGACCCTAAGAAACTACACAAGGTAATTAATATGTGTTGTTTTGTAAAGATTTATTTATTTACTTGAAAGGCAGAGTTACAGAGAGGTTGAGGGGGAGAGAGAGAGAGAGAGAGAGAGAGAATCTTCCATCTGCTAGTTCACTCCCCAAATAGCCACAATGGCTATAGCTGCACCAATCCGAAGCCAGGAGCCAGCAGCTAGGAACAAGGAGTGTCTCCAGGTCTCCCACATGGGTGCAGGGGCCCAAGGACCTGGGCCAACTTCTGCTGCTTTCCCAGGCCATAGCAGAGACCTGGATCGGAAGTGGAGCAGCTGGAACCCAAACTGGTGCCCATATGGGATGCCAGCACTGTAGGCATTTACCTGCTACACTACAGTGCTGACCTCAATAATTGTTAAGTCAAGAAATTTTAGGATAGCTTGGTATGTAGCTAAAGACAAATAATTTTACAATTTAATAATCTTATCTAAAAGTAATATAAGTAAAATCCAAGTGTCCATCACTGATGAATGAGTAAAAGATGTAGTATATAATACAATGAAATTCTATTCAATCACAAGAATGGATGAAATAGATATATGCAGCAACAAAGATCAACCTTGAATACATTGTGCTGAATGAAATGGACACCACAAACCACATGTTGTATGCTGTCATTTTATCTGAAATATCCAGGATAGACAAATCCATAGAGAAAGAAAGTAGGTTAGTGTTATCCAGGAACTAGAGAGGGGAATGGAGACTGACTGCTAGAAGGCATAGAATTTCTTTGGAGGGTGATAATACTGTTCTAGCATCAGAGGGAACACTTACACAATTTTGTGAACATACTCAAACCCACCAAATTGCCTTCTTTTCTAAAAGAATGAATTTTATCATATGTGGATGATAGCTCAATTTTATAAAGAAGAAATGAGATAAAAAGGAAGCAGGAGTCATTTGATAGATGCAAAAGCTAGAAGTGAGGATTTTGTTTAATGTTTTTTAAAGGATACAGAAAGTGAAACAATGTGGGATGGCAGTACATGAGAGCAAAAAAGGAGATGCTAAGAAAAATTGTTGAAGACAATATTTTCCTTCATGATATCTAATCAATGAAGACAAAATATCAAGTTACTTGAAATTTATTATTTACTTTTTATTGGCATTAATATTTGAACAACACCTTTTGAAACTTGAAGCACAAGGGCTATAGTTTTTTCTTTTTTATTTATTTATTTATTTATTTTTTTGACAGGCAGTGTGGACAGTGAGAGAGAGATAGAGAGAAAGGTCTTCCTTTGCCGTTGGTTCACCCTCCAATGGCCGCTGCGCTGCGGCCGGCGCACCGCGCTGATCCAATGGCAAGAGCCAGGTGCTTCTCCTGGTCTCCCATGGGGTGCAGGGCCCAAGGGCTTGGGCCATCCTCCACTGCACTCCCGGGCCACAGCAGAGAGCTGGCCTGGAAGAGGGGCAACCGGGACAGAATCCGGCACCCCGACCAGCACTAGAACCTGGTGTGCCGGCGCCACAGGCGGAGGATTAGCCTAGTGAGCCGCGGTGCCGGCATATAGTTTTATAAGTATTGGGGAGAGTTCCAAGCTCCTGGTGCCTGGCCCAGCCTAGTTGTTAGCATTTGGGGAGTGAGTCAGCTCATGAAAGATCTCTCTCCCTCTCTCTCCCCCTTTCAAAGAAAAAGAAAACAAATAAATTAATAAAAACTTAAAAGCAGTGCTTCTGATTTGAAGATGCATGTCCTGTGAATACTGTAGATTATGTTTAGCTGAGCTTTTATATTACAATATTCGAGATTTGTAGATTCTGGAGACCCTGGAGAAGTAGACTTTCCTGTGGAGAGCATTCTTGGCTGTCTTCTCGGGATGCTCTCCTCAGCGTTCCTCCCCAGTGTTTATATGATGATCATTCCCCCACACTTCCAAGAGACCGTGGTCAGAGCACCACATACACAAAGTGAAATCATCACAGGACATCTGGAATGCATATCAATAACATTTCTTGTCATCAAGGTTTTTTTTTTTTTTTTTTTTTTTTTTTTGACAGACAGAGTGGACAGTGAGAGAGAGAGACAGAGAGAAAGGTCTTCCTTTGCCATTGGTTCACCCTCCAATGGCCGCCGCCGCGGCCGGTGCACCACGCTGATCCGAAGGCAGGAGCCAGGTGCTTCTCCTGGTCTCTCATGGGGTGCAGGGCCCAAGCACTTGGGCCATCCTCCACTGCACTCCTGGGCCATAGCAGAGAGCTGGCCTGGAAGAGGGGCAACCGGGACAGAATCCGGCACCCCGACCGGGACTAGAACCTGGTGTGCCGGCGCCGCTAGAGGATTAGCCTATTGAGCTGCGGCGCCGGCTGTCATCAAGTTTTTTATGCAAACCTTTTTTGAATACCTTTGTGTTTCCTTATTTTACTTGTATTTGAGGTTCCTATTCTGAATATTGGGGTCTGATTTTGAGGGATGCCCCGTGAATAAGCCTCCTTCTTTTAAATTTTCATTCACAAAGATCTATTTTCAGTTCACTTGATACTCATAAGATTAATCCTACACTAAGGAAATAGTTCAACAAATAGATGGGGGGAAAAAAAACTGTTCCTCAACAGTAGAGACAGGGCTGTAAACAATCATCAAATCTTAAAATGTCAATTTAACTCCTATGCATTACATTTTAGGTACTCTATTAGTTACCACAGATCAGGAAAAACATATAGATCTTTGTAAAAATTAAGAATGGGAATAGGAGAGGAAGAGTGGGAGAGTGGGCAGGAGGGAAGGGAGAGTGGGAACTATCAGTATGTTCCTAAATCTGCGTATATGAAATACATGAATTTTGTGTACCTTAAATAAAATTTAAAAAAATTAATTCACTTATTTGAGTGGCAGAGAAAGATAGAGATAAAGAGTTTCTATCTGCTGATTAACTCCCTAACTGCTTACAATGACTCGGGCTGGGCCAGGACAAAGGTAGGAGCAGGGAACTCAATCGAAGTCTTCTCAGGTAGATAGCAAGGACTCAACTACTTGAGCCATCACCTGCTGCCATCTGGGATGTGCATTCGCAGGAATCTGAACTAGGAACAGAACTGGGACTGGAATCCAGACACTTCTATGTGGGATACAGGCCTCCTAACTGGTGATCCAAACCTTGAATGGAATGCCTGCCCCAGACAATGCCTCTTGAGGGTTGGTGTCAGATTGTGGTTCAGAGTAAGGACAAGAGAACAAAACCCCCACTGTTCTATCAACTAACCCTTGACCTCAAGTTTTCCAACATTACCTTTTCAGTGACTACTGTCGTGGTACTGGGGAATGCCCTTTGGGAAGTCACCTCTGCCCCTCACCTTCCTTCTTCTCTTTCATTTATTTGGGAGTCAGAGAGAGAGAGAGAGACAGAGAGACAAAGAGATAAAGAGAGAAGCAGACAGGCTTGCTTCAAGTCTTAACTGACATGTGCACAGTAAGAGTTACCTATATGTAAGCTCTCTATCATTTCTATGTCTAAGAATGGCAGCATCTAAGGGAATAATCTGAAAGCCTCTGCTCCAAAGCTTTGGAATATTTCTCATGTAGCTCTGCATTAAGATTCTGGGGCAGTGGGGCTTGGGGAAGATTAGACTGTGTATTTGCATATATATCTGTGCATATAACTTATACTTGATCCCTGCCTGTGGTGAGGAGTCACAGCAATAGATGTTAATCCAGGCCCACGGTAACAGAAGGCAGTAAACTGTGTGATATAAGCTAGAAATGTCTCCATTCCTCATTCCTTTATTCTCTCTCCCCCACGCCTCCTCACCCATAGCCCTCTTCCCTTCCTTGTGCATTTCCTTGATTATAATCTCTTACCTGTGCTAAATTATTTTCTCTGCTGAAGCTGGGAAATGAGGAATTGCTAAAAACGCAATATTGAAAACATGTTTAGTTAGTATGTTGTTATAACCAGGAAATTAAACTTTGAAGTTGTTGTTCTTTCTTGAAATTATTTTCCTTATTCTTAACTGCAGAAAAATGAGTGGTTTACTTTAAACATAGCCACGTTTGCCTGCAGAGAAAATTGCTTTGCTTTCTGAAGATTGAAAATCTGAAGGCACTTATATTAAAACATGTCATCCCATTTTAGTTTCTTACAGATTGCCATCAGAGAACACATACTCTATCTGTTCTCTTTTATTAAAAATTCTTCTTTGCACATTCAATTTTTTGGAATTTTAAAAGCAACCTAATGATTGAAGGTGCAGTATGAGAGTTTTATTCTTATGTCAATAGTATAATTTGTTGTATTTTCTAGACTCCAGTATATTCCTGTATGCTTGAGATTAGAGAGGGAAACCAGCTTTGAAGATGAAAAAGACATTATAAGGAAATGATATCACAACCTAAAGTGTTATTGGTTGGTTTTTAAATAGTACTAGGCTTTGAATTGTGACCTGCTGTTGTACTCCCAGTTCTTGTTCCATTATTGAAAACTGCACAGAAGTAGCTACATTGCCGCTAGACAAAAAAGTAACTGGAGGCAGTGATAAGTTATAAACACTGTGGTAACACAGCAGAGCACAAATTGGAAAACTCTAGTAGTACCATCACAGTGCTCTGTATGCATAAAGACAGGGCTTAGCAATCTAGCTCCAGGGAGAATTACAGAAAAACCGAAGTTCATTTGTTCCATCATTATTTTTTTGAGAGCTCTCTGGAGTAGTCAAACTTTAAATGAGGTAGAGAGTTAGAAGCAGAAATGAAAAAATTCAGTTCAATTATTGGTAAATTTATTATATTTTGGCAGACTTTCCTCTCAACTAATTACCCTAACTACATTCTAAATGCCCAGAACTATGCTAGGAACTAACCAAAAAGAAGAAAGTTGTGGACTCTTAGCAATTTAATAGAAGATTAAAATATGGTACAAGACTCTGTATCAGTGCATCCTAAAGTATTTGGGTTGTTTCTATTCTTGTTTTCATTGTTCTCAAATCTATTCTCCTTAAGGGAAGAGATGGTATCGAATTTATATTTACAATTCCAATACCAAACACTGGGCTTAACATACGATAAAAATTCCAGAAATGTACAAGGAGTCTTCAAAAAGTTCAGGGAAAATGCTTATGATGATGAATTTCAAAAAATGTTTGCTCCAAAACAAACTTTTCTTTTAATTATGTTTTTATGTTTTTCCATGAAAATTTTGAAGTCCACTCATATATTGAAAGAATTAAAACATTTTTCAAAGAAAATCTAAGGCAATATTGGAGCAAATAACTTGATTCCCAGGCATTGTGCCAACATTATGCAGAATTCCAATTTTCCTTTGGCTTTTTTATGTTGTAAATTTTAATACTAAGTTAGGGCTGGCGCTGCGGCTCACTAGGCTAATCCTCCGCCTAGCGGCACCGGCACACCAGGTTCTAGTCCCGGTCGGGGTGCCGGATTCTGTCCCGGTTGCCCCTCTTCCAGGCCAGCTCTCTGCTGTGGCCAGGGAGTGCAGTGGAGGATGGCCCAGGTGCTTGGGCCCTGCACCCCATGGGAGACCAGGAAAAGCACCTGGCTCCTGGCTCCTGCCATCGGATCAGCGCAGTGCGTCAGCCGCAGCGCGCCGGCTGCGGCGGCCATTAGAGGGTGAACCAATGGCAAAGGAAGACCTTTCTCTCTGTCTCTCTCTTTCACTGTCCACTCTGCCTGTCAAAATAAATAAATAAATAAATAAATAAATAAATAAATAAAAAAAAATACTAAGTTAGAATATCTATTACCAAATATTGGAATCTGTTACTGACTGTGATCATCATTATTCATTATCTGTAACATATCATTTTCTTTGCAACAGTTACTAAAGACTGGAAATCATAGAAATCACAAGAAATAGACTTATAACTCTCTAATCTCATAGCTGTCCTCCTGTGATAGCTTAATAATATGTTAATCATTTATGCTTTGGCCAAATACTGCCAAGTTCATGAACGTGGGCAGATTTATAAAAAGATTTTCTGCTTCCAAAGCCTCTACAGAAATCATGTTAAAGTTTAAAAATGTACTATGCTGCCTTCAACCCAGTTCAACATTAAAGTACATATCTAATGGAATGCTGTTAATGAAGTATGCCAGACCTTAGGTTGGTCCTTAGCTAGTGAATGTTGTAAAAGGTGGGTTTTTGTTTTGTTTCATCTCTTTGCACATACATTGCAGGTCCCAGAAAATGAGCAAAGCTTTGTAGGAGCTCAAATCCCCACAGCTGCCTAAGCACCTTCCACCAGGAGCCAGGGGCAAGCTGTGGGGACCTAGCAAAAGCTGACCAAGTTGGAGCTGATATTAGTTCCCAGAGCTAACACTCAGGATTTCAAGAAATAAGTTTCACCTCTCAACACGTTTTGCATGTTGTTCTGATTCCCAGACAAGCTCACTCTGAGGGAAGAGAGGATATATGCAGAGGACGTTGATAACAGATCACATACTGAAAGGTAGATGTGAATCCTGCTGGTCAAATTTCTTATTTTTCACCCTCACAAGGTCATTTCCTCTCCTGCTGCTTCCTTTAAAAAGTGTAAATATACTTCTTTTTAGCACAGCCAGGAAACCTGGGGCTAGGTAGTATCAACTCACTATCAGTCTCAACTATTGAGAAATGAAAGGCAGATCTATAATCCTTTGACTAAAATTCTTGTTGTCTTTATTTAATTATACCAAGGACAGATGCTTTGTGGAAGGATATAAAAGAGACTACTGGTTATGCCTTATTCTTTGTCTTCTTTTTCTTCTTTAGTGATAAACTCTATGGACAGAGGGAATAATAACGATATATCCTACTCCTGCATGCATCTGTCTAGATGTCGTGATTCAAATAATATAAAAATCAAATTTAAAATAAGATATTTATTAGACAATTAATAAATAAAAGTTATAGGATTTCTTTGATACACAAGTTTAACTTAAGATCTATTCTAAGCCTTGTGCTTAGCTGGGGAGGAAGTTCTCTGTATTCAACAGCTGGCAGAGGAGAAAACTTCCTTCTTCTCATAGAAGGTTTCAAAGGTGGGTGTTAGAGTTGTGAGTTAGCAAACTGTGGAAAGGGTATTTGGAAGAGGCAATGGTAACTTATTTACACTGGTCAGGGTTTGTTGAGTAAGGCAGTGAGGGTTCATCACTTTGTTGAAATGTTTTCTAACGAATGATGTGTACTGCTGTTTTATTACAGAAAATCACATGACTAAACCCTTGCCAATGGGTTCTAAGTAGCAGTGGTGTTTGCAGGAAAGGGGCTTGTCCTCTTTCTTTTCTGTGTGCTGCAAAGCAGCTGGTGAACAGAAAGTTAGAGGAAGCCTGGGCTCCCAGTACTGTGAAGCTAGAACACCATTCTTGGAATATCTATTTCTGGACTTCTCTTATGTAACTAAAGAGTCAATTTTATCTGGGGTAAGTCGGTTTTTGTTTGTTTGTTTGTTTTTGTTGCTTTTCACATGGTCAATTCTAATACTAACCAATATGAAGTTACTAATAATTTGGAGTCAGAATGGGAAAGATGTCATCTCTTTCAATTCAAACAATATCAGTTTGGATAATTACAAAAACATAGATGTTTAAAAATATGTATCTATTTGAGAGGCAAAGAGATAGAGACAGACAGACAAAGAGAGCCTTTCCCACTCACTAGTTCACTCCCCAAATGCCTGTGACAACCAGGCCTAGGAGCCATAAATTCAGTCCAGGTCTCCAAGTGAGTGGCAGGGACTCAACAATTTGAGCCATCACTGCTGCCTCCCTAGGTACACAAGGAGCTGGAATTGAGAGCTGGGAATGAACCTGGGGATGCAGGCATCCCAAGAAGCATTTTAACTGCTCTGCCAAGCACCTGCCAAAGATAGACTTTCTAGCTGCACAAATGTCAGCCAAATTCATATAGTCACTATTGGAAGAGAAAACCATACTGACACGTCAACTGGGTTGCAATAAGATTAAAGGAGATAACAATACCCGGAACGTAGTATAAACTCTAATTTTTCTTTCACTTCCATACCTTTGATATTTAAAAGAAATTTAAATGATTTTTCAGTAGAATAAATCACCAGTATTTGTTTGCCATCTGTGGAAATCCAGATTTTCTCTGAGTCTGGTTAAAGAGAATTACATTTCTATCTAAATGAATTTTTAAATGGTTTAATCCACTTTGGTGTCTGTTTTATATTTGTGTATGATTTTTTAAAAAGAAACTGAAAAAGGCATCCACTGAATTTATTTGAATAAATTAAAAAATATATTTGGTACATAACATTAAGGAATCTTGTTATATAATTTTCAGCAGGTTAAGAAACTGAGGGGGGCGGCCCTGTGGTACAGTGGGTTAAAGCCCTAGCCTGCAGTGCCAGCATTCCATATGGGTGCCGGTTTGAGTCCTGGCTGCTCCTATTCCAATCCAGCTCTCTGCTATCGCCTGGGAAAGCAGTAGAAGATGGCCCAAGTCCTTGGGCCCCTGCACCCACATGAGAGAGCCAGAAGAAGCTCCTAGCTACTGGCTTCGGATCAGCTCAGCTCTGGCCATTGCAGTCATTTGGGGGAGTGAACCAACAGAATGGAAGACCTCTCTCTCTCTCTGGCTCTACCTCTCTCTGTAACTCTGCCTTTCAAATAAATAAAATAAATCTTAAAAAAAATAACCTGAGAAAATAAACCTTTGCTTATATGAGGCATCTTCTGTGTGTGAAAGGATACAATCAATAGTGAAAAGGTAATTATTGAAGTGTGAAAAAATATTCGCAAATCATATAGCTGATAAGCAATTAATATCCAGAATATATGAAGAACTTCTACAACTCAGCAACAACCCAAACCCCAAATGACCCCATTTTAAAAGGGCAAATTGGTGCCAGTGTTTTGGTGTAGTGGGCTAAGATGCCACTTACCACGCTGGCAACCCATATCAGAGTTGCACTTCCAGTCCAGATCCCCTGGGAAAGCGGAAGGGAATGGACCAAATGTTTAGCCCCTGCCACCCACATGGGCAGCCTGGATGGACCTCAGACTCCAGGCTTCAGCCTGGATCAGCCCTGGCCATTGCAGTCATTTGGGGTTAGAAGATAAAGATCTCTATCCTACCTCACCCCTATCCTCCATTCCAACTTTCTGTCTCTTTCTCCCTCTATCATCCACTCTAACTTTCAAGTAAATAAACAAATCTTTTAAAAGGCGTGTGCGGGGAGGGGGGGACAGGAAGCAAAGAACTTGAATAGATATTTCTCCAAAGATGGCATATAAATCACCAGTAAGCATGCGAAAAAATGCTCAACATCACTTATCATTAAGGAAATGTCACTGAAAACCACAATGAGATACACCTTATACACGTTAGGGTGGCTGTTATAAAAAATAAATAAATAGAAAGTGTTGGAAAGTATTTGGAGAAATTGGAAATCTTCACTCTGTCGGTGGAAATATAAAATGGTACAATCACTGTGGAAAACAGTACAGTGGTTACTCAAAAATTAAAAATAGGATTACCATATGATCCTGCAATTATACCTCTGTTTATATACCCAAAAGAATGAAAGCAAGATCTCAGAGAGAGATTTACACATCCATGTTCATAGCAGTGTTATTCATAAAAGCTAAAAGGTAGAAGCAATCTAAATATCCATCCACAAATAAATGGGTAAACAAAATGAGGTCTACATATATAATGGAATATTATTCCATCATAAGGGAACTCTGAAAAGAGATTCAGGAGTTCTGGTCTGGACCTGCAAGTAACAAGCTAGAGGATTTTGAGAAAATTTATTAATTCATTGATTCTCATTCTTGTGGTCAAAAAGTAATCAGCAATCAAATCCAAATAATTTGTTACCAACAATAGATGAAGGGTCAGCATTTGCAAATATTTTGTTTAACAGTTATGCATCCATATCAGCTTTGAATTTCCTATACAATTGAATGGGAAGAAAAAATGCAAAGGGAGTGGGAGTAGTAACTGCTGGAGCAAAGCTGACCTAGTATTATGAATACCTGCTTGCCTCAGCTCCGTCCTGTGGAATTTCCTTGCAGTGGTCAACATCTGTGAACCAACTAGACCTTGCCTATGCTGAAAGCCTTTGAAAGTCAAAGGAGAGGCCGGCACCGCAGCTCAATAAGCTAATCTTCCGCCAGCACCCCGGGTTCTAGTCCCAGTTGGGGCGCCGGATTCTGTCCCGGTCGCTCCTCTTCCAGTCCAGCTCTCTGCTGTGGCCCGGGAGTGCAGTGGAGGATGGCCCAAGCCCTTGGGCCCTGCACCCGCATGGGAGACCAGGAGAAGCACCTGGCTCCTGGCTTTGGATCAGTGTGGTGCGCTGGCCGCAGTGGCGATTGGGGGGTGAACCAACAGTAAAGGAAGACCTTTCTCTCTGTCTCTCTCTCTCTCTCTCACTGTCCACTCTGCCTGTCCAAAAAAAAAAAAAAAATCAAAAAAGAGGCATCCATGCAGTGCACTGAATTCCTGTAACAATAGGATCTAAATTTTTAGTGTGGTAGAAGAAAAGTTTGAATTTGATTTAAAGAAAGAATATAATCATTAATAGTTTGAGCAGTATGATGTTGAAAGAAACAGAAGCCAAAAAGGCAGTGGAAACTATGATTCAGTAAAAACCAAGACAGAAGGAAAAGGCTAGCAGAGAAAAGTGGTTAGGTCAGTAGAGTGAGTGAGCCTCTATAATGATAAAATGTAAGGGTAGGGGGTAGGAACTCTGTGATTGAAAAGACTTCTGGACACCAAATTGCCTCCTAAAGGGTCTAACTGTATCTGAAGCCCTGTGAAGTCATCGTCTTTCTCAGTTCCCTTCCCTGATGTGAACCCTGGACTCCCTCTTGGAGGTATTCTCAGTACCTCACCTTTCCCCTGTGTGAAGAACAGAAAGCTGAACACAGAAATAAATGCTGATTTAATTGATCTCTTTGGACTCATTCACCTCAGCTGCAACATTCTGGGGTTGAGCCAGATGACCTTCCAAGCTCTTTCCAGCTGTAATTTTTATTTGGACACAAGCTCATATTGGGCAAAGTGGGTAGTTCACACAGCAGTATTCTAAGACTATGAAAGAAAGTGAGGTCACCATACACGGAAGGTTGCCAGGAAGGCACTGTGGAGGGTCACTGGCCTGCAAGCACAGCCAAGACCTCTAGCTGGTCCTCAGTCTGACAGACGCTCAGATGCAGTGTTCTGTGGCTGGCAGCTTGTTCAACCCCTTTGTGTGCTTGTCTCTACAAGTAAACAACTCTTCTAAAGACATGGGGCTTTTAAATTTTAAATACATGTTTAGTAGGCAGAAAAATAAGAGGAGAAAAGTTACAGACAGAGAGAAGAAGAGACAGAGAGAGGTCTTCCATCTGCTGGTTCATTCCCCAAATGGCAGGAATGGCTGGAGCTGGGTGGATCCAAAGCCAGGAGCCAGGAGCTTCATCTGGGTCTTCCATATAGGTACAGAGGCCCAACCACTTGGGTCATCTTCCACTGTTTTCTCAGGCCAATAGCAGGAAGCTGGATTAGAAGTGGAGCATCCAGGACTCCAACTGGTATCCATATGGGATGGCAGCACTGCAGATGGAGGCTTAATCTACTATGCTACAGCACTGGCCCTCAAAAATTAGATTAAAAAAAAAGCTTAAAAACCTATACCGTATTTTATGAGTATACCAAAATTGAATGAATTTTCAGTTTTAAAAGTTTCCTTCATTTTTAATATTTTAAATAATGCCTTGCAGCATACACTTATATATCTATCTCCATGTACATGTATGGTACTTTCTTTGGATGAGCCACTGAAAATGGATGTCTTGGGCTATTCAGTCCAGTATCACAGAATACCACAGGTCATGTGGCTTATAAACAATAAGAGTCTGAGATCAAGGTGCCCAGAGATTTGGTGCCTGGTGAGGCCTGCTCCTTGTTCATAGAAGCCACCTTCTTCCCTTCATCCTCACATAGTAAAAGGGGTAAGGGAGCCTTCTAGGCCTCTTTTATTAGGCTACAAATCCCATTCACGTCCTAACCACCTTCCAAACGGCCTACCTGTCAATACCGCCACCTTGGAGATCAGGATTCCATATGTGAATTTTGAGCTGGGGATGAAAGGATGGGGACAAAAATATTCAGCTCACAACTGCAGAATTATGAACATTTATAAAAAGCTTTAACACCCTTGCTAAGCTGTTCCACTGCAAAATTGTATCAATTTATGCTCCTACCAGAAGAAACTATAGAGACCTTACACCTAAGTCAATATTGAATATTGTCTTTTTTCCTCAAACTTTTGTCAAATTGGTGGGTGATATCATTTTAATACTTAATTTCCTTGATAATTACTGAAATGTGCTTATTTATAATTTGCACGTGGGGTGGGTGTTTGAGATAGCAGTTAAGACACAATTTGGGGGCCGGCACCGCGGCTCACTAGGCTAATCCTCCACCTTGCGGCACCGGCACACCGGGTTCTAGTCCCGGTTGGGGCACCGGATTCTGTCCCGGTTGCCCCTCTTCCAGGCCAGCTCTCTGCTGTGGCCAGGGAATGCAGTGGAGAATGGCCCAAGTGCTTGGGCCCTGCACCCCATGGGAGACCAGGATAAGTACCTGGCTCCTGCCATCGGATCAGCGCGGTGTGCTGGTCGCAGCGCGCCAGCCGTGGCGGCCATTGGAAGGTGAACCAACGGCAAAAAGAAGACCTTTCTCTCTGTCTCTCTCTCTCTCACTGTCCACTCTGCCTGTCAAAAAATAAAAAAAAAAAAATAAAAAAATAAAAAAGACACAATTTGGGGCCGGCACCGCAGCTCAATAGGCTAATCCTCCGCCTGTGGCGTCGGCACACAGAGTTCTAGTCCCGGTCGGGACTGCTGTGGCCCGGGAGTGCAGTGGAGGATGGCCCAAGTCCTTAGGCCCTGCACCCACATGGGAGACCGGGAGAAGCACCTGGCTCCTGGCTTCAGATCAGCGCGGTGTGCGGGCGGCATTGCACCAGCCGCAGAGGCCATTGAGAGGGGGAGGGGTGAACCAACGGAAAAAGGAAGACCTTTCTCTCTGTCTCTCTCTCTCTCTCTCTCACTGTCCACTCTGCCTGTCAAAAAAAAAAAAAGAAAGAAAATATGAAAGACACAATTTGGATGCCCACATTCCACATGGAATGCCTGGTTTCAGGCATGTCTTCTCTGCTTCTAATCCAGCTTCCTGCTAACACACAGGCTGGGAGGCAGCAGGTGATGGTTCAAGTAGTTGGGTCCTTCCCACCCATGTAGGAGACTGAGTTCCTGGTTTTAGCCCCTGTTGGAAGTCACTGCAAGCATTTAGGGAGTAAACCAACAGAAAGGGGTTTTCTTTCTCTCTCTCTTTCTCTCTCTCTTCTCTCTCTTCTCCCTCTCTTTCCCTCTCTCTTTCTCTCAGTCTGCCTCTCAAATACAAACATACATATATACATACATACATACCAAATATCTGGGGCCAGCGTTGCAGCACAGAGGAACAAACTTCAGTGCTCTGAGTCCCAGCTACTCCACTTCCAGTCCAGCTTCCTACTAATGCATCTGGAAAGGCAGCAGAAGGTGGCCTGATTGTTTGGGCTCCTGCCTCCCATGTGAGAGACCTGGATGGAGTCCCAGGCTCCTGGCATCTGCCTGGTCCAGCCCTAGCTGTTGTGGCCATTTGTGGAGTAAACAAGTGGAATGAAGATTCTCTCTCTCTCTCTCTCTGACTTTCAAATAAACAAATAAAAATGAACTCTGCTCTTGCAAAGCATCTGTTCAAAGCACTTATCTGTTTTTCTACTGTGATTACATTTTGTTGATTTATTAAGAATTCTCTCCTTATGAAGGATGTATCATTTGTAGAAGGGCAAAAACAATTGAGTCTTCCCTTTGGACAGAAGGGAAAGAGACAAGAGACTCCTCCCTCTTGTGTTCTTTCTTTTTTTTTTTTTAGAATTGTCCCTGAAAAAATATTAGTATTGATAAGTCTTCCCTCTGTTCCTTTAATATGCATGCAAACCTTTTAAAGGCAAGTTTCTTTCCAGCCTTACAATCCAGGAGTGTTTCTGTTTTAAAGCCTGGGATCCATCTCTATGTAATATAAACATTAAGGAAGATAGGGACTCTACCACTGGGGGAGCTTGTCCTAAGCTCTAACTATTATTTGTCATACAGTAAGAAAACTTTTTCTCTTCTTTCAGATGAAGGCAATTAGCTACCACAACAATTACTAGGTTACTGTTCAGCAAATGGTGTTGTCCGGCCTCCTACATAAGGGCAAATTAGCATGAATCCTGAAAACATGTATACGATGGATTGCATCTGCTCAGCTATATGAAAGATGAGACCCTACCTCTAAAGAAGATCAGATTCTGAGGTCCTGGAGATTATGACTTCAATAAATGAATTTGCAGGGAACAATATGCAACCCAGAGCCCACAGGAAAGCTCTCTGCCTGTGTACCATAACAATGTCAGGTACTTCATGAGCAGCAGCTGACAGCAGGTGGTCCTGATGCCAAAAGGAATAGGCATCTATGAGCAGGACAATCAGAAATATACTCAATTCAGATTTTATTTTTTAAAAGATTTGGGTTTTTTAAAATGTATTTGAAAGGCAGAGTTAGAGAGAGAGAGAGAGAGAGAGAGATCTTCCATCCACTGGTTCACTCCACAAATGACAATGGCCAGGGCTGGGTCAGGCTGAAGCCAGGAACCAAGAGCTTATCCAGGTCTCCCACATGGGTGCAGGGGTCCAAGGACTTGATCGCCTGCTTCTGCTTTCCCAGGAGCATTAGCAGGGAGCTGGATTGGAAGTGGAGCAGCCAGGACTCCAACTGGCACCCATATGGGATGCCGGCACTGCAGGCGGCAGCTTCACCCACTATGCCACAGTGCCGGCCCCTAGGTATCCAGTTCTTAACATGATTAATGTTAAACTTACATGACTGGGTTGATTTTTCTCATTTTGATGACAGATCACTCTTGAATTTGATTTACCAACACCAGACCAAGGAGGAATGGATTAACAATTCTATTGATAGATTTATTTTTTCTAAAGGCAGCTGTAAATAAAATAGAGGTTCTTATTGTAATCATAGCCCATTGCAAACTGCTTCAACAAAAACTCCATCAATTATACAGCACTTTGTTGTCTGTCCCTTGGCTGATCATCTGAATTACTAAAAAGCTGGTGTGCAGAATTATCCTGAGCTTGAATAGAAAGAGAAGAAGCTCTAGGAAGGCTAAATGCAATCCCCAGTACATTCAATCTACTTATAAGAGGGAGAGCATTGGAGAAAATGCTGATTCTCTCCCTCACCTCTCCCTTTTCCACCTACCCTTCTTCCTAATTTCGGATATCCCAGCAGGCATTTGGTGTAGAAGTTAAGTTGCTGCTCATGGTGCTCACAGTCCATCTAAAGAGTGGCTGGGTCTGAGTCATGCCTCAGCTTCTGATTCCAGCTTCTTGCTAAAGCACACCTGAGGCAGCAGGTGATGACCCAAGTGCTTGAGATCCTGACACCTATGTGGGAGGTCCACATGGAATTTTGATCTCCTTGTTTCAATCTGGCTGCAATGGGCATTTGGGTAATGAAACAGTTCATTTACTGTCAATCTGTCTCTGTCTTACAAATAAAATATTTTTATTTAAATTGAAGAGATCTACTCACAGCATAAAATACAGCAAATTGGGAAGAGAACAGGATTAGGAAAAAGTGAAAAATAATTAAGGGGCATATGGGATGCCATTAAAAATCTGAGTGGCAAAGATGTATGCTCATGCCAGCGCCAAGGCTCAATAGGTTAATCCTCCGCCTGCGGCGCCGGCACCCCGGGTTCTAGTCCTGGTCAGGGTGCCAGATTCTGTCCCGGTTGCCCCTCTTCCAGTCCAGCTCTCTGCTGTGTCCTGGGAGTGCAGTGGAGGATGGCCCAGGTCTTTGGGCCCTGCACCCGCATGGGAGACCAGGAGAAGCGCCTGGCTCTTGGCTTCAGATCAGCGCGGTGCGCTGGCCGCAGCGGCCATTGGGGGGTGAACCAACGGAAAAGGAAGACCTTTCTCTCTGTCTCTCTCTCTCACTGTCCACTCTGCCTCTCAAAAAAAAAAAAAAAAAAAAAGATGCGTGCTCATCTTCCTCCACTTTAAATACATGCACTCAAGATAATACCGTTATTTCATTGAAGTCTGACAGATCTAGTCTGGAATTCTACTTCTTTCATTTATAGACTTCAAATAGTCACTTTATTTCCCTTTTCCTGGGGATAAATAATGCCCACTGTGCAGAATTACTTTGACTGAAACATTCCGCCAGATATGGCATAACCAAAAAATGTCAAATCTGAATTCATGGTTCATTAGCAGGCAAGTAAGGAACGCTAAAAACAGAGGCAAAATAATGACAATAACTCTCTTATTGGTTAACAACTCCAACATAGGAGTCGGCTTAAGATCCCATGATCTGTTCATTCATTTGCACTGAATGTCTCAGCCAGCCCCTTAGTCAACTTTGCTCCCTGGTTGGCTGTCTGCTTCACTCCTGCCTCTCAATTTGGCACATGGTTGGTAGGAAACAGATAAACTGATAAAACCATTTGCTAAACTATGGAAAGACAACAGTGGTGTGCTCCTTTGGTTTGGTGGGCAAAAAGCTTAGTTTTATTCATGGATAGAATAGGAACAAATGGTGGGGGTAAGAGAGGAACCAGCTGAGTTATTCTATCCACAGAAACTGGAACAAGGACTTGTAAGAGCAATTTGCAAAGGTTCTTTTCCCTTGTTTCCAATGTAGAATTGTTAGGAAATTGACTATTAAAAAAGTTCTATAATGGATCAATAGTTAGTTAACTATTTGAATATTGTTGACAGAGGAAGAAAAGTGTAATACAACTTCAGTCACCAACCACACTGTGATTTCTTTAAAGAAAGTCTTGTTCTGCTAGTTCCACAGTTTCATGAGAAAGAGGACTGTGAGTGTGGGAGGTGATTATTTCACACTGTGTATGATTGCATGTGGATGCAGAAAGTGGGGAGGCTGTAAATTAAGATTCTGTCATTGCCTTCTCCTTAGGGGCCAAGCTGAATGGAGGAGTGGGAACAATTTGTGGGCACTGATATAGAAAATGAAGTCTCTAGAATAACCCAACATTATGCACTTTAAGTAGGACACAACGCACTTTCTCCAACACATTGTATTTTGTCTTGGAGTTTTGCTTCCCAATGAATTCTGCATAATATAACCTTTATATTTCATTTTTCCCCTGTAGGCAATTTATACTTTGCTGATTGCTGCATTGGCAATGGTCCTTCATCTTGGAAGCTTGTGCCAGGAGAAGTTGTTAATCTTTCTATCTTAAGTGTATCCCGTTCAAAAAAATGATGAGCTTATACCACGTTCAAAAGACTGTGTCATAATGGAAGATGCAGGGATGACTCAGACACAGTCCGAGTCTCCCGGAATCACAAGCATCTTTCCAGGGGCAGATGGTGCAGGGAGGAACTGTCAGGAGAGGCTGTTGAAGATAGTGATTTTTTAAAAAATTTATTTGACAGGTAGACTTATAGACAGTGAGAGAGAAAAACAGAGAGAAAGGTCTTCCTTCTGTTGGTTCACCCCACAAATGGCCACTACGGCCTGTGCTGCGCCAATCCAAAGCCAAGCCAGGTGCTTCTTCCTGGTCTCCCATGCAGGTGCAGGGGCCCAAGCACTTGGGCCATCCTCCACTGCCCTCCTGGGCCACAGCAGAGAGCTAGACTGGAAGAGGAGCAACCAGGACTAGAACCGGCGCCCATATGGGATGCCGGCGCCACAGGTGGAGGATTAACCAAGTGAGCCATGGCGCTGGCCCCGAAGATAGCGATATTTGAATAAAAATTTGGAGAGTGGGTAAATGAGACAGAGGAGTTGTGCTAAACTGAGGGTACAGCTTGAGCAAAAACCAAGCAAAAATTGCTCATAGAGGAAACATTTTAAGGTACATCATTCATGAATCGTTGTCAATAGCCTACCTGTCTATTTTACCAAATGCCCCTGCATAGTGGCAAGGCTGGAGGAAGATGTGGGCATGGAAGTCATTTGCTGTGTTCTCAAATATGAAAGAAAGGGAGAAGGATGGGATCTGGTGAGATGAGATGCACATAGAGTTTTCTGTTTGCTGTTTTCTTCTCAGTTACTTGACCTATTTTTATGACGCTTAAATAAAGAAAACAACAATTTTTCCCTCTACTACTTCTAAGCTGGGATCCTTGTAACAAGAGACAGATCTCTAAGAAAAAAGCCAAACAGGAGTTCATATGTACATGGGAGACATCCACAGAACAGAACTCTGGCTTATGTTGCGTCTTCACAAAGGACAACACAATTTTGAAGAAGCAAGAAGAAAAAAAGACTTTCACAAAATACGGGAAGGGAAATATCTGGTAGATAAAAGTTGGTTGGTAAAAGTTTATTGTGTAAATTCCTCTGATGCAGTCTCCAGGTTGATTAGAGCCTAACATCACCTCCAGTGATCAACCTTTGTCCTTCCTGGTAGAGAGGTGAGTGGGGAAGCCTTTGTAAATGTACACCCTGCTTTGAGGCAAATAAGGGAAGCAAACAGAGCTGTTCTTGATTTACTTTTTTCTGCTGCCTTCAGCTTAAGAAAATCTTTGTGCCAAAATGGGTATATTTTGGGATGGCATATTCCACTACCCTTCAATTGACGTCATATTTAAATTTTAATTTTTTCAAAAGATTACTTCAAGCATCCACAAAACAAAACAAAAATTTCAAGTGAGAATAACTGCCCTTATGTATAAAGCAACAAAATGCAACCAGCCTGATGTGTACAATTACAAGGCATTATGCAAATCGGAAACAGGTTCATTATTATTCTGTTCTCCAATAGAGCTAACCCTGAAGTCTTTTATAAAAAACACTTCTGCACAGGCCCGGCTCTGAAATAGACTATATATAGCAAGTGTCCGCATTGGTTGCTCTAGGTCTTAGGTCACCAGGGTGCCTCCTCTTTTTTAACAAATGAGGGTAGTGAATGTAAGAGTTAGTGAGATGTTCTCAGAGGAAAGGGCTCCTCTGCACCAGGAACATTCTTGAGACCATGTTACAAGACAGAACTACAAGGTGCAAGTCAGTGGCATGAAATGAGGAAGAAGAGGAAAGAAATGCTATCAGAGCTATCAGACTTTTCTTCTTGTAAAACTAAAATCTTGACTGCTCTGCACCACATTGGAAATATGTGTTTTCCTAGTGTGTAGTTCTCGAACCCAAATATGATGGTTATTGTCACCATGGGCTACTTGCCTGTCATTCACTGCCAGCAGTATTTATATGCAGAGGAGGGATTAGAAAAATTATACGCAAACATTTTAGACTCAAGTAAGAATAAGTCAGCCCATCTTTCTTTCATTTGCTCTATAGACAATATGTTCCATTTTCATTTTTTTTACTGACTTAAATTCAGATCAAACAGGTCAATAAATTTATAAATGCTATTTTCTAGTTTGGCTAACATCTCTGAGTACACATTTCAACCTTCCAGGCACAAGAATACACTACGTATCATAAGCCCTCAAAGATATCAGAGCCAGATGTGATGATGTTATGACCCATTATAAAAAATGATCAGGGGCTGGCATCCCAAATGGTTACTTGTTCAAGTCCTGGCTGCTCCACTTCCAATCCAGTTCCCTGCTAATGTGACTGAGAAAGCAGCAGAAGATGGTCCAAGTGCTCGTG
Source organism: Oryctolagus cuniculus (assembly GCF_051225735.1). Classification (NCBI taxonomy): domain Eukaryota; kingdom Metazoa; phylum Chordata; class Mammalia; order Lagomorpha; family Leporidae; genus Oryctolagus; species Oryctolagus cuniculus. The sequence continues at coordinate 53,026,220 of NC_142879.1, read as the reverse complement.
CCCCTGCAGCAGTATGTGAGAACTGGAAGAAGCTCCCGGCTCCTGACTTCAGCCTGGTCGAGTCCCAATATTGGGTAGTGAACCACCAGGTGGAAGATCTCTCTCTCTCTCTCTCTCTCTCTCTCTCTCTCCCCCTTCTCTCTGTAACTCTGCCTTTCAAGTAAATAAAATGAATCTTAAAAAAAGAGAAATGATTAACAGTCCCATTTATACCTTTTCTTACTAACAGTTTTCTTCAGAATCATTCTTTACTTAAAATTTTTCATATAAGTGAAAATTATTATAAATGAAGCAATGAAATTAGCAATAATAACCTTTTATCATATTCATCTGTCTTACACAGAGCTAAAAAGGGCTTTGAAATCAAGGCTATTAATCCAAATCTCCAACACACCCCACACTCATTTCACAGAGTGTTTAATGACCAGAGACAAAGGCCTGGCCCAGGCAACACTGAGCTTTTTTTTTTTTAGCAAAACTGGAAGTAGAGATGGACAAGTGGTCAAGCTAACATGAACTGAGGAGTCCACCAGAGGGATATCTGCTTAGATGAGTCTTTTCAGAATATTGTCCATGAGGAGTGGAGTGGTGAGGAAAGGGCCAGAAAGAGGTACATTTTACGATTATTTATTTACGTTAGAAAAGTGGAGAAAGAGAGAGAGAGAGAGAGAGAAAATCACAGAGAGAATGAGAATTTGAGAAACAGACATGGAGGCCCAATTTGCTGGTTCACTTGCCAAAATGACTGCAATGGTCAGGACTGGGCCAGGCTGAAGTCAGGAGCCGGGAAATCCATCTAAATTTTCAATGTGGATAGCTGGGACCCTGTTACTTGAACCACCACTGCTGCTTCCCAAGATCTGCATTAACAGAAAGCTGAAATCAAGAACCAAGAGCCAGGCACCAAATCCAGGCACTCCGATGTGGAACACCACCGTGTCCACTAGTCGCAATCACTAGGCCACATGCACACCCCTGTTATTATTATTTTTTAATGTGTGGGAGACACTGATCTTACTTAGTGGACAAAGAAAGAAAGAGAAAGGAGAAAGCCCTGAAGATTGGGAGCAGCAGCACAGTGAGAGAAACCCTAACTACAAAGGACAGCGGAAGACGTGGGTCAGGAGCACAGCAGAGGAGTCTGCACTGAAAGCCAGACATCGGCACCCCTGCCTTAGGAACAAAGAGGCAAGCATCCTGCTGAGTAGACTAGAACAGAAATAACACCTAAGGGCACTCAAGGTCAGCACTGGAAATAAAGACAGCAGCCAAGCCCAAAGCTGTGGTCCAAATCAGAGTCACAGGGTATCAGGAACTGCTAGGTAATGCGAAGAGCTGAAAGACGGAGGTGCTCAAAGCCATAAGAAACAGAAAGGGAAAAATACAGCAAAGCAAAAGCTATCAAGGAGTAAGGACTGGGACGATGCAAGTGGGAGCATGGAAAATGCTGCAAGCTGTGTCCCAGTAATTCCATCAAATAGTGTTTTCCTCAGAAGGAACTATAGTTTGTTTCAAGAGGATCAATTTATTGAGTACTTTATGCCAAACAACCCTAAGAAGTGCTTATAGGGCACTTAGGCATAAAACGGTTAGTTTGACTAGAGAAGCCCTGTTTTGAAATTACAGGTAGGTGATCAGAAATTCCACTGATAAATTTATTGTTACAAATATAGAAGCATTTTATTTCTCATTTGGCAATCATTTCTCATCTACATGTTCCCTTAGGCAAGAAGTGAAGTAGGGAAAGAGATATATGAAGTATTGGTCCACACACTTCTCCTTTTATTCTTAATGATTGTTATAATTTGTATCCAATAATATCACTCATTTTAATTATTTAAAAAAGTTAAATAAGTGGTTCTAAACTAGGAATAATTGTATTCTTCAGGGGATATTGGTCTGGAGACATTGGCAATTGTCACAACTGGAGGTTTCTATGAGGAGGCATCTAGTGGTCAGGGTCCAGGGATGCTTCTAAAACATCCTACAATAGGAGTGGGTATTTGACCCAGTGGTTAAGACACCACTTGGGATACTCCCACCCCATATCGAGTGCCTGGTTTGGGTCATGGCTCTACTTTTGATCTAGCTTCCAGCCAATGCATGGGAGGCAAGAGATGATCACTCAAGTACTTAAGTATCTGCTACCCACTTGGAGAGCAAGGTTGAATTCTGAACTACTGGCTGTGCCCTGGTCCAGATCCAGCTGTTGTGGGTACTTGAGTAGTGACTCAGCTGATGGAAGATTGTGTGTGTGTGTGTGTGTGTGTGTGTTTCTCTGCCTTTCAAATAAAGTGAAAATGAATTGAAACATTTTCAAACATCCTATAATAAATAGGATAGAACCTTACAACAATTATTAGGCCCAATATGTCAATAGTGCTGAAACTGACAAATCCAGGCTTCAAGGAATTAAAACAAGATGCTCACTTCTGAATGCATTTTATTCTTTTTTTTTACAAAAGAAAAATTTTACTATTCTGTCCCCCAAAAAATTGCAAAGTATATTTCAAAAATACTTGCAATAGAATATGGAATGATTTTAATGGCAATGAAATACAGTGAAACAGAAATTAAACAAACAAGAAATGCAATCTGTAGTTTGTTAGTATATAAAATATATGCTGGGCCCTTTGCTATACTTTCTACAATTATTTTACACATTTGCTTCTTATTTTTGTAGCACTATTTACCATAGCAATACTATTCTCACAGCCCAATCTCCAATCAGATCATAAGGTCAACTATTCCATTTGACATTTTAAAATATCAAATGGAGAGTTAGTAAAAATGTGAGAGTGGTTTCTTTTATTGCTGGTGTAATTATCATTAAGATAGCAATTGATTGTTCATCTACTAATCTAAGTATTATAGTTTAGATGTGTACAACCTGGTTAACTTATCTTTACCATAAGAGAAAACCATGAGAGATTTCTCTTTACTATTCTGTGTTTCTTGTGAGCTTAAATGCGCAACCCCCTTAATACATTAAGTAGTTTTTAAAATGGTATTCTTGGGTTTTGGAGAATAATATGGAGCAGACAATCAATAGAAGCTATGTGTGAAAGACTGATAACTCCACATTAAATCTTGAACTGTTCTGTAGCCTGCTACTTACAGGGCTAGAACCAAAACAATCTCTGAAAATCTAAAAGCCCAAGGCTCTGTTTCTTCCCATTGTACCCCCTGTACTACTTTGTCTAAAAAGCTTCTGCAGAAACGGTTACATATGATGCTGTGAACTACCCCCAGGGCTCTGCTGTGCCGTTGGGGCTGGGCCTAAGGAAAGAGGGAAAGCTGGCCCTCTGTTTTGGGTGCTCCCTTGTCTCTGGCTGCTTCCCCTGAGGATGCAGACCATAGTTCCACAGGACTCTAGCAGATTTTCCAGGACTGGTTTCTGAGTCCTTACTTTCATTTCCCAGTAGGGAAAGCAGAAACCAGTGCAAACAATGCATCTGACTCCTCTGCCTAGGAGTGCTGAGAGCAGGGACTGAGCTGATGCATCAAAGACTTTAGGTACCAGTAAGGCCAGTTCTGGAAGAGTGAGTTGAGCTAGTTCTGCCTTTGGGGCTTCCCACTGTTGTCCCTTACTCCTGTGCTTGAGCAACCCCATGCTCCCTAGAGTTGCACCACCACAGCACTCAGAGCGGCCCACTTCACTGGCCAGATGTTCCTCTTTGCTCTTCCCTCCTTGGGCCTATAGACATCAGTGAGGGCCGAGTTCATCAAACTGCATGCAGGATTATCTGGTAACCAGTTTTAGAGGGCTGAATTATAACAAGTTAACTCCTTTGGGGTGACAGAAATCTAACCCACAGTTGATTTGGAACAAGGATTTACAGAAAGAAGCTACTTCCAAATCACTCTACAGAAAATGCCCTGGGTATGAATTCAACAGGCAGCATATCCTGGGGGCTCCACATCATCAAACTACTTTCAGCAAATGAGGTTCCTAGTGACACACCATACTGAGCTCCAACATAATTAAAGCAGTTCCATAAAATGGTCAAAGATCTTGTCCATCTGGCTTCACCAGTTCACTCACAGTGAGTACCTCCAAGGATGTAGCCAAGAACTGCAAGCAACAAGCTCTAAGATGTCCAGACCTTAATCCCCATAATCTCAAAAGATTTTACATTACATGGCAAAGGGAAGTTAAGATTGCAGATATGATTAAGGTTGCTAATAGGCTGACCTTAAAACAGAGAGATTTATTCCAGATTATCCGGTGCGGCCAGTGTAACCACAGGATCCTCAGAACTGGAGGGAGTTGCAGTGATGTGATGTGAGATTCAATTTGGCATTACTGGCTTTGAGATGGAGGATTATAGGTCAAGAAATGTGGGAAGTTTTTAGAAATTGAAAAAGGCAAAAAAATGGAATTTCGTAGTTTCACAAACTCTTTAATATTATCCCAGCATAATCTGTTTCTGATTTCTGATCTTCAGAATTGCAAGATGACAAAGGTGTGTTTTTTTTTTTATTTTTTTGACAGGCTGAGTGGACAGTGAGAGAGAGAGACAGAGAGAAAGGTCTTCCTTTGCCGTTGGTTCACCCTCCAATGGCCGCCGCGGCCGGCACACTGAGCTGATCCGATGGCAGGAGCCAGTACTTATCCTGGTCTCCCATAGGGTGCAGGGCCCAAGGACTTGGGCCATCCTCCACTGCACTCCCGGGCCACAGCAGAGAGCTGGCCTGGAAGAGGGGCAACCAGGACAGAATCCGGCGCCCTGACCAGGACTAGAATCCAGTGTGCTGGCGCTGCAAGGTGGAGGATTAGCCTAGTGAGCCGCGGCACCGGCCAGGTGTGTTGTTTTAAGTCGCTAGTTTTGTGTTCATTTGTTACAGCAACCATTGGAAACAAATACATACAGGTGGAATTTGGAGCCAATGGTCCTGCCTGGGAACCACTGTGTCTGAAGCCCAGGGTCTATGAAGGACTCCACCAGCAGCCTATGACTTCACCTAAAAGCTCAGCCCTGTCTTCAGTGTCTACCTATGGGATAGAGGAAGCTCTTTCTCATCATTCAGAAATAATCTTGCAGACTTTGTGTCTCTGTTCACAAAGTCATCATCTTAGTTTAAGTCTTCTTCATCTTTGCATTAAATTATTTCCACATCTCCCTTACTGGCTTTCCTGCTTCTGCCTTTGCCCTTTTACTGCCAAGCTTTAACTTTAGAAGAGGTTCTTTTTCTACCTAAATCACTTCCCTACAGGTAACTGCCTTGAGAGATGTCCACTGACCAGAGGGAGGGGCAATGCTCCCAACAAAACCATCCTCTGCAGGCTCACTTCAAACAATAGAAGAGCCAAGAAGGAAAATGAAAGTCCATTTAGAAGATGTCATAATTCAAGTTTAACAAACTGAGAAATAAAACAAATTGAACTCTGCTTCTTTAGAAGTCCAGATTCAAATTTAGAATTCTCAGGCCTCTCAGAGTTCCATGCCAGAACATATCTGTATGGGGGAAGCTGGTGTCAAGCCCAAGTCCCTACCTGCATGCAACCCCCTTCTTCCTTGCTGTGTTTCATACTATGAGGAACCATGTCAACCTCAACTCTGAACTCTATCCAAACCCTCTGCCAACAGCCACCCCTTGACAACCTGCCATGCCCATGCATACACGTTAGTGGAATGACTTTGGTGGATAGAGGCCACTCAAGCTAGCAAAGCAGACTGAGGACAACTGGGGAAGGGGTTGTGGGTTTCTGTATATCCAAAATATGGTCTAGATGGTAGGGTAATGAGTTCAAAGGGGGCCCATGGCCTGCAAAATCTTCTCCCCATGAGAAGGAGTAACCACAGTGGGATATTCTAATGTGGGAACCAGGACAGGAACCCCCTTACAAGGGTGATGCTTCTACTTACTTTCGTTCAACTCTCCCAACCTCATGGTTAGCACTGAGTGATACGAAGGTGCTTCAGTTCTTGTACCTGATGCAGTGCTCTTCACCTGTGTGTTTTTGCTTGGATGACACTCATTATGTGATGGAAAACAACTATCTTTTTTGAACTACTATATTTTCTATTTTTTTGTGTCTCTAAGCTTTTGGAAACAGCAGGTTGTTGATTAATTTCTGGACTCTGATTTTGTGACATGCAAATGGAATACATTAATTAAAGAATTGAAGGTATCATGTTTACTTTTAACAATAGATAGAACATATCAGGCTGTCATGCAGAATATAATCCACTCAAGTGTCAGCTGCTCTCCCATCACACAGGAAGGTCTTAGAAAGTGGCACTAATAAGGACATGTAGTTCTGGAACAAGAACAGACATTCAGATCAGTGGAGTGGAATTATGCAGGAACAAAAGTTCCTCTCAGCATTGCAGTCTCAAGCAGCAACAGGGCCAGTGCGAAAGGTGCTGTCACTGCCTGGGGCCTGCGTGGAAGTGTCAGCCATATAGTTACCTAGAGACTGAATCTGAGGGAGACAGCTGGAGTCCAGCTGCTCCTTCTCATCAAGAGATCCTGTTTACAGTGCTCACCTTGGTTTATATGTAGGAAGGCAGCATTTCCTTAACTTCCAAGAAGCCTATCCTTTTCTCCAAGACTAATACACAAAACACTTAGAGCTCAATAAAGCAATAGCATTACTGCTGGTTTTTAAATGATGTGGATTCCAACATCCACTTTATTCACCTGCAGAAGAGCCCGGGTGTAGCATGCTGCTTACAACTCAGGCTGAGAACACAGCTTCTAGGAGAACTGATCATTAGGTTCCAAGGAAGTTAGTAGAACTTGAAAATTCATGATGTGTTTTGTAAGATATTAGGGAACACTGAGTGACTAGAAAGCTGGAAGAAGTATGTATTTACAATTTAGAAAGAATTACTGCTGGAGGAAACTGAAGTATTAACATTTGGACCTAGCTAAAGGGGTAATCATGGGAATGGAAAAGAAAGAGCTACATCTCTGAATTCAAATACTAACTTTACCACTTATTTGTACAAGCATGGATGTGTTTGAGAATTATGTTTTGAGTCACATAATTCTATGCTCTGAAATGGAAAAGCTAATTGTATAAGTACCGTAACTGATTACCGAAAAAAAAAAAGAACAAATAATTGCACACAAATTTAGGGCTTTCTTTAAAAAAAGAGAGAGAGAACAAAAATGGTTTGGACATATTTTGTCTGTTTTAGTTCTCTTTTCATTTCTTTAACTGAGAATTGGAGAAATAAAAGGTTTAATTCAGCTTACAGTTCAGGATCAAGTTGCCTCACAGCTCAGCATCTGTGGAGGCTGTCACGATGGGTGTGGAGGAGCAACCACACATTCACATGGTGATCCAGGAAGAAGAGAGAAAAAGATAGGCAGAACTTAAATAATAATCAGGGCCAGCGCTGTGGTGTAGTGGGTAGGGCTGCCGTCTACAGTGCCGGCATCCCAAGTGGGCTCCGGTTTGAGTCCTGGCTGCTCCACCTCCTGTCTAGCTCTCTGCTATGGCCTGGGAAAGCAGCAGAAGATGGCATAAGTCCTTGTGCCCCTACACCCAGGTGGGAGACCTGGAAGAAGCTCCTGGCTTCAGACTGGTGCAGTTCCAGCTGTTTCAGTTAATTGAGGCAGTGAATCAGTGGATGGAAGACCTCTCTTTCTGCTCTCTCTATGTAACTCTGACTTTGAAATAAATAAATAAATCCTTAAAATAATAATAATCAACCCTGTCCCAAGAATCCCCTCCTCACCGAGGGCATACCCTCCACCAAGAGACCCAAATACCTCCTACCAGACCCACCTCCCAGACACCATAATTAGATTAAGTCTCTATTCTTAATCTATCAACCCTGGCATGAATTTGGGGAGACAAATCCTACTGTACCCATAACATAACCCCATGTGGAAAGCTGCTGAAATCAATCCTTTTTGTTTATGGGAGATTCAGCAGTTCAAAGCATAAAACAAGCTGGATGAGAATGGGTGGCATTGACTCAAACATAGTCACTAGCTTGCAAAAGCCAATCTGGAGGAAGAGAGAATTGCCCACCTTGCACATTTTATTGGTTTCCTCTTATCTGGCAGCATTTACGGAATAAATCAAGTTCACATGTTACCTAGGCTCAAGAATCACTAAGGTGAGAGAAAAGCATTTTTTGGAATACCTGGCTCCTTGTTTTATCTTCAGGTGTTCTAGCATGCTGTTGCTCTGCAATGGCAGTATGATAAAGTTGATAAAAATGTGAATAATTCCTCACTATACCCTGAGAACATGCAATGCAGTCAGTACTGATAGCACCCACCTGAGCCATGCAACTTGATGTTGATGATCTGAGAGGGGAAAGTTTCTAAGCTTAGCAATTGCCACAAGCCATAGCAGCTCCATGGGCCTCGTTGAGGCTTATTCTTTCCATATTTGTTCCCTAAAGCCAAGTGTATTTAAACGTTTTGAAGCTTTCATCTCTGTTTCTCTGCCACAAGAAAATAGAAAGCTGCTCAGATACTCGGTGACTAGAATATTTGAGTTCCAGGATTAATACTTAGGAATACAGCCAGCCAGATTTGTCTCGCAGCTGGAGTTCCTCTCTTAATTTGCCTATTTATCCCCTCTGGGAACATTGGGAAATTGCCCCCCACTGGCTTTGTGACTTTAGAAAGTCACTTGACCTTTATAAATCTGTTTCTACATTTGCAGACTCATAATAATATTTAAATTGTGCGACTGCAATGAGGAGAGAAACTTTGCCTTTCAAATCATTGACACTGGGCCTGTTGTATAAATAGAAGACTTAACTATTAGTGTGGCCTTTGCTCTGAAGATATGTATTTTTTAAAAGGTTTAGTTATTTATTTGAAAGAAAGAGTTACAGAGAGGCAGAGGCAGAGAGAGAGAGAGAGAGAGAGAGAGAGAGAGAGAGAGAGAGAGAGAGAGATTGAGGTCTTCCATCCGCTGGTTCATTCCCCGAATAGCCGCAATGGCTGAAGCTGGGCCAATTCAAAGCCAGGAGCCAAGAGCTTCTTCTGGGTCTCCAATGTGGGTGCAGGGGCCCAAGGACTTGGGCCATCTTCTACTGCTTTCCCAGGCCATAGCAGAGAGCTAGATCGGAAGTGGAGCAGCTGGGACTTGAAGTGGTGCCCATATGGGATGCTGGCATTGCAGGCGGTGGCTTTACCTGCTATACCAGAGTGCTGGCCCCAGCAAATATATTTTTTATTGTTTTTGTTTTATGAATTGTGCTACAGCTTGCATAAAATAAAATGCACACATGTTCAAGTTGATGAAGTTTGATAATGATCAAGATCTGTATGACCACAACATAAAACATTATAATGTTTCCAGCACTCCTGAAATTTCCTTGTGCCCTTTTCTAAGTAAGTTCCCCAACCATGCAGTGGCATTCGTGCCCAAATTGTAGCAAATTTCTGGAGTCATCTAGCACACATTACATTTTTCCTGCCTTCGATGTTATGCAATACATTATATGTTGTCTACCCCTCTACATCTACTTTTATTCAAAATGTTTTTGAGACTGATCATCCAGTTTCTTATGTGGATGATGCAATGATATTAGATGATATTAGCAGATTTTTATTTGCTGAATAAGAATATAATGTTTTGCCATTTTCTTGTTGAGTTATTTACATTTTCAGGCTCATATGAATAAAATTGCTAATATTCTTTTTCAAATTGCTTTGTGAATATATGCTTCTTTTTTTTTTTGACAGGCAGAGTGGACAGAGAGAGAGAGAGAGAGAGAAAGGACTTCCTTTGCCATTGGTTCACCCTCCAATGGCTGCCACGGCCAGCGCACCGCACTGATCTGAAGCCAGGAGCCAGGTGCTTCTCCTGGTCTCCCAAGCGGGTGCAGGGCCCAAGGACTTGGGCCATCCTCCACTGCACTCCCTGGCCACAGCAGAGAGCTGGCCTGGAAGAGGAGCAACCAGGACAGAATCCGGTGCCCCGACCTGCACTAGAACCTGGTGTGCCGGCGCCGCAGGTGGAGGATTAGCCTATTGAGCCACGACGCCGACCGTGAATATATGCTTTCATAATTGGAAGCAAATAATTAAATTTGGAATTTATGGGTCATAGGGTTGGTGTATGTTTTACTTTGTATATATAATAGTTTTGTCAGGTAATTCGACTATTTTACACTCCCAACAACTGTTCACTTGTTCCACATCTTTGCCAACATTTGGGATTATCAGTCTCTTTATATCTTTTTATATTTTAGCCATTCCACTGTATGCAAAGTAGTATTTTGTTAGTGCTTACTTTGAATTTCCCTGACAGTGAATGATTTTGTGTATCTCTGGCTGTACTTACTGGCCATTAGAGCATCTTTGTGTAAGATCACTTTGGGATTTCTTTTTTAATTGAGCTGTTTGTTCATTTAACTCTTGATTTGGAGAAACTTAAAATCATATATATTAGGTAAATACATTGTGAATATTTTCAGAGCAGTGTTTGCCTTTTGACTGTCTTGATAACTTCTCAAGAGAAAAAAAATTGGGCCGGTGCCATGGCACAGTAGGTTAATCCTCCACCTGCAGCACCGTATCCCATATGGTTAATCCTCCGCCTGCGGCACCGCATCCCACACGGGCACTGGTTCTAGTCCCAGTTGCTCCTCTTCCAATCCAGCTCTTTGCTGTGGCCTGGAAAAGCAGTAGAAAATGGCCTAGTCCTTGGGCCCCTGCACCCACACGGGAGACCAGGAAGAAGCACCTGGCTCCTGGCCTCCAATAGGCGCAGCTCCAGCAGTTGCGGCCATTTGGGGAGTGAACCAGCAAATGGAAGACCTTTCTCTCTGTCTCTTCCTCTCACTGTCTATAACTCTACCTTTCAAATAAATAAATAATTTTTTTTAAAAAATGAGAAAAAAATTTAGTTAGCATATAACCCAGTTTATTTTTTTCTTTTGTGATTGGAGCTTCTTGTTTTCTTTGCATATATTCCTCTATGTTTTCCTATAGAAGATTTTTTAAATTTAAGCTTTTATATTTTATGGCTATGATCCATTACTTGATATACATGGACTGACAAAGGGTACGATGTTCCATTTTTTAAAAAACTGGGTATTTGGTTGCTCCAATACCTTCTGTTTAAAAAACACCCTCCCTTTTGAAGTGAACAGAAAGCAATTATTAGTACAGCTCCACATTTATTTCTAGACTCTATTCTTTTCTATTCATCTATTTGGTCTATGCCTACACAAAACTATACTTTCGCAATTACTATAGTTTTATGGTAAATCTTGAAACCAGATAGTGTGAGACAGATTTACCTCTTTTTTTTTTTTAAGACTTATTTATTTATTTGAAAGTCAGAGTTACACAGAGAGAAGGAGAGGTGGAGAGAGAGAGAGAGAGAGAGAGAGAGAGATCTTCTATCCACTGGCTCACTCCCCAGATGGCCGTAATGGCCAGAGCTGCGCCAATCCAAAGCCAGGAGCCAGGAGGGTCCTCTGGGTCTCCCATGTGGGTGCAGGGGTCCAAGGACCTGGGCCATCTTCTGCTTTCCCAGACTACAGCAGAGAGCTGGATCAGAAGTCGAGCAGCCAGTACTCGAACCAGCACCCACATGGCAGGCCGGCACTCAGATGGTGGCTTCACCCAGTTATGCCACAGCACTGGCCCCAGATTCACCTCTTTTCAGTCAATATGTTTGTATTTATTTTTTTTTCTTGCGTAATTGCACTGTCTATGACTTGTAGTATAATGTTGAACAGAAGTGATGAGTTGGCATCAAAAAACAAGAAAAAATCCCAACAGTGTAAGTTTGGCTGGTTTACCCAGCCTCTATGTGCCTCAGTTTTGTCATCTGTAAAATTGATGCTAACAATAATATTCTGTTCAAGGGGTCATTGCAAGGCTTAAATGAATCCACACATTGTTCATACCCATCAGCCAAAATTAGGAGGAATGTGTCAGAACTGGGTTCATTATTCCCTGCAGCAAGGGAAATGCGTACCATGGGGAACTAAGGAAAATTGTGGCATCTCAGTAAGGGAGTATGAGGGGCTGACACTGTGGCATGGCGGATGAAGCCATTGCATGCAGTGCTGACATCCCATGTGGGTGCCAGTTTGAGACCTGGCTGCTCCACTTCTGGTCCAGCTCTCTGCTATGGCCTGGGAGGGCAGTGCAGGATGGCCCAAGTCCTTGGGCCCCTGGGCCTGCATGGGAGACATGAAGGAAGCTCTGTTGCAGCCCTCTGGGGAGTGAACCACAGGATGGACGGCTTCTCTCTCTCTGCCTCTGCTTCTGCTTCTCTGTAACTCTGCCTTTCAAAGAAATAGATAAATCTTAAAAAACAGAAAAAAGAGTATGAGAAAGGGCTTATTAAAATATTTGAGCTTGCTGTGCTGGGTGATTTCGGGGAGGCTTTAAGGGAAATGGGCGATTGTCTAGAAGTCAACTTTTACAAAGCAGGGAAAATTTTATAAACTGAATTTTTAAAATACAGAGACTAAGGGAAAGAAGGCTCAAATTATAATTGATTTGTAAAAAGCAGTAGTCATGCCTATGACTTGGGAGAAAGGAACATTTGGTCATTTTTGCAGGTTGTGCTGTGTTCTTGTTTTTGTCCTTCTTCAAGCATGATTACACAAGAGTCTTGTTTCGTCTCATGGACTCGTGGCCACCGGGTGACTTCATCTGATGTTAGTGCCCTGTGTAATTGTTTATGATTAGCAAAAGAACATTCTAATGTTCCTGTGGATGCCTGGCCAGCTACCAGCTTATAATTATCAGAACAGTTTCTTCATGAAATTTAAGTTTTTAGAACAGAATATGGCACAATCTAGCTGATGTTCTATCTTTCATGTAGTTTGAGATGTTATGTTTTGCTTCCCCAGAGGTATGATGAGTATCTGGTAGACAGAGAAACACCTATGTCATCAGTTATGCTAGGCCTCCCTTGTAGCTCACGCAGACACTATTGTCCCTCCTGTAGGATGTACCATGGTTTTTCTTGGCTATGATTAAACCATTACCTTTTCCATTATCATTTCTATGAAAGATCCTTTATCTCAAATTACCCAAGTGGGAATTGTATAAAGATTATTAGATACATCTTTGCACATCATGGCAAAAATGAAAAAGCATTGACTGGGATAGAATTTTACCTATTGCTCTATTTCCCACATTATTGACTCTGTAGTAGACATCTAATTACCCATAGGTAATAGATAGAACAAAACAGGGAAACAAATACACCAATATGCTTAAATCTGAAAAAGCACAGAATTTCAAAACAATCTGGAAATTGGTGGGGCTTCTCATTCTCCCACATTTCATCTTTATAAAGGTACCAGGAGGTGCTGCCTGCATTACCTCTGTAGTCAGCTTCCCTTAAGGCTGTGACTCCTCTATCTTTACAAGAATTCCTTCTTCTGAGGCTCCCATCATTCAGATAATTTAATTTAAGATTCAGGTTAAGTCTTACTGGGATTTTTTTAAAAAAGATTTCTTTATTTGAAAGGCAGAGTTACAGAGAGGCAGAGGGAGAGAGAGAGAGAGAGAGAGAGAGAGAGAGAGAGAGGTCTTCCATCTGCTGGTTCACTCCTCGAATGGCCACAATGGCTGGAACCAGATCAGAAGTGGAGTAGCTGGGACTAGAGCTGGCACCCATATGGGATGCCAGTGCCACAGGCAGAGACTTAACACACTAAGCCACAGCACCAGCTCCCTAAAAGAACATTTTAAATTATTTTATTGGCTTTGAATTTTTTTTGAAAGGGGAGGCAGCCATCATCCATCTGCTGGTTCGTGCATCCATATGGGATGCTGGCACAGCAGGCAGCAGCTTTACCCACTGTGCCACACACCACTCCTTACAGGGATTTTTTTTTTTTTGACAGGCAGAGTGGACAGTGAGAGAGAGAGAGAGACAGAGAGAAAGGTCTTCCTTTACTGTTGGTTCACCCTCAAATGGCCTCTGCGGCTGGCGCGCTGCAGCCGGCCACCACGCTGATCCAAAGCCAGGAGCCAGGTACCTCCCCTGGTCTCCCATGCGGATGCAGGAGCCCAAGCACTTGGGCCATCCTCCACTGCACTTCCGGCCACAGCAGAGAGCTGGACTGGAAGAGGGGCAAGTGGAACAGAATCCGGCGCCCCGACCAGGACTAGAACCCAGGGTGCTGGCGCCGCAGGTGGAGGATTAGCCTATTGAGCCACGGCACCAGCCACAGGGATATTTTGATCACAGGTATATATTTAACCCTGGATGGTATGAATTGTATCTAGGGATAAACACACCTAATAAGACCTGGGCTTGGATTACTTTAAGTGCTTCTCAATGTTATAGTGTTGTCTCTTTCTGAAAATATGCATGATAATATTCAGAAGGCAAAATAAAAGAACATAAAATTCTACTTACCAGTAACACATAGATATTATATAACTACTATAAGTAAATTCTATTAAAGAACAGGAAGGGGGCCGGCACTGTGGCATAGCGGGTAAAGCTGCAGCCTGCAGTGCCAGCATCCCATATGGGCAGTGGTTCGAGTCCCAGCTCCTCCACTTCCAATCCGGCTCTCTGCTATGGTCTGGGCAAGCAGTAGAAGATGGTCCAAGTCCTTGGGCACCTGCACCGTGTGGGAGACCAGAAGAAGCTCCTGGCTCCTGGCTTCGGATTGGCGCAGCTCCGGCCTTTGCAGCCAATTGGGGAGTGAGCCAGTGGATGGAAGACCTCTCTATCTCTCTCTGCCTCTCCTTCTCTCTCTGTTTAACTCTGACTTTCAAATAAATAAATAAATAAATCTTAAAAAAAAAAAAAACAGGAAGAATGTTTATTACTATAAATGTATCTATACCCACCTTTCTATCTATGTAAAAATAAGAGAAAAGCATGTGTGATTATATATCTGTGGGGATGGACAGGTACCTAAACATTCTGCTGTAGAGTTCCCCCTGATGACTACTCCTCTCAGTGCCCTTGGTTTCCAGAATTCTTTGTGCAGACTTCTGTAAGAATAGCGAATGCCTGGGATGATAATGTCTTATTTACACGGTTAGCTGTGAACCTGTGAAGGCGGATAGCATCTCTTATTTATTTTAAGATCCACAAGGTACCCATAAGCAGCATAATAGATGCTTAAGAGCATTTGTTATTTAATGATTCAAGTCGATATCCATGTCACTCCCTCTGGTGGCAGCAGCTTTAAATTTCAGGAGCTTCTTTTAAGGGTTCCATCCATAACTTAATTTGTGAGATATTTTTGAGACCTAGTCACAAAATTATAGCTTTATGACAACCAATCTGAGAGGGAGAAAGTATAGACTACACTGATAGTTGTCTTTATTTATTTATTTATTTTTTTTTTTTTTGACAGGCAGAGTGGACAGTGAGAGAGAGAGACAGAGAGAAAGGTCTTCCTTTGCCGTTGGTTCACCCTCCAATGGCCGCCGCTGCAGCCGGCGCACCGCGCTGATCCGATGGCAGGAGCCAGGATCCAGGTGCTTTTCCTGGTCTCCCATGGGGTGCAGGGCCCAAGCACCTGGGCCATCCTCCACTGCACTCCCTGGCCATAGCAGAGAGCTGGCCTGGAAGAGGGGCAACCGGGACAGAATCCGGCGCCCTGACCGGGACTAGAACCCGGTGTGCCGGCGCCGCAAGGTGGAGGATTAGCCTATTGAGCC
The DNA here is from genome assembly GCF_051225735.1 of Oryctolagus cuniculus. Classification (NCBI taxonomy): domain Eukaryota; kingdom Metazoa; phylum Chordata; class Mammalia; order Lagomorpha; family Leporidae; genus Oryctolagus; species Oryctolagus cuniculus. The sequence continues at coordinate 53,010,629 of NC_142879.1, read as the reverse complement.
ACGGCGCCGGCCAGTTGTCTTTATTTATAATCTAGACATTTTTGCTCACATACTCCCCAAGGATTGTGAAAAACAGTGTATTTTTATATTGACATCTATATTTTTCATTTCATTTTATATAATCAAAAATTATGTTAGTTTAGCATTTTAAATAGTTTAAAATTTTTAATATTTAAAATATTTTGTATAAGTAAATTTATTATCATATAGTGTGAATCTAAACCCAATACAAAAATACTAAATAAAAATAATATGCTAAATTTACTTTTAAAATTATACCCAATAGAATATAAATACTTGCATTAAATAGCCAATGAATTCTAAATACCAGAGCAATCATATATCTTCCAACATACATAAATATGTGGAGATGTATTTTTTATGTACTGCTTTTAAATTGGTGTCCATAGACAATAACTGACAAAAATTTTCTTCTGTGTTCAAATCATAAATATTAGTACAATAGCAATCAAAATAATTTAATTACAATATACATTTTGACAATCACAAAATGGAAAACATGAATTTTTATTTTTAATTCCTTTTTAATTAGGTGGGCAGGGTTTTTTTTTAGTAGTAGTAGTTCAAATATCTGTTTATGAATGTTATACATTCCTAACGTGAGAGAGTGGTCACCATCAACTTCATTCATATTTTTCCTGTTTCCTACACAAACATTACGAAATAGAAAAGAGAAGATGGGAGGTCCGGCGCTGTGGCATAGTGGGTAAGGTCGCTGCCTTCAGTGCTGTTATCACATATGGGCACCGGTTCGAATCCCAGCTCCTCCACTTCCGATCCAGCTCTCTGCTATGGCCTGGGAAAGCAGTGGAAGATGGCCCAAGTCCTTGAGCCCCTGCACCCCTGTAGGAGACCCTGAAGAGACTCCTGGCTCCTGGCTTTGGATTGGCACAGCTTCAGCCGGTGTGGCCATCTGGAGAGTGAACCAGTAAATGAAAGTCCTCTCTCTCTCTCTCTCTCTGCCTTTCCTCTCTCTGTGTAACTCTGACTTTCATGTAGATAAGTAAGTCTTTTAAAAAAAATAAGAACATGGGTTTAGAAGGAGTTTTTTAAAAATAACAATATTACTTCTTTTCTAATATTCTCACTTGAATACCAAAAATCACAAATATTCTATCTTTTTTAATGATTAACTGACATTTTGATTCATTAAACCTATCAAGTTTCTTGTATGCAAAATATTAGAAATCAACAGCCTTTTTTTTTTTTTTTTTTTTTTTTTTTTTGACAGGCAGAGTGGATAGTGAGAGAGAGAGACAGAGAGAAAGGTCTTCCTTTTGCCATTGGTTCACCCTCCAATGGCCGCCACGGCTGGTGCGCTGTGGCCGGCGCACCGCTCTGATCGGAAGGCAGGAGCCAGGCGCTTCTCCTGGTCTCCCATGAGGTGCAGGGCCCAAGCACTTGGGCCATCCTCCACTGCACTCCCTGGCCACAGCAGAGAGCTGGCCTGGAAGAGGGGCAACCGGGAAAGAATCCGGCGCCCTGACCGGGACTAGAACCCGGTGTGCCTGCGCCGCTAGGTGGAGGATTAGCCTATTGAGCCACAGCTCCGGCCAGAAATCACCAGCCTTTTATTTCTGGACTTTGGAGACATACACATTCTTAGTCTCTAGTATTATATTGAATAAGATTTACCTTGTGTTACCAAATGACAACTACTTAGACATGCTATTCTTTCACTCAGGGACACTTACTGAGTCCTTTGTGGCAAAAAGTTTGGGAAAATATTTTCTTCAAAACAAAAGCTTCAGAATCACTTGTCTGAATTTATGAAAAAGTGTTGACGTATAACCTAATTGCTAACTCCAATTCTCATTTTCTAATCAGCAAAAACAAAATAATTTTTTTTCAGAAAAAAGTCCTTTCCTTTTCAATAAACACCATGTGCATTCCTACCCCAGCCATCTTAGTTCTGAATTCTAATTCAATGATAGATGATGATAGAAAGATGATAGATAGATGAGAGATAAATAGACAGATAGGTGATAGATGGATGATAGATGGATAGATGATAGCGAGATAGATAGCTGACTACATCCTTGTCTCTACAGAATTGAACACTCCTGCCTTCAAAATTCATTTCAGGTGTTTCTCTTTGCTTTGCTTTCAAAGACACTTCCTGAATAGCAATAATTTTTTCTACAAGAACAGAGAATAGAAGAGGCAAAGACATGCAAAATAGTGAAATCTCTGGGGTTCCACTTAACACTATAGCTATATTCAAAACATTGACAACTCTCATTTCTAATACCATGCTTTGCCCTTACTATACACACAATATATGGAAAGTCTAGAAGTCCCATCAGCATGATTCTGCTTGAGTAGAAGACTACTGAAGCTTTATGAATCATTATTTTAACTATGCGTGGCCAGAGCCACGCCATGACAGGCTTCTCACAAGACAAAGGAACTGGCTAGGCCCAGGATGCGCCTGGTAGGAGAAGATGAAACCTGACACCGGGCAGTCCTTGGTCCAGCAGAGCCAGGTGGGGGCAACCAATGGCGGGGGGGGGGGGGTGGTCGATGTATGGCCATATGAGGAAAGAAGGAATGGAGACATAACACTTGTTTGCCTGGGAACTATACAAACCCCAGAAACAAAGAAAGGGGGTCTTGGTCTCCCACCACTGCATTGCACGGGAGGCCAGGGTCCCAGCATGCTGGACCTACAAATAAAGTCCCTTTGTTCTTTGCATTTCGGTGAGTCTCGCTGGTTCTTTCTATCTGGGCAATCCGGAACACAACATAACCTGTCTCTTTGTACTTGGAGATTTTTGTATTCCCTAGGTAACACACCATAGTCAAGTTCAGGGTTGGTTATAGGCATGCAGTTCTTTCACAAATTGAAGAGAAGACAATTTTAAAACAGAAGTGGTAAAAGAAAACTGGAATTACGTTCTCATCTTGGTTGCTTTATAGGCAACCTACTTTTAGAGCAGATAACCAAATGGAAGTTAACAAACTGGAGAATGATTTCTAAGACTTTCTTGGAAATTCATGTTCCGCCCCAACCCCAATTATGCTTAGCCATGGTTGAAAACTTTTAGCCCCCTCTCAACATCCTTTCTTTTCTTTACTATTTTTTTAAAACTTTTATTTAGTAAATATAATTTTCCAAAGTACAATTTATGGATTACAATGGCTTTTTCTCCCCCATAATTTCCCTCTCACCCACACCCCTCCCATCTCCAACTCCCTCTCCCATTCCATTCACATCAAGATTCATTTTCAATTATCTTATATACAGAAGATCAATTTAGTATATATTAAGTAAGAGTTCATCAGTTTGCACCCACACAGAACACAAAGTGTAAAATACTGTTTGAGTACTAGTTATAGCATTAATTCACATTGGACAACATATTAAGATCAGAGATCCCACATAAGGAGTAAGTACACAGTGACTCCTGTTGTTGACTTAACAATTTGACACTCTTGCTTATGGCATCAGAAATCTCCCTAGGCTCTTGTCATGAGTTTCTAACGCTATGGAAGCCTCTTGAATTCACTGACGTCGATCTTATTTAGACAAGGTCATAGTCAAAATCTAAATTGGAATTTCTCTCCTCCCTTCAGAAAATGGTACCTCCTTCTTTGATGGCCCCATTTTTTCCACTGGGATCTCACTTTCAGAGACCTTTCATTTAGGTCCTCTTTTTTTTTTTTTTTTTGTTTTGTTTTGTTTTGTTTTCCCCCAGAGTGTCTTGGCTTTCCATGCCTAAAATACTCTCATGGGCTCTTCAGCCAGATCCGAGTGCCTTAAGGGCTGATTCTGAGGCCAGAGTGCTATTTAGGACATCTGCCATTCTATGAGTCTACTGTGTATCCCACTTCCCATGTTGGATCGTTCTCTCCCTTTTTGATTCTATCAGTTAGTATTCGCAGACACTAGTCTTGTTTGTGTGATCCCTTTGACTCTTAGACCTATCAGTGTGATCAGTTGTGAACTGAAATTGATCACTTGGACTAGTGAGATGGCATTGGTACATGCCATCTTGATGGGATTGTATTGGAATCCCCTGGCACATTTCTAACTCCACCATTTGGGGCAAGTCCTATTGAGCATGTCCCAAATTGCACATCTCCTCCCTCTCTTATTCCCACTCTTATATTTAACAGGGATCACTTTTCAGTTAAATTTCAACACCTAAGAATAAATGTGTGTTGATTACAGAGTTCAACCAATAGTATTATAGAACAAAAAAAAATACTAAAGGGATAAAGTATTAAATTGTACATCAACAGTCAGGACAAGGGCTGATCAAGTCACTGTTTCTCATAGTGTCCTTTCACTCCAACAGGTTTCCTTTTTTGTGGTTGGTTAGTTGTCACCGATCAGGGAGAACATATGATATTTGTCCCTTTGTGACTGGCTTAATTCACTCAGCATAATGTTTTCCAGATTCCTCCATTTTGTTGCAAATGACTGGATTTCATTGTTTCTTTTCTTTACTATTACTAATCCCAATCTTTATTTGGTATTATTCTGGTTTTGTGCACAGTGAAAACATTCACCTTGCCAAACAGCCTTGAGTTATGACCCGGTTATTGCCAAATAAATCTAAATTGAGTTTCTGGGGGGCCAGGAGCTGTCTTTTTGTCTGATAAAATGGGACCAAATCAGAGGTACACTCTCTAGTTTTTTTTTTTTTTTTTCATTCTTTCCTGCTTTATCTTCAAATGCAAATACAACCTCAGGAACTGAAGCAGCCATCTCTTAACCAGGGAAACAAAAGCCAAGTGTTTGAAAGGGACATAAGAAGCCTAGATCTTTGCTAACCAACTAGGGTAGCTGCAACAGCCTTAGGCTGCCAACATCTGAATTTTGCTATGTGAAAAAATAAGCCCTCCTTGTTCAAGCCCTCCTTGTTGGATTTTTAAAAAATTCTTGGCTCTAAATTCTAAGTGAAATAAGATGATTTTTCTCTTATTTGTGCCTTAGGGACCATATGATTCATGTTTCTAACTTCAAAGATTTTTGTTAAATGCTGTAGGGGATGCTAATCGACTGCTATAAAATCATGCTAAAATATTCTTATAGGCATTAGTTTTTCTAACTCTAAATAAGGAAAACCTACAAAATAAATGTTTTGAACATCAACAACAATATCACTATCTTTTTTGTAGGCATTGCATCTTTGTAAATTTTGTCCTAAATAGTGAGCAGTCAGTAAATATTTTCCCCAACAAATGACTCTAAATAGCTCAACTCCAATCTTATTTTTTTACTTGACAATAAGGAATTCTAATAAATCCTTGAGAATGGTGTGAAAAACTATACATTGAATTCTAACAGTTCAAGAATCAGTTATAAATTATAACTGGGACATTGGAAATAAGATACAATGTAATTTCATATTTGAGCAAATAGGGAAACATAACCTGAAATGAAAATGACTTGAGACTTAAAGCATTTATGAAAATTTACCAGGGAATTTTTCATCTCATGTTTTCCAAAATGATAAATTCTCTAAAAATTTGAAATGAATCATAATAATTATTAGCTGAGGAAATGGCCAGATATGGGAGAATTTAAAAAATGAGACAAAAATGACACGTCCAGGTGTTACAGAAATCCGAGGTGGGAAGACTCCCTTTGTTCAAACAGGCACCAGAGTCAGTGGAGGACTGAGGTAGTTTATTACACCAGCGGGCTTAGCTGGAATCATGTCCCTAGAACTGAGTGACAATCGCCAAGTTTCTTACAATATTTATAGGTTCATCAGCATCACACCTTAGCTGTTACAGCATTGGTGGGTTTAAATTGCAGCCTACATGACTTAGGACCACACTTCCAATGGTCAGTGGGCCTGGTATGTTTGTAGAAGAGGCACCAGGGGCAGATTTATTAGGACAGATGTATGACTGGAGTTTACAGAAGCAGAACTTGGGACTTCTTCCCTCCCTGGACAAGATAACAGCGGGCAGCTGCTTCACTAGTTAATTGTGAGCAGCCACTTTCCAAGGTCTGTGTTGGGAGGAGGAGTCTGCTTCTCTTTCTTTGTCTCTGGTTGTGGCCCTATTTCCTCTACACAGGTATTCAATGATAATAATGATTTCCCTAAGAATTTTAGATGCGCTATGTCATATTATCATTTCCACCACCCTACATATGAATAATATTATTTTCTTCATTTTAAGACAAGGAAATGGACTGTTATCTAAATTAAGTAAATTGCCCAAGTTCACACAAGTAATAAGTGACGAAGCGGGATTAAAACAAGAGCAGCTGGGGCCAGCATTGCAGCGCATCAGGTTCAGCTGCTGCTTGCGACACCAGCTTCCCATAGGAGCGCCAGTTCAAGTCCCAACTGCTTCACTTTTGATCCAGACCCTGGTAATCCATCTGGGAAAGCAAAGGAAGACGGCCCAGGTAGTTAGGCCCCTGCTACCCCTGTGGGATAACTGATGGAGTTCCAGGTTCCTGGCTTTGGCCTGGATCAGCCCCAGCCATTGCTGACATTGGGGAGTGAATCAGCAGGTGGAAGATATTTCTCTCCCCCTCCTTTCTCTGGAACACTGCCTTTCAAGTAAATAAAATAAATCTTAAACAAACAAAAACAAAAACAAACAAAAAAAAAACCCAGAGAGGCCAAGTTCACTGAAGGTCTGTACAACTCACCTCCTCCTTCCAGAGATGACAATTTTCAACACTGGCTGCAACATAAAGAAAACAGCCTGAACACTAGACAAGGCAGGCAGTGTCTGGAGGGAAGTAGCATTTGGAGGAAGGACCCTGCAGGGGATTAGGTTCCCATTTTTGATGGCTTTTAGCCTAATGGCAGCCTTCAGTTTACAATGCCCTGGATAGTTAAAAGCCAAATATAAACTCACATTTTTCTGACTTGAAAAACACTGCAACAGAGTTCAGGACAATCATATCTACTGGCAAGTGAGGACAAAGTTCTGGAAAGTAAAGGGCAGACAGAAGCACTGATATACACAATTTATCTAAGAGTCTTGTTGGCCCTTGAATGCACATGTAGGAGTCAGGCTTCCTTCAACTAAGGAGAAAAGAACTGAAGGAAGAGTTGGGCTGCACCTAATTTGTAACTTGAATCCAACCAAGTTAATTGCCTATGAAAATAATAACAACAAAACACTGGGGGGAATACAGTAGAATACAGGGTGGGCCAGTATTGTGGCACAGTGAGTTAAGCCATCACCCTTTGGAGTCCCAGCTGCTCCACTTTTTTTTTTTTTTTTTTTTTTTTTTTTTTTTTTTTTTTTTTTGGCAGGCAGAGTTAGACAGAGAGAGAGAGAGAGAGAGAGAGAGAGAGAGAGAGAAAGGTCTTCCCTCCATTGGTTCACCGCTCAAATGGCTGCCACGGCCGGCGCGCTGCACTGATCCAAAGCCAGGCAGCTGCTCCACTTTTAATCCAGCTGCCTGCTGATGGACCTGGGAAAGCAATGGAAGGTATTCCGAGTGCTTAGACCCCTACCATCCATGTGGGAGACCCAGATGGAGTTCCAGGCTCCTGGCTTCGGCCTGGCCCAGCTCTGGCCATTGAGACTGTTTGGGGAGTGAACCACCATGTGGGAGATTTTTCTGTGTGTGTGTGTGTGTGTGTGTCTTTGTAACTTTACATTTTAAATGAGTAAATAAATTTAACACATACACACACACACACTATAGGGCCTCCACAATATAACATTTATAATGTTCAGGATATAAATCAAAATTCTTCACCTAGGAAGAATTAGGAAAATGTACCTCTTCACACTCTAAAGAAAAGTTCTACCACAGTTCTACCACAAATATGGGATTCACATCTACATATATATATATATATGACCTCACCAAGTTAAATACTTGCATACTAGATAAAAACATGGAAGAGTTAATTAGTACATCCATCAAAATTTCTCTCAGTGCCAGGAGATTTTACTGTCCGCCAATTTCCAATCTTATTTTACCTATACAAGTACTAGATTGATGTCAAGGTCAATTGCTTAATGAGGAACATTGATTTGCTCCTATGTAAGGTCTAATATAGTTCGCAATCAAGGGCTTCCCACTCTGTCTGCTCAATAATACCTCTCCTCAGTTTATTGCATAAAAAAGCAAAGAGTCCCCCAAGAAGGAGCTCATTCAGAAAAAGAGTTTGTACCCAGCTATGGCCATAATTGCAGCCTTGGGAAGAAGAGGCTCCAAGTTCAGCTGACCACTAAACTGTGGCTTTGCCTCCCCTCTGTGTGCTGTCCTCTGACTTATAGAGAGAGAGGTAGCAATAAAAACTTACATTTTCCCATCAAAAGTTCTTTAAGACATTTATTTTTCAACCAAGCAGTTTTTCCTACTGTCAAGCATCCTTTCCTCTCTTTTTCTGATAGCAGTGTGTTCTCTCTTTTGTTGAATTCTTCCTGCTTCATATTTTGAGACACTCAATCCCAACATCTTACCTCCTGGAGTGATTTGCCCAAGGGAAAATACTTGACCCAAAGTAGATCAAATCATCCGTGTGGTGATTTTTTTTATTTGATTATTTAAAGAGAAGTAGTATCTCTTCTCTGAAGTTGCTAAGTGAGCATGACACAAGCCTAAGACAATTGCAGGTCATTTCTCATCACACTCATCACAATGCCCAAGAAGATCTGTCCATAGTAAGTGGGAAAGAGGCCAAAAGAGAGAGCAAAATGCAGAGCTTTGAAATGGGCAGAGATGAATATCAACTTAGGAGAGTAGAGAGAAAAGGGGAGAGAATGAGGAGAAACTTATTCTAAAATTGGTGAGCATTTGAAGATTCTAAAATTGGACAGCTACATATGATCCAATGCATTCTCATTTTCTAGAGTCTAGGGAGTTGTTGAACAGAAAGTAACATAAAGGTGAAGGAAAGATATTTTTCCTTTTATACTAGGAAATATTGGCCGCATGGAATCTCTATAGAATATGGCCGCCAATAGAGCCTTGAGTGTCTTGGCACACAAACAACATCCTTAGGGGGACACAGCCAGAAGCACTCTGGTGTCAGAGACCAGTGTCTGTAGAATCTTTAGCAACAGCAAGACATAACAGAAGGGGCTGGCGTAGCAGGTAAAGCGGTCGCCTGCAGTGCCAGCATCCCGTATGGGCGCTGGTTCAAGTCCCGGCTGCTCCACTTCCAAACCAGCTCTCTACTATGGCCTAGGAAAGCAGTAGAAGATGGCCCAAGTCCTTGGGCCACTGTACCAGCGTGAGAGACCCAGAAGAAGCTCCTGGCTCCTGGCTTCAGATTGGCGCAGTTCCAGATTGGCACAGCTCCAGACATTGAGGCCATCTGGGGAGTGAAACAGCGGATGGAGGATCTTTCTTTCTCTGCCTCTCCTTCTCTCTCTGTGTAACTCTGGCTTTCAAGTAAACAAATAAAATCTTAAAAAAAAAAAAAAAACACAAACAGAAGCAATTAGAAAGTGCTATGGATTGAATGTTTGTGTTCCCCTAAAATTCACACAAGGTTTCTTCAAAAAGTTCATGGAAAGATAGAATTAAAAGATATGTTCATTTTGGTGCAAAAAAAAAATTGAAATCCATGTGTAGTTGTCTCACATTCTCATTTTTTGTTTTGAAGACCCACTTCTTTTTTATTTTTTATTTTATTTTTTTTCTTTTTATTTTTTTTTCTTTTTCTTTTTTTATTATCGTTATTTTTTTTTTTTTTACAAACCCTTGTGTCGAGGGCTGACTTTCAATAGATCGCAGCGAGGGAGCTGCTCTGCTACGTACGAAACTCCGACCCAGAAGCAGGTCGTCTACAAATGGTTTAGCGCCAGGTTCCCCACGAACGTGCGGTGCGTGACAGGCAAGAGGGCGGCCCCCTTTCCGGCTGTGCCCCATTTCCCGGGATGAAGGGCTCTCCGCACCGTATTTATTTTTTTTTTGACAGGCAGAGTTAGACAGTGAGAGAGAGAGACAGAGAGAAAGGTCTTCCTTTTCCAATGGTTCACCCCCCAAATGGCCACTACGGCCAGCGTGCTGTGCCGATCTGAAGCCAGGAGCCAGATGCTTCCTCCTGGTCTCCCATGTGGATGCAGGCACCCAAGCACTTGGGCCATCCTCCACTGCCTTCCTGGGCCACAGCAGAGAGCTGGACTGGAAGAGGAGCAACCGGGACAGAATCTGGCACCCCAACCGGGACTAGAACCCAGGGTGCTGGCACTGCAGGTGGAGGATTAGCCAAGTGAGCTGCAGCACCGGCCAAAGACCCCTTCTATGTCAAAACTTAATGCAATAATATTAAGAGATGGAGCTACTGGAGGGTGATTAACTCATGAGGGCAGAGCCCTCCCGAACAGGTGAGTGCCCTTAGAAAAGAGGCCACTGGGAGCCTATTTGCCTTTCTACCATGTGAGGATGGAATGAAAAGTGCCATCTATGAAGCAGATAGCCCTTACCAGATGCAAAATTTGCTGGTGCCTGGATGTTAGACTTTCCAGACTTTAGAAACATGAGCAATTAATTTTTTTGTTTAAAATTTACTTAATCTGTTTTTGTTATAGCAAGCTGAACATTCTAGGACAGAAAGCACAAATGTAGCTTTAGAAGAAGAGAGGGGGTATAGTGCCTTTGTCCTGTATGGCAGCACCCTTGATGTTGACCAAACATCTACACAGGGTTCATACTCATTTATAGAGTCAGCTGCAGACATATTGCTAAAAAGGGATGGGCAGGGTTCAGAAACAGACAAGGAATATTAACAGACACCATTTGGAAGCATAAACGAAAAGTCTATGAGGCCTCATAGAAATAAATGGGAATAGGTAAGCTCTTTAAAAGACAGGCAATGTTTACTGTGGTTATAATAATAAAGGTATCCCTATTTTCACTCTCTGAAAAGATCTGGGGAAAGTGAACTACACAGCTTCATTTGCTCAACTGGCAAGAAAAAAAAATGCTATCCATGCCAAAAATTGAGAATAATGTGCTCTTTTTTAGTCACATAAAGAACCAAGACTCACTGAGCAACTGGAAATGACACAGGAATGATAAAGCTAGAAACAGGTGCTGATGAAGATTGTATTCTTCAAAGGATCATTAAAAACTGAGCTGGGGCCAAGGTCAGTAACACAGACAACATCTTGGTAGAACCAGGCAATCAGACTGTGACGGGTGATCCCAGGACAGAGTTCACAGAGGTTGGCCGAAGAATCAAGGCACCCGCTTGTTCACACAAATCTATTCCAACAGGGCCTCTTTAGACTCCTTCCCTTGAAGACTGATTTCACCTGGTGTAAGGGCAAAAGCATTTGAAACCAGAATCTGAGAAACATGTTCAGTTCCAAGCCATTTTTAGAGGAAGGAGGATCTGACTTGAGAGTCAGAAGACAACTTCTTTTATCTCATCTTTTTAGTCCCCTCCTAAAGCTATAAAGCAAGAGCATTTGCTATATTTGACTTTGAAGACAAAATGACACAGGATGAAAAAGTGAGTACATCATAAATATGTAAGTCAAAATAATTAGCAAAGTGTAGTCACTCTCTAGCCTACGCAGTTCCAGTCTTAGATGACCATCATCTCCCTGACTTTTCCCATCTCCTTTCCCTGTCTCCTTGGTCTATGTACTTTCATTCCTTTCTCATGTTAAGCAACTAACACATATGCAGTTGGCACAGCACACAAACTCATAGTGTGCATGCACACACAATCATGTACACACATGTGTCATGGCTAACATTGGTATCATCTGGTCTGTCCAGGTCTAAGAGAAGCTGTTCCTGAATAATGCCTATTCTGATTGACAGTCCCCTTGCAGTACCCACCATTAAAGATTTTTAATGTCATCTCCATTTCAATTATATTGTCTGAATGTTTGTGTTCCCCTAAATTTCATATTTTGAAATCCTAACCCTAAAGTGATGAAATTAGGAAGTGGGGCTTTGGGGAGGTGACTAGGGCATGAGGACAGAGCCTTCATGATTAAAATTGGGGTTCTTATTCTTATAAAAGAGACCCCAGAGAACTCTAAGGAGTTCCTTCTACCATGTGAGGACATGTTGAGAAGGTGCCATCAGGCTCTCACCAGTCACCAAATCTGCATGGGTCTTGATCCTGGACTTCTGTTTTTAGAACTAGGAACAATTAACAATTGCTCTTTTTTTTAAAGATTAATTTATTTATTTGAAAGGCAGAGTTACAGAGAGGCAGAGAGAGAGAGAGAGAATGAATCTTTGATCTGTTGGTTCACTCCCCAAATGACCGCAACAGCCAGAGCTAGCCAATCTGAAACCTGGAGTCAGGAGCATCCTCTGGGTCTTCCTTCCCATGCAGGTGCAGGGGCCCAAGAACTCGGGCCATCTTCTACTGCTTTCCCAGGCCATAGCAGGGAGGTGGATCAAAAGTGGAGCAGCTGGGACTCGAACCGTTGCTCATATGGGATGCCGGCACTGCAGACCAGGGCTTTAACCCACTGCACCACAGCGCTGGCCCTGAATTTTTGTTGTTTATATCCACATTTTGTTATAGAAGGCCAAATAAACTAAGACAGTATGCATTGTGATTTCTTTTCTCAATATAAGCATGGTTATTTCAAAATCTATTCTTTTCATATTTCTCCATGTTTTAAAATGTTTTATATATACTTTTACATAGTTAAATATAGATAGTTTTTAACTTGGAAACAACATAAACTATTATTAAATGCACTGCTCCTTCCAATATCCCCCTACCCTCACTGAAAATTTTTGTTTGGAGTGTAGGGGTATCTTAATGCTCAATGCATACCAGAACAACCCAAAGAGATCAAGTTAATTGAATAAATAATGGGACTGTAGAGAGAAATTTTCTAACTAGTGCTGTTTTACTGTTATTCATTGTTGACAGGCATTTAGTCAGTTGACCGGAGAACATGAAAAGACATTCACAGTGAGCAATGTCTTCTTTCTCAGCCGTCCTTCTAAGCGGACGTCAATATTACCTTAGAAATGTATTATTTAACATATATAGAAAACTGCTTCCCTCATGTTACTGTGTGAACTTTCAAGAGATGGAAGGAAGAGAATTTTGTATCTCTGCCAATTTACAATGCTGATCAAGGATTTAATTTAAAGAGTTTAGCTAATTAAATCCTTAAGTGATGTGAGAAAACTCTTAATGAGCCAAATATTTTGGATCAGGGAATTCGATGGCATTTTATGATGCTTCTAATTAGAGCAGAACTGTGAAACATGTTTCTGTTCACAGCTACCACCATGTTCAACACACAGAATAGATCCTGGTAGTAAGAGCAAGTGCTCTCACGTTGTCCCAGTGAAACAGCAGGTTAGTTGTGGCACTGACTCTTTTAATACCCACCAGTCATTATTTTTCCTCTGAACCCTTGCTCTTCTGAAATGTGAATGAACAACTGATGTGCTCTTTCATCCTCTATCTCTTTCACACACGCATTCACTGCAGTCTGACCGACATCCTCTAATTCCTCCATCAGTGCCTCTATCTACTCTAAAACTAATTCCGCCCCACAAACAGATTCGAAGAACGTGGTGGGACTATCCATGCATGCAACCTTGCAAAAAGAAAAAAAGAGAGAGAGAGAGAGAGAGAGAGTATATGCTTATCAATGGCGAAAGCCCAAGCAACTCAAAAGTCTTTATTGTGATTCATATTGATTTCAAGACCCTAAAAGCAACTGATGTTCTCCAATAGTGTCCTTCAGATTTTCAGCCAAATCTACAATCACCAGCCACCTTGAACGGGTCCAGATCCCACAGCAAGGGCAATGTCTGCACAGATGGACCCAAAAGTATCCAAAGATCACCCATTGTTTCAGTTTAATATTCAGATCTTTGCTCCAGGAAGAGCTTAATCCTTATTACCATAACAGCAATCTATGAGGATGCTTTGGAATAGAGCCTGTGTGGACTTCCATACACTCCTACATGTGATGACAAGAATTTTCTCTCTTACATACTCACTGATAGCTTGTTCTTAAGGTGTTTAAGTGACTGGGTGAAGCCCATTCACATTATGAAAGGTAATCTTCTTTAATCAAGGCCTACTGAGTTAGGTATGACCCACATCTAGAAAGATATCTGCACAGCAATGTCTGAACTGGTGTTTGACCAAACGACTGGCTCCACTGCCTAGTCCATTTCACAAAAAATTAACCAATACAACCAAGTTGCTCAAACCCTGCATGTTCTCAAGAAAGGCCAGTTTCCAGGACTGGCCCTTGCCATCTCCTTGGAACTGAGTTCTGAGCTCTTTTATCTGATAAGAGTGTTTTTGCATGCCTGAGGACTTTGACCATACTGTACCAGCTTACCCAAACGTTAACAGTGTGGTTTATGGTGAACACCTGCTTTCCCCCTGGGAGTCAAGCTTGAGCAGCTGAGGTTAATCACACAGATGCTATATGTGTACATGACTGACTCCAGTAAAAATCCTACACACTTAGGTTAGGCACTTAAGTGCCTTTAAAGACCACATTTTTTATGTGCTGTCACTCATTATTGCTTGGAAAATTAAGCACATCCCATGAAACTTCCTTAAGAAGGCAAAACTAAAAGTTTACACCTGTTTTCCACCAGTCTTTTCATGTGCCTCTCCCTTTGTTGATTCTTATCTGTACCTTTTCACTGTAATAACCTGTTCCCATGTGTATAATGACTTCTAGGGCTTATGAGTCCTTTTTGGGAACCACTGACTGTGTCAGTGGTCTTGGGAATATGCAGCACAATCTGTTCGTTGACATTTAGGTTGTTTATAATTCTTGGGCATTATAAATGGAGATGCTATGCACATGAATGCACAATCTCACTTTTTTGAAGATCCTATCCTATGACCCAGGGGACTTATCCCAGGAATATAAGACTTATTTCACATTTGAAAAATGAACCAATGTAAATCAATCCTGGAAAAGAGAAGCTATGTTGAAGAAATTATCTGCTTTATCCTCAAGTTTTGTAGGTTATGGAGCTAAATAATCTAAGCTAAAAATTTTCAGCACTTAAAATTCAAAAGGAAAAGGAAAGTCTTTTCAACAAATGGAGCTGAACATCTGAATATATATGTGTAAAATAATGAGTCTTGATCCTTTTTTCATTCCACTTTCAAAAATTAATTCAGGAGTCACTTCAATAAAATTATAGACAACTCTAAAATCTTATATAGCCATAGAAATATTAAAAAACTATCAAAGGTTGTTAGAAAACTGAAAAATAGTCAAAGGCAACAAAGTGAGCACTAAATCAAGAAAAGAGCAAAAGCAAAATAGTAAGAAGCACTGTGGTATATTTACTTGTGTTTGCCCCACCCCCTCTCTATCATGCTAGGTCTTGCTCTTGGTCTGGTTTTTTTTTTTTTTAGAAATATTTTATTTAATAAATATAAATTTCAAAAGTACAACTTTTGGATTATAGCGGTTTTTCCCCCCATAACCTCCCTCCCACCCACAACCATCCCATCTCCTACTCCCTGAAGCAGTAGCAGCCTGCATTGCCAGCGTGGGAGTGTGGGACCTTGACACCTGGTTGTGGAGGAACTGAGGCAGGCCTTATTCACAAATCTTTCAGTACCTCTATTATGACTGGTCTGGGGATTACCTGAAGGACTGAGGGAAACTGTCTTTGTTTCCCCCAACTCAGAACTCAAGCCAGAAACTCCACAGACACGTATTTAAAAACACTGCAAACTGAACCAACTACCCCTGCGCAAAGGACTATAGTTGAAATAAAAAGTAGACTTCTTAAGACCTGGGAGCAAAATCTGGGCAAAGTTTCTCTAGAAATGAGGACATTCAAAAGCCACCATGGAAGAATTTAGAAAGCTACGTGCATGCGAACAGCAAGACCCACGCTAAGAAGATATCTGTGAGAAGATCCCAAGCTTTCACTTTGGGATGATATCTAGCCTAAGTGCAAGCCTGGCCAGGTACTGAAGGAAGAGCCAATCCACAAAAACTGAGAGAAATGTGTTTGCTTGTTTGTTTACTTTCTGATATTCAAGGATATCTTTGTCAAAATACAAACTGAACATAAGCTAAAAAGAGACATTTCTATGACTGCACATGACAAGGAATAGATCTTCGCAAGAGTAGTCTAATAAAGTCACTAAACAAGAGGACTATTATCATAATGACCAACAATGATGATAAAGGGAAGGAGGAAGAAACCCTGGTAAAGAGGATAATCTGTTCCAGAGTTAATGCATTATAATATTCAAATGTGTGTTTTTCAGATATATATATATATATATATATATAAAATAAGGCATATGAAGAAGCAGGGAAGTAAAGACCCTTTTAAAGGAACAAAATGCATGGGCAGAAATTATCCCTAAGGAAGTTCTGACACTGCAGTTTCTAGACAAAACTTTTCAAAAAACTGCCTTCAATAGAGGATTAAAGGCATAAATTCAAACAAAAGTGGCCCCAAGTTGTCAAAAAAAATTCTTGATAAAAGTCAAAGTCAGAGGACTCTTTTTTTTAAAGATTTTATTTATTTATTTGAGAGGTGAAGTTACAGACAGTGAGAGGGAGAGACAAGACAGAGGTCTTCCATCCGCTGGTTCATTCCCCAAATGGTTACAACGGCCGGAGCTGGGCCAATCTGAAGCCAGGAGCCAGGAGCCAGGAGCCAGGAGCCAGGAGCTTCTTCTGGGTGCAGGGGTGCAAGGACTTGGGCCATCTTCCACTGCTTTCCCAGGCCATACCAGAGAGCTAGATCGAAAGTGGAGCAGGCAGGACTACAATCGGCTCCCATATGGGATGCCAGTGCCTCCGAAGATTAACCTACTGTGCCACAGTGCCATCCTTGTAATTTCTTCAATTCAAAACTTACTATGGGTGTTGTGGCACAGTGAGTTAAGTCAGCACTTGATATCTCCATATTCTGTAATGGAATGCCTCTGTGTTGCAGTCCTACCTCTTGGGCCGGCGCTGTGGTGTAATGGGTAAAGCTGCCGCCTGCAGTGCTGGCATCCCATATGGGCGCTGGTTCTAGTCCCAGCTGCTCCACTTCCGATCCAGCTCTCTGCTATGGCCTGGGAAAGCAATAGAGTATGGCCCGAGTCCTTGGGCTCCTGCACCTGTGTGGGAGACGCGGAAGAAGCTCCTGGCTCCTGGCTTCGGATCGGTGCAGCTCCGGCTGTTGCTTGACCTCTGCTCCTGATCCAACTTTCTGCTAAAGCACATTCTGAGACAGCATACCCTGAGGTACTTGGGACCCTGCCACCTGCCAAGAAGATCCAAATTGAGTTTCTGGCTCCTGGCTGAGGTCATCTGGGGATTGAACCAGAAGCTGGAAAATCTGTCTGTGTCTCCTCTGCCGCCTCCACCTCTGCCTTTCAAATAATTTTTTTTTTTTACAAAAGAAGAAATTGCAAGTGTTGACATTTAAAAATATACTTCAATTTTAAAAAGAGAAGAGGAGTTATCATGTGTTATTTGGACACTGTTTGCACAGACTGTTCACATGCTATAGCCTTTTGTACTTGGTTGCAGACCACATTTTGACAATTTGGTGTGAAGCACTATTATTACATTGACCAGGTAGAAACTTGGGTTGAGTCTGAGGTACGAAAACAACTGATATTGTTTTCTTTGCCTATAAAGATCCAATCAACTACGCATTGTGTTGGGATTCTGAAAAATTCTGAGGGGTCATCTCTTAGTGCTTATGCTTAACAGATACCTACAGAGCAGTTGTTTCTAATTACTCTTCAGAAAATTCACTTCCTATGAGCTGACTAAATCTCTTAAGAGTATGTAGTAGTCTTCACCTTCCTAAGCCTAGAGAAAATGACAAATTTGTTCCAGGTAAGAATCTCCCATAAAAGTCATTCAGCCATAGGCTTAACCATCTCTTTTAGGCAATGACCTATAGAGAAAATCCCAAAAACCTTATCCTTCTTAAGGTGGTTCATTATAAGTGAGATGACCTTGACTTCTCAAACTTTTCTTAGCACGGAGCAAGAGCGATGGATAAGTGGCCTCATTATTGCTTTGCTTAGGGTTGCTGTGACTCTCATGGGTAGTTTCTCTTGCAATTCAAATCAATGATGTCACAGAAAAGGACAAGTGAAGAGGAAGAATGCAGTTTACAGTTGTCAAAATAGTTTAGTCTACAGGAAATTTCTTTAGTGGGAAGATGTTTTGTTGTACTTCTCTTTACATTCTACTTTCCCTTCATCTTCAACTGAGACTCTTCAAAGAGAATAGCATTGTCCTATGCAGCAGATCATCTATTTGGCTACCCGATTTCCTCACCATTTCTTATTTTCTAAGAGGAAATAAAATCCAGTTTGAGTTTGGATATCGATATTTTCCCAGATCTCTTTCTAGCCAAAGGTGTTACCATGTAGCACAGTTTGGGTCCATAAGTCATGGGGATATTTATCTGAAGAGAACTTTCTTTCCTGAATTATGTCTGATTTGGAGAGAGAACATTAGCTTTTAATTTTCATGATTCCTTTTACCTGCAATTTGAACATGATGCTCAGAGGTGCACAGAGCACTTGTCTTGCAATTTGGAGGCCATTAAGAACAGAGTGAAAACTACAAGGAATCTGCATCCATGATGACAACAACCCTGAGGAGATGTAGAAAGCTGAATTTTCTATTTCCAGACTTCTCACAAGAAGCAGCCTAACTTGGTTAGATTTTTCTATTAATCACAGCCAAATGCATTCCTAATATGAGTCTATTCTGCTTTAATCAAATGCCCATTTGACTACAAATAAATAAACGGTCTTGCAAAAAAAGTAAAACACAAGAGAAAACACTACTATAGAACGAGTGAACTATTGAAGAGTGGGGATTACGCACAGGGAGACTTTTATGGTCAGCATACTTTATGGTTTTCTAAGGCTTTTAAAATTGATAATTAAAGAACCAAACAAATGATAACACTCAGTTAAACGGAATACAACCAGAATGCATTCTCCTAATACTATAAAGCAGACCTGATTTAGAAGAGAGAACTGCAACCCCAAAGTGATGTATCTTGGAGAACAGTTTCATCTCCAAACCCAGAAAGCATGTGGGCTTTTAGAAATGGGCTGCTTTACATTTTTATAGAGTTCAGGAATTATTGGCAAGCTATTTCCTTTATCAACTTGAATTTTCTCATTACAATTAGAGTAATATGAAAGGTCTGGAGAGTATTGATATCTTTAAGGAAAGAAAGTGAGTAGGGACCGGCGCTGTTCCGTAGCAGGTTAAAGCCCTGGTCTGCAGTGCTGGCATCCCATATGGGCTCCTGTTCAAGTCCCAGCTGCTCCACTTTCAATCCAGCTCTCTGCTATAGCCTGGGAAAGCAGTGGGAGATGGCCCAAGTCCTTGGGCCCCTGCAGCTGCACGGGCGACCGGGAAGAAGTACCTGACTTTTGACTTTGGATCGGATCACCTTGGCTCCGTCTGTTGCGGCCATCTGGGGAGTGAACCAGTGGACGGGAGACCTCTCTCTCTCTCTGCCTCTCTATAACTCTGCCTTTCAAAAAAAAAATAAATAAATCCAAAAAAAAGAAAGTGAGCAAATCTTTTTAAAAACTTTTATCACCTGTTGTGATAGAAAGCAAGCAAAAGGTGGATGATACAAGATAGCTAAAATTCCTTCCCTATAACAGAATCCAGGAGGTAATACCTACAGAGAGAACAGAGGGACTCTGATCCTGTCTCTTCTGTTTTCCTGCTCTTTTCTTAGCTCATCTTCCACTCTCAGCAACCCTCTTCTTACTCAAAAGGGTGCTGTAGTTGCAGCAGCGACGTCAGTTTTGACATAGGAAGTAAGACAATGTGAGGAAGCACAAAAAATAGGACCCAACTGTCTATCATTCTTGAAAAGAGCTTTCAGTTCAAAAAAGCTTTATCCAATCATTTCTCTTAAGTTATTTCAGAAAATTATTTGAGAAGCAGGAATAGACAGACACTGAGACAGAAATAGGGACAAGAGAGCAAGCTTCCATCAGTTGTCCCACTCCCTAAGTGTTTACCAGGGCCTGTGGGGCAGAGGGAAGGGGAGGCACCATGACGCCAGGAGCTAGGATCCCAATCCAAGTCTCCAGTGTGGGTGGCAGGAATCCAATCCCCTGAGACACGGTTCCTGCCAACCAGGATCTGCATCGAAAGGAAGTAGGAGCCAGAGATAAATAGGAATTGAACCCAGCCACTCCAATGTAGGGCACACGCTTCTTAACCACAAAATCCCATGCCCACACCTCCAACCAACAATTGATATTTACATCTCAGTGGTCACTCCTGGGGCCCCCGGCCACACCAGTCATAAAAGAAGATGGAAAATGCAATCCCTTTTGCTAGATGCATTGTTGTTCCAGGGTCTCACACAGGATACCAGGTTATATTTAGTCATCATGTTCCCTTAGGTTCCCCATGGCTGTGCCAGTATCTCAAGTTTTTGTTGAATTTGGTGACACTGACAATTTCAAGGAGGATTAGTCAGATAACCTGTAGAATGCCTTTGTTAGAATTTATCTGATGTTTTGGTCATAATTAAATTGGATATCCAGGTTTTAAAGGAGGGCCAGAGATGCAAAGTGCCATTTTCACCACATCCTATCCAGTGTGACTTCTGTAACATAAGTGATCGTAGTGATGTCACCCCGGTCACCTGGAGCTGAGATGTTTGTCACCTTTCTGCCCTGGAAAGTTACCCTCTTGCCCCTCCCCCAAAGCTATGTTCTCAGAAGGAATATTAAGTAGTAGAGAATATGCTCTACCTCTATAAGGGTGAAGCCTCTGCATAAATTGCTTGAGATTCTTCTACAAAGGAGAATTGTCCATTCTTCCCCATTCCCCATTAATTTATTCAGCCATTTATTTGTATTAGTATGAATTCATAGGATTCATTGGCATAGGAAAGACTTTGTTTATTTTTACTGTTCCAATTTTTCCAGCTTTGGGCATTTGAGAGCTTTTTCAATTCGCTCTGGTGTCTCTTTGACACGTATCCATCAATATGGATCCTGTTATTTTTAGCATGGTACTGATAACTTTCATTACAGAGTGTGGGTTCACTCACAACAGATTCTTATACATAGGTACTAAATTATGGGCCTTGTTTATGGGCAATATTATGATGTTGAAAATGAGAAAAACTAGGCATCAATCAAGAGTTCCCCTTTGAGAATAATGAATGAATAAAGTCCATTTCTTTCTGAGTTTGTTACATGTTATTTTTGCATTTCAAGAAGTAAAGGATAAAATAAGAAATAGGAAACCAATGTAAGTATTTTTTTTGTGTGAGGAGTGATATGATAAAGATAATACTTAAGGTTTTGGGCAACAAGAAAAGTATGGGTGGATGCTGTGGAAGCTTAACTCCCAGAGCATTCTCTTTAAAAAGAGGGGTGTGGGGAATGAAATCATTAATGTTCCTCAGGAAATAAGCGCCAGTGGAAGAAAGGTAGTGGAGCAGATCTCTTGTACTGAAAACTGCATTTGTTTTTTGGCCCTATGTTGTAAATCACTTTCTCTTTTGGGTTCCATGTTGCAAATTACTTTCTCTTCCCTAGCAGAGAAGCCAAGGATAACACTTATTTACCACCCAGGAAACTAAACAAAAAACAGAGCTTCTTAATAATTGGATTGAAAGAAATTTCCAATAAAGCTAAAATGTGACACTGTTTAATCAAAAGAGGTGAATTTCCGGCATTGTGTTTTCTTGCATTTAATGCAAAAAAAAAATCAGATTGCCGATACTGTCAACTTGTTCTGTTATTCATCCAAAATACAAAAATGCTTAGATAATTGTGAAAAGTAATATAATAAGGACAGAAGATAATGGTTTATTTCCAATGTATTTATTTCCAATGTAACTGATATTTAAGTAAATGTATTTTTTTTTTTTTTGACAGGCAGAGTGGACAGTGAGAGAGAGAGAGAGAGAGAAAGAGAGAGAGAGAGAAAGGTCTTCCTTTGCCATTGGTTCACCCTCCAATGGCCGCCGCGGCCGGCGCGCTGTGGCCGGCGCACCGCGCCTATCCGAAGGCTGGAGCCAGGTGCTTCTCCTGGTCTCCCATGGGGTGCAGGGCCCAAGCACTTGGGCCATCCTCCACTGCACTCCCTGGCCACAGCAGAGAGCTGGCCTGGAAGAGGGGCAACCAGGACAGAATCCGGTGCCCCGACAAGGACTGGAACCCGGTGTGCAGGCGCCTCAAGGTGGAGGATTAGCCTAGTGAGCCTCGGCACCGGCCAAGTAAATGTATTTTTAAAACCCCAATGTGATTTTTAAAATTCAATGAAGCAGCTTGATAGTTGTTTCCCTTTATCAAAATTAAAGGATTAAATATTTTCTAACATACTTAATTCAAAGCAAAATGTATGATTTTGTTTACATAAATTGTGGCAAATCATATACAAGGTAACCAGGGACAGAATGAAGATGAAAATGATACAGAGGAAAGAGAAATACGGGAGAAAGTCAGAAACACTGGCAGACACAGGCAATAAGCTTCCCTTTTAAACTTTTTTACTTTTTTATTTAAAGGGAATAATTTCCATGTATTTCATATTCACAGTTGTAACGGCATAATGATACTTTGCACCATATCTTCCCTCCTTCTATTCCACCATTTCTCCTCCTTCTTTTCTTATTTTTTAAAAAGATTTATTTATTTATTTGAAAGTAAAAGTTACAAACAGAGAGAAGGAGAGGCAGAGAGAGAGAGAGGTCTTCCATCCTCTGGTTCACTGCCCAGTTAGCCACAATGGCCAGAACTGCACTGATCTGAAGCCAGGAGCCAGGAGCTTCTTCCGGGTCTCCCACGTGGGAGCAGGGGCCCAAGGACTTGGGTTATCTTCTACTGTTTGCCCAGGCCAAAGCAGAGAGCTGGATAGGAAGTGGAGCAGCTGGGACTCGAACCGGTGCCCATATGGGATGCTGGTGCTGCAGGCAGCGGCTTTACCGCTATGCCACAGTGCAAGCCCCGTTATTTTTCTTTTAATTTTTATAATGGCATACTTTCAAATTACTTTATAATCATAAGTTTGGCCCTCCACTAAATAAAGAAATCAACAGTAGTAAGTGGAAAAAACATTGTTCCTCAAGAGTATAGACAAGGGCTATGAACAATAACCAAATCTTAAAATGTTAATTTCGATCATATATATTACTTTTTTTTTTATACTCCAATTTTTATTTAAAAATCTGATGCGCCAACTTAGCGTTTTCCACCAACTCGGGGAGCAGAAACCTTCACAGGTTTTACAATCTTTTGCTTAGGTGCTGCCTTTGTAGGAGCCTTAGCAGCCTGCTTAGCCTTTTTGGCTTCCTTGGCAGCCCTGATAGCTTGTTCTTGTTGAGCCTGTCTAACTTCAGGTTTCTGATTTCTCTTGGCCATTATATCAGCAAGAGATGCACCAGTGATGGCTCTCTGGAATTTGACTGCACGACGAGTTCTTTTCTTTTGAATTTCTTCCGACTGCCCCTTTTTATGTTTTCTTCTGTAGAGGACAGTCCAGTTTATCTGCCGAGGATTTCTCTTGGAAAGAAACGCAGACTCGCATTTTGCGTTAAGAAATTGGAAAACCTTCCCGTCGGTCCTGGCATAGCGCCTCCCGTGTCCGGGATAGATCTTATACCCGCTGAAACTGCACAGTTCGACCTTCATGGCGGCGGCTCCCCGGGAAGAAGAAAGATCATATATATTACTTTTATTCTGAACTCTGTATATTAATTACCACCTTGAATCAGGGAAACCTATGATATTTGTCTTTTTGGGACTGGCTTTTTTCACCAAGCATAATGGTCACCAGCTGCATCCATTTTGTTGCCAAAAACAGGATTCCATTCCTTTTTACAGTTGAGTAGTACTCATCATGTATGTATGTAAGCATACACACAAACACACATACACACACACATACTTACATACACATATTTATATATACACCACAATTTCTTTATCTAGTCATCAGTTGATGGACACCTGTGTTGATTCCATATTTTAGCTATTGTGAATTGTGCTGCCATAAACATGGGGGAATAGATATCTCTTTTATATACTGATTTCATTTTCTCATTTATTTAGTTATTTATATTTGAATGGCAGAGTTACAGAGAATGAGGGAGAGACAGAAAGAGAGATCTTCCATCCGATGGGTTACTCCCCAGAAGGCTGAAATGGCTAAGGCTGAGCCAGACCAAAGGCAGGAACCAAGAACTCTATCCAGGTCTCCCACTTGAGCGGTAGGGGCCCAAGTACTTGAACCATATTCTTCTGCCTTCCTAGGTGCATCGGCAGGAAGTAGGATTGGAAGTAGAGCAACCAAGATTTGAATCAGGGTTCAAATGGATTCTAGAATTACAGGCAGTGGCTTAACCTGCTGTACCACAACACTGATCCTGTATTCAGCTTTCTAAATGTGAAAAATGGCAGAGTGTCAGATAGCAAAAGCTTTCAAGGTTGAAATTAATCTCTGGGAAAATTTTAGACTTAATTCTTAAGTCAACAGATTGTGATTCCTTAGAAAAATATTAAGATGTTTTCTCCCAGAATCTAATACAGGATACTAGCAACAAGATGTTCCAAAATAAATTATGCTTCTTTGCCATTATGGTTAAAATAGATTAAAGGTGTACCAAGGTTATTACACAATTTGATTACAGCAACCATTTATCAAAAAGCCCTGTGTTATCACTATGATTAATGAGCTGATGGATAAGTAGAAGGATGGCTTTGTTTATTAGACTGATTATGAGTTAAAAAAAAAAAAAAAACTGCCAGGGCCTGGCGCTGTGGTACAGCGAGTTAAAGCCCTGGCCTGTAGCCCTGGCATCCCATATGGCTGCCAGTTCAAGTCCTGGCTGCTCCATTTCCAATGCAGCTCCCTGCTAATGTACCCCAGAAAGCAGCGGGAAATGGCCCAAGTCCTTAGGCCCCTGCACCTACATGGGAGACCCAGAAGAAGCTCCGGGCTCCTGACTTCAGATCAGCTCAGCTCCAGCCATTGCAACCATTTGGAGAGTAAATCAGCAGATAGAAGACCTCTCTCTTTCTCTGTCTCTACCTCTCTCTGTGATTCTTTCAAATAAATAAAATAAATCTTAAAAAAAAAAATAAAGAAACCTGCCAGCAGATATTTTGTTTAACGGTTCCCTCTCAATCTGTAAGATGTTGCTAGAAAGTTTTTCCTAGACTCACTTCTTGATTCTGGCCTTTTATCATTTTTAAATTTTTGATTGAGGACAAAGCAACATCAATAAATTTTCCTATGCCTGAGTGTTTAAATGGATGTCTCCTATTGTGAGTGCTAAATTCAAATATCGCTAAAGTCAATATTATCATACAAGGAGACTGAAGCCAATAAAACAACTTTCAATAATAATAAAGTTATAGTCTTGCATTTAATGAATAATTCAAGAACTCAAATGTAAAAGAAGATCTGACTTTGCATCTTAAAAAATTTTTATACTTTTGTAGACCAAAATTTTTAAATGAGCCAATTGTACAAAGCAGGTAATCCCCATTCTCTAAAAATTTTCCAACATTATCATGATCTATGTCCAAGGGACTGGCAGTAGGGTTATAGACCAGAGTTCTGTGTCCATCTTCCCTGTCATGTTATCTTTTCCATTGTAATCTCTCTAGTTTAAGAGAAACATCCACTGCCTATAGTATTCTCAGAGAAGATGTAATTTGGAAGTCAAAGACTTGGGAACTTTGTCACATGAGGAGCATCCGAGGCTGTGGAGGTTTAAGAGAAAACTAAAGGCAGCGAGCATCACTGCTCTCAACTGCTTGGAGGTGGCTGAGTAGAAGAGGAAGCGACTTGCTCCATGCAGTTGCTTTAGAAAACGAACAGTGAGATTTTGTTTCAACATGCTGGAGAATCTCCTAACAACTGGAGCTGAGTGAAGATGCTGACTAAAATGGTAGAGCAGGGAACAGGGGGCTGGAGAGGGGACTGCTGTGTCAGTAGGAAGCTAGGCTGACAGTTGACCTCTGAATCCCTTTCAACATTGTGATCACCTACTAAAAGTGTTCAATATAACTAAATCAATCTGCTGTTCTCTACAGCCCTACCTGTAGCCCACAAAAGAAGAATTCTAAGACTGAAGGGATTCCAAGAAGAGAGAACAGATGATCTGTAGCCAGGCCAACATTCAACAAATGGTCACCGCGTGGACGTATTAGGCACATCAGTTACAGGGCTACTTGGGAC
The DNA here is from genome assembly GCF_051225735.1 of Oryctolagus cuniculus. Taxonomy (NCBI): domain Eukaryota; kingdom Metazoa; phylum Chordata; class Mammalia; order Lagomorpha; family Leporidae; genus Oryctolagus; species Oryctolagus cuniculus. Next base: position 52,984,511 of record NC_142879.1, on the reverse strand, counting down.
ACCTCCATCCCATATTGAGAGTGCCTGGTTGGAGTCCTCATTCCTTTTCTTCCTATAGAGCTAATGTGCACCCTGGGAAGCAGCAGATGATAGATCAAGTACTTGGGTCCTTGCCACCCACTATGGGTGATGTGGATGGAGTTCTGGGCTCCTGGCTTTGTCCTGGTCCAGCCCTGGTTGTTGTGGGCACTTGGAGGAGTGAATCAGTGGATAGAAAAATCTCTATTTCTACCTCTCAAAATAAATAAATAAAAATTAAGAAACGAAACTAAACAAAAAACAAATGGTCACCAGATGTGTACTTGTGCCATGTTCTGTGCAAGCTGCTGGTGGCCCTAGGAATTTATGGTCTAACAGGTAAGCATAGGGTATAATACTTTACTCTAAATGCAACCGTGTTTCTTATGTAATTATTATCAAATTCAACATACTCTAAACACAAAGGACTTTATCAGTACCTCTATCACTTGTAAGGGCTCTTGATATGTAAAAAATAAAATAAAATGTTTTGAGGAGAGAGAGAGAGAGAGACCCCATCCACTTGTTCTCTCCAAATACCCACAACAATTGGAGGTAGACTTGAGACATAACTGAGAACTAGGAACTCCATCTGGGTGTCCCACCTGGGTGGCAGGAACCCAACTAACTGAGTCATCACTGTTGCCTCTCAGGGTCTGTATTAGCAGGAAGCTGGACTGAGAGCAGAGCCAGGTATCAAACCAAGGTGCTCTGATGTGACACATGACATTTTAACCTCTAGGCTAAATGCTTGCTCCCAGAAAGGGCTCCTTTAAAAAAAAAAAAAAAAAAAAAAAAAAAACCTTTGCTCACTATAACTGACGTGGGCAATGATATAACCTGTTGGTATATGAAACTGTACTGAGTTCTAGATACACAGTCTCTTCCCACCTTTGAGCACTTATTATTCTCTCCACAAAGACCATTTGTCATCCAGTGTCATTACTTTTATGCTTAACAATCTATTTAAAACATTATATCTGGATGAGAATTATAGTTTAAAGGCTGAAAGAGGTACTCCATTTAACAGGCTTATTGCTTTCTTGTGTGGGTAAAGAAGCAGAAACTTGTGTCTGGGAAAATCAACCTCTCATTTTTTGTTTCCTTACTTCTGGGGACTTCAGGACATAAAGAGGCCCCGTGAGAAGCAGCGTGGGTTTTCCTAGCATGCCCATCACGTTCACATTCAGCTCACTACTTCCCTCTCTATCCAGGAAGGCGTGCTATGCAGCCTGGGTACAGAGAGCATAATCTTTTCCGCTTTGTCCTAAAACCTCTTATTCATCCAGATTCATTTTTTTGTAACTGGCTGGGAAAAGCCGCAGGCTCTGTCCTTGAGAAGTACACAGCCATCTGCTGTTCATCTGCTCCTAAGAAGGGGGAGTACACTGCCACACTCAGGCACTGGGATCCTGGCACAGTGCAGTGGCCCAGAGAAGTCTGCCTCGCCCTCACTGTCTGGCCTCCCCCAACTGCAGCTTCCATGCTAAGCACACCCTGAGGGCTCCAGAGGTGCAGAAAGGAGGAAGAAGAAAGGAGAATGCATTATCTTCTGCTCCCACAACAAATGCCTGTGAGTCCATAGCCAGCATCCTGTGTGAGGAGAATCCCACTCACTACCATCACTGCATGTGGATACAAATAGAAGCCACGTCTTCCCAAAGGCAGCTCAGGGATAGGACTACCAGACTCACTGCCCATTGTTTAAAAAGTGATCCTTTCCCTGAGTCTCCTCTGTACCTGTTCCTATGCTTTCAGAGTTCAGTAGCTCTGAAACAAATTCAGAGGCTGGTGCTATGGCACAGTGGGTTAATCTCATATGGCACCTGTTCGAGTCCCAGTTGCTCCACTTCCAGCCCAGCTCTCTGCTAATGTGCCTTAGGAAAACAGTGAAAGATGGCCCAAGTGTTTGGGCCCCTGCAGACATGCAGGAGTCCTGAATGAGGCCGCTGGCTCCTAGCTTCGGCTTAGTCCAGCACTGTGGTGATTTGGGGAGTGAACCAGTGGGTGGAAAATTTTCTTTCTCTGTGTGTCTTTCTCTCTCTCTGCCTTTAAAGTAAATAAAATAAATCTTAAAAAAGGACAGAATTCACAGAAGGAACCTGTGTAACTGTCATGGGGAATCCTCATTAGAATGGGAGAAATCTGAACTTCGACTTGCATTCTAGGCCCAATCTTCTTACTCTCTCTGCAGTGACATTTTTCACTGTCAAATGAGACTGCAAGTTCATGCATGATCCTGATTTCTGAATGGTAATTCAGAATTGATAATCATCAATTAACTGCAAAGGATGCTTTTGTAACCTTGAGAAAGAGTAAAAGATATACAAACAATTGCTCCTTCATCCCCCAAGTGCTTCTCCCTGTGAATATTGAAATTTTTATTGTCTGCCCAGCACAGACTGCTAAATAGTTGTTTCCAATGACTCTTTATCCCCATGACTGACACAATATATTGTGAAAGGCCAACCAGAGATGGTTTGAGTAACTTCTCATTTTCCTCTATGGAATATCAGTCATGGCTGCAGGGAGCAAGAGAGAGAAGATAAGCAATTTTGAATATAAAATGCCTCCCAATGCTGCCATCATTTAAATTTTCCTGTAATGAAGTTCAATTTGATTGCTGGTAATGTTTTAATATACCACTGTTGAAAGAATCAATGAAGTTTCCTTTTCCTTCTGAGCCTGAAGAATATTGAGATTTTTTCAAAAGTCAGGACACTTCATGAGACCTTCAAAGTAAGTCATTAGACTCCTACAGGCTCACTTAATCAGACTGCCTACTTCTAAATTATAGTCTTCAATTGAGTAGAAAATGAAACTTGGTACTTTCAATGAAGAGGGCAGGATCGATACCCCCATTTCAAGCAGTGGAATCAATATTTGCCTGCAAGAATCTTTCATTCCACTGAAAATTATACCCATTTGGCCTCTGGTTTTCTTATTTCTCCTTCAATTCGAGCTAACTTGTATAAGAATACCAATAGCTAGGTTTCTTGCAGTTCCTACCAAGTCATCACTACAGAGAAAACTGAGCCATGTGCCCACAGCTCAACAATGACATCTTGAGACAACTCAAAGGCATGTGAATCCTTAGTCTCTGATAATGCAGCATACACTTGCTTAGGTCCAGTATTATCTTCTTTACCCTGATGGGAGAGTTTTAATTAAGTGCTGAAAGGGTTACCTAAGAAATCTACCACATTATCCAACATTCTAAGGAAATTGATAAAAAGTAAGAACAAAGGAAAGTCTATCTTTTAACCCCCATTCCCAAGTTCATGGCAGCTTGGAAAGAAACACATATGCATGTACACTCACACAGACCACCCACATGCTTCAGGGTATTACGGCTGGCTGATTAGAAGCTAGCTCTCCTAGAATAAATATCTTGCCCCTCTCTCACTACTAGTCTCCATGGCCTCTATTCACATGCAAGGGGTTCTGCTTGCAACCTGGGGGAGAAGGAAGGGTTTAGTCAAGGGTAAATCTGAGGGGGAGAAGAGGAATGAGGACAACATAGGAGATGAGACTCAGGGCATCTGTTCTTTTCCTTTGAACTAAATTTCAGCAATTATAATAAGCAGGGATGAGCCTTAGAGGTAAGCAGTCTGTTTTCACAGCAGAAGTTCTGGACTGGAGATGAGACTGACAGAGCTGTTTTTACGTAGATATTATCTGAGGCTCCAGTCACATGCAGTGATACTTTGGGACCCAGATAACATACAGTATGGCATGGAGATGGTTGGAGGGCATTTCTCTAATAGAATTCTGAAGAAAATCTGCATTCTGAGGGCAGGACATTTGGCAGCATCATTAAATCATTTTCTTGGCTCTTCTTGATTGGAACATGCAGTGGGGCTGTGGTGAGAGATCAAGTGTGTTCAGCAGCAACAGAGAGGAGGAATACCTTGCATGCCTTGTAATGGCCTCAGGAGACCAACTAGTTTCAGAGATATATCACACTGAATTCTGAAACCTATTAAGAGTTAACTGGAAATCCCTGTGAAAATAATCTTGAGTTAATGAACAGGTGAAAGGTTGTAGTTATGATATTTCCCATAAATGAATGTCACCTGGTAAGGCAGACAGTACTTTGGAGATGCACATTCACACATACATGTGTTCACAGCACACAAACATATTCATGTTTTCATGACTGCATTCACTGGCAAGCACATTCGTAGTGAGTGGCTATTCTATGTACATCTCTGCACTAGGAATTTCAGAGACTAAATGAAAAGTTGGAAATTGACTTTTGGTTCAGTTTAGCAAATGGGCCACATTTGTTTATCTCCTTTCTCTACCAAACCCTGATAAAATTAAATAAAACAAAAATTTAAAGTTATTCTGGGAGGAGCCAAAAACAGGAGTGGTGAAGAGAGCAAACGAAAGAGTTGAACTTATGTTTGGACTTGGAAGAAGAATAGAGGCTTAGATGGAATAAGTTACATGGCAGCCTTGCAAAGGGAAGTATGATGGAAGTGGACTCACTGGATACCTGCAGGTGCATCAGCAGGAGGTATCATGGACAGCAACATAAACTAGAAACAGGGGACTTTGTATTTGGAATCTGTTGGTCTTCCCCAGACCTCATTATAAGGATCCCTCCGTCTATTCCCCTGAATGGGATTGAATTTATTTTCTGGAAAAATTAGAGACATATTGAATTCTATGACACTGGGTGGAAGAGGATGTGGTATGGAACTCCAGGAACAGTGAGCATCTCCAAAATGAACCAAGAGAATTTCAACTTATTTCTTCTTATCCCATTTCCTGATGACTCGTGGGCCAATATATGCCCTCCCAGGAAAGATGCCCATGGTTCTTTTGTGGAGAAACAGAATGGCCCCTTGTTGAGAAAAAGCCTCAACCCAGTCATTTTTTTTTTTTTTTTTGACAGGCAGAGTTAGTGAGAGAGAGAGAGACAGGGAGAAAGGTCTTTCTTCTGTTGGTTCATCCCCAAATGGCTGCTATGGCCGGCCCGCTGCACCAATCCTAAGCCAGGAGCCAGGTGCTTCCTCCTGGTCTCCCATGCAGGTGCAGGGCCCAAGCACTTGGGCCATCCTCCACTGCCTTCCCCAGTCATTTAATGGCTCCCCAACAAAAAGTTCCATTCACTGCCGCATCTTCCCAGTTGATCCTTGGGAAGAAAGCCATCCAAGAAAGAACTTCCACCAAACATCTAGGTCCTCTTACATAGGAATGGACAGAGATAGGAAAGCATTTGAAAAAAGTCTTAAATGAAAATTAGAAAAAACAAAACAGCAACATAAGAAAAGTAACTTGGAGAAAAATCAGAGACAGCACTGGCAAAAGATGAAAATGAAAACAACAAAACAAACCATAGTAAATACTGAGAGAGAGAGAAGAGATATTCCACCCATAAAATACAAACAGGTTGCTCAGAAAAAGGAGCAATCAGTGAGACAAAGAAAAGAAGCCCGTGGAAATGAAATGTGTGGCTATACACAAAGGTCAGTATGGCTGCCAGAGTTCTTCTCAGGCCCCAGAGCTGGTGGCCCCCATATTTCAAGTGTCAGATGCTTCACATGTTTTGTTCTCAGTAACTTTCTAGGTTGCCATTCCTGGTCTCTGTACCAATACCATCTGGTTGTTGTGCTAGGAAGAGATGCCTCGGGGGGGCCAGGAGAACATGCAAGGAGCTGCTTACCTGAGGTATAACAGATCTGAAACAGGTTGTAGTAAGACTGCTGTACATCTTCTTTTGCTGAGTAATTGCAAAACATGGAAATTCCAGATTCTTGTAACAGCTTCCAGTCCATAGTTTGAAGGTGTTATAGCTTTGTGTTAACTCAAGCTGAAATCAAAGAAATTAGTCTTTTATTTTAAAAATCTCAATTTTGATACAATCTCCTGCATAATTCATCTCTTCTCATAACAATTTTCTCTAAGTTTTAAGCCCAAACTTAGAGGCTTAAAACAACACATATTTATTCCCTAAGTCAAAGGTCAATGGATCTGCATAGGGTGGGCTAGCAGCTCAGCACTCTTGGTTTTGAACTCCAAGCTCTAGTGGTTTCAGATCTGCTCCATTATGTTTCATACCTCTTACATCAGCAGATACCTGGGGCTTATGATCTCTCCTTGTGTTTCACTCTTGGGCCCAGCCTAAAGGTTCAGCTTTAGAACCTGCTTTGGGAATGCTATTCACTCAAGCACAAGAGTCAAAGTCCATCCATACAGGCATGTTTCAAATTTCTGCTTACATTTTTTCAACTAACATCTCAGTGGCCAAAGTAAACAACATGGCAAAATCCAAAGTGAAGGTGCAGGGGACTGGACCTTTCACTCAGAGGCCAGAGTAAATGGCTAGCATGAGGATATGTAAGGCTGCTACCAGAGAGTAAGGAATTGGAACCAATAATTTGATGTACACAGTCTGCTCTATTGGCCCCAATTATTCACATATACTCCCAAATTTCACTCACTAACAAAGTCTTGCAAAGTTACAACATCTGACACCAAGTTGGATTCTCACAAGTCCACATAGATAGATAGATGGATAGATATAGACACAGATAATACAGATATAGATATACAGACATAGCATAGATACCAATATAGATTTATAGAGATATAATCTTCCTTTCACATACCCAATACAACATGATGGAGCAAAGAAGGTGACTACAACAAACACCTCCATTTGAAAAAAGGAAGAATAAGGAAAACTGAGCAGTCATCAATCCACAGGAAACTTGATATCTGCCTACTTTAACAATGCCAGTCCCTCCACACTGGAGGTAAAGGGGTGCTCCTTGATTGGGCTAGGTTCTGTTCTCTAGAGTGGTTCTCCACTACCTTGTTTTCCATGGCTCTGTCTCCATCCTCTAAAAAAGTTGTCCATCTCCCTCATACACTCTGACCACATTGGAAGAGGGCATTAGTTAACTTTCCTTCTTGACAGTGAGAATACTTATCAGTCTGTAGGGTTTCTGCCTATAGAAACATTACCCTATTGATGATTTCCATGTGGTTCTGTTAACATTCACATTCACTCTCTAGCCACCATGCTCCACATGTTCTCCAATGGAGCCACAGGTGCCCCCCTAGAGTCCCAATCATTCTAGTTTTTGAGTCATCCCTGCCCCAACCATTGGAACTTGTATAAAGCAAACTGGGAGCACAGTGGGTTCATTAAATCTGCAATATTTCTGAGGACAAGCCCCACCACCACACCCCAGCCTACCTCCCCAGGGATTGATTTTGGATAGTCACCTTGCCCTTAGTCACAGCTGTGTCTTCCTCTCCTTCTCTGTTAGCCAAAATTCACCCAGACTGGAGGATTCCTCACCTGCTCATGTTCTGCTTGCTTCCATGCTGGTGCCCTTCTAAGCGTGGCTTTATTCCCTGGCTGGGTCACAATGCTGCCTAGCTTGCCTGGGCCCTGATGGCCAAGCCTGTTGCCTGGAACTTTTGCCAAAACTGGCATCTACCTGTGCTCTTGATATTTGACACAAAAGATTTCTGAGTTGCTCTTGACATTCAGCACATTTACCCTACCCCTGTCCTCTAGGTAGTCAACCCTCCATTCCTGACCATTTCTCATTAACAGCCTCATGTAGGTCTTGTTAAGTTCAGTAGGTCCAAAATGAGTCCACTGATTCATTGCTCAGTGAAAGTCATTATTTACCTAGTGAAGTTCTTGTTTTTTGCTTTCAACATCTCATGTCAGTTTTCAAGGATTTATTGAATTTCTTTCATTTATTTGAAATGCAGAATGACAGAGAAAGAGAGAGCAGAGAGAAGGAGAGATATTATCTTCCATTAACTGGTTCATTCCCTAAATGGCTGTGACAGTCAGGGTTTGGCCAGAAGCTAGGAACTCTATCCAAGTCTCCCACATGGTTGGCAGAGGCCCAAGTACATGCTCCATCTTCTGCTGCTTCTCCCGGTGCATTAGCAGGGAACTGTATCAAAGGCAGAGTAGCCAGGACTCAAACCAGTGATATAATATGGGATACTAGCATTTCAGGTGGCAGCTTAACCCACTATGCCACAACACTGGCCCCAAATTTATTGAATTTCTTAGGTTGTTCTAGCAAAAAAAATTGTTTATTCTAAAGATAAGCAATTTGAAGGCCCTTCGCCCTGAAAAATAATTCCCTACAGCATTCAAGAATAATCTTACAAAGATAATGTATGTTATTGAGATAAACTGTGACACAGCATGTGGACCTTGGAGGGAATGGAACACTGGCATGATGGTGAAGAAAAATAGGGATTCCATGGAATGGGATTCAGATGTTGTCTTGTGTTTGGAAGGCAAATGTGACAGGTGTAAAGTTAATGAAGCACAGGCTCCTGTGGTTTGGGTTCTTTGATTAGTATGATGAGAACAACCATATTAGCAGTTCTATTTTCCCTCCTGAATTCAGCACAGCCATGATATTCTGGAGCCTGAAGCTAGTATCATTTGGAACATCTCTTCCAAAAAACAATTACAGAATTAAATATGAAAGTAATTGTTTTAGAATGTATAACAAATTCAAAACAAATTACTGGAATGTAGAAAATTCAGGTCTGTTTTCTTCTGAGATCTCTTTAGAATATTTCTCAGTAATTTATCGAGAGATACTTCCTATTGCAATCTTAATTTCCTTCCCATCCAGAAGATTCTATGGCTTTCACCCTCTTCCAATAGGTGAGCTCCTGGGCAGATGAGAGTCTCTGGGGGCTCAATGTTTACATGCTTCACAGTCAATGTACTTCTGATGCAGAGCACAAACATGACCTAATGAGAGCATCTATGCCTTGATACCAGGGCTGGTTTCATGGGTATGCAAACTGTGCTGTTGCTCTGGGCCTGTGTTCAGAAGATCTCTGTGCTTTGTTTAATGCTCTGCTGTCAACCACCATGCAAATATTCTTAATCAATTTGTCTTTCAACTGATATTTGCAAGTGAAGTTGGTGGGATAACAGAGCACGTGTATAAGTACATGGCCACTTCCACTCCTTGCCATCCCGTTCATACGTAGCATTTCTGCATCTGCAAGCACAGAATTCGGATGGATCCTGGATGTTTGGGAGACTGAAAGCAGTACAAGGCAAGCATGCTGTGTTTATGCATAAGCTAGGGTTCTGATAGCCATGGGAAGCCTTGACTATTGTTGAAATCATAAAGAGGGCAACGGCATTCTAGAAAACATGAATAACTAAGAGATTCTCTCATAGTCTTCCTTACTTATGTAATAACTTCGTAAGTTGGCCAATCACTTATACTGAAAATGACCTAGCAGGAATGGGAAAGATAGGGCAACTAGAATCTCTTTTTCTTTCTGTCCTTCCTTACTCATTACCAAAAGTAGAGTGTTGTAGGGCTGGCTGGCGCTGTCGCACAGCGGGTTAATACCCTGGCCTGAAGCACCGGCATCCCATATGGGCACCGGTTTCTGTAGGAAACAATTCTACTAAACAACATGGGAGAAGTAATTCAAAATTTTCAAAACAGATTTTTTTTAAAAAAATATGTATGTATTTATTTATTTGAAAGTCAGAGTTACACAGAGAGAGGAGAGGTAGGGAGAGAGAGGTCTTCATCTGCAGGTTCACTCCCCAATTGTCCACAAGAGCTGAAGCTGGGCTGATCCAAAGCCAGGAGCCAAAAGCTTCTTCCAGGTCTCTCACACCAATGCAGGGGCCCAAGGACTTGCTTTCCCACAGCAGAGAGCTGGATCGGAAGTGGAGCAGCTGGGTCTCAAGCTGATGCCCAATATGGGATGCCGGCACATCAGACCAGGGCGTTAACCTGCTGTGCCACAGTGCAGGCCCCTCAAAGCAGATTAAATGAACAATTGAGACTCCAAATTGCCATTTAGTATGCCTTGTATTGTAAGATATAACCTCTCCTAACCTATGGAATGTTAAACTGAAACCAAAGAGAGTCAAAGCCTCCCATAATTCAATATGCCACTATTTTCTAGTTGTACCAAAAAATAACAACCAGCAAATGCTTTCACCTTTTAAAAATTCAAGATGAGGTGGGCTTCTCTCCATTTTAAAAATGTTTCTAGAGCTACTAAGCTTGCATTTACAAAATAGTTGATAAAAATATTCCTCTGGGTTGTACAAGAAGGGAGACAGGGACCACTGATAAGACATGGTGTATGATATTAATCAGATGTGGCTTCTTTCTCGTCTGCTTCATCAGAGGCTGGGCATGGCAGATCAAGGGGAAAATAGTGAGCAAACGCTTGATTTTTGTCATTGCTATGATCTTTAAAATCTTAAGCATTTAAAACACAATGTAGATTTTACTTGTATCCAAATACCACATCTTAAAATTACAATCCTCATTATTTCTAAATCCTATGTTGATGGATTTGCCTATTGCCAAAATTTTTCAAAACCCCCAAATCAATACTTGTGGCACTTTCCATGTTCATGCATGGACACCCAGCAGTGACAAATGTGAGCTGCTGCACACATATATTCCCAGCCGAGGTCATTCTGTCCTCTTTCGGTTCTTGTCAGTGATTTTACTTTGGGCCTCTAGGCATCATGTCCCAGTGACGTCTATTGCTGCAAAGCGCCTTATGGAGAAAATACATGTGCTGGGCACATATGTTCAGGATGTGCTGTTCATCATGAGTATAACATTAATGAGTCATAACATTAATGAGTCAACAACACTAAGTAACATGTCTATAAACAGAAACACACAAAAAAAGCTACATACTGGTTAGCTGATGAGAATGGGATCAGAGGCTGACGTGAACCTAATCTTGAAGGTGCAGTTGTTAGGTATTTACAGCAATCTTACCATAAACACTACTGAGAATATGGAGAATCAACAATAATTTGATAGCATGTACTAGGTCAATTCTTTTGTAATTAGAACTGCATTTGTAATGTGATCTTAGTATCATGTATTTGATGTGGTTAGAACTAAGAAGGAAAATGTTGCAAAGTTCAGATAAATTATGATCACAGGGGCTGGCATTGTGGCATAGCAGATTAAGCCTCTGCCTGCAATACCGGCATCCCACATGGACATGGATTTGAGAACTGGCTGCTCTACTTCTGACCCAGCTCCCTGCCAACATGTCTGGGAAAGCATCAGAAGATGATCCAAGTACTGGGGTCTCCCATGTGAGAGACCTGGAAGAAGCTCCTGGCTTCAGTCCAGCCCAGCTCCAGCTGCTGCAGCCATTTGGAGTGTGAACCACCAGATGGAAGACTCTCTTTCTCTCTCTCTCTCTCTCTCTCTCTCTCTCTCTCTCTCTCTCATTTTTAGTTTCTCCATTTTTGCAGGCAAATCTTTAGGTTCTTGTTTAGCCACCTTGGCCTGTTTTCCCCTTTGCTTCCCTTTTCCTCTTTGCTTGCAGTTTTTTGTCTGATAACTCTTCCCGTCGGCCTTCTTGGGCTTCACTCCCACTTTTGCGAGAGCCAGCTTTAAGACCTCCTCTTGAACTCCTCCTTCACCACCCGCTCTGCAGAGCTACCCTTCCTCTAGGGCATCTTGGTGGTGGGGAGGGAACATGCTGGGTGCCAGCGGGTTATGGCGCAGCGAGAGCCTTGGTGAAGCTGGGCTGCCTGGCTGCTGCTGCTCCTCCCACCACCCCAACTGCTACAATATACACTTTTGATTTAGTTTTATTTTTCACAATTACTTTGGCTACTCTTGTATAAAGAGTATGTATTCACTGTTTGGCTTTGTACCATTTTAGTTACCTAGGGTCAACCATGTTCCCAAAATAGCAAATGGAAAAGGTGCCGTCGCTGTGATGCAGCAGGTTAAAGCCCTGGCCTGAAGTGCCAGCATCCCATATGGGCGCCAGTTCTAGTCCCGGCTGCTCCTATTCTGATCCAGCTCTCTGCCTGGGAAAACAGTAGAAGATGGTCCAAGTCCTTGGGCTCCTGCTCCTGCGTGGGAGACCTGGAAGAAGCTCCTGGCTCCTGGCTTTGGATCGGCGCAGTTCTAGCTGTTGCAGCCAGTTAGGGAGTGAACCAGTGGATGGAAGACCTCTGTCTCTCTCTCTGTAATTCTGTCTTTCAAATAAATAAAATGAATCTTTTAAAAAAATAGTAAATGGAAAACTCCAGAAATAATCAATTCATGAGTTTTAAATATGTTTTTACTATAGCATACTATTATAATTATTCCATTTTATTATTATTATTAATTACTTTCCTTAATTTGTAAGTTAAACTTTACCATAGATGTGAATGTGAAGGAAAAAGCATAGCATGAAGACCATGACTGAACTGATGCTGAAGCTAAGAGCTAGGAATTCAATCAGGGTCTCCCACTTGGATAGCAGGGACCTAGCTACTTGAGCTATCACCTGTTGCCTCCAGGATGCACATCAGTAAGAAGTTGGAATTGCTCTAACCCAGTTCTCTGAGCTGACATGTGACATCTTAACAAGTGTCTTAAATTGTTAGACCAAAGACCTGCTCCAGCACCATATATTTTAGAACTGGATGATGGGCCTGGCTTCAGACAAGGGTCTCGTGGCCATTGACAGGATTGGTGTGTGTACTGTATGCTAGCACCCAGGAGGTAGTAGATGTCATTGTACTCTGCCCTGGGCTCAGCAGTTCTGTTTCAAAGAACAACAACCACATGTGTGCACGTGAACTACCCAAGGCTGACTCAGTGCCCTCTGGTGTTCTCCATTGCTCTCTCAAGAACATGGGCCAACAGGGCCATGCTCACAGAAGACACACGTGAGACTGTGACTCAGGAACAATACTCATTTTTGACCTGCTGGTAGTGAAAGGCCACTGTCATGGCCAATGGTCTCACAGACGTCATTCTACTTGGAATATCACAGGCACAACCCTGTTTGGATCAAATCTCCCAGGGAGAGAATCCTAAGAGAGGAAGGGTAGATTTCCTTCTAATAAACCATATGTACTTAAGCAATTAACTAGCAAAATTCAGCATCACCTTCATAACATTATTGTTATTTGGCCACCATGTTTAGGGTGTGGCAGTGATTAGAGAGGGAAGATGCTTAGTGGGAAGCTGAGTAGTGGATGGGGGCCTTTGATGTCATTCGTTTACCCAACAAATGTGTGTTGGGCATTTACTGTGCAGTAAGGGCCACATCTCTTGAAACCAGAATGTGCGTAGTTCAAGGGAAAGCAGCTAGAGCCACATGCATGGGAACAAGGTCAGCTGGGAAGGGAATCTGGGCAGCGAATGGCTCTGCCCCTGACCAGGTGAAGAGAGGCCTCTCAGGGGAGGGATGTTGGAGAGGAGGGGCTGAGTCAGCTGGCAAGGCTGTTGCAGGGATGCAAGTGGGAGACCATGAGGGTCCCCCTCCACAGCAGTGGCCCTTAGAAGACATTGAAAACACAGTGAGGAGGGAGAGGAGCACAGCTTGTGGCAGCACCCAGGCCGTTACTCACAAAGCCTGTTTCAGACACGTAGGGGGTGAGAAATCTGTTACAAACACCCCCAGAGCTATAACCAACCACCCTAGAATTTAGCAGCCTAAAAACACAGTCACTGATTTGCTCCTGATTTCAGTTGGGCTTGTTTGTAAACTTGGGTCCTCAGCTGAGATCAGCTTCCCCTGCACTTGGTTTCTTTTCTTCAAGGATGACAACAGCGTGGAGAAAGGGGGAGAGGGAAGCTGCAAAGCCCTGAGCTCAGGACTCACAGCATCACTGTACAATTATACCCAGACAGCCTCCATCTACAAAGTCAGCCAACCACAGATCTGGTACTATGTAGTTAGTCCTATGATGGGTGCATCTGTGCTGAACATGTGCAGACTGCCTTTCCTTGTCTTTATTCTGTGAACAACAGTGTAGCAACTACTTACACAGCATTCACATGGTATTAGATATTATAAGAAATCTAGAGATGATTTAAAGAAAATGGGGAGATATACATAGGTTGTATGCAAATATTAGAACATTCTATGCAAGAGAATTGAGCACCTCAGATTTTGGTGTCCACAGATGCTGTCGTTTGAATATGATTTGTCGCTCAGAGATTCATGTGTTGGAAGCTTGCTTCTTGCTCTGGTAATGCAAGAGGTGGTGGTGCCTTGAGGAGGAGGGGCCTTTGGGAAGGTGATTAGGTGCAAGCCTGAGAAGGAATTAATGCAGTTCTCCTGGGACTCCCATTAGTTATCATAAGAGTGGGTAACGATGAGATCACCCCATACTCTTGACTTCTTCTGCACATGGCTGCTTCCCTGCCTACTTCTTTATCACTCAGATGTCTCTCCTACCACATCCCTTTATTTACTTATTTCACTTTTTCTTCTGGGTGTCAAAAAAGTTTTCATGAAGATGAATCCTCAGCATTGCTATACTTGGAGCTCCTCTAACCTTTCTTGGAGATTAAGGTCAATTACAAGTATAAGCTTTCAGATAAAGGAAATATTGTCTACACAATGGAATATTACTCAGCCAAAAAAAAAAAGGAATGAAATTCTGACATATGCAACAAAATGGATGGAATAAGAGATCATTATGCTAAGTGAAATAAGGCAGACCCAAAAAGAGAAATATCATGTTTCCTCTTATTTGTGGAAGTTAATAAAAGAGTAAAGAGTATAAAAATTGTGTGGATGTCCTATCATTTGATATATAGTTATAAATACTGCTTCCATGAGTCATACTGTGCATGACAATATACCCTTCTTTCCCCACATTATCATTACCATTATCATGAATCTCTCACTTCGTGATATTAATATCTGTTTTTGAGAAAAATAGTATATGTGTGCATATATAATGTCTAGACAGGAAGTGGCAAAATTTTTAAAATTGTGAAATTTTAAAGCGAAAAGTTTAAACAATAAACTTATTTTTTCAAAGCATAGGCTAGTCCTCTCCAAGTAGTACATGAATAACAGAAGTGGCGAGAGTAAGTTATCAGCACGTGAGCGTATTTATCAGTGATGCAGCATGAGAGTGCTTCAAAAAGTTCATGGAAAATGGAATAAAATTTTGTTTCAAAATATTTTTTAAAATCTCTGGCATAATACACATTTCTCATGAACTTTTTGAAACTCTCTATGTGTATGGGTTTCAAATTTTTTTACACCAAAATAAACCTATCTTTTAATCCCATTTTCCAAACTTCTTGAGGTACTCTCATACTAATTGGCCAAAATCAGGTTTAGTTTCCATCCAATATTTGAAAGAGCTTTTGTAAAAGAAGGCTATACAAATGATTTCTCGGGTGTTAATACTTTCTAGTTGTGTTTTTTTGGTTTTGTTTTTTTTTTTTTTTTTTTTTTTTTTTTTTTGACAGGCAGAGTGGACAGTGAGAGAGAGAGAGAGACAGAGAGAAAGGTCTTCCTTTGCCGTTGGTTCACCCTCCAATGGCCACCGCGGCCAGTGCGCTGTGGCCAGCGCACCGCGCTGAACCAATGGTAGGAGCCAGGTACTTATCCTGGTCTCCCATGGGGTGCAGGGCCCACGCACTTGGGCCATCCTCCACTGCACTCCCTGGCCACAGCAGAGAGTCGGCCTGGAAGAGGGGCAACCAGGACAGAATCCGGCGCCCCGACCGGGACTAGAACTCGGTGTGCCGGCGCCGCAAGGCGGAGGATTAGCCTAGTGAGCCACGGCGCCAGCCTCTCGGGTGTTAATAAAGGATACAAGATTCCATTTAGACAGAAAGAATAAGTTCAAGAGCCTTACTGTATAACATGATGACTATACTCATTAACATAATAGTTTGCTATATTCTGGAAAATCACCAAGAGATTAGATTTTAAGTGCTTCTGATTTTAAGTGACAAGTATGTGAGGTTAATACATGCTAATTAGCTCAATTTTGCCACTCTCCAATGTGTCCATATTTTAAAACAACATGCTATACACAACATTTATCAGTTAAAGAGCATTTCAATTTTTGAAACATAGCTAATACCAAAACAAATCTAGCATCAACAATGTCCATTTTTCTACCAACAGCTATATCCCCTTGAGACCAGCATCCTGGTTGCTTATTCCTTTTGGATCCTGTAATGAACAGGGCCTACTTCACTAGTTCATTTCAGCATGAGTCCCACCACTCAGTGAGCAGTCTAGCCCCATGGGGTGAGGCCTTGGACAGCCCCAGTGGCTGGGTACCCAGGTGCCAGCTGGGCACTTGGGTCAGTTCCCATTGCTCCAGCCTCACTTGCCTCCTCAGCCCTCTCACCCTGCATGAGCTTGCTGTACAAGTCTTTCAGCAGGCAGAAAACCTACTGGCCAGTGGGAGTCTTCTGGTTCCCTAACAATAATTTCTCAAATGAATTAACAAATTGGTGTTCAGCCTTTCAGTGTCAGTCTTTGAACTTAGTGGATGTGAGTCTGTCTTTAAGAGACAAGTGGGAAAATTAAATTTCCAAGTTTGTGGGCTGTAGGCCAGACCCACCGAAGTTGCCAAGGTGTGGGGGGCCACCGTGTGGGGTCTCTGGGAAACATTAGGCAATCTCTCCTCTGGTGACAATGCCTCAGCAAGGACAGATGCCTGGGGGTTGTTTACATTTTTCTGCTTGCTATGATCCCTGTTTACCCTTGCATGCTTTCCCATCCACACTGCAGATTCCCCAAAGGCAGCAATTATTCCTTATAGAGCTTGTAAATCACACAATGCTGAATGCAAAATGGGTTTAACTTCTCACTGATGGGCCATTACTTCTCATCGAGACCATATTTTGTCTTTCTAGTTGTCTTAACTCAAGAAATAAAATGTTCCCATGGCCTAGCAAACACAGTTAAGAACAAACAGGAGCTGTGTTACTGAACTGACCAGCACTGATGGAGCATTGCTGGTGTGTATGGAGCAAGGCTGGGCTCTGTAAACTGGCAGGAAATAGAAAAGGTGAAGGAGTAGGATATTGACGATCAGCTGATTTGTAGGGGTTGGGCTTATAAGGCAGTGCACACTGCACAGTCCCATAGAATTCAGGCAGAATTATCACACAGGCGAGGGTAACACCTGAAGAAAGACCTCACGCTTTATTTTCTTTTTCTCTGAGTTTGGAGAAAACTATATGTATATTTGCAGTCTAAAGAGTTAAATAGCTCAGCCAGCGCCATGGCTCATTTGGCTAATCCTCCTCCGCCTGCAGCACCAGCACCCCAGGTTCTAGTCCCGGTTGGGGCGCTGGGTACCAGTCCCAGTTGCTCCTCTTCCAGTCCAGCTCTCTGTTGTGGCCCGGGAGGGTAGCGGAGGATGGCCCAAATGCTTGGGTCCCTGCACCCACATGGGAGACCGGGAGGAAGTACCCTGCTCCTGACTTCGGATCGGCGCAGCACTGGCCATAGCGGCCATTAGGGGAGTGAACCAATGGAAGGAAGACCTTTCTCTCTGTCTCTCTCTCTGTCTATAACTCTCTCTCTCTCTTTCTTTCTCTCTCTCTCTCTCACTGTCTAACTCTGCCTGGCAAAAAATTTTTAAAAAAATAGTTAAATAGCTCATATTATTGACAACAAATTAAATAACAGGGCTATTTCAGACGTGGTTGATGCTCTCAACAGTCAGTTTTTTTGTGTCAGGAAGTAGAGATGTCATTGTTTTTGTCAGTTGCAGGGTATTCCATTCTGTGTGTGTGTATGTGTGTTTTTGTGTGTTGTGGGGGGTGGTCCTTCATTGCAAAACACAATACTAACTCCTGTTCAGCAGTTCTGCTTGCCTTTCCTTTAACGCTTACCATGCTGTCCCCATGTAGGGATATGACGTAGTTAGAGACCCACACAGACAGGTTTCTGTGGCTTTGGCTCAAGGTTATGACCAAGTGTGGCTCTGGCAGCAATAGCCCTGACTTTTCAGCAGCCTGTGTGGTCATCTGGTGTGCACTACAGTGGCTACTTCAGGTGGCCACAGGACAAGAAGTGTAGACTCGCATGTGTACAGGCCCTTCCAGCTGAGGCAGGCAACCTCCACACTCAGTGACTGACAGGCTTACAGTTTGGGGCCCTTCTTCTTCTTTTTCATATTTATTTATTATTATTTTTCAAAGTCAGAGACATGCAGAGAGAGAGAGAGAGAGAGAGAGAGAGAGAGTGAATGAAATCTTCTATCCACTAGTTCACACCCCAAATGCCCACAACAACCTGGACCAGGCCTGGACCAGGCCAGTCCCAAGCCAGGAATCAGAAACTCCATCTGGGTTCTCATGTGGGTGACAGGGACTCAACTACTTAAGCCATCACCTGCCACCTCCCAGGATATGCATTAGCAGGAAGCTGGACTGTGAAGTAGAACAGGAATCAAGCCCAGGTTCTCTGATAAGGGATACAGGTGTCCCAAGCAGCACCTTAAAACAGCTGTACTATAACACTCACCCCTTTATTTTCCCTCTTATCCTCCCATTTTTCTTTCTTCCATTTCCACATGATTTGGGTTTTATTTTCTATTTTGGCGTTGTTGCCAGCAGGCTTTGTCAGTTCTTACTTGAGTTCTGAGGACCATGGGCCAACTGTGGAGGGTTTTGCTTCTGCCTCTGTTGCCTTTCTGGTGGAGAGAGGCTAATCCAGCCTCTGTTATTACTAATTTTGAAATATTCCTACAGCTGATGTCTGGGTGATCAAAACACAAAGGTAGACAAAAGATTTTATTTTAATCTGTCTTCAATAAACACATTATTAATATCCTTCTTTCAGACCTTCAAACTGGCATAGCTTAACAAAGATGAGCAATTTTCGGATGTGACTTACATTTCCTTTTCATTGCAATCCTCACAAGCAAATTTGAAGAGATCAGATGAAATGTTCAGCAGATTTTTCTAGCTACTTTATGCTGAAACATGTAATATTTTCAGCTTGGGTTACAGCTCTAGTGAAATAATTACCTCCAACTGGCAAGGTTAATGGACACCTTGGGAGCTGTTCATTTAATTCTAAGATTTCAGCTGCTAATACTGAGGATAGAAGGAAATTATGATAAAAAGGATATGGTTTGTAAATTAAAGTACAGACTATTTTTTTAGCATGATTAAATGTGCTCTGCCCCTACCCCCATCTCCAAATCATTAAACTCATCTTGTACTTGAGAGACAAGTGATGTTCAAAGAAGCTATATGTTGCATGTTGTTATCCTTGATGTTGAAAGAAAAGAAAGGTTCTAGAGACTGCTGCTCTGGAGTTGGCCATAGCAGATACTGACCTGTCTGTGAAGGCCTGATTAGAGCCTAGGAGAAGCATGTGCGTCTCAGACACCACCAGACTCTGACTTAACAGACCCTGCCTTACAGACTGGAGGTGGCCATCTTATTTCAATCCTTCCTGTCTGATAGCAGGATGAAAGAACAGTTTGCTCCCTAGTTTTCTAGTTTTAAATTTTTATTTCTTGGGGCCAATGTCATGGCATCACCGGTTAAGCTGCCACCTGTGACTCTGGCATACCTATGAGTGCCAATTCAAGTCTGTTTCCAATCCAGCTGCCTGCTAATGCATGGGAAAGCAGCAAAAGATGGCCCAAGTACTTGGGCCTCTACCACTCACATAGGAAACCTGGATGATGAAGCTCCTGGCTCCTAGATTCTGCCTGGCCCCCAGCCCTGACCATTACAGCCACTTGGGGAGTGAACCAGTGGATAGAAGATTGATCTCTCCCCACCCCTATCTATGTAACTCTGCCTTTCAAATAAATAAATATTTAAATAAGCAACATTTTATTTCTTTATTCCATTTAAAAAATTTATTGGAAAGGCAGAAAGACAAATAGCTAGAGATCTTCCATCTGTTGGTTCATTCCACAAATGCCCACAATAGGTAGGACTTAGCTAGGCCTAATTCAGGAGCCCAAAACTCAATCTTGCACCTTGCGGCGCCGGCACACCGGGTTCTAGTCCCGGTTGGGGCGCCGGATTCTGTCCCGGTTGCCCCTCTTCCAGGCCAGCTCTCTGCTATGGCCAGGGAGTGCAGTGGAGGATGGCCCAGGTGCTTGGGCCCTGCACCCCATGGGAGACCAGGAAAAGCACCTGGATCCTGGCTCCTGCCATCGGATCAGCGCGGTGCGCCGGCTGCAGCGGCGGCCATTGGAGGGTGAACCAATGGCAAAGGAAGACCTTTCTCTCTCTGTCTCTCTCTCTCACTGTCTACTCTGCCTGTCAAAAATTAAAAAAAAAAAAAAAAAAAAACCTCAATCTTGGTCTCCCATGTAGGTAGCAAGGACCCAAGTACTTGAGCCATTGACTTTCTGCCTCTCAGGATCCACATTAGTAGAAAGCTAGAATCAAAAATGGAGCAGGGACTTGAACCCAGGGACTCCAATATGGGATACAGGCAGCCTAAGCAACATCTTAACCACATGCACCAAACACCTATCCAAGAAGAGTGATTTTGATAATCTCTCACAGATTTAGTATTTGCTCTTTCTTAGCTTACAGAACTCTCCAGAGGATACCTCTCATGGCCTTGCCAAAGCCAAAGGCATGGCAGATGCCAGACCTGGGGCCAGAATGTATGACATTGGGTCCTGATTGGCCACTTACTGTCCGTGAAGTTTCAGGGAAAACACCTGAAATTCTGAGTCTCAAATTATTCATTCTTAAAATGACAAAAGTAAATGTTGTTTTAAAGGATCAAGTGAGGTAATAGAAATGCAATTAGACAATTTCAAGTCATCTTATAAATGTCAGACTTGTATAATCACTGCTAATGAAATCTCCTTTGGCAACAATTCAAAGGCTACCTTTAATTTTTGCCTTTAATCCAAGATCTTCCTGGCGTGGAAGGCCAATTTTACTGAGAACAGAAAATTAAGTTAACTGAATTAGTCATGTAACGCAAAGTCTAACACCACCCAGGCAGCACCAATCACACTCATTTCTTCTGGCTATTTTAGCCTTAAAATAGCTTAGTAATGTCAATCAGGGTTAGAGTAAGGAGCGTTAACACTAAAAATGTTTGTGTAGCTGCATTTGGAAAATTTATTTAAAGTTTTCATTCACAAACAGAGTACCGGACAACCACGTGTGGCATGGAGGAAGAAAAGACTCTCATGTCAAGAGGCAGAGGCTCAGGAATTTGATGAACCAGCTATGCTTTACCTCTCTTTAGTTCTTTCTCCTGGGGAGTTTTATCTTCCTCTTGCCCATTTGATTTCTTGGTAGGAAGACATTGTTTTGGCTGAATGGGTTGTGGGTTGGTTACAGTTTTACAATTCTCAAATCTGGAGCTGAGGGTGATCTATTGTCTGACAAAGAGAAGGCTTATTACTAGCCACAGGAGCAAAGCACAGGGAAAAGCAAACACACTCTTGAAACTGCGTCTTCTGAAAAATCACAGCTAGGTCTCTGCATCGCATGACCCCTGAAAGCTCTAGATACTCCTTGAAGAAAATCTGGGCTTTAGTAAGAAACAAGGGGGTGTCCTGGGAACATTAGGAGACCATAAAACCTCTGTTCCACCTGACCTTCTCTCACAGCCCTGAACACATCCAAGACCCCAAGATTCCAGAGGGGAGATAGGCAAAGAGCCAGTATCTCCGAACTTGGATGTGAGGGCTAACCATCTCAGACATCATCCTCCACCGTGTTTACAATTGAAGATGACGGCAATAAACAGGAACCTCTTATTCACGTGGATGTGGATTAACTTCCCAGGTTCTGCATGATGCCATTGAGAAGGGTAAAAGGGTAATTGATCTTAAAGACTACATCTATTCCAGCTCTGAAATCTTAGTGGAGACTTCAAACATTAGGATGGCGCCACAATATCCAAAACTACAAAATGTTAAAAAATTCTTAACCTGCTATTAACGTACAAAAGAAATTACCAGAATTAAAAATGCATTCATTGACCCTTTCACTGGATTTTTTTGCCCTTTATAGAGAGATGCTTAAAAAGCACTCAGGAAAGGCAGATGGTTATGATGTGGTGTGTCAGGTGCTTTGACAAAGGTACAAATATGGTGCCATTGGTCATCAAGGGAGAGAGGAGGTGGGTGTGGGGAACTATGAGAGATTTCCTGGAGGAAGGCGTCTTGCTCATGTACTAAAACAGACCTCAAAACGCCCATCTGTGACAAGACAAGGAGCTTGCATCAGAACACACATCCAGGGAGTCATGGTAAGGAAGACAATGAACTGAATTCGATGGTGTGCTTGTTGTTTAGTTAACTTCTGTTCTGACACTGTGCCTCATCTTGTCGTAAACCAGGGAGAAATGGTCCCCTGGAAACTTGTCTGTGGACCATACTTTGAGCCCTCTACTTTATAAAGGATTACAAAGAGTTATTAGGGAATGACTGAGAGGCAAGAGAGTACCTCCACCTTAGAAGGGCTGCTCAGTAGTTCAGTAGAACCCAGAGGGGAAGCTGCTAGGGAGTTCAGCAGGGGAGAAGCCTATTTTAAGTTAGGAAAGCGACTGTAGAAAAAAATCCAATCCTGCCTCCAACCCCAGCTCATACCAGCCAGCATCCGCTCCCCACAAAGCAGGCAACAGAAGTCTGAGAAAAAGGAAGGTTTTTTTTTTTTTTCCTTTAGCCTCTGAGACCAAAAGGCCCATTTTATCTAGACATCTGTTTAAAAGAAACACAGGAAACCTTGAATTTAAGGAGAGAAACAAGCTAAGATGGGTCCAACAGTGACATCTACAGGTTTTGGTTTGAAAAACAGGTCCTGGATGTGTGTTTAGCCTGCTGGCTCAGATGCCAACATCTCACCTAGGAGTGCTTGGGTTTGATTCCTGGTTCCAGCTTCCTGCTAACTCAGACCCCAGGAGGCAATGCTGATGGCGCAGGCTATCTTCATGTGGATTCCATTTCTTGCTCCCTGCTCTAGACTAAGCCAGTCCTAATTGTTGAGGGCAATTAAGGGGAATGAACAAGCAGGTGAGATCTCTAAGTCTCTCTGGCTGTCAAATGAATAAAATATAAAGGGAAAAAAATTCCATTCCTATGGGCTGTGTGTTGCATGATCACATTGGTAGGAAAGGTATAGCTACTTTGCAAAGAGCAGAGAGAGAAGACCTTAGATCATTAGAAGTGGTTAGAGTTGCCTTTGTCCACAGTTCTTATCTGTGACCAGACATCAAGTAACTCCTGAGTGAACGTAAGAGTAGTGGGGAATCCCTGTGGGGACGGCCACACACCTCCTTCTCTGTTGCTGGGAATGCCACCTTGACGAATCTTTTTTTTTTCCAGTTAAACACAGCCTGTCTGATAATTATCCTTTAAAATCCAAACACCCCTGGAAAAAGGTTAAGCTAAATTTGATTAAGCTTTAAATCACCAAACAACTAAGTTCAATCAATTTATTAGCTGTTTTCTGCTGGGAACAGAGAGATTGGACCCACAAGAGTTCACAGGCTCACTGAGACCAAGATAGAAAGTTAGAAAATAAAAGCACACACAACACAAATTTCATGGACGCCACCTGGTCCCCACAGCCAACCTTAGCATTTCTCCTTGGGTCACACCCCTGAGAAACACTGTTTCCTTCTGCTCTGGGAACAACCTGCACTTTCGTGGGATTCATGGAACAGTTCTTCTCCCAACCTGGGAATTATAGCTCAGGGAGCCATTTTCCAAGAATACTCAGCATTAAGTGGGTTTCCCAGGAAACCTTTCTCAGGTCCAAAATTCTAAGAAATAGGACACCAGGGGCCAGCGCTGTGGCATATCGGGTAAAGCTGCCACCCACAGTGCCAGCATCCCATATGGCCACCAGTTCGAGTTCTGACTGCTCCACTTCCTATCCAGCTCTCTGCTGTGGCCTGGGAAAGCAGTAGAAGATGGCTCAGGTCTTTGGGCCCCTGCACCCACATGGGAGACCTGGAAAAAGCTCCTGACTCCTGGCTTTGGACCGGCACAGCTCCGGCCGTTGCGGCCAATTGAGGAGTGAACCACCGGTTAGAAGACTTCTCTCTCTCTCTCTGCCTCTCCTTCTCTCTCTGTATAACTTTGACTTTCCAATAAATAAATAAATCTTAAAAAAAAATAAAGAGAGAGAGAGAGAGAACACCAAATCACTTCCCTTTTTTCCTCCCTTCTCTGGATGCCTACTCAGAAGGCAAGTGCAGCAGGGCTTTGTGAAGTTCTTGGGGCCTCTTGGCATCTGTCTGCCTCCCAGATTGGGTAGTTCCTACATAGGCTTGGCACATGATAGAATACAGACGTTTAAAGAAGGTGTTGACTGTAGTGAAATGGGCTGCCCTTAAAATGCAGCCCTGCTTCCCATCTTGGAGGGCGCATGGGGCAAGTGTGGAATTCCACAAGGTAATGGCACCTTCTCACCCCTTACAGGAAGAAGTACTCCTGGATAACCAGATGTCACACACTGAGTTCTCGGAGAGAATTAGAACACGAGTAAGGTCAGTAGAGGACAGGATAGAACAAAGGTTGTGCTTCGTCCTGTCAGTAAAAGAGATAAATGGGAGAGTTTGTGGAGGGAAGAGAAGAGGAAAGTGCAAGTGTCCTTGAACCACCTGCTGTGGGTTCAATGCCAGGCTGAGTTTCCAGGGGAAGCCAGTTTCTAAATCCCCTTGCTTGCCAGAAAATCACAAACAAATTAGTTCCTGCTGAATGGAACCTGGCTTTGCTGAGAAAACATGTTCCTAGAAATTTCTATGCCCATGGAATATTTTGGAACTAAGTTTACAATAATTTATCCTCAGTAAATGCCATACACTGTGCTGAATGCCTCATTCATGTACAAATTATTATGATTATTATTTTAAAAGATTTATTTATTTATTTGAAAGGCAGAGTTACAGAGAGGCAGAGGCAGAGAGAAAGAGAAGTCTTCCATATATTGGTTCACTACCCAGATGGCCAAACAGCCAAAGTTGTACTGATCTGAAGTCAGGAGACAGGAGCTTCTCCCTGGTCTCCCATGAGGGCACAGGGGCCCAAGAAGTTGGGCCATCCTCTACTGCTTTCCCAGGCTATAGCAGAGAGCTGGATCAGAAGTGGAGCAGCTGGGACTCCAACAGGTGCCCATACAGAATGTGGGCACTGTAGGCACTGGCTTTTCCCGCTATACCACAGTGCCGTCCCCCATGATTATCATTAACATACCGATTTTACAAATTAGAAAACCGAATCTTTGAAAAATTTAAAGGTTGCCGAAGATAAACTAGGAAGTAATACAACTGGAATTTAGATTCCAGTCTAAATTTTTTAAAGATATTTTTAAAAGATTTATGTGTTTAAAAGACAGCTATAGAGAAAGGGGGAGGGGGAGAGATCTTCCATCTACTGGTTCACTTCCCAAACGGCTACAAATGGCTGGGATTAGGATGGGCCAAAGCCAGGAGCCTGGCACTCTACCCAGGTCTCCCATGTGGGTAGCAAGGGACCCAAGTACTTGGGCCATCTGTTACTTTCCCAGGCACATTAGCAGGGAGCTGGATCAGAAGCGGAGCAGGGCTGGTGCCATGGCTCACTTGGTTAATCCTCTGCCTGCAGTGCCAGCATCCCATATGGGTGCTGGGTTCTAGTCCCAGCTGCTCCTCTTCCAGTCCAGCTCTCTGCTGTGGCCCGGGAGGGCAGTGGAGGTTGGGCCCCTGAACCCGCATGGGAGACCAGGAAGAAGACCTGGCTCCTAGCTTTGGATCAGCACAGCGCTGGCCATAGCGGCCATTTGGGGAGTGAACCAACGGAAGGAAGACCTTTCTGTCTTTCTCTCTCACTGTCTATAACTCTACCTGTCAAAAAAAAAAAAAAGTGGATCAGCTAATACTCAAACAAGTGCACATATTGGATTCTGGCTTAACATGCTGAACCAAACAGCAGCCCCTGGACTCCAGCCTTTATGACTCCATAAGCCACATTATTGAATTACTTTGCTCTGAGTCCAACAGGCTAATTTCAGAAATGTGTTCTCTGCCTTTGGAGTTAACTCTCCAGGGCTGTGAGTTCTAAGCATGGGAGCATCATTTCCCCACTTGCTCCTAAATGAGATTTTTGGCTCTTAAACACTTTATACACCTGTCTCCTGTGTTAAGCACAGGTTCTGGGGTCCCACGGGTAGCCAGTTTCTCCTGGGCATGGGGCTTAAGCATCTCTTGTTGTTAAACACTAGCTTTGAGTTCATGTTAATATCTTAAAAGTGTGAGGAATTCATGAAGTTCAAGGTATGTTGATCACAGAGCTATATTCTTCTCCCACCTCCTCCCCAAAAACATTTTTAAAATGTAGAAGTAATAGCTTTTCTTTTAGTTTTTAGAAATCATCATCTATATAGATAAGTGAAAGGCTTAATACTTTCCTTCTTCTTGACATAAATTGTTATTGGAGCCACCTAGTATATAATGCAAAGAGCTCCAAGTTAGGGACACAATACCTGAAGTTTGTTCTTATTTGGCAACCAAATACATTTGAACACATGGCCAGCTGCTTAATGCTCAAGAAAATCCCTTTTCTTTCTTTCTTTTAAAAGTTTTATTTATTATTATTATTTTTGAAAATTTTTTTATCTTAAGGCTGTCTGATTTTAATTTTATTTATTTATTTATTTATTTTTGACAGCCAGAGTGGACAGTGAGAGAGAGAGAGACAGAGAGAAAGGTCTTCTTGTGCCGTTGGTTCACCCTCCAATGGCCGCCGCAGCTGGCACTCTGCGCTGATCCGATGGCAGGAGCCAGGTGCTTCTCCTGGTCTCCCATGCAGGTGCAGGGCCCAAGCACTTGGGCCATCCTCCACTGCACTCCCGGGCCATAGCAGAGAGCTGGCCTGGAAGAGGGGCAACCGGGACAGAATCCGGCACCCCGACCGGGACTAGAACCTGGTGTGCCAGTGCAGCAAGGCAGAGGATTAGCCTAGTGAGCCGCGGCGCCGGCCTATTTATTATTTTGATAGAGCGAGAGAGAGAGAGAGAGAGAGAGAGAGAAACAGAGAAAGATCTTCCATCTGTCGGTTCACTCCCCAAAAATGCTCACAACCTCTGAAGCTGGGCCAGTCTGAAGCCAGGATCTAGGAATTCAATCTTTAGCCTCTCTCACTTAGGTGGCAGGAACTCAGGTTCTGGGGCTGTCATCTGTTGCCTCCAAGAATGCATATTAGAAAGAAGCCAGAATTGGTTGCAGTGCCAGAATTTGAACTCAGGCACTCCAGTATGGGATAAAGACATTCCAAGTGGCACCTTAACCACTATACCACTTATCCTCCCTGTTCAATTAGAGGGAGGATTTGGTGATCTTTCAGAGTCTTCTCAACTCTACCATTTCATTATCTCAAACATTAAATATCAACAATCATTTTAAAGACTGATGAGTATTTCCTTGTATTAGGAGATAATGTCCTATCTGCTTGATTATAGCAACAGTTCCTGCAAGAGTGCTATATGTTTAAAGAAGTTTTATTTTTAATTATTTTTTTTCTACTTGGACACTTCATTTTGCATTTCAAAGCTGATAAAAGAAAAGCGTAGTGAGAAGCTAATGTGTTCTAGGCACTGTGTTAGGCACATATCAGATGTATCTTCATCTCAAAGGTAAAAAGTGGAAGAGATTGCCTCTAATATTCATTTACTTCAGAAATGTTTCCTGGGGTCTTCTGACATACACCAACATATTGGCATTGTTTTATGGGCTAGATTCACAACAGTAAATGAAAGACAAAGTTACGATATCCTGTAATTACCAATTTATTCTGCAATTAGAGTGCCTACCACATGCAAAGCATCATAATAGTTGTTAGGGGTACCAGAGTGAATAAATCTCTGACCCATTGAGTCTACAGCTTCGTAGACTAAAACAATGAATGCACAGCATTTACGGCATAAAAGTGCTCTGGAAGTACCAAAGGGATGTATAGCAGAGGGAAACATAGCTTCACCTTCTCTGGTCAAGGCGTGAATTAATTAAGCTGGTTCGTGAATGTTACAAATTTTAAGTAATCTCTTTGCTTATTTACTCACATACTAGACTTCTATCATGGACTTGGCTACTAGCAACACAAATTTAGGTAAGTCATATCTATAGCAACTCCACCTATATATCTTCATGTTTTTTCATCTTCTAATGCAAATAATTCTTTTGTTGTTGTCAATACCATTCAACACTCTTTGTGAGAGAGCATTGGTAAACTCAATTGTTTAAACCCCATTCTTTGAGATATGGGATTCCAAAACAGCCTTGGGTTGTCACTAATACAGCATCTTATGAGGTGAAGAAGACAGCATCATCTTTCTTGATTTAAACCTATTGGAAAGTGACCCCTTTTACATTGTCTTACATCTTTACAAGATTCTGGAACCATACACAGTAAAGCCAGATGGTGGATATGCCTGGAAGCTTTCCAAGCTTTCTTTGGTCTAGATTTAAGCAATTAATAATAAAAAATAAAGTCTCATTCAGTTTTGAGATTTAGTATTAGAGCATTTTGGAAAGTAATAACATTCTCAGTATCCAAAATTCTTTAATTTGCAAGTGAAAACATGTAAAAAGGTTTGGTGTAGAAGATTCAAATAGATTCCAAAAATATAGCACTAAATTACATTTATTTTATTAGTTTTGATGGAAAATTATAAATTTTAATTCATATTAAAATGCCTAGTTATGAGAATTTTGCATTTAGGAGGACAAGAGTTTGTTCAGTCATCCCAGTTAGTTGAGGTTGTGTGCTGTTTTACATTCATTAAGCAAATATTTAGTAAGTCTCTACTAAGAAACAGGTAATCAAGCCCTAGCTATAATGATTGATGCGATTTGAGAACAGAGTAAAGGCATTTCAGAAAAGTGAACCATTAAGCTGAATCTTGAGGGATGTGTAGGAGTTTGCCAGGAGGACAAAATATACATTGACAATGGATGAGGAAGGAAATGGAGATGGGTTGGAGGAAAGTAGGATAGGAAGTCCAGGTGGCAATGAGAGCCTGCACAATCCTAGCCACAACATGACACTGCGGTCAGTATGACCTGATCAAGTTTGACTCCCCAGCTCATGCAGAGATTTAATCCCCAAAGTCATAAATTGATAAACTGACAATGGCACAGACTTGATCCAATTATGGTATATGAAGGGTTGGGTTGGATTAGACTGCTAGAGTAGAGTCCCATGACTGAATCATGACGGACTTCTCAGGAGAGACGACATGGACAGAAATGAGGAGCATGTCCCCGTCTCTCTTTTTCCTAGTTTACCATGTGCTCCCTCCTATGCACGCATTCTACCATCCACCACCCTCTTTGGATGCCAGACCTGGAGCTACTTGATCTTGGACTGAGAACCTCCAAAAGTACAAGCCAAAACAATTCTTATTCCTTTATATTTATTTTCTCTCAGTTTTTTGTTACAGTGATGAAAAGCTGACTAACACACAGATAAACTGAGCCACAAATCAGAGTATAAAGGATTGGAAAGCAGGATAAGTGACAGCTCAAAATACCAGCCACTGGAGCTCCACAAAGGAGCCCCACACAGGCTAAGGGAATGTTTGTCAAACTAACTGATGGGAGCCACTGATGAATTTTAAATCAAAGTGATACAAGGTCAAATCACATTTTAGGTAGGTTCATTGTATTACCAGTAACACTGTTATTACTATTTCATCATTATATATGAGGGTACCTCAAAAGGTTCATGTGAAAAGATGTAAGGAAAGATAAGCTTAGAGGTGGGCATTTGGTGCAGTGGTTAAGATGTCACCTGGGATGCTTGCATCCCATGTTGGACTGCCTGGGTTTGAGTGTCAGCTCCACTTCCAATTCCGATTTCCTGCTAATAATGTACACACTGGGAAGAAACAGGTGATGGCCCAAGTACTTGGGTCTCTGCCACTCACATAGGAGACTCCAGTTGAGATCTGGACTCTTGATTTTGTCCTGGGCCAGTTTTTAACTGTTGCAGGTATTTGGGGGAGTGAACCTGCAGATTGAAGATTTTTCTCTCCCTCTTCTCTCTCTCTCTCTCTCTACCTTTCAAATAAATAAAAATAACTAAATAAAATTTTAAAATAGTAATACATTTGAAAAAAAGTAAAGCCATTTTGGGACACAAAAACACGTAACTTTTCATAATGTACTTTTTCTATGACCTTTCTGAAGGCCCCTTGTGCAAACCAATTCTCTAGGACCTGCTCTATCTTCAAGTTGATTAGCTTCCCCTAGGCAATAAACTTCTCTGACTCCTACCACCTGTAAGTTACAATGGTCTTGTGCTTTCCAGTCTAGTGGTTAATGCCTTAAGCTAACGCAAGACAAAAAAGTGAATATCACTATTCAAAATAACTCTGAGGCTTATTGTGTTTGTAAGGCCACTCACTTGATTTTTTTCTATTTATGAATTGTGGTTTCTGGGTGTGAATTAAAAAACTGTGAAAGCATGTCTTCCGGATTCAAAGGTGATTATACATTTAATAATGAGGGACTCTACCCTAAACCACCTCTCAGACTTGACTGTATCATATGGTTCTGGAAAGCAGAGTCAATTCTTTAAGTGTATAACTTGAGCCGGAAGAACTCCTTGCAGATGGAACTATTATTCCAGACTGACAAGAGAAATTGTTTAATTTTATCTCTTAGATTTAGTATCCAGATATTAAAACATAGGCTAGGCCATGTCCAATGACTACATTTGCTTAGTGTTTTCCAAATAAGTAGATCTTGGCAACTAATAAATGCTTCACCTATCAGAGGAAAAGACAATGACAGATTTTAAGCTATTGAATGAAAGGTTTCACAGATCCTCTAGAGAGATTTATTCTTGGTGCTGGTGAGTCAGGGCCATTCTCATTCCTCAAACAGCCAGCACAGGCCCAGAAGATAAAATGTGCTTGTTGAGTGAGCACAGATCATCAGACAACAGACTGGTATCATTTAGATTCCGACAGTCCTTTGCTTATGGTGAAAGAAGCATCCTACAATTAGACAACTAAAGAAAGCAAATACTGGGACTTGAAACAGTGAAATATGATCATACCTTAATTTTCAGCAAAAATGTGGGTTTTGGTACAATATGGAATGTGAGAAAATCCCTACCTCAAAATATTACTAGACAATGAAATTCTGTATGGACAAGGCACACACTGAAGATCTGCATTGTTTAGCAGCAAACTAACAACAGCACAAACTCTCCCTGGTCTTTCCCTTCCTCAGCACCCTCTTGGTCAATGGCACTACCCTTGCAATTTCCTCTGAGGGGAGACCTCTTCACTTGGCTCTTTCTTTTTCATCTTCTATTACAGGAACATCATTTTATGACTGCAGTATTGTGGATCTTATGCAATTCAAAGTTTCTCCTTAAAGAACACTTTGGCTTTTTAAAACGAAAATTAAGAGCAAGACAAGCTTTCTAATATTTTATTTTGACAAATATTTTTGAGAAACATTCCCCAAAAGAAGGCAATTTGAGGCCAGTACTCTATTGGCTCTTTGTATTCAACTCCTAGGTTGACAGAGGTAGTACCTTTACTATCACAGTGATAAAAATCAAATTTCTGTTACTCTGTCTTTCAAATAAATAAGTTTTAAAAATATGCTCCATATTTTCTTCTCCTTCTATCAGAGTGCTTTAATTGGAATAAGCCTTGGTTCTGAAAATATTTTGTGAATATTATCCCTTCACTTGAGCTAAATGGAAAATCCATACAGTATGACAAATCCAAACTTGGCCATTTCTTTGGGTGCACTCTCTTCCCTTAGGTGTCATCTTTGCATACAATTATTTTTCCCAGCACCACACAGTTTCTTCAAAGACAACAAAGACACAACAGGACGCACTAACATTATGGGTATTAGTCTGATAAAAGCCCAGAGCTTGTTCTTCCATAAATGACAGCAGCTAATGAGGCTCTGGCAAGAGATTTTTGGTGGTGATGTTTTTAGGAAATGCTCAGAAACTGCCTTCTACATTAACTTACTAGCACAAAGAAAATCAAAAGAAGGCTTTCATATGTCAGAACAAAGGTCATGGTAATTTTCAGCTGATTAGATTTTTAAATTTAAAGAAAAATAATCCCTTTTGTCTATGACCTTCACCTACATGATTAAGACAATTTCAAAAAGCCTTCCACTAAGAAAGGAATCTAACTTCATTTGTGCATTATTAATCATCATTAGAGAACTTTTCTATTATTATTCTTTTATTCAGGCAATTGTTTTGAACTACTTGAGTTCATATACTTGAACAACAAAGAGAATTGATAGAAAGTTGGGCAATTTTTTGGCTCAGAAGTAAGGGACAGGAAAGATAAGAAAAAATACTATTTGTGTAATCTGAGAAAATAAAAAAAAGAGAGAAAGTTAAGTCAGATCCTGCCTGTTGGCAAACAGTTCTCTTCCCAGTCTTCTCTGTTCCCCTCTGCTCAGCATGGGCACTGAGTGCCTGGGAACTGCATTCCACAGACTTCTGGAACAGTGAAGATTGGAATATGGTATTGCCAATGAGACAGACTCACACAAGACTTAGGAATCAGAAGAGAGGTAGAATCCTTTCCTGTATGCCCATCAGAGGCCCTCCTCCCCACATCCACTCCAGCAAAGAATTCATTTAAACAAATGAATTAAATGCTTATTGGTTCTAATCACGGGCTCGTCATTGATCTTCACTTTATCAGCCCACATCACTCAGTCTTTCCCACTTTGATTCTTGCTAGTTCCCAGAAAGTTCTGCTGCCAGGATTAGACTTTCCTCTTAGGATGTGTGTCATGGCTCCATACATCTGTGTTTCTTTGGAATATGCTAGTTAGATATGGCAGCTGTCTGAGTAGTCCACACAGAAGAGCTAGGAAAACTTCTTTGTTTATTTCTATGCACAGGGTTGCAGGATTTCAGAATTGAAAAGAATCTTAGCATATGTCTTAAGGCACATACTTACACTGGATGTGAGAAAATTGAACCTCAGGGTGGCAAATTGACTCTTTGAGAACTGTTTCCAGGTTGCTAAAATTATGTATGATAACATACACAGGACTTGTAAAAGCTCTCACCTTATTCCAAAAATAGAATGTTCCTGAATAGAAGACTTAACCAAAGACTGAAAGAGTTGTTTTTCCCAACACCAAGCCCACTCTTCCCAGCACCAAGCCCACTCTTCCCAACATCATTTAGCCTCCTAATACATCTTACCTCTGGGTTGACGCAGCTTTGGGAGGGAGGTTTTCCATACTATTGGGATATTTGCAGCTGTCATCTCAGGACTGAAAGACAGAATGTCAGCTGGCTACCGAGGCTTTACATGCCCAAGTCAGACTTTGCTGGGTCTTCCTCCAAATGAATCTTCAAGAATCCATTGGTTGACAGTACTCCTGCAGAGTTTCAGCCATGTTGATATCACATTCCTAAAAATGCAGACAACCTAAACACCTAACAATGGTAATGATATAAAAACAGATTTTATTACATTAGTATGATGGAAAAGACTTGTTGACATGAAAACAGTTGTTGCAAAATAATATTTACTGGCATGGAAAAATACCCATCCATCAAATGTTAAAAATAAAACAGTGGGGGCCGATGTTGTGGCTTAGTGGGTAAAGCCATCGAATGCAGAGCCTGTATCCCATATGGGTGCCAGTTCGAGTCCTGGCTGCTCCACTTCTTATCCAGCTCTTTGCTATGGCCTGGGAAAACAGTAGTTGTCCCAAGTGCTTGGGCCCCTGTACCTGCAGGGGAGACTCAGAGGAGGCTCCTGGCTCCTGGCTTCGGACTGGATCAGCTCTGCTCCAGCCATTGCGGCCATCTGGGGAGTGAACCAGCAGATAAAAGACCTTTCTTTCAGAGCTGGCACTGTGGCATAGTGGGTAAAACTGCCACCTGCAGTGCCGGCATCCCATATGGGCACTGGTTCAAGTCTCAGCTGCTTCACTTCCAATCCAGCTCTCTGCTATGGCCTGGGAAAGCAGTACAAGATGGCCCAAGTCCTTGGGACCCTGCACCCAAGTGGGAGACCTGGAAAAAGCTCATAGCTTTTGGCTTTGTATCAGCACAGCTCTGGCCATTGCAGCCGATTGGGTAGTGAACCAATGGATGGAAGACTCTCTCTCTCTGTTTCTCCTTCTCTCTCTGAGTAACTCTGACTTTCAAATAAATAATAAATCTTTTTTAAAAAAAAAAAAAAAAGACCTTTCTTTCTCTCCATCTCTGCCTCTGTAACTCTATTTTTTAAATAAATAAATCTTTCTAAAAAAATAAAAGAATGATCAAAGAATATGTCACATGATGCCCAATTTAGGTTTAAGTAAATATACACAATGTTTGAAAAAGTCAAGGGAGTATGAATCAAACTGCTAACAGTGAATTTGAGCATTGTGAATACAGGTGTCTTTGCTGCACTTTCCTGAACTTTTCAACTTTCATACAATGAAACTTTTGTAATTTTTAAAAGGACATTTTATTAGCAGTTTCAGCATGAAAGGCCCCAAAGGAGGACTGAAAAGGGGCACAAAGCTTTGCAATCAAGAGCCATTGATTTCCCCTGGGCTACAGTTTCTTTGGCACTAGGAGAGGCCAGATTTGTAAGGGATCCAAAAGCCAGCAATTAAGTGGGGCTGTGGCTGCAGAACACTAATACATGTGATTTTTTTTTTCTTATTAGCTTTCACATTTTCACTTAAAAGAAGCCCTTTATAGATTCTCCTTGGCATGTCTGAATTTCTAGCATCACTCCTGTCACACTTTGGGGCCATTAAGTAAAATAAGGGTTGCTTGATGACAAGTACTTCAATATGATGTCAGTCTGGTAACTGAGACAGCTACTAGGTGACTAGTGGGGTTGTAGTGTCTTCAGAATGGTGATGGCAAACAAATAGAAGCTTCACATTCCAGGTGGACCAGAGCAGAACAGCATGAGATTCCATCATGCTACTCAGAAAGCACGGACTTGCGTACAGATGAATTTATCTGGAATTTTCCATTTAATATTTGTGGGCCATTGTTTACTGTGGGTAACTGACACTGAGGAAAATGAAACCACGGATAAGAGGAGACTACTGAATAAGCTTGTACGCAACTACCCAATGAAATTTATTACAAAGACTTGGCTTGTGAGACAATGGAGGCTGTCAAGTCTCAGGATCTATAGGGTGAGCTGGCGGAGCTGATGGTGTAGCTCCAGTCTCGAGACCTCCTGGCATGAGTCCCAGGTGGAGGTGTGGTTTCAGTCTGTGTCCAAAGGAAGGCAAGGAACAAAACAGTCCTCCAGCTTGAAGCCCGCCAGGCAAGAAGAGCTCCCTCTTCCTCAGCATTTTTGTTCTGTTCAGATCCTGGGCATTAGGGAGGGCCACCTGCTTTGCTAAGTCTACTGACTGCAGTGCTAATATCACCCAGAAGCCCTTCACAGACATATGCAAAAGAATGTTCAGTCCAATATCTGGGCACCCCTTGGCACAGCCATGTTGATAACAAAATTAGTTATCACAGACCTGATAAAGAAACTGAATACTGTAAGAAAAATCTCATTGATAGCATCAAATCCTGGAGAAAGAACAAAATCACAAGAGTAAGAATTGTAGGGGTTGTGTTTATAAAAAAGGAGAGTCACTCAGAGAGAGATGCATGGTGCAGAGGGAAGAAGCTATCGCACACTGAAGAAAAATAAAGATGTTTTCACATTTCAAAATAAGAAATGTTAGTATTTTTAGAAATGGAAACCCATTCAACTCAATTCATTTAAATGAAAAATAAATGTATTTTTGACCACTCATTTGTAATTAGCTACCAAAATTAACTGTCAAATTTCTAAATTTTATATGGTATCGGAAAATCTTAAAGAAAAATAAACAGGGTCCTCGGCGAGCGGCTGGTTGCGCGTATCCGCCGCTGGCTCCGTCTATCCGGCTTCCCTAGGGGAGGTGAGTCCGGCCGCGGCCGCACCGGCTGCAGAGGAGAAAGTGGCCGCAGGGTCGGAAGCCGGGTCAGGGGAGAGGGGGAGAGACGGAGCAGCCTTGAGCCCTGAGGTGGCCGTCACCAGGGGACCCACCCGCTCTCCCCCACAACCCTCCTCAGCTGAAGCAGCCGGCGGCGGGGGCAGGAGTCAGCTCGCTTCCCTCCGTCTCCCGCCCGCCTTCCCGGGGCTCCTGTTCTCTGGCCCCGGGACCCTCGCCTCCCCCCAGGGCGGTTCCCTCTGTCGAGGCGTCCAGAGTGCTGCTCACTATTCTTTCGTCCCGCCCTGCACCGCCTTACCTTCCTTTTTACCCCGTTCTCTCTCTCCTCTCCGTCCTGCCTGTCTTCCCGCCTCACTGGGCCCCTGCAGCCTCCTCCCTCGGCTCTTTCTGCCGAGCAAACTTTGCTGCCCCCGCCCCCACCGGGGCCAGGCGGCCAGGAGTTGGGGGAGATGTAGAGTTGGGGAGTTCGAAGTGGGGGGAAGCTGCCTTCCCTGAATATTTCCCCCATCTGTCTAACTTAGGGTGGTTGGAATTTTTACCAGTTGTGTTTTTGAGGAGGTGGTAGGTGTTTGGAAAAGGATGTGGGAATGGAAGGCGTAGATGAGCCAACCTTAGGAGATTCCAAGGGTGCTCTGTTACCTGATCCTTTTCGTGTGTGGAGTTCTAGAGGTTTGGAGGCTTGGCCTTTATTCCCACGTTCAAAGTTGGAACCTCTCCCAATTTAAGAGTGGAGTTTTAGTACCCACTGGTGGCAGGAATTCTGGGGGGAAGGGGTGCTTTTCACCTTTTTCTTTTTTTTTCTTTCCTTTGTTTAGCTTTTATTGGGGAGCAACCCACACCCTTCCACTCACACTCACCCCAAAAGCGAAACACTAAGATCTTCTAACTTGTCTGGATTGACTGATGAAGACATAAAGCCAGTTCCACTCTATGTTTTCTGAGGTGAAGTGAGTGGTTTTTCTTCATTTTTAAATGGCCAAATGACAGCTTGACCCAGTTTGCTTTCCAATCAAAGGGCATTTTTTTAATGTCTCTTTGTGGCACAAGAGCCAATGCAAAAATGATGGCAGCTTACAATGGTGGTACATCTGCAGCAGCAGGTCACCAGCACCACCATCACCACCACCTTCCACACCTTCACCACCACCACCACCCTCAACCCCACCTTCATCAGGGGTCGGCTGCTGCTGTCCACCCTGCATGGCAGCAAAGGCCACAGCTAAAGCCATGTTAAACCCTGGGCAGCAACAGCCGTATTTCCCATCACTGGCACCGGGACAGCCTCCTGGACCAGCCGCAGCAGCCCCAGCTCAGGCACAGGCTGCTGCAGCCTGCCACTGTGAAGGCACACCTTCATCAGCACTCACATCACCCACAACAGCAGCTGGACATTGAGCCGGATAGACCGACTGGATGTGGAGCCTTTGGCGTTGTTTGGTCAGTAACAGATCCAAGAGATGGAAAGAGAGTAGCACTCAAAAAGATGCCCAACGTCTTCCAGAATCTGGTCTCTTGCAAAAGAGTCTTCCGGGAATTGAGGATGTTGTGTATTTTTTTAAAGATGTTATTAATTTATTTGAGAGGTAGAGTTACAGACAGTGAAAGGGAGAGAGACAGATAGAAAGGACTTCTGTCCGCTGGTTCACTCCCCAGATGGCCACAACAGCTGGATCTGAAGCCAGGAGCCAGGAGCCAGGAGCTTCTTCCAGATCTCCCACATGGGTACAGGGGCCCAAGGACTTGGGTCATCTTCTACTGCTTTCCCAGACAGTAGCAGAGAGCTGGATGGGAAAAGGAGCAGCCAGGACTGGCGTCCATATGGGATGCTGGCGCCGCAGGTGGAGGATTAACCTACTGCGCCACAGCGCTGGCCCCTATGTTGTGTTTTTTTAAACATGATAATGTACTCTCTGCCCTTGACATACTCCAACTTCCACACATTGACTATTTTGAAGAAATATATGTTGTCACAGAATTGATGCAGAGTGACCTACATAAAATTATTGTGTCTCCTCAACCACTGAGCTCAGATCATGTCAAAGTTTTTCTTTATCAGATTTTGAGAGGTTTGAAATATCTCCATTCAGCTGGCATTTTGCGTCGAGACATTAAGCCAGGGAATCTGCTTGTGAACAGCAACTGTATTCTAAAGAATTGTGATTTTGGATTGGCCAGAGTTGAAGAATTAGATGAATCCCGTCATATGACTCGGGAAGTTGTTACTCAGTATTATCAGGCTCCAGAAATCCTGATGGGCAGCCATCATTACGGCAATGATATTGACATCTGGTCTGTCGGATGTATCTTTGCAGAACTACTAGGACGAAGAATATTGTTTCAGGCACAGAGACCCATTCAGCAGTAGGATTTGATCACAGATCTATCGGGTACACCATCACTGGAAGCAATGAGGACGGCTTGTGAAGGCGCTAAGGCACACATACTCATCTTTCAAAATAAAACACCCAAGCTAGCAAATGTGAAAATGGATTTACTGAATTTCAAAAGCTGAGAAATATTGGGATATAGCTAACTATGGACATGGCTGGATTTAAAGCTCAAATAATGCAACTGGGACTCTGCTATGTCCATACCTTGGCTCTGGCTCCCGTGTTTGGCTTCCACCTGAATTCTTACATAATAGTAGCAGATGACAGTTGTTCCAATCCCTATACCAAGTCAAATTTCAAGTCAAACAGGGTAAAAAGAAGTGTCTGTTGATTGAGCCCCAAATTAGGTCACATGGCCATCCCCAAAACTAACATGGCAGCAGATATCAGCCTGGATAGAATCATATAGGGAGAAGTACAGGAAAGGGTACAGTTACACAAGGTAGGTAAATGAAAGACAGGAAATAAAAACAACAGGTTGGGGTGGAAATTTGGTACAGCAGTTAAGATGCTAACTGGGAAGCTGTATCTCACATTGGAGTGCCTCTGGGTTCAAGTCCTGTTAATGCACTTCTGGGAACCAGCAGGTGATGGCTTAAGTAGTTGGGTTCCTGCCACCTATATAGGAGACCTGGATTGCATTCCAGACTACAGCCTTGACTGTTAGGGGCATTTGTGAAGTGAGCCAGTGGATGGAAAATTCTCTCTCTCTCTCTTTCTCTTTCTCCCTCTCTCTCAAATAAATTATTAGAAAAGATAGTGGCTGGCACCGTGGCTCAATAGGCTAATCCTCCACCTGCGGCGCTGGCACACGGGGTTCTAGTCCCGGTCGGGGCGCCAGATTCTGTCCTGGTTGCCCCTCTTCCAATCCAGCTCTCTGCTGTGGCCCGGGAAGGCAGTGGAGGATGGCCCAAGTGCTTGGGCCCTGCACCAGCATGGGAGATCAGGAGAAGCACCTGGCTCCTGGCTTCAGATCAGCGCGGTGCGCCTGCCGCAGCACGTGGGTTGCAGCGCCCATTGTGGGGGTGAACCAACGGAAAAGGAAGACCTTTCTCTCTCTGCCCACTCTGCCTGTCAAAAAAAAAAAAAAAAAAAGATAGTAACAGATATCTACTTTATGATACCTACTTTATCTGTGAAACCACCTAGTTCAGGTTGGAGGAGTTCACTGGAGCTAACTCATACTTTCATTTCTTGTTATCCTTGCATAGTGGGAGTTGAGAAATATTTTTTATGGTTAAAACAATTTGATTTGTACAGGATGATGGGTTAAGGCTAATTCTCACCAAATCTTCAATGAGAAATTTGCTATAAGCTTCTTCCCTTTTCCTCTCACTGCCACCCTCCTGACTCAATTCAGGGACCCTGTTTCGTTGCATTTCACAAATAACACACAGGCATAACCTTTCTTCTTTTATTCTGATCTTCTGTTGTACTCATTTACATACAGAATTTCTCCTGCTCATTTCCTGGTGATGATCATCCTTTTCTTCTTCTACCAAAGTCTTCTCCAGTTTTGAGCGCATAATCAGGGGAAAATAACTATCTACTTAGGTTAAATCCCTTTCTCCTCACCAGCCAGAATAAATATGAGGTATTTTAGAAAATTTCAACTAAAAATCTTACTGATCCTTGCAATTCAGTTATCAGTATAAATGTTATTCTTGGCTGAAAGCCTATCACAGAGCAATGATCCTGATTCCACTTTCCTGCCCTATCAAACAGTGCCACGTAAACCACAATAACAATGGGATAAAATGAGGTCTATTTGCTAAGTTAAAATATCTGAAGGATTTGAGTATTTCAAGTTAATCAGGAGAGATTTTCAACTATTCTGAAAATCCTAAAATTTTCAGGAGTGGATTAGTTTGAGCATAATTAATATATAATTGACAATGATGTATTTTAAAATTAATTACTTTTAGAAGATTCTTTTTTTTTTTTTTTTTTTTGACAGGCAGAGTGGACAGTGAGAGAGAGAGACAGAGAGAAAGGTCTTCCTTTGCCATTGGTTCACCCTCCAATGGCCGGCGCGGCCGGCGCACCGCGCTGATCCAATGGCAGGAGCCAGGAGCCAGGTGCTTTTCCTGGTCTCCCATGGGGTGCAGGGCCCAAGCACTTGGGCCATCCTCCACTGCACTCCCTGGCCACAGCAGAGAGCTGGCCTGGAAGAGGGGCAACTGGGACAGAATCCGGTGCCCCGACCGGGACTAGAACCCCGTGTGCCGGCGCCGCTAGGCGGAGGATTAGCCTAGTGAGCCGCGGCGCCGGCCACTTTTAGAAGATTCTTAAGAATTCTTATAGCCCTTGAAACTAACTTGAGAATGTGTCAGATTTTGAAAAGTAAAGGGGGAGGGGAGATTTAGTGTGGGGTAAGCATTCCTGCAGCCAAACTGTTTTTATTCTTTTTTGCCCCATTCATGGATTATCAGTTTTGAGTTATCAAATTTATTAAAGGTACTCATGGTCATTGACACAGTGTATAGTGATACCGAAGGATTAAGGACAATTCTGTCTAAGATTGAAAGAAACACCTCTACATAAATGAGTTTCCCAGAAGAAAAAATAAGACCTAAGCTTAAGCATCTACTTTCAGAAAAATGAGAATCTTGTCTAATTTATGAAAACAATAATTGAATCCATTGCAGGAACCACATTAAATGTACACTGTGTGATTGAGTGCATGTGTAAGGAGGAGTGTATTTGTGTATATGTTTGTGTGTGTTTGCCTGTGTTTGTGTGAGTATATTTGTATGTGAAGCGTTTGCTGCCAGCAGACTAGTGTTGAAACTGCAGTCTGCTCCCTGAAGTCAAGTTCATTCTCACCAGGCCAAAATGTCTGTGAGGGGTCTATAGAAATGTTCTCATTGGAATTACCTGGAGATGTGTGTTTTAAGTGCTTATTCCTCAACCTCGTTACAGCTCTACAAAATTAGCCTCAGAACTTGTAATTTTTTGTGCAAAATACTAAATTATTCTTATGTATGCTGAACTTGAAGTAACCTTGCTCCAGACTCATGATCATAATTTCAATAATCGTTATGAAAGCCTGCTCAGGAGAGGAATGCAGTTCAATGTCCCCCTGGAGACGCAGCTCTCAGGTGCCTCACTGCACTGAACTCATCCAGACACATTTGTACTTTTCCTAAAAATGTATCCAGTTAAAGTGACAGTATAAACGCGAGTTATTTTCTGAAATGCATAAACTCACAAGTTTTTACAACTTCCTGATTCAAAAAGCATAAAATCTAAAAGTCTGTAAGTCTGAATATAATTTTTCTGAATCTTTATGCCTAAATAGGCTTTCAAAAATAATTCAGCCTGAATAATGCTAGATACCCCTCATTCTGCAAAGGACCATTAAGATGTGTAACACAGAGAAAGCCTTGCTCGAGGTGGGCATTCAAAAGTTATTAATGTCCCGACATGCCTGTCTGTAGTTATTAGTGACCAGGGAATACAGAGCATGGTTCCCGCATATGAGCAAAAGATTACTGGTGCACACCATATAGTAAGTGATTTTTGAACTGCAAGAAACTCTCTTCCACTCTCTGTTGGGCAAAGGTGAAAAATGTTTGCATGAACTACTTTGGGGAAGCAAATGAAGAATGACTGTCCAATCTCCTATTCTCCCCTTCTGTGATGAACACAACCCACAAAACAATAAAGAAAACTCCATCTTTTTGTATTATTCTATTGGGAAAATGGCCAAGAATATTTTATTCAACCCTTAGGACTTTGGATAATGCTTTTCTAGGAAACTAAATTTAAAAATAGGATTAGCAACATTATATTCAAAAGATAGAAACTTGGCATTCTAGTGACTCTCACCATGTTATTTTTTTTAAAGATTTATTTATTTTATTTGAAAGTCATAGTTACACAGAGAGAGGAGAGGCAGAGAGAGAGAGAGAGAGGTCTTCCATCCACTGGTTCACTCCTCAGTTGGCTGCAACAGCCGGAGCTGTGCTGATGCAAACCAAGGAGCCAGGAGCTTCCTCTGGGTCTCCCACTTGGGCACAGGGGCTCCAAGGACTTGGGCCGTCTTCCATTGCTTTCCCAGGCCATAGCAGAGAGCTGGATAGGATCTGGAGCAGCCGGGTCTCGAACCAGTGCCCATATGGGATGCCGGCACTAAAGGTGGGGGCTTTACCTGCTATGCCACAGCTCCAGCTCCATTGAACTGTAATTTTGTTAAAATATTTAAAATATTTGTGAATATTTCAACTTTTTTTTATTTATTTGGGAAGGAGATAGACATCTTCCATTCATTGTTTCACTCCTCAAATGCTCAGAAGTAAGGTCATGAAAACAGGAGAAAATATACAAAGGGGAAAAGCTCATGTGTCCCAGGGGCCAAACTTGATCACAAATGGAGCCCTTGGAGCTGTCCTGAAATGGACCCTGTCCAGATGGACTCCTGGAGATGTTGGAGCTTGGTTGCTGGAAGCCAGGGGCTAGCTGTGACAGTGAGAGGAGACTGCCCTAAGAAGTCCCCAGCAGGACCATCTCAGAGGAAAGAATGACAACCTCTTACTTTGAGAAGGTCAGCTCTGAACATTTGCTATGCCAAGCAGCCAGCCAACACTAATTGCAGACATACTGGCAGAGAAAACTCTCTTCCCCTTGCCTATCTCAATATCCCCCAGTCCTATGGGAGACAGGGCCAGCAGGGGAGATGGACCTGCTGAGGTAGCACTGACTTGGACAGGAGATGGGTAGAATGATGGGAAGTATCAGATGGCTAGATTGAACAGTTCCTGAAAGTAACTGCAGAGGCATAAGGATCTGCCTGAGATTTCACTCAGGGCCAGGAAAAAATGAACAGGCTGATATGATGAGCTGTAAGAAAGGATAAATTTCCTTTCTGTTTGTATTCTATAAAGTTCAGATTCTCCAATAAACTGGTTACTAATAAATGAGAAGTACCTTCATTTGTATTTCAAGTGATGAACATGCTAGGAATAGGGCAATTCAACAAAAGTTCTCGAAGTCATCCAAAAATGCAGGATATGTTGAAAATAACTCATATACAGAGCTTAGATTTTGTACCACATTATGCATCATTAAATTTGGACTCAAAAAATTAATATTTTGCTGTCAAAAAGGGGAATACTTTAAAAAATAACATTCACATTTTATTTGCTAAATATTCTGAATCTGCAAATTAGACCTCCTACTGAAATTTTTCATATTAGGATTGAGATAGTAATTGATGCAAGCTTTTGAACTTGCTTTTTGGAGCAGCAGGAAACCTCTGAATCATACTTTCAACTACCAAGTGAAGAAAATGTTCAAGATCATGATTTTCTGAGAGAGGAAGTGTGAAAATTCCATCCCATGGACAACAGCAGGCAAGACTCAAATATTTCATCTGAAGAATGAGAAGTTGCAATTAACCAAAATAAAAGTATTCAGAACTAAATGTCCTGGAATTTCAACATCTCTTTTACATGTTAGGTACTAACTATAGGGCTTACCGTATGCGTCTTTAACTACCTACGTCCAAATATTATACCTAGTCACATTAATCAGATTATCTTGGATTAATGAAGGACTGAGCAATTAATCCCTGAGCTCCCTTCCTCATTTCTTAGACCATTGGCTCCCAGATAATTTGACCTGAGGGGTTGCTGGGGAAGCATGAGGCTCCTGCTCTCTGGGTTTATTGATTTCAGCATAGCAGACAGTGATGTCCTGTGCTCTCTCATCGCTCAGCTGTTATACTGGACTGCATTTCTGGCTCAAATGTACACAAGAGCAGGTTCATTTATTTGATCAGAAGTCAAGATCAAGTTTGGTGCCATCTTGTTTTCAGCTGCACACACAAAACTTGTAGACGTTTTGATAGTCTCATCAACACCAACTCATAACAACTCCATTTTCTTTTTTAAAATATATTTTAATTTTTAGTTGATACATACTAAGTATACACATTTATGGGATATAATGAGACATTTCAATCCATACATTCAGTGTATCACAACCAGAGCAAGATCCTCAACCATTTATTATTTCTTGATTTGGGAACGATTCCAAATCCTCTCTACCATCTATTTTGAAGTGAACAACTAATTACTGTCAACCATGTTTGTTGTATACTGCTGGAGGACATTAGAGGCTGCAGAACATGCTGAGGTAGCACTGACTTGAGGGAGAGGAGACGGTAGAATGAGAAGTATCAGATGGCCAGATTGAACATTTTGATTCCTGCAAGTAATTGCAGAGACATGAGGATTTACCTGAGATTTCAATCTGGGCCAGGAAAAAACAAGTTGAAGTGCAGGCTGAAATGATAAGCTGTAAGAATGGATAAATTTCCTTTCTGTTTGTACCCTATGAAGTCCACATTCGCCAATCAACTAGTTACTAATAAATGGGAAGTATCTTCACTTGTATCTCAAGTGGTGAGCATGCTATAAATAGGGCTATCTAGGGTGCTGCTCTAGAACATTAGAATATGCAGCTGTTACCTGGTTTCTGTCAACCACCTTCTCCCCATCCCTCACTCTTACCAGCCTCTGGTAACCACTGTTCTACTCTCTCTCTGTAGGATGTCAACTTAACAGTTACATTTCCCCTGCCTACAACTTCTTCTTATGGAAAACATTAGCTCTGACTTCATTCTGTGTGTTTGAGAGACCATAGATTACTGTGAAATATGAGTAGAACCTGTATCCTGTGGTGTTTATTGCAGCTCTTCATTAACCCAAGAACACACTATAAGATATATTCATCTTCCACACAAAATCATACAAAATTCTCATTATTAAATAAGCATTATTTACAGCTTATTTTTCTTCTATACAAAGATAACCATAGAAAACAAAGAAATCTAAGGCTGATTTTCTATCCTCATATTAAGACATA
The DNA here is from genome assembly GCF_051225735.1 of Oryctolagus cuniculus. Lineage (NCBI taxonomy): Eukaryota > Metazoa > Chordata > Mammalia > Lagomorpha > Leporidae > Oryctolagus > Oryctolagus cuniculus. The sequence goes on along the minus strand of NC_142879.1, from coordinate 52,939,530 downwards.
TTATATGGTCTACAAAAGTGACCTGGAATGAGGCAGCATCACTTGGGATCTTGTTTTTTTTTTTAACTTTTATTTAATGAATATAAATTTCCAAAGTGCAGCTTACGGATTACAATGGCTTCCCTCCCATAACATCCCTCCCACCCACAACCCTCCCCTTTCCCACTCCCTCTCCCCTTCCATTCACATCAAGATTCATTTTCGATTCTCTTTATATACAGAAGATCAGTTTAGCATACATTAAGTAAAGATTTCAACAGTTTGCTCCCACACAGAAACATAAAGTGAAAAATACTGTTTGAGTACTAGTTATAGTATTAAATCTCAATGTACAGCACACTAAGGACAAAGATCCTACATGAGGAGTAAGGGCACAATGACTCCTGTTGTTGACTTAACAAATTGACACTCTTGTTTATGGCATCAGTAATTACCCTAGGCTCTTGTCATGAGCTGCCAAGGCTATGGAAGCCCCCTGAGTTCACCGACTCTGATCATATTTACACAAGGCCATGGTCAAAGGGATCTTGTTTTAGGAATAAAAATCAGAAGATAAAAATAAAAAGGTAGATCCAGCAGATCCACCAAAGAGAGGATCTGTTTTTGTGCTTTTACCATAAAAAAGACACACACACATCTGAATATTTGAGGGGAATTTATTTTGTATTTATTGTTTATTGACTTTTTAATTGTATGTATCATTTTTATCCCTAGACATTCCATTTTATTGGTTGTGGTAAAATGTATATCACATGAAATTTGCCTTTTTAATAAATTTTTTTGAGAGGCAGAGTTAGACAGTGAGAGAGAGAGAGACAGAGAGAAAGGTCTTCATTCCGTTGGTTCACCCCCAAAATGGCTGCTACGGCCAGTGCACTGTGCTGATCTGAAGCCAGGAGCCAAGTGCTTCTCCTGGTCTCCCATGCGGGTGCAGGGCCCAAGCACTTAGGCCATCCTCCACTGCCTTCCTGGGCCACAGCAGAGCGCAGGACTGGAAGAGGAGCAACCGAGACAGAATCCGGCACCCCAACCGGAACTAGCACCCGGATTAGCCCAGTGAGCTGCGGCACCGGCCTTTTTTAATAATTTTTTTAAAGATTCATTTTATTTATTTGAAAGACAGAGTTACAGAGAGAGGTAGAGATGGAGAGAGAGGTCCTCCATCCGCTGGTTCACTCCCCAGATGGCCACAACAGCTGGAGCTGCGCCAATCTGAAGCCAGGAGCCAGGAGCCTCCTCCAGGCCTCCCATGTGGGTGCAGGGGCCCAAGGACTTGGGCCATCCTCTACTGCTCTCTCAGGCCACAGCAGAGAGCTGGATAGGAAGAGGAGCAGCCGGGACTAGAACCGGTGCCCACATGAGATGCCAGCGCCTCAGGCCACGGCCTCAACCCACTGTGCCACAGCGCCAGCCTCTTAATAACTTTTAAATGTAAAGTTCAGTGGCATTAAGTACATTTAGATTGTCGTATCATCATTGCTGCCATCCACTTCTAGAACTTCTTCACAATAGCAAACTAAAATCTTATATTAAAGCCGGCGCCGTGGCTCAATAGGCTAATCCTCCACCTTGCGGCGCCGGCACACCGGGTTCTAGTCCCGGTTGGGGCGCCGGATTCTGTCCCGGTTGCCCCTCTTCCAGGCCAGCTCTCTGCTATGGCCAGGGAGTGCAGTGGAGGATGGCCCAGGTGCTTGGGCCCTGCACCCCATGGGAGACCAGGAAAAGCACCTGGCTCCTGGCTCCTGCCAGGATCAGCGCGGTGCGCCGGCTGCAGCGGCGGCCATTGGAGGGTGAACCAGCGGCAAAAAGGAAGACCTTTCTCTCTCTGTCTCTCTCTCTCACTGTCCACTCTGCCTGTCAAAAATAAAAAAAAAAAAAAAAAAAAAAAAAAAAAAAAAAATCTTATATTAAACATTAATTCCCCAACCCCTCTTCCCTTCAGCCTCTGGAAACCAATATTCTATTTCTGTCTCTGAGAATCTGACTATACCAGAAACCTCATGTGAGTGGAATCACACAGCATAAATATTTGTTCCTTTGTAACTTGCTGATTGCGCTTACTGTTACATCTTCAAGTTTCATCCATGTTATAGCCTGTGTCAGAATTTCCTTCTTTTTAAAAAATATTTGTTTATTTTATTTTGTTTGAAACATAGAGACAGAGATAGACAAAGAAGGATCTTTCTTCTGCTGCTTCACTACTCCAAATGCCTGCAAAAGCTAGAGCTGGGCCTAACTGAAGCCCAGATGTGGGAGGCACCCTCCCACATCTCCCACACAGCTGGCAGACACCCAAGTACTTGGGCCATCATCTGCTGCCTTCAAGAGCATACCTCCATAGGAGGTTGGAATGGAAGTGGAGGAATATGGATTCCAACCAGGTGCTCTGATGTGGCATGTGAACATCCCAAGGTGTCTTAAACACTACACCAAATGCTCAACCCAGAATTTCCTTCTGTAAGGCTAAACGCTATCCCCTTGTATGGATGTGCCACATTTTGCTTATCCATTTGTCCATCAATGAATACTTGGATTGCTTGTACCCCTTGGCTATTGCTATTAATACGGGTGTACGAACGTCTATTTAAGTCCATGTTTTCAATTCTTTCAAGTATATAATAGGAAGTGGAATTGTTGCATCATATGGGAATTCTACTTTTAATTTTTTGGGGAACCACCTTAGTGTTTTCCACGACAGCTGCAGCAGTCTACATTCCTGCCAGCAGTGTACAAGCTTTCCAATGTCTCCACGTTTTGGCCAACACTGGTTATTTCTCGTTTATTTATAATATCCATCCTAATAGATGTGAAGTGATATCTCATGATGGTCTTGATTTGTATTTCTTTCATGATTAGTGATGTTGAGCATCTTTTCACAAGTCTGTTGGCCATTTGTGTATCTCCCGTGGAAAAAAAAGTCTATTCTTCTTTGCCCATTTTTTTATTGGATTGTTTGGTTTTTGTTGTTGTTGAATTGTAGTTTATATATATCCATATTTTAGAGTACTAACCCCATGTCTGAGATATGATTTTCAAATATTTCCCTCCATTCTGTGGATTCCTTTATGCACAATTGATAGCACATATTTTAAACTCTGTCATACTTCTGTTTCTATTCTCATAATGTTCATGTTTCCTTTAAATCATTTAGCATATCAAATTTTTATAATAGCTTTTTAAGAAGTTATTTATGTACTTTTATTTGAGAGGGAGAGAGAGGAGAGAGAAAGTACCCATCTGCTAATTCACTCCCCAAATATGTGCAATAGCTATGGCTGGGCTAGGCGAAAGTCAAGAGCTGTGAACTCAATCCAGGTCTCCCATGTGGGTGTCAGGGACCCAGTCATTTGAGCCTTTGCCCCTGCTGTCTTCCAAGATGCATATTAGAAAGAAGCTAGAATGTAGAGCAGAACTGAAATCCAGGCACTTTGATATGTAGGATACAGGTATCCCAAATAGGATTCCAATGCTAGACCAAATATCTGGGCCTATGACTGTTTAACTCCCTTATTTGCTAAATCTATCATCTCTGTCTTTTGTGAATCTATTTCTATTGATTTTTTTTTAACTTGGAGATGGGCTATATTTTTCTGTTTCTTAGCATATCTACTACTAGTTGTTATAGGTGCTGGACATTGCGAATTTTACATCTTTGAGTGCTGAATTTTGTTGTGTTTCTTTAAGTGTATTGGTCTTTGTCCTGGCAGAACACACGTTATTTGCAGGTAGTTTGGCCCTTCAGAAACTTGTATTTATATATCTTCATGGTAGACCTCAAGTGTTCTTTACACTAGGCATAATTTAGCTTCTTTCCTCTTTTTTAAAAAAAATATTTAAAAAGTAGAGTTAGAGAGAGAGGGAGAGACAGAGAGAAAGGTCTTCTATCCACTAGTTCACTCCCTAAATGTCTGCCAGGAGCTTCTTCCCAGTCTCTCATGTGGGTGCAGGAACCCAAGCACTTGGGCCATCTTCTACTGCTTTCCCAGGCCACAAGCAGAGGGCTGGATTGGAAGAGGAGCAGCTGGGACTAGAACCAGTGCCCATATAGGATTCTGGCACCACAGGAGGAGACCTAGCCTTCTGTGCCACAGCACTGGCCCCGAGCTTCTTTCTTGAAAAATGGAGGATCGATGGTCTCTGTAGCTGTGGGAATGCAAGTAACTGACAACCCTGTGTGCGCTCCAGGCTTCCTGACCCCTAGCAATTGCTCTCTCACTAAAAGTGGATTTTTTTCATTGAAAGCTATTATTTAAAGTTTCATAGGTGCAACTTTCAGATTAAAAAGTGGATTTTTATCTGACTTCATGGAGCTTATTCCATGACTGGAGAAGTTAATATTTAACCAAACTCAAGAAGAGTTTGGAGACCACCTATAAGTTAGTTTGCTTTGTGCTGGGGAGTAAATTTCTATCATCTGTACATCTTACTTGAATTTTTTGTAATTGCTACAGAATTTGAGAATATAATCCAATACTTTGTGTTTATAAAATTGTTTTTGCCTACCTTCTCACATAAAGTTGCATTTGCAAGCTATTACTACAGTACACATGCTTTAAGCGTAATAATTGCCTGAGAAAGGCAAATATTCAAGCAGCTTTCTGCTCTCATTACAGCAAAAATTTAACAAGTCAGGTTGAGAAAATACAATGTATAACAACGTCAGCACTTATTTTGGAGGCTTTTGCTGACTTTTACATTTATGGTGTGAAAATGTGCACAGATTAGATATTATTAGTAAGCCAATTTTAAAGGAAAATAATTATTGTTCCTTGTTCATGCTCCTGGGTCACTTATTAAAATGTGTTCTGAGGGCTGGCGACGCAGCTCAGTAGGCTAATCCTCCAACTTGCGGCGCCAGCACACCGGGTTCTAGTCCCGGTCGGGGCACTGGATTCTGTCCTGGTTGCCCCTCTTCCAGGCCAGCTCTCTGCTGTGGCCAGGGAGTGCAGTGCAGGATGGCCCAAGTCCTTGGGCCCTGCACCCCATGGGAGACCAGGATAAGTACCTGGCTCCTGCCATCGGATCAGCACAGTGTGCTGGCCGCAGTGCACCGGCCGTGGCGGCCATTGGAGGGTGAACCAACGGCAAAGGAAGACCTTTCTCTCTGTCTCTCTCTCTCTCACTGTCCACTCTGCCTGTCAAAATATATATATATATAAAATAAAATAAAATAAAAAATTAAAATTAAAAAAATTTTTTAAAAAAGTGTTCTGAGATCACAAGGCCTCTTGTTTGGTAAAAAAAAAAAAAAAAATCTTTCCATTAGACTTGTGAGTGAGGATTTTCTCCATTCTTGCTCAACCAAAATAAGTTATTAGGATAGATTAAACACTAAAGTTACAACTATTATCTGCTACCCCAATTTAAAATTTTAGATCCTTTACAAAAAGACTTACAGTTGAAATACATGGGCTTTTATAAAATATACATATTGTAATTTTAAACATTCAGTAGCTTTATTTATTAAAAAATAATCTATCTGGCCAGCGGCAAGGCTCACTAGGCTAATCCTCCGCCTTGCGGCGCCGGCACACTGGGTTCTAGTCCTGGTCGGGGTGCTGGATTCTGTCCTGGTTGCCCTTCTTCCTGTCCAGCTCTCTGCTGTGGCCAAGGAGTGCAGTGGAGGATGGCCCAAGTGCTTGGGCCCTGCACCCCATGGGAGACCAGGATAAGTACCTGGCTCCTGCCATCGGATCAGCACGGTGCGCCGGCCGCAGTGCGCTGGGCGCGGTGGCCATTGGAGGGTGAACCAACGACAAAAGGAAGACCTTTCTCTCTGTCTCTCTCTCTCACTGTCCACTCTGCCTGTCAAAAATAATAATAATAATAATAATCTATCTTACCAAAGTGCTAAATAAGGTTTCATTTCATGAAAGGGTCTTGTTGCTGAGGAAAACTTAAAAAATATAGAACTTCAATTTTTTTAAAAAAAATTTATTTATTTATTTATTTATTTGAGATGTAGAATCACAGATAGAGAGGGATAGAGAGAAAGAAAGGTCCTCCATTCGCTGGTTTACTCCCCAAATGGCCGCAACAGCCAGAGCTGAGCCGATTGGAAGCTGGGAGCCAGGAGTTTCTTCCAGGTCTCCCAGGCGGATGCAGGAGCGCAAGCACTTGGGCCATCCTCCACCGCTTCCCCAGGCCATCAACAGTGAGCTGGATCAGAAGAGGAGCAGCAGGGATCCAAACTGGCACCCATATGGGATGCTGGCACCACAGAGGCTTAGCCTACTACGCCACAGTGCTGCCCCCTCAATTTGCTTCCTACATAGAAAACTGAATTCTGACTGATTTCAAGAAAGATTCTAGTGATCTCTAATTAATGAAAAACAACTAGAAGAAAAAGATCCAGTATCATGATATGAGTAATTATAAATGATATCATTTTGTAGATCTTGTAAATTTTATTGTCACAAAAAGTCTGTCTGAAATTAGAAGAAAAATATCACTAATAGTACTGTATGACCAAAAAAATACATTGATGTAAATGTTTATACTGATTACATATTGAAATCAATCTGTCTTAATATGAAATCTAAGAAATATTAAAGGACCAGCGCTGTGATGTAGCGGGTAAAGGCGCCGCCTGCAGCACCAGCATCCCATATGGGCGCCGGTTCAAGTTCAAGTCCCAGTTGCTCCACTTCCTATCCAGCTCTCTGCTGTGTCCTGGGAAAGTAGTGGGAGATGGTCCAAGTCCTTTGTCCCCTGCATCCACATAGGAGACATGGAAGTAGCTCCTGGCTCCTGGCTTTGCATTGGCGCAGCTCCAGCCGTTGTGGCCATTGGGGAGTGAACCAGCAGATGGAGGGTCTCTCTCTCTCTCTCTGCCTCTCCTTCTCTCTGTGTAACTCTACTTTCAAATAAATAAACAAATCTTTAAAAAAATATTAGATGATCCATAAATGGAGTTTAGGGGTTCCACGGATCACTCAACATTCTATCAAACTCTTGTGGTCATACTGAATGACCTCACCCAAAAAGAATTGATCTCAAAGAAGAAGAGAGAAGAGTGATCCATAGAGGCTGGGGTGGGTAAGGGTGAGTGGAGATAGAATGAGGTTGGATAATGGATGCCAATATATAGCTGGACAGAGGAAAAAGTGCTAGTGCTGGTCAGCACAGCAAGGAGACGACAGTTTATAAAAATTATTAGTTGTTTTGTGAAGAGCTAGAAGTCCCCAAATATAAAAAAAACTGATAAGGAGTTAGAAAAGCTACATGTATGGAATCATCTCAGTGTGTCCCATAAATGTATATAATTGTTGTGTGTCAATTAAAAGTCATTTAAATGTACATGTGAATACTTTTTTTCTAGGGAGTGGGCCCATGAGTTCCATTTGGATACGCAAAGAAGTCAGTGTCCCTGGAATGTTAGGTGTTATTCATTTATTAGCATTAAAGAGGTGGGTTTTAAATAGGTATCAAGAACCTTTAACCAAATAATCCCCACACATGGCAATCTATCCAAAGACAATATTTGATGTGTGCAGACAGATGCTTAATAATTTGTTTAGCATTTATGGAAGGTTTTCTATGTGCCAGAAACTGTGCCAGGCATTTGCATTCCCTTTCTCATTCAATCTTCACTTTATAAGATGGGTACTATTATTGTTATAGTATTTTACAGATTAGGAAAATGAGGCTTTTTGGAGTCTGTAATGCTCGCCCAAGGACATCCACTTAGGAAGCACATAGGATTGTGAAAATTTGCACCCAAGCAATCTGATGTCAACCTGGACTCTTAAAAAATTACAAGAAGCTAAAACAGAATGGTTGTCAGACAGTTTTATATAATGCTGATAAATGCTGATTTATGATACAACCATAAGGTGTATACTATACAGTCATGAAAACTCATGTCGTATGAAAATGCTGATTGATAGTGGAAATGTTCTGGATAAAAGGTTGCATGGAGGGGTTGGCGTTGCAGCACAGCAAGTTAAGCCACCACTTGCATTATGGCCACCCCACCCTGGAGTGCCAGTTTGAGTCCTAGTTGCTCCTCTTCCAATCCAGCTCCCTGCTAATATGCCTGCAAAAGCAGTAAAAGATGGCTCGTGTACTTGAGTACCTGCATCCATATGGGAGACCTGGATGGAGTTCTGGGCTCTTGGCTTTGGTCTGGACCAACCCCAGCTATTGAGGCCATTTGGGGAGGGAATCAGTGAATGGAAGATCCCTCTCTGTCTCCCTGCCTTATTTATTTATTTGTGATTTTTTTTTTATTTGACAGAGTTATAGACAGCGCGCGAGAGAGAGACAGAGAGAAAGGTCTTCCTTCCATTGGCTCACCCCCCAAATGGCCGTTCTGGCAGGAACCACTCCGATCCGAAGTCAGGAGCCAGGTGCCTCCTCCCAGTCTCCCTCACAGGTGCAGGGGCCCAAGTACTTGGGCCATCCTCCACCGTCCTCCCGGGCCACAGCAGAGAGCTAGACTGGAAGAGGAGCAGCTGGGACCAAAACCAGTGCCCATATGGGATGCCAGCACCACAGGCGGTGGATTAACCAAGTGAGCCATGGTGCCAGCCCCTCCCTGCCTTTTAAATAAATAAATATTTTATTTTTAAGGCTGCATGGGGAAGAAAGTACAATAGGCTTTGTTTTCAAACATCTGTTTTTCCATCTGTCTGTATAGTTATCTATCTGGAAAGAAAACAATATTGACTAAAACATTAACAGTGGTTATCTCTGGATGATATACCTGTGCAGTACATTCTTTCTGTAATTTCAGTGTTTTCTCAGTTCAGATGTATTTCTTCTGTAATTATCCTATGGGCCACACCAACAGTATTGTTTCACTCAGCTTCCTCCATCTTAGCCGGTAGAGGTTTGTGGACCAAATTTTACTTTGCAGAGGGCATGTGATGGCAGATCTTTAAAATGTGATGCCTAGCACAGGAAAGCAAGTACTGCAGGATTTAATTAATATGTGTAGATCTGATACCTTTCTTTATCCTAATAGAAGGGTATTGCTTTAATAATTGTGAAATCCTGCATGACACATAGTGGAATCAAACGAGCTGCTACATTGTCAGAGCCAGATAACAACAACAAAAAATCATGGGACACTGGAGTGAAAAACTGTGATGCTACCGATTCAAACATTTTTGACACTACATTTAACAGTCATCGTTATGACATTAGACACACTTTAAAAAGAAGGCTGACCTCCAGAGAGAAAGGAACTATACTTACCCAGAACATTCCAGGGTGATTTATATCAATTAAATGCCCCAAAGAGAACTGTAAATACAGTGATGAGACAAAAGCAAATTCAGAGATTTCTAATGTTGTCTCCCACATATTTTCATGATATACAAGAGATTGAAGTCATTATGTAAAGTACTATTGCATTCTTTAATTTTGCTACTCTTCTGTCCATGAAGAAAATCTTGAAATTGAACACTGTTTAAAATTTTTAACTGATTGAGAGGAGAGAGAGTACACTCCTATTTGCTAATTCATTCCCCCAAATGCTCTCAGCAGTGGGCCTGGCCCAGAGCAGGAGCCAGGAACCAGAAAAGCAATCCTTTCCTCTCCAACATGGGTGGCATAACTTGAGCCATCATTGCTGTCTCCCAAGTTCTGCATTGGCATAAAACTGGAGTAGAGAACTGAATCCAGGTACTCCAATGTGGCATCTTAACTGCTATACTAAGTCTGTCCCTAAAGAACTTTCCCATTGCTCTTGCTGTATCCTGCAAGTCAGAGGTGATGATCAGAAGCCTGGTCAGGTTGTGTCTAGAGTCCTCTCTGCCTTTTCTTCATTCTAGATGCTTCCCTCCATCAAGATTGAATCGTTTTGCCTGTTGGGTGTATGAGTGTGTGTGGGAGTGCATATGTATCAGCATTTATGTTTCGTGTATTCCAAGTGTATGTTGTATGTATGTGTTACATGTATATGTTTGAGTGTGTGCTGTAGATGTTAAGTGTGTAGGTATTATGTGTGAGTTCATGTGTTATTTATGTGTTGTGCATTTAAGTGTGAAGTGTACTGTGTGGTTTTGGTGTGCTTTCAGTGTCCAGTATGGGACACAATATGAGATCAGTTTATGTTTGGTAAGTCATTATTAAAGAATATTTCTTGAGCAGATCTTTTTTAGTTGGTTGTTGGAGGCAGAGGGGAAGTTTGCTTTCAGCCAGTGTGTAAGGATGGTAGGACTCTTACTACTTGAGATGTTCTGGTTCAATTCTGCCTAGATTGGATATAGACATTTGGAGATTTGACCTGGCCTATTTTATAGCTATTCAACTCCTATTTGGAATGGACAGATAGAAAAAATCCGCTTATAGAGCTTTCTTGTTCTTGTGTATCCACTACTGAGAAATCACTTTCCTTTGCTCCTCTCATCTTTCCAACACCTTCACAAGTCATATCCATTATTTTGTCTTTTTTGGGGGGAGGATTTAATTTGGCTATGATTCTTCAGATAATCAAGCAGTGAGGGCTTCCTTGTCTGTGAAATAATATGTATACAGCACCACCTAGTGCACAAAAAGGAGAAAACCCCATCCGAACAACCGGGAGGCTTCAGCTTTTGGGTGATGCAAAGAGGAACAACTGTTAACAAATCTGTGGATTTTCATCATGTTTGCACCTATATAAATAGCTACCTGTTTCATAGGCAATTATATGGTTTATTGAATAATTTAATAGCTATTAAGCAATAAGAGAGATTTTTCTAGTTTTTAATCAGTGCTTTCACATAACCAAGGGTCACTGTAGTTCATTGATCAAACCTAAGTAAAAACTGTTTTTATTCTTATAGCAGAATCGTTTTTATAAAAAAGTACATGTTTGGGAGCCGGCACTGTGGCATAGTGGGTAAAGCTGCCGGCTGCAGTGCTGGCATTCCATATGGAAGCTGGTTCTAGTCCCGGCCACTCCACTTCCAATCCAGCTCTCTGCTATGGTCTGGGAAAGCAGTAGAAGATGGCCCAAGTCCTTGGGCCCCTGCACCCGCATGGGAGTCCTGGAAGCAGCTCCTGGCTCCTAGCCTCAGATCGGCTCAGCTCTGGTCATTGCAGCCAATTGGTGAATGAACCAACAGATGGAAGACCTCTCTCTCTGCCTCTCCTCTCTCTGCAACTCTGTCTTTCAAATAAATAAATATTTAAAAAAAGAAAAACTATTGAGAGAGAAATGTATTTAAAGTCATGGACTAAAAGCTATGACCTTCATAGTATCTGGCTTAGTAAACATGTGATCTCACATGAACCAGCAGAAGGAAAAGCTTCACAAAGGTGTGAGAGATGAGCTTCTGAAATATTATTCCCTTACAGGATGGCAGTATGAGGAGCTCCAAAGACTTACTCTCTTGGGAAACAAGCATGATGATAAAAACGATTTGAAAAAAGCATTGAAGGCCTCTGGAAAGTGTCGTTTAAGGGCATACAGAAAAGGTTTGTTTTTTGTTTGTTTGTTTGTTTGTTTGTTTGTTTTAACACAGGCAGAGTGGACAGTGAGAGAGAGAGAGAGAGAGAGAGAGAGAGAAAGGTCTTCCTTTGCCGTTGGTTCACCCTCCAATGGCCGCCAGGGCCGGCGCACCGCGCCTATCCGAAGGCAAGAGCCAGGTGCTTCTCCTGGTCTCCCATGGGGTGCAGGGCCCAAGCACTTGGGCCATCCTCCACTGCATTCCCGGGCCACAGCAGAGAGCTGGCCTGGAAGAGGGGCAACCGGGACAGGATCTGGTGCCCCGACCGGGACTAGAATCCAGTGTGCTGGCGCCGCAAGGTGGAGGATTAGCCTAGTGAGCGGCAGCACCGGCACAGAAAAGGTTTTAACAACTACTAAATCTTGGTGAGAACACAGAAGGTGCAGTATTTGAGCTACAACCTGCTCACTTCCATCCCCCAGATCAGCTGCACATAACCTGCACTGCGCACTCATAGTTCTGGAGGCTGGAGACTCTAACATTAAGGGGCTGCAGATTCAGTGTCTGGTGAGGGCCTTCTTCCTGGTTCAGACTCGGTGCCCTCTCACTGCGTCCTCACATGGTAGAGGGGAAGACGGATTAGGCCTTTCTGACCTGATCACCTCCTTCCTCTTATCACTTTTGGAGTTAGGGCTTCAACACATGAATTTTGGAGAACACATTCAGACTATAGTAAATACTTTATTTTGCATATGCATATTTTATCACTTTCTATTTCATTTTACACTTACATAGAAGATCATCTCACTGTATGAACCACTGTTAGTTAATATAGTACTTTAATTTTCTTAAAGTTTTTACTTGTTCATTCAGCAGGGAGAGAGAGAGAGAGAATCTTCCATCTGCTGGTTCACTCCCCAAATGCTGGCAACACTCAGAGCTGGGTCAAGCAGAAGCCAGGAGCCAGAAATTTATTCCAGGTCTCATACTTGGGGGTCAGGGACCCAAGTCCTTGAGCCATCACCTGCTGCCTCCCAGGGTGTACATCCATAGGAAACTGCAATTGGAAGCAGAATCTGGATTCAAACCCAGGAACTCTGCAAGCATTCCAAGTGGTATCTTACCCACTCAGCCCAACACTGCCCACACACTGCCTTCATACATTTCTAGTCTTCTGAAGTTTCTGGTAAGTGAAAGGTATCTTCTTAGCTTCACACACCAGTTACAAAGCTCACGTGTAAGATACCTTAATCTTCTATACTATGATTATAATTATAATAGAATGAACACGTAGATGGCAGTGGCACAATTACATCCTACAAAATTGTGCCTTCTGAAAAGCTGAGTTGCAAAATATACAATTTTGTATACAATAGAATATTGAGGAAATCAAATCTCCACTATCTTAACTACCATTAACTTCCTAGTGCATGTGTAAATCAAACAACATTTTGAATAAATAAAGTATTTCATTATATGATTTGTGAAATGTGTTCAACCCCAAGAATCATTTCACGATCTTCATTTTAATGAATGTAGCAGAGTAGTATCTGGCTTAGTAAGCATTGATAATCTTTATTAACATACTTTACCTTACTGAATACAAAATAAACCATTACAAACTAGAGTCACAATCATCAGGAGCAGATCAAAGCCACTGAGCGAACAGATCAGCTATAAAAAAAAGTTTATTAAAAAAATAGACAACATATGTAAACATATTTTCAGTCACAAGGCTTCATAATACAGCACATCAGGCCCATGCCTTACACCTCTGCAGCGGGAGCACCTCCATTGTAGACTAACAGCAATCAGCTTAATTTATCTTTCTGTGAGCTAACACATCTCTATGAAAATAAATAACCAGATCCTGCTCAGTATACCAGCACACAGAGAAAATCACAAAAGTACAACAGATTGCAATAAAAAATGACTATCTGCAGTAACATGTGAGGCTGATTCCTCATATTGCAATTATCTTTTTCACACAGATTCAATTCTAAATTCATCAAAATGTAGAGTTCACGAAAATCACCCTAAGGGGAGCAAGAACAGAACAGAGAGAGACAAGACAGATGACCACCCCCCACCCCCAGACACACACACAAACGTGAACAAGTACCACACGCGAGAGATGTTTGGGTAGAAGCAATACTGAGGACATAGTCTCTGTGTTTTCTTTCACATATTGATTATACGCACATTTCTTTTACTTTTAGCTGGAAGTTACCTGCCTCCAAATGACTAACCATGAGGCAGCCAACTATGCTTTCAAATACAATAAAATTTTGAGGAAATCAAATCTCCACTATCTTAATTCAGTAACTACTCAAACATGAAACCACATCAGAGGACAATACAGCAAAATGTATTAAGTACCTGAGGTTTTGCTGCAGGAATCCAAAATACAGGATTTTCTTTTTCTTAAGGGCACAGTATACAATGTTAATGGGAGTCTTTGATGGCCTGTCCATCGTTGGCTGGGGCAATCCTGCTAGGGGGCTAAGATGTTTCAAAATGGCCAAATAATATGATTTCTCCTTTTTGTTATTATAAGTGAGATAGTTCATCATATCTGATTTTTTTTTTTTTTTGACAGGCAGAGTGGACAGTGAGAGAGAGAGAGAGACAGAGAGAAAGGTCTTCCTTTTGCTGTTGGTTCACCCTCCAATGGCCACTGATCCGAAGCCAGGAGCCAGGTGCTTCTCCTGGTCTCCCATGGGGTGCAGGGCCCAAGGACTTGGGCCATCCTCCACTGCACTCCCGGGCCACAGCAGAGAGCTGGCCTGGAAGAGGAGCAACCGGGACAGAATCCTGCGCCCCGACCGGGACTAGAACCAGGTGTGCCCGCGCCGCAGGCGGAGGATTAGCCTATTGAGCCACGGCACTGGCCCATATCTGATTTATTTTAAGATTGCTGACACTACAGTTACTCAACAAAACTTAACTAAGGTACAACTTTGAATGATATATCAGTGTTTGAAATGCAGTCAGTGTTTCATCTTATGGAAAAATTTAAATATCTGCCTGTCTTTTGAATAACCATATTCTAGTGACAGAAGAGAAGTACAACAGATCTAACAAAGAAAACCCAAGCAATACCCTAGTAGTCTGTTTGTATCACATAAGCATGATTACAAAAGTGATTCATAAATAATTCTTAAATCATTTAAAATCTTGAGGTGCTATTCAAAGATCGATTTTATAAATTCATTTCTGAAAATCTAGATTTCTTTTCTACCACATCAGCTTATCTTACCAGATGTCTGACAATTATCCATAATTAAATTAAATGTGAAATAACAACAAAATTCTAACAGTTCTGCTGTTTCTTGAGTTGGCAATACTTAAGTATATTTGGGGTTATCAAGTTAGCTATGCATTCAAATAGAGAAAATAAATTCTACTAGAGGATGAAAATGTTTTGTACTTCTGGATACCAAATAATGGCTTCTGATAGAGGAAAACTGCTTTCTACAAGAAAAACCTTTGGATTAGCTGTGTTTATAGGCATACGATATAGTTGTAGCCAAATGTCAAGCACTGATCTTTTAACATCTATTTTGGAGTTCTAATGCATGAAATACATATAAGTTACATTCAGTAAAAATTGCATAAGTTACATTCAGTAAAATTTCCTCAAACAGGGAAATGTTATTGCATAACGTAAGTGGGAATGGGACAAATTTTTATGCATTTATGCCTATGTTTGAATTTAGTGTTTTAAGTAGGATTTGTATCTATTCCAGTCATCAGCTTTTTTAAGTTGACACTTTTATTTACTAATATCTTATTTGTCAAGAAATCCATAGTGATTTCTTGGTGTTCTGTTGCACCAGTAACAGAAAAGAAGAGAAGGGAAAGGAAAGGACATTTTTAAAAAGAGAAGGAAAGATGGAAGGAAGGAGACAGAAATAGCGAGCCTCGTGACAGTTCTATTGCAAACAGAAGAGAACACAAATGAGAGAAAAGCTATGCTACCGTGCTTAAAGTAACTCCACTCAGCACAGTGTTACCTGGATGCACGCTTCTTGTTTTATACTTTTCTGTGTTTCAAGTTACTAGGTAAGAATCCAGTGGAAAAACAACATATATGGCTAGAAGCCATCCAGGACATTGTTTGAGAAGTTGGACTTCCATTACTAATTTAGTAACATGGCCACAGCTTTTGAAAATACAGCAGCATGAGACAATTCAAAGGTAGATACGCTGTTTTCATTTGTTCACTTTAAAAGAAGAAATGCTTGAACAACATAAGGCACTTCACTTAAGACAGAAATTCTTTCTCCAGTTCATAGATGGATGGTCGGTGAGGTTTGCTCTTCATTCTGCACAGAGGCACGGTGCAGTCCCTGCTCTGGCCTTCCACGTCGGCGTCCAGTAAGGAAGGCATGTAACAAGGCACATGGAATTTAGTTCTCTCCTTGGCACCAAGAAAACAGGCGGGGCCCAGTTCTGGAGGGCCCTGTGCAGGCTGAAACGCTGTCCTCTGTGGGGGCGCCTGTGGCACGTCTGAGCGGCTTCTCAGGGAGGCAGGGCGAGGCCGAGGCAGCACAGCAGCTGCTCCGTGTCTCTCAGGCGAGACCTCGCGTGCAGGGTCACCAGGAGGGCCGGGTGAGGAGTGCGGTGGCAGTTCAGAGGCTCTGGGGGCTGAGATAATCACAGCGTTGGCTGGTTGAGAAAGAAAAGGCAGCGTGCAATTAGAGACAATGAACTTAAGAAAAATAATTGTGATGCAAATTCTGTGAGATGACCAAGGTGACCACTTCAGTGAACATCAACAAAAAACGAGACCACAGGGGATGATGGAGGCCTGGGGAGAGATCTGGCAGATAATGGAGCTCTGTCTCTGTCTCTCTCAAATAAAATGCTAATAAATCCAAAAATCTCCAAACCATTTACAATTGTTAGGACACACACACACACACACACACACACACACATATATATATATATTTTAAACATACTGTAAGGTATTCATGGAAATTATATCTGTAAACAGAGCTAACTAATCATTGTCAGTGTTTTATAAAGAGAATATACTTCACTATTTTAAAATCAGTTGGCCTGGATCAAAGAAGGAGGTACCTTTCTCTGAAGGGAGGAGAGAACTTCCACTTTGAATATGGCCGTGTCTAAATAAGATCAGAGTTGGTGAACTCAAGAGGCTTCCACAGCCTTGGCAGCTCATGACAAGAGCTTCAGGTGATTACTGACGTCATAAATAAGAGTGTTAATTGTTAAATCAACAACAGGAGTCACTGTGCACTTGCTCCTCTTGTAGGATCTCTGTCCTTAATGTGTTGTACTATGAGAATTAACGGTAAAACCAGTACTCAAACAGTACTTTATACTTTGTTTATCTGTGTGGGTGCAAACTGTTGAAATCTTCACTTAGTAAATACTAAGTGGATCTTCTGTATATAAAGATAATCGAAAATGAATCTTGATGAAGAATGGGATGGGAGAGGGAGTGGGAGATGGGATGGTTGTGGGTGGGAGGGAGGTTGTGGGGGGAAAAGCCACTATAATCCAAAAGTTGTACTTTCGATATTTATATTTATTAGATAAAAGTTAAAAAAAAATCAGTTGGCCTGGAACAAATTTAAGCCTTTAGAAATGATGTTTAGCATGATTATAGTCCACTTTAGATTATAACTTGAAAAAAATCAATGAAAATACAAAAGTAGTTAGGTTTTTACATGCTATCTCTTTTCTCTTGTCTGTACTGAAGAACTGACTTATTATCATTTCAGCAAATTGCTGTTGGCTTAGGAGAGAAAAAAAAATCTTTTTTATGGGATGACTGTGCTGGGAATGCTCCTAGTGCCATTGTAAATTATCATTGCTCTATTCACTTATAAAAGTCAACTTAAATAAATTATAAAACTTATTTAAAGACAATGAACAATCACCTGAAAAATAGCATGTCCAAATACAGTATTTAAAGAGTTAGCAGGAAAGATGAAGAGAATGAAGGCAGTTTCAGTTTTAACACAGTTTTATAATCAACCCTAGAAAGGCATTTTACAATTCACAAAGCATTTTTTGTATGCTTCACCTCATTTAATTTTCATAACAGATATACAAGGGCATGGTAATGATCTTCACATACAGGAGAAATAATAGTCAACCCCTACACAGCACTTACTGTGCCATTTGATTTTACCACATTCTAAGAGCAATAAAGATTAAATAAGTGTATTATTATCATTCCTATTTTGTAGATGAAGAAACTAGGCACATAATGTTATGTGATTAGCTTGTTTGTCAAAGATCAGTTGGTTGTGGCTGTGTGGATTAATTACTGGGGTCTCTAGTCTGCTCCATTGGTTGATATGTCTATTCTTGTGCCAGTATCAGGCTGTTTTGATTATAACTGCCCTGTAATATGTTGTGAAATCAGGTATTATGATGCCTCTAGTTTTATTTTTATTGTTTATAACACTTTAGCTATTCAGGACCTCTTGTGATTCCATATGAATTTTAGGATCATTTTTTCCAGATCTGAGAAGACCAATTTTCAGTATTTTGATTGGGATCACACTGAATCTGTAAATTATTTTGTGAGTATGGATATTTTGATATTAATTCTTCCAATCCAAGAACATGAAAATTTCTCCAATTTTTTGTGTGTCTTCTTCTATTTCTTTCCTTAATGTTTTGTAATTTTCATTGTAGAGGTTTTTTACATCCTTGGTTAAATTTAGCCCAAGGTATTTAAATTGTTTTTGTAGCTATTGTGAATTATACTGATCTTACAAGTTCTTTCTCAGCCATGGTATTGTTTGTATATACAAATACTACTGATTTTTGTGTGTGAATTTTATATCCTGTCACCTTACCAAACTCTCTTGTGAATTCCAATAATTTCTTAGTGGAATCTTTTGGTTCCCCTATGAACAGGATCATATCATCTGCAAAAAGGGATAATCTGATTTTCCTCCTTTCCCATTTGTATTCCTTTGACTTCTTTTTCTTGTTTAATGGCTCTGGTTAAAAAACTTCCAGAACTATACTGAATAGGAATGGTGAGTGTGGGCATCTTTGTTTGGTTCCGGATCTTAGTGGAAATGCTTCCAGCTTTTCCCTATTTAATATGATGTTGTCTCTGGGTTTGTTATCTTGCCTTGATTGTGTTGAGGTGTGTTCCTTCTATATCCAATTTGCTTAAGGTTTTTACATGAAAGGATGTTGTATTTTATCAAATGCTTTCCCTGAATCTATTGGTTTTTACTCAGATAGTTTTTACTCTTCAGTTTGTCAATGTGGTATATCACATTTATTGATCTGCATACCAGGGATAAATGGGCCACAGAAAATCTGAATCCAGATAGCTTCTATACTACAAACCATGATACTGTGATGTCCTTTAATAAAGGTATTCAAACAAGGAAGTATGTCACATAAATTTCCCAGGACCACAAACTTAATTAAGTGGTACATTTAGAGCCTGAACCTTAGTCTAATGACTCCAAATCACATATTCTTCCCAAGCAGGCACAGAGCCTCCTTAAAGGTCAGTACGAAAGTGCCAATCAGCCCCAGAAATCTCAAAGGTAAGTAACACTATAGTACATCACAGTATAATGAAATAAAAAATATTTATCAAATTTAGGAATGGAGAGAACACAGCTCTAAAGAAGAGAAAGGGACCATGAGAAAGGAACCATGATATAGTATACTAAGTATAGATCCCAAGTATAAATCCTAATTTCGAATTGTGTGATCTTAGATAAGTCTAATTTTCCATGAACTTTAATTTCATTGCTGCTGAATTGGGGTGGTGTGTATAATACAGTTGCCCTAAACAGTAAGAGGAACAATTTCTGTCAAAGTGCTTTATTGTCTATGAAGTGCTATGGAAACACCAGAGGTTGCTGAGCCCCTCTTGTTTAATGGAGCAGAAAAATCTACTAGGAAGTACGATTTTTCCTTTGGAGCTTCACATCTGGATACACAACTGATGGAACTGTCTACAGCATTACCCACCAATAAGGTATCTCCTGCTGTC
This sequence comes from Oryctolagus cuniculus, assembly GCF_051225735.1. Taxonomy (NCBI): domain Eukaryota; kingdom Metazoa; phylum Chordata; class Mammalia; order Lagomorpha; family Leporidae; genus Oryctolagus; species Oryctolagus cuniculus. The sequence goes on along the minus strand of NC_142879.1, from coordinate 52,920,135 downwards.
ATGGGCTGAACCATGTCTCCATAAAATTCGTATGTTGTAGCCCTGACCCGCAGCACCGCAGAATGCAACTATATTTAGAGACAGGTTCTTTATGAAGGTGACTAAGGAAAAATGAGGTCATTAGGGTGTCCCTTTATCAAATTTGACTGGTGTCCTTCTATTGGGACAGAGGTACACACAGAAGAGATACCATGTGAAGACCCAGGGAGAGGGCTGCTGTCTGTAAGTCATCACGAAGAGGGGCTTCAGGAAGAACACACCTACTGACACCTTGCCACGGGCCTCCAGTCTTGGGAACTGTGAGACAATGAATGAACCCTCGGCCTGTGGCGCTTTGTTGTGGCGGCCCTAGCAAACACATACACCTGCTGAACTCAATCCTAACACAAACCCTGCAATGAAGTCATGGGGTACAGGAGACATGGTGTCCCAGGGGAGGCTAGAAGGCCAGTTGCAGTTCCAACTAAATGACCTGTCCTTTCTAAAATAGAAGTGGGGAAAGGGGTCAGTTATTCTCCATCTGCACCTTCTACCTTGCCATGCAATACTGAAGTTACAGAAATTCAAATATACTTTTCCCAGACTCCAAACTGTATTTAAATGAAAAGAGAAGAGGAAGGTAAAATTCAAATCCAATGTGAACAGTAAAAACAAATGATTAAATGCAACCACTGGGAAAAAATAAACCATATCCATACTATTTCACATCCTAGGCTCTACAATGATGCTTGATGCTTTTATCTTATTAATACAACTTACTCAGGGTGTGCAGTGGGTTCCCCTCAGACCTAGTCCTCCTGTGACACGAGGCTCTGTCTTTTGAAGAAGCAAAATAAGGCACATTCCCACGCGTCTGCCCCAAAACAGGAGGAGGCAGGGTTTTCAACACACTCCGATCAGTCTCGAGGGTTGGCGTGGGGGTTGGCTCATGGCTACTTTCAGAAACAGCAGGACAAAGACCTGGAGTGTGTATCTTGGAGTCACACCTTGGGGATCTGTCCACGAACAGATCTTCCGCATCAGGCTGCAGCAAGCACTTGGTGGACAGAGAAGACACAGAGAAAAGGCTCGCAGCAGCTGCGGGTGGGAGAGAGGGTGCACTGCTGGGCAGCCTTGGGGGAGGGCTGGCGCTTCTGCGAGACTTGGATGCCCGCTGGAAGAGTCCTTCTCGTTTCTTCTTCTCTTCTTTGGGCAAGAGATCATCAGCAGCTGGTGCTTTACTAAGCTCTCTAATGTCTAGTCCCAGAGCCATGGATGCCAGCAGTGCCGTGCACGCATACAAAGCTGACTCTGTCTTCTTCCTCTGGACGGATCTTCCTAGGCTGTTTGTAGGAGTCACTTGAGGAGAACCCGTGGGAGAGCTCACGGAGGTGCCCTCCTCCCAGCTTTCAGCTTCTACGGGATTCTCTCTCTGACCATCTTTCCAAAGAGGTAGATCTACACAGGCTGGACTGGGTGATTTCATTTGCTTTGGTTTTCTGTGTTCTAATCCATCAGGGGGAAGTTTTGTCTCTTCACAAGCACCTAAATAAAGTATAAGCACACACACTGTAGTACAAGTTTATGGTAAGATTATTTTCACTAGCCTGTGAAACACAGCTAAAACCAAGTAATCAAACACAGGGAGTCCTTTTCAATTCAGCCAAGGTTTGTCAGGAGGACTTTAAGGAACAAGATTCCAGGACTCTACCTCTAGAAACAATCACAGAAACCAAGCTACTGAGACACATGGGTGCTACCCACATCCTACGAAATGTGCCTTCTCCTCATTTCACCTCATTCAGTGTGTCAGGCTCCATTATCTGCAGCTTGCCTTGAGGAAAAGAACTGCTCTGCAGCGTGTCGCCTAGAGCAGCGCCTGGGGACTTGGAGAAAAGCACATTCTTAGCTTACTCCAGTCCAAGGAATCAGAAATTTCAGGGGCAGAGCTCAGCGGTCTGTGTTGTACAGGCCTTTACTGAAGTTTGGGGGCCACTACAATGGATGAGTATTTCCAAAGAGGTTCCGGAATCCTACAGGCACAAATTATAGCTAAAAACTAAACTGATTCCATCACTTTTGTGCTTAGCAATGAATAGATCAAACAATAAAGTCCCCAATCCAAAGGAAGAAAGTCCCCAGTAGAGAGACCCTCCAGTTTTTCCACCATCACATCCCACTATACCTAAAACGCACTCTGGGGGCTGGTGTGCCTGCAAACAAGGCTGGCTCGCGCCTTCGTTGCCTTTTGCACGGGAGGCTCTTTTCCTCCACTCGAAGCCCTTGTGATCTCTAATGATGCTCACCCTCGAGCTCCCTTCTCCTTTAGAGAGCAGAAACCTGAGTGGTGACTGGTAACTGCTTGTAAAACTGAGCACAGCACCAACAATAACCTCAAGAAACTTACTCCATGCTCTGCTAAAACATCTCTACTTTGATCATGGTATCCAAGGGCCACCTCAAATTGTGAAGGGTAAAGACCAAGTTTCTTTGTTAATAGCCATCCTTGAAGTTTTTCAATAATTTCTATTCTTGAACCTTTTAATAGTAGAATATGAAATGAACACTGAATGCTAAAAATAAGTTAATATGAGTCATTTAAAAATTCCAATGTAAAACTCTCCAGTTGGTAGTTTTCCATGGTTACCCTGCTTTCCAGGATTTCCGCATGCCAACAGGTAGCTATATAACCAGAAGCCACACTCTTAACTTCATAGAACTTTCAGGGGCTCTACATGTTCATATTTACTATCTTCTATTCTAAATTCATCTCATTCTATATAAGTATGATACTAATTTTTCTGGTAAAGAAGAAAGTTATAAATTCCCCCAAAACACGTGGCACCTAGTGACTTTCTCCCACAAAGACTCAATGGAAAATAACTTCTGAGCTTATGTAAAGCTGTAAGGAATGCTATCACTCGCTAACCCTGTGCTACTGCAGTGACCACATGAGATTATTTAAGCCAAGCCTCAGAGCACTCAGCTGCTAAGTCCAAATCAAACACAGTCTGCTTCCTGAAGCACATTTACCTGGCTGGTCCACAAACAACGAATCCAAGGGCATGGTGTTCTGATTTTTTATTAAGATAGTTGACCAAGGACTGTGACCATCTGAGAGAGGTCTTATCCTATAAGAGAGAGATGTTTAACTTCATCAAATAAAGGATACACAAATGAGGCTTCAGTAGATGCATGTCAACGCGACTTGCAAGACAATAAACAGAACACAGTTGTACTGTGAGTTTTGAAGAACTAACAAAATACAGATAAGACCTCACAATGAGACAGAAAAAAAAACCAGAGCAAATATTTAACCCCTTATCTGAATAATGATCTAGTACAATAAACTCATCCTTGAAAATTAATATTCATGTATCTGTATTAATATAGTGGCTTTTGAAAGTTAAATCAGCCCAATGTGATGTAACACAAGCACAGCTCTGAATCTGGCACACAAAGGATGCCACCAGACACCCCACACGTACCTTTCTTTGCAATCAGTTCTTTCTTTCATTTGAATAGAATTTGGTCCCCATGTACAACCTTTCTTCTTGAAATTCCTTTTTACATCCTCAAATTCTTCTTGTCGGAAGCCTGTGTTCCTCCCCCAAGTCTTATTGCTTTCATCTGAAGTCACTAAACAGAGCACCATCATTAGCTATTAGCAGCTTTGTTAAAAATGTTAAATGAATCAAATCAGCTGTGAAACTACTTGGCCCAAAACATGAAAACAATGAAGGTGCACTATTTTGTTTACCCTATTACAAATTTCTTTCTCTAATCATAAAAATAGCAAAAGCAGCAGAATAAATTAACAGAAAAGATACAAATTTGAGGTAAATTGGCAGCAGAGAATGAATGACTTAGCTAATAATATTCTCAGACAGTTAAGATTTCATTTTACTTGGAAAAAAGAAACATTTAACTTAAAATGAATTTAGTACCCTACTTTTTAAACCAAATCGAAGTGCTGATGACATGGGTATTTTAAAATTATAATTCATGCCAATTTTTATTAGTCATCACCAGTTTGCTTACTCATCCCCACAGACTGGCTACAGCTGCCTTCTGCAATCGGAAAACAGACAGGTGTTTGGCACAGTGCTTAAGATGCCTCTTGGGATGCCCTCATCCCATATCGGAGGGCCTGGGATCAGTTTGGGCTGAAAAAACAATCAGCTGATTTCAGCTTCCTGCTAATGCACACTCTGAGGGCTACAGGTGACCCAACTCAGGTGGTTGGGTCCCTGCCACCTATGTGGAAGACTCACATTAGGTTCCTAGCTCCTGGCTTCAGCCTGGCCCAGCCCTACTTGATGTAGGAATATGGAGAATGAACCAAGAGATGGGAGATCTCTCTCCATCTCTCTCTCAAAAAAAGTTTGAAAAATATTGAATAGTTTCCTGAGTCTTGCCTTTTTTCACCACTTCATAGAGAGTTTTAAATACATATATAATATCCATATTTCACTGACACACTTAAATGCTTTAAGTACTCTTACAATTGATTTGGAAATCTCTAGAAAAAAAATTGCCATTACTATAAACTTAGGAAAATAATTCTGAACATGCTAGATGGTCTAAAATAGTTTGAAACAATTTTATGTATACACAGGGGAATATTCTGTGATCATGAAAAATGGCCTATAGATAAAATGACAATGTGTATATTATGTATGTTACATATAACACATTTTCATTCACAATTTTGTTTAGACATGAGTGTATATAAACACAAGGGAGAAGTTATTACACACATCAAACTTTTATTGAAGTATTTACTTTTCAGGGACATGATTCTTTATGTAAAGAGAGAAATTTATTTTCATGGTATTTTTTTTTAATTGTGGCATCAGGGAAGGTATTGGGTATAGCAGTTCAGATGCCAGTTGGGGGTGCTTTGCATCCCATTTCAGAATGCCTGAGCTTGCCACTTCTAATTCCAACTTCTAGCCAATGAGAACTCTGAGAGGTAGCAGATGATGGCTCAATATTTGGGCCCCTGCTACCAATGTAGAAGACCCAGACTGAATTCTTGGCTACTGACTTTGGTTTGGCCCAGCTCTGGCTGTTGTACGTATCTCAGAAGTAAATTAGCAGATGGAAGATCTGTCTCTGTCTTTATCTACCTACCTTTCAAATAAATAAATAAAAACAAATTATTGGAGTCATCAAGAGAGATGTCTTATTTCTTCTCCCAATATTTTCCAAACTTTAATGTATATATAGATGTAAGAATGTGTGTGTGTATATATATGCAGAAAGAGAGAGGAGAGACATATGTAGATGCATGTGTATGAGTGTGCCAATTTTGAGTAAGTTGTGCACTCTTTATTAATAGAGTCTTATGTAGAATTAGAGAAACGTCTCATTTCATTCAAATGAGACACACAGGGGAGAGCAGGGCAGGAAAGGTTTAGGAAGAGGGATTCTCAGCCCTGAGTTACTCAGTTACACAGCTTACCTGAGTCAGAACAGCCTCTCGCCTCTAGTTTCCACATCCTCCTCCTCCCTTCCCACTTCCCCCTCTCTTTCTAGATTTGCTCTTCTGTTTTCTCTTTGTCTCAATATTTATTGAGTGTTTACTGTCCTAAGAAGCTGGAAGAGGTATGGTGAAGGGTGCACAATTTAGAGACTACATCTGAATCTAGCTTCACAGCTATCAACTGAGTATACCCCAGTGTCTCACTTGGCGAGCACAAGAGTGTCTAGTGGATGAGCTGTCTTGAGAATCAAATGGATTTGCAGGTGGAATCAGTTCAGAAGAGAGCCCACAGCACAGCAGGTGCTGTGGGATGTTAACTGTTACTACAACTGTGCCAGGTGCCAGGACGGACACGAGGTCTTTGCCTGTATAGAGCTCTTGGTTTACTGTTCCCACCTCTCCCTGTCATGGACTTGTCATCATCAACTCCAGTTAGTTAGCACAGTTGTCTTGGTGTGTGTCAGTTGTGTAGCCTGAGGAGTAGAATGGGGTAGGGGAGGGGCAGGTTACTGAAGTTTACACCTTGTACCACCTTTTTAGAAAAATACATACTCTAGGTTTAACCATTTACCATGATATTCTGTTATTGGGAAACATGTCATAATGTACAATGGCAGCAGGATGGTGAAACAGCAGGAAGCTATGTGACTGACTTTCCTGACATTTGAATTCATCCAATAACAGGGAAAAAATGTGCTTTTGCTCTTAAGAACTTCAGCCACCATGAGACAATGCCCTAAAAAGTTGCAATTCTCAGGGGATCAGTGAATTCTACCAACTCCTACACTCAAAGGGAAGCGTGCCCTATATATATATATATCACATGACAACATCAGTTATTAGGGTCAACTAGAGGTAACTATAGGAAGGAAAAATAGTGGGAAAACAGGTATTCTGTGTGAGTATCAGATGGTGTTCTCTTTAGCACACAATGATCCTTTTCGCATGGTGGGGAGATATTCCCTTTTTAATCCAAGTCTTGCTTACACTGTATGGCCCATTTCTTTGGTATTTTTTAATAAATTTTGGGGTAATCTCTCTTTTGTTCAATTTTACTGAAATGATTCCATATCTCTCAATACATAAAACTGCCCTCCAGTTTCAGAGGGACTTCTGCTGCTTCTGATGCTTTCACAATCAATTACTCTTTTTTTTTTTTTTATTTGACAAGTAAAGTTAGAGAGAGAGAGAGAGAGAGAGAGAGGTCTTCCTTCCATTGGTTCACTCCCCAAATGATTGCTACAGCCAGCGCTGCACCAATCCAAAGCCAGGAGCCAGGTGCTTCTTCGTGGTCTCCCATGTGGGTGCAGGAGCCCAAACACTTGGGCCATCCTCCACAGCCCTCCCCAGGCTACAGCAGAGAGCTGGACTGGAAGAGGAGCAACCGGGACTAGAACCCGGTGCCCATATGGGATGCCAGCACCACAGGCGGAGGATTAACCAAGTGAGCCACGGCACCAGGCCCCACAATCAATTATTCATACTCCAGGTTATTCCTGTGGGTCAGTGTGCCAGATGATATCAACAACTGTCCATCAGAAATGAAGTCCATCGCCCCAGCTGGATGTGCACATAAATGCACACTGAAGCACCTAAAAGAGGCCACGTTTTCACAATGAATATATGCTGACACTATAGCAGGCAGGCCATGGTGACAGACCATAAGGCCACAAGGACTTCAGAGCCACTGCAGTAAAAATGACGATAACAGTGGTTCAGCTCCCAGAGAGGTTCTGAGTGCTGTCAGTGCTTGATCCGAACATGGAGCCTTGCAACACCACTATCCTCCCCGGTTCACAGAAACAGTCTGAGACGTGATGAGGTTAAGGAACTTGCCCAGGTCACAGGGGTGGGACCAGATTGGGACTCAATCCAAGAGTAGCTCTAGCATTCACGGTCAACTGTCAGGCTGTCCTGAACCTGCACGCCCAGTGGCCAGGATCACACGGGCATGAGCAGGAGTCGGTTTGGCAGTACCTGGGGCCACAATGAAGATGACCATGATGAGGGCTAGAGAACATGAATCCAGTGTTCCTGCACAGGAAGCTGGTCCTGTTTGGACAGTCTATTACTTCCGACAGTCTATTACTTCGGAGAACGGACACAGATGATGTTCCTCACTAACCAGGCTCACTTCCATGCTACAGCGTTGGGATTTACTTGATATCCCACAAGCAAATCTTAGCCTGCCCAACCCCACTCCCCATTTCCATAAGGTGGGATTCCCAAGGACAGCTCCTGAAGACACAGGGAAGAGGGATTGAGGGCAGAGAAACTGTTCAGCGAGGGCGAACCATTCACTCCTGCTCTGCCAGAGCTGGAGGACCAGCTGCAACGCCCTTGCTCACTCCTTTAACTAACCCTTACCCTGCCTGGGCAAAGGCAAGGTACAAAGCATGGCTTATGAAAAATGCACTCTCAGGATGACAAATCAGTTGTAACGGCATGATAGTACTGTGAGTTCTAAGACTACACCCTCTTTAGATCCCAGTTTTCTGTCACTACGAGGAGACTGCTGTCAGGAGCTTGCCAAAAAGTAAAAGAGAAATCTCTCAGCTGGTGCCAAGGTTTTCATCTCCAAAAGAAAAAATAAATGAAATTCAGTGTGAGCCCCTTTAGAGGAAATATTCTTTGGGAATTTTTTTACCCAAATAAGGATGACAAAGAGCAGAAATTAAGTTTGGTGGAGGAAGGCCAGGCTCTTAATATATGATGAACATAATGGGGGCTCATCACCACATGGCTTACAGACCTACACAGGGATTCATCACTGTCTCTTTCTGCTCTATTGTGGGGTTTAGTTGGACTCACCTTTGAAAAAATCACTACGTTTATTTCATCTCACACTAAACCCTAATTCAGTGTCTAAATGATTGCTGCCAGGAAATTTAGTGGTATGCCTTGTTTCCTCTGGACTGTACATTCTTTCTACACCCAAAATGCTGCACGGCATTTTGAAATATTACGTTGCTCAAACCTAAAGCAGATTAAAGTTTACACCTCTAAGAACTAACTAAATTGTCCTCACAAAACAAGAAAAGCCATGGAAGTATTCCTAAATACCCAAGTCCATTTTTCAAAATATCTGTAAATATGCAACTTCTGCTACAGTTAGCTCAGGTTAATTTTATATGCAAGTGTTTAAAAAAAAAGTCTTAAGTTGTGGCAAATCACTCTTCAATCGAGGTATCCTGTCATATCACCAACTGTGCAGGATCTGAAAAATCTGAGCTGTTCTGAGTGTAAGAAAATGAGACAAAGGGAGATAACAGCAAAGTTTGTTGATAGCACCTAGTAAATGTTACATGCTTACTTACAACCTGATACAAAAACACATCTGCTTCATTGGAATCCAAGGCAAGAAACTGAAGTGAACTCAAAAACCCTAAGTGGTGGTGGTGACAGCTTACACTGGATAGCCCGGAGCCGGGGCAGCATCGTGGGGCTGCTGGGTGGACTGGAACCGCTGCTGTTCAAACTCCTCCGTTTGTCCAGGTTGGGAGAGGCCTGCACTGTTATCTTATGTTGGAAATCTGTTGGATATGAAAAAAGGTAAGAATTGATATTCCATTGTCTTAAGTTAGTCCATGTTCTTTTTTTTTTTTTTTTTTTTTTTTTTTTTTTTTTTTTTTTTTGACAGGCAGAGTTAGACAGTGAGAGAGAGTCAGAGAGAAACGTCTTCCTTTTTCCATTGGTTCACCCCACCAAGTGGCTGCTATGGCTGGTGTGTTGCCGCTGGCGCGCTGCACCGATCTGAAGCCAGGAGCCAGGTGCTTCCTCCTGGTCTCCCATGCGGGTGCAAGGCCCAAGGACCTGGGCCATCCTCCACTGCACTGCTGGGCCACAGCAGAGAGCTGGCCTGAAAGAGGAGCAACTGGGACAGAATCCGGAGCCCCGACCAGGACTAGAACTCGGGGTGCCGGTGCCGCAGGCGGAGGATTAGCCAAGTGAGCCACGGCACCGGCCCTCCATGTTCTTTACATAGAGCAATAAAAACAAAAATGGCCAGATAGCAACTATGACATGTATTTCAGAATCTGTTTCTTATGTTAGTTTCTTATCTTTAATTCAGGGTTCAAGTCACTAAACAATTCAGGGTTTATATCGTAGTTATACATACACAGAAAAATGAATCGTTACTAGGTCTTTGTGGAGCTTCACAATCTTCTAGGAAGAAAGAGGGACCTGCAGTCAGTTTCTCATAGATTTTAAGAAAATGAAAATAAATCCTTTCTTGCTAAATTTCTTAAAGGAAATGATAGATATGCACAAGAGGATAACATACTGGTCTGTGGAAAGTCGAGTGGTGCTTTTTAGTAACAGAGTTGTGTTATGAAAGAAGGTAGACAGAAGGAACAGGCCATCAAGGAGAGAGGCGCCTTTCTCTGAAGGGAGGAAGGAACCTCCACTGTGATACGGCCTTGACTAAGCAAGTTCAGAGTCGGTGAACTCAAGGGGCTTCCATAGCCTAGACAGCTCACGGCAAGAGTCTCGGGTGATTACTGACATCATAAATAAGAGTGCCAATTGTTAAATCAACAACGGGAGTCACTGGGTTCATGCTCCCCACGTAGGATCTCTGTCCTTAATGTGTTCTACTATGAAACTTAAAAAACAACACTACTAGTCGAACAATACCCTATACCTTGTGCGGTTGTGTGAGTGCAGCCTGTTGAAATCCTTGCTCAGTATATACTAAGTTGATCCTCAGTATATGAAGGTAATTGAAAATGAAACTCGAGGAAGGGTGGGATGGGAGAGGGAGTGGGAGAGGGGAGGGCCTCGGGAGGGAGGGAGGTTGGGGGGGAAGCCACAACAATACAAAAGTTGCACTTTGTAAATTCACATTTATTAAATTAAAAAAATAACTATATAACAAACAAAAAAAAAGAAAAAAAGAACTTGATACTTTACCCTTTTATTATTTTTTATGTTCTACTTAAAACTATTAGTTGAACTCTGTAATTAATACACAATTACTCTTAGGTGTTTAATTAATGCTATAATTAGTACTCAAATAGTATTTTACACTTTGTGTTTCTGTGTGGGTGCAAACTGTTGAAATCTTTACTTAATATATGCTAAACTGATCTTCTGTATAAAGATAATTGAAAATTAATCTTGATGTGAATGGAAGAGGAGAGGGAGTGGGAGAGGGGAGTGTTGTGGGTGGGAGGGAAGTTATAGGGGGGGGAAGCTATTGTAATCCATAAGCTGCACTTTGGAAATTTATGTTCATTAAATAAAATAAAATATAAATATTAAAAAAAAAGAAAATAAATCCTGGTTACATTCCTATCAGACCATGGATCTCAAATCAACAAGGAACTGCTCCAAGCCTGTCTCCAGATTTGTTAAATGCAAACAATATTTCACAAGGTTGTTGCAGTGATTAAAACAGAAAATGAGGAGCACGTGTTTAGCCTAGTGATAAGATCCCTGCATTCCACATTGAAAAGCTTGTGTTTGATACCTGTCTCTAGCTCCTGACTTCGGCTTCCTGCCAAGGCAGAACCCTGAGAGGCAACAGTGATGGCGCCGCGGCTCAGTAGGCTAATCCTCCACCTTGCGGCGCCGGCACACCGGGTTCAGCTCTCTGCTGTGGCCCGGGAGTGCACTGGAGGATGGCCCAAGTCCTTGGGCCCTGCACCCCATGGGAGACCAGGAGAAGCACCTGGCTCCTGCCATCGGATAGGCGCGGTGTGCTGGCCGCAGAGCGCCGGCTGCGGCAGCCATTGGAGGGTGAACCAACGGCAAAGGAAGACCTTTCTCTCTGTCTCTCTCTCTCTCACTGTCCACTCTGCCTGTCAAAAAAAAAAAAAAAAAAAAAAAACCACAACAGTGATGGCTAAATTGACTGAGTCCTCAGCACCCATGAGGGAGACTCAGATTATGTTCCCCTCTCTGACTCTGGCCTTGGGCCAGCGCTGGCTGTTGTAGGTATTTGGGGAAGTGAAGTAGAGAATATGAACTTGATTTTCTCCCTCTCAAATAAATAAATAAAAACAGAAAATGTAGAGTAAAAGCCTTTTGTGGACATAGCACTCTACAAATGACAGCTACTATTACGTAACTGTAATATGGGAATACACGGAATAAACAGTAATATATCACTAGAGGGAGGATTAGAGTGCCTGGGAAAACTTTGTAAACTGTTAGGAAAATTATTCAAAACTTGGATGTAGGCCAAAGAAATTATTGGCTGTCCTTTCAGTGCTGGGTGAGAGCCTAACCTTTGATTTTCTATTGACGGGTCTACTTTTACAGCTCATCAGGGACAGAAGTTAACTTCTAGATTTTTGCCTGGTGATGATGCAAATAATTTCTGTCTGATGAAAAACACGATCCCAAAGGTTATGGGCGATTGCCATGCTGAGCAGTAAGCAGGTCTGTATTTCACCCAGCAATCTCACCCTGACACTTCTTCATTCAATTGCCCATAAATACCTAACACCTCAAATTTTCATTTCAACCAGTTTTATCTGGTCTTTCACTAATGAATGAGTTGAATAAAATCTTTGACACGTATTCATTTCACATTTGTAAGAGAGCTATCATTTACCTCTTTGGAAATTATACTTTAAAGAACTTAAATGACCCACCTGGTACTTGAGATGAACAAGAGTGGGAATTTGGGAGGCAAAATCATCTATCTAATTATTCATGCTAGACGTCAGAAAATCTGTCTTCTCCCTGTCCCTAAGTACTCATCAAGCACAAAATATCTCATAAATCTGTGTTATACATTCTTCTTACAGTTACACAAGAGATGTTTGTATTTCAGGTTCCAGAGTTAGCAATCTTGGATTTGAATCTCAGTGCTACTGGTGTGGGACAGGCAGGTCTGCTGAGCTGGAAGTCACCACAAGCCCCCATACGTAATTCTATCCTCTTACTTGTCAATCAAACTGATCCCTATCCCAGCACACATCTGCTTCATCCAGGACCTAAGTGGGGTGGAGGGAAACATCATGGAAATGTGGATATTGAACTTCATGTGGAATTGTGGAAGAGCCATATAGTTTCCAGGTGGTTTCACACCTGTAGAGATACTACCCCCCTCCTCATAAATTAGGTAAACAGCTTGGAGGGGCGCGCTCTCTCTCTCTTCCATCAAAGACCAAGGCTGGAGGTGCTGTGCGGATGCCCCTTCCCTCTCCCACGTCCATCTCTTCTCTTCCAGGTAATCTTCTGGCCCACTGCCTACTCATGACAAGCATTTCTCTGTGTGGAGAAAGCCATGCTTGTGTGTGTGTGCATGTACTCATTTTTTCACCTTTAGAATAAATTTTTATCACTTTGTGTACCTGATATGTGTCTGCACTTAGAATGTTCATCCAGGTACAAGGCAACAGCCTGGAGTAGAAATTAATACACACTATGCTCACATCACTACCACTAACCATCCATGTAAACTCTGTGAAAATAACTTCTTTAAAGTCTCAGTATACTTACAGGCTTTCCAATAGGACAAGTCTCAGCAAATTTAAAAAGACTGAAATCATACCATGTATCTTCTCAGACCATAAAGGAATAAAACTAGAAATCAACAACAAGAACAACAGAACGCTCATAAATACTTAGAAATTAAATAACTTGCTACTGAATGATCAATGGGTCATAGAATAAATGAAAAAAGAAATCAAAAACTTTCTTGAAATAAATGGAAATGAAAATACAACATCAAATCTTGTGGGACACAGCAAAAGCAGTAATAAGAGATAAGCTTATAGCATTAAATGCTTCCATTCAAAAAAGAGAAATGTCTCAAATTAAAGATCTAATGTGCAAGAACAAATCAAACCTCAAATCAGCAAGAGGTGAAAAATAATAAGGATCAGGCCAGAAATAAATAAAATTGAAACATAATAATACCAAAGATAAACAAAACAAAAAGTTGGGTTTTTTTGAGAAGATAAATAAAATAGATAAAACTCTAGCCAGACTGACAAAGAAAAAAAGAAACACTCAAATAAATAAAATTAGAGATGAAAAAGGAGACATTTCAACTGACACCACTGAAATACTAAGGATCATAAGAAAATACTACAAAGACCTATTTGCTAATAAACTGTAAAACCTCAAAGAAATGGATAAATTCCTGGATTAATATAATCTACCACAATTAAATCAAGAAGATACAGATAATCTAAATAGACCCATCACAAGCAATGAGATTGAAGCAATAATCAAAAGCCTTCCAGCAAGGAAAGGCCAGGACTTGATGGCTTTACTACTGAATTCTACAAAACATTCAAAGAGAAAGTAACTACGATAGTCTTCAAACTATTCTAAAATACTAAACAGCAGTCCGGCGCCGCGGCTCACTAGGCTAATCCTCCGCCTAGCGGCGCCGGCACACCGGGTTCTAGTCCCGGTTGGGGCACCGGATTCTGTCCCGGTTGCCCCTCTTCCAGGCCAGCTCTCTGCTGTGGCCAGGGAGTGCAGTGGAGGATGGCCCAGGTGCTTGGGCCCTGCACCCCATGGGAGACCAGGAAAAGCACCTGGCTCCTGGCTCCTGCCATCGGATCAGCACGGTGCGCCGGCCGCAGCACGCCGGCCACGGCGGCCATTGGAGGGTGAACCAACGGCAAAGGAAGACCTTTCTCTTTGTCTCTCTCTCTCACTGTCCACTCTGCCTGTCAAAAAAAATTAAAAAATAAAAAATAAAAAATACTGAACAGCAGGAATCCTACCAAACTCTTTTTATGAAGCCAGCATTACTTTGATACCAAAATCAAAAAAGTCAGGACACGAAAACTACAGACCTTAATGAACATAGATGCAAATATACAAAATACTAGCAAATAGAATTCAAAACCACATCAGAAAGATCATACATCAGAATCAAGTAGGATTTATCCCAGAAATGCAAGGATGGTTCAACATTTGCAAATCAATAAACATTATAAATCACATCAATACACTGAAGAACAGAAAACCATGTGGTCATCTCAATGGATGCAGAAAAAATATTTAATAAGATTCAACACCCTTCATGCTAAAAACCCTCCAAAAATTAGGTATAGAAGGAACATTCCTCAAAAGAAAACAACAGCCAATATCATACTGATGGGGAAAAACTGAAAGCATTTCCCCTGAGATCTGGAACAAGACAAGGATGTCCACTTTCTCCACTCTTATTCAATATAGTACTGGAAGTTTTAGCCAGAGCAGTTAGGGAGGAAAAAGAAATAATGGGCATCAAAATTGACAAAGAAGAAGTAAAATTATCCATGTGTGCAGATGACATGATGTTGTACATGGAAGAACTTAAACACTCCACTAAAAAGCCATTAAATTGATAAACCAATTGAGTAAAGTTGCAGGTTACAAAATAAACATACAAAAAAGTAGCTTTTTGTATGCTAATGATGAACTCAGCTGAAAGAGAAATCATGAAAGAAATCCTATTTACAACAGACACAAAAAATAAAATATTTAGGAATAAATTTAACTAAAGAAATGAAGGATCTCTGCAATAAATATTATCAAACATTGATAAAAGAAATCAAGGGCAAAAGAAAAAAAAGAAAAGATAATCCTTGTTCATGGAATGGAAGAATCAATGTTATCAAAATGTCTATATTACCTAAAGCAATTTACAGCCTCAATGCAATTCCTAGCACAATACCAATGACATTCTTCACAGAGTTACAAAAAACAATCCTCGGGCGGAGCCAAGATGGCGGAACAGTGAGGGCGCGCACCGATAGTCCGGGAAAATTTAGCTTAATAAAAGGGGAGTTACGGTAGCCTCAGAAAAAAGAACCAGGAAAATATTGCAGACAAAACTCTTCTGGATCCAGTGGGCGTGAATCGGAGGACCTACTGGGAGAACAAGGTCGCCCACCGCGCGCGAAAGCCGAGCCGCAGGACCGAGCCGCGGGACTGAGCTGCGCAAGCTGCAGGGTCTGCGCGCAAGTGCTCGAAGGGGAGTGCAACAGCGGGGAGACTTGGGACGTCCAGGGCTCCGAGTCCACACATCGGCGCTGGAAGGGGAGCAGACCTGCGTGGAGAGCGTGGGAGCCCACAGTTCGGGACACCAGCGGCAGACTCAACACACCAGCGCTGGAACGCGAGGTGAGCCGAACCTCAATAACCCGAAACACCAGCAGGCAAGCGGAGAGAGGAGACTAGAGGGAACGACCCCCGGGGCGGGGGGGACTTCACCAAGCTAACTGGAAGAGAGAGAGAGGGAAAAAAAAAAAGGTGACTGGTACGGACACGGGTTTCTCTCTCTCCGCTCACCTCTCAAGGGCGAGCAAGACAAAGAGCAGGCGCCATCTTGGACATACGTCATAAGCAGAGCGACCTCAGGTCTGCACCGGCCCTGAGCCTAGCAGAAAAACCTGACTCTGGGCGGGGCGAATTAACAGGAGATTAGGACCTAGTAAATTTATGGTGCTACTGAACTGAGACTGTGAAAAAAGAGACGGTGGGGGAGAGAACTCACGGAATTCACGTGAGCACTCTCCAGAGACGCTACAATTCCGTAACTTTGGCAACCCAGTGGGAGACTGAAGGAGAATTTGAGCCCACTCTAAGGGCCGAACAGATTCCCTGTGTGGTCCTTGGGAAAGAGCTTCTGATCTCTGGCTCCTGTGGGTATATCATTTGCCTGCTAACTACCTCCAACTTCGTTCAGCTGTGCAGAATAACTTCCCTTTTGAATCAAAAAAAAGAGAGAGAGAGAGAGAGAGAGAGAGAGAGAGAGGTTTACCACGCCTAACCTGGGAGTGTCACCTTTGGCACACCAAACAGAGCTCTCAGGCCACACCCATCTCAAGCCCTAAGGCTCCATCAAAAACAGATAGTCCACTTAATCTAGAGTCATAGTATAACAAGAAAAAGCACCACAGTGAAGAAACCAAATATCTCCAATATGACAAATAACAAACGCAAAAACCAAGGTAATAAAAACAAGGAAGTCACCATGAAGCCCTCAAATGAAAAAGACACCCCAATTCAAGATTATGAGGATGATGACATAGAAGAAATGCAAGAAGCAGATCTCAAAAATTTGATAAGAACATTAAGAAGCTCTCAAAAACAAATTCTTGAACTACAGAAATCCTTAATGGACAAGATAGAAAATCTCTCTCGTGAAAATGAAATATTAAGGAGGAATCAAAATGAAACGAAACAACTAGTACAACAGGAAACTGGGATAGTGACTGAAGTGAAGAATTCAATAGATCAAATGAAAAACACAATAGAGAGCCTTACAAACAGAATGGGAGAAGCAGAAGAGAGAATATCGGACTTAGAAGACAGAGAACAGGAAAGGATACAGTCAGACCAAAGAAAAGACGAGGAAATTAGAAATCTAAAACATATTGTCGGGAATCTTCAGGATACTATTAAAAAACCCAACATTCGGGTTCTAGGAGTTCCTGAAGGCATGGAGAGGGAGAAAGGATTAGAAGGCCTTTTTAGTGAGATATTAGCAGAAAATTTCCCAGGTTTGGAGAAGGACAGAGAAATCCTAGTACAGGAAGCTCACAGAACCCCTAATAAACACGACCAAAAGAGACCCTCACCACGACACGTTGTAATTAAACTCTCCACAGTGAAACATAAAGAAAAGATCACAAAATGTGCAAGAGAGAAACGTCAGATTACTCTCAGAGGATCTCCAATCAGACTCACAGCTGACTTCTCATCAGAAACTCTACAAGCTAGGAGGGAATGGCGAGATATAGCCCAGGTACTAAGAGAGAACAACTGCCAGCCCAGAATATTATATCCTGCAAAACTATCATTTGTGAATGAAGGTGAAATAAAGACTTTTCATAACAAACAGAAATTGAAAGAATTTGTTGCCACTCGTCCAGCCCTGCAAAAGATGCTTAAAGATGTGTTACACACAGAAACAAAGAAACACGGTCATCAATATGAAAGAAGGTAAAGGAAGGAAACCAAGGAAGGAAAGCTCACAGCAAAAGATCACAGGGAATTCAAAGCATATATTAGAACTTATCTTTGGCAAATGGCAGGGCAAAGTTACCACTTATCATTAGTCACATTGAACGTGAATGGCCTGAACTGTCCAGTTAAAAGACACCGTTTGGCTGATTGGGTTAAAAGACAAAACCCATCTATTTGCTGCTTACAAGAAACACATCTTTCCAACAAAGATCCATACAGACTGAAAGTGAAAGGCTGGAAAAAGATATACCATGCCAACAGAAATGAAAAAAGAGCAGGCGTAGCCATCTTAATATCAGACACCATAAACTTTACCACAAAAACCGTTAAGAGAGACAAAGAGGGACACTACATAATGATTAAGGGATCAATTCAACAGGAAGATATAACAATTATCAATGTATATGCACCTAACTACAGGGCACCGGTTTATCTAAAAGATTTGTTAACGGACTTAAAGGGAGACTTAGACCCCAATACAATAGTACTGGGGGACTTCAATACTCCACTCTTAGAAATAGACAGATCAATAGGACAGAAGATCAACAAGGATACAGTAGATTTAAACGACACTATAGCCCAAATGGATCTAACAGATATATACAGAACTTTCAATCCTACAGCTAAAGATTATACATTCTTCTCAGCAGTACATGGAACCTTCTCTAGGATTGACCACATACTAGGCCATAAAGCAAGTCTCAGCAAATTCAAAAGAATTAGAATCATACCATGCAGCTTCTCAGACCATAAAGGAATGAAGTTGGAAATGAACAACTCAGGAATCCCTAGAGCATACGCAAACACATGGAGATTGAACAACATGCTCCTGAATGAACAATGGGTCATAGAAGAAATCAAAAGAGAAATCAAAAAATTTCTGGAAGTAAATGAGGATAACAGCACAACATACCAAAACTTATGGGACGCAGCAAAAGCAGTGTTAAGAGGAAAGTTTATATCAATAGGTGCCTACATCAAGAAATTGGAAAGGCACCAAATAGATGAGCTTTCTATTCACCTCAAGGATCTAGAAAACCTACAGCAAACCAGACCCAAATCTAGTAGGAGAAGAGAAATAATTAAAATCAGAGAAGAAATCAACAGGATTGAATCAAGAAAAACATTACAAAAAATCAGCCAAACGAAGAGCTGGTTTTTTGAAAAAATAAACAAAATTGACACCCCATTGGCCCAACTAACTAAAAAAAGAAGAGAAAAGACCCAAATCAATAAAATCAGAGATGAAAAAGGAAATGTAACAACAGACACCACAGAAATAAAAAGAATCATCAGAAATTACTACAAGGACTTGTATGCCAGCAAACAGGGAAACCTATCAGAAATGGATAGATTCCTGGACACATGCAACCTACCTAAATTGAACCAGGAAGACATCGAAAACCTAAACAGACCCATAACTGAGACAGAAATTGAAACAGTAATAAAGGCCCTCCCAACAAAGAAAAGCCCAGGACCAGATGGAGTCACTGCTGAATTCTACCAGACATTTAAAGAAGAACTAACTCCAATTCTTCTCAAACTATTCAGAACAATTGAAGAAGAGGGAATCCTCCCAAATTCTTTCTATGAAGCCAGCATCACCTTAATTCCTAAGCCGGGAAAAGATGCAGCACTGAAAGAGAATTACAGACCAATATCCCTGATGAACATAGATGCAAAAATCCTCAATAAAATTCTCGCCAATAGAATGCACCAACACATCAGAAAGATCATCCACCCAGACCAAGTGGGATTTATCCCTGGTATGCAGGGATGGTTTAATGTGCGCAAGACAATCAATGTGATACACCACATTAACAGACTGCAGAAGAAAAACCATATGATTCTCTCAATAGATGCCGAGAAAGCATTTGATAAAATACAACACCCGTTCATGATGAAAACTCTAAGCAAACTGGGTTTGGAAGGAACATTCCTCAATACAATCAAAGCAATCTATGAAAAACCCACAGCCAACATCCTATTGAATGGGGAAAAGTTGGAAGCATTTCCACTGAGATCTGGGACCAGACAGGGATGTCCACTCTCACCACTGCTATTCAATATAGTTCTGGAGGTTCTAGCCAGAGCTATTAGGCAAGAAAAAGAAATTAAAGGGATACAAATTGGGAAGGAAGAACTCAAACTATCCCTCTTTGCAGATGACATGATTCTTTATTTAGGGGACCCAAAGAACTCTACCAAGAGACTATTGGAACTCATAGAAGAGTTTGGCAAAGTAGCAGGGTATAAAATCAATGCACAAAAATCAACAGCCTTTGTATACACAGACAATGCCATGGCTGAGGAAGAACTTCTAAGATCAATCCCATTCACAATAGCTACAAAAACAATCAAATACCTTGGAATAAACTTAACCAAGGACGTTAAAGATCTCTACGATGAAAATTACAAAACCTTAAAGAAAGAAATAGAAGAGGATACCAAGAAATGGAAAAATCTTCCATGCTCATGGATTGGAAGAATCAATATCATCAAAATGTCCATTCTCCCAAAAGCAATTTATAGATTCAATGCAATACCAATCAAGATACCGAAGACCTTCTTCTCAGATCTGGAAAAATTGGTGCTGAAATTTATATGGAGGCACAAGAGACCTCGAATAGCTAAAGCAATCTTGTACAACAAAAACAAAGCCGGAGGCATCACAATACCAGATTTCAGGACATACTACAGGGCAGTTGTAATCAAAACAGCATGGTACTGGTACAGAAACAGATGGATAGACCAATGGAACAGAATTGAAATACCAGAAATCAACCCAAACATCTACAGCCAACTTATATTTGATCAAGGATCTAAAACTAATTCCTTGAGCAAGGACAGTCTATTCAATAAATGGTGCTGGGAAAATTGGATTTCCACGTGCAGAATCATGAAGCAAGACCCCTACCTTACACCTTACACAAAAATCCACTCAACATGGATTAAAGACCTAAATCTACGACCTGACACCATCAAGTTACTAGAGAACATTGGAGAAACCCTTCAAGATATTGGCACAGGCAAAGAGTTTCTGGAAAAGACCCGGGAGGCACAGGCAGTCAAAGCCAAAATTAACTATTGGGATTGCATCAAATTGAGAAGTTTCTGTACTGCAAAAGAAACAGTCAGGAGAGTGAAGAGACAACCGACAGAATGGGAAAAAATATTTGCAAACTATGCAACAGATAAAGGGTTAATAACCAGAATCTACAAAGAGATCAAGAAACTCCACAAAAACAAAACCAACAACCCAATTAAGAGATGGGCCAAGGACCTCAATAGACATTTTTCAAAAGAGGAAATCCAAATGGCCAACAGGCACATGAAAAAATGTTCAAGGTCATTAGCAATCAGAGAAATGCAAATCAAAACCACAATGAGGTTCCACCTCACCCCGGTTAGAATGGCTCACATGCAGAAATCTACCAACAACAGATGCTGGCGAGGATGTGGGGAAAAAGGGACACTAACCCACTGTTGGTGGGAATGCAAACTGGTCAAGCCACTATGGAAGTCAGTCTGGAGATTCCTCAGAAACCTGAAGATAACCCTACCGTTCGACCCAGCCATCCCACTCCTTGGAATTTACCCAAAGGAATTTAAATTGGCAAACAAAAAAGCGGTCTGCAGCCTAATGTTTATTGCAGCACAATTCACAATAGCTAAGACCTGGAACCAACCTAAATGCCCATCAACGGTAGACTGGATAAAGAAATTATGGGATATGTACTCTTTAGAATACTATACCGCAGTAAGAAACAACGAAATCCAGTCATTTGCAACAAAATGGAGGAATCTGGAACACATCATGCTGCGTGAAATAAGCCAGTCCCAAAGGGACAAATACCATGTGTTCTCCCTGATCGGTGACAACTGACTGAACACCAAAAAGGAAACCTCCTGAAGTGGAATGGACACTATGGGAAACGGTGACTTGATCAGCATAGCCCTGACTGTTAATGAACAACTTAATACATTATCCCTCTTAGTATTTTTTTTGTCTGTTCTACTTAATATGACTGGTTTAATTCTGTAATTAATACACAGTTATTCTTAAGTGTTGAAATTTAACTGAAATGTGATCCCTGTTAAACATAAGAGTAGGAATAAGAGAGGGAAGAGATATATAATTTGGGACATGCGCAAGCTGACTTGCCCCAAATGGTAGAGTTAGAAACATACCAGGGGACTCCAATTTAATCCCATCAAGGTGGCATGTACCAATGCCATCTCACTAGTCCAAGTGATCAATTTCAGTTCGCAATTGATCATAATGAAAGGACTAAGAGTCAAAGGGAGCACATAAGCAAGTCTAGTACCTGCTAACACTAACCGATAGAATAAATAAAGGGGAGAGTGATCCAACATGGGAAGTGAGATACTCAGCAGACTCATAGAATGGCAGATGCCCTAAATAGCACTCTGGCCTCAGAATCAGCCCTAAAGGCATTCAGATCTGGCTGAAAAGCCCATGAGAGTATTTCAGGCATGGAAAGCCAAGACACTCTGGCAAAAGATCTCTGTGAGTGAGATCTCAGTGGAAAGAACAGGTCTTCAAAGAAGGAGGTACCTTTCTCTGAAGGGAGGAGAGAACCTCCACTTTGACTATGACCTTGTCTAAACAAGATAAGAGTCGGAGAACTCAAGGGGCTTCCATAGCCTTGGAAACTCATGACTGGAGCATAGGGAGATTACTGATGCCATAGACAGGAGTGTCAATTGGTAAAGTCAACAACAGGAGTCACTGTGCACTTACTCCTCATGTAGGATCTCTGTCCTTAATGTGCTGTGCATTGAGATTTAATGCTATAACGAGTACTCAAATAATATATTTCACTTTGTGTTTCTATGGGGGTGCAAACTGTTGAAATCTTTACTTAATGCATACTAAACTGATCCTCTGTAAAAAAAAAAAAAAAAGAAAAAAAAAGAAAAGAAAAGAAAAGAAACTATCAACTCCCAACTTGACTCTCACTGGGATTAAACATGACAATAGGTCTGATCTGATTTCATCATCATTAAAAAAAAATCATCTATTATTTTTCACTTTATGTTTCTGTGTGGGAGCAAACTGTTGAAATCCTTACTTAATGTATACTAAGCTGATCTTCTGTATATTAAGATAATCGAAAATGAATCTTGATGTGAATGGAAGGGGAGAGGGAGTAGGAAAGGGGAGGGTTGTGGGTGGGAGGGACGGTATGGGGGGGAAGCCATAGTAATCCATTATTCGTACTTTTGAAACGTATATTCATTAAATAAAAGTTTAAAAAAAAAAAAAACAATCCTAAAATTCACATGGAATGACAAAAGACCTAGAATAGCCAAAGCAATCCTGAGCAAGAAAAACCAAGCTGGAGACATCACAATTCCTGATTTCAAAGCATACTCAAAGCTACAGTAATTAAAGCAGCTTGGTACTGGCATAAAAACCAAAACATAAATCAATGGAACAGAATAGAGCCCAGAAATCAATCCTCATATATGCAGCCAACTGATTTTTGACAAAAATGCTCAGTGGAGTAAGAATAATCTCTTCTATAAATGGTGCTGGCAAAACTGGATGTATATAGGGAGAAGAATGAAATTAGATCTATACCTCTCACCAAATGCAAAAATCAACTCAAGATGGATCAAAGACTTAAATTTAAGACCTGAGTCTGTGAAGTTGTTAGAAGAAAACGTAGGGGAAACACTCCAAGACATTGGTATAAGAGACAACTTCTTGGACAAGACCCCTAAAACACAGGCAACAAAAGCAAAACCAAACAACTGGGGCTATATCAAACTCAGAAGCTTTTGCACAGCAAAGGAAACAAGTGAAGAGAGTGAAGAGACATTCAACAGAATGGGAAAAAATATTTATAAACCAGGTGACAAAAGATTAATATCTTTAATATATCAGCAACTTAGAAAACTCAACAACAACAACAAAAAATCAATCCAGATAAGAAATGAGTAAAGGATTTCAATAGACAGTTCTCAAAAGAAGAAATACAAATAGCCAACAAATATGTGAAAAAATGTTCAACACCACTAGCCATTAGGAAAATCAAAATCAAAATCACAATGAGGTATCACCTCATCCATGTCAGAATGGCTAAAATACAAAACACAGAGAATAACAAATGCTGGCAAGTATGTGGACAAAGGGGAACACTGATACGCTGTTGGTGGGAATGTCAATTAGTACAGCCACTGTGGAAAAGTGTGGAGTTTACTTAAAAAACTAGAAATAGACTTGCCATTTGATCCAGCAATCCCACTACTGGGGATAAACCCAAAAGACTTGAACACAATGTCAAACAGATACCTGCACCACAATATTTACAGCAGCACGGTCACAATAGCCAAAATCTGGAATCAACCACCAAAGTGTCCATCATCAGATGAATGGATAAAGAAAATGTGGTGTATATATACACAATGGAATTATTCAGCTATAAAAAAGAATGAAATTTGATAATTTGCAGCAAAATGTTGAGTGAAACAAGCCAGTCCCAGAAAGACAAATACCATATGTTCTCCCTTACATGTGGAAGCTAAAATATAAAAAACAAAAGAGAATAAAAAAAGAAATGTCTGTATATATCAGTATTACTGCAAATATAGTTCTATATAATTTGTTTTATAACATTGTCAAATCAGTGGTTAAAAACGTTATATTACTATAGTGTTAATGATTTCTGATTACATTAAAATTTACTATATATGGATGAAATGGTCACTTTTCCATTCAAGTATTGTTTGCAGCCATTGTCTATATTCTCACTAAACTAAGGCCTTTTTTCTTTTCACTTGTTAAATTTTTATTTTGTGAAGTATTAAGACTTTTACTGTAATGTAATTTTAAAATATGCTACCTTAAACAATAAAAGAAGAGAGAGAAAGAAAGAGGGTGGGCGGCACAGAGGGGAGGGAGGAAGTAAATATTATGTTCTTAAAATTGTATCTACAAATCACACTGAATCTGTTAAACATTAATTTAAAATTAAAATAAAAGCATTAGAAAATGCATGGCTGACCATGTCACTCACTCCCTGCTTAAAATCCTTCAAGGGCTTCTCATTCTTCCTAAACTTCCAATTACGACTATAACAGCCTCTGTAAGCCCCTGCAAATCTGAGTCAGGGTTCCCCCTGCTGTTCCAGCCCTATCTTGCCCCATTTTCTCCCCACTCTCTGGGATCCAGGCTAGGGCTCAGCATTCTTCTGCAAAGTGCCACATTCTAAGTGACATATTTTAGGCATTTGTGGGCCTTGCCGTCTCTGTTGCAGCTACACACCTCTGCTGATGTAGTAAGAAGGAGCCCTGAACCGTATGAAAACAAATGGGTTTCGGTAAAACTTTATTTATGGATATTGGATTTTGAATTTCATGTAATGTCAGGAATCACAAAATATTATTACTCTTCTTTTGATTTTCTTCAAGTCTTGACAGGTGTGAAAACCATTCGTGGCTCACCAGTTGTATAAAACAGAGCAAGATTGGACCCCGGTCACACCTGGTCTCACCTACACTAGTCGTCTTCAATTCCTGGCAGGAACTGAGCTTTCTTTGCATGTGCTTGTCTAACTCTGTTCACCTTCCTGCCCCTCTGTATCTGGAAACTTCCTAGGTAAAGTCTCAACTGAACTGTTACTTCTTTAGAAAGCCTTAGGCCAGGTTACACCCCCCGTGCTAATCACTGTCATATGACTTTTCCCTCACCAGAGTTAATAATTACAGCAAGTAAAGGAGCAGTGGTTTAATTATCAGCCGAAGGTCTGCCCCTCCCAATGTAATGTCAACCCTGTAGGGGCAGCAAGCAGTCCAGCCTCTGTCACATCAAGTCCTGCTCCAAACTGGACAGCACCTTACACATAAAGGGAACTTAAGAAACATTGCTGAAATAATATTTTCTTTGTTAAAATTCTAAGTCACCTGAGTACAGATGGCATATCTATTGAATCATAACCCCTACTACTTGGTACACTGTAGAGCCTCAAGTATTTGTTCAATGAGAAAGTTGTGCCAAGGTTTATCTACAGGATCCGACCAGTGCTTAATGTTAACTGCTGAGAAATACAGAGCAGGGTGGACGTGACCTGCAAGGGAGGTACCAGTTGGGAGATTTCTTCCACCCACCAAAGAAGAAAGTGTGGCAACTTCAGTCAGAGCAGTGAAAGGAGAAAAAAAGCAGACCGTGAAAGCAGATCAGGAGGACGTGAGGACTGGATCTGGGGCAGCTGGTGTGGTGGAAACAAGCAGTGCAAGAAAGAAATAGTGCTGTTTTAGATGGCAGTGACGTACAAAGGCTCACCCAGCCACGGGACTGCTGCTGCATGTAGAAGCAATTCTCAGCGAACTTTCACAGCAAGAGAGGCCCTCCAGTCTGCATCAGAAGGCACCAGGCCACAACCTCTCGATGACAAATTACTTGAATCAAGAGCTGGCACTATGGCACAACAGGTGAAGCAGCCACATGCGACACTGGCATCCCATATTTATCCCACATTTAGTCCCCACTGCTCTGCTTCTGATCCAGCTTTCTGCTAATGTTCCCGAGCAAGCAACAAAGGATGGCCCAAGTACTTGGGTGCCAGCTACCACATGGGAAACCAGGATGGAGCTCCAGGCTCCTGGCTTTGGCTTTGTCCAGCCCTGGCCATGTGGGGACTGAACCAGCAGATAGAAGATTTCTCTCTTCTCTCTGTAAAATTCTGCCTTTCAAATAAATAAATTGGAAAAAAAAGATTATCTGTTAATGGCAACTGGCCTGCCCATGATCACAGGTTTTGTGGAAATACAGACACTTCATTAACAATGCTCAGAGAGCCTGCGTGGGACGATCAAGGTGCCAGGCAAGCGGGCCTTCCTCCACAGCACCCGCTGAGACACCTGCTCTGCCCCTCTGAGCACACTCATTCTCACTCTCATACTCACTCTCACACCAAGGCAGGTGGCCTTTGCAGGTCCTTGAGGTTAGAATTCCACTGCTTGACACAAATGCCGACTTCTGCAATCTCTAAAAACCTCTTTGCTTTGTTTTTAGAAGCCACCTTTGGTTCAAAACAAACATAATACAGAGAGAGTAATTTAAAGTGGCCAAAAAATAATAATAGCAACTGTATTCACACTTTTTATAAATTCTTAGAAATTGAGTAATCACAAAGGTATAGTATTAAAAATGTAGTTCCTAGATTATACTGAGCATTAATGTTCCTTATTTGGTGACCAGCCAAGAAGGCATTCAAACAGGAGTAAGACTATATATGAGTTTTCCAGCAAAAAGCCATTATAGTTATACATACTCATAAGATTCTTAAGGGCAAAATTACAAATGAACTAATTATTCCATTTAGTATATTTTTGAGAGACCTACAGGTGCAAACACAAAGGAACAGTCTGTGGGAGTTTCGCAGCCATTCTCTAAACTACTTACATATCAGACCAAATGCTACAAAAGGAGTCCAAGAAGTTCAGTAGGGCAACTCCCTAATGGGAAAGCATAACCATTCAATCTTCATTTCTCAGATGTTTCTTTCAGAGTACCAGATTTCTTTTAAAATTTATTTATTTATTTTAAAAGACTTTATTTATTTGAGAGGTAGTTATAAACAGTGAGAGGGAGAGACAGAGAGAAAGGTCTTCCATCCACTGGCTCACTTCCCAAATGGCTGCAACAGCTGGAGCTGAGCCGATCTGAAGCCGAGCCGATCTGAAGCCAGGAGCCAGGAGCCTCCTTGGGGTCTCCTATGTGGGTGCAGGGGTCCAAGGACTTGGGCCATCTTCTACTGCTTTCCCAGGCCATAGCAGAGAGCTGAATCGGAGGTGGAGCAGCCGGGACTAGAACCGGCGTCCATATGGGATGCTAGCGGTGCAAGTGGAGGATTAACCTACTGCGTCACAGCGCTGGCCCCAAAATTTATTTTTAAACATAGGCTTATTTTCTTGAAAGGCAGAGACAGACAGAAGAGAGCTCTCCCATCCACTAGTTCACTCCTCAAATGCCTGCAACACACAGGAGCCCAGAACTCAATTCTAGTTTCGCATGTGAGTGGCAAAGGCCCAATACCTGAGTCAGCACCTGCTGCCTCTCAGTGTGCCGCAATAAGAAGCTGGAACTGGGAGCAGAGCTGGAACCTGAACTCAGATACTCCACTATGGGATGCAGGTATCCCAAGTGACATTATAACCACTCCACCAAATGTCTGCTCTCAAAGTACTGTAATATTAAACAGAACTAGAATTTGATAACCCAAAGAATTTCCCAGCAGATGATAATATTGGATGCAACAAACTATTTTCATAGTTCTCATTCCCCTTTCTGGATGTCTGTCATAATCTGAGATATCTGACAAGTAAATCTAGGAGGGGGGGTGGAGTTGGAGGAATCTAATGAGAAAAAATGTTTCAATATTGGCTATCAGTATTACAATAATGCAGTGCCCTCTTGTGGGAAGAAGAGGTAACTCTTAGGCTTAATTCCAGAAGCTGAGTTTCATTCCTTCATGATGAATAATAATGTTAAAGTAGATTTTGTGAGAAAGGGCGATCAAAGAAGGAGGTAACTTTCTCTGAAGGGAGGAGAGAACTTCCACTTTGATTATGGCCTTGTCTAAATAATGACGGAGTTTGTGAACTCAAGAGGCTTCCATAGCCTTGGCAGCTCATGATAAAAGCCTCGGGTGATCACTGACATCATAAATAAGAGTGTCAGTTGTTAAATCAACAATGGGATTCACTTTGCACTTACTCCCCACGTAGGGTCTCTGTCCTTAATGTGTTATACTATGTTAATTAAAGGTAAAACTAGTCTTCAAACAGTATTTATACTTTGTGTGTCTGTGTGGGTGCAAACTGTTGAAATTGTTAGTATAGAGTTGATCTCTATATAAAGATAATTAAAAATGACTCTTAATGAAGAATAGGATAGGTTAGGGAATAGGAGATGGGATGGTTTGGGGATGGGAGGGCAGGTATGGGGGGAAGAATCGCTTTAATCCAAAAGTTGTACTTATGAAACTTATATTTATAAAACAAAAGCTTTCTATAAAAAATAATAATAAAATGATAAAAAAAGATTTTGTGGTTATGCTTTAGTTGGGAACTTTTATTAAGCATCATAAAGTAAATAAATGTACAACAAACATGCCCCATCTAGAAGAGCACTTGGCACGGCAGTTAATTCGCTGCTTGGGTCACCCACATTCCATATCAGAATGTCTGGGTTTGAGTCCCTGCACTGTCCTCCATTCCAGCTTCATAATGCACACCCTGGGAGGCAGCAGGTGATGGATCAAGTACTTGGGTCCCTGCCACTCATGTGGGAGACCATGAATGAGTTTCCAGCTCTGGGCTTTAGACTGGCCCAGCCTCAGCTGTTGCAGGCATTTGGACAGTAAGTGAACCAGCAGATAGATAGCTCTCTGATTCTCTTTCTCGTCTTCTCTCTGCCTTTCAAATGAATTAAAATAAATATTTATTACCTAAAAATTTCCCATCTATTTTCACAAAAAGAAAACCCAAATAGAACAAAACAATAATTTTTTTAAATCTGGCAAAAATAGTCAAATATATTTAGTCTGCTTAGCCAAGGAACATTTGAGAAGAAAAACAAGAGATAAAGTTTGGCTTTAGGTATACCAAGATATTTAATCACTATGTCGAAGAGAAAGAACCATCAGAATTATTTACTTATTTTTCTCCATGTTTATTTCCCTTTCCATTAAGATTCATATTATTCTTTTGTCCCAAGTATCCAAGGAAACCCTGTATATAATTATTATAGCACAGTCCCAACACAGAGAGAAAAAAGCTGACAAGGCTGACAACTGGAAAAGAAAATTCATACATGTTCTCAAAAGTGTGTTGGGGCCAGAGTTGTGGCACAGCAGGTTAAGCCTCTGCCTTCAATACGGGCATCCCATGTGAGTGCTGGCTGGAGTCCTGGCTGCTCCCTTCTAGTGTGCCTGGGAAAACAGCAGAAGATGGCCCAAGCGCTTGGGCCACCATATGGGTGACCCAGACAGAGTTCCAGGCTCCTGGTTTCAGACTGGCCCAACCCTGGCCATTGAAATCATCTGGGAAGTATACCGGCAGATGGAAGATATCTATCATTCTATCTGTCTCTCTCTCTCTGCCTTACAAATAAACCATTCAGATCTTAAAACAAATAAACAAAAAATTCTCTGTCACCCAGGCTTAAAAGTAGAACTCATCATAAATAAATAAAAAAGTTTTCATTAGCAACTGACAGCTGGCATCATATGCAAACATCAGAAGAGAACCTGGAAAACTACCCTCTCTCTTTCCAGAGGGATGGAAAATGTATAAAAGTGATAAAATGTATAAAGGACCCATGGCCTCTCCTCAGCTCATCAAACCAAATGATCAAAAATGTATACTGAGTACTTAGGACTATCACATCCCAGCAACCTTCTAACCAGTTGAGGGCATCTACAATGACCTAACACATCACAGCGTGCTGTAGTTAAGTACTTTACAAAACAATTTATACACATGCTGTATAAAACAAAGCTGTCATCATTATAATTTAAATCCAATCTCCATGCCATTAGCAAACATCACAGGAAAATACTTGTATCCACAAAGAGCACTCTCACACATATAATACCCATCTACACAGAGACACAGAGACATTCAATACACATGCTATCAAAGTGTCAGTTGCTCCTGTTCTGTGAACACACTTCCTGTATTAGATAATCACAAAACATCGTAGGGGTATTTAGGTTTTCCTGAGATCTGGTACCATACATAATATTAAAGAACTTAGTTTAATGAATGAATGCATGTTTGCTGTTTTCTGTTTGGTTTAGTTTCTCCCAATCATCTTACCAAAGGGATGCAGTAATGTTTGACACATGGTTTTAGTAGCTTCCCTAAGATTGATGGATTGTTGTAACTCGAGGGTTTTGAACCCTTGGATGAAAGCAGGACAGTAAGGGAAGGACTTGAGATATTTTGTTGAAGGTGATAAACAACAGTATCAGTGTCCCAGAGGAGCTCAGACGTCAGAGAATGTTACAGATCCTTGTGGAAGTAATAAAATTAATGACGACAAAATAGCAACAGCACAGGTGTCCTGGACTTTCACAAAATAGCAACAGCACAGGTGTCCTGGACTTTCACAATGCTGTTCAGGGCTTTGATTTCAAAAGGAATAAATCAATCATCCACCCATTAGCATGAAAGCACGGGGAAAGACTGTGCAATCAACTGCCATGCATTCCCGATGCTGCCTCACTGGTGGGGACGCAGGTCACTGTATCAGGACCAGCATCTAAGCCGTCAACCGAGGGTACTTAATGTTTCAGTTTCAGAATCCTACTTCCCCAGCTTTTCCCGTTAGAATGAAGCCCAGAAGCAGCTGAGACTCAAAAGGATGAGGCACAAACATCTTTATGAAACATCAAATCGATTCATACCTGAAGGCAGACTGATCCGATGTCCGTCTTTGAGCTTTAACCGACTTCTCTTAAACTTGCCCTTCCTCTTCTTCACGTTGGGCTTGTCCTGGTTCAGCTGGAAGAGCATGATGTTGAGCTCGCGCTCCAGCACGTGGATCTCGCGCTCGGCGAGCTGCTGCTCCCGCCGCCTCAGCAGCTCTTCCTGCGACTTCTGCTGCAGCGCGGCGCGTGTCAGCTCCTCCTCGCGGGACCGCAGCTCCTGCGCAGAGACGCACGGGCACAGGCGTCAGGCGCCACGGCGAAGTCAGGCCTCCGGGTTCCCGTACACAGACGGACACTGCTCCACCCCTGGTCACTCTGGTCCACATGGGACACGGCAATCAGGAGCTAAGGACCTGTCTAGCGCTGCGTTAGCTAAGATGAAAACCAAAGCCCTCACACAGGCTCCATTCTCCTCTGATCCTAAAGGAGGCATCTCAAACTATCTGCACCTGATTTTAACATTTCTCTCTCTCCGTCTCTGGCCTTCAGAATCTCCTGACACAGCAAATGTACTTTAGGGGTGTGCATACGAAAATACTGGCGTGTCTGAGTTCAAGTCCCAGCTGGGCATCTGATTCCAGCTTCCTGCTAATGCGTGCCCTGGTAGGCGGCAGGTGATGACCCAAGAACTTTGGTCCTTGCTACCCATGTGGGTGACTAGATGGAGTTCCAGGTTCCTGACTGCAGGCTGGTCCAGCCCCAGCTGTTGCCGGCATTTGGGAAGTGAGCCAGCAGATGGAAGATCTCTGTCTGTCCATCTCTGTCTCTGTCTCTCTTTTTCTTTTTTTAAAAAGATTTATTTATTTGAAAGTCAGAGTTACACAGAGAGAGGAGAGGCAGAGAGAGAGAGAGAGGTCTTCCATCCGATGGTTCACTCCTCAATTGGCCGCAATGGCTGGAGCTGTGCTGATCTGAAGCCAGGAGTCAGGCGCTTCTTCCCAGTCTCCCATGCAGGTGCAGGGGTCCAAGGACTTGGGCCATCTTCCACTACTTTCCCAGGCCATAGCAAAGAGCTGGATTGGAAGTGGAGCAGCCGGGACTAGAACTGGCACCCATATGGGATGCCGGTGCTGCAGGTGATGACTTTACCCGCTATGCCACAGCATCGCTCCTCTTTCATATAAATAAAAAATTAAAATTAAAAAATAATATGTACATAACACACAGTAACAAAGTACACACGTGAATGACATATTTTAAAATAAAGCTAAAAATTAGAGCTCAACTAATTAAAATATAATTATTCTAATTACAGAAGACTGCAATTCTTTACTTGCAATTCTTTATTTGGGGACTTCCTTCAGAACATGTTAAGAGTTTGCTTAGGGAATAAAACGTCTTGGTGAAGACACCGAGGGAATAAACAAAGCTAAGGTAATAGGTGTCACCTAAAAGCCTGTTGGAAATTAAAATGCGACACCTCTGAAATCATGAGCCAAAAGAAAATAAATTCAGTAACAAAGAACTTTTCAGGATTATATTAAAAAGTGGGACATAAGGAAAGTTATCACTTTACAAGACATCTCATGAAAGAACTAATGGAAGTTCCTCCACTTACTGATTAAAGCAAAACTTTAGAATTAATGAACCTCTGAGATTAGAACATCTATCATTAAAAAGTACTTTTATTCCTATTAGAAAAAAGCTATCTAGAAGTAAAATTGAGAACTATAAAGAGATTTAAAACCACAGATAGGTCCATTTGTTAAGTTACTTGGTTTTTATTTGAAAGGGAGAGAGCAAGAGAGAGAATCTTCCATCTATTGGTTCACTTCTTAAATGCCTACAACCACCAGGACAGGTCAGGCTGAAGCCAGGAGCCTCCAGGTCTCCCATGTAGATGGCAGGTACCCAGGTACTTACGCCATCATCGGCTGTCTCTGGGGGTGCACACTGGCAGGAAGCTACATGGAAAACAGAGGTGGAACTTGAACTCGGGCACTCCAATAGGGGATGTGGGCAAACTGAGTGGTGACTTCACCTGCTGTGCCACAACACTTAGCCCGTACATGACCATTCTTATTTCGTTTCTGTGAAGTATGCTCTTCTTTACTACAGATGTAAAGGTTCCTGTTAGCCAAACTGCTTTTTGTTCTTCACAGAACAGAAAGCTCTTCCATAGAGATCAAGGCATCTGCAGATTTTTCTCAACAGTGCTCCAGGAAAATTTAATCATAAAGATCCCCAACAACACAATCTTTGTTTGATGTTGTAGATCCCTTCTCAGGTGGAGATTTGGTCTGTGAGCACCTAGCACTATGAGTGTGGTACAAATATATCCTACTTTATATAACCAGGCAGTGCTCTCAGTAGGCCACCTCACCATACCAATCCATAGGGAAACACTGCAAGGAGGGCCAGCATGGTGGCACAGCAGGTTAAGCCACTGCCTATGACGCCAGCATCTCATAAGACTGCCAGTAACAGTCCTGGTTGCTGTACTTCCAATCCAGCTCCCTGCCAATGCAGCCGGGAAAGCAGCCTAAATGGTCTGAGTGCTTGGGTCCTTGCCACACATGTGGGAGACCCAGATGGAGTTCCAAACTCCTGGTTTTGGCCTGGTCAGAGCTGGCCATTGTAGCCAGTCAGGGAGTAAACCAGTAAATGGAATCTCTCTCAATCTCTCTCTCTCTCTCTCTAACTCTGCCTTTCAAATAAATAAATATATCTTTAATTATTAAAAAAAAAAAGTGAGAAAAGGGGCCGGCACTGTGGTGTATCAGGTTAAGCCGCCTGCAGTGCTGGCATCCCATATGGGTGCTGGTTCGAGTCCCAATTGCTCCTCTACTGATCCAGCTCTCTGCTATAGCCTGGGAAAGCAGTAGAAGATGGCCCAAGTGCTTGGGTCCCTGCACCCGCACAGGAGACCTGGAAGAAGTTCCTGGCTCCTGGCTTCAGATTGGCGCAGCTCCGGCCGTTGTGGCCAATTGGGGAATGAACCAGTAGATGGAAGACCTCTCTCTGTCTCTCCTTTTCTCTCTGTGTAACTGTGACTCTCGAATAAATAAATCTTTAAAAAAAAAAAGTGAGAAAATAAAATGAAAGACAGACTGCAGGATGGAGGTATATGGAAGAAACTAGTCAAATCATGTGACTAAAAGGTCAATTCAAGGCTACTAATGCCTTGGACTTCTGTGGATGGACCTAAAGAGTATTCGGAGTCCACCTGTCATGTAAAACAAAACACACATGGAAGACCATCCTCCCACAAATAAATCTCATGGAGAAACTGGAAGTGCTAACAACACAGAAATTATTTTGTTCAAGTCTAATTCTGAATTTCTAGTAATTCTACCAAAGTGGACTGAGATTCAGTTTTGAAATATCCTTTGAATTAAGTTTTTTCATACAAACAAAACTTCAGGAGAATTACTTTACACCAATTGATGTTCAAGCTACTCTGCTTCTGATAATATGAACCAGCAAAATCTAATTTCTAGAATAAACTGGTATTTTTTTCTTTATGCCAGACATAAATGAGAATTTATTTCTTGAAAAGGAAGGAAAATGTTATATACTAAGAATAATTTTGTAATCTGTTTCTTAACTGCTGCATTTCTCCAACTGGTCTGGACAAACAGGAGATTTTAATGTAGTATATCTGGGGACATGGATAATTTCCAGTAAACTTCCAATTTGTAACTCATTATTATCCACTGTTTTGTTAAGATATTACTTTTCAGTGGTGCTGACATTAATCCAATTAGTTATTGTTAAATGAAATGGCCTAAGAACGAGATAAGGGCAGGAAATTCAACTGGGGCTTTTTAGTAGGTTACTATGGTAACTGAGGAAGAAACCATCTTTAATGCCAAATTCCAACATAAAATGATTCCCCTTGCAACAACTTCATGAATTTAAAAAAAATTACTTGCCTAAGAGTACAAAAAAAATAAGATAGAAAAGAAAGCAACAAAATAATCTTTCTTCAAAATAAATTTTTAAATAGTCAAAAGTAAAAAAATTGGGGGGGCAGCATCTGCAGCATTAAAATCTTTTGAATACTTAGAGATTATGAAGCACACAAAACAATACTTCTGATTGATGAGATTACTAGCAATGATACTGAACTGCCTGGCACAGGCTACTCTAGTAATAGCCAATCCGGCTCCCTGACAGGGGCTGTTAATCATTAACAATGGTATGCCTTCACATAGTGGTTCAAAGACAGGTGCAGGCACAGAACGCACACAGACAGACACTCCGAGATAAGAAGCCAGGAATTTAGGGAGGACCTGGTATCTATGGAGGTTGCAGTTTACTGAATAACACAGACCACAGCCAAGTTACTGACCATTAATTCCAAGTCTGACGCCTCCTACTTTAAGTAATCAGTCAACAAGAAAGGGAGATAGGGCACATACACTGTACTTTCTATTCCTTCAAAAAGATGCAGTTAGAAAGCTTTATGCAAATAAATCTTAGGAAAAAAAAAAATGGGGCTGGTGCTGTGGCATAGCTGGTAAAGCCACCACCTGCAGTGGCCAACATCTCATATGGGCGCTGGTTCATGACCTGGCTGCTCTACTTCTGATCCAGCTCTCTTCTATGGCCTGGGAAAGCAGTAGAAGATGGCCCAAGTGCTTGGGCCCCTGCACCCACGTGGGAGACCACAAAGAAGCTCCTGGCTCCTGCTTTGGATCAGCCCAAATCCAACTGTTGTGGCCATTTGGGGAGTAAACCAGCAGATGGAAGATCTCCCTGCACCTCTGTGTCTGCCTCTCTGTAACTCTGCCTTTCCAATAAATAAATATGTGTTAAAAAAAAAAGAAACATTTATGTAAAAAAAAAGTATTACATATTTTTCAACTGCAAATTAAAAGGTTCACAAGATACTCTAAACACTCTTCAAGGAGTAATGCATAAAAATCAAATAAAAAGAAAAAAGACACCATTAAAGGATAGCTCAAAAATCAATGAAAAGTATAACACACAGGGCTGACACCATGATGCAGTAGGTTAATCCTCTGCCTGTGGCACCAGCATCCCATATGGGCACCAGTTCGAGTCCCAGCTGTTCCACTTCCCATCCAGCTCTCTGCTATAGCCTGAGAAAGCAGTATAAGATGGCCCAAGTCCTTGGGTCCCGGCACCCATATGGGAGACTGGGAAGAAAAGCCTGGCTCCTGGCTTCAGATCAGCACAGCTCCAGCTGTTGCAGCCAACTGGGGGGTGAACCAATGGTTTAGAACTCTGTCTCCCTCTCACTGTCTGTAACTCTATCTCTCAAATAAATAAAATCTTTTTTTAAAAAAAAAGTAGTTTTAAAACAAAAAAAAATTTTTTAAAGTGTAACACACACCACAAAATGGAGAGAGCTGACACATGTTCTTGAAGCCTGCTTTTGTTTTTAGGCCACATGTAGTTAAGAATGAATTCACTGGGGGCCAGCGCTATGGCGCAGTAGGTTAATCCTCCACCTGCAGTGTTAGCATCCCATATGGGTGCTGGTTCTAGTCCTGGTTGCTCCTCTTCCAATCCAGCTCTCTGCTGTGGCCTAGGATAGCAGTAGAAGATCGCCCAAGCCCTTGGGCCCCTGCACCCGCATGGGAGATCGGGAAGAAGCACCTGGCTCCTGGCTTCAGATCAGCGCAGCTCTGGACGTTGCGGCCATTGGAGAGTGAACCAATGGACGGAAGACCTTTCTCTCTGTCTCTCCCTCTCACTGTCTGTAACTCTACCTTTCAAATAAATAAATAAAATTAAAAAAAAAAGAATTAATTCACTGGTCTGGCTATATCTTACAGCTTCACAAATAATTAAAAACATATACACATCACATCCATTCCAAATTTAAATTCTGATTTACAGCTTTGTTTTTCCTCAAAGGACTTTCCAGTCCCCCAAATATATTTGTTTGTGATTAAACACTTACTTTTAGAATTCCTGAAAGTAATTTGGAGAAATGTTTTCTTAAAATAAAAAGTCTTTTCCTTGTCATTTTAAGTAACGTGTTCAAGTTTCAGTGGCATCACGAATGTAATCCTTGAAAGAACTGCAGGAGTTAAAGTGTCACCCAGTGGGCGGCTTCCCAGCATTCCAAGCAAGGTTCCTGGAACTCCCTGGGACTGGGCCTCAGCCTCAGCCTCAGCCTCAGCCCAAGTCCACTCACATTTTCTAAGGCATTCACCTTGAGGTCATTACCTCCAAACCCAGAGACAATGTGCAACTTCTTTCCTCCCTCCTCTACTTGGAAGGCCTCCCAGCACTGGAGGGCAGCATTAGCCGGACCTTCCTGGCCCCAGGCTGGGCTACTTCTGTTCTCCAAGTACTCAGATTTCCAGGCTCCCTGCCTTCTGGGCCTCTGTCCTTGGGAGGCGCTCAGGGTCACTCAGAATGCTGTGGGCGTGTTCTGACCAGGGCAACCTGGGTTAGTTTTTCTTACTGACAAATTCTATGTATGTATTAGTGGTGCCACGGTCTTGGGTTGTACTTAGCTGGGCCATAATTTTAAACTTAGAAAACCCCAAAACGTCGAAGCAAGAGAGTGAAATTACCTTCACATTGATTTCTTGAAGAATGACTTGAGCAGCCATTCTTCTGTCTAACCAATATTTCTTAACCATTTTAAAGTACAAAACACCTGTGCATATGTCACGGATATTTAATAGATGCTGAATTTTTACATGTGTCTCAGAGCTGCTCAAGGCCCTTGTGCACCATACTCTGATCCTATCCCCTGCTTCCTCAGATCTGCTGCTCACTAAATTGGTGTGTTCCTGCCCCTGCCTATACTTCCATCCCTTTTTTTGTACACTGGAATAGTTCTGTTTCATATTTGTGTAAGTGGTATATAATGTAACTATTCTTCTGCAACTCACTTGAATCTACCCAGTATTAGATTTATCTATACTGGAGCATGATGTTAAACTTTATGCACTGTAACTACCAGGTTGGCTATGAGCCTTCAGTGTGAATGTCTAATGAAATCATGCAAAGCCATACTTCACAACTTTAACATGGGAAGTTTAGTCTTAGCTATGATTCTATGAGTAGTACATGCCAACATTCTATATTAACAAATAAACAAATGAACACTTTATTGAAACAAAGTAAAATCCCCTGCCTAAAAAGAATTCTATTAGCTTAGCAACACAAGTGTATGGTATAAAAAAATTTCTTTCCAGAAGATTATGTGAGTTAATATAAGGTAATCAATAATTTAAAACATTGTACTTCAACATGTTATAATTATACATGTGCAAACACTGTATGTACAACAGAAGAATTAAAACTATTGAACTATTATACACTTCAGATGAGATTTATCAAAGTGCCCATGTACCACAAAAATGTCTTTAATTAAATAGATGCTATGAAGGAATGTGCACTGTGGCACAGCAGGTTAAGTCACTGCCTGTGATGCAGACATTCCATGTGGGCACCATTTCGTGTCCCAGCTGAGCCACTTCCGAACCAGCTCACTGCTAATGGCCCCAGGAAAGTGGTAAAAGATGGCCCAAGTGCTTGGGTCCCTGTACCCATGAGGGAGACCCAGATGAAGCTCCTGGCTGCTGGCTTCAGCCTGGCCCAGACCTGGTAAGTGAGGTCATATAGGGGGTATACCAGAGCACTGATCTCTGTCTCTATCTTAGTAACTCTGCCTTTCAAACAAATAAAAATATTAAAAATATTATGAAAACAGTACATTCTATGAATTGAATGAAGAGGTCTTCAGTGCCCTTTAATAGTAATTGTCACTATTTGGAGTCAGTGCTGTGGCATAGCAGGTAAAGCTGCCACCTGCAATGCCAGCACCCCATACGGGCACCACAAGTTTGAGTGAGTCCCAGTTGCTCCACTTCCAATCCATCTCTCTGCTATGGCCTAGGAAAGCAGTGGAAGATGGTCCAATTCCTTGGGTCCTTGCACCCGCTTGGGAGATCTGGAAAAAGCTCCACACTCCTGGCTTTGGATCAGCTCAGCTCCAGCCATTGTGGTCATTTGGGAGTGAACCAGTGGATGGAAGACCTCTCTCTCTCTCTCTCTTTCTCTCTGCTTCTCTGTAACTCTGCCATTCAAATAAATAATCTTTTTTTTTTTAAAGTAATTGTCACCATTCTAAAGTGACCATGCCAAGTCAACTCACTGCTGAACTTTTCTGCCTTCTAATTAGGCATGTTTTTACCTCCCATAGTTCTCTTTGCAAGTGCACTGTGGTATCTGTATGTTTAACATACAGGCTTATTTTTTCCCCCTTGAAATTTATGAACCAAACACAAATCATTCTGTTAAAGAGTTCAAAATGTATGCATTCTCCTGGTTTCTCCAATAAAGTAAGAGTCTTGGAAATAAGAAGAGGCAAATAGGAGAGAACTTCAAGAGACTTTATAACATGTAATGAAAAACAGCACAAAGATCTTGTACAAAATCTGCCCAAATCAACCATAAAGTCAACTATAAAAGATCTTTGTGGGGGCCAGCACTGTGGTGTAGCAGGTGAAGCCACTGCCTGCAGTGCTGGCATCCCATGAGTGCCAGTTCGAGACCTGGCTGCTCCACTTTTGATCCAGCTCTCTGCTGTGGCCTGGGAAAGCAGTGGAAGATAACCCAAGTCACTGGGCTCCTGCATCTGCATGGGAGACCTCCTGACTTCGGATTGGCGTAGCTCCAGTGGTTGTGGCCAATTGGGAAGTGAACCAGAGGATGGAAGACCTCTCTCTCTCTCTGCTTCTCCTTCTCTCTCTAACTCTTTCAAATAAATAAATATTTTTAAAAAAATCTTTGTAACATTTCAACATGGACCATGTAAGATATTATTGTTAATCATTTAATAGAGCAATGGCAAGAAAGTTATTCTAAAATATTCTAACCAATTAGAAATACACAGTGAAGCACTTACAGGTAAAATGATATGAATCTAGGATATGATTTAAAATTCTCCAGTTTAAAATACGGCAAGGGTAGGTAGGTGTTTGGCCTGGCAGTTTAGACATCCACATCCCTGTGTTAAGAGTCTCAGCTCCACTCCCAACTGTAGCTTCCTGCTAATGCAGACCCTGGGAGGCAGAAGGTAATTGGGGGGGGGGAGGGGGGAGGCTCAAGTAATTGGATTCTTGACATCCATATGAGAGACCTGTATTGAGTCCCTGGCTCTAAAGCTTGAGCCTGGCCCAAGTCCAGCTGTTGCATCTTTTGAGAGTGAACCAGCTCGTGGGAACTCTCTCATTCTCTCACATAAATAAGTACATACTTTAAAACCATGATAACAGGGAAGAGAAAATGAATAAAATGCTAAAATGATTATGACAATGATTGAATCTGGTTAATGCATACAAACGGTTTATTATGCTATTGTCTCTCCTTTTTTAAACATTGGAAAGGTCCACAAATAAAAAAGCTTTATTCTCCCAATTATTCATTTTGAGTACACTTCTGATTGTTTTTATTTTTAATCTGAAGGAAGAAATCAAGAAACACTGATATCTGAAAATATTTTAGAATAACGCTAACAGTGCCTCTTGGGTCATAGTTTCCAGGATGCTCATAACTGATTATATTATGTAATTAGACATCTCTCTCTTGGGGCTGGAGCTGTGGTATAGCAGGTAAAGTCACCATCTACATCGCTGCATTCCATAAAGTGCTGGTTTGTGTCCCAGCTGCTCCATTTCCAGTTCAGCTCCCTGGTAATGCTCCTGAGAAAGCAGCAGCAGATGACCAAGTGCTTGGGCCCCTGCACACGTGTGGGAGACCTGGGAGAAGCTCCTGATTCCTGGCTTCAGATCGGCTCAGTTCTGGCTGAGCTCGGTCTCTCTTTGTCTCTACCTCTCTGACTCTGACTTGCATATAAAATGAATAAATCTTTAAAATAATACATAGAATAAGAGAATCTTAACCTACAAATATTAAAAAAAAAAAAGCTCTCTCACCTTTTCCTTTGTTCTTAACTCATCAAACATTTGTTGAATTTCCAGTTTCCAGTCATCTTGCATGGAATGAAAAGATTCCTGAGGCATTTCAGTCATCACTGCCCCTTCAATAGCAGTCAGCTGTTCAAGAATTAAGGCAAATGATGGGCGAATATGAGGGTCTTGTTCCCAGCATTCTAAAATAAACAAGAATCACAGTAATTCCATCTCTCTGCACAGTGCAGGTTATCTCCAAGCCACCAGAGCCTCCAGACAATGTTCTGCACTGAAACAGAAATGCAATTTTATGCCTGTCCTTCTAACAGAAGCCAATGTCTATAGCACCACCTTTCT
Source organism: Oryctolagus cuniculus (assembly GCF_051225735.1). Lineage (NCBI taxonomy): Eukaryota > Metazoa > Chordata > Mammalia > Lagomorpha > Leporidae > Oryctolagus > Oryctolagus cuniculus. The sequence continues at coordinate 52,879,066 of NC_142879.1, read as the reverse complement.
TGAAGATTTGATTTTATGATCTGAAAAACCAAAATGCTTTCTTTCAGACAGTGTGCACATCAGAGGCATGCATAGTACTATTAAATATAGCTAGTCTTGTCTACATTATACCACACGTAATAGATGCACACATGCTTTCCACACCTTGTCATGAACTCCGTGTTTCCAGCCCAAAGCTGCTGTGCCTGATAATTATCTGATACAGTTATATACATAAGCCAGCTCAAGAAAGCCTCTCTGAAATGTTATAATCACAAGAGAAGTTCTAAGAAATAGTCTAATAACCAAGTAAGGTAACTTGCTACTTACAAAAAAGAGTGAGTTAATTTTTAAAAGATAAGGATCAAATAGACAAGGTCATGGCAAAACCACACCAGTTAAGGTTGTAAAACATTTTTGATCATTAGGTTAAATTTAAAAGAGCAGATCTGGAGCCAAATCAATATCGTGTTTGAACTACAAGTGTACTCGGTGAAAACTTTATTACCATTCAGTTGGGTTTTGTATATAAATGAGTCACTGATAAAACTGGATCGTTTTTAAGTTACTTAGTTCATCAAAACTTTACTTAACACTTCAGATCAAAGACAAGCTTTCTAATTCTTGAAATGGCAGAATCTCTTAAAAGCTTTTGAAAATTGGCATCACAGAAATTACTTCTTGGTTATGTCTTTTCTAATGAGCAATTCTCCTTGACCCCACACACAAAACAAAGGCTGCACAAATACCTTTCATGAGCTTGGCAAACGGCTCGGGGCAGGTGGATGGAATGGGCAAAGTGAGCTTATTGACTGCTACCCCATAAGCCACGGCGAGACCATCAATGCCACGGTAGGGGACTTCTCCCGTGAGCAGTTCCCACAGCAGCACTCCATAGCTGGAAAGCAAAGTTTTCATGATGAAGCTTTCCTTCCAACACAGTTGGTGGGATAAACACAACGGTACCTGCCTCCAGCTCCTAAGAGGAACCTCTCTCCCAGCACAGCCCTGTGCAGTATTGTCCCAAGGTGGGAGATAAGCTCTTCCACCTAACAACTCAAACCCATGCAAATACATGCCTTCCTAGGAATCACATAGGCATTCATTCTAGAAGTTAAAATGACCTAATGAATATGAAAGCTTAGAGTGGACCCGATGGGTTTCAACAGAGTCCAGTGTTTGCCAGACTCTCAGAGAAATGTGGTTGTTCTGATGTTTCTCTTTCTACCTCATGTTCACCCCACTTCAATCAAACCTCTAAAGGACTGTTAGGATACTTGATTAGCCCAGTCCCAGAGAAATCTCAAGTTGCTCAACACAAGACTGAGCTGCAATCATGCTGCTTAATTATTTTTAAACTGGTTTTTTTTTTTGAAACTGTTTATTGTTCTGCCTCTCCCTTGATATTTTATATATTAACATTTCCACTGGCTTGCTTAACATTAATGGACAAAAGAAATCAGTGTGGGCCTCTTGTGCCTCCTAGCAAGGACAGGACATTTCTTCTTGTAATGCAGGAAGGTGAGGTGAAAAGGGAGTAAAAAGCAAGGAACAACAACAAAGCATTCACGCGTGGGACCCCCCAATCCCTGCTCCTGCTACTTCAGTTCCTCAAAGACAAAAGGAGTCACAAAGAGGAATGGGAAAAGACACAGGAGAATTTCTAAATAAATGCTTTAAAAGAAGCTGAAGAGTAACATTTCACTGTTTGTCCATCCCACAGACGCAAAGATACCCCAAAATTCAACTTTGCACAAAGTGACATAGAAATGAGCCCTGCACCTTATACATATTTATTCTGTTCTACTGTACTTGTCAGTATTTTATTTTCCTTAATTATTCTTCAAAACAAAGTACACTCTATTATCTTCTGTTAATTAAAAAAAGAAGTTACTCCAGGTGATCCACTTGACTTTAAGGTCAAATCCATGAGCATATAAGAAACACTGTCATGTTTAACATAACTAGTGAGCCCAATTTACTGTCCTGACCTTTCAAAATCCTATTAGCTTTAAGTTAAAAAAAAAAAAAAAGTTGGAAATTTAAAGGCAACTTAATCATTACACCATGTGTTGCTTTCACATTACATTTAAGCATGGTTTTTCAACACAGCAGACAGAAGGTGGTAAATGATGATTAGAGGAAAGACAAAGACCCCAGTGTTTACATAAATTTGGTTACAGAACTCATATGATTACTTCCTAGTCTTAAGAGAGATGGAGTGGCCAGCATTGTAGTATAGCTGGTAAAACTGTCACCTGTGATGCTGGCATCCATATCAGTGCCAGGTCGTGTCCCAGCTGCAATCCAACTCCATGCCAATGCACCTGGGAAAAGCAGTGACGATGGCCCAAGTACCTGGGCTCCTGCCACTTACATGGGAGCCTCAGATGAAGCTCTTGGCTCCTGGCTTCGCCCTGGCCCAGCTCTAGAGGTTGTAGCCATCTGGGGAGTGAACCAGTAGATGAAAGATCTCTCTCTCTCTCTCTCTCTCTGTAACTCTGCCTTTCAGATGAATAAACAAATCATTAAAAAGAGAGACACAGAGAGAGAGAGATGGAGATTCACAATATCACGGGTACAACAGAAAAAGCCCACTCAGAAGTCCTAACCTACAAAGGGCTGGAAACTCTCCTGGCTCTAGGTTCATGTCATCCCTGGATATGATGATCATTAATTTAAAGACTTGTCCATTAGTGCCTACTGGACTCTGGATTAATTCAGAGAGATTCAGAGAGAGAATGCAGAAAACAATAGGATGTGCCAATCAAAGGGCCCTGGGAATGCTCCAGCTATGTTCTACTGGTCCTAGGTAGAGGTACTTGATCCCTGAGGCCCTGCAGCTAAGCCTTGGGGGCTCAGTGGGAGCAGTAACTGCATCAGGATTTGGAGGCAGAAACTTGAATTTGGATTCACAAGGTACAGCTCCACTCGCTAGGCCCTTAAAGCTGATCTTCAACTAACTCACCTATAAAACAGCAGTGAAATCTGCTCTATCACCTCAAAGCACTGTTTTGTTTAAAAGAAAAACTTAAAAAGGAAATAGGGGCCACACTGTGGCGCAGGAGGTTAGGCCATAGCTTACAATGGATACCAGCATCCCACATGGAAGCATGGGTTTGGGTCCCAGCTTCCTGCTAATCTGCCTGGGAAAGCAGCAGAAGATGGCCCTAGTAACTGGGCCCCTGTATATGTGGGAGACCTAAGTGGAGTTCCTGGCTCCTGACTTCAGCCTGGGTCAGACCTGCCTATTATAGCCATCTGGGGAGTGAACCAGTATGTAGAATATCTCTCTCTTTGTGTCTGTCTGTCACTCTGCCTTTCAAAGAAATACTTCAAAAAAAAAAAAAAAAAAGAAATATGTTTCAAATTATCTGGTTAGTTTCTTAACAATTATCTGTATTAGAGTTCATTAGTAGAGGCCTTAATAATTTCAAGAATAAGCACATTGAACTCACAGATTAAGAAAAATCACCTCAGAGGAGGGGCCTAAAACATTCTTAGAGAGAATAACTAAAACATGTCTAAATAAAAAAAGTTACTGGCAAATAACAATAACAAAATAAAATAAACAAAAAACATATAATTTGGCTTCTTGGAAGTGTCAGAGAATGAATAATCCATGATAGGCCATTTTTCTGAGAGAAGAGGATTTATATCATGAAAAAAAATGAGAAAAATATACCTAATTTGATAGAACTTTTTCTAAAACGTAATATGTACTTTTCTGACCTCTTCCTAGGTAGGAGATAGTGCAATCCAGCCTTTCCCGAACTCAGTAGCATAAGGCTTCAGGGCTGCGCTGCTAGCGGTCCTGGATCACAGCCTGGCACTGGAATCTGCTCCCTACTAGTTTTATCACCCAGAGCCAGGTTTGCAACATCTCAGTGCCTTTGCTACCTAATCTGTAAAACCGCTGTCATCAGAAGAGCTACTGTAAAAGTAGCTGATGGCATCTGTTTCAACACACAGGACAGTTCCCAGGCAGTATAACAACTGCCAAGGAAGAAGGGAGGGGAATAGAAGAAGACAGTCGGGAAATCCCCAGTCCCCAGTCCCCAGCACAATGCGGGTAAGGCAGCACTGCCTGCATGAGACTATCTGTATGAGAACATGATGCAACAGGGTTCTAGAGCCACAGGTGTATAATTCAGAGTGATGCCCTTCCCTGCCCTCACCCACCCTGACCTTCTACGATGTGCCTGCCCGTACTGCTGCATGCTGGAGACGGGTGGCTGTCAGTGCAGGTAGTCTCTCAGTCTGACTCATATTAGGTCATGCTTTTTTCTTCCTCTCATGCACTTTGCTTTCAGCTACCAGTTTCTACTATTACCACACTGGCATCCCTCTCCCCTCTCTAAATAACTGCTTTTAAAAAATCAGATTATCACCCTCTGTAAAACTGAGGATAAATTACAACTAAACAGATTTGCGGAGGCAGACTTCTCCAGTGAATGTATGCACTTAAGTCATATTCTGGGGACGGTGCTGTGGCATAGTGAGCTAAGCCTCCACCTGGGGTGCTGGCATCCCATATAGGCGTCAGTTCGTGTCCTGGATGCTCCACTTCTGATCTGCTATGGCCTGGGAAAGCAACAGAAGATGGACCAAGTGCTTGGATCCCTGCACCCGCATGGGAGACCTTAAACTCCTGGCTCCTGGCTTTGGACAGGGCCAGCTACAGCCATTGGGATCATTTGGGTAGTGAAACAGTAGATGGAAGACCTTTCTCTCTGACTCTCCCTCTCTCTCTCTGTAATCTCAAATAAATATAAATAAATCTTTAAAAAAATTCATATTCTGGGGCCAGTGCTGTGGGACGGTGAGTTAAAGCCAGTTCAAGTCTCGGCTGCTCCTCTTCCAATCCAGTTCTTTGCTATGGCCTGGGAAAGCAGTAGAAGATGGCCCAAGTCCCTGGGTCCCTCCACCCACATGGGAGACCCAGAAGAAGCTCCTGGCTCCTGGCTCCTGGCTTTGGATCAGCTCGCTCTGTTCCTTGTGGTCATTTGGGGAGTGAACCAGCGGAATAGAAGACCTCTCATTCTGGCTCTACTTCTCTCTGTAACTGTCTTTCAAAAAAATAAAAATAATTTTTTAATTAACCCGGCGCCGCGGCTCACTAGGCTAATCCTCCACCTTGCAGCGCCGGCACACCGGATTCTGTCCCGGTTGCCCCTCTTCCAGGCCAGCTCTCTGCTGTGGCCCGGGAGTGCAGTGGAGAATGGCCCAAGTGCTTGGGCCCTGTACCCCATGGGAGACCAGGATAAGTACCTGGCTCCTGCCATCTGATCAGTGCGGCGTGCCGGCCGTGGCGGCCATTGGAGGGTGAACCAACGGCAAAGGAAGACCTTTCTCTCTGTATCTCTCTCACTGTCCACTCTGCCTGTCAAAATAATAATAATAATAATAATAATTTTTTAATTAAAAAATTCATATTATGACTTCATTTAGAAGTCTTTTCTCCCTGCTTTCTGATTCTTCTGTATTTTATAATTCACAAGATCGCTATAGAGCATGACTGATTGCACAGCATTTGTATACATTGCAACTACACAGTTTATAACAAGAGCACTCAAAATGGTTATAGTCTTTACACATATTATTCTAATGAAAAATTGATTTATGATGCATTTCAATAGTTTTAGGGTTTTAAAATATAATTTCTTAAAAATAGCCAGTTTCCCTTGTGCAATTTGTTATTTTCATATGGCTAGAAAATTACTGTAATTAAATCAATGACAACACTTGTAATGCTTTATAAAAAGAGACTTTTTCAGCTACGACAGGCAGAGTCTGATTCATTACATAAAGGGTGAGGTTTGGGCACTTGGATTTTTTAAACAAGCCCTAGGACACTATGGAATCACCAACTCAACTGACAAGTATTCCAAACATTATAAGGAAAACAATTAGATCACATTTTCAATGTGGAGGCTAAGCTTGCAGTGCAAGCAATTTTATGGCATTTTTACCAACAGGGGTCTCTGCCACTGAATGCATTTGTGAATTTGAGGGAATAATTTCACTGCCTCCAGAGATTAAAGGAGAAAAACAATTTTTCTTGATCATGAAATTGGAAATCCAACCTGCCACACAGGATTTTCTATGAGCATTAAAATAAAGGCAAGGAAGCTCTGGGTGTCCTGTAACTACTGAGCAGTGTGACGCGCCTCTGTTGTTCTGCTGCTAGCATCTTCATCTCCATAATGAATAAGAAATCAAGATAACGTGGTGCTGCACTGGGTGCAGCTTTCCATCTTCAAACAGGAGGCTTTATTTTTCCCATGATGCAATCTACAAAATGAAGGAATCTGTCCAAAGTTTGTTCTCAAACTCCTTCCATGCTAATACTATTTGTGATCCACAAGGAATCACAAATGTGTTAAAGTGAAAATTAAATTTTATTTAGGCGTTACGAAATCTTAGCATTAGTGTTAAATTATAACCAGTCTTTAATAAAACTTCAGATTTAACAAAAATGTTCTCCTATCAAATAGATTATGACAAAAAAAAAAAAAACCCTTGTTACCCGTTCCATTGACATTATGATTATCTTGATCAAAAGCATAACACTGAGGCCGGTGCCATGGCTCAATAGGCTAATCCTCCGCCTTGCGGCGCCGGCACACCAGGTTCTAGTCCCGGTCGGGGCGCCGGATTCTGTCCCGGTTGCCCCTCTTCCATTCTAGCTCTCTGCTATGGCCCAGGAGTGCAGTGGAGGATGGCCCAGGTCCTTGGGCCCTGCACCTACATGGGAGACCAGGAGAAGCACCTGGCTCCTGGCTTCGCATCAGCGCAATGCGCCGGCTGTAGCGGCCATTGGAGGGTGAACCAACGGCAAAAGGAAGACCTGTCTCTCTGTCTCTCTTTCTCTCACTGTCCACTCTGCCTGTCAAAAATAAAAAATTAAAAAAAAAAAAAAAGCGTAACACTGTCTTCAAAAAAGCCTGTGCTAGGGTTGCTCAGAATTAGTGAATATTTTGGGACTCACTGAAATGGGGCTTAGCAACCAGTCTCTGTTGACGCCTCCCGAAGCCAACACGCACTCACCTCCAGGCAGTACGCACTCACCTCCAGACGTCGCTTCCCTTGGAAAACAAGGACGACTTGATGACCTCAGGGGCCATCCAGGCGTAGGTGCCTGCGGCACTCATCTTGGTGGTCCTGTGCCACTCCCTTGCTAGCCCGAAATCTGTGATCTTCAACGTTTTATTGCAGACGTCATCATGCTCTATCTTCTCCAGCAGCAAGACTAAAGAGAAACAAAACGAAGCAGACTTTTAGATTCCTGTGTCAGTCAAAATTGTTTTGTTTATTTTATCTATGTGAGACAGAGGTTTTCCATCCACTAGTTCACTCCAGAAATGCCACAACAGCCAGAGCTACACAGGGCCAAAAGCAGGAGCCTGGCACTTCATCTGGGTCTCCCATGTGGGTGGCAGGGACCCAGGTATTTGAACCATTACTCGCTGCCTTCCAGAAGATAGAACTGGAAGTGGAGCCTGGACTTGAACCCACACACTCAGATACGGGATGTGGAAGTAACACTTTAACCACTAGGCCAATACCTGCCCCGGTCACAATTTTTCTATAGCATTTAGAACACAATTTTCACTGTAGCTGGCAGAGAAAACAAGAATAAGCATGTATTTCACCGTTTTACCTCACAGCATGCACATCTGCATATCATAACCTTTAGTGGGTAATTTGTGCCTCAAGTTATGAGTTTTTAAAAAATTCCACAGCCACAATTCAGCATACTTCTTTATGAGTATTTCTCTTTACGAGAAGTAAATGATTTCTAAGGGCAAGAAACATTTACTAAGATACCACAGATAAGATCAGGAAGTCTGTGAAAGTTTACCTGACGTAAAAAAAAAATGTTATTTTCTTCCAAAGAATTCTTTCCTGACTTAAATGCAGTGTATCCTACCCAAAATACCAGTACACACTGCAAATGGATGAAATATTACCATAATTCATTTCCAAATATTATATTAAATCTGCAACATGCTTATGGAGACTTTAAAATCATTAAGATAATTTTCCAGATATCATCCACATACTTGGAATTTAGCAAAAAAGTAAACACTTTCCAGAAACTTCATCCGATGGGTTTCCCCAGCTCCCTCAGAGAGGCACAAGATGCACAAGAGCCTCTTCCAGGGACAAGGCCCACGTCCACGTCCGTCCCTGAGCTCTCCTGTCCCTTCAGCTACAGCAAACACACTTTCAGTCCCTCCCTGCCTGCGCCCTCCCTATCCTATCCTCCATCAGAGCCCCCCGCACTCCCCACCTCTGGCTGACTCTCCTCTGCCTGGAACCCCGCAGAAACACTCCCGGGGAGGCGCTCTCTCCCCTCTAACCTACTGCAGACTCCCACAAGATCATGGCATTCTTTCATTCTGTAAACGTTCCATGAGCAATCTACCAACACATGGCAACAACGTGGATGAGTCTCAAAACCATTACATGGGAAGTGGACAAAGCCAGACATACCAGGTACATAACCTGAATAAGGAACTGCTGGGACAGAAACCAGACCCGTGACTGCCAGAGGCGAAGGAGAAGATCAGATTGCAAAGGGACACTGGAGGATGTGATGGAAGTAGGAATTCCAGACCTTGGTGGTGGGGGTGCTTAAAGGATTACATAAGCATCTGCCCAAACTCATCACACTGTACAGCCCCCCAGGGGGTGAACTGACGTATGTAAGTCAGACTTGAACAAACCTGCATCAAAAACAAGAAAACTTCATGGTCCTTGTAACTCAGGGACAATCTCCACACTCCTAACCTTGGCATCCATGAGCTTCTGTATTTGCATAGCAACCTACATTGCAAACTGCACCTCATTCTCCTGGAGGTGAGCTCCATCTACTCACACCAGACACGCTCATTGTGCAGCTTGGATATTACCGTCCCAGGGAAAACTTCCAAATCGCCCTGAGCAACGTAACATGTTCCTCCTCTGTAAGCACATGAACCGTGTGTTTCTATTAAAACATTTAGGAAGCACAGTGTATAATTGTTTTTAACTCTGCTCCTGCAGTAGATTCTGCTCTGAGTGAGTGGGAGACCAAGAGAGGAGAGAGGAGAGAGGAGAGAAGAGAGAAGAGTGAGGAGAGAGGAGGAGGAGGAGAGAGAGAGAGGTGGCAAGGGAGAGGTTTCTCAGGGCAGAGGTAGACTGGGAGAAACATGTACAATCTCTCTTCAAATTCTTGGACCAAGTCTGCTGAATCTGGTTTACAGTAGCTATTTAATTCTAACAGAAGAAATAAATTTTAAAATATATTTGTTTCCATTTTATTTTAGAGAGAGAGAGAGAAAGATCTTCCATCTACTGGTTCACACTCCAAATGCCCACCAACAGCCAGGGCTGGGCCAGATCAGAGCCAGTAGCCCAGAACTCAGTCTATAGCTTCCACATGGGTGGAAGGGACCCAAGGACTCGAGCCATCACCTGCTGCCTCCCAGGGTACACATTAGCAGGATGCTGGATGAGAAGCAGAGGAGCCAGGACTCTGCTGTGGCAAGTGCACATCCTAAGTGGTGACTTCACCACCCTATATTATTTTTATTTTTATTTTTTTATTTTTTGACAGGCAGAGTGGATAGTGAGAGAGAGACAGAGAGAAAGGTCTTCCTTTGCCGTTGGTTCACCCTCCAATGGCCGCTGCAGCCGGCGCGCTGTGGCCGGCGCACCGCACTGATCCGATGGCAGGAGCCAGGTGCTTCTCCTGGTCTCCCATGGGGTGCAGGGCCCAAGCACTTGGGTCATCCTCCACTGCACTCCCTGGCCATAGCAGAGAGCTGGAATGGAAGAGGGGCAACCGGGACAGAATCCGGCGCCCCGACCGGAACTAGAACCCGGTGTGCCGGCGCCGCTAGGCGGAGGATTAGCCTGTTGAGCCGAGGCACCGACCCCACCCTATATTTTTATATCTGCACTTTGCTCATGCCATTTCCAGCTAATAAAAATAATTAAGAAAAAATATCACCACACAAGCACTGAGTGCTCACTGTATGCCTTACATGCACTATTTCATTCAATCCTCATAAAATCCCCAAAAGATAGGCGTTAATTACCAAAGGAGAAATCATACTGAAAAACTAAAATGACAAGGGGAATCCACTTAAATAGCAATACAAATTTCACAAAAAATAAATGTGTGAGGGTGGAAGAACTGTTCTTTAGGTTTTACCCTGAAAAATAATGTAAAAATCAGTCTATTTCCCCATTTATCAAATGACATTTTTGTCAGAAATATGCTATCAACTATGTACAAATTCCTAGAAGACAAAAAAAAAAAAAAAAAACAAGTAACTGAAATGTTTAATTATCCAAAAAAACTGGAGAATGGCATAGGACAAGGTATTCTTCATGTCTGGTTTGCGGAATATGATCATGGAGAGGGACACTTTCCCAAGTGTGGGAATGGTTGACATTGGCTGAGTGCATTCGATTTGTCAGAGAGCAATAGAGGTCTTTTCACCATATCATCCACACCACAATGCTTCAGGTAGACACCGTCATCTCTAAGTCACAGGTAAGGAAACCGAGGTGCAGAGATGCCGAGTGATCTGTCTGAAGTCACAGGGGTAAAGCACGGTGATGATCAAGCAGTCTGCTTCTAATCGCGTTCTGCACGCGTTGGCCACTTTTGTAAGTTTTGCACAAGTGCTTTCTTTTTCTTTCGGAAACTTCTCACCCTCAAAGTGCCCATTCTCCTCTGTCATTGGCTAAGTATCAGTTGATCTAAAGAGGTGACAGAGCTTAGTGATGAACTGAATGCCAGCCTGCTTGGTTCAGACCTCTGCGCTGTTGTTGCCTTGCATGTCCTGGGAATGAGGGCAGCACCTACATCTTAACATCATAGTGAGGGCTGGCGCCACGGCTCACTAGGCTAATCCTCCGCCTGTGGTGCCAGCACTCCAGGTTCTAGTCCCAGTTGGGGTGCCAGATTCTGTCCCGGTTGTTCCTCTTCCAGGCCAGCTCTCTGCTGTGGCCCAGGAAGGCAATGGAGGATGGCCCAAGTGCTTAGGCCCTACATGAGAATTACAATCTGCAAAGGTTATGTAGGGCACCCGCATGGGAGACCAGGAGGAAGCACCTGGCTCCTGGCTTCGGATCGGCGCAGTGCACCAGCCGTAGGGGCCATTTCCAGGGTGAAACAACGGAAGGAAGACCTTTCTCTCTGTCTCACTCTCTCTCACTGTCTAACTCTGCCTGTCAAAAAAAAAAAAAATCATAGTGAAGATTAAATGGATAGTACTGCATGTGAAGTGCTTAGATGGGGCCGGTGCTGTGGTGTAGTGGGTAAAGCTGCCACCTGCAGTGCCAGCATCCCATATGGGCACTAGTTCAACTCCTGGCTGCTCCACTTCCCGTCCAGCTCTCTGCTATGGCCTGGGAAAGCAGTGGAAGATAGCTGAAATCCTTGGGCCCCTGCACCTGCGTGGGAAGACCCAGAGGAAGCTCCTGCTCCTGGCTTCGGATCAGCGCAGCTCTGGCCATTGCAGTCAACTGGGGAGTGAACCAGTGGATGGAAAACCTCTCTCTCTTTCTGTCTCTCCTTCTCTCTCTCTGTAACTCTGACTTTCAAATAAATAAATAAAAATCTTTAATAAAGTGCTTAGAACAGAACCTGGGACACTAAGCATTCTTTTTTAAAAAAAGATTTATTTGGGGCTGGTGCTGTGGCACAGCAGGTTAAAGCCCTGGAATGAGGCGCCAGCATCCCAAATAGGCGCCAGTTCTAGTCCCAGCTGCTCCATTTCCGATCCAGCTCTCTGCTATGGCCTGGGAGAGCAGTAGAGGATGGCCCAAGTCCTTGGGCCCCTGCACCCACGTGGGAGACCCAGAGGAAGCTCCTGGCTCCTGGCTTCGGATCAGCGCAACTCTGGCCATTGCAGCCATCTGGGGAGTGAACCAGTAGATGGAAGACCTCTCTCTCTGTCTCCACTTCTCTCTGCAACTCTGTCTTTCAAATAAATAAAATAAATCCTTTTTAAAAAATAAATCTTTCAAATCTTTTTTAAAAATCTTTTTAAAAAAGGTTTATTTATTTATTTGAAAAGCAGAGTTACAGAGAGGCAGAGAAACAGAGGGGGAAAGGGGGAGAGGGAGACAGAGACAGAAGGAGAGTCAGAGATAGAGATCTTCCATCTGCTGTTTCATTCCCCAAAGGGTTGAAAAGGCCAGGGGGTTGGGCCAGGCTGAAGCCAGGAACCAGAAACTTCTTCCAGGTCTCTCACATGGGTGCAGGGGCCCAAGAACTTGGGCTGTCTTCCACTGCTTTCCCAGGTGCATTTGCAGGCAGTTGGATTGGAAGTGGAGCAACTGGGACTCAAACTGGCACCCATACGGGATGCCGGTGCTGCAGATGGTGGCTTAACCCTGACTTTAGGTAATCCTATGTCTCTGGCAAAGTCTGAAATTTCACTTAGCAATGGATTTGCACTTCATTGCATCATGCTGTCATTAGTCTTAAAATTTAATGCAACTGGAGATGACCCACACTAGGTTTAAACACGGAGGGATATTTGAAGAGGGACTTACTAGAGAAGTAACCAATACTAACAATGGATGTATTGCCACATTTCTTCTCCCATTTGATCCTGTAACTATGAGACTTAGAGAGCAAGGACCCTTTTTCCAATGTTGTATCCATTAGCGAGATGGGGAATCAGGTTTAGGGTGGGTATGAGTCCATGGTTACCACCTTTTTTACTCCATTCTCAATGCTCTCCAACATGCACAGGGAGGCATGCAGTCAGTAAAGGAAGGAGAGAAAGGAAAAGGAGTTAGAGATCCACTTCTGTTTGCAACAGCCTCTTAGTCTTCCTGCTTATCTGAGGGTACTTCAAAATGCTTGTGGAGAAATGGAATTAAAAGGTCAGCTTCCTATCTGTTTCTCCTTCTCTCTCTGTAACTCTAACTTTCAAATAAATAAATAAATTTAAAAAAAGGTGGAATGGAGGGGTGGCATTGCGTTTTAATGGGCAGCATCCTATATGAGCACCAGTTCGTATCCCAGCTTCTCCACCTCCAGTCCAGCTCCCTGCTAATGGCCTGGGAAGAGCAGCAGAGGATGACCCAAGTGCTTGGGCCCCTGCTAGCCATGTGGGAGACATAGAAGAAGCTTCTGGCCCCCGGCTTTGGCTTGGCCCAGTCCTGAGCATTGAGGCTATTTGGGGAGTGAACCAGCGGATGCAAAACCTCTCTTTCTGTCTTTCCTTTTCTCTCTGTAACTCTAACTTTCAAATAAATAAATAAATCTTTTTTAAAAAATCAGCTTATTTTGGTGTAAAAAGTTTCTAAATCATGGATCGTTTCTTCACAATATGTATTCCACGAACTTGCCCAAGATCCCTCAGACTGTACCAATGTTCAACGTCCAATTTCCTTAGGAACACCTCCTGCGTACTGGATACTATTTTATTTGTTCTATCATTCATTGCTCAGATTTTATATTGCTTTGTCAGTTTTTGCTTTACCTAAGATTTCTCTGCCTAAGTTATATCCAAACTCCTTAATCCCAGGAGCTGTATTTTATAGTTTCTCCTGCACCCACCATAACACTAATACAGCTCCTCATATATCACAATGTTCAGTGGAATAGCTTCTGTTAATAATTACTACAGTCCCGATCAGAATGTTGCCTCCCATTTGCTAACACCCTGCTCTGTGGAGCTGCTTCCACACAACTCACCATCTCATCTGACCCTCACTCTAGTCTAGGAGGTGAGAATTACAATCTGCAAAGGTTATGCAGGTTCAAAGGGCTGCACACACAGGGCTGGGTTTCAGCTGCAGTCTGCATCACCGTTTTCTCCTCCCTCCTCCGTGCTACCCATAACGCTACTGCTTATAACAAGGGGGCAAGGCAAGCAGAAATCAACCTTATTTTGTGCATTGCTGAAGAGATTAATTTTTCAATGTTCTTCCATGTCAGCTAAAGGCATATTTCCTTCTTGGTCCTTATAACTCAAGAACATCAAGAAAAATAAATACCTACAGGAAAGGAAATTCAGAGCCTCAATCCTTTATCCTTATGTACTGGAATCACAGAAATGAAAACCAAAACAACAGTAGTTTGTTACCTCCTCTTGCCCCCTTATAAGAGCAGTTAATTTGACTTTTAAATAATAATTGTTCCAACCATCAAAAAGACATCAAATGGATGATAACAATGGATTATGGTCCTATAAAACTTTGTTTTCCAGAGCACATTTTTATATAAATCCACATACAAAGGCATTGTGGTCCAGCGGGTTAAGACTGTGACACCAGCATTCCATATGAGCATGGGTTAGAGTCCCAGCTGCTCTGCTTCCAATCCAGCTATCTACCAATATGCCTGAGAAGGCAGTGGAAGATTGGCCCACGTGCTAAAGCCCCTGCCATGCACGTGGGAGACCCAGATGGAGTTCTAGGCTCCTGGCTGCAAGGTGTCCAGTGTGTAACAAATCTTCCCAGAAGAACGAATCAATTAATTCACAGGCTTTTATTGGGGTTCTGCTCCCAGGCGAGGTCCCCCGATCCCAACAGAGCAACAGAGCGGGGGCCGGGGAAGTCGCACGTCAGAGATTGGGAGAGCTCCTTTTATAGATTCAGGGCTTGGGGGTTAAAGGTTGAGGCGGGTCTGATCCTCATTGGTTGACCTTTAGGCACCCGCAGGGACCTTGACAAGGACTTTTCTTCCCCCGCAAGTACAGGTAGGGACTTCTCCATTCCCGGAAGTGTAGGCCTTCCTTCCATGCAGATCCCAAAGCTACCATCCTGACCTTCTGATGATAGGAAAGGGGGCGACGATGAGTCTCTCTGGCTACTTCCTGCTGACTGTCTACAGGGGCCCCCTGGGGGTATCTTGGGCTGGATTCAGCCTGGCACACTCCCTTGTGGCCATTTAGGAAGTGAATCAGTGGATGGAAGACCTCTCTCTGTCTCTTTCTCTCTCTCTCTTTCAAATAAATAAGTAAATTTATTTAAAAATAAAACAAATAAAATAAAATAGGCCTCAAACCCAAAACTGGTACCAAATTGCAGACCCTGAGGGAAGGCTGGCAGCCCCTGAGATGCGAAGGCCAGACAGCTCTGACATCAATGAAAACAGAACTAAATGTGAGAAAGAAAATGAAATATTAAAAAATGAGCTCCCTGCCTACCCATGGATGATGGCAGCAAGTGATATAAGTATGTGTTGCAAGGCAGGATCCTCCTTCTCCAGG
The DNA here is from genome assembly GCF_051225735.1 of Oryctolagus cuniculus. Taxonomy (NCBI): domain Eukaryota; kingdom Metazoa; phylum Chordata; class Mammalia; order Lagomorpha; family Leporidae; genus Oryctolagus; species Oryctolagus cuniculus. The sequence continues at coordinate 52,863,854 of NC_142879.1, read as the reverse complement.
TCTAAAGTTTCCATAGGAACTAAAAGCCTCCACACTTTGAACTAACAGAAACAAGTTACAATAACAATCTGAATATTAGACACTTAGAGTTCCATGAAAGGCTCCATTGTTTGGGATTATATTTCGGAGGTGTTCCAGCAGAATTCCTGAAATTCCTTATCTTTTGGGCAGTGTGACCGAAACCAAAAATAGCCTGTCTCACAACAGGTAATATAATCAGGAGCCTGGCCAGGTTTCAGCCTAAAGACAGGAGGTTGGCGGCCAACTTCCGCTTCCTGTCAGTTCAGGGAGAACCGCAGGACACTCGCTGCCTACCAGCAATACCCTGTACAACCCGGGTACACAAACATTCACGGCCAGAGAAGTGGCAAACCCTTGTGAGCACCCTTTCCTGGGACCTGAGTGAAGACATTTGTCCCTTGTTGTTTCTATTTTTTAACAAGTGGTTTTTATAACCTTGTAATTAGCCTATTCATTCAACCATTGAGACTCTTGATTTTTTTTTCAGCTGCTTTGAAGCTTCATGTTGGTATTTTCAGAGTTATAGAATAGAATGTATATTTTTTAAAAAGCAATTATAATGTCTCTCTCCAACATTTATAGGATCACTGTGTCCAAATTCCACTTAATGAGACAAATGGATTTCAGTTAATCATTAACTAGGAATATATTATCCAAAAGGAATGTCTTAAGCAAGAAAACAAGTTGAGAAAAGCAACAGTGTGAACAAATATATTTACAAACATCACTTCTTGCAATCCGAAGTCATAAAGTGACTTGTGAATTTCAACTCTGACAATGATCAAGGATTCACAGGCAACAACTGGCAACTTTCTGCACCTCCCACATACCACAGAATGTCTCTCCCTTTGCTTTCTATCCATTTCTACTGTGACATTACCGCCTCCTCCCCAGACCCAACTCACCAGCCTGTGGAGTAAATCCCAAACTTTCATCCTGGCCTACATGCAAGTCCCTTCTTGATCTCTTTCTGGCTTGTTTGTACTGTACAAAATGAACCCTACATTCTAATAATTCCATGTACTGGAAGCCTACTTAGGAAACAACCTTCCCTTCCACTCACTGTAAAAACCTTACTTCCCACTCGAGCACCACGGCACCAGAGCACGGGACTAGTAGTCCAGTCATTAACTACAAGGCTGCTACCAAGTCCATTAGCCTGTGGAATCTCAATACTGCCCTGCTCCAGAACTAGGTAAGTCTATACACAACGAACACATTCTCATTGTCTTTTCTCAGCAGTCTTATTCCCTACATTTCTAACACATTTGGACTGTGCCGTTCTGGTTATACTTAGATACAGTCACATCTCTCTTATTAAATCAAAAGTAGCTTGAAGGTAAGGCATTTGGCCTGAGTTCAGATGTCCTTTAGACACTCACATGTCAAAGCAGAGTGCCTGGGATCAAGTCCTAGCTATGCTCCCCTACTCCAGCTTCCTGCTGGTGCACACCCTGGGATCTACCAGGTGATGGCTTAAGTAGTTGAGTACCTGCCACCCACGTAGGAGACCTGGATGAGTTCCTGGCTCTTTTCTTCAGCTTGGCCCAGTCCCAGCCATTTCAGGCATTTGGAGAGTGAACCAGTGGATGGGGTGGGAGGGGGACCTTTCTCTCACACACAATTTAATTAATTAATTAAAAGAATTTTTAGAAATTATAAAAAGAAAAGTAGCTTGAGGACAGAACTTATGTCTTTTTTTTAACTAATGTATTGCAACTAACATTTTTTATGTTCAAGTAGTTAAATGAACAAGTAAATGGATAATGAATACTATTAAGAATGAATATGAAAATGAATTATTACAAGCTGTGTCATGTTGTCAGCTGCTAATTACATAAAACTATTTCACATCTAGCCTCCTGAAAATGTATTAGGATATTATACAATGAAGGAATGAAGGGTCCGCACTGTGGTGCAGTGGGTAACGCTGCTGCCTGTTAACACCAGCATCCCATCAGGGCACCATTTCAGGTCCCAGCTGCTCCACTTCTGATCCAGCTCCCTACTGATGGCCTGGGAAAAGCAGCAGAAGATAGCCCCAATGCTTGGGTCCCTGCCACCCATGTGGAAGAACAGGATGAAGCTCCTGGCTCCTGGCTTTGGCCTGGCCCAGCCCTGGTCATTGCAGCCATCTGGGGAGTGAACCAGTGGGGTGAAGATCTCTTTCTCTCTCTCTCTCTCTCTCTCTCTCTCTGTGTGTGTGTGTGTCTCCCTCTCTCTCTGTAACTCTTTTAAAATAAGTAAATAAATCTTTTTTTCTTAAGTGAAAACTTTTTAAAATCATCATAGTGAAAGTTATCTGAATACAGATCTATCAGTGGCACTTGCTACTGCCGAACATTCTTGCCTGAAACTCTCTTGGTGGCCCCCAGAGAACACTCTCTCACTTTGTCTCCTCCTGGTTCCTTACCTCCTTGACCTTTAGGGAGACTCCAGGACTCAGGCCTTGGACCTCTGGTCTTCTCTATCTACACTCATTCCCTAGGTAATCTCAGCCAAGCTCAGGGCTTTAAATACCAGCTTATGCTGATGATTCCCAAGTTTATATTTCCAACCTACCTCTAGTCTCAAACTGCTACCAATGGAACATGGACCACAAAACCCTCGGAAGACCTCTTAAGGCCCTGCATGTCCTTACTGACCTCTGCTTCTCCCTCATGTCCTTCTCTTCCATACTCCTTAACTCCTTTCCTGTTTTACTGGGTACTTGTTTCAGAAATCTTGCAACTTCTGTTCCCTCTAATAAGAGTGCCCTTCCCCAAATGATCAACTCCACTTCAGATTTTGCTGAAAATCAAACTTTTCTATAAGGCCTTCCTGGACAGTCCAAAACTGTACTGCTCACTCCATCAATTTCATCTTCCTTTTCAACTTTGGTTTTTACACTAAGCACTCACCACTATTCAGCATACTACATATTTTATTATTTATTCTCCTTAATGTCTGTCTCACCCACTAGGATGTGTGCTCCATTAGGGGAGGGAATTTTTTCCTGCTTCTTAGTTACTAAATGTCCAGGAGCCTAGGGATGGTCCTAGCACACAGTCCACTATCAATAAGTAACCGTTGTATGAAGGAACACATTAACTTAGCAAATACCAGACTTCCCTAAGGAAAATATAGAAGCAGTCAGCTAAAACAGAGCTTCAGCATGCTCACCACAAAACTGAACCACTTTTCACAGAACAAGGCATTTCATGCACACATATAATACTCAGTGTTCACGAGAAAACTTAGAAAACGTATTAGATTGCATTCTATATGCAATCTAGTTCCAAAATCTACCTACTTCGTATTTTAACAGTGAAGCAAACTGAAGCAGGAATCTTCTAGAATATCCTAAACTTATATATTTATAAAAAGAAAGCAACATTTTTGGCAAAATAATGTATTATTTGCAGAAAACTTTACAGAATTCACTTAAAATCCTATGAAACCAAATCTTCAAACACGGTATGTAAAATCAAAATACTTCCCCAAATGGCAAATGATTTGCTCTTTTCCCAATAGTTGAAAAAAATGCACAAACTAACAATGAGCCAAGGGAATGAAACAGTTACAAGAGCAATTTATTACTTTATGCCTTCTCCTTGACCCAACTTATCAACCCAAGTCACAAGCAGACCTGCCCAACATGCAGATCTCAGCTCTGCCACAGAGAACAAAGCCATGGACTGTTTCCCCACGTGCTTGCGTGACCAACCTGTATCAACCAACTCAGCCAAATTAAAATACCCTTACCCACAAGCAAAATGATAACTATGATTAAATGGTACCACATTGTACAGAATAAAGAAGAAGTAAATGCTTTTAGCTTATATAGAGTTGTAGAAAGTTGTTAGTATCATTGGGTTCACATAAAAATAAATTAGGAAATATTTAAAGGACTCCAAGTGTCCCTAAACTAAATATAAAAATGCATGGGGCTGGTGCTGTGGCACAGAAGGTTAAAGCCCTGGCCTGAAGCACCGGCATCCCATATGGGTGACAGTTCAAGACCCGGCTGCTCCACTTCTGATCCCGCTCTCTGCTATGGCCTGGGAAAGCAGTAGAAGATGGCCCAAGTCCTTGGGCCCCTGCACCTGCATGGGAGACTTGGAAGAAGCTCCTGGCTCCTGACTTCCGATTGGCACAGCTCTGGCCATTGCGGCCAACTGGGGAGTAAACCATCGGATGGAAGACTCTCTCTCTCTCTCTGTCTCTCCTCTCTCTGTGTAACTCTGGCTTTCAAATAAATAAATAATCTTTAAAAAAAATGCAACTACCTACAAGCTTACATGTAGATTTTGCCTTAGAGTTAATTACACACTTTGACATATATCAGATATTGACAAACTGCAGCCAATGGGCCAAATCTCACACCATGCCTCCTTTGTAAATAAAGCTTTATTGGGACACAACAACACTCATTGGTTTACACATTATCAGGAATGCTTTCAGCTAAAGCAGCAATGAGGAACTGGAATAGAAACCATGATGCCTGCAAGGCTAAAAATGTTTACCATCTGGCCTAGAAAGGAAAAGTTTGCTAACCCCAGATACACACTATCTCACTGGATCCTCACATCAACCTATCCAGAAAGCCAGGCCCACATACAGTGCAGTCAGTACTCAAATCTCAAACACCACAATCACCAGTTGTCCTCAGAGGCAGAGGGTCACATCCTTACACGTGTTCGTTTCCTGAGAGCCACAGGAAAAGCCAAGCATACTCTCACCCAGCACATTCCAACCATCATTAACTTGATTTGGATACAGCCTGTGGCCATGGGAGAATTTATATATCAACCCAGATAACCAACCATGAGAAGGAATCCACAAATCTGGTCCACAAATTTGGCTCTCTATTAGAACCAACTGAAAGATTTTACACACACACACACACACACACATGCTGCTGCATGATAAACTGAATGCACTAATGAATGATAGATGAGAGATCTGTGTTAAGGCAAGTCGGTAAAATGTTAATGGCAGGTTCTAGTCAAAGGGTATGTAAATGTTTGCTTAAAATTCTGTGCATTTCAGGATTTCCAAAAATGTTGGAAAGGAAATGCATGACTAAATCCTGTTGTATCAGAATTTTTTGTTATCTGATGCTCTGTTGGGAATTTCTGCTCCAGAGAATGCCATTCTCCACCAACAGAACAAATCCTTTAGCCTTAGAGGTTCTTAGTACATGTCCCCGGGACCTGTGGGTCCCTAGCATGGCAATAGATGGAATGCAGGAGCACCTATGAGTACCTATGTGTCTCCCATCAAAGTGGGGCACTAAAGTGAGCTTCAGAAGTGTAAAGCATGTCACCTTCCTTAATAAATTTGTTTTGGAAAATATGGGCCCATTTTTCCCCATTAAAAATTCTATGTTAAACATGTAATGGGCCCATTGTTATTTCTGTCTTACTAAATAATTTAAATGTATCATTTTAAACATTGGATAGGGTAAGTATCAACTGCTATATCCCATGGAAACAAAAGCTCTTTGGGAGTCCTAAAAACAAGTATTGGTCAACCGCTAATCTAGGCTTTCTATGGACAGGTTATAAGCTGGAGTGCTGGAATCACAGGCCGTGTATTCAGTTCTTAACCCTAATATCTGACAAGCTGAGTGACTTTGACCAAGTCAATTAATTCCTGGCTTCAGGCCCTTCACCTATAAAACAAGGATGATACAGTACCTGCCTCAGAAGGCTGCTGTGCAAAATTACTGAAGATAGCCTAGGAGTAGTGCTCAGCAGTCAATAAGCCCTAAATCAATCCAGTTATCACAACCATCTAGTCAAAAGCACTCACTTAGCATTAAGAAATACTTGAATATGAGTTTTAAAAATTAAATTTCTGAAGCTGGTGCTGTGGTATAGTAGGTAAGGCTGCAGCCTGCAGTGTTGCCATCCCATATGGGCGCCAATTCAGGTCGTGCCTGTTCCACTTCCAATCCAGCTCTCTGCTATGGCCTGGGAGAGCAATGGAAGATGGCCCAAGTCCTTGAGTCTCTGCACCTCCTTGGGAGACCCAGAAGAAGCTCCTGGCTGCTGGCTTCAGATCAGCCCAGCTCAGGCCATTGCAGCCATTTGGAGAATGAACCAAAGGATGGAAGATACTCTGTCTCTTTCTGCCTCTGCCTCTCAAAAAAAAAAAAAAAAAAAGTAAATCTTCAAAACTATTAAATTCCCAAAGAGGGGTCAATCATACAAACTTAAGTTATAGGTTCCACAATAAAATCCTTCCCATTCTCCCAGCCTCCCCAGGAACCCTTCTGCCCTATAAAATCTCATCATCAGGGTGTGTCCACCTTTTGGGAGCATCTCAGTTACCTTGCAGGGTTTGGGACAGTCCCTGACATTTGGAGTTAAAATTGTCAACATGATGTGGTAAATCTAGATAATATTTTGTAATTCTAGAAGGAGCTAGAAATCAGAGACAGAAAGTCGTCTAAATTTATACTACACAACCAGGGATTATAAAAACTAGTCTCCAATTGTAAATGATAAACAATTAAAATCAAACCAAAGTCTAAGTAAATCATCTTATTAGTTACTGCAGTTCTCACCATCCTTGACAGTATGGTCATAAGGGAGCTGGCCTTGGTTTTCTTTGACGATCTCTGTTTATGAGGAGTAGACTGCACTACTTTTTTCCTCTAGAAGCTTCCATGGCTCTCCTGTGCTGTGAAATAGCCACACAGCAGGGTTTGGCATCCAAGGCCCTCACTGCCTGGCCACATGCAAACTGCCTGTTCCCTTCCCGCTTTCCATTCTAGCCACACCCAACCATTCAGTGTTCCCTGAGAAGGCCATATACTTCTGTGCCAGTGTTTACCAGCTGCCTTGGAAGGGGTAAGAAGGGGTAAGAAACATTAGGCAGATTTTCTGTCAATCTCCAGGAGAAGAATTCATTATACAATATCAGAAATCAAGCAATTCAGGTTCCATGAAGTTATAAAACATAGCCAAGGTCACACAGTTAGTATACAATGACACTGGCACTTTAAAGTGAAGGCTCTTACCCTTCACTGCCCTGTTCTGGTACATTTTAACACGCAAAGGCTAGTGTGAGAAAACAGGCTTACCCATGACCTTCTGAGATGGGTGGCATAGAGGTTTCCTCCCTGCCTTCCTTTACCATGCTTCGATAGAACTAATAATGACTACAAAAAATGATGAGATATGTATGGTTTGCATAAGCTAGAACTAAATAATGGCTCCTGCCCAAAAGTCCCAAAAAAAGTGGTCTATTTATATTTTTAATATTCAAGTATGAAAATGGTAGGGAAAGATGCATTGACAGTATTGAGATTGCTATTAATAAAGATATAGCCTACAGCTAACCTTGTTCCAAGAGTAGATTTAGGTCTCTGTTACTACAGAGATACCTGGACTGACCTCTCTATGCCCCCTGAACAGGAAGCAGCTATAGCATGAAGCTACGTGCCTCCAGTAAAAGAACAAAGGAGAGAGGACATTCGTCTTTTAACTGATAACAGTGTCATTAAGAGATACCCCAAATCACTGTTATGAGCTATTTAAACATCTTATTTGGAGATTATATTTGCTATAATTTTCTCAATAGTTTCTTTATTTACACTGTGCTAGGGAAAGCTAAAAAAAATTAGATCCCTTTTGCAGTGTGTCCCAGTAAAAGGACTAAAAATCACATTTTATAATAAATATTACTTTTTTTTTTTTTTTTTTTTTTGGACAGGCAGAGTTAGACAGTGAGAGAGAGAGAGAGAGAGGTAGAGAGAAAGGTCTTCCTTTTGCCGTTGGTTCACTCCCCAGTGGCTGCTGCGGCTGGCGCGCTGTGGCAGGCGCACCATGCTGATCCGAAGCCAGGAATCAGGTGCTTCTCCTGGTCTCCCATGCAGGTGCAGGGCCCAAGGACTTGGGCCATCCTCCACTGCACTCCCGGGCCACAGCAGAGAGCTGGACTGGAAGAGGAGCAACCGGGACAGAATCCGGCGCCCCAACCAGGACTAGAACCTGGAGTGCTGGCGCCGCAGGCGGAGGAATAGCCTATTGAGCCGCGGCGCCAGCCATAAATATTACTTAGTCTATTTATAGAGTCTAAATGTAGTTGTAAAATAATAGATAACTAGTCTGAAAGTCTAACAACATCAAGATAAAAGATGCTTAACCATTGACATAAAAAGTATCTAAGTGGCTACTTTAATGTGTGGCTCATCATTTTGAATCATCATTTTCCTCTGAAGAAAATAAAAGGTAGATTATAGTAAGCAACATTACCAAAAGAAACAAGGAAACATGAAGGACACCACATGATCTTCCTTCAAACCTGAACTGTGCCAGGATAAATAAAACACTTGGACTAAATTCTAATAATTCTAACCATCTTCAGCAATTCCTATGTGTGCTGTTTTAGCTTCACTTCCCCCAGGAATTGCTCTGAAAACCACATCTACAGCCAGCACCATGGCCCACCTGAACAGCCCTAACTCACAGGCCACAGCAGTCTCTCCTGCACCTCAGCCCATGTCTTCTTTCAGAGATCAGATCACGCTACTCCTCGGCACAAAATGTTCCAAGACTCCTCTGATGAAGGAGAATCCAATATCTAACCAACATCCATCCAACATGGATGGATGCCACAAGGTCTGATCCATGCCTGCCTGGCCCTCTATTCTCCACCTGGAGACCTGAGCCTCCGCTGTCTTCTCCCATCTCCTCCAATAAGCCAGGCTCATTGCTGCTCCATCTTCGTTTGCCTGGATTTTGGCTTGACAGTTTCATGCTCCTTAGAGCAGCTTCCCTGCACTACCTCTCTGAATGAGCACCCCCATCCTCCATCTGGTCATTCTCCAACCCTTGACTTTATTTTCGTGATAGCACCACATACTCATAACTGCAGCTGCATGGATGTCCTCTGGTCTTTCTTACCAGGCTCAACTCTATGTCAGCAGGTTTTTCAGGCTTGGCAGTGTGTCCCTGGGTGACCGGCACACGGTAGGCACTCAGGAGGTATCAAATAAACGAGCTGAAGCTCAGGAGCAACTTCCACAACAACCCAAAGCTGCCTTCTACTGTTCCCTAGCTGAAATACATGAACAGACTTTAAGCACAGTGTCTTCTACTTATTGTGCACACTGGGAGTTACCAGACTCAGTGGTTTTACAACACGAATGATGCTTAAAGACTACCAATCTAGCTCAACTTTCAGTCTGTTGCTGCTAACAAAGGGACAACGTTATTTATATCATTACAACACAATAGCTACAATTTCAACATAGACATTGTTTCACAAGATATGATAAAAATGTAAGACCCATTAGAAAAGATGAGAGAAAATCTGTCCAGAGTAATATATCCTTTGGACAAATTTAAACATTTGTTTTAAACAATAATTTCCAATAACTTTGTTCCAAGCTGTCTTTCACTGGCTCTTTGTTACATAAGTAGACTTTGGAGTGAAAATAAAATTCAATATTGATCTTTGAAACCTGTTTACATTATCATTAACTCACTACCACCATTAGCAAATATCCAGTAAAGTCAAACAAATATACTTTAATAGGGTATCTGCTATGCTCAGAAGTCTGAACAAGAAATTGGAGCTTCACTTATAGCAGAATTCCAAAATACCTGAATTTACTCATTGAACAAGTGAAATGAAACAGCCAAAACAAGGCTATGCGCTAGGCACTATGATTCACACACTTGAGGCACATTTTCATTTTGTGATAGTTAAATAACCATAATAATGGTCATATGATAACAAATATTTGGCTAGGCTGGGGACTAGCCAATTAAGTCTTTTGAAGGGTATAACAATTTAAAGGGACTCTTACATGACAATTATAGAAATTAACATGCTCCAGAAAGTGAGAATTTTTTTCTAAGTGTGAGAAGTCTTTGAAAAACTTAGTAGCATGCAATCACCTTCAAATTATATAATATCTACTATGAACACATAGTCTACACTCAACTGTCCTACTTTTTCTTGCGTCCATACAAATTATTTGACCATAGTTATTATTCCAGGGTTGTGTTCCTTTCACTATTTAATAACGATAGGAGTCTTTAAAAAGTTTACATCTCGGGGCCAGCGCTGTGGTGTAGCGAGTAAAGCCGGAGCTCCCAGTGCTGGCATCCCATGTGCACACTTGTTCAAGTCCTGGCTGCCCCACTTCCCATCCAGCTCCCTGCTAATGCACCCGGGAAAACAGCTACAGATGGCCCAAGTGCTTGGGCCCCTGAACCTATGAATGAGACCCAGAGGAAGCTCCTGGCCCCTGGCTTCAGATCAGCCCAGACCCCTGGTCGTTGTGGCCATTTGGGAAGTGAACCAGCAGACGGAAGATTTCTCTCTGCCATTCCTCCCTCCCCTCCCCCCTCTGTAGCTCTGAATTTCAAATAAAAAAGCACATTTTTTTAAAACAAAGTTTACATCTTACATAAACACGTTCACTATTTGCAAAAATGCAGCATGGATTAGCAGTCCCTCAGATGCTTTATAAACACTAGCAACCACACTCTGCTGTGTGAACAGAGACCTCAAGAATTACTGCAACTAAACAACACTAGGTCCAGTGCAAATGTAAAAGCTACAGTCCCTGTCACTCTTTCATAAAAGGGGCTATGCAATTGGAGGTGTTTCTGTTGGAGATTTGATGTCTCAGAACAGAATAAGTTTGTGGAAGGCCAGCCTCCATACTGTCACACAGCTGCTGCACCTGCCAAGACGCAGAGGAGGGAATGATGTTGCTGCTGTCCTTAAAATACCTGGTTCTGCAGAAAGCGCCCAGCAGACACAGGTTTGCAGGATGTCACTGAGCAGCACACATGGGAAAGTCACTTGCTCTACAGCAGCTGATTAAACATTTCTTTCAATAAAAGCATATTTTAGGGGAAAAAGCACAAATTGGCAGTGAAGACTGTATTGAGTTTAAAACATTTACAAAAAGTGCAATGCAAATCATGTGTTTTGTTTTTACCAGTCTACATGCATGCAAATCACTCCAGACGCCTTCACGTGGCCTTCAGGACACCTCTACCACTACCACTTTCTACACCGTATTTTGTTAGACTTTGCTCCCATTGTTTCAGCAGTTGCAATCTAAATAATGAGAGACTTACCAGGAAGAAAGGTCATAAAACCTGAAAGTATCCAATGCTTGTATAAAGCTACAACCTTCAAGTTACTTCCACTGCACATAATGAAAATGCTACAGTGGTAATTTTCAAGTAAATTTTCAGTATTGAAGAATTTTGAATAGGAAAGAACATAAGAATGCAGCAAATATATCACTCCTTCTTGTCAGGCTTCTCTCTGCACTCAGAGGACAATGTTTCCATTTCAGTTAGCTCCTGTCCTAGCAGGTTTTACAAGGCTGAAAGACATGCAGCTGTGGCAGGCCAATGCCAGTTCAGGCCGCAACCTTTACTCTTTCATGAGATTTCACCTCATGCTAAGAAAATGAAATGATCTTCAATATTAAAGAAACAACTTCAAACGGTCAATCTATTAGCTCTTTTATATAGAAAAAAATTAATGTTGCTTGCAGTTCTTCTTTGATTTATAAATAACATAAGGGATGAGGCCCATGTTGTGGCACAGTGAGAAAAACTGACTGTGGCTGTGGCATCTCATCAGTTGGAGTTCTGGCTGCTCCACTTCCAATCCAGCTCCCTACAAATGGTCTGGGAAAAGCAGTGGAACATGGCCCAAGTGCCTGGGCCCCTGCACCCACGTGGGAGGCCTGGATAAAGCTCTGGCCATCTTAGGAGTGAACTAGCAAATGGAATCCCTCTCTCTCTCTCTCTCTCTCTCTGTGTGTGTGTGTGTGTGTGTGTGTGTGTGTCTGTAACTCTTTCAAATAAATAACAAAAAGGTAAGAGACACAGCCCAAGTCTTTAAGATTTCAAGTACCTGGGCAAGGACTGTACACTTACCCCTAAGCCAAAAATGCATAGCAGCACAAACAGATGCCTCTTGTCTGGAGAAATGAACTCACCGAGCGAATGACAGAATTTTATTTCATATACAGAAACATCCGAATGAAGATGTTTGGGAAAAGTCAAAATAAGTGAAGCCACGTTTAAAGTGAGAGAAAAGCAATGAGAAAGGCAAGGGGCAGTGTGACTGAGGCGGGCCACCAGGTGGGGAAGGACCACCACGGGTCCCTCACGCTCCGTGGAAGGCCTTGGTCGGCAAGGTCTGCCCACCCACGGTACCGCAAGACCAAAATGCCGCCTGGGCTCTCCAGTAGATTCAGGTATTTCACAAACGTGGCATCTGCTAGCAAGTCTGGTCCGCGTTTTTAAAAAGGCATCCAAGGACGTCAAGGCAGGCCTGTCACCTGTCCCACAGCAGGGAACCAAGGATTAGCTGCACCTCTGAGCCCTGCAAGGCCGGGGCATGAGATAGCGCCGGCGCCGCCAAGACTGACCCCCGCCTCCTGGCACCTGGCACTGCGCCCTGCGGAGCCAGCCCGCTGCTGGTACAGGGGTGGTCGGCGCCCCCCCCTCCCACCGCCAACTTACTGTTGCTGGACTTGAGGTCCCGGTGCAGGATGGGCACGACCGCCTCCTCGTGCAGATACAGCATGCCCCGCGCGATCTGCACTGCCCAGTTGACCAGCACGTGCGGGGGGATGCGGCGCGCGCGGCGCGGGCCCGGCGCGCAGGGGTCCGAGGCGGCGTTGGCGGCGGCCAGCGCGCGGTTGAGCGCGCCGCCGCGGGCGAACTCTAGCACCAGGCAGAGGTGCGGCTGCCGCAGGCACACGCCGCGCAGTTCGATGATGTTGGGGTGCCGCAGCATGGAGAAGAGCCGCGCCTCCCGCCGCACGCTCTCAGCCGCCGCCGCGGCGTCCTGCTCCGGGTCGCGGCGCGCCGCCTTCACCGCCACCTCCTGACCCTGCCAGGTGGCGCGGTACACCTGCCCAAAGCCGCCGGCGCCGATGAGCTCCTTGAGCTCCAGCAGCTCGAAGTCGACGTGCACGGGCGAGCCGGGCCGCGGTGGCGGCGGCGGCGCGGGCGGCGGCGCGGAGCGGGCGGCCGGGCTGCACGGCGCCACGTAGTTGGCGGGGAAGATGCCGAGGCGCCGCTGCACCTTGCCGGCCCACCAGCCCTCGTCGCCCGACACGGCGGCGTCCTGCGACAGCACCTCCACCAGCTGGCCGCGCCGCAGGCTCAGCTCGTCCTCGCCGCGCGCCTCGTAGTCGTAGAGCGCGGCCCACAGCCCGGGGCCCGCCGAGGCCGAGCCTCCGGAGGAGCCGGAGGACGACGACGCGGAGCCGGCCCGGGCGCCCCGGGCCGCTGACACCGGCGTGTCGGCCGCACCCTCGGCGCTGGGCAAAGCCATGGGGGGCAGCCGGTGGGGCGAGGGCAGAGCGCGGAGCGGCGGGCTCAGCCCCCGGGGCGGCCGGGGACGCGCATCGTTCGGCGGGGTGACCGTCCGCGCCTGAGGGGAGGCTGGTGGGCAGGAGTCGGACCCGGACGGCGTTGCTCCCGTCCACTCCCGAAGGTCTCAGTTCAGCCCGCGTGCCTGCTCGGCCGCCTCCTTGGCTCCAGCGATACCCGAGCCCCCGGGCGCTGTCGCACCATGGTGGCGCGCTGGGCCTGCGGCCGCCCCGCCGCACGCCCGCCTAGCCGTGGCCTGGGCCCGTCCCGCCCTCTCCAGGTCTGTGCGGCCCCTCAGTACCCGCCTCCTGGGCCGGGCCGGCCCGCCCTCCTGGCCCCGCCCAGCTCCCTGGAGCCGGCCCCGGAGCCCGCAGCACCTCCTGCTCCCGCCCGGCCCTCTGCAGGTCAGTGCCGCCCCTCAGAGAGTGTCCCCACCCTGCCCAACCGCCCAACCCCTTTGGGCCGCTCCACCCTCCCGAGCCCGCCCAGTCGGCGCCGGTGCCAGGTCGCCCGCTCCCGGGGCCCTGGTGATTAGTCCCCACGAGTTCTGGCAGGCGGAGGCAGCCGAGTCGCTGTACATTTTCAGAAACCCTTAAATGAAGGCAAAGCGAAGGCTGGGAAGTCGACACCTCTCTAAACATCGGTGGGAGTGGCTGGAGAATTAATGGGCGTGTTACTTTGGGGGCAACTAGTAAGAGAGTGGGAACCTGAGGCCATCAGGAAGCAGAGAGGGTGAGCAGGGATGGAGGAAATCACGTTCTGGACGTCATTCCGTAAGCAGATTGTCAGGCACCGAGTCTCCCGGCTCACGTCGCCTGCAGGAGCCCAGTGTGAGCCCTTGACTTGGAAGCCTGTCTAAAGCTGTGTCACAGTGGCATGCACCCTGAGGGACTCCTGGGCCCTCCGCTTCGCTGCCTGCGGAAACAGCCTGTTCAAGAATGGTCCGCAGAGCCTTCCAACTTAGGTAAACCTGACCCCTCGCTTGAGTCACACACCTGTGCTAAAAGTAGTGCCATGTGTCTTAGAGTCCACAACAGGGTTCCTAGAGGCATCCTCCGTGAACCTGGAGCACCGTGATTCTTGGGAGTGTGTCCCCATCTGGTGCTTCTGAGCAAAACACAGAACTTGAGTGACAAGCACATATTTACGTAGAAGGTGATGGGGCTAGAGTTGGGGCACAGTGGGTTGAGGCACCGCCTGCAGCCCCTTGCCTGTTTAGTCCCAGCTGCTGCTCTGCTTCTGATCCAGCTCCCTGCTAATGCACCTGGGAAAGCAACAGAAGATGGCCCAAGTGCTTGGACCCCTGCCATGCACATGGGAGACCTGGATGGAGTTCCAGGCTCTGGCTGTTGGGTCCTCTCTATAACTCTGCCTTTCAAATAAATAAATAAATCTTACAATAAATAAATAGAAGGTGATGGAAACAAGAACTAATGGAAGACCATGAAAGAATTGGACAAAAGAACAATACCAGGCTAGTGTTTGACAAAGAGGGAATGGCTATATGGGGTTGCTATCTTAAAAATAAATACATAATGTTGGATTTTTAAGTGAGGTTCTTGGGAGGAAAATTAACTCTTAACAATCACCTTGCTGAATTAACGGTATAACTAGTACTCAAACAGTACTTTATACTTTGTGTTTCTGTGTGGGTGCAAACTGTTGTTATCTTTCCTTAGTATATACTAAATTGATCTTCTGTGTGTAAAGATAATTGAAAATGAATCTTGGCCGGCGCCGCGGCTCACTAGGCTAATCCTCCGCCTTGCGGCGCTGGCACACCGGGTTCTAGTCCCGGTCGGGGTGCCGGATTCTGTCCTGGTTGCCCCTCTTCCAGGCCAGCTCTCTGCTGTGGCCAGGGAGTGCAGTGGAGCATGGCCCAAGTGCTTGGGCCCTGCACCCCATGGGAGACCAGGAGAAGTACCTGGCTCCTGCCATTGGATCAGCGCGGTGCGCCGGCCGCAGCGCGCAGGCCGCGGCGGCCATTGGAGGGTGAACCAACGGCAAAGGAAGACCTTTCTCTCTGTCTCTCTCTCTCTCACTGTCCACTCTGCCTGTCAAAAAATAAATAAATAAATAAATCTTGATGTGAATGGGATGGGAGAAGGAGTGGGAGATGGGATGGTTGCTGGTGGGAAGGAGGTTATGGGGGTAAAAAGCTGCTGTTATCCAAAAGTTGTACTTTGGAAATTTATATTTACTAAATAAAAGTTAAAAAAAAAAAAAAGAATCACCTTGCCCTTGGGAATCTTTCTGTAATTAATTTCCACTGTACCTATTATCTTACTTCAGCAGTTCTCAAAGTGTGGTCCATGGACCCTGAAAGATCCCTATACTCTTTCAGAGGACTCACAAGGTCAAAACTGTTTTCATACTAACACAAAAATATTAGATTTTTTTTTCACTATGTCGACATTTACTCTAAAGCAAGGGTGGGTAGCACAACTCAAGGCAACAATTTCAAGCCATAAAGTTCTTCAATGTCACACAGTTGGAGTAAAAGAAAAAATGACAGATTCATTTTTAAATGTCCTTGACAAAGCAGTAAAAATCATCTACAGGTTGGGGCCAGCAATTGTGGTGTAGTGGATAAAACTGCCACCTGTGACGCCAACATCCCATATGGGCACTGGTTCATATTCCTGCTGCTCCACTTCCAATCTAGCTGCCTGCGTATAGCCTGGGAAAGCAGCAGATGGCCCAGGTGTTTGGGCCCCTGCCACCCACATGGGAGACCCAGATGAAGTTCCTGCCTCTTTGCTTCAGCCTGACCCAGCCCTGGCTGTTGCACCTATTTGGGAAGTGAACCAGCAGATGGAAAATCAGTCTCTCTCTCTCTCTCTCTCTCTCTCACACACACACACACTAATACTTTGTAACTCTGATTTGCAAATAAATAAATAACCCACAGGTTTATATGACAAAATGGGAAATGTTTACAAATTAAGTTTGCTGCATACTCATGCATAATGGCAGTTTTAGGAAAATCACTTGGGCGATTGATTCTTTGAGCCTTATGACTTTTTTTCATAGTTATGGAACATCGTTTTTACTTGGAAAAATGACTGATAGAAAAATTGTAGTTATTCATACTTGAATATTAGAAAGACATTTTTTTCCTAAAGGTTATTTATTTGAAAGGCAGAGTTGCAAAGACAGGAGGAGAGACACAAAGAGGACTTCCATCTTCTGGTTCACTCCCCAAACATCCACCATGGCCAGAGTTGGACCAGGCCAAAGTCAGGAGCCAGAAGCTTCATCTGGGTCTCTCATGTGGGTGCAGGGGCCCAGGGACTTGGGACAGCTTCTGCCGCTTTCCCAGGCACAATTAGCAGGGAACTGGATCAGAAGTGGAGCAGCCAGGACTTGAACAGGTGCCCATATGGGACGCTGACATTGCAGGCAGGAGCTTTACCTTCTATGCCACAGCACCGGCCCCAAAAGACATTTTCTTGAAAATGAACAAAAAAAGGTCTGTTTTCCACAGAAAAGCAATGGCAATATTTATTGTCCATGTTAAAGTGTAAGCTTCTGAGAAAAAAAAAAAAAAGAATTCTGGGGAACTTGCAGCTGCTATCATGAACTCAATAACTTTCCAAATATAGCATTTTCAGTCTCTGCAGATAAGATTGGTGGTAATAGGAATGAGTATGATTTGGAGAGGTTGGGTAATGAAATGTGGTGACATCTGGAAAACCCATATAGCGCAGTGTACTAATATTTGTCAAAACACCAATGACATTTTTGGTATCACAATGACATAAAATAAAAATGACATAAAAGTAAAAGGTCTAATCAAAGTGAATTATGAAATGTTCATTGTTAATGGCTTCAGATCCCACAGTGCAGCTTATCTTTAACAGACTACCATTTTTTGAGTTTTGGTGTAGTATCTAAGAATATCCACTTTTTTTTTAAAGATTTATTTATTTATTTATTTGAGAGGCAGAGCCACAGAGAGAGGGAGAGACAGAAAAGTCTTCCACCCGCTGGCCCAATCCCCAGAGGGATGCAACTGCCAGAGCTAAGCTGATCTGAAGCTAGGAGCCAGGAGCCTCCCCCAGGTCTCCCACGTGGGTGCAGGGGCCCAAGGACTTGGGCCATCTTCTACTGCTTTCCCAGGCACAGCAGAGAGCCGGATTGGAAGAGGAACAGACAGGACTCGATCCGGCACCCATATGGGATTCTGGTGCTGCATGCAGAGGCTTAGCCCACCATGCCACAAAACCGGACCCATCTATTTTTAGCTGAAAAGGTGATTAAAGAGTAGTGGTTACCTAATAACAGGGGGGAGGGAGAATGGGAGGTAGCCTCAAGTATCAACGGGTAACAGGAGAGGTCTGTGTGATGTTGGAAAGTTCTCCATCTTGACTGTGGTGATGGATACGTGAATCTGCACATGTGATAAAGTCACATGGAACTAAGCACACACAAATGAATGCATGTGGAATTCATAAAACGTGGTTAAGATTGCTGGCTTTTACCAATGCTGATTTCTTGGTTGCGATATTGCAGTTATGCAAAATATTATCATTGGAGGAAATTGGGTGAAAGTTTACACAATCTCTCTCTGTATTATTTCTTACAGTTGCTTGTAAGTATACAAGTATCTCCAAACAAAACGCTTTTAAAAAACAGCTCTGCCTTTTCCAACTGCATATCTATACAAGGACAGAATTTTCCCATATACTTCAACCAAAAAGATATTTTGGGACAAGGTAAGTGCAGAAACATAAGCAAATACAGCTGCATTCTATTTATCCAGACATAAATAGATTTACAAAAATAGTAAGCAACGCCAATCAACTTACCTATATATTTTACTTTTGGAAAAAGCATTCTCCAGAAACAAAATGGGTCATTGTTACCATGTAATGGGGTTGATTGTTGTTACATTGAAATAAACCTACAAATAAATATTTTACAGATTTCCAGTTTTAACTTCCATCACAAAAATTGACAGTGATAAAGCCTACACACAAAAACTCTTTGAAGTAGTCACTAGTTTTTTAAGTACTTACAGGGGTCCTGCAATATAAAAATTTCAGACTTTTCCTAGGTTAAAGGAAGATAATCAACTCTGCTGATAAAGCTCTTTTTTAAATAGGAGTATCAGATTGTTTGCTCAATTCCATGCAATACTACTGGCCAGTAGGGACAAGGATGGACATTTAAGCCAGATGTTGAGAAAGGTAGTGAGTCTACAAAATTAGTCTCTTGCATTAACCAAGAACACTTGGCTTTCTCCTCAGGACTTCTGCTTAGACAAGAAGACTATGGGCCAAGAGTGCAACTTTGATTTTCCCCTCTGCTCCCTCCTGCTTTGACTTGTTCCTGTCCGAAAGGAACAATAGTAGCAAATGGCAAAAAAAAAAAAAAAAAAAAAGTCATGCATTTCACAGGAGAGCTAATCTGCTCACAAGGACAGTCATGGCTTTCTGCAGAGACGAAGAAGAGGAAAAAAATTGTCCCCTAGAATCTGTGCAGAGAACTCTAATGTTTAAACCCCAGCTTCAGTAGTATGGAAGGGAGTACAGTTTACAGTGAAAATCAAGAGAGGCGCAGGCTTGCAGATGGTGAAAATTGATCTAGAGCTGCCCTTGCCATCCGGGGCCTTCCTGGCTGGAGTTACAGGTAAGACAGAGAGATCTGGGGGAAGGGCAAGGGAAAATATTCCCTCAACAATTGTATCCGTGAAGTCTTCCAAAAATGGAGAAATCTGGGGAATACAAAATATTTCCTTCAGGATGGGAGTTTTGCTTAGTGTTTAAGACATTAGTTAGGGCACCCACATCCCACATCAGCTTGCCTGAGTCCTAGCTCCAGGTCTGCTCCCAGTTCCAGCTTCCTGCTTATATAAGCCCTGGGAGACAGCAGGGGATGGCTCAAGTAGTTGCATCTTTGCCATCCATGTGAGAGACCCAGATTGAGTTCCAGCTCCCAGCTTTGGCCTAGTCTGGCCCCGATTTGGGGAGTCAACCAGTAAATAAATCAATTGTCCTCTCTCTCTCTTTCTCTCCCCACTCTCAAATAAATAAATAAAATGTTTCTATTAATTTTTAATGTTTCCCCAGACCTTCATATTGCTAGATGTAAAACAGCATTTTAGGAAGATGATTAACTTTTTGTGGAGATTGCCCTTGTTAGGTTCTGTTAAAAAGCACTTTGATCCTGAAACTTTGGAAAGACTGGCTGTCATTATTGACTTTGTATTACATCTGGGAGATTGTGCGTGTGCACCTGTGCAATGTTCTGCCTGTGTGATACAACTTGGTATAATTCATCCTTGACTACTGAGCAGTGCAAGAAGGTGTGATTAACAGCATGGATCTGCAAATAGACCTGAGTTCTAGTCTTGGCTCTGTCATTATTTACTGCATGAAATCCAGTGTTTGTTCTTCAGTTGTCTCCTCTGCAAAATGGAATAATAAGACAGTAGTGTCAGCCGCATGTTGTTGTGTTTTTTTTTTTTGTTTGTGTGTTTTTTTTTTTTTTTTTTTTTTTTTTGACAGGCAGATTGGACAGTGAGAGAGAGAGACAGAGAGAAAGGTCTTCCTTTGCCGTTGGTTCACCCTCCAGTGGCCATCGCGGCCGGCGCACTGCAGCCGGCACACCACGCTGATCCGAAGGCAGGAGCCAGGTGCTTCTCCTGGTCTACCATGGGGTGCAGGGCCCAAGTACTTGAGCCATCCTCCACTGCACTCTCTGGCCACAGCAGAGAGCTGGCCTGGAAGAGGGGCAACCGGGACAGAATCCGGCGCCCTGACCAGGACTAGAACCCGGTGTGCCGGCTCTGCAAGGCAGAGGATTAGCCTAGTGAGCCGCGGCACCGGCCGTTGTTTTGAAGATTCATTGAGCTAATGTATTAAAGCATAGCACTTCATTGATGCTGGCAAGTGTCAGCTGTCATTTTAGTATTAGTTACCATTGTAGAGGACCATTAAAATAGAAAACTCAATAGAGAGCATGTTAAGCATAGTCATCCCCCCCCCCCTTTTTTTTTCTTACTCTTGGTATATTTCCTATAGAGAAAAGTCAGTTTCATTGTACCAACAAAATTCAAAAATTTCCACAGGATGCTCTGAATCAAAAATTGGAATGGAAACTTCCAAGTCTCTTCAATATATCACATCTACAAATGCAATGCTTTTTCTGAAAACCAAATTAGATCTGTGTAAGACTCTGCCTTTTTCCTGTTGTTGCCAGTCTTTTTACTCATCATGAACAATGCTACAATAAAACTAAATCAGAAACCTAGCAATTTTATTTGTAAGGGAGATAGAACAGAATGGGCTCATCATTAAATCCTCTTTTGGATGTCAGATACTCATTTAGGTATTTGGAATGAAAAGGTGAACACAGCAAAGCTCCCTGTCATTCTGGAGCTTGTATTTCAGCAGGAGTAGAAGTAAAACTGTTAAAACAAAGTACCTAGCGTGTTAGAATTGGATAACTGCTGTCTGTACAAAAAATGAAAAGGAAGACTCACGGACGACGCATGGATCAGGAGTGGGGGTGGTATGAACAGTAGTGTGCCGGGGCATTCAATTGGGCGCACAGGGTGGCCTTGTTGCCTTGAGATATGTGCAGAGACTTGAAGGACAAGAGAGATTTGGACAAGCAATTATCTGGAGAAAGATTAAGTGAACGAATACCACAGGGGAGTATCCTGACTCTCACATTCTCCAAACGCCCAACGCATTACTTCAGTTCTATAGTTAACTATAAATGAATGAGTGAAAAGTAGGATAAAGTTCTTTCGGAATATCTTATGATATTGTAAATTAGCCATTTCTCTTGAATATTATCCTCTGGCTTTATTTTTATACTTTTGAAGATGAGCAGTGGTGAAAACGATGAAAAAATGCAAAAACAAGGTTGCATTTATTGGCACCTATTGTTGAGTGTCTAAGCTTTGAATTCACTCTGTGTGTCTGGTCACTTTTTTTTCTCAAAGTTTCAATTGGCTTTCAGCCTGAGACAGAATAACCCTAAATTTTAGAGTTCTGTAACTTTAATCACTGGAGAAAGCTGGAGCCCTGCCTATCCATGCTCAAAGTTACAGATTAAGGCCTGGATTGCTAAATGAACAATGAATTACTTCACTGAATAATGCAACAATGTAAAAACCTGAGTTGTCCCAGAAAGCCAATATCTAGTTTAAACCCCTGATGATATCCCTTCTAAAGTAAAACTACCAAGCTTGTGACCTTGGACCTGAGATAGGAAGACTACCATTCCTCTCTGAGTTACCATTTTTGTACATTTGTCCTATCAAAATTTAGTTGTATTTGCTTTACAATTTACTGGGTTCTTTTGAAATGTAATGACCTAATTGTTTACAACCTGCTAAAAATATTAAACATAGGACACAGGATACAAAGATACTTAAAAAGAAGAAAAGATCAAGTCATCCTTCTAAAGTCATGGTGAGTAAGTCGTGGGGTGGCAGTCTGTGCTTGTTTTGCTTTGTTGCTACGTGCCAGCAGCTTGCCATGCTACCTGTTTTGGCGACTGAATTTATTCTACAGTACCCTTTTGCCTTACTCATTCCATGAAAATGATGATTTCCTGCATATCAGATCTATTTTAGTGATTAATACTCCCTTTAGGTAGACAGAGACACAGAACAAAAGTCAAACTTACACCACTGACTTTTCATAGGCAACTCCCGCTTTTGTTTCAACTCTGCAGTCTTTTTAATCCATATATAAAATTAACACACCCCTGTAAAGAAAAACGAGGAATATGATAAGAAGACAAAATTAAACAGCTCTTTTGAACTTCCTAGAGGAGAAACACTAAATCAACATGAACACTTTTTTTCTGATCATTGTATGTAGCACATGCTGATTCAGAATTGTAGTGCAGCTTTCTTTCATGGCGTAATCTCTTTTTTCTCAGTCTTTTAAAGTGTTTCTTAAAATTTCTTCAGAACACTGAAATAATCTAGCTGACCTCTCCTTCCCTCATATATAAATATAGAACACAATCAGTTACAACTACACTGTTTTAATGCATTCCTGTTGCTACTTTCTTGTGCATAAGTGATAAGTTTTATGCCAAGAATCTCCATGACCTAAAGTCATAGCATAAACCTTATGATGTGGCTTTCCTGATTTTCTGGGTGTTATTGTTACCTTAGAGTGTTGTTTTTTAGTTTTGTTTTTCTTATCCTGGAAAAACAAATGATTATGAAGTACCATGTACATATAAAACATTGTTTTGCGGTTGCTGCTGCTAATCCCAGAGTTATATGAAGTATCCCTGAAACGTCACTTGATAATATTGAGAGCTCAATGAGTGAAAACTGCCAGGAAGTATCTCTTTCAGAAGTATTTTTGTATCTGAGTATTCTCTTGGACAAACTGGTTTTCTATGATAATAGTAAGAATACTTTTTAAAAAAAAAAAAAAGATGTATTTATTTGAAAGGCAGAGTTATAGACAGAGAAGGAGAGAGAGAGAGGGAGGGAGAGAGAATGAGGGAGAGGGAGAGGAGGAGGGGGTGGGGGAGGGGGAGGGAGAATCTTCCATCTGCTGGTTCACTCCCCAAATAGCCAGGGCTGGGCCAGGCCAAAGTCAGGAGTCAGAAGCTTCCTCTGGGTCTCTAACATGGATACAGAGACCCAAGTACTTGGGACATCTTCCATTGCTTTCTTTTTCTTTCTTTTTTTTTATTTTCTATTTTTGACAGGCAGAGTGGACAGTGAGAGAGAGAGAGAAAGGTCTTCCTTTTGCCCTTGGTTCACCCTCCAATGGCCGCCGCAGCCGGAGCACTGCGGCCAGCACACCGCACTGATTCGAAGGCAGGAGCCAGGTGCTTCTCCTGGTCTCCCATGGGGTGCAGGGCCCAAGTACTTGGGCCATCCTCCACTGCACTCTCGGGCCACAGCAGAGAGCTGGCCTGGAAGAGGGGCAATCAGGACAGAATCCGGCACCCCGACCAGGATTAGAACCCGGTGTGCTGGTGCCGCAGGTGGAGGGTTAGCCTATTGAGCCGAGGCGCCAGCCCCATTGCTTGCTTCTTGCTTGGTTTTTTTTTTTTTTTTTTTTTTTTTTTTTTTTTTGACAGGCAGAGTGGACAGTGAGAGAGAGAGACAGAGAGAAAAGTCTTCCTTTTCTGTTGGTTCACTCTCCAATGGCTGCTGTGGCCAGCGCACCGCACTGATCCGAAGCCAGGAACCAGGTGCTTCCTCCTGGTCTCCCATGCGGGTGCAGGGCCTAAGCACTTGGGCCATCCTCTACTGCCTTCCTGGGCCACAGCAGAGAGCTGGACTGGAAGAAGAGCAACTGGGATAGAATCCGGTTCCCCAACCGGGACTAGAACCTGGGGTGCTGGCACTACAGGCAGAGGATTAGCCTATTGAGCCGCAGCGCTGGCTTCCATTGCTTTCTTAGGTGCATTAGGAGGGAGCTGGACAGGAAATGGAGTAGCCAGAACAAAAACCTGTGCCCATAAGGGGATGCTGATGCTGCAGGCCATGGCTTTAACCTGCTGCACCACAGCTCCAGCCCAAAGATTGCCTTTTAAAAAATTTCAGCCTACGAGCTATAGTTAGTCTAGTAGATAAGGTGCCCATGTCCCATAGTGGAACAACTGGATTCTGGACCTCACTGCAGCTTCCTGCTAATGTAGACCCTGGGAGGCAGTGGTGATGGCTCAAATCATTGAGTTCCTGCCACTCACATGAGAGACTGGGTTTGCATACCTGACTCTCGGTTTTGGCCCCAGTCCTCCTGGCCCTTGTGGGCTACCACGGAATGAACCATCAAGGAGTATTTCTCTGTGTGCTCTGTCATTGTCTCTGTCTCTCCCTTTCTCTCTCTCTTTCTCCACCTCCTTTTTTTTTTTGACAGGCAGAGTGGACAGTGAGAGAGAGAGAGACAGAGAGAAAGGTCTTCCTTTACCGTTGGTTCACCCTCCAATGGCCACCGTGGCCGGCGCACTGCGGCCGGCGCACCGCGCTGATCCGAAGGCAGGAGCCAGGTGCTTCTCCTGGTCTCCCATGGGGTGCAGGGCCCAAGCACTTGGGCCATCCTCCACTGCACTCCCTGGCCACAGCAGAGAGCTGGCCTGGAAGAGGGGCAACTGGGACAGAATCCGGCACCCCGACCGGGACTAGAACCCGGTGTGCCGGAGCCGCTAGGTGGAGGATTAGCCTATTGAGCCGTGGCGCCGGCCTCCACCTCCTTCTTAAATTAAAAAAAAAATAAAATAAAATTTCAGCCTGACTCTCAATGATTTGAAATGAAACATCCTGGAAAAAAAAAAAAAAAAAAAAAACAGTAACAAATGTTGGTATTTTTGAATAGATAGATTCTGACCCCAGCTTCCATTTATATAGAATATTTATTCTCTTTAATGCTTATCTTTAAAATATAGTTATTTATTTATTTATTTATTTATTGGAAAGGCAGGACAATAGAGAGAGAGGGAGGGAGGGAGATAATGGGGAGAGGGGTTGAAGAGAGAGAGGTTGAGAGAGATATTTCTGCTGATTCACTCTCCAAATAGCTGCAACAGCTGGGACTGGGCCAGGCTGAAACCACGAGACAGGAACTCCATCTGGGTCTCCCACGTAGCTGTCAGGGGTCCAGAGAGTTAGGCCTTCTTCAGTTGCCATCCAATGTGCATTAACAGGAAGCTGCATTGGAAGCAGAGTATCCAGGAATCAAACAGGCACTGCTTTATGGGATGCTGTGCCGTAATGCTGACTCCAATTCTCCTCTGCTTAACGTTAACTTAAGGACTCATAACCTTATTTTTTGCACCTAGATTGATACTAAGCCTGATTTTAAAAGTGAAGCTCATGTTCTTTTAGCTGTTTTAGTCTCTTGATTTGTTGCCTCCATCTTTTAATATTTTCCCTGCTTAGAATAGGTGTGGAAGGAACCTAGGAAGCCTGGTTCTAATTACATTTTTTGCCAAAATATTTTTAAAAGGTTGTGCATACAAAAGGAGAGGCTGAAGACTTAAATATCTACCTCACACTCCCTCCATTCTCCAGACATCTATTTTCCTGCTTGAGTCAATCATTTATATCTCTCCAGGGATAGATGAATATGATACATGTAGAGATGGATGTATTCAAGTATGTATACGTTTATATATGTATGTTTACAAACACACATATGTTAACCTTACTGTTTTCATGACTGTAGGATTCTTCCACAACAGAACCTTCTTTTCATATTTATTTTATTTACTTGAAAGGCAGAATTACAGAGAGAGAGAGGGAGAAACACACAGAGAGATTTTCCATCTGCTGGTTTACACCCCCCATGGCCACAATGGCCAGGGCTGGACCAAGCTGAAGTCAGGAGCCAGAGGCTTCATCTGGGTCTCCTATATGAGTGCAGGGTTTCTTTCTCAGGCACATTAGCAGGGAGCTGGATTGGAAGTGGAACAGCCAGGATGGAATGGGGGCCCATACAGGATGCCAGCATTGCAGGCAGTGGCTTTACCCACTGTGCTATAACACCAGCCCCACAGCAGAACATTTAGAGCTGCCTTGGACCAAGCATGTGGCTCGGCAACTAAGATATTACTTGGAATGCATGCATCTCATATCTAAGAGCCTGAGTTTGAATTCTAACTCTGTTCCCTATTCTGGCTTCCTGCTACTGTGCACTCTGGGAGGCAGCAAGTGATGGCTCAAATGCTTGGGTCCCTGCCATCCAAGTGGCAGACCATATTGAGTTCTGGACTCCTGGCTTCAGTCTGGCCCTACTCCCCCTATTGCAGGCATTTGGGGGAATGAAACATCCAATGGGAGATCTCTGTCTGTTTCTCTTTCTGTCTTTTAAACAAATAAAATAAATAAAAATTGAAAACAATTTCCTCAATATTCCATAATATTCACTATATGCTGTGCTAGAATTTCTTTAGTGACTTCTTCTGATGGAAATTTAGGTTGCTTCCAATTGCTATCACCACCACAGTGTTTCCCTGAATATCTCCATACCCTTGCCTTTTACACAAGTGTCAGCATGCAAATAGGATAAAGTCCTAGGAATGGGCTGAGTGAGTCAAAGGGCATGTGCTTTTGTAATTTTTTGATAGATTTGGCTAAATGACCTTCCATGAGGGCTGCAGCGTTTTACCCTCCCACCAGCAAGGTGCTTCCTCACACCCTGCACAACAATGCATGGCATGGAACTTTTGGTTTTTGCCCATCTGATAGACACAGCTGGTTTCCCATAGTTTATACTGCTTCTCTTATTGCAAATGACATTGCACATCATTTCCTGTTTGAGTCATTGGAATTACCCCTTTAATGAACTATCTATTGTTTCCTTTTGCTCATTTTCTTTTTTAAAAAAAGATTATTTATTTGAAAGAGTTACATAGAGAGAGAAGGAGAGGCAGAGAGAGAGAGAGGGAGAGAGAGAGAGAGAGAGAGGTCTTCAATCCCCTGGTTCCTCCCCAAATCACCGCAACAGCCGGAGCTGCGCCGATCTGAAGCCAGGAGCCAGGGACTTCCTCCAGATCTCCCACATGGGTGCAGGGACCCAAGGACTTGGGCCATCTTCTACTGCTTTCCCAGGCCATAGCAGAGAGCTGGATCAGAAGTGGAACAGCCGAGACTCCATATGGCGCCCATAAGGGATGCTGGCACTAGAGGCAGTGGCTTTACCCGCTGCACCACAGCGCTGGCCCCTGCTCATTTTCCATTGGTCTTTATTCATTGGTTTTTTGTAGGTCTGTGCTTATTGAATAACTTACTTGTGTGTCTTAGATGCTAGATGAATATGTTTTTCCTGGTTGGTCTAGAATTTTCATTCTTTGTGGATGATATTTTTATGCAGATTTTCCATTTCCTTTCCTTTCCGTTTCAATGTAGATTCTCTGGGTCACAGTCCAGATGTCTTTCTCATTGATTTTCCTCTATTCTACCTAACCACTTCCTGGTTCTCAGTTGCATTTTGATGACAACTCTACTCACTCCCCACTGCCATGGTAGTATCTGCTAGCACTATTCCTTCTCATTAATACTCTTTTCAGAATATTTCTAGCAATTCTGCTTTGCTTATTTTTCCACACTGAAGGCAAACTAAATTCATGCATATCAGCAGCACCTAAATCCAGGTAAGCAGAACCTTGAAAACTCATGGTGCTTCCTTCCAGTCATTGGCCAGATACCATGAATTAGGTTTGCCTGTTTTCTAATTTTTTTTTTTGTTAAAGATTTATCTTATTTATTTGAAAGAGTTACAGAGAGAGGTAGAGACAGAGAGAGAGGTCCTCCATCCACTGGTTCACTCCCCAGATGGCCGCAACGGCTGGAGCTGCTCTGATCCAAAGGCAGGAGCCAGGAGCTTCCTCCAGGTCTCCTACATAGGTGCAAGGGCCAAAGACCTGGGCCATCCCCCACTGCTATCCCAGGCCACAGCAGAGAGCTGGATCGAAGTAGAGCAGCCGGGTCTCAAACCAGCGCCCATATGGGATGCCGGCGCTTCAGGCCAGGGTGTTAACCCACTGCACCACAGCGCTGGCCTGTTTTCTAATTTTGTATCCAAGGAATCCTGTGTTCTGAGTTCTTTGCAGCTTTTTGAGCTCAACTTTTTATTTCTAAGCTTTCTTTGTGTTGTGTTGTGCAATTTTATTTGATAGCTTTGGGATTATGTTACAGTTACAAAATAGTTTAGCAAAAATTGATGTATTTGTATCCTTGAATCCTCTGGGCTGACACTGTATGCTTTTCGATTTGCTTGAGTTATTTTTTGTTTTTCTTTTTTTGAGAGCATTTTAAGGTTTTATTCATTTGAATCTTTTTCTAATATATTGACCAGTGGCCCAGAGCAACATTAAATAACAGTCTTGCTAATGGGTACCCTGAATACCCTACCTCAATGGGAGTCCTGTGCCTGTCGAACCATCTCTCTCTCCAGTAATGAATTTTGCCTAGATTGTTATGTGTTGCTGCATTCTGTACCAAATATTTAACTTGGATGTTTGGATCAGTATTCACAGTTGTGATTGGTTATACTTATGAACTTTAATTGGATTTTTGGAATGTTATTACCTTCATGTAATGAATTTGGAAGCATCTTTTAAGTGTTCTGAAATAGCTTAAATTGAAATTGCTTGTTTTATTAAAGTTTACATTGAAATCTGCAAAACAGATTGGTCCTGCTGATTCTTGAATGTACAGCCTGGTGATAACATCTTCTATGTCTTCCAGAATTTATTTGTTTTCTTTGGACTTTCCTTCTTTTCTAGTGTGAGATTTGGCACTTTATGTTTTCCTAGAAAATTACCCATTTCACCTAGGTCTCCCGCATTTATTTACAGACCCAGGAGTAGAGTATTCTCTTATAATTCTTTTCCTCTTTTTCTACTTCTACTGATTTTCTCTATTTTATTATTTATTTATTTATGCTATTTGTGGTTGACCCTATGCTTCTGCTTAGGTTATCTATTTTTTTAATTGTTTAAGGATATATTTTATTTATTTGAAAGACAGAGTTAGAGAGAGGTAGAGACAGAGAGGGAAAGTTCTTCCAAATGGCTGCAACTGCTGGAGCTAAGCTGATCTGAAGCCAGGAGCCAGGAACTTTTTCTGGGTACCTCACATGGGTGCAGGGGCCCAAGGACTTGGGCCATCCTCCACTGCTCTCCCAGGTGCATTAGCAGGGTACTGGATTGGAAGTAGAGCAGCCGGGACTCAAACCATTGCCCATATGGGATGCCAGCTCTGAGGCTAGGACTTTAATCCACTGTGCCACAGGGCCAGCCCCTTAGGTTATCTATTGAATTATCTGTTTTCTTGTTCCCTTCTGTCCTTATCCTCCACCCAAACAGATTTTGTATTTGTTTCTTAGTTCTAATGTTTTTTTCTTATGTATTTTCTTCATTTCTACTCATTATACCTCTGTTTGTTTTCCTTGGATTCATTGTTTTCTCATTTTTACTTTTAATATCTAGCTTATTTATTTTCCATGTGTTTTATATTAGCTGGAGTAGGTTAAGCAGCAATAACAAATGGACCCCCACATTTTTGTAACTTAATACAATTAAAAGAAATTTATTTATATATAAATAAATTTATTTATTATAATTTATATCCATGTAAGAGACACGTGTTTGGGGTAGTGAGTGGGCTTCTCTATGCTGAAGCCATTCAGGGTTCTGGTGTTATTTGAAACAGTTTAGTTCTTTCTCTTTATAACAGTTTGCTTAGCAAACCTACAGCCAACACACACATTCCCTTTTTTCCAAATTCTTCCTCAGAGTCATGGGCCTGGTAGCTGTTCCAGTTAACCACGTTTCTGAAAAGAATAGGTTTGACACACATTTCATCACTGTGTGATCTACATTATTCCAAGTAAATGTGTTTCCTTGCTCCTTACTTGTTAAACAAGGACTAAAGCATTGCCAGCTGTTTTTGGGTTTGACTATGCTTATATGCTATTTCAAGGTAGCAGTTTCAATGTTAGTTATTGGTTATACTGTTAATAGGTTATACTGTGATAACAAACAAACCCTTAAAGTGTAGTTACTTAACAGGATAAAGCATTTTTAATCTTGCTTATTAAAAAACCTGAGCAGGTGTTTGGGTCAGCCGTGAGGATTTCCTCCTGAGTCAGAGACCGGTCTGGTTATATCTTACAGCTCCACAACAGCTTCCTGTCACAGGCACCCTTGACTCTGAGGCGGTCTTTGCAGTGATATTACACTGGATCACACTCTTTAATCCATTATAACAGCTTTTGCCTTTTTATTTCAATGTTTCATTCATTTGTACTTATTTACATTTAATATTTTATATAAATCTGTATATTTATATATGTATTTATATTTATTTTTACATGTCATGTCTTTTTTGTTTTGTATTCCTTCTTTGTTGCTAGGTGGATTTATTTTTACATGCTACTTTAATTATCTTGTTATCTTTTTACTGTATTTTAAAATGTAATTTCTTAGTGACAGCCATAGGGAGTATAACCTACATCTTAAAACAAACTAATTCAGATTTTTTTTTTTTTTGACAGGCAGAGTGGACAGTGAGAGAGAGAGACAGAGAGAAAGGTCTTCCTTTGCCATTGGTTCACCCTCCAATGGCCGCCAAGGCTGGCACGCTGTGGCCAGCACATCGCGCTGATCCGAAGGCAGGAGCCAGGTACTTATCCTGGTCTCCCATGGGGTGCAGGGCCCAAGCACTTGGGCCATCCTCCACTGCACTCCCTGGCCACAGCAGAGAGCTGGCCTGGAAGAGGGGCAACCGGGACAGAATCCGGTGCCCCGACCGGGACTAGAACCCGGTGTGCCGGCGCTGCTAGGTGGAGGATTAGCCTATTGAGCCATGGCGCCGGCCTCTAATTCAGATTAATACTAATTTAACTTCAAGATTTCATAAAATCTTGGCTCCAATTCAAATCCACACCTTCTCATTCCTTTGTTTTTTTCATAAAAATTATATTAACATTTAAATCCTTCAAAAACAGTTTTGTACTTCTTGCTTTATGCAGTTGTATTTGAAAACAAATATAAGGATAAAGAAGTTATATACAAAATACACTGTTTTTTAAAAGATTATTTATTTATTTGAAGGCTGAGTTACAGAGAGGCAGAGGCAGAGAGAGAGTCTTCTATCCACTGGTTCACTCCCCAAATGGCCGCAACAGCCAGAGCTGGGCTAATCTGAAGCCAGGAGCCAGGAGCTTCCTCCAGATCTCCCACGTGGGTGCAGGTGCCCATCTTCTACTGCTTTCCCAGACCACAGCAGAGAGCTGGGTGGGAAGTGGAGCAGCCAGGACTTGAATCAGCGCCCATACGGGTGGCTGACACTGCAGGCAGCAGCTTTTACCCACTACACCACTGCTCCGGCCCCTATTGTTTATTTATCTATGTTGCTACCTTTCCGGTGGTCTTTATTTCTCTGTGTTGATTTGAATTATTATATAGTGTTCTTTCTTTTTATATTTCTGTAAGGCAGATCACTGGACTTGAGATGGAGGCGGTGTAGGAAGTTCCTGTTAAATCGTCATAGACCATCACTGTCTTACTTAGGACCAATAGTTTCTTCTGGATAGATGACTTTCAGATATATCTGTGGCTTTGCTTAATTTCCGGAGCTATGAAAAGGTAGATTTTAGTTACTTTGCTTTAGTTCCTTGTGCAAGTGGGCAAAAGAGGTCCCCAAGGTCTGTCCTTTTTGACTATGAAGTCAATTGCCCAAGACGCTAACTTCTTTTGTATATTTGTGTCTTTTTGGTGTGGAGCATAAGATATCATTCCTTTTTTTTTTTTTTTTTTTTTTTTATGACAGGCAGAGTTAAACAGTGAAGGAGAGAGAGAGACAGAGAGAAAGGTCTTCCTTTTCCATTGGTTCACACCCCAGGTGGTGCTATGGCCGGCGTGCTGAGCCGATCCAAAGCCAGGAGCCAGGTGCTTCCTCCTGGTTTCGGGTTGGTGCGCTGCGCCGATCCCATGGATCCCATGCTGGTGTCCACTACACCCCCGGGCCACAGCAGAGAGCTGGCCTGGAAGAGGGGCAACCAGGACAGAATCCGGCGCCCCGACCGGGACTAGAACCCGGTGTGCTGGCGCCATAGGCAGAGGATTAGCCTAGTGAGCCGTGGTGCTGGCCAAAATATCCTTTTAAAATCTGAGCATATGCTTCCTCTTTTAGTTCTGGGAAAATGTTTGAATTATAACTCCAAATATTCCTTGGGTTCCATTCTTTCCTTTTTAGATTTTTTTGTTTTTAAATTTATTTGAAAGGCACAGTTACAGAGAGAGGGAGTGACACACACACACACACACACACAAATACACACACAGATCTTCCATCTGCAGGTTTACTCCCCAAATGGCCACAATGGTCAGGACTGGGCCAGGTCAAAGCCAGGAGCCTGGAACTCCATCTAGGTCTTCCACATGGGTGTCAGGGGCCCAAGCACTTAAGCCATCTTCTGGTGCTTTCCCAGGCATATTAGCAGGGAGCTGGACCATTGCCCAAATGGGATGCTGATGTCACAGGCAGTGACTTTACCTATTATTCCACAAGACCGGCTCCTCCATTATTCTATGCTGTTCTTTAGGGAGACTGATTCATAAGGAAGGTTAAGAAAAAAATAACCTAAAACATAAATAATACTGTTATCCAGAAAAAACACACACATAATACGCAATGAAATTTACAAGACATAAACAAACTAGGTGAAAATTAAAACTGTCATTTAAGGAAGAAACTTTCTGTAGTAATGCTGTCACCTTGTTTAAAATCCTTCCTTGCTTTCTAACACCAATAAGATATGTTTTTTTTTGTTTTTGTTTTTGTTTTTGTTTTGACAGGCAGAGTTAGACAGTGAGAGAGAGAGACAGAGAGAAAGGTCTTCCTTCCATTGGTTCACCCCCCAAATGGCCATTACGGCTGGCACTGCACTGATCCAAAGCCAGGAGCCAGGTGCTTCTCCTGGTCTCCCATGGGGTGCAGGGCCCAAGCACTTGGGCCATCCTCCACTGCACTCCCGGGCCACAGCAGAGAGCTGGCCTGGAAGAGGGGCAACCGGGACAGAATCCGGCACCCTAACCAGGACTAGAACCCGGTGTGCTGGTGCCAAAGGCGGAGGATTAGCCTAGTGAGCTGTGGCCTCAGCCGTGGTATTTTACTATATTCCAAACAGTGTGCTGGTGCCACCTAGCGCTAAAAATGAGTAACAAAAATCCCTCTTTAAGAACAAATCCAGTGCATATGCATGTGTATAATGTCCACAAATGCAATGAGTAAGAGAAAAATGTTAAAAATTATTAAATATTTAATAAAAATAAAAGTAAAAAGATTTTTTAAGGTAGAAAAATAATATCCAATGTCAAGACTTCAATTGAAAAACAAAGAATATTTGAACAAATGATTAACAAATTTAACTGGAGGGACATTTATAGAACATTGGAGCTTTGGAATACAGATAAATCATTCTTTTAGAAGATTTACTTTATTTATTTTAAAGACAGAGTTACAGAGAGAAGTAGAGCCAGAGAAGACTTCATCTGCTGATTCATTCCCCAAATGGCTGCAACAGCCAGAGATGAGCTGATCTGAAGCCAGGAGCCAGGAGCTTCCTCTGGGTCTTCATGTGGGTGCAGGGGTTTGGGCCCCCCTCTGCTGCTTTCCCAGGCATATTAGCAGGGAGCTGGATTGGAAATGGAGCAGCCAGGACTTGAACCGGTGCCCATATGGGATGCCAGTGCTGCAGGCCAGGGCTTTAAACATCTGCACCACAGCACTGGTCCCTAAATCATTCTTTTTAAGCACAGTAAATATTTACAAAACTGCCATGTTCTTTGCCATAAATTTCTATAAATCAAGTTTAACAATCAGGTATGTTCTCTGGAATTAGGGAAGAAATCAAAGACCATGAGAAAATGCTCAGATGTATTTATAGCATTACATTATTGAGAATCAATGTACTTCCCAATAACATGTGGGTCAAAGGAAACCCAATGGAAATTAGAAAAAATTTGTGGTTGGATATATTGAAATTTGTGGAATGCAGCCAATACCATATTTAGAGAAAAATGTGTAGGTTTCTCAGTATATCTGGAGTGTAGGAGGGGGGAAAAACAAAAGGGAGGCATCCATCTCAATAAGTCAGAGAAAGAACAAATTAAGCTCAGACATGGTAGAAGAGAGGAACCTAAAAAGCCATGAAATTAACAAAATAGAAAACAAATATCAGAGAAGATCAACAAAGCCAAAACATTTTTCTTGGAAAAAAGTAAAAAAAAATTAAATCCCTCATAAGTGATCATGAAAGTCAGAAAAGACAAATAACTGATTTTAAGAATGCACTGCATATCTTGCAGACATTTTTAAAACAAGACTTTACACCAAGAAAGTATAACATCTAGATGGAGTGGATACATTTCTAGAAAACAATATTGTTACCAAAAAGACAAAAGGAATAAAATATTCAGAGTTGTTAGCTAACTGGCGCATTTTATCTATGGCATGATCTATACCCTGATTTACATCCCAAGCTCTAGTCCCCCGCCACCATTACTGAAGCCAAGTAGCCACATGGCCAAAACTACCTGTGCCAAGCTCCACCCCCAACCTGATGGGATTGGATGCTCCAGCTTCCCTGCCCGCCCTCGGGCAAAGTTTGAAAAGGGCCTGTTCCAGAACACTTGCTGTCTTGGCTCTCTCTTGGCTCCTCTCCTCCTCTCTCTTCTCTCTCCTCTCTCTCTCTCTCTTACAGTCTCCTTCTCTCTTTTTCCCTCTTTGCCCCTTCCCTCCGGTCTACTGAGTTTTCCCCCAATAAACCCCTTCCCTTACTCTGGTGTTCAGTGTGTTTTGTGATGGCTAACAAGAGTGATCTAAAATGAATAGAGATAATGGCATTCAGAATCCATCTTTGTTGTTCTCTAGGCCAGCTGTTTTTTTTTTTTTTTGTGAGCTGTTACCCAGGAAATTCTTTTTTTTTTCTATTTTCTTTTATAGTAGCTGGTCCTAGTTCCATGACTTTTTCTTCCTCAGTACATTTGCTCCTTTTTACGAAGTGTATTTCCCTGTAGCTCTGAGAAAGAGTGTGTCCTCTCGTGGTGTCCTCCTGACTTAGATTAGGTTCCCCCTCAAATACAAGTACACTTCAAAAGTTTTCATATTATGAAGAAAAAAACATGCAAGATTTTAAAACTTATATTTTAGTACCACTTTTCCAAGAACTTTTTGATTTGGGGACAGTAAGCCAATCTTGAATTCTTGGCATGAATCCTGCTTGGTTATGATATATAGTCTTCATATATGTTGCTGGATCCAGACTGTTATTCTTTTGTGAAACATTTTTGCTTCTGTTAAAGAGGGATAATAAATGCCCTATAATTTTCTGGTCATTCTTTCATTTGTTTTTAGTATCAGGGAAATATTTACCTTATAGAGTGAGTTAGCAAATATTTTTCCTCTGTATTTTCTTATTGTGTTTGCCTATGATAATCACAAGCTCCGTTAACAGCCAAAACCCAGATTACTCTTCCTTAACATTATCCTTTTATTTTATTTTTAACTATCAGAATATTTTCTCAAATTTCA
This sequence comes from Oryctolagus cuniculus, assembly GCF_051225735.1. Classification (NCBI taxonomy): domain Eukaryota; kingdom Metazoa; phylum Chordata; class Mammalia; order Lagomorpha; family Leporidae; genus Oryctolagus; species Oryctolagus cuniculus. The sequence goes on along the minus strand of NC_142879.1, from coordinate 52,828,436 downwards.
TGGTGAATGTTAATTATAATATTTATGAATTTATCTTGTTTTCTTCCTGTTCTTTTTTAATAGGGCCCATTTTCTTGGAGTGCTTAGCTTTTGAACTTTAAGATTTTTAGTTTTAATTCTTTTTAGTTTTTGCTCGTATTTATGAATGAGGGTACCTAGATTTATTACATCTGTACCTGGTGTTAGCTCTGTGAAGAATCTGATAAATCACTTTCATTTCACTGGCAGGTATGGCTCCTCTCACTTGCTCACACTCAGACTTTCAGAGTCCAAGGGTAGTCATCAAGAAAGAAGCGAGTGAGCAAGAAGGGGCCTGCAGTCCAGCTACTCAGTGGGGCCCTTGGACAGGTGAAGCAACCTGGATCCTTGAGCAGCAAAGTCACCTCTTCGCTAGTCTTGGAGCACAGAGGCTGGGCCAGCCACTGTGATCAGCCATTCCTTGTCCAGGGCTCTGGATGACTTCCCAGCTTGCTGGGGTCTGCTCTTTGGTATAGTCCTATCTTCATGCCCATTCTAGTTCGATATCAAGATAGTCTGTGTCATTTGGAATGGTAATCCACAGGAAGAAGAAGGGAGGGAGGTCTCTGGAAGCCGCGTACATCTGGGGACTTTACTGCTCTGCAGATATAATCCACACCAACCTCGCTATTTAAGTTTTGGTGACTCAAACATAGCTGAGTCATTGTCCTCTCTGTAGGCATATTGCCCACACTCCTCCACTAAGGGCTGCTCACCAAACACACTTTATTTAGCAAACAATCCATGTATTAAGTGAAGCCTGGATTTGCCTCTGGCTATGAGGCCATGCAGCTCCACCTACCATGTTATTTCAATATCAATTACTCCAGTTTCTATATTATTTCACTTTTTTACATGGCTTCTCCTACCTGTAGCTAGCTGGATCATACATGCCTGAATATAGAAAACTATAAAATGTTATTGAGAAGTTGTTATTGAAGGCTATATCTTGTTTATGGTGGAAAGGCTCTATATTGAAGATACCAGTTTTCCCAAAATTGATCAGTAGATTTGATACAATCCCAATGAAACCCCACAAGTTTATGTGCTTGTGTGTAGCTAGGTTGAGTGAACAGCATCAATAAAAGCACAGAGGTATGGAGAAAAAGTTGATGTGTAAAGTAAAGCAAGCAGTTTGGGTCTCCAGAGATGAGGTTGGAGGGGTTGGCTAACAGCAAGATCTTAGAGAGCACTGCACTGTTTTCTGTTTGCTTTTTTTTTTTTTTTTTTTTTTTTCTGACTATGATGGCAAGGGTTTTAAAAAAGAGTTAATCAGGTTTACTCTACATTTTAGAAGGATCATTCTGGCTTCCCTTTCATCAGTTCTCATTTGAAATATAGGTAACTACATTTCCCAGGCTTCATTGTATTATGATTTCCAGGTAGTTTTTTTTTTTTTTTTTGAACAGGCAGAGTGGACAGTGAGAGAAAGATCTTCCTTTGCCGTTGGTTCACCCTCCAATGGCCATCATGGCTAGCGCGCTGCAGCCAGCACACCGTGCTGATCTGATGGCAGGAGTCAGGTACTTATCCTGGTCTCCCATGGGGCGCAGGGCCCAAGCACTTGGGCCATCCTGCACTGCACTCCCTGGCCACAGCAGAGAGCTGGCCTGGAAGAGGGGCAACCGGGACAGAATCCGGCGCCCCAACCGGGACTAGAACCTGGTGTGCTGGTGCCGCAAGGCGGAGGATTAGCCTAGTGAGCCGCAGCACCGGCCCTCAGGTAGTTTTAATCAGTGAAGATATGGGTAGAGATTGAACGTCTCAAGAGAAGAAACCAGGCTACTCAGGAGCCCTTCCCACTTTTGCAGACTCCCAAGTCTTCCTAATTCTACACCTTTTCTATGGTATCACCTGTGGCTCCAACTCTGCCTCAACTACTCAGCGATGGCCCTGTCTTCCACTGTTATCCTCTGGCTTCTAGATCCAGAAAATATTACCTCCCTTCATAGTTCTTCCAGTGTTAGGAACGGTGGGCTGCTTCTGCCTTTGCTAATCTCTGGGTTGTTCATCATCCCTTGTTTTGTTTTCTGAGTTTTCTATTTCCTGTGTAAAGTTATCGCTGTTTGAAAGCTAGAGTTGCTCCTTTTTTCTGACTGGATCTTAAACAATATAGAGGGTTTAAGTTTGAGATATAAAAACCATGTAGGAAGCCACTCTGATAGTTCAAGGGAGAAATCCTGAGAACATGACCTGGAGCAGTAGTAGGAGGGATAGGAGAAACATGTGTAGTTAATAATCATTTGGAGCTAAGATTGATAGACTTGGTCATTGACCAGATAGGGTGGAGAGAGGGAAGAAGAATCTAGGATAGCTCCTGGTCTTAAGGGATTAGGTAAATTGTGGTTTCATCAGCTGAAATTCGAACAGAGAAGCCACACAGGAGGCTAGCAATAAAGGAGAGCTAATGAGCACACGTTTGAACATGTTGAGAGTCCTGTAGTAGGGGGATCCCAAGTGGATGTGAATCTGAAGTTCAGGAAAAAGCTCAGGGCTAACCAGAGATTTCAGAGTAATCAATACATACAATATATTAAATCCAGGACTATACGTTAAGACCATTCCAGGAAAGTTGTGTAGTGAAGATGCACGCTTGCTTCTCTCCCCAGCCCCCATATTAAAGCCAATCAGTCAGGGCCGATGTTGTGGTGTAGTGAGTAAAGCAGCCACCTGGAATGCTGGCATCCTATATGGCTGCTGGTTCGAGACCTTGCTGCGCCACTTCTGATCCGGCTTTCTGCTATGGCCTGGGAAAGCAGTAGAAGATGGCGCAAGTCCTTGGGCCCCTGCATCTGCATGGGAGACCCAGAAGAAGCTTCTGGCTCCTGGCTTCAGATTGGCACAGCTTCAGCCATTGCAGCCATCTAAGGAGTAAACCAGTGGATGGAAGACCTTTCTCTCTGTCTTCCTCTGCCTCTGCCTCTCTGTATCTCTGCCTTTCAAATAAACAAATAACTGAATCTTTTTTTTTTAAAGCCAATCAATCAAAACAAATACTTTCTTGTGACTGTATCACATTTAGATCACACCCACCTCCATGGCCAGGCTCTTCTAAGGAGCAGTTTTCTCTGGCCGCTAAATCTTCTCTACATTAAATTCAATGCAATTAGGCCTCTGCCCACTTCATCATCTTCAGTTGCTGTGGTTGTACCTGATTAGCTCACTCCCAAAGGCTGAGTCCTAAGTACACTCTTCAGTCTTTGTACTTGGCCTTTTCTTTGGCATTTGATATCATTAAGCACATTTTTTTTTTTTAAAAGGCAGAGTGGACAGAGTGGACAGTGAGAGAGAGAGAGACATAGAGAGAAAGGTCTTCCTTTTGCTGTTGGTTCACCCTCCAATGGCTGTCATGGCCGGCGTGATGCGGCCGGCGCATCACGCTGATCTGAAGCCAGGAGCCAGGTGCTTCTCCTGGTCTCCCATGCGGGTGCAGAGCCCAAGGACTTGGGCCATCCTCCACTGCACTCCCGGGCCATAGCAGAGAGCTGGCCTGGAAGAGGGGCAACCGGGACAGAATCCGGCGCCCCGACCGGGACTAGAACCCAGTGTGCCAGCGCCGCAAGGCAGAGGATTAGCCTAGTGAGCCACGGCGCCGGCCTAAGCACATCTTTCTTAAGTTACTTTCTCCTGTGCAATATCAGCCTCTCCTTCGTCTTCCACTTCCCTTCCTCTTGTGTCCTGCCTTTGCAATTAATCCTTGTAATCCACAGTCATCTTGGCTTCTTATCCTTTTTCAGGGTCCACATTGGTAGGAAGCTGGAGTCAGGAACTAGAACCAGGAAACAAACCTAGGTACTCTGATTTGGGATGTGAACATTTAATCACTGGGCTAAACACCCACTCCTAAACCTTCCTTTCAACTCATTTTCCAGGAATTTTTTGAAGTATCCTGATTCTGCCTGGAGAGCTATTCATAGTTTTGAGTCTGGAAAGCTACTGCTTAGCCTTAAGCCCTAGTGTCTGAGGCTCGTTAACACCAGCCTCCTTCATAGACACTTGCACAGGCCTCTTCAGCGCTCCGATTCTTCCATATTTCTGGATACATATGTATTGGCCTAGTATCGCATGCAGCACATTTTTCTTAGCATATTTTATTTCAAGTCCTATTGTTTTTCCTACCTTCTCTTACAGAACTTCATGGTAGGGACTATATTTTATTTATATTTGTTTTCTCAGTCTTTTGCCCAATGCTTAGCACACTGAAGATGCTCATCAAATATTCAATTGATTAGGACAAACGAGCAAGGTTCTCCCTCAGTGCTGGAAAAGATCTATTGTATGGCCATTCCTCCTTTATCCATGCAAAAGAAGATGGTCCTTCTGTGTGGGTTTTTAGTGGGGAGTTCACTGACTGGTCCATTCATTAAACTCTTACAGAGCACCCAGCAGGTTTCAAGCATGGAGGAGATGTATACACAAACATCCACCTTGTCTTCCAGCAAAGGAGCAGCCATGCTGCGTTTTGGTTAGTCACTGCTACAGGGGAATGCAGAGCAGAATGAAGAGCGGCTAAGGTTGAAGGCAGACCTAACACTGTGATTCCCCCATCTCCTTAGCACTGCCTCCTCATCTCACTTCAGCGTGGTAAGGTTGGCAAGCCTTTCTGGGACCAGAGGCAGCCACAAGTCAGGCAGGCACATGGAGGAGAGAAATGTGATATTTTTGGGACAGACAAGTTCAGCTTGATGCAGGGAAGGCATGTTTGGGGATCATGGAGTCTTCTAATCTTTGTTCTTTTCCAAGGCTTTAATTCATGCAGAGTTTCCTGTGCTCATTCCGAAGGAGGAAGAGTTCCCTTTATCTCCTCCATTGCCAAAACCTGCTCTCAGAAAGGAATCTGAAATGTATCTACTGTAAATAATAAAATATATAATAAAGATTCTTCTTCTAGTGGGTCTTCTTACTGAAATAGCACTGAAAGAGTTGAGAGCTGAATGATGCTTGGGATTGCAGTCTGGTTAACATACAAAAAGACATGAAACCTCCTGAACCACAGAAGTAGTTAACTTCACATGCCAAGTTGTCAACAGGGGAGGGGACAGAGGTGGGGGTGGGTGAAGAGGAGGAGAAAAGGTCAGTACCGAAGGGACAGGTTGCACTTGGGCTAATAGAAGGTCTGGGGTCAGCAGCGCTTGGAAGAAGTGGGACAGGATCTTGAGTTCTGTGACTCAGGCGGCAAAAACCACCAAGGCCAATGAAGTGACCCAGCTACCCTCGACTTTTAAGCCTTGTATGCTCCCTAATAGGAAGAGCAGGGAGAAGAAAGCGGGCCCCGGTAGAGGCCCAAGAAAAGCCTGAGGGTCTTAGAGAAACCCTTGCCCCTAAGGCAGGCCCGGGGAGGGGCCGCGGGCGGGCGCTGGGAGGGGCCTCGGGAACATCCTCTGAGCAGGCGCCTCGGAGCACGACGGGAAAATCCTTCCTCCCTCGGACATGGCGCCCACCTGCCCGGCGGCGGCAGCAGCCGGCTCCCGCACCGCGGCTCGCGCGTCCGGGCAGAGCAACTCCAGCTTCAGTCGAGGGGTGGAAGGAGGCGGAGGGCGCGGCGGCGGCGGTGGCGGCGGCGGTGGCGGCGGCGGTGGCGCCGCCTAAGGGCCCGGGTGTTAAATCTGAGGCGGCCTGGGGGCCGGGCCGGGGCGGGCAGGGCGCAGCCGGGCGCTCGCCGGCCCCGGGTCGCCGCGGGCATGGTGTCCCAGGTGCTGCAGCTGCTTCGGCAGGGCGTGTGGGCCGCGCTCACGGGCGGCTGGTACCACGACCCTGAGCAGAGCAAGTTCACCAACAGCTGCCACCTCTACCTGTGGCTGTTCCTGCTGCTGCTGCCCCTGGCCCTGCACCTGGTGAGTGGGGGAAGTCCAGCTCCGGGGAGCTGTGGGGAGGCAGGGAAAGAGAAGGGAACCCTCACGAGGGAGCAGGTCAGGATCTCCTAAAGGGGGCGGGGGCGGGGGCGGGAGGGCTTCAGGAATTTGGGACCGAGAACGTGCAAGGAAACGGGGCGCTGTGGGGTGGGGGAGTCAATGGAAGGGCAAGGAGTAGACAGGACTCTGGGTTCACTAATTGATGCCAAGTATTTAGATGAGTCAGACTCTGCTGTCGCTGGGGAACGTTGACCCCTTCAAGTAGACGGACAGCCCTAGGCCTCGTTGTTGGTTAGTTGGGATAATGTTTGGTGTAAAATATGGTACATGATAGACAAAAAGGCAAAACGAAATGTCAGAGGCAAACCTATTTCAGTTCTTATGCATCCTTCACCCTATTCCCCTCCTGTTTTGCTTGGAGAAGGCAGGTTCCATTATCAGTTACTCACCTTGCAATTTCCAAACTGCTGGCAAAGGAGTCTATTAGGGAAATATAAAAATGGATAAATCCAACGTACTTCATGCTAAACAGAGGTTATGGTACCTACTTACCTACTTGGGACCTGAACGTTTATTAGAGTTGAATATTTGCTGAATAACTACATACATGACCTTCTTAGGTAAATTAAATATACCGAATTGAAGCAGTAGCTACTTATATTTGAAAATCTATATTGATAAAGTGCTGCATGGCTTGTTAAAGTTTGTGTGCTGAGAATCTAATTTTGATGTGTCTGCTGAAGGACTTTATTCCTAAAATGCTATTTGGACTGTCTTCCACAAGCAAAAATCTTTGATGAGTTTGCATGGTGATGATTTGTTGTCTTTTTCCTTTTTTTTTTTTTTATGGTAGTTTAACCGGAGAGTGAGAATTCTGAGTGAATTTAGGCTTCCTGAGTTAAATTTTGGGTCCACTTCTTCCTAGTTCTATGACCTTGGGGAAGGTTATTTACCTTATTTGATTTTTTTCATTTTTCTCACATGGAAGATGAGAAACATGATTGTACCATATTTATGGAGTGGTTTGGGGGAGTTAAATGAGATGGCAAAGCCATATGTCTATTTTGATCTGGGATTGGACTCAGACTTGGATTTACAGTTCTGTTCTGTTATGAAGGGTCTTCAAAAAGTTCACAGAAAATGCAAAGTATTAACAAACCATGTATGGATTTCCAAAACTTTTTTTTTCAGAAAAATTACTTTTAATTCCATTTTTTCCATGAACTTTTTGAAGTACCATGTACTTATTAGCTGTTTAGGCTGACATGGGACCTCTTTAAACCTTAGTTTTCTCCTTGTTAAAATGGATGTGGTGATGATCACTTCAAAAAAATGAAAATTTTATATGAAAAGCATTTCATACAGAACTGCATGGAGGCCCTTCCATAAATGCAAATTTCCTGTTGTGATTTTGTGCATCTTTTTCTTTTAGCCTATAGGTCCCGATGTTTCTTCTTTGGCTAGAGAGTAGCATAGCAGAGATTTGAGGAATACAGGCCTAGGTTCAAGTCCTGGCTCTGTTTGCTAGCTGTGGAAGCTTGAGTAAGCTTCAGCAAAGTTCAGCTTCCTGGTTTGTAAAGCAGGGACAAAACAGTACCTTTCCTGTGGAGTGAACTTGAGGGCAGAATGGATTCATGAATGGAAGAGCTCACAATACCTGCCACATAGCAAGTGCTTAATATGAGAGAGTTTTTGCATTTCCTTCTCTTTTAAAATCTTTTTGTCCTTCAAAGCCCAATGGGATGCCCTCCCTGTCTCGGATTCCATCTAGTTAGTCTTAATTTCTTTTCTCTTTTGCTATTATACCGTTCTATATTTAATATGAGTATTACAACACTTTTTGAAGTCCACCTTCTCTAAGTGCTTTGTACTTAGTTGTTGAAATGTGTGTATATAACCTCTACCCCTAGATCACAAGCTTTATGAGGGCATAGGTTTTGATTTTGTTGATCCATCTTTTTTTTCCTTGTTGTACCTTGCTGAGTGTCCTGCATTTAGTTAACAGTAATCTTATATCATAAACTGGTGCATCTCTCTGTTCCAACCAGCATTTGTGTTGCCTTTATCATACCCCTCTCCCATATATACATGAATATTTTCTGGTAATCAAGACAACATACACTGCACCTAAAACATCACTCTATTTTAACTTTTAATGTATGTTTCTGCAGTGTTTCCTGTATGCCTACAGATTCATTTTTATAAAACATCACTTAAGGTTTGATATATACATGTGATCAGAACCCTTAATTTCTACCTAATCATGTTTTACTAAGTACCTTGATTTATTTCTTGTATTTGGAAACAGGAAGTTGTCTTCTTTTAAAATTCTTATTTAGTGAAGGTTGGGCATTTGGCCTAGAGGTTAAGATGCTACTTAGGACTCCCACATCTAGTGTTGGAGTACTTTCATTCAATTCCTGACTCTGCTTCCAATTCTAGCTACCCACTAATGCACACCCTGGGAGGCAGCAGGTGATGGTTCAAGTTGCTGGGTCCCGGTCACCCAGGTGGGAGACCTGAATCGGATTTCTGCTTCTGGATTAGGCCTGGCCTAACCCTGGCTGTTGCAGGCATTTGGGGAGTGAACCAGTAGATGGGAGTGTGCTCTCACACTCTGACATGCATGTGCTGTCTCTCAAATAATAAGAACAAAATTAAATTTACTCTTGTGTTGGACTTTTTTGATCAAAAGATTTATACCAAAATTTTTGTATCTTTATGCCAATGTGCCTTTATCTATCATAGAATAATTATCTGTGAATACATCTATTTTTGTACTACTATTTAATACATGGATTATCTCATTTTCAAAAGTGACAGTTTATTTTTCTTATGCTGGTCTCCTGGCCTCTGAATGTGCCCTTAGATAGAAGAGTCTCCCTCCCCCATCTGAAGGTTCTATCCTCTGCTCTGGATGCTAAAATATATTCCTCGGCACTTCAGTGCTGCCTGTGATTGTTACATCTTTTTCAATTTGTTCTACTTGCAAGAATTGGATCCAAAAAAAGATAACTGCTCACTGATAGCAGAAGCTTATTAAAAATTCTGTTATTTAATGTGTCCTGGATTTTTTTGGTTTTTGCTCAATTTCAGTTTAAACATTTAATCAAGATAGTTCCACTGTTGGGAGAATACACATTTCAATTTGATGAGAACCCTGAATATATGAATATAAATTTTATGAATTTTCTAAGCCCTAGAATTTACTTAGATATGAATAGTAATGTGCAAAGTAATTATTTATTAGCATTTATAAACTATATGTTTATGAGAAATGCTAAAAAAGGGCACAGTGAGGGTCTGGCACTATGGTGCAGTGGGTTAAAGCCATGGCCTGCAGCACTGGTATCCCATATGGGTACTGGTTCGAGTCTTGGCTGCCTCACTTCTGATCCAGCTCCTTGCTGATGCGCCTGGGAAAGCAGTAGAAGATGGCCCAAGTACTTGGGCCCCTGCACCCACTTGGGAGACCTGAAGGAAGCTCCTGGCTCCTGGCCAGATTGGCTCAGCTCCGACCATTGCGGTCATTTGGGAGTAAACCAGTGGATGGATGTCTCCTCTCTCTCTCTCTCTCTCTGTAACTCTGTCTTTCAAAACAAATAAAATAAATATTTAAAAATAAAACACAGTGAAAAACATTATTCCAATCTAGATGGTTTGGAGTTTACTTGATTCATTGTCTACTTACTTATGTTTGGACAAAGATTTGTCTTCAAAGATATTTAAACTTACACTTATCGCATTTGTTATTATTTTGAGATGAAAAACTCAATGGAGAGCTTTATGAACAGGAGAACATGAGCATGATTCTGGCCTTTTGTAAGTTCTGAGAGCACCAGGTTCATGTCAGAAGACATTGTTTCTGTTTTTCTGTTGTTAATTTGAGGCCTTATACAAGTTACTTCACTTCTCCAGACCTTCATTTTTCCCATCTGTAAAATGGGTTTCATTCTATACATTTAGCAACTAAGGTCCAGAGAAGTTCAGTTACTTGCCCAAGATTATTTAGAGATAATAGATGGTAAAATTCAGAATTTTAGAGGTCCTGTTGTATCCAAAACTTAGGCCTTTCCATGAATGACACTGTGCTGGTTCACACTCTACACATGAGAGTACTTTGAACTCTGCTGACAGGTAGACACACATAAAATAGGATTGTGATATTCTTGGTGACATTTTAGTCAACTCTAGTAGAAAGGAAAAATTGAGTAGTGGAAAGATGGATGGAATCATCCTGTCCTTGAAGACCCCATGCAGGGCCACATCATCTAGGATTTTCCAGGGCTGATAATTGTTGTTAAGATGGGCACCCTTTCTCTCATGTATAGATAGAAAGCTTGGATCTTCATGGATGCAACTTTATGTTTTCTTTTCCTTTATTTTAGCTGAACATATTCTGTTTCTAGTTCTGCCTTTTGAATTTAGGCTTACAGACCTTGTTTTTTAAAAAATAACTTATTTTTTTTATTTATTTGGAAGGCAGAGAGAATAAATGAGTGAGTAAGAGAGAGATCTTCCATTCTCTGTTTCACTCCCTAAATGGTTGCAACAGCTAGGACTGGGCCAGGCCAAAGCCAGGAGCTAGGAACTCTTCCAGGTCTCCCACACGGCTTGATAGGGCTCAAGCACTTGGGCTATCATCTGCTGTCTTCCCAGGAGCATCAGCAGGAAGCTTGATTGCAGGCACCCTCTGAAAATCAGGACTGCTTTTTAATTCTATTCTAGTTTCCCATGTTCATGACTTTCTGGTAGTTAAATTTATGTCTCCCTTCCCTCTCCTGCTTCTTTTAGGGGATCTTGAGATTTCTCCTCATTAGTGACTGGTGATATTTTGCAGGGTGCTCTTTTCATATACACTGTATTTTCCCCATGTTATGTCTAAAGCTTTAACACTTTATTGATTTTAATTTTAATTGAAGCGTCCAGTTCACTGGTGTTAATTCTCTTAGGTGGAACCTAACACCAGGTGATTATCATTTTCTGTCTTTAATAATTTTTTTCTTAAATTATTACTTTTAAACACTCCCCAAGCTTATTCCCACTTTGTGCACTTCAAATCTCTTTCCTGTACTCTGGAAGAAGAAAATAAACTAGCTCTTCATGGTATTCAGATTTTTCCATTATCTTTTTCTGATAGTTTTTCTCCTTTAGCATTAACAAATTGTATTGTATTATAATTATTGGAATGGGTGATAATAACAGGCACCACTTATTAAGCACATGGGAGGCAAGTACTTTTGTAAGAACTTTGCATATGCTAAATCTTCCCACCCTCCTAATGCCCCTGTGAGGCACTATCATTCCACTTTACAGCAGATGCAACTGGCCCAGACAACTTGATTAACGGCCTTACAGATACACAGCTTGTCATGACCTAACCAGAATTAGAGCCCAAGCAGGTGGAGGTCTTACACATTCAGCCATACTGCCTCTACTGTGTAATTTCACAGCATGGACATGTATGTCTGCACACTGACGTGAAGAAATGTCAACACTGAAAGTGCCCAAAAGTATAGTGAAACTTAATTGTTTCCCCACACTTGAGAGACAACCACTGTCCACAGCATCTTGTGTATTCTTCCAGTGTTATTTTATAGACATGTGAGCAGATGTTATGTGTGGGGTCATGGGTTTAACCATAAAGCAATAAAGCAACCTCTTTGGTCTTCCATTTTCCCTTTCAATTTTCTCTCAAGAGGAGGTTTTGCATAATCCAGATAGAAATATGAGGAAGTCCCATGACTCAGGTCACAGATAATACAAGTCCTACGGTTGCTTTAAGTCTCAAAACACGGGCTTGATTCAAAGCTGCAACCGTTAGGTCATTGGCCAGACAGAAAGGGGTATGAAGCAACATGGTCTCTTTCTTGCCGCCTTTCTCCTGCACACACTGGATGATGTTTCTGACTCCCTGGGCACTGGAGACTAGGGATGTTCTTTGCTGACTGGAATGGTGCTTAGTTGACTTTGAGTACTCCAGGCATGCCACAGTTTCCCAGCTGCCTCTCTGATGTGGTACATTCACACACCTTCGAAGACTCCATTCTTGTTGTCCCACCTGTAGTTTCCTTGAGGAAGGCTGCTGAATCTCTTTCCCAGCTGCTTGCTAATTTCTTCCACTTCCAGCTTCCTTCTTTTGCAGTTTCTAGCAGCCCTTTCAGATGCTGTGTAAAGCAGACTTGTGCAGGGTCTTGGACACAGTCCATGTGAATGCTCACCTATTCCCTTGTCAACCACAGTCTCAGAGGGCAGACCACAATCAACACAGCAACTTCTCCATCCCTCTGTCAGAGCAGCCAGCCAATCTGTCTCTCTCTCCTGTCTTCTGGGGAGGAACCAGACAGCAGCCAACTCTACCTCCAGTTTAGGAAGGGGACTCATTTTCAGTCTCTTAGGGTTGCACTGACATTTTGAAATCCATGCAGTTTTTTCATAGTACACATTTTCCATGAGCTCTTTGGAGACACTCTCCCTCTCCCCACAACATCGAGAGTTTATTCTGAGACCTTCAATTCCATCTAAACCAAAGGACTCTTTTTCTTCTTCCCCTGCTCCACATTTGTATTTCACTTCACCCAAAGAGAGAACACTGGTTCACAATACCATTTGTTCAATCCCAAGATTCACACAGAACTTACAACCCCTATTACACTACTAGAGACACATCTTAAAGTTCAGGATTATTTAAAGGTTATTGTTATTTAGTATATATCCACCAGTAATATACTACCTGGGTACTGCATTCTAAAGCTACATGGATTAATTATTTTCTCATTAGGTTTCATCTTTGTGGTTTTATTATCAATTTGATATGTAGTTAGGTTCATTTGTAGCTATATAATTTATTTCTCCATCCTTATTGATTTAATTTATGTTGTAGATTTTTAAAACATTAACATTGTTCAAGAAAACATAAAAAGTTATGCTGAACTATTTTATTGGAAACTTTCTCTGACTACTGGGTAGAAAACAGATCAGAGAAAGTAAAAACAGAAGAGGGAGGTTCAGAGCCTATTTTAGTCATCTAGCCAAGAGATGGAGGTGGCAGCAAGATAGAGAAATGAGGATAAGTTTTGATAGGAGTTAGTGATAAGTTCATTTTCAGAGTGAAGGAGATAGGGTGAGGGAGGAATTGAGGGCAATGCCTGATTGTCTGCTTTAAACAAGAGGTGTGTGGGTTGCCATTGACTGAGATGAAGAAAGATGGAAGAAGACAGTCATCAGGAAGGGATGAGAAACCAAACATTGACATCTGCACATAGTAGTTTGGAGTTTCCTTTTTTATATCAAAGTGGAGATGCTGGGTAGATAGTTGAATATACATCTGGGGCGCTTTGAGAATATTCCAAGCTAAAAATAGGAAATTGATAGTCATTAATATAGAGATTTTATTTACTGCCAAGAGAATGAGTGAGATCTCTAGGTTGAGTGTGTAGAATGGGAGAAGTACCTAAGCGTTGAGCTCCAAGGAGCTCCACATGCAGAGGTAGGGCATAGAGGAAGTGTCAGCAAGGCAAGGAGGAGCCAGGGTGGCACGTGTCTTAGAAAAAGAAGGAAGACATCATTGCAACTGTGAGCAACTGCATTGTGTGCTATTGAGAAAATTAGCAAATCGTAGTAATGTTTTGTCTTTGGAGACATTGACAAGAACACTTTTAGAGGAGTGTTGGGAAGTAGAGGCCAGATTGCTGTGGTTTAAGATGCAATGGAGGTGAAGAAAGAAGATGGTTCTTTCATGCAGAAGCAGGGAAATGGCACAGCATCTGGAGAAAGGTTTGGAATCAAGGGAGGCTCAGAGAATCTGTGAGTGTGGGGCTGTGATTTGATTTCCCTCTTGGTCCCCTGTTGGATGCTTCATACATGGTGGATAAGCAAATAGCTTTTTCCATTAATGGACTCTGACTCAGTAAAGGGAAGAAAGAGTTTTGGTAGCACACAGAACAGTATGTGGTCAGGCCCATTACAGTAGGCTCACCACAATGCTGTGGCCAGACTCCAGGTCTTTAAAAATGGAATTTAAAAACAGAGACATTTTTCCTTGTATTGGTAGGCCTTGAAGTTCAAATTGGTATTGCCTCTAGGATAACCTTTGTTTCATTAATTATGTAGTGATTATGTATTGCTTTGTGGTATTTATATAATTTGTACATATTTTCCTACCATGAGAAACTTGGACTTAAGAAATAGGTCATTGGTCCAAATAAAAATCAGTTTTACCTGATTTATTGTTGATGATGAGTCTTAAATATAGAAAGGAAATATAGAGGTTTTAAACTGTGAAGGACTTTAAGAATTTTCTAATCTTTTATTCTCTGACTGGAATACTTATACTGGAGTATGTGTATGTTTCAGTTACTTCCACTAAGTCAATACCATCTCAAAAACAAACCAAAAAAAGTCAGAGAACTAATACTCATATCCCATTGGTCATCTCTGTCTTTCGTTAACTAATTTCTGCTTTCAAGACTACAGGCAGAAAAAAAAAAAAGACTACAGGCAGATACTTAATAATCAGGGAAGAAGAGAGATAACCTGCATATAAGAAATATCCCCTGAAACAAATAATTTTCCCCAGAAAGCAGTTGCTTAGATTTTTTTGATTGTATTTTCTTAATATATGTTAATGGCTCTGTCTATTCAGGCAATAAAAATTTGCTTTGTTCTTGGCTGCATCTTAAAGCATATATTTATTATTATGCTTTACTATTCCATGGTGTTGATGAATGATGGGTAGATGATGATGATAATTATAGTGATAATGAGAGACACTAGTATTGGAAGGTGCTTATTATGTACCAGATAATATATTAATTATTTCTTACTTATCTGTTTATTGTTTATAAAAATACTATTAAGAACTATTATTCCCATTTCACAGAAGAAATAGAGATTTACAAAGGCTAAATAACTTTCAAAGACTGCACAATTTTACAAGTTACGAAAAATGCGTCATGTAAAATTGCTATCATAAATAGTTGTATTTAGTTACTAATATTTTTAACTAAGTATTTACTGAATAACAAACCTGAGTGTTGAGAGTGCAATAGAGAACAAAACAGATCTGTCCCCTGTGCTCAGGACTTTATCATTTTATATGACTATTATGAATTAATACAAAGCAATGAGGAAAATATGTATATTTTAAATGTGGCATAAACAATTGTCAAACAAATTTACATAGCAAATAAATGTGTGAAAATTGTTTTACTAATAATCCAAGAATTATATATTAAAACAATACAATTTTGTGCATCTATATGGCAATAATCTAAAAGATAATTTCTAATGAGGTTTAAATAAATAGCCATTCTTAAAATTCAAAGGGGTATGCATACCAGGTGAATAACTGAAGTGCTATTTTTTTAAAGATTTTTTTTTTAAGATTTTATTTATTTGAGAGGCAGAGTTACAAGAGAGAAGAAGAGAGAGAAAGATCTCCATTCTCTGGTTCACTCCCCAAATGGCCACAATGGCCAGAGTTGGCTTGATCTGAAGATAGGAGCCAAGAACTTCTTCTGGGTCTTCCATGTGGGTACAGCTTCTACTGCTTTCCCAGGCCATAGCAGAGAGCTGGATCTGAAGAGAAGCAGCTGGGATTTGAACTATTGCCCATATAGGATACTGGAACTGCAGGCAGAAGCTTTCCCTAGTATGCCACAGTGCGGGCCCCATGAAACACTATTTTTTATAGCAGAAGACTAGAAAGGAGTGTCCGTTGCTAGGGAACTAATTGAATGGACCATAGTATAGCTAATTTGGAGTATTATGAGCTTTCAAAAAATGAATGATAAAAGAGATGGCTGTAGAACGATCTCTAGGTAATACTTTCAACCGAAACAAACAAAAAAGTCAGAAGTTATGTGTTGACTAAAAAGAGGGAAGGAGAAGTGAAGTATACATGCAGTTGCTTATGTTTTTAAAAAATACGCAGAGAAAAGATAAATTTAAAAAATTATTTTAAAAAGTAGTTACAAAAGGAAAGAATGAATGGAGGGAAGTAGTAGGATTGGACATGGGTGATGAACCTTGCTTGATATTTTGGTGATATGCCCAAACCAAATCTATTTCAAATGGTTTTAACTAAAGAGTTTCTCAGCATAATGATATAACCTAAAAACAGAAGAACCATTAAGACGTCTTAAATTGCATTCAGTAATCATTTTGTTATAAGATTTTATAAATATTTTGAAATTATTATATATGTACTGAAAGGTAAAGAAGATAAAAAAAATCTTTAGCAAGCAATTTTAACAATAAAACAAAATGTACAATGCAAGACCTTATGTGGAACTAAGTTTTAAAGTTTTAAAGTTAGAAATCATGATTTTTCTTTCTAAAAATGCATTTGAGTATTTTTGGTTCTGTATTTTGAAAAAAACTAGAAGCAATGATAATGAGAGTGGACAGATCTAGAACTTAGATTATAACCTCTAAATGCCATTTTTTTGTCTAAAAGGAACTAGGGCCTTGCTCTAGTTTTAACATGATTTGGCTCCCTAACCCATGTATCTGGTTAAGTCCCAAAGTTGAAGGTTGGTAGTCCTGAGAGGAAAGAGGCGTGGTCTAATAATGATATTGTCTAGGAGGCAGGACTGCTAGGAGAGCCTTAGGTCACTGGGGATGTATCCTCAGAGAGTAATTCTTGTGAGAGGGCTAGTAGGAGTCCTTATATAAGCCTGAGTCAGGCCCAGCCATTCTCCCTTTGCTTCCTGGCCCTCTGTGTGATTATTCTACTACATTCTTTCTACTTTCCACTGCCTCCTCAGATGCTGGACCCATGCAACTGCCTAATCTTGGACTATGAACTTCCAAAATCATGAGCTGTAATAAATCTTTTTTTCAAAAGTACCCTATGCCAGGTTATTTAGTGATAGTGATAAGTACCTACCACAGGCTCTTTGAGAAATGGCTCATTTCATATCTGGGCCAGAAAAATGTAGAAGAGGAGTCTAAAATTAGAGAAGTTAGTGAATAACACTATTGCCATATTAAGGGGAAAGATGTGGCCAAATATGCTTCAGTTTCAGCCCTCATGAAGTCATAATATAATGGTGTGCATTTAGGAGTGAGTTGCATCCTATGGGGTGAGAGGAGAAATTAATGTTGTAATTTTCATCTCTGTCAGCTTGAGTAGCTGGACTGTTAGCAGTGAGATTTGCTCCCAGGCCTACAACTGGTTGTGGTGGGCACCTGAATGGGACTGAGTGGATAGCATCAGTGTCTTCAGCTGGGAAGTACTAAAGAAGCCAGGCTAATGCCATGGAAGAGATACACAATCTGATTCATGTCTCTTGCTTGTCAAATAACCTTGACTTCCTAGAAATCTCTACCCCCCCCCCCCCAAATAGTAGCCTCTCTCCCCTATTCCCACTACCAAGCACAGTTCTTAAGACCTTCTTCACTCTATGAGATTAACGACCTGACCCTGCTTGCAATCATGGCGGTAAACTGGCACTTAAGGTACTGGTCCCACTCACATGATGTCTCATTGCTGCAGGATCCCCCCTCTCCTCTGCACATCTGAGATTTGCTGTCTTAAGAGGACCTGGTTAGTAGCCCTGACACCATGGCATGAATCAGCTTCTTCTCTCTAGACTTTCCCTCTTCTTGGTTTTCTCAGCTCTTGAGAGAGTACAGTTCTCCATTGTCACTGTTTCTGCAACCTTGAAAATGGGTTTGTGGGAGATCAGGGTCAAACATGCTGCTGAAGACTAGAAAGGGCCCTGTGCTATGTGTCAGGGACTGTAGGTCACACAAAGGTAGACACAGCGCTTGCATTCAAGTAGTTTGTAATTACTTGATTATAGAGTCCATAAAAGTCTAACAATCATCTATGAGTAGTGCAGATTCAGTCTATTTGGAAAACTCATAGTATTCATTGAAACCTTTATTTTATGAAAAGATTCTTTATTTTGAAAAGTAGAGCTATAAAATGAGGGAGAGAGAAAAGAAGGGAGGAGAAGGAAGATGACAGAGAGAGAGAGAGAGAGTGATTTTCCATCTGCTGATTCATTCCTCAAAATGGCCACAATGGCCAGGTCTGGGATAGGAAAAAACTGGGAGCCAGAAACTCCATCCTAGTCTCCCATGTTGGTGGCAGGGACCCAAGTACTTGAGCTGTCTTCTGCTGTTTTCCCAGGTGCATTAGCAGGGAGCTGGGTTAGCAGTGCAGTAGCCAGTACTCAAAGTGGTACTCTGATACGGATGTTAGCATTGTAAGTGCTAACATTGCTGTACCAAAACACTGGCCACACTTGCTAAAGCTTTTACTAATTAATTGATCAGTAAAGAATGATTAGTATAACCTATGATTTTGAAAAGAAAGATGAATCCAGGCTTTCCTCATTGCTCATTCACTGCTCCTTCATATTCTTTGCTTGCCCCCTTTCTCTAAATGGAAACTTCTCTTCAAATTTGTCTCTGGGTTTCATCATCGCCTTTCTTCCTTCAGGAGTCAGATTGCTATTCTGGCTTGACCTGTTGCCAGATGTGGTCGTGGTAAGTGCCCTCATCCAGATCCCTGCTCCATATCTTTGCTATCTAATTCCTACACCATGGAACCCTTAGTAACAATCCCAAGAAGTTATGGGGGTGGGGGTGGGGAAGCCATTGTAATCCATAAGCTGTACTTTGGAAATTTATATTTGTTAAATAAAAGTTAAAAAAAAATCCCATTCTTGGTGGTCTTTTCCACTTCCTGTGATTGGATTGCCTTGATGCTCATGTAGGGCAGTTCTCCTGAGTGAATCCTTCTGTTGTGTGGACTCTATATTGGTTACACAACATTTTATGCCCATTAATCTTATCTCTATTTAGATAGTGTACTTGCTGAAGCCATGTTGGTTTGGAGTCCTGCCCTTGGTGGAAGACAGCTAAGTTCACTCCTGTTATGCAATTCACAAAGAGCCTTGGAGACCCACTGGGCCTTGAACATGAAGTTTGGCACTGATATAAGAAGTACAAGAGAGAGGTTGGTGCTTGCACAGGGCAGTGGTGTGATTACAGTGGTGTTTGGGAGGCACTATCCTGAAAACTGGAGAGTGGAGATGGGGAGATTAACTAGCAGGTCGCCACTGGCCTCCTAGAAAGAAGTAAAGGAACACAGGGGCCCAGCAAACATTGCATCTGATTTGCCCCACCCTTCCAGCCTCACTGTACTTTTCTCCTCCCCTCTCTTTCACTGGGGTGGTCAGCTGCAGAGGCCTTTTTAACTGTCACTCTGCTTTGTATCCTTTGCACACATTCTGTTGCCACTGCCTAGAATCTCCTCACTCCATGTTCCAAATTAACTCCAGTTCATTCTTTAGTGGTTAGGTTCAACACCAATTCCTTAGATTATTCTTTGACATTCCAGTCTAGGTTAAGTACCCTCATTGGAAAAAAAATCAATTAATTTTTCAATTCATTGTAATTAGTCTGTGCTATAATGGAAGCTGTTTGCAGACAGATATTTGCCTGATGGTTCACAGCTCTCTCCCCAATGCCATTCATAGTGCCTGTTTCAGAATATGTGTTTAATAAGCATTTGCTGAATACCTGGAACACTAAATAAATATGTACTTAATCATCTTTATGACTCACCTGAAAATCTGTGACTTTTGCTTGCAGTTTCTCTGGACTTCAAATACTGATTAAATGACTAAAATTTGAAGTTGAGAGATTATTCTATTTATTTATTTATTTATTTATTTATTTTTTGACAGGCAGAGTGGACAGTGAGAGAGAGAGACAGAGAGAAAGGTGTTCCTTTGCCGTTGGTTCGCCCTCCAATGGCCGCCGCGGCCGGCGCGCTGCGGCTAGCGCACCGCGCTGATCCGATGGCAGGAGCCAGGAGCCAGGTGCTTTTCCTGGTCTCCCATGGGGTGCAGGGCCCAAGCACCTGGGCCATCCTCCACTGCACTCCCTGGCCACAGCAGAGAGCTGGCCTGGAAGAGGGGCAACAGGGACAGAATCCGGCGTCCCAACCGGGACTAGAACCCGGTGTGCCGGCGCCGCTAGGAGGAGGATTAGCCTAGTGAGCCGCGGCGCCGGCCGAGAGATTATTCTAGAAGGAGAATCAGTGGAAAATCTGGTGAACTGTTATTTCTTGTTTTATATTTTCCATAATCAGAGAAATTACTTTTTAAAGAATTGAGATGAAATATGTATATATAAATTTACCATATTAACATTTTAATAAATTTTTATTTATTTGAAAGGTAGAGTAACACAGAGAGGGAGACAGACAGACACACACACACACAAACTCCATCTGAGTTTTCCATGTAAATACAGGGGCCCAAGCATTTGGACTGTCTTCTACCGCTTTCTCAGGTGCATTAGCAGGGAGCTAAACAGAAATGGAGCAGTTAGGTCTTGAACCAGCACTCATATGGGATACTAGTATAGGCAATGCTTAAACCTTCTGTTTTACAGTGCTGTGCCCCCACCAGTATTAACTGTTTTTAAGTGTACAGTTAAGTAAATTCACACTGTTGTGCAAACAAAACCACCATCCATTGTCAGAACATTTTCATTTTCCTGAACTGAAGTTCTGTGCCCATTAAACAATAGCTCCCCATTTCTGTCTCTTTTTCAGCCCCTGGAAACCACTGTTCTACTTTCGATATATATGATTTTGACTACTCTAAATGCTGTATATAATGTAATCATGCAGTGTTTTTCCTTTTTTGAATTGCACCATTTCACTTAGCACAGTGCCCTCCAGGTTCATCCATGTTGTAGCAGGTGTCAGCATTTCCTTCCTTTTCAAAGCTGAGTGATCTTCCATTGCATGTATGTAGCACATTTTATTCATCCATTTATCTTTTATGGACATTTGAGTTGTTTCTATTCCTTGGCTATTGTGAATAGGGCACATAAATATCTCTGAGACCATGCTTCCACTTCTTTTGAGAATTTCTTGTTCAAATGGTAAATCCATGTTTAAATCTTTAGGGGGCTGCCACAGTTTTTTGCTTAAACAATTTCTTTTTAAGATAAAAAAATACAACAACTTACATATGTTGGCTCCTTTCAAGTAGTCACCTTGCAAGGTTATTCAGCTATTTCAACAGTTGTGCTATTAAAACTAAAGCTATCAAAGCTTTCTTTTAGAAACAGTTTTTGAGTTTCTAATACTGGCATAAGAGAGCAGAGGCAGTATTTTTTTTTTTTTTTTTTTGACAGGCAGAGTTAGACAGTGAGAGAGGGAGACAGAGAGAAAGGTCTTCCTTCCATTGGTTCACCCCCGAAATGGCTGCTAGGGCCGGCGTGCTGCACCGATCCAAAGCCAGGAGCCAGGTGCCTCCTCCTGGTCTCCCATGCAGGTGCAGAGCCCAAGCACCTGGGCCATCCTCCACTGCCTTCCCCGGGCCACAGCAGAGACCTTGACTGGAAGAGGAGCAACAGGGACAGAACCGGCGCCCCAACCGGACTAGAACCTGGAGTGCCGGTGCTGCAGGCGGAGGATTAGCCTAGTGAACCACAGCGCCAGCCAGAGGCAGTGGTTTTTTTAAAAAAAGATTTATTTTATTTAAAAGACAGAGTGAGTGACAGAGGGGGGAAAGGGAGTGGGGGATAGAAAGCAAGAGAGCAAGCAAGTGAACTTCCATTTGCTAACTCACTTCCCTAATGGCCACAACAGCTGGGACTGGACCAGGCTAAAACCAGGAGGCTGGAACTCTATTCAGGTCTCCCACATGGGTGGCAAGGTCCCAGATATTTGGGCCATCTTCCACTGCCTTCCCAGGTTCATTAGCAAGGAGTTGGATCAGAAATAGAGCAACCAGTACTTGAACCAGTGCTCCGATATGAGATGGATACCAGTGTTGCAGGCTGCAGCTTATTCCACTGTGTCACAGAGCTAGTTCCAAGCTTTTTTATAGATTAAGAAATAATTTTTATTTATTTGCCTGAGAGGCAGAGAAACAGACAAAGAGAAATAGCAAGCTTCAGCAAGTGAATGAAAGAGAGACAGAAACAGAGACACAGAGCTCTCATCTGATGGCTCAGTCTTCTAATGCCCAGAACAGTGGGGACTAGAAACTCAATTCAGATCTCCCATGTGGATGCCAGGGACCCAAGCACTTGAACCAACACCTGCTACCTCCCAGAGTATTATTAACTGGAATTTTGAACCAAACCTGGACTCAAACCCAAATATTCTGGTATGTGAAGCTGATGTTCCAATCAGTGTTTTGTTTTTTGAAGCAATTTTGGAGAACAATCACAGTTTATGTTGCATAATGAGCATTCATATGAATGCTTTCCTTAAACATTGTCACAATTCTATGAAGTAGGCTGCCCCTCCCTTGTCTTCTCGTTGCTGGCCCCACTTCTCTCTCCATCTGTCCATATATAATGATGAGCTTATAAAATCTAAGCACCGACAGTTTGCTTCCATGCTTATGCAGCCTTCTGTGCTCTTCAACATGAAGATCAGACTCCTAATCTTAGTATATAAAATCTTTGTGTGTCTTACCACTAGCTTCCTACTTCAAATATCCCAAGTCTATTACTCCAAAGTATGTATTTGCTCTTCCTAGGAGGTCCTGTGCTTTGCAGATGCTCTTCCATCCATGTGGCTTTTCTGGTGTCTTCATAGTTTTTACTTCTCTGGAATGTTTTCCTTGGCCCAGTACCTCCGTCCCACAAACCAAATTAAACACACTTCTATTTACTTGAATTATAACACCTTCATTAATTTACTTTGAAATTGTCTGCTCTTCTATATCTCTTTCATGAAAAAAAATTTTTTTTTTTGGGACAGGCAGAGTGGACAGTGAGAGAGAGAGACAGAGAGAAAGGTCTTCCTTTGCCGTTGGTTCACCCTCCAATGGCCGCCGTGGCTGGCGCACCGCGCTGACCCGATGGCAGGAGCCAGGTGCTTCTCCTGGTCTCCCATGGGGTGCAGGGCACAAGTACTTGGGCCATCCTCCACTGCACTCCCTGGCCACAGCAGAGAGCTGGCCTGGAAGAGGGGCAACTGGAACAGAATCCGGCACCCTGACTGGGACTAGAACTCAGTGTGCGGGCGCCACAAGGCGGAGGATTAGCCTAGTGAGCCGCGGCGCCAGCCTCATGAATTTGAAATTGTAGATATAGGGACTTTTTTTATGGTTATGTGTAGGCTTGGATCAAAGTAATGACTTTTATACATTGGTCAGCTAAGCCTTTGTTTTCAATTGCAAAGTGGGGTATATTGATTCTGAACCACTCTCTGGAGACATTTGTCAATGTCTGGAGATATTTTTGATTGTCACAGCTGGAGAGATGGCTATGGCACCTAGTGTTAGAGGTAAGGGATGTTATTGAACCTCTTGTAGTGCACAGGACAGCTTCCAACAACAAGCTATCCAACCTATGATGCCAGTAGAGCCAAATTGAGAAACCCTGAGCTAAAGAAGAAAGTGACCATTATGTAATACTAATGGGCAAGGTCCATGAATGTCATGACCTCTGCTGCAGCAGGATGCCTTCTACCTATGTTTATTATATTTAAGTCAGCACAATGGATGCACATTGGGAATGATAACCTCCATGACCATTGGCAAGTTTTTGTTTGGAACATTTTTGGACTTATCTCAGTAAATTTTATCAAAAAAGCACTTAAATTAAATGTCATAATAAAATAGTGGAGGACTGAGATTCTAAACATCTTATACAATGAGAAGTTACTGTGCCCAAAATGTGAATATTATTTTTTATTCAACTGAGGAACACTGAATGTGGGCAGATATTTAGGACAGTGGTTCAGATACTGCCTGGGACACATTCATACCATCTCAGAATGCCTGGGATTGAGTCCAGGCTCTGCTTCTGATTCCAAATTCCTCTGCTATGTACCCAGAAAGCAGCAGTGGTGGCTCAAGTACTTGGTTCCCTCCCTACCCTTAGGAGACCTGGATTGTGGTCTGGCCTTCTGGCTTTTGCCTGGCCCAGCTCCAACTATTGTGAGCATTCAGAGAGTGAACTAGCAGATGGAAGATCTTTGTCTGTCTGTGTTTGTCTGTCTCTACCTCTAGTCTCTCTGACTTTGAAATAAATAATAAATATATAAAAAATTTAAAAACAAAAACACTGAAGGGAAGGAGCAGAAACCTACTGGACAGTCCTTGGCAGATGGGACACTTAAAAAGGCACTTGGTGGCAATGAACTCACTCAGATATTCCAGTAGTAAGTAAGTGGATTTACCAAATCTGGAAGTGAAAAATAAGTTAATGTTTTGATTTATATACTACATATATAATATATGCCTTATATTAGATGTAAAATATAGCCTTGCTCAGGTATAGCTTATATTTTGTTAACCTTCAAATTATTTTTTTTTAAGATTGACTTATTTATTTGAAAGTCAGAGAGAGAGGGAGAGACACAGAGAGATTCTTTCATCTGCTGGTTCACTCCCTAACTGGCTGAATGGCCAGGGCTGGGCCAGACCAAGAGTCAGGAGCTTTATCCAGGTCTCCCACGTGGGTGGCAGGGGCCAACACTTTGGCCACCTTCCACTGCTTTTCCAGGCCATTAACAGAGAGCTGGATCAGAAATGGAACATCCAGGACATGAACTGGTACCCAAATGGGATGCCAGTATCACAGGTGGTGACTTTACCCACTATGCCACAATATCAGCCCCAAACCTTAAAATTATTTAATTCTTATTTTTAATTATAAATGATGCATTTATTTCTATTAGGAAACACATGACATGGTTTTCCAATCTCAGCATCAGTACAGATTTATGGTTGAGTTTGTCTTTGCCTCAAGGTTGACATTACTTTGTCTTTAATAAGCTTATTGATTGATTTGTTCTGTTTATCTCAATATATATTAAAATGTAAACAAAATGTTAATTCTTACAATGACCATTTAAAATAAACATGAGTCTACTAAATCATGGAGGATTCCAAGATGGCAGAATAGGGAGGGAAATTACTGCTCTAGTCTAGATAGTTAAAATAGAAGTGGAGAGAGTACACACTCAGGGAAGAGTTAGGGAGAAAGCTGCAGAGGAAACTCCATGCAAATTAGAGGGATACCGTGGTTCTACATGGAGGGTGTGGATGTGTACAACTCAGGACCCCAGCAGCCAAAAGCCTCAGCACCAGGTTTGGAGAATGAGGAGAGTTCAGACTGCAGCAGCCCAAACCACTGGTGATAAAGCTACAGGAAGAGCCTGGTGTGAGTCTGACTTGGAGCCACAGTGTACCTGTCAAATAGAGGGGAAAAAGGGGGGGACACATTTTTTTCTCTTCCTGACCACCTGGCACCAGTGTCCTATAACTAGCCGAAGTGGGGTGGGTGTCATTTTGGACACACATAACTGTGCCAGCTTGTCTCTATGGGCCCAGAAACCAGCAGAGAAGAGACAGTCTGGCTGGGAGAATTGACAGGGAGCTGGGTGTCTGACTGTGGGAGCCTTGTATGCTGTGACTGTGAAAACACTGGCTGTGTGGGAGGGTGCAGGGTGTGGTTGGGTCTTTGGGCAGTTACTATGGGTGGCTCCATGTGCTCAGGGCTCCCTGTTTCCCTGATGACGGTCATTGCTGTGGATCTGTGCTCACATTGAGGACTGCACTGATACTTTGTGTGGTTCTTGTGGCAGTGTGGATAAATATTGTACCCACTGGGGCTAGCGCCTGGCATTGGTCTCCTTGGAGGAGATGAGGTGAATATGAGAGTACACCAACAGAGCTAATCAAACCTTACCTCTGATTAAAAAAAAAAGAGAGAGATTTTACACACCCAATGTGGGTGTCACCTTGGACACTCCCCTCAAACTGAAACACTGAACAGAGCTCCCTGACCACACCCAGCACACACCTCTGGGTATTCACTGAAAGAGCAGACACTTTACTAAGCTGCAGAGGCATAGTCCAAAGATAAAAACCATCATGGGGGAAAAAAAAAAAAAAAACTAGTATTTCCACAAATGTTTAAAAATAAGCACAGCAATTTCAGAAACAAGAATAAGGAAGACAACATGACGCCCCCAGGGGAACACAACACTTCAATACTAGAATGTGAAGATGAAGAGACTGAAGAAATGCCAGAAATGGAACTCAAAAAATTGATCATAGGATTACTTAAAAGTAATCAGAAGCAAATTCATGAACTAAAGAAATCCATACATAACATGAAGGAAAATTTCTCCCATGAAATTGAGATCCTAAAGAGAAATCAAAATGAAATATCAGAAATGATGAATTCAATAGATCAAATAAAAAATGTGGTGAAAAGCCTTAACAACAGACTGGTAAGGCAGAAAAAGAGAATATCCAAGTTAAAAGACAAACCTCTGGGAATTTTACAGTCAGATCAATAAAAGAAGATATTAGGAAGCTAAAAACAATGTTGGAGGTTTATGTTGGAGATTTAGAAATTAGGAAGCTAAAAATAATGTTGGATAATATCAAACAAACCAACATATGGGTTTTAGGAGTTCCAGAAGGCATGGAAAGAGAGAATGGATTAGAAGTGAAATAATTACAAAAAACTTCCCTAATTTGGAGAAAGAAAGGGATGTCCAAGTGCAAAAGGCATATAGAACTCCTGATAGACATGAACAGAAAAGATCTTCACCATGACACATTGTAGTCAAACTCGCCATAGTAAAACATAAAGAAAAAGATTCTAAAATGTGCACAAGAGAAATACCATATTACTTTCAAAGGATCTCCAATTAGACACACAACTGACTTCACATCAGAAACGTTATAGGTTTGGAGAGAATGGCGAGATATGTTCAAAAAGGAAACTGTCAACCCAGAATATTGTACCCTGCAAAGCTCTCCTTTATGAAGGAAGGTGAAATAAAGACCTTCCATAACAATAGAAATTTAAAGAATTTGTCATCACTAATCCAACCTTACAAAAGATGCTTAAGGATGTACCAAACACAGAAACATGATCACCACTATGAAAGAAGGTCAAGATGGAAAATCTCCCAAAAAGTAATCAATAGGAATATTTATGGAAAAATGGCAGGGTGAAGTCATTACTTATCAGTAGTCATCTTGAATTTAAATGGCCTCCACTCTCCAGTTAAAAGATACAGACTGGCAGAATGGATTAAAAAACAAGACCCATCTGTTTACTGCCTAGACGAAACACATCTCACCAACCAAGATTCACAGACTGAAGGTGAAACAATGGAAAAGATATTCGGTGCTAACAGAAACCAAAAAAGAGCTGGTGCATCCATCCTAATATCAGACAAAATAGACTTTAACACAAAAACTGTTAAAAGAGATAAGGAAGGGCACCATGTAATGATTAATGGATTAATACAACAGGAAGACATGACTCTAATAAATTTATATGCACCAATACAGGGCACCTGGTTATTTAAAAGAAATTTTAATGGATCTAAAGGTAGAGACAGACTTCAATACATTAGTAATGGGGGTCTTCAATACTCCATTTTCAGCAATGGACAGATCAACCAGACAGAAAATCAGCAAGGAAACAACAGAGTTAATCGACACTATAGACCAAATGGACCTGACAGATATCTATGGAACTTTTCTTCCTACAGTTGCAGAATGCACATTTTTCTCATCAGTGCATGGAACTTTCTGTAGTATTGACCATATGTTAGGCCATAAAGAAAACCTCAGCAAATTCAAAAAAATCAAAATCATAGCATGCATCTTCCTTGATCACAATGGAATGAATCTGGAAAGTAGCAACTCAGGAAACTAGAACATATACAAACACATGGAGACTGAACAGCTTGCTCCTGAATGTGAACAGTCAGTCATAGAAACAATCAAAAAGAGAAATCAGGAGATTTCTGGAAATGAATGAAGATGACAATACAACATATCAAAACTTATGGGATACAGCAAAAGCAGTGTTAAGAGGAAAGCTTATAGCAGTTGGTGCCTACATCCAGAGATTGGAAAGGCACCAAATAAATGAGCTATCAGTGCATCTCAGGGACCTAGAAAAACAGCAGCAAACCAAACCCATAAGTAGTAGGAGAAAAGAAATAATTAAAATTAGAGAAGAAATAAACAAAATTGAAATAAAAATAAAAGCTCATTGAAATGAAAAAATCAAAGCTTATTGGAAAAAATAAACAAAATTGAGACACCATTTGCCTAACTAATAAAAAAAAAAGAGACCCAAATCAATAATGTAGAGATGAAAAAGGAAATGTTAACAACAGACACCATAGAAATAAAAAGAATCATCAGAAATTACTACAAAGGGCTGTATGTCAACAAACAAGGAAACCTAGAAGACATTGTTAGATTCCTGGACACATACAGCCTACCTAGATTGAGCCAAGAAGATACAGAAAGCTTAAACAGACCAATAACAAGATGGAAATTGAATCAGTAATAAAGACTCTCTCAAGAAAGAAGAATCCAGGGCTGGATGGTTTCACTGCTGAATTCAACAGACATTTAATGAAGAACTAACTCTAATTCTTCTCAAGCTATTCGAATCAATTGAAAGAGAGGAATCCTCCCAAACTCTTTCTATGAAGACAGCATCACCCAAATTCCTAAACCTGAAAAAGACACAGCAGAGAAAGGGAACTGCAGACCAATTTCCCTGATGAACTTAGATGCAAAAATCCTTAACAAAATTCTGGCCAATCAAATCCAACAACACACAAAAAGGTCATTCACCTGGAGTAAGTGAAATTTATCCCTGGGATGCAGGATTTGTTCAACATTTACGAATCAATCAATGTGATATATCACATTGACAAATGAAGAAAAAAACCATATGGTTATTTCAATAGATGTAGAGAAAGAATTTGATAAAATACAATGCCCTTTTGTGATGAAAACTCTAAACAAATTGGGTACAGAAGGAACATTCCTAAACACAATCAAGTCAATTTATGACAAACCCGTGACCAGTGTCCTATTGAATGGGGAAAAGTTGGAAGCATTCCCGGAAACATCCAGAAACAGACAAGGATGCCCACTCTCACCATTGCTATTCAATATAGTCCTGGAAGTTTTAGCCAGAGCCATCATGCAAGAAAAAGAAACCAAAGGGATACAAATTGGGAAGGAAGATGTCAAACTATCTGTATTTGCAGATGACATGATTCTATATAAGGGGATCCAAAAGACTCTACTAAGGGACTATTGAAACTCATAAAAGAGTTTGGTAAAGTGGCAGGATATAAAATCAACACACACAAATCAGTAGCTTTTTATACACAGACAATGCCACAGCTGAGAAAGAACTTTTTAAACCATTCCCTTTCATAATAGCTACACAAATAAAAATACCTTGAAATAAATTTAACCAAGGATGTCGAAGATCTCTACAATGAGATTTACAAAACATTAAAGAAAGAAATAGGGGCTGGCACTGTTGCGTAGCAGGTACAGCTGCTGCCTGAAGTGCCAGTATTCCATATGGGCGCCAATTCAAGTCCCAGCTGCTTGGGAAAGCAGTGGAAGATGGCCCAAATCCTGGAGCCCCTGCACCCAAATGGGAGACCAAGAGAAAGCTCCTGGCTTAGGATTGGTGCAGTTCCGGCCATTGTGGCTGTCTGGGAGGGTGAACCAGTGGATTGAAGACCTCTCTCTCTCTCTCTCTCTCTCTCTCTCTCTGCCTCTGCTCTCTGTAATTCTGCCTTTCAAATAAATAAATAAATCTTTTTTTAAAAAAGGAAGAAATGGAAGAAGACACAAAAAATGTTAAAATCTTCCATATTCATGGATTGGAAGAATCAATATCATCAAAATGTCCTACGGAAAGCAATTTACAAATTCAATGTAATATCCTTCAAAATACTGAGAATATTTTTCTCAGATATAGAGAAAACAGTGCTGAAATTCATATGAAATCACAGGATACCCCAAATAGCTAAAGCAATCTCATACAACAAAAACAAAGCCAGAGGCATCACAATATCAGATTTCAAGACATATTACAGGGAAATTATAATCAAAATAGCCTGGTACTGGTACAAAAACAGATGGATAGACCAATGGAACAGAATAAAAACTCCAGAAAACCCATGCATCTACAACCAACTTATTTTTTGATGAGTGAGTTAAAATCAATCCCTGGATCAAGGAAAGTTTCTTTAACAAACGGTGCTGGGAAACTGATTTCCATGTGCAGAAATATGAAGCAAGACCCCTACCTTACACCTTACAAAAAAATCCACTCAAAATGAATTAAAGATCTGAATCTATGACACAACACCTTCAAATTGTTAGAGAATACTCGGGAAACACTGAAAGACTTTGGCATAGACAAAGAGTTGTTGGGAAAGACCCCAGAGACATAGGCAATGAAAGCCAAAATTAAGAAATGGGATATTATCAAATATAGAAGCTTCTGCACTGCAAAAGAAACCCTCAGCAAAGTGATGTGGCAACTGACAGAATAGAAAAATTATTTGCAAACTTTGCAAGTGATAGAGGATTAATAACCAGAACATATAAAGAGCCCAAGAAATTCAATAACAACAAAACAAACCAGTTAAGAAATAGGCAAAGGACTTAAACTGGCATTTTTCAAAAGAGGGAATCAAAATGGTAAGCAGACACATGAAAAAAGGCTCAGTATCACTAGCCGTCAGGGAAATGGGAATCAAAACCTCACCCCAGTTAGAATGGCTTTCATACAGAAATCAACAAATACCGAATGCTGGCGAGGATGTGGGGAAAAAGGTACCCTAATCTGTTGGTGGGAGTATAAACTGGTGCAGCCCTTATGGAAGACTGTATGGAGATACCTCAGAAATCTCTATATAGACCTACAATATGATCCAGCCATTTTACTCTGGGAATTTAAACCAAGGGAAATGAAGTCAGCTTATGAAAGAGTTATCTGTACCCCCATGTTTATTGCAGCTCAATGAACAATATTAAAGATATGGAATCAACCCAAATGTCTGTCAACTGAAAACTGGATAAAGAAATTATAAGATATGTACATCATGGAATACTACACAAATGTAAAAAAAATGAAATCCTGTCTTTTGCAACGAAATGGGTGAAACTGGAAAGCATTATACTTAGTGAAATAAGCCAGTCCCAAAAGGACAGATACCATGTGTTCTCCCTGATCCGTGATAACCAATAGAGCACCTAAAAAGTAAACTATAGAAGTGAAATTGACAGTTTGAAATGTGATGACTTTGAATAGCCCTTTTCTGGATGGTTGAAGGACAAGTGTTTTTTTTTTTTTTCATATTATTCATTGAACTCTATTTAGTATAGAGTTAATCTTATGTGTATAAAGTTAATTGAAAATAGATCTCAGTAAATAATAATAATGGGAATAGGAGAGGGAGGACGAAGAAGGGTGAGAGTGCAGGGAGGAAGGTGGGTCCAAGGGGAAGAATCACTATGCTACAAACATTGCATTTATGAAATGCATGAAGTTTCTATACCTTAAATAATGGGTTTCAGGGGGAAAAAAAGCATGAGTCCAAATTTCTTGGCTGTATTAAACATTCATTGACTAAATTATCCACTCAATACTGTTTATGAGAAGAGAAGAGACAGGATTGAATAATTGCATGTTCCTGTTTTTAAAATATTTTTTAAGCAGGTAGATCTACAAAGGTACTCATTTTAATGATGTTGCTGGTCAATGAATTCTAATGCTCCATCTTATCTTTCCCTGTAGCATGGTCTTGATAGTACAAGCATCCTCTTGCCACCTCGTTATCCAGCATTTCCATCATCAAAACTACTCACCAAAAAGAGGCCCAGGAGCACAAAGAAATTAGAGCAGATATAATAAGAAACAAAAGCTGCAGACCCAAGGAAAACCAAGTAGCAGGCCTAAGATGAAGTGATGTCTTGTACCTTTTTTATTCATCCATTTTTGCAAGATAGAAGTGCAAATGGGGCTGGATTTTGACTCAGATTTCTTGATTCTGTTCCTCTGATCCTTTTAAAATATGTATTTGCAAGACTGGCTTAATTCTAAGGGGTGTTTTTCTGAATCCTTCCTGTTTATAACCTTGGGGCAGGTTCATACACATTCTTTGCACATGTCTGCCACCAGAGATTTTTGGCATATATTCCTGAAATCCCAAATTCCGTTGGATTCTTTCCAGTTCTCAAAAGATAAGTTACAGATTTCTCAGGAAAATACTATATTTGTTTTTTATTTTTTCATAACATAAATTCATGAAATGTGTACTGAACTGTTATTTTGGATTTGAAAACTCATAAATTCCTCCACATACATAAATGCATACAAATGATAGCTTCTATCATGTGGTCTGATTTTGGGCATACATACCTATTCCCAACACTGCCTTCCCACCAAGACATTAAAATTTACTTCAAGAGGACCCAAAAGTCCTACTTGAATGACACAGACAAGACACTAAACAATTATCTGTTACAGGAATGAATGAGTAAATGGGGAGTAGATAACTAGACAGACAGATGTGATCTCTCTTAAGTTGACAAAATAGATCAGCAAAATAGAATCTCTCTGATCTGTGCAGCAGATGACACAATTCAAGTTGCTCATGCTGAATTCCTTCTTTTTAGATCAATCTGTGGTTTCCTAACATTGGTAAAACTCATCAGGCTTCCTGAAAAATGAAATAGTGGGTTCCAAAGCCCTTGTCAGCCCTGCGCGTCATGAATACCCAGACCAAGCAGAACAACCTCAGTGTGATCAGAGAGGTATATAAATGTCAACAATGAATATGAACGTCACACTCTTCAGATTAATGCTTTATTTATTAGGCTACATATTCTGAGTAAAAACATCTTCCAAATGACTCGAAATTTAGCCTTTAAGCAAGAAAACTCAATTTATTTTAACCACATTGAAGGGGTGGCTTTAAATTTCCCTGCTTTCTCTAACAGTATATTGAATGTCATGGAGCATTTTCTTTGTAATTCTAGACATCTTATTACTCTTTTGTGGTACTGTCTTCAGACATGGCTAAGGTATTTTTGTGTCTCAGAAAGTGATCATAGAAGTGCATTTGCTGTTTTATAGATGTGGTTTTCTTTTTTTTTTCTTCCTTTGTTTCTTTTTAATTTCCTTTTTTTTTTTTTTTTTTTTTTTTTTTTTTTACTTCTCTCGTGATTTAAGCCATCATTTATCATGTCTCGTTGCACTATTTTGTCTACTTCTAATTTTTGCTTTGGGCCGGGAAACAAAGTTTATGAGGTTGAACATGAGCCACCTCAATGAATTAAACCTAGACTAAGAGCACAAAGTGTCCAACAAAGCTTAGAGAGGCTCTCCTTCCAGTCAAGTTCATGAACTTTATGTGTAGATTTGATGACCCAGTAAATGGCATCCACCTTTTCTGAGCCACTTGAGGGAAGCAAGAGTCAAGCAGATGGAGTTCTGTATTACTTGTGGAGCTGGTTTTGGGATTGTAACTTATACTCACAGGCAAGTAGGTTTTCTGACTGTCACAAAGCTGTAAAAATCTTTGGCTCTCCCTGAGATGAAGCCTGACACGGGAAGCCTTGCAGCATGGGGGATCCATGCCTCTTCCTTACCCAGCCAGCTCCTGAGAGAACAAAAGAGGAGGTGGAAGGAAGACACACCCAGTTTCTGTTCTCTAAATTTATCAGTCAGAAGCTGCTAATGGCAGTGTGGGTCCGAGGCACAGAGAGAGGCCAGCCATGTTGAGGAGTAATGCCCTCTACAGGGGATTACAGGAGTAGAGAGGAATTCGTTTTCTTCTAACAGTGATGTGTTTTCTTCGGCCAAGAATACTATTTTGAAAAATTTTGCCTTGTGTTAATCAGAATATGCTAAAAGGAAACATTCATGGAAATAAGGAATTTAGAACAAGGAAACGTCTATTCAAAATGTGATAAACCTTATATGGAGGAAAATTCTGATATATGTTAAAAACAAATTCATAACTATTCATCCATTTCATGTTCTTCCCTAGAGCCTACTCTTGTCCTCTCATGCATACCTGTAGGGAGAGCAAATCCTAGAAGCTGGAGGTGTTTTGTTGACTGAGCATGATACCTGCAGGACAGTTGCCTTGAAAATGACTTTCAATGATGTCTGTGGGAATGTAGAATTGCAGGAGCCTGGGCTAAGCAGAACTGCATGTCATAAAAAGCAGTATCTGGGAAGATGGTAGATTATTTTTTATGGTCTGCTGAAGGGAAAGGTATTTGTTTATTTAATTTGTTTATTTATTAAGAAATTGTGAGATCAGAGAATTTGGGGAGGAATATGTGCATATGTAGCACACTGTTCATACCTGGGTTGCAACCAAACATTATTGCTTGTGTTAACCGCAAATCCTAACTGCTTGATGTCTCTTAACTTTAAAATTACAAGGCTTATGCTGTAGTCTGTATTTATGTGGATAAGAAAAAAGTACTATATTTCCTTATTGTGACAAGTCAATTGTTTCCCAAGTGAATTTTTCCAAGAGCCATATATAATCTTTTTGTCTCTCTCACTTTTTCCCTAGCATTCTCACCCTGCTTCCTTAACTATTCTTCTCAATGCCTTAGGATTTTTTCAGTTTATCTCAGATCTAATTTGAATGGAAGCTTTCATACAGAGATGGAATCACCTGTATTAATTATATTAACCAATGATAGTTTTCATAGTAGGCAAAATCCAAGATCTCTGAAGTTTCATAAATCAAAGATTTATTTTTAACTCCAGTTATGAGTCCATTTCGGGTCTGTGGTGTGTGTTCCATAGAGTCACTCAGGTACCCAGGCTGAAGGAAACGTTATGGTCTTAGAGTTGTATTTTCTGGGAAACTTGATCTTTGAGACCATTAAGTAAAATGGGGAAAAGGGGGATAGAGGAGGCATGTAGCTCATAATTGTACTTTTGCTCGCTCATAGTCTGTTGACTAAAAGTGGCCACACAGCCCTAAGCCTGACTGCAAGAGATACAGGGAACTGTAGTGGGGCAGAGGGAATACTTAGGAAACTCTATGTCTCTCTGCTACTCCTATTGGCCAGAATTCTATGAAACCCTAGTGATACTAAAATTCAAACAAATTCTGAATATCATTTGTAGGTAAAAATACTCTTATTTCATATTCTCATAGACATCTGAGAGGTTTTTTTCCTTCTAATATCAGTTTCTTCAAAGTAACTCTGGGTTTAGCCTATACTTTTTAAACTTGGAATAGTCAAGAAAATGTGTTGGGTTATTTGTTGTGTGTGTGTCTCTCTTTTTGCACTCCTCTCTCTCTCTCACTCAGCAAACAACTTATCTACATAATGCTTTAAATTCTTTACAGTTTCATATCAGCAGTTGCATATGTAAATTTGAAACTTACCCTCTGCTAGTAGGGGACCTAGCCTTATCTATTACCTAACTATCTATCTTATTTAATCATTCTTTCTTTCATTTATTCATTAATTTATATTATTGGTGGACTGTTTCCCCATGAAGTAAGAGCAAATGTGTGATTTTGGAAATTCTTCACTTTGCCTTTAACCTGTTGGGGGTATTTTACTCTTTCTTTTTTTTCTGGATGGTCTTTTTTTAAAAGATATATTTATTTATTAAATAGCATTAAATATTATTTATTTAATAAGTATTATTTATACATTAATTATTAATATTAATAAATATTAATAATAAGTATTTATTAAATAATAAATATTACTTAAATATTTATTAAATATATCTTTTTAAAAGAAGCAGAGAGAGAGCAAGGTCTTTCATCTGCTGGCTCACTCCCCAGATGGCTGCAATGGCTGGAGCTGCACTGATCCAAAGCCAGAAGCCAGGAGCTTCTTCTGGGTCTACCACATGGGCACAGGGGCCCAAGAACCTGGACCATCTTCCACTGCTTTCCCAGGCCACAGGAGAGAGCTAGGTCAAAAGTGGAGCAGCCAGGACTCAAACTGGTGCCCATATGGGATGCCAGCACCGCAGGTGGCGGCTTCACCCAGTTTACCACAGTGCCAGCCCTGTGGCTAGTGTTTTTTAGAGATGGTCTTATCTGCATGGTGGACCATCATCTGGGACCCTGGCAAGGCATGCAGGAGTTGCTTAGGGGCAGACGTGGGCTGTGCTGTGTTGTCTGCAGGCCTCCTTGTTCTCTAGGCTTCAGTCCAGGCTGGGCTGATGCTATATTCCCAAGATCCTTCAGGGAGATTTGGGGGTAAAAGTCTCACTGGCTATTGAAGCTGCCCTTGAGAGCACCTGAGGATATTCTTATCCCTATTTCTATCCCAAGGAATAATAATTTCATTTTGGAAGATCCAGAGTATCTGTGGTGGTCCTTGGTCATTGGAGAGAATTAGGAAGATATGTGAGGGATGCTGTAGAGTGGGACAATTACATGGATCTTAATGATTGTTTTTGTTTCTTGAAGGGACTGGACAGAATTGAGCTGAGCTTCACCATAATATCCATGTTGAGATCCTTTGTCATTGCTTGAAATGACGCACCTCCTTTAGGAAGAAGGACCCTTTCAGGGCTTCTTTTATGCATCACCACCCAGGGGAAGCCCAATGTCCACTGGTGTCAACCCAGCAGAGTGGGAAAGAAGAGGTTACTCCAACTTTTCTCCTTCCTTCTTCCCTCTATTCTTCATAAGGCATTTTGTATGTTATTGAAGGAAACAAAATCCTGAAAATTCTTTCCTTTGCCTTTAAGACTGGATAGGGAAATCAGATGAAGCTATGTAAAACAGCTAATAGAAAATTGAAAGTTTCCCTCTCACCTATCTTATTCTGTGGACTTTCTACCTGCAAATCAAATATTGGTCATCAGTGCAATTAGTACAGATGAGAAACAAAAACGATGTAAAAAACAAGAAAATAAAGACATCAGATCTTTCTCTTCAGGTATTTAAAAAAATTTTTTTTAAGTTAAGGGAAACAACTTTCATATATTTCATATATATTTCATATATACAGATTTAGCTACATAGGGATAATTTTCACCCTACCCTCTCTCCTGCCCACGCTCCTACCCTTCCTTGGGTGTTCTAATCAGGATAACTTACAAAACTAATAAAATTTGAAGTCTTGCATGGTTTATGCTCAAAAATGCTTCTAGATTTAAAATAAAACAAAACAAAAAATCCTATGAGCAAGTGAGTCTCTTTTTCTCTTCTCTAGGCTTTTCCTCCAAATGCCATCATTGTATTTTTTTACTGCATGTCAGTGACTCTGTTCTTCACAATAATCAAGCTGGTCAGTTATCGCCTACACCTCATGTTTGATAAAGGAGAAGTAATTCAGAAAAGACCCTCCAGAAAGAAAGAAAAGTCAAGTAAAGACAAAGATGCCAACAGTGAACACATGACTAACCACAAAATTCCAAGGTAACCTTTCCAATTAACGTGTTAGTTCATAATTTAAATGTTTTGATTTTGATTAAAATAGTCTTTCTCATTTATTACTTATGAAAATATACCAGTACAGAGGCACACATAGAGATATGTGTGCTCTCCTTATATTTAAGCATATGCTTAATAATAAAATTGATATTCATAATTCAGACAATTTAACCATCAACATGGTTTTAAACCATGATCTCAATTCATTTGCCTTAGACTTAACACTGCAAAAATTTTTACTTCAGTATTTGTATCCTGTTTTTTAAATGACTTAGAGCATACTAGATTATTTTAATGAATAGCATGTGTGTTTATTGATATACGTGCATAGAATTGAAATATTTAGAATAATTCTATAGTAAGCATGTCGCAATTCTTAAACTATTCCCTATAATCCTTTAAGAAAATATGTCCAATAATTTAAAAGTAATGTTTATTACCCTCTTTTATAAAGAAGAGATGTATATAAAGCATATGACAGAATAGACTTTAGGGGGAAGTAGTTTTTGGGCTATTACCTAAAGAATCACTTTTGTTTAACAATGTCACTGCTTTTGTGTTTACCCTGCTGGCTTAGCAATAACAGGCAAATTCACAATGATAGAAAGGAAGAGGCCACTCGAACCTTCCCTACGCCTCCCCTCCACTGCAGTTCCAGAGGGCAGAGCTTGAATTCTCATCACTCTTCTGGGCCTTTGGTTAGTGCTCTTGTTTCTGGTTTTACTCTCTTCCTGTTGCTGTAGTGTTGATCCCTTCTTAGAGAGGGATCAGACAGTAGCTGTGATTGTAGTTCATGTACTGTAAATATTGGTCCTTTACTTGTGGAAGATCAATCTCAGGATATGGAAATGGCCTGAGGAGTGCACTTGTGACCATAAGATAAACACCCAGTCATGTGTTCAGAGCATACCCATTGGCCTCCTCTGCTGCTGTCCTCCTATGGGGACAGCCACCTGGCCAGGGAACCAATATGCAGACCTTCACTTTCTTCTCCTGTCATTCACTTAATTTGTTATTATTTCTGATGCTTTCCACCTAGAATTAACTGCATCTGTTCACTGCTTTTCACACTAAATCATACTGGTTTCTTGGAAAGTCAATATATCACCTTTTTTCTAGATTTGCTGTATTGGGCTCTATTTATTATTGTGTAAGTCATGCCTTAATCCTTCTCCTTTTACTTTCTTAATTAGCAAACACCTTCTACCGCCTTGGCTGCAGTACAGTTTTCTTTCTTTGTTGTTTGTACATAAATCTTTTTTTTTTTTTAAGATTTATTTATTTATCTGAGAGGTAGAGTTACAGACAGAAAGAGGGAGAGACAGAGAAAGGTCTTCTGTCTGCTGGTTCACTCCCCAAGTGGCTGCAATTGCTGGAGCTGAGCCAATCCGAAGTCAGGAACCAGGAGCTAGGAGCTTCTTTTGGGTCTCCCATGCAGGTGCAGGGACCCAATCACTTGGGCCATCTTCCACTACTTTTCCCAGGCCATTAACAGAGTGCTGGATTGGAAGGAGCAGCCAGGACTAGAACAGGTCTCCATATGGGATGCCGGTGCTACAGGTGGAGGCTTAGTTCACTATGCCATGGTGCTGGCCCTAAAATCTTTTATTGTGCATATTTATGGGGTATTATGTGATGTCTCAGTACATATTTACATTATGCAATGTTCAATTCAGGATGAACATAATTATCTCCTCAAATATTTATCTTCTCTTTGGGTGAAAACATTCCAAATCTTTTCTTGTAGTTTTTAAAAAAAAATATATATATATATAAGCCGGCGCCGCGGCTCACTAGGCTAATCCTCCGCCTTGCGGCGCCGGCACACCGGGTTCTAGTCCCGGTCGGGGCGCCGGATTCTGTCCCGGTTGCCCCTCTTCCAGGCCAGCTCTCTGCTGTGGCCAGGGAGTGCAGTGGAGGATGGCCCAAGTGCTTGGGCCCTGCACCCCATGGGAGACCAGGAAAAGCACCTGGCTCCTGGCTCCTGCCATCGGATCAGCGCGGTGCACCGGCCGCAGCGCGCTGGCCGCGGCGGCCATTGGAGGGTGAACCAAGACGAAGGAAGACCTTTCTCTCTGTCTCTCTCTCACTGTTCACTCTGCCTGTCAAAAAAAAAAAAAAAAGAAAAAAAATATATAGTGCATTTTTTAAAATCTATAATCACCCTATTATGCAACAGAACACCAAAACTTTTTTTTTCTAATGACAACTGAGTCCCCACAAATCCAGCCTTTCCCTAACACTCCCTTGCTCTGACCCTTCCCCGCCTTCTGGTAACCACTAGTTTACTCTCAACCTCTAGGAGATCAATTTTTTGATTACTCAGATAAATGAGATCATATGGTACTTGTCTTTCTTTGCCTGGCTTATGTCACTTAATAAAATGATTTCTATATTTCATCCTTTTGTATTTATTTATTGGTATTTGTTTTTGCTCCCCATTTTATAGAAGTGTAAGGAGAGTGGATACTGTGTTTTTTTCACCATGTGCCATTTAGGAAAAAAGTGGCTGCTGGCTGCCTGGAAATGTGCAGTGAGCTGACTCATGTATTGATTTTCACTTTTTCCTTTGTTTAGGAGTTGCCGGCGCAGGAAACAGTTGAAGATCTCAAAGGTAGAATATTTAATATTTTATCACAGCATTATCCTCAGTGAAATAAAAAATACTTTGATGGAACTGAATGCCAGTAAGGACTACCATAAGACTATACAGTTATATTTTAACTTCATTTCTTTAACTTTGAATTGTTTTCCATCAGAATTTGTATATCAGGTCTACATTCAAATTGTGATATTTTATTGGTGATGTTTCACTGTCATTTTCTAAGTCTGTGTCTCATTTTCATAAAGCTCATAATAGTGGACATGTGATAAATTTATCATTGTGAACTAAAAATGTGTCTGTCAATGAGAAATTTAGTTAAGTATTTACATTAGAAAATGACAGGGAAGGGGCCAGCGCTGTGGTGCAGCAGGTTAATGCCCTGGCCTGAAGTGCCAGCATCCCATATGGGTGCCAGTTCTACTCATGGCTGCTCCTCTTCCAATCCAGCTCTCTGCTATGGCCTGGGATAGCAGTAGAAGATGGCCCAAGTCCTTGGGCCCCTGTACCCGTGTCGGAGACACAGAAGAAGCTCCTGGCTCCTGGCTCTGGATTGGTGCAGCTCCAGCCAATGTGGCCATCTGGGGAGTGAACCAGCGAATGGAAGACCTCTCTCTCTGTCTTTACCTCTCTCTCTGTAACTCTGTATTTCAAATAAATAAAATAAATCTTTACAAAAAAAAAAAAAAAAGAAAATGACAGAGAAAATTATAGAGCATTCTGCATATCTTCATTTCTTTTAAGTTAAGAATGTTGGGAAACTGTTTCCAAATTAAAGTCCTTTTTAAAGATTTATTTATTTATTTGAAAGGCAGGGCTACAGAAAGAGAGAGACAGACAGACAGACAGATCTCTCATGCATTGTTTCACTCTCCAAATGGCTGCAACAGCTGGAGCTGGTCTGATACGAAGCCAGAAGCCAGGAGCTAGGAGCTTCTCTGGGTCTCCCACATGGATGCAGGGATCCAAGCACAGGAGCCATCTTCAGCTGCTTTCTCAGGCACTTTAGCAGGGAGCTGTATCAGAAGTAGAGCAGCCAGGAAGCAAACCCATGCCCAGGTTTAACCTTCTACTCCACATCACCAGATCTTTTAAAGTTTTTTTTTAACAGACACATAAAAATTGTATATATTTATGAGGTACCATGTGATGTTTCAATACATGTATATACTGTGTAATGTTCAATCAGGGAAAATATATCTATCTCCTCAAACATTTAGCATTTCTGTATGGTGGGAACATTCAAAATCCTATTTGCCAGTTTTTCCCTAACTAAAGTAATATACAGTACATTATCTATAGTTACCCTTCTATGTAACATAACCCCAGAACTTCGTACTAACATATATAAGTACCTGCTAGTACCTGTTAATCAACTTTTTCCCATCTCTTCCTCCCAAAACATTTTTTTTAACCTAAAGGTTTAGTGAAGTTTTTTTTTTTTTTTTTTTTTTTTTTTAACTAAGCTTTTGTTTTATTGTTTATTGGTTGCCTTCGAAAGGCTTATAAAATACCTTTTGGAGGTCTGAATTAATTTCTTCCTTTTTCTAAATTTGTATTTTTTTTTCTACTTCACTATGAAGACAAATTTTCTGCATTTAAATTTTGAATAATATTAAATTTTATATTCTAGAAAACAACTGAAATTAGCACTATGGCCCTGAATCCTTAAAAGCAAGTTTTGTTTTTCATTGTTTGGTTACATTCTATTATAACAGTATATAATGGATTATCCAAATTATTTTGTCTGTATTATTATTTTTTAAAAGATTTACTTATTTATTTTAAAGGCAGAGTTACAAAGAGGCAGAGGCAGAGAGAGAGCGAGAGAGAGAAAGAGAGAGATCTTCCATCCACTGGCTCACTTTCCAAATGGCTGCAACTGCCGGAGCTGAGCAGATCCGAAGTCAGGAGCCAAGAGTTTCTTTCGGGTCTCCCACATGGTTGCAGGTGCCCAAGGGCGTGGGCCATCTTCTGCTGCTTTCCCAGGCACGTTAACAGGGAGCTGTATTGGAAGGAGAGCAGCCAGGACTTGAACTGGTGCCTTTATGGGATTCCAGCACTGGAGGCTGTTGCTTTACCCCCTATGCTCCAGTGCCAGCTCCTGTATTATTATTTTTTAAAGATTTATTTTGTTTATTTGAAAGGTAGAGCAGCAGAGAGACAGAAAGTGAGAGAGATCTTTCATCTTCTGGTTTACTCCCCAAATGGTGGCAAAGGATACAGCTGGCTGAACCTGAAGCTAGGAACTAGAAACTCTATCGGGTCTCCCATGTGGGTAGCAGGGGTGCAAGTACTTGGGCCATCTTCCATGTTTTTTCTAGGAACATTAGCAGGGAGCTGGATCTGAAGCAAGCAGCTGGGATACAAGCCAGTGCTCATATGGAATGCCAGCATTGCACTTAGTGGCTTAATCCACTACACCACAACACCTGCCTCTATTCTGTCTATGTTATTACTGCTGAGATGAAATGCATATTAGTTAGGTTTCTCATATTTTAGGTACTATACTCAGTTTCTTAACATTGTTACTATGTGTCTATTTTATACACAAATATAAACTTTTCCATCATATTCTACATAGTCTAACATCTATTACTTGATATCCTTTGATTGTCTGTTCATCATTCCTGTTGAAAGAACTATTTCCATTTTTATTAATTGTACTAGGAATTGTGGTAGAGATTTTGAGGCATCATTTTGTTCTGA
This sequence comes from Oryctolagus cuniculus, assembly GCF_051225735.1. Classification (NCBI taxonomy): domain Eukaryota; kingdom Metazoa; phylum Chordata; class Mammalia; order Lagomorpha; family Leporidae; genus Oryctolagus; species Oryctolagus cuniculus. The sequence continues at coordinate 52,786,003 of NC_142879.1, read as the reverse complement.
GTCATAGCAAGTAAAATACACAAATAGTATTTAAACCCATATATTTTTATTAATCCAGTAATTTTGCTAAAATTTTTAGCAAAACGTTGTACTAAAGCTTTTTGGTTTTTTTCCTAGTCCAATTTTATGAGATATACAATTCCTGCAGTTCTCTGGCCTCAGAATCAGCCCTTAAGGCATGCGGATCCGGCTGAAAAGCCCATGAGTATTTCAGGCATGGAAAGCCAAGACACTCTGGAAAAATTAAAAAAAAAAAAAAAAAAAAAAAAACCTAAATGAAAGATCTCCGTGAGTGAGATCCCAGTGGAAAGAACGGGTCATCAAAGAAGGAGGTACCTTTCTCTGAAGGGAGGAGAGAACTTCCACTTTGACCATGGCCTTGTCTAAATATGATCAGAGTCGGTGAACTCAGGGGGCTTCCATAGCCTTGGCAGCTCATGACAAGAGCCTCGGTTGATTACTGATGCCATAAACAAGAGTGTCAGTTTGTTAAGTCAACAACAGGAGTCACTGTGCACTTACTTCTCATGTAGGATCTTTGTTCTTAGTGTGCTGTACATTGTGATTTAATGCTATAACTAGTACTCAAACGGTATTTTTCACTTTATGTTTCTGTGCGGGAGCAAACTGTTGAAATCTTTACTTAATGTATGCTAAACTGATCTTCTGTATATAAAGAGAATCGAAAATGAATCTTGATGTGAATGGAAGGGGAGAGGGAGTGGGAAAGGGGAGGGTTGCGGGTGGGAGGGACGTTATGGGGGGGGGAAGCCATTGTAATCCATAAGCTGTACTTTGGAAATTCCTGCAATTGTTAAAACGCACACTGACTTTATTTTTAATAGCTTTATTGAGACATAATTCAGATACCATACAATTTTCTCATTTAAAGTGAACAATTGAAAGGTTTTTAAATATATTGATATGGAGCTGGCTCTGTGGCGCACTGGGTTAACTCCCTGACCTGAAGCACCAGCATCCCGTATGGGCGCCAGTTCTAGTCCCGGCTGCTCCTCTTCTGATCCAGCTCTCTGCTATGGCCTGCGATAGCAGTAGAAGATGGCCCAAGTCCTTGGGCCCCTGCACCTGTGTGGAAGACCCAGAAGAAGCTCCTGGCTCCTGGCTTCAGATTGGCGCAGCTTTGGCTGTTGCGGCCATCTGGGGAGTGAACCAGCGGATGGAGGACCTCTCTCTCTGTCTCTGCCTCTCTCTGTAACTTTGTCTTTCAAATAAATAAAATAAATCTTAAAAAAAAAAAAAAAATAGGCTGGCGCCGTGGCTAACTTGGCTAATCCTCTACCTGTGGCGTTGGCACCCCGGGGTTCTAGTCCCGCTTGGGGTTCTAGTCCCGGTTGCTCCTCTTCCACTCCAGCTCTCTGCTGTGGCCTGGGAGGGCAGTGGAGGATGGCCCATGTGCTTGGGTTCCTGCACCTACATGGGAGACTGGGAGGAAGTACCCGGCTCCTGGCTTCGGATCGGTGCAGCACCAGCCATGGCGGCCATTTGGGGAGTGAACCAATGGAAGGAACACCTTTCTCTCTGTCTCTCTCTCACTGTCTATAACTCTCTCTGCTTGTCTCTCTCACTGTTTAACTCTGCCTGGCAAAAAAATAAATAACTAATTAAAAATTAAAAAATATATTGATAAATTTGTGTATCCACCATCACAGTAATTTTAGTGCATTTTCCTTCCCTTACAAAGAAGCCCCCGCCCACACACATGCATACACCCACACACACATAGTTAACGATCACCTTGATTCTCTGCAACCCCCCAGGCAGCTACTATACTGCTTTCTGCATCTATAGATTGCAGTATTCTAGACATTTCATGTAAGTGTAATCATATAAGTGTGTGGTGTTTTGCGAATGATTTCTTTCAATTAGCCCAATATTTTCAAGATTCATCTGTGTTGTATATCTTACAAACTAGCTGAACTTCATCATTACTTCTAGTAATTTTTAAATGAATTTCTTACAATTTTCTGTACATACAATGATGTTATTTATAAATAAAGATACTTTCCCTTTTTCTTTCTAATCTGGTTGTCTTCATTCTTCTTTCCTTCCCTTCTCCTTCTTCCTTCTTTCCCTGCCCCCCTCCCCCTTTTCCTGAAAATTACTCTGCCTGGAATTTCTAGTATAATGTTGACTTGAGATAGTGTGAGAGTGGGCAGCATTGGCTTGTTTCTGTTCTTACAGGAAAATAATTGAATCTGTTATTTTTATGTATGTTGTTAGCTTTGAATGTTTCATAGATTCCTTTATTAGGTTTTGAAAATTTTCCTGTAATCTCAATTGTTTAATATATCTATCATAAAAGGATGTTGAATTTTGTCAAATGCTTCTTCTGCTTCTATTAACATGAACATGCAGTTTTTGATAATGTCATATTATTCCTAGTAATAGAGTATGCAAGGTTTACAGATGAGAATGTTGAGTGTTAGAGTAATAGCGCCCAGCTGAGAGGTTTTGCTCCCTGGTAGACATTTGACAATATCTGGAGGCATTTTTGATGTTCATGACTGGGGCGAAGCTTCTACTGGCATTGAGTTGGTAGAGGCCAGGGATGCTGCTAAGCACTCTGCAGTGCCCAGGATGGTTCCCCATGGCAAAGAATGATCTGGTACAAAATGTCACTAGTACCACAGTGGAAAAATCTTGGTTTAGAGCGATTAAGCTATATACCCAAGGTAATGTATCTGTAAGATAGCAGCAGAGCTAAGGTCTTTCTGGCCATGGGACCTAAATACATTCTTTTTTTTTTTTTTTTTTTTAATCTTTTATTTAATGAATATAAATTTCCAAAGTACGACTCATGTGTTACAATGGCTTCCCCCCCATACCGTCCCTCCCACCCACAACCCTCCCCTTTCCCACTCCCTCTCCCCTTCCATTCACATCAAGATTCATTTTCGATTATCTTAATATACAGAAGATCAGCTTAGTATACCTTAAGTAAGTATTTCAACAGTTTGCTCCCACACAGAAACATAAAGTGAAAAATAATAGATGATTTTTTTTAAATGATGATGAAATCAGATCAGACCTATTGTCATGTTTAATCCCAGTGAGAGTCAAGTTGGGAATTGATAATTTCTTTCTTTCTTTTTTTTTTTTTTTTACAGAAGATCAGTTTAGTGTACATTAAGTAAAGATTTCAGTCGTTTGCACCCCCATAGAAACACAAAGTGAAATATACTGTTTGAGTACTCGTTATAGCATTAAGCCTCAGTGTACAGCACGTTAAGGACAGAGATCCTACATGAGGAGTAAGTGCACAGTGACTCCTGTTGTTGACTTTACCAATTGACACTCCTGTTTATGGCATCAGTAATCTCCCTATGCACCAGTTATGAGTTTCCAAGGCTATGGAAGCCCCTTGAGTTCTCCGACTCTTATCTTGTTTAGACACGGTCATAGTCAAAGTGGAGGTTCTCTCCTCCCTTCAGAGAAAGGCACCTCCCTCTTTGAAGACCTGTTCTTTCCACTGGGATCTCACTCACAGAGATCTTTTTGCCAGAGTGTCTTGGCTTTCCATGCCTGGAATACTCTCATGGGCTTTTCAGCCAGATCCGAGTGCCTTTAGGGCTGATTCTGAGGCCAGAGTGCTATTTAGGACATCCGCCATTCTATGAGTCTGCTGAGTATCTCACTTCCCATGTTGGATCACTCTCCCCTTTATTTATTCTATTGGTTGGTGTTAGCAGATACTAGACTTGTTTATGTGCTCCCTTTGACTCTTAGTCCTTTCATTATGATCAATTGTGAACTGAAATTGATCACTTGCAGTAGTGAGATGGCATTGGCACATGCCACCTTGATGGGATTGAATTGGAATCCCCTGGTATGTTTCCAACTCTACCAATTGGGGCAAGTCAGCCCGAGCATGCCCCAAATTATACATCTCTTCCCTCTCTTATTCCCACTCTTATGTTTAACAGGGATCACATTTCAGTTAATTTTCAGGCAGAGTGGACAGTGAGAGAGAGAGACAGAGAGAAAGGTCTTCCTTTGCCATTGGTTCACCCTCCAATGGCCACCGCGGCCGGCGCGCTGCGGCCGGCGCACCGCGCTGATCCGATGGCAGGAGCCAGGAGCCAGGTGCTTTTCCTGGTCTCCCATGGGGTGCAGGGCCCAAGCACCTGGGCCATCCTCCACTGCACTCCCTGGCCACAGCAGAGGGCTGGCCTGGAAGAGGGGCAACCGGGACAGAATCCGGCGCCCCAACCGGGACTAGAACCCGGTGTGCCGGTGCCGCTAGGCGGAGGATTAGCCTAGTGAGCCGCGGCGCCGGCCCCCTAAATACATTCTTTAAATCATATCACTCTGTGTTCTGAGACCATGGCACAAAAAAAAGCTAAATGCCTGAGTCGTTATTTCAAATACAGACATCTGAAGAACAATTTCAGAGTGAAAGTGATATTTTTGAAATTAAGCATCCCAGTGACATTTATTGCTGATATTTCACATTTTGTAATTATGTGGTCTTGCTCTGGGATATTATTCATCCAATTCAGGTGCTAATAAAGTTGCCATTTTTTACTTATTACAGGTGTCATTCTGTCAGAAGACCAACCTATAGTGCCAGTGTCATCTACCTCACCAGGTATCAAAACACAAAGCTTACCTGCTTCTCAAGTACACATGCAAGAAACCACACCCAGGTCAGCAAAATTGGTGAAACCCGTTGCCACTGGAACTCTCATCAATGGGAAGGGAAAGGAAAGAGGGATCAAGGGGCAGCCCCCTTTCCGCCACAGATCTGAGGGCGGCCTAGTGGACAAAGGAGCCCTGAAGAAGTTGCCACACCTGTCTTTGTCTCAGTATGACTTACTAGAAACAGATGTTTCTTTCCAGCCATGGGGAAGTGAAAATTCAGTCTTGATTCCAGAACCTATAGATTGTCCTCAGGGCTCCATAAGGGAACAGTTTCCAAAAAAGTCACCTCAGGACAGCATGAGCAGCAGTTGCCCTCAGTGTGATACCATCATGGCCAAACCTGAGGAAGAGCTGCTAGAAACTTCCTGTCAGGTAGACCTGCCCTTGAACCATGAAGCAGACTACTCAGACAGTGAGGTTGCTGTTACTCTTATTGATAATTCTCAACCTGGGGACCCACTGAGTCTGCACGAACCCATTAAAATTGTCATTACAATGAGCAGTACCCCAAACTCCATGACAGACTTGGAAAGCTCCCTCCACCTGAAACTGATTGGCACAGAAAGGACCAGTGGAAAGTCTGACACTGAGCCAGCTATCCCAAGAGTGGCCAGCCCAACAAACACAGAGCAGATCAGAATTCCTGTGATCACGCTGGAACTGTCTGAAGATGGAGAAGAAGGTGTTACTTGTTCTGAAGGCAATAGAACTGAAAAGACTCCAGAAAGACTCCAGGTAGAAGCATCGTCCAATCAGTGTTCTGGCTATGGATCTGGGGAAGGAGGAAGTCCTTCCCCAAGGCATCATTGGGAAACAGTGCCCCCAGTCACATCTGATGTGACCCCCAAGTCTGAGGGAGGAAAGGAAGGCCAGGATAACCTTGACCCATTGTCTTGTAAGGCCAGCCATGAAAAGAGACATGCCCGGGTGCTCAGCGTGGATAGTGGGACAGATGTCTTCTTGAGTAAAAGATGTGCAGAAGTTATTAATGATAAAGAGAAAACAATACCAACATCCAAGTCTGACTTAGAGGCTAAGGAAGGACAAATACCAAATGAGTCCAACTTCCTGGAATTTGTTTCCCTGTTAGAATCAATTAACACTTCCAAGGTGGTGGCATGCAATCAAATGAATGTCTCAGCACAGCAGAGCAAAGAAAGTGGGCCTCAGGAAGGTATGGTTCCTATCTTTCATTTCTGATGATGACACAGAAGGCAATACATCTCTTTGTCATTTGCCCTCTGGGATTAGATTTTGCAAATAATTGGACACCTATTGGGCCATGATTTGTTGCTTAGCTTTGCCACTGATATTTGCTGAATGTGCCAATAGTAAGCTTTGTGTTGAGCATATATATGTATGTGGCTACTCTACTAGAAGATTTAAGGCATAGTGAATTTTTGGATTTTATAGAAGGCAATACTATTTATTCTTAGGGAAATAAGCAATTCTATTTTGCTATAGTGACAATAATTTATGTTTCTTTCTTTATAGAATAGACACATTCTGGGAAAGTTGATCATAAAGCAAATTTTTATTAAGTGAATTTCCTTTTCTTGCTGAATTTTATTACACAGAACAGAATTTCCTAATGATGTCAAGTTGTAAACATAGTAACAAGAAACACTTCTACAGCTCTTGACTTATGCCAAGCATTGTTATAAGTACTTTACATATATTAACTAGAGTGGTTGTATAGCAAGTACCCCAATCTTCTTGGTGAATTGGAAAGCTCCCTCCACCTGAAAGTGGTTGACATGAAGAGGATTAAAGTCTGACACTGAGCCAGCTACTCCAGGAGTGGACAGCCCACTAAAGTGCCTGGGATGGTCCTCATTGAACTTCTTTTTACCAACATAATTATGAATAGCACTGACTTTCCCTCTCAGAAGTGTCCCCAGCTTAATAAATCAGTTATTCTCATATCAACTCCCTCCTGAAATAACATTATGCTAATCAACTCCCACCTCAAATAACCTTATGTTATGATTGCAATTATCATTCGTTTCTATCAATGCAGTTCAGAGATTTTCACAAGTGAGTTTAATAAGTTCAAGAAATACCAGAACTGAGATTTGATTCAGGCAGCCTCATTTCAGTGTCCCTCCTCAGAAAAATATAATGACATGTCCTGTATGATGATAAGACACATTTATTTTCAGGTCACTTAATATCTTTGGACCTCAGTTTCCTTGTTAATAAGATAGTGTTACTGAATTGGAGTTTTTATAAAGTCTTTTAGCTTTAAGCTTCTGTGATTTGTGACTTTTGGGTATATTGTGTCCGAGTATTTCTCTGTTAAGATAATAGTGTCTGTACTGTAATGTTGCTTGCTGGCTGTAGTGGTTGTGTCCAATGGCTCATTTTCTTTGCTGTAGATTGTAACATTTCCCCATACTAGGACAGTTTCTTTGCTGCTAGCCATTCTCTGCCCTCTGGGATAATCAAGGGCTCCTTTGGCTCCATACTGGAGTCTCTGAGCTATTTGATCTGATTCAATTACACTTTTTAACAAACATAGGCAGTACATCTCAGCAGGGGTAGCTCTGAGATATAAAATTTAAGAGTTCCCCTAATAAGTATGAAGGATCCTATGTCTAGACCAACACTGTCCAACAGAACTTTCTACGAGAAACTGAGCTTTTAATTTTGTTAAATTTTAATTCATGTAAGTGTCAACATGTATCTTTGGCTACTGTATTTGACAGCCATGATCCAGAGGATCAGAGGATGTGTTTTTCTGGGAAGAAATGTGCTTGGTGGATAGAACACTGACTTTGGGACCAGATAGTCCAGAGCTACATTTTGGTTCTGCAATTCCTTGGGGAGGTGGGAGTAGTGGTGTCATCTTACCAAATCCACTGGTTCACAATTTCTTCCATAAAGCAGGAATAATGATATGCTACAGACTTACTGTGAGAATTCAGTTTCCTAAAGTCCTGGTACTTGATTAACTTATTCTTATTTTCCCATCTGGCCATATATAGGATTTATATGGTTTGTTCTCTTGAGTTTCACCCTGTGATCTTTCCAAGCAGTGTTAGACTCCAAGTGGAAGTGGTGTGCAAGGAGAGAAGGTTCTGTGAGGTTTCCCAGGGAGAAGAATAGACAGGCTGGTTTGTGTGGAACTCGGAGGTACAGTAGGGAGGGAGGAGTTGGAGTGGATAACCTATAATAGGTCTTTTTCAGGAAAAGACAGAGGTATCTAACTGATGGAAGGAAGAAATACTGTAGTAAGTCCTTTAGTTCTTGAAAGGCTGTCAATGCTAAAGGCAGAAAATTAGTTTCCAGTGATACCTGATGTCTTTTTAATATTGGTGCTATCTTCTGTTCTTCTATCACTAAAGAATAATTTATTGTAATCCGAAAGTCCAATTTTGGAACTTATTTATATTTATGTAAATGTAAATATAATATATAAATTATAAAACATGACAATGTTTAATGATACTGGCAGCCTAAGGAATGTTCCCCATCTTTTTCCTGACTAATAGTAGGATGATGCTTGGACCTGATCCCAATTGCAAAAAGATGTGTGGTTTCTCAATTTTCTCTTAAATATTTATTTATTTTTACTTTATTTGAAAAGAGATAACATACACACACACACACACACTCAGATCTTCTGTTGACTCATTCCCCAAATTCCCAAAATTAGGGCTGGGTCAGGCTGAAGCCAGCAGCTTGGAACTCAGTCTGGGCCTTCCATGTGTTTGGCAGGAACTCAACTACTTGAGTCATCACCTGCTGTTTCTCTGGGTGTCCATTTGCAAGAAACTGGATAGGAAGTGGAGTAGCCAGGATTCAAATTGGGAACTCCAACATGGAATGCATGTCCACTCTGCCACATGTCTGTCACCTGATTTCTCAATTCTCTCTAAGATACTTGTGGAAGAGAAAGAACTTTGTACTCCTTGGCAGTTCGATAATTGAGTCTGCTAAAATAAATCAATAATAGATTAGCAGGGGAAGAGGTATACAAATTTATTAAACTGTATGTGTGCATAGGAGACACACAAAATAGGCAACTCAAAGAAGTGCCGGACAGTTGAGTCTTAAATACTCTTCACAGAGAAGAGGGAAGTGGAGGGTGTGGGCAGTGCTAGAGGCAGAGTAAATGATTTTTAGAGAAAAAGAGTGGACATAATGAACACATAATAGTTTAGGAGCAAGTTCCTCTAGGCTCTGTGGAAGCTGGGGACAAGGCAAGGTAAATAAATGCAGAGCTGACTTTGCAAACAAAGCCTCTCAGATGACAGCCTGCAGAGAAGAGATAAAAGTCTGTCTGGGCTGGCATGAGGAGAACTTTGAGCAGGTACCTCCTAGGTTAGTGAGGTTTTGGGGAGGGAGTCCAAGACAGTTGTTTTCCTCCTGGAAGAAGCTCTTTTTCAGCCAGGTAAGAGATGTTCAGAAAGAGCCCCTCCCTGTACTTGGGGCAGGAAATGAGGGACGAACAGAGAGGCCTAGACCCTCAGTTTTTCCTTGAACCCACGTGCTTAGCAGGCCACAATGCCATGCTTTGCAGCATTGATTTCTGAGTGCCACATACTCTTAACATCCAGTCCAGGTCATTGCCACAGAAGGTTCTAGGGTTATCCTCAGACCTCGAGAATGTCCTAAAATTTAAGTCTGTGGCAACCACACACTTCCCAAAAAGCCTTCAAAACCCTGTTTGTTTAATATAGCTTTATTTTTCTTTGAGGAAATAAATGAAGATGACCCATAAAGGACAAGCAAAGGCTATTAGACCTTATTAAATCAAGGGTGGCCAACATCATCACTTGGTCTTGGCAGAAACTTAAAGACAGGGGTGAGCCACAGCTTGATAGTAGAAAGAAGGGAAGGCTCAACACGTGTATTGTCGTTCCACTGGGGACGTATATTTGGCTTTCCTCCGGTTAATCTGAAGGTGGAAGCAGGAACAAAGCTCAGGGAAACCACTAGTTTTTTTCCCCCAAGAAATGTTGTTTTGTGTGTGTGTGTGTGTGTGTGTTATGTTTTTTAAGGAATACAAACATCCTTTTCATAACTACAACTTTAGGAACATAGTGATTCTTCCCACCATACCCACACTTCTACCCACACTCCCACCCTTTCCTTTCCTCCCTATCCACTTCCCAGTTCCACTCTCTATTAAGATTCATCTTCAATTAACTTTATACACAGAAGACCAACTCTATACTAAGTAAAGATATCAACAATTTGCACACACACACACACACATAAACTCTTTGAGAACAAGTTTTACAGTTGACTTTCATAATACAACTCATTTAGGACAGAGGTCTTGCATGGGAAGTTAGTGCACAGTGACTCCTGTTGTTAATTTAACATTTAACATTCTTATGTATGATGTCAGTGACCACCCAAGGCTCTTGACATGAGCTGCCAAGGCTATGGAAGCCTTTTGAATCAACAAACTCTGTCAGTGTTTAGACAAGGCCATAAGCAAACTGAAAGTTCTCTCCTCCCTTCAGAGAAAAATACATCCTTCTTTGATGGCCACTTCTTTCCACTTGGGTCTCATTCAGAGATCCTTCATGCAGAAATACATTTTTGCCACAATGTATTGGCTTTCCATGTCTGAAATGCTCTCATAGGCTTTTCAGCCAAACCAGGATGCCTTAAGGGCGGATTCTGAGGTCTGAGTGCTACTTAAAGTGATTGTCATTCTATGAGTCTGCTGTGTGGTCTGCTTCCCATGTTGGAACATTCTCTCCTTTTTATTCCTTTATTATTAATAGACACTTGATCCTATTTATATGATCACTTTAATACTTAATCCTAGCTATATGTCCACTTTAACACTTAATATGGTCACTTCGGCACTTAACATGGCATTTTTACTGCCCAGCTTAATGGATTTGGGTCCCATGGCAAGTTTTTAAACTGTACACTTAGAAGTAATGTATGCAGAACTATACAGCTTTATAGTTACAAACTTCATTCTCCCTCTCTTGTTCCCACTCTTATTTTTTACCAAGATCTATTTTCAATTATCTTTGTACACATATAATTAACTCTATGTTAAGGAAAGAGTTCAACAAATAGTATGAAAAGAAAAAAAAAACCTGTTCCTTGACAGTGACAATGGCTGCTCAAATCTGTTAAACTGTCTGTCACATCTTTTTCAGGTTTGGAATTAAGGTGGTGCTGGCTTCATAGAAAGAATTTGGGAGGATTCACTCCCTTTCAATTGTTTTGAATAGCTTGAGAAGAATTGGAGTTAGTTCTTATTTAAATGTGTGGTAGAATTCAGCAATGAAGCCATCCTGTCCTGGGCTTTTCTTTGTCTGGAGGGCCTTTATTACTGATTCAATTTCTGTCTTGATTATGGGTCTGTTTAGGTTTTCTGTGTCTTCATGGCTCAACTTAGGTAGATTGTATGTGTCCAGGAATCTATCCATTTCTTTTAGGTTTCCTAGTTTGTTGGCATACAGCTCTTTGTAGTACTTTCTGATGATTCTTTTTATTTCTGTGGTGTCTGTTGTTGCATTTCTTTTTTCATCTCTAGTTCTGTTGATTTGGATCTTGCCTCTCCATTTTTTGATTAGTTGGGCCAATGATGTGTCAATTTTGTTTATGTTTTCAAAAAACCAGCTCTTTGTTTTGCTGATATTTTGTATTTTTTTATTCAATTTTTTTGATTTCTCCTCTAATTTTAATTATTTATTTTCTCCTACTAATTTTGGGTTTGGTTTGCTGTTGTTTTTCTAGATCCTTGAGATGCATTGATAGCTCATTTACTTGGTGCCTTTCCAATTTCTTGATGTAGGCACCAATTGCTATAAACTTTCCTCTTAACACTGCTTTGGCTATATCTCATAAGTTTTAATATGTTGTATTATCATCTTCATTTGTTTACAGAAATTTTTTGGTTTCTCTTTTGATTTATTCTATAACCCACTGTTTATTCAGGAGCATGTTGTTTCAGTCTCCATTGTGTTTGAATATGCTCTAGAGATTCCTGAGTTGCTACTTTCCAGATTCATTCCATTGTGGGCTGGGAAGATACATGCTATGATTTTGATTTTTTTGAATTTGCTGAAATTTGCTTCATGGCCCAGCATGTGGTCTATCCTAGAAAAATTCCATGCACTGGTAAGAAACACGTGTACTCTGCATCTGTAGGATGAAAAGTTCCATAGATATCTGTCATATAGACCATTTGGTCTATAGTGTCAATTAAATCTGTTATTTCCTTGCTGATTTTCTGTCTGGTTGACCTGTCCATTGCTAAAAGTGGAGTATTGAAGTTTCCCATTATTATTGCATTGGAATCTATATCTCCCTTTACATCCATTAATATTTCTTTTTTTAAAACATTTATTTATTTATTTGAAAGTCAGGGTTACACAGAGAGAGAGAGAAAAAAAGAGAGAGAGAGGTCTTCCATCTGCTGGTTCACTCCCCAGATGGCTGCAACAGCTTGAGCTGCACTGATCTGAAGCCAGGAGCCGGGAGCTTCCTCCGGGTCTCCCATGTGGGTGCAGGGCCCAAGGACTTGGGCCATCCTCTACTGCCCTCCTAGGCCATAGCAGAGAGGTAGATGAGAAGTGGAGCAGCTGGGACTCGAACCAGCGCCCATATGGGATGCTAGCACTGCAGGCGATGGCTTTACCTGCTACACCACAGCACTGGCCCACATTCATTAATATTTCTTTTAAATAACTAGGTCCCCTGTAATTGGGTACATATAAATTTATTATAGTCACATCTTCCTGTTGAATTGATCCCTAATCACCACATAGTGCACTTCCTTGTCTCTTTTAAGAGTGTGTGTTAGGCTGGTGCCGCGGCTCAATAGGCTAATCCTCCACCTGTGGCACCAGCACCCTGGGTTCTAGTCCCAGTCGGGGCGCTGGATTCTGTCCCAGTTGCCCCTCTTCCAGGCCAGCTCTCTGCTGTGGCCTGGGAGTGCAGTGGAGGATGGCCCAAGTCCTTGGGCCCTGCACCCGCATGGGAGACCAGGAGAAGCACCTGGCTCCTGGCTGTGGATTAGCGCAGTGCGCCGGCCACAGCGCGCTGACTGAGGCGGCCATTGGAGGGTGAACCAGTGGCCAAAGAAGACCTTTCTCTCTGTCTCTCTCTCTCACTGTCCACTCTGCCTGTCAAAAAGAAAAAAAAAAGAGTGTGTGTTAAAGTCTATTTTGTCTGATATTAGTATGGCTATGCCAGCTCTTTTTTGGTTTCTGTTAGCATGGAATAACTTTTTCCATCCTTTACTCTCAGTGTGTGTTTATTTTTTTGGTGAGATGTGTTTCTTCTAGGCGGCAACCAGATGGGTCTAGTTTTTTATCAGTTCCGCCCGGCTGCATTTTTAATGGAAGAGTTGAGGTCATTTACATTCAAAGTGACTATTGAGAAGTAATGACTTGGCTCTGATTTTTCCATAAACATTCCTATTCTTTACTCTGGATTTCCTTTTTACCTTTACTGGGAGACTTTCTGCCTTCACCTTCTTTCATAGTGATGACCATGTTTCTGTGTTTCTGTGTGTAGCACATCCTTAAGCACTTTTGTAAGGTTGGATGAGTGGTGACAAATTCTTAAAATTTCTTTTGTTATAGAAGGTGTTCATTTCACCTTCCTTCATAAAGGAGAGCTTTGCAGGGTACAATATTATGGGTTGACAGTTTTATTTTTTCTCTTAAGACTTGGACTATATCTCACCATTTTCTCCTAGCATGTGGGGTTTCTGATAAGAAGTCAGCTGTGAGTCTAATTGGAGATCCTCTAAAAGTAATATGGCGTTTCTCTCATATACATTTTAGGATCTTTTCTTTATGTTTTACTGTAGAAAGTTTGACTACAATGTGTCATGGTGAAGATCTTTTCTGGTCATTTCTACCTGGAGTTCTATGTGCTTCTTGTTCTTGGACGTCTCTTTCTTTCTCCAAATTGAGAATGTTTTCTGCAATTATTTCACTAAAAAGGCCTTTTAATCCATTTTCTCTTTACACACCTCCAGGAACTCCCAAGACCCATATGTTGGGTTTGTTTGTAAGCATCCCACAAATCTCTGACACTGTTTTTTAGTTTTCTTCTATTTTTTTTTTTTTATCTGACTGTAACATTTCTAGAGATTTGTCTTCTAACTCGCTTATTCTCTCCTCTGCCTCACTTAGTCTGTTCTTAAGGCTTTCCACCATATTTTTATTTGTTGCATTCTGGTCTCACCTCACTCCAGAACTGGTGCTAAGGCTCTTGGCTCTTGGCTGCTGGGGTCTCCATGTAGAACCACAGTGTCCCTCTAATTTGTGTGCAGTTTCCTCTGCCATTCTCTCCCTAACTCTTCCCTGAGACTGTGCTCTATCCATGTGTTTTTTTTTAAACTATCTTCACCTAGACTAGAACAGTAAGTTCCCTCCCTATTCTACCATCTAGTTTTTTAATTTTTAAATTTGGATTTATTTTAAATTTACTTGAGAGAGGGAGAAAGGTAGAGAAAGGAAGAGAAAGGGAGAGGGAGAGCGAGAGGGAGAGAGAGAGAGATTGTCCATCTACTACTTTACTTTAAATGTTGAAGTAGCTGGGACTGGGCCAGGCTGAAGCCAGGAACCTGGAAGATAATCTGGTTTTCCCATGTGGGTGGCAGAGACCCAAGTACTTGAGCCATCATCTACTCCCTCCCAGGGTATCATTAACAGGATGCCTGAAGCAGAGCTAGGGCTCAAATCTCGATACTCCTATATGAGATGAGGGCACCCCACGTGGTGCCTTAACCACTGTGGCATATACCCACCCCATGTCATCAGTTATTAATCAAACCCTGGCCATTTGGTACTAATCATTGAAAGGTTATTGTTTGCCTTATGGAATTGCCTGCTAGAAACAATTGTTCAACTTTCTTGTTTTAAAGATTTATTTTATTTACTTGAAAGACAGAGTTATATATAGAGAGGTAGATAGAGGGGCCTTCTATCCATTGCTTCACTCTCCAGATGACTGCAATGGCCAGAGCTGAGCTGATCCAAAGCCAGGAGCCAGGAGCTTTTCCAGGTCTCCCACGTGCAAGTAGGGGACCAAGGGTTTGCGCCACCTTCTGCTGCTTTCCCAGGTGCATTAGCAGAGAGCTGGATCAGAAGTGGATTAGCTGTGACTTGAATCCATGCCCACAGGGTATGCGGGTGCTGTAGGCCGGGGCTTTTAACCAGCTATGTCACAGCGCCAGCCCCAATTTTTCAACTTTTTATAAGTCTGACTTATATATAGTATGTTGACCTTCTGGGCTGGTTATTATAGATAATAGATTATTTTTCTTAACTGGTTGAGATAGATTTTTGGTCACAGTTCTGTGTTTACATATATTGTCTGGCTATTGTGCATGTATATTTCAGTCTCTTCTATAAATTTCTGAGAAAATAATTATGAATGTATGTATTGGTACTAATTGAAGAATTATCTATAATATAGAAAATTGGATCAATCTAACTTTACAACAGAGGTATACTTAAGTAAATTTTACTGTGTTCATGTAATATTATATAACCACTATCTTTCTTTCAATGGTATAGAATACCTAATAGCATTAAATATTTATGATATTTTAAGATAAATTTGAAGGTCTAAAACAATTATGGCTTCATTTTTATAAAACAAAGTGTGTGTCTAGGGAAAAAAACTGGTGTGATATGTATTAATGGGCTCTATTGGTAATGTCAGGATGGCATGATTAAGAGTTCATTAAGTTTTTTTCTTTCTCTAGTTTTTAATTTTATACAATGTATGCATACTATGTTTTATATACAAATATTATTGTAAATGTTTAAAGGGAGAAAGGAAAAAATAGTCTATATGTTGACCTATGTAATTAATACATTTTTTTTTTTAAAAGATAGAGTTACAGAGAGAGGTAGAGACAGAGAGAGAGGTCTTCCATCTGCTGGTTCACTCCCCAGGTGGCCTCAACGGCTGGAGCTGTGCCGATCCGAAGCCAGGAGCCAGGAGCTTCTTCCTGGTCTCCTGTGTGAGTGCAGGTGCCCAAGCACTTGGGCCATCTTTCACTGCTATCCCAGGTCATAGCAGAGAGCTGGATCGGAAGAGGAGCAGCTGGAATTGGAACCGGTGCCTATATTTGATGCCAGTGCTTCAGGCCGGGGCTTTAACCCACTGTGCCACAGCACCGGCCCCATTAATACATACATTTAGGAGGAGAGACCAAGATATGATGAAAGAGATGTGAGCAAATGAATCTAAATACATGTAGTGTGAAGGGGAATACTGTCTTAAATGTGCCTTTCTGTGATTTTTTTTGTGAGGCATGATCATTGACTAAAGCTGTTTTGTTACGATAGCTGTTTCTCATAAATGTGTTTCTTGAAAACTGAAAACTTCTATATTGACAAGCTGTCAAATGAAATGCAAACCTTTTTGTCCAAATAAATTCTTATGTTAGTTTCACAGATGTATTGAGAATATTTATTTTCAAGATTTATTTAGAGGGGCTGGCATTGTGGCACAGTGGGTTAAAGCCTCTATCTGCAATGCAGGCATCCCAAATGACAGTGCTGGTTCCCACTGCTATGCTTCTGATCCAGCTTCTTGATAATATACAATGTAATAAATGTAATACAATGTAGTACAATAT
Source organism: Oryctolagus cuniculus (assembly GCF_051225735.1). Taxonomy (NCBI): domain Eukaryota; kingdom Metazoa; phylum Chordata; class Mammalia; order Lagomorpha; family Leporidae; genus Oryctolagus; species Oryctolagus cuniculus. The sequence goes on along the minus strand of NC_142879.1, from coordinate 52,769,751 downwards.
AATAAGGCAATGGATGCTGGCCCACTTGGGTCCCTGCCATCCTTGTGGGAGATTTGGATATAGTTCTCGGCTCCTCTCCTCAGCTTGATCCAGCCCTGGCTGTTGCAGCCATTTGGGGAGTGAACTACAGGATAGAAGATCTCTGTCTCTCTGTCTCTGTCTCTGTCTCTGTCTCTGTCTCCCTGTGTGTGTGTGTGTGTGTGTCTCTCTTCTTCTCTGTCAATATATATATTGACTATAAAACATTTTTAAAAATAAATAAATCTAAAAACTCACATAGATGTCAGTGATTTCCTGTTATTAATTGAGGTCTATGGATGAAAAAACTTTGTTATACCTTCCTCCCTTAGTATCCCTGGGGAATTGATTCCATAACCTCTACAGATAGCAAAATCTGTGGATACTCAATTCCTTTGTATGAATGGGGTGGTGTTTGCATCTAACCCATACCCATCCTCTTGTGCACTTTGAATAATCTCTAGATTTCTTCTAATACCTAATACAATGTAAATGCTATGTAAATACTGGTTGTTATGTTGTATGATTTAGGGAATAATGGCAAGATGAAAAGATGTATCACTATTCAGTACCAACCCAGAGGGGTTCCCCAAATATTTTCAACCTGCAGTTGGTTGGACAAGGAATATGTGGATGTGGAGGGCCAATTGTATATATAACCAGGAGAATTGTGCCACCCTGTGTACACTAACAGTTTCATTTTTTGAGGACCAAGGCAGAACCTAATGGTCTTTCCTAATGGTGTCTTAGAAGGGGCTGGTTGGTCCCAACCACTCAGTCCTGTTCTCTCAGGCCCAGGCCTGTGAGCTTTAGGGCCAACATTTTGCCTAGAGGTAGTTTTCCGTATCTTTGGTCAACAATAACAACAGCCCTTCTGACCTAAAAATTGGCTGCTGTTGTATCCACAGACAGGGAAGTACTGACTGTCAGGGCCATATTCCGTTTTGCATAGTGCTGCAAGTGAGACCTTTATTTAGGTCTGTGGTTTAAAGAGAATTCTAAAATACCAAACAAAACCAACTCTGTAGCTACTGATCTTGGAATTCACATTCATCTTGAAATATCCTCAGAGCAAGGAGTAGGAGCTGAATTTTACTGTGTCCTCCACAGTGCTAAGCATGCAGTTCAAAATCAGTTATGCTTACCCACAATCTACTTTATGAAGGCACCAATTCTACGTTTAGCTTGAAAATTTAGATTTGGAGAATGAGCGAGAAGAAACAATGATTAGGCTTTAAAATGGTGAATGGGACCTTGTTAGAAACAGCCACCTTTGTTTATATCATTTTTCTCTTTGTCATCTGAGACTGTTCATTTCTGAGTTATGAACCTTTCATGCTCATGTGACCTAAATGGGTTATCCCTGCCTAAGCGAGTCTGCCGTCACTGAGTTATTTCAAAGGAGTCCCTAAATCCAGATGTAAATAGATGCTGTTTGTAGAGGCCTAAACAACATGTCTCAAACATATACACATTTCTGCTTTCCAAATGCACTTATGTACTTTCATAATTAGTAAAATGAAAACGTATTTAAAAATATTTTGAATTCAGAGGAGCTACTTTGACTGTCTATTGTTTTGGTTTCAGTTACTTTTCTCCAAGAGTTTTCATATTCATTTCTTATTTCACATTACATTAACAGATCAAGGAATATCTTTCAGATAATTGCTCCCAGGAGAAAAAGGAGGAAATCTTGGCAAGTGAAAAACCCAGTGGACACAATTCCAAGCAAGGGAAACCAGACTTGCAAAGTCAAGACCATCCTTGTACGAGCCCCATGTTCACTCAACCTCCCAGGACCACGGCCTTGTAAGGATAACTTATTTAGCTTTATATATTTTTTTTTTTACAGGCAGAGTGGACATTGAGAGAGAGAGACGAGAGACAGAGAGAAAGGTCTTCCTTTGCCGTTGGTTCACCCTCCAATGGCCGCCGCAGCCTGCGTGCTGCAGCCAGCGCACTGCGCTGATCCGATGGCAGGAGCCAGGTACCTATCCTGGTCTCCCATGGGGTGCAGGGCCCAAGGACTTGGGCCATCCTCCACTGCACTCCCTGGCCACAGCAGAGAGCTGGCCTGGAAGAGGGGCAACCGAGACAGAATCCAGCGCCCCGACCAGGACTAGAACCCGGTGTGCCGGCGCCACTATGTGGAGGATTAGCCTATTGAGCCGCGGCGCCGGCTTAGCTTCATTTTGATGTGAAGTAGGAGACAGCCTCATTCACTGGCTGCTTCTTTTAATGCTGTATGAAGGATAAGGAGGAATTCCTAACTGTTTCTGAAACTTTTATTGTATGTTAAGTTTCCAGGGCAATAGACAAAGACAGATCATCTACAGGGTAACTTCCCAACAAGATAGCTCTGTTTTGCAAGTCATCAGTGGGCCTGAAACATCTGTGCAGGAAGAAATGTCTGTGGACGCTATGCATGTTTTCATTGATGAACATGGTGAGTCTTGAGAGTGTTTTACTAATGAGCAAAAAGGGGACAAGCTTGCAGCTTTCCTGGGATTCTACATGGTCCCTTAGACTGAGTACCTGACTTTGGAATGTAAAACTTTAATCCTGAGATTGCCCACATACTATTCTTAGAACAGCATGTATTCCCTCCCACCTCCAGGCCTTTGCAGGTGCTATGTCCCTATGCCTGCATGTTATTTATCCTTCAGGTCCTAGTTCTAAGGTAGGCTTTTCAGTAAAATCTTTCCTAGCTTCCTCACACACAATCGGGTTCCTCTCTTCTTTACTTCCTTAATACCCTGTCCATTTCTTTATTTGATAGTATTACAGCCTGTAGCTATTTATTTACTTACAATAATAATAATTTTATTGATATTTTCTTTCTTGCAATTGTAAATAAACTTCAGGAGGGCAATGCCCAATACCCCAGTAAATATCTCTTGGATATATACTAAAAATATGACCTTGACATCTTTTTTCAGTGCTTTCTTATAAAAAGAGTTTAAAATAGTATGCCTGGGGAATCATTATTGACATGTTTAAAGTTCCAAAGAAATGGATATAGGTCCTAGTTTTTCTGGGATGGGTCTTGGCTTCTCACTTATAGAGCAAGTAATACTTGATAGTTTACTCTCAGAGGATCCTGGTTTAGATAATAAATTGTGTGGTTAGGTTATCTGGAGTCCAGATAGTTAAGTTTATAGCTGTTAAGTATTTTTGCATCCACACAAATACTTTCAAGTTATAAGAATAATATTAGCACATCTATCAAAGCTTCTATAATGTTTTTCTGGTAGAGTCCACCTTTGAATTGAGGGCCTTCTTCCAGCTGCTCACATGCACAAGGTTGATTATGCTTCTTGTGCCCATGAAGAAGCTATTCTTAAGAATTCTTCTGGGAAGAGACTGTTTACATTATAAAGGGAATGGATTTCCACACCTCAATACCCTGTATCCCTTTATTAGAGCTAATTTAACTCTGCAAATGAATTCAGTCCATTGCTTTTCCACATTAACAGGCTGACACTCTGGTAGTGTGCTGTGGTGCTTACTCATCTGCATATTCAGGGACAGGGATGGTCTCCTGTGGTTCACCACTCAAAATTGCATTGCTCAATGAGCCTTGTTTTGCTCATGGTACTCATGTATATGTATCCCCTCCAAAAAAAACAACAAAAAGCCCCACACCAACTCGTGGTTGTAGCTACCACATATCACGCTGATAACATGAAAAGAAAAATCATATAAAAAAGTGAATTAAGAGATGATACAGAAAAGTCCTTTGGCAATTGAGATTAGAAAGAAAGTTTTCTTAGTAAAATTTCTCTGGATGTCCCTCTTGTTCCTGTTAGTCACATTCTGTGGAGAAAGGATAAGAATGGGCCTAGAGTTTCAGTGATTATTTGAATAGTCCAAAATGAGGCCTTTAACTTGAATGTAGCAAAAGCTGAATGATTGTATACAAATAATTGTGAAATATTCTTTGATGAAATTTTGTGACCTTACAGGGGAAATTAGATCCTGTTACTTAAAGTCTGGAAATCAGAAAGAAGGCCCTTCACAGTATACGCCATCAAATCATGAGCGTCTCTCTCAGGCTCGGTGAGTAGAGCTGTGTAGATTTGAGAGCTGTCACATTGCCGGAGGCATGCAACCTATTCTGAAAATGAAGTGAAGAGGTTGGTGTAAAAGGAATGTGTTAATCTATTTTAGGTGTCAATGTGTGTGGTTTTGTGGGAAAAAAACATCTGACATCGTAGAATAATGAAAAACGAACTGAATCATTTTCATTGACATCACTTCCAAAAATGAATATAATGTGTAGAGGGAACCCTATGTAAACATAATAATACTCCCAGAAGGAAGAGGATAAAGCTTGCAAACACATCATTAAACCTCTTCCAAGCAGGGGATTAGAGGTATAGTTATCATTCAGAGCAATGAAGCCAAAACTACTTTTACATATTTATTTATTTAACTGGTAATGTCATTTAATTTACATATTTATCATTTAATTTGAGAGGCAGAGAGACAGAGACTGACAGATAGATAGAGAAAACATTCACCAACTTGGACTAGGTTCACCACAACACATTCAGTCTTAGTGAAAGGGTATTGGGCAGGCTCAGGTAGGGACACAGCTAGGGCATGGGAGGTGGATACTGAATGTGTTTCTACAGTACTTTGCTATGAGGCCATGTGACTTAAAAGTCTCAGAAGAGTAGACTCTCAAAGAGTAGACAGTAAAGAGAGCATGTGTATTCCTAAATATTCTATACATGTAAAAGTAAACATGTATATTATTATTTTTAAAAGCACAAGAAAGAGAGGATATGCATGGCAAAGTGTTATTCGTTCCTAGAACTCAAAAGAACAACACTTTCACATGATGTTGGTATAAAAGCAGTGGACAAAGACCTGGGATTTGCCATGTGATACTGGTGGACCAATACTTTGTTGGAATCACCACACACCACATAGGTTAGAGATGACTATGGACACTACATAAGGATTTTCGATCTCTCAAAATGACCAAAATGAACCAGCTGTAATTTCCATGGTGTGGAGACTAGCCAGCATTCAGGAATAGCAGGCAGAAAGCTGAACTGGACAGTGAACAGGGACTGGGGCCATGAAGCTTGGTTGAGTTCATGCTCTGTTCTCTATGTAGCAGGAGTGATCAGACCCATTTGAAGAGAGAAATACCTCTGATGAATGTGGAATCATCATGAATATGATTGAGAGTAGGGAGCTGGGGGGAGCCTGGAGCAGCAGTAGTCTGCTTGGTCAACACATCTGAACATAAAATGTGATACTCACTTTTAGTAAATGGGAAAGTAGTGCAAAAAGAAACCTGCTAAGCAATGCTCTTTAAACCATTCTACATAGAAATCAGATGTAGAGACTCAAATTAGATTTTCTAGTCCTGTGTTCTTTTAATTCAAAGAGAAATACTTCTCTGTTCATACAAAAGCTAACAGTGGAGGAAAATAAGACACTGAAAACCATACTTCCGGCCAGCGCCGCGGCTCACTAGGCTAATCCTCAGCCTTGCAGCGCCGGCACACCGGGTTCTAGTCCCAGTTGGGGCGCCGGATTCTGTCCCGGTTTCCCCTCTTCCAGACCAGCTCTCTGCTGTGGCCTGGGAATGCAGTGGAGGATGGCCCAAGTGCTTGGGCCCTGCATCCCATGGGAGACCAGGAGAAGCACCTGACTCCTGCCATCGGATCAGCGCAGTGTGCCGAGCGCAGTGTGCCGGCCGCAGCGCGCCGGCTGCGGCGGCCATTGGAGGGTGAACCAACGGCAAAGGAAGACCTTTCTCTCTGTCTCTCTCTCTCACTGTCCACTCTGCCTGTCAAAAAATAAAAAAAAAAAAAAAGAAAGAAAGAAAACCATACTTCCTTGAAATCAGAGAGTTAGTATCTTGCAGCATGAAAACGAATTTTCAGCACTAATATTTATTTTTTGTACAACATTGTGTAACATCCTTAACTATCTAAAACATCAGTTTTCTAAACCATAGATGGGGACAATAATTCCATAACTAAATCACTGAATTGTGTTAAAAATTAAATGTGTGAGTGGGCATTTCATCAAGCATTTAAGACTCCCACAACACATTGGAAAACCTGGGCTTGATTCCTGGCTCTGTTACAGGAAAATGGCAGCAGAGAAATTATTGTTACCTCAATTCTTTGTCTCACATGGAAGAAGAATTTCCAAGCAGATAGCAAAGAGATTTAAAAGTATTTATTAGAATCAAGGACCTCCTGTGGTGTGGAGGGGGGCTTCCAAGAGAGGAAAATTCAAAGGGGACTAGTATCAGTAGGCTTTAAGTACAATTTTGAAGGAAAAAAATTGACAATCAGATTGGCATTCTCAGTGACCAGGAGGAGACAAAAACCATCAAAAGACCTCATTTATAATTCTCCTTCCTGTCTGGCCTGCTAAGGGTGGGATAGATAACTTATTTTCACAATAAGCTGCGAGCTCAGGAAGTGCTCCATTGCTATTCCATGGTAAATTTGGAAGATTCCGAAGGAAGGAAGGTGGCAGGTTTGTTTTTGCAAATATTTTACACCCCAAATTCCATTGGGATCCCCTGACTATCTATTAACCCATCTGACTCCTCACCGCTCTAGCTCCTGATTTCAGTTTTCTGCTAATGCAGACCCTGAGAAGCACCTGAGGTGGCCCAAAGTAATTGAGTCCCTATCATTTAGCATTCCCAGCTCCTGGTTCCAGCCCTGGCCTGGCCTGACCATTGTGGGCATCTAGGAAGTAAACCAGTGGTTGGGGTTGTCCTGTTTCTCTCCTTCTCTGCCTCTCAAATACATAGAAATTTTAAAAAATAAATGTAGTAGTATATTAATTTTTACAATGACTACAATAATATTAATTCCTGAGTAAGACAGTACTTACCATAGAGGACACTCAGGAAATGTTAGATGGTGTTAGTGTCCTGGATAGAGGCAATAAGACAGTGGCTACAGTTCACCATGACTGTGTGACAGAAGATCCTGACTTTTGGCCAGGTAGAGGCCTTTCCTCTAGTACTTACATAAGATCACTTTACCTAGTTTTAAGGTTGTTAAGGACTCTTTGTTCTCCCTGTCAACCTATTGTGTTCCAATATACTGGAATCCATGGCACTTTTAACATTGGTACTTTAATGCCATCTCTGGCTTTTAGTACCATTACATTTTGAGTCCTATCATCATAAACATAAACTTCGATTTTTGAACTTGGAAGAATGCCTAGTCAGGGCTGTTATTCTAAGCCATCCAGCCATGGAAGATATTGGAAAAGCAACTTTTTCACTATAAGGGACTTCAGTGACTGGGATTGCCTCCAACTAGGCCATTAAACCACTGGTTCTTATTATTGGCAAGAAAGTCTTTACTCTTGGCTATTGTAAGCCTTGTTGCCATGTGACAGTTTTATATCCTGGACTCCCAAGTATGAATTGGGAATTGTAAGCATTGTAATGTCCATGTCTCTTTGGGGATTCCTGGAGGAAACCAGGAGAGGAAACAAATTTCCCTCCTTGGCCCCACTGTCATTGTGGGAACCAGTGAACTTCTCCTGACCTGCCAAAGAAACACATATTTTCTGGTTGCACAATAACAGTCCATAATGCAGTACCTTCAGTACCATTATCTAACATAGTTCTGATTTCCCAAGAAAATAGAATAAGGGAACTATGGCTTGCACTGCAGCATTTAGAATTGCTTGTTGAAAAAACTGCTAGAAGAAAAATTCATTTCAGTGTGTTATTGCCTAGACTATAAGATTCTTTCAGTAGCTCAAAGCCTAAAAGGAGCTAATCTACTTGGATAGTTGAAGTCAGCTACCTGCCTAGCAAGCTGGAGCTGAAGCTGCCTAGGAAGCTGAAGGATGTTTTATGTCTGAAGGATTCATCATTGTGGACTTAAGTTATTCTTCTGTAGGTCTTACAATTAGAACTTGATAGTTTCTGTTCTTTATTGAGCCAAGATTTATATATCTCTTATAAAAGTTCTATAGCCATCCTTTGGTATTAATCCAGGTTTTCTAGAGTCATAAGCAGTCTGATGAAAATGCATGTGAAATATGTATCATCTGCTCCCTAGTAAAATATAATGGAAAGACATAGTATTTACATACATTTAGAGCACTCACAAATCATAAAGTGGGCATAGTAGTCAGCTGATATAAAATGTCATTTTGGAGCAGATTTGTTTACAGAACCTTTATTGAAGAATTTTGTATCAAACATGTTACCTTGGGGCCGGTATTGACACTGGCATCCCATAAAAATGCCATTTTGAGGCTTGGGCACTCCACACTTTGTCCAGCTCCCTGCTAATGTGTGTGGGAAAGCACAGAAGATGGCCTGAGTGCTTGGGCCCTCTCTTCCCCTTTGGGAGACCTGGATGGAGTTCTGGGCTTCTGGCTTTGGCCTGGATCAGCCCTTGTTGTTTATAGCCATTTGGGGGAGTGAACCAGGGGATGGAAGATCTTTCTTTCTCTGTCTTTCCCTCTTTCTCTGGAACTCTGCCTTTAAAATAAACAAGCAAACAAATAAATAAATCTTTAAAAAGTTACGTCAACTATATTTTATTAAAAAATATAGAGTAGGTTGATTATGTAGTATTTATCTCAGTTCACTCAAACATGTCTTTTGTTTTTGAATCATTGTAGCATGTGTTGGAGCTATTATTCTGCCTATAAATTAGACTTCTTTTTGAAAGCTGCCCTAAGTCTCTAGGCCTATTGTGTACCATACTCCAAAGCTAGGTGGAAGCCCTGTACTTAATCTTTGTTGCCTCCTCAGATTTCTTCCTCTTTTGTTGATATTATCAGCCTGTCTGGCCCTTATCTCCATGAAACCTCCCTTATCCACTGGGATTAGCTGTCAGGAAAGTCAGGATGTTTAAGTATATATCTGGTTCCCAGAGAAGATAGCAAGCAGAAAGTTGCAAGAAATGATTATCTCAATTTTTCACTTTAGTTGAGAGAAGTAGTGACCTCTGATTTGGAATAGCTGAGCAGAAATGTGAGCACTGGAATAAGCCAATTAGATGTGCAAGATGCAGAATGAAATGTGACTTCACTCAATTTTGATATGCCCAATTGTGTGTCACACTGATATGCAATTTCAAAATTTCAGCTCTAATCACAAATATTGGCATATAGCTACATTACAATTAATTTCAATAATAAATATGTTTACGGCTTCAAATTAAAAATAAAAAACCTTTTAGGGGTTAAGTCACCTTTGCTTACACAGAGGTAGAAATGATCCCAAAATGCAGTTGATCACCCTGGGATCTGCCTTTGAATAGTTTCTGCTTTCCTCAATCACTGAAATGCCCTCTCCCTGTTGTCTTTCAGACTTTTCTCTCTTCCACTGAACGTCTTATATTTTTTTCTGAGACACATTAGAAAATATGACACTTTCATCCACAGAGTCCTAAGGATGGGAGATTCACGAGTCCAATCTGGAAAGACTTCTGTTCTCTGCACACCTGCCAGGAGGCCAGGGGCTGGAGAGGATCTTTCAGTTTTTATGGTCACAGCTACAGCTACCACACGAGGGCAGTCAGAACCCAGGTTCCAGGCCTTTCTCCTTTCCAGGCTGCTATCTCCTTTTTCACAGTTACTCTTACAAATTCTGCTGTCACATAAAAGAAGAGCTGTTTGCCAACTTTAAAACAAGAACCCCTGTTAAAATTCTAAACAAATAGGTTTTAGTGTTCAGAACAGTGCTGCTTTATTTAAATATTCCATATATCAAATGTGTTGCGTTGCTGTGACTTTGCTTCCCAGGCCATCCTCAGTGTGTGTTGCTTCCATGGCCTGTGAGGAAGTCTGAAAAAATGAGAAGGACAGAGAGAAAGAAGCCCTCTTCCTGACACTAGTGAGATAAGTTTTTAAAATCTTGGGAAGATGAAGAATTTCAGGAAGGTTTTTTCCTATCAATGGGAAAATGTAGAAAAGGCCCATAACTGTTGTTACTTGTAGCTCTTGAAACTTAGCACTTTTGTTTTTTAAAAGATTTATTTATTTATTTGAAAGGGAATTTACAATGAGAGAAAGAGAGATTGATTTTCTATCTGTCAGTTTACTACCCAAATGACCACAGGCCCCAATTAGGCCAAGCCAAAGCCAGGAGCCTGGAGCCTGGAACTCCATCCAGGTCTCCCATGTAAGTACAAGGGCTCAAGTTCTTGGGCCATCTTCTGCTGCTTTTCTAGGCACATTAGCAGGGAGCTAGAATGAAAGTGGAACAACCAGAACTGAAACCAGATCCCAAATGGGATGCTGGCACCACAGGCGGCAGCTTAACCCACTGTGCCACAACATCAGCCTGACACTTAGCACTTTCACAGTGTATTTATTAATATGGGAGAAATCTTTGACTTTTACTTAGTAAAACATGGTCTTTTTAAGATGATTTTTCAGAACCTAGTCCATAATTTTAAAAAAGGGAGAATAAGCACCAGGTAATCTAAGAAGAGATACAAGCAAAGAGGTAGACTTAGAAAGTCTTCAAAGATTGGTGGGGGGACTCCTGCTTAGCTGTTCATGCCAGTGATTTTTGTGGATATCTTGGCCTCTAGTACTTGGGTGGGAAAGCTGGTGCACATGGATTAGGACTATACCACCAGGACCCTAGAGAACTGTATCTAAGTAAGGGAATAAATGTCTGCCATTGGAGTGATGCTTATTGTATTGAAGCTTGTGATCTCCTTCTGACTCAACAGGGAGCCCATATCTCATGGTTTGTCTAGGATGATCAACTATTATAAAACAGGCTAATTAATAGGGAATTTAATATGCTGCTTCAATATGTCTTTATAAAGAAGGTTGGGTATGAGTTGAGGCCAACATACTCTTCACCTGTGCCTGTTACTAGAGACAAATGGTATTAGTGTATTATTTGTGGTAAAGTATAGAGGCCATATTGTAATTTAATGTGAGAATAAATAAGCAAGTCTTAGATCAACCAGGTCTTATATCAACAAAAGGAAGTAGACAGATCAAGGATGGTAATTATGTGACTAATATAGGGGAGGCACTATTTAGTGCTTCACAGACATAGTCTGCTTTCATTATCACAGCAATCCTCAGGAGGAAAATATTTTCTCTTTTTTATAGTCAAGAATTTGAGGTAGCAGAATAAAGTTTATAGTCACAGTAAATAATGGAGCAATAACTTAAATCTAGTTCTGTTTAATTCTACAGCTCATCCAAAAGATCTTGAAAAGAACATCAAACCTTAGATTTTTAATATCTAAATGGCTTATATATGAAAATAATGTGATTTATTATTATTTAGCAACCAGAAAATGTGCTAGGTAGGGGTGAGTGTTGTGACACACCAAGTTAAGCTGCTGCTTGGGATGCCTGTAGCCCACAATGCCAGTTTGAGTTCCAGCTACTCTGCTTCCAATCCAGCCCCACGTGGGAGACCCAGATGGTGTTCCAGGCTCCCAACTTCAGCCTGGCCAAGTGCTGGTTGTTGTAGCCGTTTGGAGAGTGAGCCAGAGGGTAAAACAGCGTGCAGATGCTCTCTATGTTCCCCCTGTCATTCGTTCAAATACATAAATAAATCTCAAAAAAAAAGTACTAAGGAATAAAGAAAAATTAAGCTGACACTTCCTTATGTATCACATTTCCTAGCAGCAAATCGGTTGACTGTTGATACAACAGTCAATTCTTAGTTTATTTTAGTTGGCAATAGAGGGTGCCATACACCTTGTAGATTTTTGCATAGAAGTATGTGTTTTTATTTCCTGTCTATTTATAATCATTACCTACCTTACTTTCAATGCTGTCAGATTAATTTTTTGGTTTTAGTGAAGTTCTGGCATGTGCTGAGATTTAGTTTCCTTTGGATTTATATTAATAAGGTGCTTCCAGTCCTGTGTATTTCAATGTGAAATGATAGTTATATTACTGAGTAGTTTCTTTGCAAACCTGAGAAGCTTGAATGAACATTGTTTTTATAAATCTAGCTGATCTTTTGTCCTTTTGTGACAGTGAGTATACCACTAATATAGACAGAAAGGAAAGGCACTGTCAGGAGCAATCATCCAAATAATGGAAGGACAGGATTTTGTTTTCAGATTTAATGTACTTAGGCCTTTTGGTTCACTTCCTAAACCCTGATATTTATTATATGTCTCCTAAGTGGTTTTTTTAAAGAAAATTTTATTGAATTTATCATCAGCCAGAAATTATGTCTTAGAATTATGAGCTTCCTGTGTGTAGGAAATAATGGAAATATTTTATTTTTTAACACAAGGATGAAATTTTTACACATCTTGGTTGTTTCACTTTTTTTTTTTAATATTTATTTTTATTTGAAAGAGTTACACAAAGAGAGAGGAGAGGCAAAGAGAGGGAAAGAGGTCTTTCATCTACTGGTTCACTCCCCAATTGGCCGCAACGGTGGAGCTCTGCCGATCCAAAGCCAGGAGCCAGGAGCTTCTTCCAGGTTTCCCACGTGGGTTCAGGGGCCCAATGACTTGGGCCATCTTCTACTGCTTTCCCAGAAAAAAGCTGGTTTGGAAGTGGAGCAGCTGGAACTCGAACCGGTGCCCATATTGGGTGCTGGCACTGCAGGTGGCAGCTTTACCTTCCACACCACAGCGCTGGCCCAGAAATATTTTTTTTTAAGATTTATTTATTTATTTGAAAGTCAGAGTTACACAGAGAGAGGAGAGGCAGAGAAGAGAGAGAGAAGTCTTCCATCCGCTAGTTCATTCCCCAGTTGGCCGCAACAGCCGGAGCTGTGCCCCGATCTGAAGCCAGGAGCTTCTTCTGGGTCTTAACCCACTAACCCACATGGGTGTAGGGGCCCAAGGACTTGGCCATCTTCTACTGCTTTCCCAGGCCATAGCAGAGAGCTGGATGGAAAGTGGAGTAGCTGGATCTTGAACCGGCGCCCATATGGGATGCCGGCGCTTCAGCCCAGGACATTAACCCACTGTGCCACAGTGCTGGTCCCACCCAGAAATATTTTAAACATTGTCCATATAGAGTAAGTACTTGTATGTTTATTGCTACAATATTAATAAATTAGATGAAAGAAGGTTCTTAAAACTTATCAGAAGCTTTACCATGAAATGTCTGGAATAAAAAGCAGAAAGTGGTGCTGGCACAGGAGTGCAGTGGGTTAAGACTCGGAAGAAGCAGCTCAAACATCCCATATGGACTCTGGTTGGAGTCCCATCAACTCCAATCCAGCACCCTACTAATGCTCCTGGGAAAGCAGTGGAGAATGGTCCCTGCACCTGTGTGAGAGACCCGTATGAAGCTCCTGGCTCCTGGCCTTGACCTGGTCCAGACCTGACTGTTGTGGCCATTTGGGGAGTGAACCAGTGGCTGGAGGATCTCTTTCTCTCTGTAATTCTGTGTTTCAAATAAATACATAAATCTTTTTTTGTAAAGATTTATTTATTTACTTGAAAGTCAGAGTTACACAAAGAGAGAGGAGAGGCAGAGAGAGAGGGAGAGGGAGAGAGAGAGAGGTCTTCCATCCGATGGTTCACTCCCCAGATGGCCACAACGGCTGGAGCTGTGCCGATATGAAGCCAGGAGCCAGGAGCTTCTTCCAGGTCTCCCAGGCAGGTGCAGGGGCCCAAGGACTTGGGCCATCTTCTACTGCTTTCCCAGGCCATAGCAGAGAGCTGGATTGAAAGTGGAACATCTGGGTCTCAAATTGGCGCCCACATGGGATGCTAGTGCTTCATGCCTGGATGTTAACCCACTGTGCCACAGCACCAGCCCCAATACATAAATTTTAAGAATGAAAAGTGATTCCATTATTGTAACATCTATACTCCTGAGGAGTCTGTATTAGCTGCTGTTGCTTGGGCTGCAAGTATCGTAAGAATCCATTCAAAATGGGTTAAATAATGAGATGTATTACCTCAGAAAACAGGAAGCCCAAAGTTTTGATGAGAACAATACTGGTGGATTCCAACACTTGATGCTGTTTTCAAGAAACCAGCTCATCTTCCAGCTCTGTGGCCCTTTGGCTTGACACTCATGATGGCAAAGTGGCTGCTGTAGTTCTATGTGCTTCTTACTCTTGTAGCATCTAAAGGCCAGGAGGAATTTTGTTACTTTTTAACATCTAAAAAACCTTGTCTATGACTTCCTCTATCTCAAGCTGACCTTTCTTTGCTCTTGATGACCTTTTATTCCAAAGCCAAGAACTGGTCAGCTGAAAGGACCATATCCCTGTTCTGAAGCATATAGTCTTGAATGAATGGAATGGGGTTATGTTAGCATTAATTCTGTTAGAAATGGCTGTTGGTTAAGCAACCAAATTAGGTACAGGCACTTTGCTAGAGAGTCAGAAGGAGTAAATATATGTCCTTATGTCCTAGTTTTCACTTTCTGAGCCAAAGGAAGAATGCCAGGATTGAGTTTGCTGAAAGAGTTCTATTCATTTAAGTCTTGTCAATCTATAAATGTGATTAAAGATAGTAAAATATTTAGAGATATATCATAGCTAATATACTAATGTGTTCTTTTCAATTACCTGAGGCATTTCTTTGATCCAATATGTACTTTCCTTTCTTTGGGGTAGGAGGGGGAGAAGATGAAGAGTGTTGGTAATCACTGTTTCTTCCTTATTGGTGTCTGGGGAATTATTAAGCCCACGACTTATTGTTTTCACAAAAGATGAGTCTAGAACCTGTTGCTACTACCTCTCTCTCCATTTAAATATGTATAAATTAAAAAAATTTAAATTGATACATAAAATTGTGCCTATTAATGAGATACCATGTGATACTTTGATTCACGTGTGCATTGTGTAATGTTCAAATCAGAGTAAGCCCATCTGCTCATGCATATATCATTTTATTGTGGTGGAAACATTCAAAATACTTACTTTCTTCCAGGTTTTTGGAAATACAGAGTATATGATCATTACCTATAGTTACCCTACTATGCAAGAGAATATAAGAACTTAAAAAAAAAGAAAAAGAAAATGTAGGTTGTCCTCTGTTATCATACAGGCATGTACCTAACTACCTCATGGCATACTCCAACCCTGGAAAGCCCAAATAAGTGCAGGATGATTGATGTTCTGCCAAAAGGGAGCCTTGTATACAAAATACTTTATTCTGAATTGCATATGTAAGGTTGTAGAAGTTCATCTACTATCTGTACTGGGCTTCACTAGTGTCCTGTTGGTTTATAATAAAAACTTTTGTTTTGCCCACCCTCAGAGAGATGCAGATCAGCTCCTCCAGTACCACAACTTCTGAGAGTCCAGATCCGTCTTCCGGGGACCCTGCTGTCAGTGCTCTTCAACAACAGCTCTTACTCATGGTGGCTCGGAGGACCCAATCAGACACCCCACGGGTACGCACATCCAGAATCACTGTGGATGTTTTCAGAAGCAGCAAATTTGAACACATATTTCCAGGTTGTTTCCAGAATTAAGTCTCGCTCTGAATTTTGCTTCACCCAGTGATACATCACTGCATGATAGTCTACTGAGTGAATCTGAAAAGAAGCTATTTAGGTATCGGGTAATCTTCAGTTGCTGTTAACATGATGACTGTTGTCTCTTTTTTTTAAAGTGCATTAGTAATTCTTTCATATTGACTTTCGGTTGCCAGAAGGCATGATTCCCACAAAAGCTTACTGATTGAACTTCTTCTTTTACCACCATGAGTTGGAAAATATCTGGTTTTTTTCCCCTAACATTTTATTTATTTATTTGAAAGTCAGATACAGGGATATGGTGAGGGAAACAAAGAAGGAGAGGGAGATCTTCCATCTATCTTTCACTCCTCTAAGGGCTGCAACAACCAGGGCTAAACCAAACTGAAGCCAAGAGACAGGAACCCCATCTTGGTCTCTACATAGGTGGCAGGGGCCCAAGTACTTGAGCCATCATCCACTGCCTCCTGGGTATGTGAGCAGCAAGTTGGATCTTAGATAAGTCTTGTAAAACCAGGTGAGACTTGGCACTGTGAGATCAAGTCTGTTTAATTACTTTCCTTCTCTTACTCCATTCCTCTTTTATTCTCTGTTGCCTAAGCGCAGCAAGTCCTGGAACCCCTACTCCCATCCAATCTTATAGAATCTCTTCTAACTCTAGCAATGGATCAAATTCTGTAGGGTCAACTGAGTGGATGGCAAAGAGATGGACCAAAGCCTGAGAAAACATTTGTCTGAAATTCTTCCCTTGCACAAATAAAATGTGTGCATGCAATGCAGTGGTCACCTTCTTTTTTAACAATATGTGGGGGTTCTTTCTGTTCATGATAGTTGAAAATCCTAGCTCCTGCACACAATGGAAAGGGGAACATATTCTCCCACTTATCTCCAATTGGAACTGGTGGAAATGGTTGCCTGAGCTAGAAATTGGCATTCAGACATTAAGGAGCTTTAATTATCTATCACACTGTCAGGTGCACCCGTATTGTAAACTGGTGCTTTGTTCCATATTATAAATGGGTAATTCTCTGTGCCTTGGATTATCCACCTTGTGCGTCCAGCCTCATAGAGTATGTTTTGTAAGCTCATTGTCATTACTTTTAAAATCTTACATCACCTCATTGTGTTAGAGGGGCAAGGTTCTTGAGTAGCTCCTTTGAAATGTCTTCTGCATTACACTGCTGGTTGAGAGGCAGGTGCAGTCTACTGCAGGCAGCATTGAATCTGTGTGCATACACCCTCTTTTGCTTCCATTTACCTCCACTTGGATCTGGTCTTAAACTCATTCAGTTTTTCTTACATTACAGAATGAGATTGTGTCATGTATGAAAGTACTTTGTAAACTCTATAGCTCTATGTAACTTTATAATAGTGGAATTATTATTTTACTATTATTATTATTATAATTATTGAAATAATGAAAGCCAACTAGTTCATTGGTCCTGAACTATTTGGAATTGATGAGAATTGCAAAAATGGGTATACTGTGTTAATAACAGTGTTGACTGTTATTCCTGGTTAATATAATAAAATCATTTACAACATTAATTTACTATCATTAACTAGGAAGAATTCATGAGAATATTAACATTTACTAACATATTAAACAGCCTAAATAATTATAGAGATGAAAGAGATGAGGCATTAATTATAATGCTTCAGCATATTTATATTTTCATCCTATCTGTTCATTTATTTGAAAGTATATTAAGGCTTTAAAAAAATGAACATTTACATACCTTTCATTTATCAAGCTCAGAAGTTCCTTTAAAATATGTGTTTAGAATCTACATGATTTATTATGAATTCCATCTGCTACATAGAGTCATTGTTAAATAGTGTTATCCTACATTTGCTTTAGATGTTTTATCCTTCAAAGTGTTATTCAAATATAGATATAATTCTCATTCCACTTGTGTGTTTTTGACACTGGTTGTGTGCACAAGATTGTGCCAAGTGTTCTATTTAATATCACCTTATCTTAACGGTAAAATTTTGTGGTTAGGTATTATTTTACCTTGAGTATGACATCTAAGGAAACTGTAGCACAGAGGGTCCTAGAACTTTTGCATTAATGGGACCCTGAATCAGTGTTCCTTTTCCACATCCTTTAGTCACTACTTTGGTTTCTAGTTCATCTCACATCTTCCATGGCAGCCTCTGCTGTTATTGCTCATGAGCCAACTTCTGATACGATAGTCTCCACGACTCCATCTTTGTGATGCTGCATTTGGTAGCTTTCCACACTGTCTACTCTTCATTAGTCCAGTCCTTCTCTCTACCCCCTGCCCTTTTAGGTAGAACCTATACAGACCTTTTGAGAACCTTCAGTGGTTGTTCAAAGTTCTTCAGAAAGGAGGCCTACAATTTAAAAATATCTGTGCCTATTCTAACTTTGGGGGAGTGTCTGTAGACCTGGTCTTGCCACATGGGTGGCAAGAACCCTATTGCCGGCGCTGTGGCTCACTAGGCTAATCCTCCGCCTTGCGGCGCCGGCACACCGGGTTCTAGTCCCGGTCGGGGCGCCGGATTCTGTCCCGGTTGCCCCTCTTCCAGGCCAGCTCTCTGCTGTGGCCCGGGAGTGCAGTGGAGGATGGCCCAAGTGCTTGGGCCCTGCATCCCATGGGAGACCAGGATAAGTACCTAGCTCCTGCCATCGGATCAGCGCGGTGCGCCGGCCATGGCGGCCATTGGAGGGTGAACCAACGGCAAAGGAAGACCTTTCTCTCTGTCTCTCTCTCTCACTGTCTACTCTGCCTGTCAAAACAAACAAACAAACAAACAAAAACCCTATTACTTGATCCATCACCACTGTCTCTCAGGGTCTGCATTAGTAGGTAGCTGAGTTAGAGCCAGAGCCAGGAGTTGAACCTGGGTACTCTGATACGGGACATAACAGTATTAACTGCTAAGGAAAATGCTGTTGTCTCTTATATATTTTTTAAAGATTTATTTATTTGAAAGAGTTACAGAGAGAGAGGGAGAGGCAGAGAGATATCTTCCATCTGTTTGTTTATTCCCTAATGGCCAAAACAGCCAAGGCTGGGCCAGACCAAAGCCAGGAGCTTCAGGTGGGTCTCCCATGAGGGTGGCAGGGGCCCAAGCACTTATGTCATCTTCTGATTTTCCCAGGCCATTACTAGGGAGCTGGATAGGAAGTGGAGCAGCTGGGACTCAAACAGGCACCCATATGGGATGCCAGCATCACAGGCAGCAGCTTTAACTACTACACCACAAAGCTTGTCCGCTCTCTCTTATATTTTAAGTGTAGGTTATAACATCTATTTGGAAAAGTTATTAAGAGTTTGTAAGGATTAGAAACAGAATATTGAAAAATTATAGTTATAATATTTGGTAGGAATTATTAATAACATCAAATTTCTTATTAGTTATCCAGAACTCTTAGAAGTGGCATTAATTTGGACAATAGGATTTTCAGTAGCTAGGGAAAGTCTAGCCTTTTACATTTTATGTTTTCTTTTTTTAAAGATTTTATTTATTTATTTGAGAAAAAGTAGAGTTATAGACAGAGGGAGAGACAGAGAGAAAGGTCTTCCATCTGCTGGTTCACTCCTCAGATGGCTGCAATGGCTAGAGCTGGGCTGATTTGAAGCCAGGAGCCAGGAGCTTCTTCCAGGTCTCCCACACTGATGCAGGGGTCCAAGCACCTGGGCCATCTTCTACTGCTTTCCCAGACCATAGTGGAGAGCTGGATCAGAAGAGGAGCAGCCAGGACTCAAACCAGCACCCATATAGGATGCAGGCACCACAGGCGGAGGCTTAACCTACCATGCCACAGCACCGGCCCCCATTCTTAGACTTTTAAAAAATTCTGCCAGGGCCGGCACTGCAGCTCAATAGGCTAATCCTCCACCTAGCGACGCCGGCACACTGGGTTCTAGTCCCGGTCGGGGTGCCGGATTCTGTCCCGGTTGCCCCTCTTCCAGGCTAGCTCTCTGCTGTGGCCCAGGAAGGCAGTGGAGGATGGCCCAAGTGCTTGGGCCCTGCACCCCATGGGAGACCAGGAAAAGCACCTGGCTCCTGCCTTCGGATCAGCGCAGTGTGCCGGCCGCAGCGCGCCAGCCGTGGAGGCCATTGGAGGGTGAACCAACGGCAAAAGGAAGACCTTTCTCTCTGTCTCTCTCTTTCACTATCCACTCTGCCTGTCAAAAAAAAAAAAAAAATAAAAAAATAAAAAAGAAAAGAAAAAAAAAGAAAAAAAATTCTGCCAGAGTATTTCTAAAATGTATTATATGCTGACCTGCCTATTTTGTGTTTCTGCCTTTCAAATAAATAAAGAAGTAAGACATTTTTAAAAAGTCGTAGCTCTGAAACTCCTTCTCAGTCTCCATTGTGGCCCTCACCTCTGCTAGTCCCTCAGTTGCTAATGTTCCCTAGGGATTTTGCTTTGGAACCCTGTACTCCATGCCTTCTCCAGGGATAGCAATCCTACATGCCTTAAGGCGCAACTAACTCTCTAGAAATAGGGATTCAGACATATATATGTTTGTGTTTTTTTTAAAGATTTATTTTTATTCATTTGAAAGACAGAGTTACAGAGAGAGGTAGAGAGGTAGAGAAAGCTATGGCTTTCTCAGGCCATAGCAGAGAGTCAGATCTGAAGAGGAGCAGCCGGGACTAGAACTGGTACCCATATGGGATGCCAGCACCTCAGGCCAGGGCTTTAACCTGTTGTGCCACAGCGCTGGCCCCAGACATAGATATGTTTATATATGTATGTCACTCTGTTATTAGGGCTGGTTTGCTTGTCAAATCCCAGACATTTCTAAACCCCTTTAATATGGCAACAATTTCTCATTATCCTTTCCCTTTTCAGCATATATTATATACAGTATCTGGCTTATATTTTGTTGGGTGAGGGATACACATTGAGAAAAAAATTAACTTCAATTTGATTTCATAACAGAAAACAATCTAAGAACAGTTTTTAGTATTCACTTAAACATTAAGCTCTGAATTTCCTTGGTACTTAATGCCAACCAGGAAATTTTATTATTTTATTAATAGAATTTATTTTTTTCATTAAATTCTGAGGAGTATTTTTTAACCAAGAATTTCCATTTAAGAAGCATTGAATATAGCACAATATGCCAGAATCTTTAATATAGCTTATAAAACATATACATCTAGTCTTCTTTTATTTTAAAATATATTTATATATGTGTGTATATATATATATATATACACACACACACACACACACACACACTGACCTTCCTTGAAAGCTAAGGCTGTAATATTGAACCTCAACTTATGGATGTGGTTTTCTTTCTATTGGAAGAATGCTGTTATCTTTTGACTAGTGTTTACCCTTGACCTATTTATATACGATATGTGGATTCCCACATCACAAGACAATAAGCCATGGTTACTTTTGCATGGATTTCTTACCTGCACTTTCTTTATGGGGCATCAAATAAAAGGATCTCTTTCAGCATGGAGGTTTACCATCATTAAAAGAAGAAGCTCTTCCTGCTGACATGACACCAGGCAGTTTCTATGGTATTCTTTTTTACGTTGGAATAGAATCCAGACAAAAGCAGCTCTTACGATTTCAACTCTCAATAGCCTAACCCATTGTATATTGCATTGTGATGAATCAGCCTTCCCTTCAAGTGCCTTTTGCGTTAATATTTTATATTCTGAACTCTATGCTTCATAGGCTGAGTCAGTGAATTTGTATGTGGGAATGGGGAGGTGGTGAAATCTGCTTTCTCAGAGAGTTCTGCAGTGTCCCTCACAGAGCAGCTGTGCTGTGCTCATGTGTGCCAGGTGCTTTGGCATCAGTAGCTTTCCTGAGTGAGGGGAAGAGGCTTACATCTGCCCTGTGTGACCTTCTGCTTTATAAACCGGAGAGAAATATGTACTGCCTTTACAGAGAGTACCACCCCAGGGCTGCCGTTCTGTCCCTCGTCATTCCATTCCTTGTCTTTGACCTTCTTTTCAGTCTCCTAGGTCTTATGTTTGTCACTTTATAGGAAACTAGAGCCCACTTCAAATAGATTCTGGAGAAGTCCAGGGAAAAAGAAGACAAATACTTATGCAGATGATCCAGCCATCCCACTTCCTGGTGCAGATCTGAAAGATCTGAAAGAATTGAAAGTAGGATCTTTTTTTTTTTTTTTGACAGGCAGAGTGGACAGTGAGAGAGAGACAGAGAAAGGTCTTCCTTTGCCCTTGGTTCACCCTCCAGTGGATGCCGCCACTGGCGCACTGCGGCCAGCACACCGCGCTGATCCGATGGCAGGAGCCAGGTGCTTCTCCTGGTCTCCCATGGGGTGCAGGGCCCAAGCTCTTGGGCCATCCTCCACTGCACTCCCGGGCCACAGCAGATAGCTGGCCTGGAAGAGGGGCAACCAGGACAGAATCCGGCGCCCCAACCGGGACTAGAACCCGGTGTGCCGGCACCGCAAGGTGGAGGATTAGCCTAGTGAGCCACGGCGCCGGCCGAAAGTAGGATCTTGACGAGAGATTTGCATACCCATACTCATAACGATATTACTCCCAATACCGAAGGGTTAGACACAATCTAAGGTTCTACTGACAGACGAATGCATAAACAAAATGTGGTATACACATAAATGGAATATTATTCAGCCTTCAAAAGGAAGGAGATTCTGACACATACAACAACATGGATGAACCTCAAGGACTGAACTAAACCAGTCATATAAAAGGACAAATGCTGTATGATTTCATGTACACAAGATATATAGATTATTCGGATCCCTAGAGACAGAAAGTTGAATGATGTTTGCCAGGAGTTAGGGGAGAGAAAATGGGGGTGTTGTCCAACAGGTACAAAGTTTCCGTTTCGCAAGATAAATGAGTTCTAGAGAGGTTTTGCACAACAATGTGAACAGAAGCATAGTTAGAACTACTGAATTTTATACTTAAAAATAGTTAAGGGGAGGGCATTGTGGCACATTGTGTTAAGCCACTGCTGCTGAGAAGCCCACATCGCATATCAGAGTGCTTGGGATCAAGTGTCACTTCCACTGATGTACTTGAGAGGCCACAGTACTTGAGTCCCTGCCACCTGCATGGGAGACATAGATGGAGTTCCTAGCTTTGGACTGACTATTGTGGGTGTTTGGGGAATGAATCAGCAGATGGAAGATCTTTCTCTCTCTCTCTTTCTCTCACCCTTTGCTTTTTCTGTCTCTGTTTCATTCTGCCTTTTAAATAAATAAAAATTAGTAAATAAATATAAAAATTGATGACTGTAAATTTTATGTTGTTTACTTTTTCCATAATTAAAAACATATAGTTTAGCAGTAGAAGATCTGGAAGGGCTGGTTCATCTAGAGAAGGCTTGTGGATAGTAGCAAGAAATGACAAGCAAGAACCAAAAAGTGGAGGAGGAGATGAATGGGAGCTTTGGTTTTAATTGTCTCAGTACACAGAGAATAGGAGAGAAAGCCCAAGGTGGGATGTCTAATAGGTGCCTCTCTGCTTAATCTGGAATCTCACACACTAAATCATTGCCATCCCCACTAAGGGATTGCACGGAAAACTGCTAACCTCAAATCTTTGTGTTGAATGCAAGGACAGAAATGTCTCCTAAGAATTCATCCCACAGGATAACCTCCGTGGAGGTTTGCATCCTTCATTCACATGAATGGTCCAAATGAAGAATTTCAAATGGTACTAGAGTGGTTGTGCCTTCTAGTGCCTAAAAAGGAAAGAAAAATAAATTTTAACTAGAATAACATAACTTGATATAGCTTTCAAATAATTCACATAAATAAAAACCCAAGAAAAATGCAGTTAAGTGAGAAATTATGCAGTATACAAGAGAACATGCCACTATGGGCAAAAGTCAACAGACAGCAGAAAGAGACTTTCATTGAACTTAGAAATTGTAATTATAAGATTTGAAAAATGAATTCAGTATATTTAATGTACAG
Source organism: Oryctolagus cuniculus (assembly GCF_051225735.1). Lineage (NCBI taxonomy): Eukaryota > Metazoa > Chordata > Mammalia > Lagomorpha > Leporidae > Oryctolagus > Oryctolagus cuniculus. The sequence continues at coordinate 52,746,391 of NC_142879.1, read as the reverse complement.
AAGGAAATAAAGAAGGGGTTGAGACTATAAGTAGCAAAAACCCATATGACTGTATACACACACATGTACAGATATATACACATACACATACATGCATACCCATAAATACATATACATGTACAAACAAATCAAAGATAAATAATAGTCATTAAAGATCACATAAATTAAAAATTGCCTGACACTATCAAGTTGGTGAGAATGTGGAGTGGAAAGACATTTGTTAAGTTATTGGTGGGAATATAAACTGACAGAACCACTTTAGAAAATAATTTTGATATTATTTGGTAACTGAACATTTCCATACCCAGCAACTCCATTATTTATAAATATGTGTGTTTCCTGGGAAAGTCAAATAGCTTGTTTTCTAGTAAAGTTGAACATTTTATATTTCTAGCAGTTCCATTCCCAGGTGCATATTCTAAAGAAGTTCTTATGCATTTGGCTAGGAGACCTGTCCAAGAATGTTCATAGGTGCCAAAATTTGAAAAAAGGAACTCTTAAATGTACAACAATAAAATAGATAAGTAGACTATAGCATATCCATATAATGGAATACTGCACAGCTATGGAAATCTAGGTTACAGTAATAAAACACAACCTGATCAATTTAAGGAACATACTGTCAAGTGGGAAAAAGTAGTAAGAAAGTTGCAAAAGATACACAAACTATAATTTCACAGCTATAAAGTAAAAGCCATAAAACAGGAATCTAGAGATTTTGGATATAAAAATAGTAAAATAAGAAAAGACAGGGAATGTTAATTCCAAAATATCAGGAAGGGGGAAAGCAAGGGGATGGGACTGGGGAGTTGACATCAGTGAACTTCAGTGCTAATGATGACTTAGTTTTTCTTATTCTGGGTGATACCCATATATTCATTTACTTTTGTTGTACCTTATACACATTTTTAACATATGTATTTGCTTTTATTTAATAATTAAACTATTTTAAAGTATGGTCCCTAGTGTTAATAAGTATACACAATGCACTCTAAGCACTTCAGAGTCTTTGGGCCTTTCACTGATTTAGTGCTCTGTGAACACTGAGTGCATGACACAGCAAGAAAATGCTGAAGTGCACTTTATAGATGGTATTTAAGAGCACAGGCGTCAAATCATGTAATTTTTGGAAGGTAGCTATATCAGAATGAATATTTAATACATCCAGTTTAAAGAAAGTAATTGTTAATTTTCTGGGAAACTTAGCAGTATGGAACATTTTATTCCTCACTGATAATATACATGAAGTAAATATTAATTGATTTTTAATTGCAAATATAGTCCCTTGGCATAGTAACAGTTTGTTTAACCAATCACACTTTAAATTGGGGTATTAGCTGTCAGAACAGGTAAATTTTGATTTTCCTCCTTTCAAGTCTTTCCTCCTTCCTGCTTTTTGTGCTCTTCCTTGGGCAAATTTCTTTGGCCTCACTTCATCAAGATCCGTGTCCCCATTGCTTCTCCAGAGTTGAGCCTGCGCCTTCTTTAGTGTGTGTATATCCTTGTCTTGATGTAATCAGCATCTGATTTTTGTGTCTGTACTATCTTCTGTATTCTCTCTCTCTTTTTTTTTAAAAAGAATTATTTTATTTATTTGAAAGACAGAGGTAGAGCCAGAGAGAAAGAGGTCTTCCATTCTGCTGGTTTACTCCCCAAATGACCACAATGACCAGAGCTGAGCTGATCCGAAGCCAGGAGCCAGGAGATTCTTCCAGGTCTCCCATGCAGGTGCAGGGGCCCAAAGATGTGGGCCATCTTCTACTGCTTTCCCAGGCTATAGCAGAAAGCTGGACTGGAAGAGGAGCAGCTGGGACTGGATCCAGCGCCCATATGGGATGCCAGCACTGCAGGCTGGGGCTTTAACCCACCACACCACAGCGCCGACCCCACTTCTGTATTATTTTATTTTATTTTTTGACAGATAGAGTTAGATAGTGAGAGAGAGAGAGAGACAGAGAGAAAGGTCTTCCTTCCATTGGTTCACTCCCCAAATGGCCGCTAAGGCCAGCGCTATGCTGATCTGAAGCCAGGAGCCAGGTGCTTCTTCCTGGTCTCCCACATGGGTGCAGGCACCCAAGCACTGGGGCCATCCTCCATTGCCTTCTCAGGCCACAGCAGAGAGCCGGACTGGAAGAGGAGCAGTGGGACTAGAATCCGGTGCCCATATGGGACGCCGGCACCGCAGGTGGAGGATTAGCCAAGTGAGCCACTGCGCTGTCCCCACCACTTCTGTATTCTTTAGTACATTCCTGTTTCTAGCCTCATGCCGGCTCCTAAGTGTCCCACCTTAATTATTTCCTAGATCAATGAAGATTACTTTTTTTTTTTCACAATTGAATTCATTTGCACTGGAATTGGATTAGAGCTAATTATGGATAAATTTGAGGTTAAAACTTCTAAAATCTGGATCTGAGTCTTTCTGTGTTTCAGTTGTATTGATTTAGTTTTTGAACCCAAATATTTCATTTTTCTTAAAGCATGATTCACCAGTGATCTAGGTATTGTCAATGGACATTCTTTTTCTGTTAGTAAAATTTGAATATTTTTCATTACATTATATTAAGTGACACATTTCTCAAAAATTAAGCCATTTGAGATGCTTTGTTGAGTTTTGTTGAACTCTTTCATAGGAATGACATTCATGGCAGTGTCTTAACCTTAATGAAGAGCAGTATTTAGATATGATGAGTAGCATAATTAATGGTACATTATAATGGAATTGGACAGTGTTGCTGTGCACAGCCCTTATAGTTGGTTACTATACTATTCCTAAGTATCCATTAAATGAGTGTTTACATTTCAGAATTTGAACATTTGCTTTTTCGTATTCTTAAATTATGATGTGTGTTTGTGACAGTGGCATGCCAATATGAAGCTCTTTATTTCTTGTTTCTTTCGGTATCTAAAAGCATGTGAGTCAGGATCTGGAAGACTCATCATGTTCTTCAACACAAGGAAAATTTAACCGAGAGCAGTTTTACAAATTTATCATTTTCCCTGGCAAGTGGATTAAAGTCTGGTATGATCGACTCACCTTGTTGGCGTTACTTGATCGGTAAGCAACTGAGCATGCAAAGGTATAGTGAAGAAGATACAATGGGGACATGACAGTGCACACGTTTGAAAGAAAACTGCTCTTGTTAGGGTCCTGGGACATTTCCCAGGTATATACCTCTTTTGTTGTGAACCCAAAGTTGAAACAGTAAGATTGTGACAAAAAATTGTAATTTCACAGCTACTGATGGGAGAGGTAAGGATTGGGTAACATGGTTTGAATTTAAGGTTAACCATGGGGGCAGTATTACCCTTCGCCATTCACATTTATCCTCATTTTGGTACGAAAGTCTGTGGTTCTATCTGTAGCACAGGCTTGGCTTGACTGGGTGTGGGCCTGGGGACAGGAGGGATGATAAAAGTGGGTGATTTCTAGCTCTTTTCTGAACAACTTGAATTCTAATTTTTCACTCTGATGTGTACTAACTTGAATATTAGATTTTCCATTAAACTCTTTCCCTATTTCTTACCTCCTCTGACCATGGCCTTAAAGGAAAAAAGGCTACAGGATTGGAGATGTGGTGGCTGGGAGGGGAGAGAAATGAGATGAGGTGAAGGTTGGTTATGGCATGCTAGGGAGGGGGCAGGGTAGGGACTTCCTGTTTCTATCTTCCCCTCCTTCAAGATGTGCAAATGACAGGGTTGCCATCTTTAAGGGCTGTGTAGTGATACAAAGGTTGGTTTGAAAATATAAGATGCTATTATTAATACTGTCGTTAACAAGTGCTGGGTTTCATAGTGCAAGGCTAGATAGTGCAGACAGTGGCAGGGCTGCGTGCCTGCTTGCCTGCCTTACTATTGTTGGTCCCCAAGTGACTATTTGTTATACTAATGTCTTCAGTGGTGTGATCACATACCAAAAAAGATAGTCATGCAAAATTACAACAGTAAATTTCAGGACCCATGAGTCAGAGAATGGAGTTATAATGGTTTTTATAACAGTGCTGTTACCCACAGGGCACACACTTAAGAGCAACATTTAATACTTAACTAATAATCCAAGATAATACATTCTTTCAGATGAGGAATTTTTTGAAATATTAGTATTTTTCTGTTAAAAACAAATTACTAAAGGACTAGCTTGTGTTAACTCTTCATGTTAAAGACAAATAATTTCTGTAGATTTTTCTGCTTGTTTTCTTAAAATCTATGCATTGACAAAATAGTTAATTAAAGATCACATTGAATCTAAAAAAAGGATAAAGAATACTACTGCAGATTTGAAAAGTATTTAGTTTTATGGTTCTAACCATTTTTCTTATAATTCACAATGAATTTTATTTTATTTTTTTATGCTCGGGTATGACTGAGACAGCACCACCCCATATCCATGCTTATCTGTAGTTCCTTCATTGGTGTGGGGAGCAGAGCAGGCTGCAGCCATGTCTAATATTCAGGAGGCCGTGGCCTCACTGTGAACACTTAGACGGTATCTGCTACAGATACGTGTTAACAGGAAGCTGGAATCAGGAGCAGAGCTGAGACTCAAGCCATGAACTCCAGTATGGCATGTTGGCATCCCAAGTAGTGTCTTAACTGCTTTACTAAATGCCCATCCTAACCTTTGGGAATTTAATACAGTTCCCACTAATTTTTTTTAAAGATTTATTTATTTATTTGAAGGCAAAGTTACACAGAGGCTGAGGCAGAGAGAAACAGGGAGAGGGAAGTCTTCCATCTACTGGTTCACTCCCCAGATAGTTGCAATGGCTGGAGCTGTACCAATCCAAAGCCAGGAGCCAGGAGCTTCCTCCAGGTCTCCCACACAGGTGCAGGGGCCCAAGCACTTGGGCCATCCTCTACTGCTTTCCAAGACCATAGCACAGAGCTGGATTGGAACTGGAGCAGCTGGGACTCGAACTGGCCTCCATCTGGGATGCCAGCACTGCAGGTGATGTCTTTACCCACTATGCTGTAGTGCTGGGCCCTGACCTACTAATTTTTAATGCTGTGATCTTGCAATGACTATGAAGCCTCTCTGTGCCTCAGATTTCTATCTATTAAATGAGGATAACCTATATCATAGGGAATTTGTGAGGAGTAATAAATTTAGGCAATAAAAAGAGTTCTTTAAATATTAGTTGTTATTATCATTATTATTAGCTGTAATGTGGTCCAGAGCCCAAAAAAAAGAAACATAAGTAAAAATAAAATAAAATTAGGGGCCGGCGCCGCGGCTCACTAGGCTAATCCTCCGCCTAGCGGCGCCGGCACACCGGGTTCTAGTCCCGGTCGGGGCGCCGGATTCTGTCCCGGTTGCCCCTCTTCCAGGCCAGCCCTCTGCTGTGGCCAGGGAGTGCAGTGGAGGATGGCCCAGGTGCTTGGGCCCTGCACCCCATGGGAGACCAGGAAAAGCACCTGGCTCCTGGCTCCTGCCATCGGATCAGCGCGGTGCGCTGGCCGCAGCGCGCCGGCCGCGGCAGCCATTGGAGGGTGAACCAACGGCAAAAGGAAGACCTTTCTCTCTGTCTCTCTCTCTCACTGTCCACTCTGCCTGTCAAAAAAATAAATAAATAAATAAAATAAAATAAAATTAGGACAGTCAAAGGAGACATTGTTAATCCAGATACTAAAATTTAGGTCATTTAATTCATAGGTGCCACACCTGTCCTATAGAGCCACAAAATCCTACCTAGCAGAATTGTTGATGTGGTTTTCCAGTTCAGAGACAATTAAGCAGAAGAGAAGGACTGCGTGAGCCTATAGCTCACAGCTGGAATGGAGAAAGAAACTCAAAATAGTTACCTAGAAAGCAGGAGCAATTGGGGAACGTTGTAAGGAGTGACATCCCCAAACTAGGCTTGGGTCAGAACCATGGTGGGGAGCTCTGCAAGAATGCAGGTTTTCAGACCTGTGACTCAAACAGCTCATAGTTTAATTAGGAGTGCTAAGGTCCTTCAGAACTTAAGAAAACAGGAATATCCACAAGAATTTTACATTTCGTGATAGCCAAGTTTTTAAGGTATAAATAAATTACCCTGATATTCAGTTAAAGGCATTATATTTAGTCATGTGTGGATGAAAAACTTAAATTACTAAAACTTCAAGTTTGGAAAGTAAAAGTATATACAATGAAAACCAAACTGTAGACACTGGGCACAGAGGGGAAGAAATCAGTGAGTAGTAAGCACTAAATCATTGCTATAATCTCCCCTAGGTTAGGGTCTCCTGCCTGGTAGTTTCTAGCTTCACTCTTGGATTCAGGCTATTCTACTCTGAAAATGTTTCCTTAGTTTCTGAATAGCAGCTTCATGGTTCCTATAATTGCCATCTCTTCTATATAGCTTTCAGTTTTCTATCAATTCTACTCAGATATTTTTGGACTTATCCTGTTCTTGTTTATTTTCTCTTATTATTATTTCTTATTCCTCCATTATCCCTTCCTGCAAAATACCAAGGTTTTATTTTCATTTACCTAGTTCATCTGGTTAGCATTCAAAATAAGAAATTGCCCATCTGTGCATCATTTCAACATTTCATTCATTCATTCAACAAATATTTACCTGAGTACCTACTCTATGAGAAAGGTTCTGTATTTGGCACCTGATTGAGAGTGGTGAATAAGAGAACCTTGGTATCTTACCTCGTGGAGCTTACATTCCTGTGGGGGAACAGCAAGTTCTATTAGGTGCCATGAAAGATACATGTAAAATCCTGAAGTAGAAAATCCTGGCAGAGGAAGGAGACTGCTGTTAGAAGGGGTATATGCAGGCCGGCACCAGGCGGCACTGTGGCTCACTAGGCTAATCCTCCGCCTGCGGCACCGGCACCCTGGGTTCTAGTCCCGGTTGGGGTGCTGGATTCTGTCCCGGTTGCCCCTCTTCCAGTCCAGCTCTCTGCTGTGGCCCAGGAAGGCAGTGGAGGATGGCCCAAGTGCTTGGGCCCTGTACCCGCATGGGAGACCAGGAGGAAGCACCTGGCTCCTGGGTTCGGATCGGCACAGCGCGCCGGCCGTCGCGGCCATTTGGGGGGTGAACCAATGGAAGGAAGACTTTTCTCTCCCTCTCTATCTCTCTCTCTCACTGTCTAACTCTGCCTGTCCAAAAAAAAAAAAAAAAAAAAAAAAAAAGTGGTATATGCAAAAGGATTTTCTGAAGAAGCAGCACAGAGATTCATAGGTCCTTCTTAAAATTCTTGGGAAAAGGGAATTCAAAGATAAGGTTATTTTGAAACCCATGTATAATTTTTCATAATACACATTTACTGTGAACCTTGAAGACCTTAAATATATCTATATATAAAATTTCAAAAAATTTTTGCAATAAAATAAGCTTATCTTTTATTTTCATTTTTCTTGAACTCTTAGAAGTTCCATTGTGTTGAATCAGAGAAGGTGATAACCACATGATAAGTACAGAGAAACTCATTCATATTGTTCAAACTGAACTCATTGTCATGAAAACATGCTCTCAATATCTACTCTCCTTAAAAATCCTTTCTTGACCTCACTTTCTTTGCTCCACAGTCCATTTCTCTATTCTTCATACAAAATTCTTGAAGGGTTGCACATGCTGGTTGCCAGTTGCTCTTCTCCCATAATTTCATTCCATTCAGGCTCTCCAGACCCCAGGATTCCATTGATTCTGCCCTGACCACGGCCACCATTGGCCCCATTCTTCATTCCTCATTTGACTAGATCCCTCTGCAGCATTGGTGATTGCACTGAGTCTTTATTTATTTATTTATTTATTTATTTATTTATTTTGACAGGCAGAGTGGACAGTGAGAGAGAGAGTCAGAGAGAAAGGTCTTCCTTTGAACTCTCCAATGGCCGCCGCGGCTGGCGCGCCATGGCCTGTGCACCGTGCTGATCCGAAGGCAGGAGCCAGGTGCTTATCCTGATCTCCCATGGGGTACAGGGCCCAAGCACTTGGACCATCCTCCACTGCACTCCCTGGCCACAGCAGAGAGCTGGCCTGGAAGAGGGGCAACCGGGACAGAATACGGTGCCCTGACCGGGACTAGAACCCGGTGTGCCGGCGCCACAAGGTGGATTAGCCTATTGAGCCGCACTGCCAGCTGCATTGAGTCTTGTTTTAAATTCTGTCAATACGCTGATGACTCAGATTTGTGTCCCCAACTTGGAGCTATCTCCTGAATTCCAGGTGTGCATATCTAACTATCAAACTGACATGATCATTTTTGAAAACTGAGGTCTTTCTCTCAAACTTATCTACACCTGCTCCACCTGTGATCTCCCCCCATCTCTGCTGATGACCACTCCATCCTTCCAGTTTCTAGGTTAAACCTTATGATGATATCCTGAGTCCACAAGTCCTCCATTTCCTAGCCGTCTTTTTTGCTCCCTGAGCTTACCTCCTCTCATTGCTCACTCCTCTCTACCTCTGGTGGCCTCCCTGTTGATCTTCAGCCATGCCAGGAACTCTTCCAGCTTCAAGACCTTTGCATTGGCAATTCCCTCTGCCTGCCAAATCTCTTGCCTTTCCTTTCACTTTGTTCTATTGCATTTAGCATCCTCATGTACTATATACTATACACCCCCCTCCTTTTTTTTTTTTTTTTTTTTTTTTGGTTCATGCTTACTTTATGGCACTACCTCCCAGAAAGGAAGCTCCATCAGTATTGTCCCTAGTGCTGGCACCTTTGTTGCATGAACCAATGAACCAACTTCTCCTTTGCACATCAGCAGCCCTTCCAAAATCCCACCATTGATTCTACCATAGTTTTTTCCCCTTAAGGTGAAAATCTTGCAATCATCTTCACATTTTCATCCCAGCTTTCACTATACATATCTCATTTGGTAATGATCGAAAGTTTCTTTCTGCCTCCTTCTGAATTTTGTCTTAGTCACACATCCTCTGATTCCTCAATCATGCCACTTTCCCAGGCCCTCCAGCTTCTCATGGCAGTGCTATTTATCCTTATCCCGGTCCCTTTTGCATCCAGAGCAGCCTGTATACCTCTGTAAATAAATCTTTCTAATGTGCAGTCCTTTTTTATCTGTATAGTTTCTTTTTTTTATAGAAAGCTTTTATTTAATATAAATTTCATAGGTATAGCTTTTGGATTATAGCAGTTCTTCCCCCATACCTGTCCTCCCACCCCCAAACCATCCCACTTCCTACTCCCTGTCCCATCCCATTCTTCATTAAGATTCATTTTTAATTATCTTTATATACAGAAGATCAACTCTATACTAAGTCACAATTTCAACAGTTTGTACCCACACAGACACAGAAAGTATAAAGTACTGTTTGAAGACTAGTTTTATCATTAATTCTCATAGTACAACTCCTTAAGGACAGAGGTCCTACATGGATGATGAGAGATGGAGAGCAAGTGTACAGTGACTCCTGTTGTTGATTTAACAATTGACACTCTTATTTATGATATCAGTGATCACCCGAGGCTCTTGTCAAGAGCTGCCAAGGCTGTGGAAGTCTCTTGAGTCCACAAACTCTGACATTATTTAGACAAGGCCATAATCAAAGTGGAAGTTCTCTCCTCCCTTCAGAGAAAGGTACCTCCTTCTTTCATGGCTCCTTTCCACCAGGATCTTACTCACAGAGATCTTTCATGTAGGTCATTTTTTGCCACAATATCTTGGTTTTCCATGCTCGAAATGCTCTCATGGGCCTTTTAGCCATATCCGAATGCCTTAAGGGCTGATTCTGAGGCCAAAGTTAATGTGCAGTCTTAATCTTGGCACTCCTTGCCTATTAAATAAATTTTTAAAAAAATATTTATTTACTTATTTGAAAGTCGGAGTTACACAGAGAGAGGCGAAGCAGAGAAAGAGAGAGATCTTCCATCCACTAGTTCACTCCCCAATTGGCTGCAATGGCTGGAGCTGCACCGATCCAAAGCCAGGAGCCAGGAGCTTCTTCCAGATCTCCCATGTGGGTGCAGGGGCCCAAGGACTTGGGCCATCTTCCACTGCTTTCCCAGCAGAGAGCTGGATCAGAAGAGGAGCAGCTGGGACTAGAACCGGCACCCATATGGGATGCTGGCACTTCAGGCCAGGACGTTAACCTGCTGCGTCACAGCGCTGACCCCTATTGAATAAATTTTTAACCTAATTTTAAAATGTAAGATACAAGAGAAACCAAGGGAGGGGAGTGATACGGGGCTGTAGATAGAGGAATGGAGTCTAATGGAGGAGAATCTGGGATGAAAACTTTTTGGGAACTTTATTCTTTCCTCAGATAGAAAAAGTGTTTTTTCATGAAATGTTTGTTTTGTTTTGTTCCTAGAAACATAGATATTAATTACAATGAAAAATATGTAATGAATTTTATAGTCCTAAACTAAAAAATAGAAATGTAAAAATAGATTATGTATAATAAAAAGCACACAAATTTCCCTTTCACCTAGTATGTTTTGATTTTCCAGAAAGTTGAACATCATGATATCTGAATATTTGACATTTCTACATGTTTTTGTGTTACCTTTCCACCTTGCTTTTATTTTTCAGTAAAATGTCAGCTGCAGTCCGATCTGGTGGAATTGATCATTACTTTCCATCTCTTTTTTTTTTTTTTTTTTTTTGGAGATTTATTTTATTTTATTGAAAGAGTTACACAGAGAGGGAAGGAGAGGCAGAGAGAGAGAGGTCTTCCATCTGCTGATTCACTCCCCAGATGGCCACAACGGCCAGAGCTGTGCTAATCTGAAGCTAGGAGCCAGATGCTTCCTTTGGGTCTCCCACACAGATGCAGGGGCCCAAGGACTTAGGCCATCTTCTACTGCTTTCCCAGGCCATAGCAGAGAGCTGGATCAGAAGAGGAGCAGCCTGGACTTGAACTGACGTCCATATGGGATGCCGGCATACCTGCTACGCCACAGCACTGGTCCCTACATTCCATCTCTTGACTGTTTTCTCTGCTTTCCAATCTGTGGAAAGCCCATGGCCATATTCTTAGCAATTCCAGCTTGGCTTGTTTTTTAGTTTTTTTTGTTGTTTTTTTTTTTCTAGTCATTTATTTTCCTATTTCTTCAAATCTCTGAAATTTATATCCATATTCATAGTTCTTTCTCTTCAATTATATATAAAATGTCCCTCTCAAATGATACCTGCACTTACGTGTTTCCTCAAGAGTTTTGTACTTAGTTATTACTCTCTTAGCATCAAGTGTCAGCATTAGTTTTTTTTTTTTTTTTTTTAAGATTTATTTATTTATTTGAAAGGCAGAGTTACAGAGATGCAGAAGCAGAGGCAGACAGAAAGTTCTTCCCATCTGCTGGTTCAGTCCCCAGATGGCCGCAATGGCCGGAACTGCGCTGATCCGAAGCAAGGAGCCAGGAGTTTCTTCTGGGTCTCCCATGCAGGTACTTGGGGCCATCTTCTACTGCTTTCCCAAACCATAGCAGAGAGCTGGATCAGAAGTGGAGTGGCTGGGACTTGAACTGGCACCCCTATGGGATGCCCCACTGTAGGCAGCAGCTTTACTCTCTGTGCCATGTTGCTGGCCCCTCAGCATTAGAATTAATCTGGGTTTTTCTTGTTGTTGTTGTTCACTTATTTGCTCACCTGTTTTTTTCTTTTACAAGTTTTTTTTGTCTTTTTTATTTTAATTAGTTTTTAATAGATTCAATGTGATTTGTAGATATAATTCTAAGAACATATGATATTCCCATTCTTCTTTCCTCCCTGCTCTTCCTCACACCCTAATTCCTTCTCCTTTTCTTTTTTGTTTAGTTTTTGTGATAATGTATTTTACACTATAGTAAAAAGGCTTAATACTTAACTGAATAAGAAGTTTAGCAAGTAAAAAGCAAAAAGACCCTAGTTTAATGGGAATATAGACAACAACTATAACAATAATTGAATGGAAAAATGACCATTGCACTTTTTTTTAAAGATTTACTTATTTATTTGAATGACAAATTTACAGAGAGAGTCAGAGACAGAGACAGAGAGATCTTCCATCTGTTGATTCACTCCCCAAATGGTCACAACAGCTGGGACTCTGCCAGGCTGAAGCCAGAAGCCAGGAGCTTCTTCTGGGTCTCCCAGATGGGTGCAGGTGCTCAGGGGATTGTACCATTTCCCATTGTCCTCCTAGGTGCCTTAGCAGGGAGCTGGATCTGAAGAAGTGCAGCCAGGACTTGAACCTGTGCTCATATGGGATGCCAGTGCAGCAGGCAGCAGCTTTACTCGCTGTGCCACAGCATCAGGCTCCCCCCCCACCATTTCACTCTTATATAGTGAATATTAAAGAATCACAGGTCATTAAAACTGTAGTAGTATAATATTCTTAACCATTGGTTTGACAAATTTTTAAACAAAGTTTTACGGTACTATATTTGCAGTAATACTGATAACACACAGACCTTTCTTTTTTGTTATGTTTGTTTTTTAAAAATTTTAGCTCTCACATATAAAGGAGAACATGTGGTATTTGTCTTTCTGGGTCCAGCTTATTTCATTCAACATGATGTCCTCCAGTTGTGTCCATTTTGCTGCAAATGCTAGAATTTTCATTCTTTTTTACAGCAGAATGATACTGAATTTTGTATATATATACCACATTTTCTTTATCCATTCATTGGATGATAGATACCTAGATTGTTTATTTGCTCACCTATTAGAAATGTTCCACAGACTAGAAGAAAATATTTACAAAAGACACCTGTGACAAAGGACCATTATTCAAAATACATAGTAAATATTTAAACTCAGCAGCAAGAAAATGAGCAACCCCAAAATGGGTTTAGGGTTTGAATAGGCACCACAACGAAGAAGATGCACAAAAGATAAATAAGTGTGTGGAGAGATGTTCCACATCATGTGTCATTAGGGAGTTGCAGATTGAAACAATGGAATGCCACTATACACATACTAGAGTAATGAAAATCCAAAAACATTGACAACACCAAATGCTGGTAATGATATGGAGCAACAGGAGTACATATTCTTTGCAGATGGGAATTCAATATGATACAGCTACTCTGGAAAAAAATTCTACAGTTTCTTACAAAACTAAACTTACTCTTAGCACACATAATCTAGCAGTTGTGTTCCTTGACAGTTTTCTAAATCTGTTGAAAACCTATGTCTGTTCAAAAACCTGCACATGAATGTTTATGCAGATTTAGTCATAACTACCAGAACTGGAAGGAACCAAGATGTCCTTCAATGGGTAAGTGGGTAAATTAACTACAGTTCAGCCATACAATGAAATGTTACCTGGGACACAAGGAAATAGCTGTCCGTCTAAAGTGCAGCCTTAATCATGGCACTGCTTACCTAATGAGTAAACTTTTTAATTTTAAGACTTGGAGGAAACTTAAATGTATATTACTCAGTGAAAGAAGCCAATCTGTAATGGTTACTTACTGTTTGATTCCAACTATACAGCATTCTGGAAAAGGCCAAACTATGGAGACAATACAAAAATCAGTGGTTGCTAGGAGTTAGGGGAAGGGAGGCATGAAAAGGTGGAGCACAGAGAATATTTAGGTTAGTGAAACTGCTCTGTGATACCATTCTGTTGCATATATGCTGTGGTAAACTTGTCAAGATCCATGAATGTACCACACCAGGAGTGAACCTATGGTAACACAAACTTGGGTGAGAATGAACTCTCAGTGTAGCTTCATCAATTATAAACAGTGTATCTCTGGTATAGATTCTACAGGTCAAGGAGGCTGTGCGTGTGTCTGTGGGGACTCTGCTTTCCCTTCGGTTCTGCTGTGAATCTAAAGTGTCTCTAAAACATAAAGTCCATGAATTAAATACTCACAACTGCTTGCATGCCAGGCATGAAGTAGCCAATTACTGTCTAAAAAATGTTATAATTTACTGGTGAAGACCAATATGTCTTTTAGCAAAAATTGGTTGGGTAGGAAATACACTCAGAATTCTTGTGAATGACCAATCTAATATGCTAGACCCTTTGTTTCTTGACTTAGTCCACACCATCCTCCTTTAATCCATTTCAGCGACACTGTCTCATAGTTCTACCTTGCATCTTGTCCTTCTTTGGAAACTTTCTACTAAATATCAATACCCTGAAACTCACTTAACCTATTCGTTTGTGCACCCACCTCTGGATCAACCCACCTCTCTGCCCCACACAAGGGGATGTCTCAACATGATCATCTCTGCCTGGCCTCCTGGCCTGTTGGGAGGTTGCAGCTCCCTCTCAATTCTCTTTCTGGTGTTCTTTGTGCTTCTGGAAGGGGGCAGCAAACTACTCGTTAGTGGTCAAAGAGATCCAATAGAATTCTACTTATTTATTTCAGTAGCATAAATCTAGGGTTAAAAATACAGAGTTTGTTTATATAGCAAAGAAACAAGGAAAGAAAGATATCTTTAAAATTCTATAACCAAATACTTAGGCTTGCTGAAGTTCATTTCTCTGCTGTCACTGCAGGTATTCTCTGTTTAGCAGTGGAAAATATCCCTTTTTTTTTAACCTATGTATTTTACACAGAACTGAAGATGTCAAGGAGAACGTGCTAGCAATTTTACTCATTGTCCTGGTTTCCCTTCTTGGATTTCTGACCTTGAACCAAGGCTATTGCAAAGATATGTGGGTGCTCCTCTTCTGCCTCGTCATGGCCAGCTGCCAGTACTCCCTGTTAAAGGCAAGATAACATCTATTCTTCTCACTAACAAGTGCTCTTACTAATGTAGCCTTGACTCATGAGATGATGACACAGACACTTCTGATTTGTCTTTTAGAGTGTTCAGCCTGATCCTGCCTCACCGATCCACGTAAGTTTCAAATGCAGGCAAGTAGCTTATCTTATTTGTTTGTATTGAAGACAGGGAAAAAAGGCCAACATCTATTCACAAGGCAAAATCTCCATCTATATCTACATTTTGAATTTATAAATAGTAATCAGAGTATGGTGGTGAAGTTCTGGTGTGCAAGGTATGGGCAGTAGTGGGAGAATGTACGAGAATGGGGTGTAAACAGTATGGAGAGTCTTTGCTGTCACACTGGATCCATGTCAGGAAAGACCCAGCGGCCTGATTGGGAAGACTGAGATTCTTTAACCAGCTTACCTTTGTTTTCTGATGCCTCCACTTGAATGTTTGACCCTGAGCAAGATACCGAGGCTCACTTGGCTAATCCTCCGCCTGCGGCGCCGGCACTCCAGGTTCTAGTCCTGGTTGGGGTGCCGGATTCTGTCCTGGTTGCTCCTCTTCCAGTCCAGCTCTCTGCTGTGGCCCCGGGAGGGCAGCGGAGGATGGCCCAGGTCCTTGGGCCCTGCACCCGCATGGGAGACCAAATGGCCACCAGGTCATTTGGGGGGTGAACCAACTGAAGGAAGACCTTTCTCTCTGTCTCTCTCTCTCACTGTCTAACTCTGCCTGTCAAAAAAAAAAAAGAAAAGATACTGGTCTTTTCCATACCTCAGTTTCCCTAATGTGAATATGAGACTAATGAAAGGCCTATGGGAATTATATTGTGCTAGAACTGTGCCTGGCACATAGGGATTGCTCAGTTAAAAAGCTATTATTAATGGTAATGTCAGTTATTACAGGCATGAATTATTGTATTTTTTAAAATGTATATATTTTGGGGTATAATGTGATAATTTTATATATTTATGTTGTGGAATAATCAAGCTGATGAACATATCTGTCATCTCATTTTTTCTTTGTGGTGAGAACATTTAACACAGAACCTTTTAGCAATTTTAAGGTATACAGTAAAATTATTCACTGTAATTGCCATGCTATGGAATAGGAATCCAGGATGCATTACTTCTATCTAATTGAATCTTATATAATTTTAGTAATTTTTCCCCATACCACCTGCACCCCTAGCCCATTGGTAACCACCATTTACTCCTATGGTGACTTCATAGTCACCATTAGATCAGATATTTGTCTTTCTGCATCTGATTTGTTTTATGTAGCATAGAATTCTTCAGGTTCATCCATGTTGATGAAAATTTCAGGATATTCTTTTTTCTTTTTTTTTTTTTTTAAAGATTTGTTTATTTATTTGAAAGAGTTACACAGAGAGAGGAGAGGCAGAGAGAGAGAGAGAGTCTTCCGTCTGATGGTTTACTCCCCAGTTGGCCACAACGGCCGGAGCTGTGCCAATCCGAAGCCAGGAGCCAGGAGCTTCTTCCAAGTCTCCCACATGGGCACAGGGGCTCCAAGCACTTGGTCCATCCTCTACTGCTTTCCCAGGCCATAGCAGAGAGCTAGATCAAAAGAGGAGCAGCCGGGACTAGAACCGGCGCCCATATGGGATACTGGCACTTCAGGCCAGGGCGTTAACCTATTGCGCCACAGTGCCGGCTCCAAGGGTGTCCTTATTTCAAGGCTAAATAATTTCCCCTATCTGTGTCTATACACATATGGGGACTTCAAA
The DNA here is from genome assembly GCF_051225735.1 of Oryctolagus cuniculus. Lineage (NCBI taxonomy): Eukaryota > Metazoa > Chordata > Mammalia > Lagomorpha > Leporidae > Oryctolagus > Oryctolagus cuniculus. The sequence goes on along the minus strand of NC_142879.1, from coordinate 52,730,036 downwards.
ACCTTTAGGCAAAGTTAAATTGAAAGGCAAATTTATTTTGGTGTAAAACAATTCATGTGAATTCATGAATACAACTGGTTTTCAAAACACTGATGGAAAATGCATATTTATGAAAAACCTATGCTTGGGTTTCAAAAATTTTTAATTCCAATTTACAGAAATATTTTGATGTACCCTCACATACATAGCTTTTTTTCTTTATCCATTCATCTATTAATGAATACTTAGATTGAACAGTCCAAATATGACCATATCTTGACTGTTATGACCATATCTTGACTTTTGGGAATAATAGTGCAATGAACAGAGGAGTATCAGTATCTCTTTGAGAAATTGTTTTCATTTCCTTTGGATGTGTACCCAGAAGTGGGATTGCTGGATCACACATTCTATTTAGTTTTTTCTGAGAAACCTCCATATTGTTTTTCACAGTGGTTCTACAGTTTGTATCCCCACCAGAAGTGCGAGAGTGTTCCCTTTCCTTCACGTCCTTACCGACAATTGTAATCTTTTGTCTTTTTGATGAAAGTCATTTTAACAGATGTGAGATGAAATCTTATTCTTCATTTCTACAGAAAAATGCTCGCTTCTTACTCCATTTTCAAGTTTCGCATTGCTTTTTATCCCTGTAACTTTGAGCTACCTCACAACAGAGACCCTGGGCTTCCTGCTCTGGATCTGTTGGTGCTCTGGCATTCTCGTCTGAGCTCTGAGGCATGCGTGGCTTCCTGTGACCCTGCGGCCCCTTTCCCTGGTCTGCCGTGGCCTACACTGCTGTGGGACAGGCCCTTTCTGTGATGCACCCTGATCATGCCTTTACACCAAGTTCACTGACAGCAGTCTTCTCTCCCTAATATGACAAGCTCCTGGGAGCCACTGAAAGCCCTTCTGACAAAAGAAAGCTTGATCTTCCCTGTATTGTGCTTTCCAAAAAAATTAATATCTAGGATTTAGAACTGATTTTAAATCTGTCATACCTCATGTTTAACTCATAGTAATTAAGGAAAGCTTATAATTGGATGATCACATGGCATTCGCTGCTATCTTGTTAAATTCCTCTGTTCCCCATAATTGGTTTACATATAATACATCTTCTTTTATCCTCCTGTCTGACTGTCAGGATCAGTAGAAGCAGCATAATTAGGGTATTAAGATGTGTTGTTGTGATTATCATTGGAAATCTGGGTTAGGTGATGTGAGAGATGTGCAGCTCTTAAGGTTTTTGTACACGCTCACCTGAGATTGCTGCAGTAAACTCCTCTCTCAGAGGAGTGACTCAGTGAGGGGTGGGATATACTATTAAGCATTCCTTTCCTGCATGTATTTTAGAAACAATGTGGAACATACTAGGAAAGGGGCCGTGGCAGGCACAGCTGCACAATCCGTGTGGCCTTGTCATGCCTGTTACTGTGACTCCTGAGCCACTGTTCTGAGTTGGAGTTATATTGTCTAGCTCATGGAGGACTAGACCAAACTGCTCTTCTTTTATTTGAGCAAGCATGCCAGAGGAAGACAGTAAGAAATGACTCATCTTACTGTCATGGGAAGGACACACTCAGACACTTAGTGATTAACTCACTAGCATGGATTTCTAAGCCGATTAGATCCTGATTTGAGTTGCTTCTCCCTAATAGTTCTCAAGAAGAGTGAAAATAGGGTAGCCATAAAATATTTTTCTCTTACAATCTGACTGAACTTATGCAAGTATTTAGAAAGTAGATTTATTATCTCCAATTTGTAGATGAGAAGACTTCAGAAAGAAAATGACAAGAGAGTGAACCAAGATTTGGGGTAGCAGCCTACTGCTGTCTCTAGCCTTGGCTGATTTTCATTCATAAGGTGCTGTCTCAAAAGTCAAACTGCTTTTAAAGCCCCAAGACTTTGTGTACCTGTGGGGAGGTGGTTATTAAAAACCTCAGCCTGCTCCTTGCCCTTAAAGTTATTGATTGGCTCTTCTTGCTTGCCTTCAGGGGTAAAGGTGGCAAATTTTGAACAGATCGTTAAAACCAGAAGATACCAAAATGAAAATAAAATTTTTGCATAACATGCCTTGTATTGCAATTTTAAATGCAGAATTAAAAATTACATGTTAAGAGCTATGGTATAATATAGGCCCTGGACCTGGGAGAGCTTAGAGAGATGGGAGTTAGTGGGGATACTGGAAACAATCTGAGGGTCAGAAGCTGGCTGTATAGTATGGACAATTACAATAACTTGTTTATAGTTTTACATACAATTCTGTCAGTTAGTGATAACCCAAAAGCAAAATTCAGTAGACTACCTTGGAGGCAGCAAACAACTGGAGTGTTGTGTGTGGGGACAACCTGAACAAGCCAGAATTAGAGGCTGATTGCCTAACCTCTGGGGATTCTGATTTGAGGCAGCTAGGGCAGAACCTGGGGATCTACATACCCTGCTCCCTTGATGATTACAGTGGGGCCATCAGATCCCACGTTGAGAAACACTGGGGTAATGGGAAGCAAAGCGATTTCAGATTTGAATTCAACCTTACCATATATGATGTGTGGTCTTATGAAAGTTATTTCTCTGAATCTTAGGTTTTTCAGCTGCAAAAGAGGAAGTAATACAACAGAACTGTAAAGGGGATTAAACAAAATAAGATACCTCAAGGGGTTAGCAATGTATTAGTCAGCTTTTTGTTATTTTAAAATACCTAAGAGGAGAAACTTAGGAAGGAAAAAGGTTTATTTCACCTTACAGTTTTCAGGGTTCACAATACAAGGTCAGACAGCCCCCCTGATTTGAGCATCTGGTGATGCTGGAGGGTAAGAGAGGAATGATCACACAGCAAACCGAGAAGCAGAGAAAGGCACAGGAGCAAGCTCCTCCTCTACCAACTGTGTGATTTCTCCTTATAATGCTGTCATGATTTGATCATGGGCTATGCCCCAGTGTGCTAATCCAATGCAATCACTCCACAAAGGCCCCACCTTAGACACCATAATTGGATCAAGTCTCCACCCTAATCCATCAAGCATTATCCATTAACCATTACCATAATACTTTAGCAGTTTAAATGTCTGCATGAGGTCTATCCCTAACTAGCACAGAACCTGGCCCTGGGGAAGCATTTAGCAAATGTTAACATTTGTTTACATGTGCAAAATATGGATAACAATAGCAACTGCAGTTGGATTTGGTAAAGAATGTATTGGACAATTTATGTAAATAGCCAGTGGAGGTCCTAGAATTTACTGAGTTTACTAAGTCCTCTGTAATTGTCTTTCCCTGTAAATGTTCACTCCACATATTTCTCTTGTTTCCTTAATTATACCACAAACTCCAATGAACAAGGGCTATCCTTTGTTATGTGTTCATTCTATTAACTGTTGCCACTATTCAGTGAAGACTTTAGTATCCATTTCAGTTTACATATAGATCATTGAGGATGATTCTTGTTAAAAAAAAAAAAAAACACACATATTTTATAAGTTTTAGATTTACAGAACAATGGGGAAGATAGCCCAGGGCCGTATATACTCTGTATCCTATGAGTCACATTATGCTGTATTTGTCACAATGAATGAACCAATATTGATGTATTATTAGTAACTGAAGTCCATTTTTTAGTCTGATTTCACTTAATGTCCTTTTCCTGTTTGAGTTTCTCATCAAGGACACCAAATGACATTTTGCTATGCTATCTCTTGGACTCCTCTTGGCTATGAAAATTCCTTAGATGCTCCCTAGGCCTGAAAAAATCTAGTCTGATTCTAAAAGAAAACAGATCTGAGAGCACTTAGCAAAATGGGGATTAAGGTGGATACTGAAAGGAGAGACTGACTGAATAAGAAAAACAGACTCAGAGTCAGTTTCTCCTATTGTACTTTGACAACACAGATGACATCTGACACCAGATGGGTTGTTTTTCTCACATACAAAGTAAGGAGTCACCAACTGGGTGTCCTCCGATTCTTACCCTTTCAGTCTGGAGATCCCACAGTTTGAGGACTCAGTCCCCAAGACTGCATCCCCTCAAGGGCCAGTTGTAAGCCCCCAAGTTATTTTATCTGTGCTTCTGTATAGCCTGCTGAAAGTTGAAGTTTCCAGAACCCTCTCCTTGGGTTTGATTAATTTGTTTGTGTGGCTCAAACAATTCAGGGAAACATGTTTACCTTCTTATTATAAAAGATACCTATGATGAGATGTATAAGGCAAAAGGTATATAGAAGAGGTGCATAACTTCCATGCTGTCTCTGAGCACCCCACCCTGCAGAACCCTCCATATGTTTAAGTGTTTGAAAGCTCCCTGAATCCAGACCTTTTAGGTTTTTATGGTAGGCTCATCACATAATCATAATTGGTTAAATCACTGGCCAATCTCTTCCCCTCCACAGAAGTTAGGGGAGTAGGACTGAATGTCCCAACCCGCTAATCCAGCCTTGGTCCTTCTGGTCACCAGTTCCCATCCTAACCAACTACCTGGGGGCTGCCAGCTGTCACTCAACTCATTACATACAAAAAGACACTATCACTTGGGAGATTCCAAAGATTTTAATAGTTCTATGCCAGGAAGCAGGGATAAAGACCAAATCCATATTTCACAATATTATACTTGCGGTATAATAATAGTTTCTAATGACCTTGACAGTTTTGAAGAGAACTGGTCAGGCACTTTGTAGACTGTCCCTCAGTTGGGATTTGTTTGGTGTTTATCTGATAATTAGATAAGGGTAATGGATTTTCAGGAGGAAAACCACAGAGATAAAATGTGTGGTAGATCACATTACATACTATCAGTGCTATCAGTATGACTTATCACTGTTGACACTGACCTTGATCACCAGGATAAGGTAGTGTTTATCAGAGGAATGACTTTGAATCATTACATGGAGTAACAAAATATAAGAAGTAATTTTTTAAGCCTCTAGAAATGAGGTCAACTTAGTTTTAGTGGGTCTTGATTAAAAGTCAAATTATATTAATTGTGTATTCACTTTGTTCAAAAGAGTACAATTTAAAGCAGTATCCATTCAAATTGTCTTCTTGTAATTCACACATTCTAAATTTCTACAATTAAATGGAGCAAATTTAGGTCACCACTCTTTTTGATGGTGTTTCACTGCCTTAGAGGGAAATGCTGATGATGTGGGAAAATGTGTGAACTGGGAGGAAGCCGAATGGCAGCACTCTGGACCACAGCTGAGGAATCTGTCCGTTTCATCACCTCTTGGCTGGGCAGCTGCATCTGCCCAACCCACACTAAAATAATGTGGATTCTCTGATATGCACAAAGAATAAGTCAATAGAATACCTGCTGTCTAGGGTCACAGCGGGGTTCAGCATTTTGTAGAGTAGAGGGTACCCGCTGTAGCTTTCCTCCTTTTGTTTTGCATATAAGAGGAAGCAAAGTACATTCTTGGAAACTCTCAGGATGACTCTAAAGGTGAACTGCTAAGACTAAAGAGAAATCAACAGCCACCAAGAAGTGATATTTAAGTAAGCCTGCATCATCATAAGAAGCTATAAAAACAGCAAGCCCTTCTTATGGCAGTGATGAGAGTTCAATGTAGGTGAACATAACATCACAGTCCAAAAATAGAGGCCAGGGGTGGTGGGTTGGGTAGAGCATGCTTGGTTTCCCTATACCTGTGAGTAAGGAACCCTTTTCTCCACCCATAGTCCTTGTAGGAAGAGCTGACACCTGGAACCTGATATGAAAATTTTCCTTACTCTGTATAGTTGCTTCACATGAGAAGCATTTACATTCTGTGCTAGCAGAATAATGTTATGCATGAACATTAGTTAAATTAGATGGGTCTGGAAGAATCCAGTGCCAAATGCATGCACTGCTCCAGCTGTTGTGAGGAGACATCGAGCAAGGTAGCGGCAGGGTCAGGTGGCCAGGAAGCTGGAGCCCAAATCCTTGCTGTATCACTGTTTTCTGTGTGAGGCCTCAGGCAATTTCATCATCCTCAGGCCTCCACTTACTCTTATCAAAAATGCGAATCATACTTTGTGCATCTCAAGGTGTTCTGAGGATACACTTCATGTAAATAAGCAGCAAGTGCTTGGGTCACTGGAATGGCCAGATCCATGTGAGCTGTGTTGTTGTTTTACATAATTCCTCAAAAGGAGCTGGACCTGTGAATGTGGCTGAGATGGCAACATGTGCAGACCTGCTGAGTGTGAGGTGGCTTACTTCTACTATGTGGGATGGTACCTGGAGCTGGCACATGTGGTAAAGCAGAGATGGAGGGGAGGCAACCTGGCCTGCCAATGCACAGCCCTTGGGTCAGTCCCCTTTGAGGCCCAGCTGCACTCTAATCCCTGGGCACTCTGAGATTCTCTGATACCCATCTTCCTTATAATACAAACTTTTTTTTTCCCTCAACAACGATAAAATGTGTAGAGCATTGACCATCCCACTATCTCCCTAGGAGAATAATTAGAATGGCCTCATTCCTTAGCTACATGCACTGCTGCTCTCAGCAGGTGGGCTACTTAGAGTTTTTGCTAGGTTTTCTCATCTTATTCTTCTGCTGCCTGCATTCTGCAAGCCACAGTGTGTTTTAAAGTTAAAAAACAGATGGAGAATGACTTAGTCAAGTGCATTTTAAGAGATCATGATTCTACTTCACCTAGTGGAGTGAGTGGAATTTTTCTATTGGAAAATTTGAAAATCATCCCTGGGGGTTTTGATGATTGATTCTCATGTGCAAGTAGAAACTGAAGAGCAGGGGCATTATATTAGTAGATGTTCTTAGGAGTCAAGGCAAATAAAAGTGAATTATGAAGCATGTTAGCAATGTGTTTGGAATGTTTTGCAGACCCAAAACAGGATTGGAAGAATAGGTAAGGATGAATGTGAGGATGATGGCAGCGCTTTTGTAAGGTTGCCTTAAGTTTTGTTTCATAAATTAGAAGTACAAAGAAAGTATTCCAATTCCTAAAATTGTATGACTTGGAAAATCTGAAATGATGTCCCAAACTTGCTCAAAGCCAAACACGTTGAATTCCTAGATAATAAATTTTGAACTTTTAATAGGAGGAAGAACAAGGACAAGTGGAAGATAGCTATTTAATTGTATTTACTAAACCATGTCAGTTTGAGGAACTGCCCCATATGCATATGTACTGTATACCTTTGATATTCACTTGAATAGTACATTTAAATTTATCTTGGACTTGAGTTTCAAATTTTTTTTTTTTTAACAGGCAGAGTGGACAGTGAGAGAGAGAGACAGAGAGAAAGGTCTTCCTTTGCTGTTGGTTCACCCTCCAATGGCCGCCGCAGCTGATGTGCTGCAGCCAGTGCACCACGCTGATCCGAAGGCAGGAGCCAGGTGCTTCTCCTGGCCTCCCATGGGGTGCAGGGCCCAAGGACTTGGGCCATCCTCCACTGCACTCCCAGCCCACAGCAGAGAGCTGGCCTGGGAGAGGGGCAACCGGGACAGAATCTGGCGCCCCGACCGGGACTAGAACCCAGTGTGCCGGCACCACAAGGTGGAGGATTAGCCTATTGAGCCGCAGCGCCGGCCTCAATTTTTTTTTTTTTTTTTTAGCTCAAAGAAATATTCCCATATCCATTAACCTATAGCCTAGTTGGATTCTGAAGGAATTCCATATAACAGTAGTTGTAAATATTTTTCTTTCTTTCTTCTTTTTTATTTAAAAATGATTTGTTTATTTGAAAGGCAGAGTTACAAAGAGAAAGAGGAAGAGACAGAGGGAGAGATCTTCCTCTATTGGCTGACCCTCTAAATGGCTGCAATGACCCTGGGCTGGGTCAGGCCAAAGCCAGGAGCTTGGAACTTCATCTAGATCTCCCATGTGGGTGGCAGGGGCCCAAGTACTTGGGCCATCTTCCACTGCTTTCCCAGGTATATCAGCAGGGGACTGGATCAGAAGAAGAGTAGCTGGGTCTTGAACAGGCCCTCATATGGAATGCTGGCATCACAGGCAGCAGCTTAACCATCTGCAAAAAAATGCAATGCCAGCCCCAGAGGGCAAATATTTTTCCAAACTGAGTCTGGATGTGGCACTGTCCTTCCATAGATAGTCTGTATTTTTCTTCCTCTTGAAAAGATGATTCCAGAATAGAATTATTGCTGTTATAAAAGAAGTGGCAATTTAAATTACATTTCTAAATATAGCGTGTTACAGGAATTAATTTAAAAATTCACATCTGAAATCATACACTTTATATTTTACACTCAAGGTAGTTCATGAATTGCAAAGAATACTCTCCCCCTAATTCATTTTGGTTGTTTTTCTGAATCGTATAAATTGTGCTGAATCTTATGAATTTTCTGAATATTTTGCATTGAATTGTGAGATGTAAATTATTTGTTGGCTTTTGGCCTGCAAAGTTGAAGTTATATATTTTCCCTGTCATTCAAGGAAAAGAATAAAAACTGTTTCTACTTCTCATAATAATATTTTGAGAGCTAAAATGAAGGCTGCAAAGTATTTGGTTTTCCTCAGAGGAAAGTGCTGTATAAATAATATAAATAGCAAGTTGAAAAAGTGGATTATTCCGTTGTGCTACACTAAACATTTTATGCAGTCTCTTTGAGTATACCTTTGCACCTGTATTGTCTTGCTTTCTAAGACATTAAGAAATTGAAACCCACAAAATTATAACTTTATTTCTTATTAATACTGTAGCCCCAGTTAGACCGTGTAGAGCAAATAATGGTTTAAATTAGTTTCACACTTGAAAGGAACAAGATGAATGGAAGTTTCACTTTTAGAAAAGCATTAAATTAGATACAGATTTTCTCCCAGGATGGTAATTACATTTTTAGGTAAATCTTGTTGTGATTGAGAGGCATAACATTCTTTTTGATATTCTCATTCTGATTTCAAGAATAAATATCAGACCTTTTTATTTTCCCAGTATTTTGGAAGTATGAATTAAGATAGGGGAAGGAAGGGAATGTGTTATGCTATATAAGCTGGATAATGTGGCATAAATGATTGACTCTGAGGCTTTTGCCATTTAACCAAAGTAAAAAGTACCATTCAGATATTGTGTTTGTTTTCTAGGGACACAACCAAATCATAACCTATAGCAGACCAATCTATTTTTGTGTGCTGTGTGGCCTTATTTTGCTTCTTGATACAGGGGCCAAAGCCAGGCACCCTCCCAGCTATGTTGTGTATGGCCTGAAGCTCTTCTCTCCAGCGTCCCTGCAGTCAGCCAGGGACTACTTAATAGGTAAGTTAATTTTGGGTTTGTGGGGAAAATATAGGTGAGAAAGGATAAATCTATCCTTTTTGTTCTGGATCGATACCTGGAAACCTCCTTTGTGATTGTTGAAAAAGGAGATATACTTTTCCTTCTTGGCTTGCACATCCATGGGAAGACTGGGAGCCCAAAGCTTCCAACAATAGAATTATCTGAAAGGATTTTGATAGCCCTGACCAAGAAGTTGCAGCACTGTAGTATTTGAAGAATCGTGCCTGCTGAGAATGGTCATGCCATCAGAGTGGCCACCATAGCTCTATCCACATGATATAGGGGCTCTGATAATGCATAGGTGGGTACACTTGTCAGTCTAAGCGCAGTCCTGGATATTGTGGTCACCCAGGCTTCCACTGGTACACTTTGGTTGCTGTTAGGTCTAGGCAGTTTTTGATGTAAAATTGTTCATTTACATAAGCCACCTGCCTATGGTAGTGGTTTAGTGCCCTGACTCTGGACCCAGACTGCTGGCTGTTTGAATCCAGCTCTGCCATTTGACTAAATGTGTAACCTTGAAAAAAATTCAACAGTAATATGTGTATAAAAATCTTTCCTACCTTAGAAGTTATTGTGTATTTTGAAAGACTGGTTTTATTTCAACATACAGAAAGATGACATGAGTTATGGTTGTCATTATTATGCAAAAAGTCTGATGCCACTATATTGACTTGTGGCTCGTGATGTTTGAGGATGCCCTGAGAATTCTTTTTTTCAATAGAAAGCTTTTATTTAATAAATATAAATTTCATAGATATAACTTTTGGATTATAATGGTTCTTCCCCCATATCCGCCCTTCCACCCCTAAACCATCCCACTTCCTACTCCCTCTCCCATCCCATTCTTCATTAAGATTCATTTTTAATTATCTTTATATACAAAAGATCAACTCTGTGCTAAGTAGAGATTTCAACAGTTTGCACCCACACAGACACACAGAGTACTGTTTGAAGATTAGTTTTACCATTAATTCTCATAGTACAGCTCATTAAGGGCAGAGGTCCTACATGGAGAGCAAGTACACAGTGACTCCTGTTATTGATTTAACAATTGACACTCTTATTTATGATGTCAGTGATTACCCAAGACTCTTGTCATGAGCTGCCAAGGCTGTGGAAGTCCCTTGAGTCCACAAACTCTGGCATTATTTAGATAGGGCCATAATCAAAGTGGAAGTTCTCTCCTCCCTTCAGAGAAAGGTACCTCCTTCTTTGATGTCCTCTTCTTTCCACTGGGATCTCACTCACAGAGATCTTTCAAGTAGGTCATTTTTTGCCACAGTGTCTTGGCTTTCCATGCTTTGAAGGCCCTTGGTTTTTTAGCCATATCCGAATGCCTTAAGGGCTGATTCTGAGGCCAGAGTGCTGTTTAGGGCATTTGTCCTACAATGAATTTATGGGGTTTACATACCTGCCGACTGTGGGTGGCTACATAAGCATTGACCAATTGAGCTGATAAAGGGCAGCTATCAAAGGCACCATCTCTAGATGTCCTTCTTTCTAGCCAGACACCTTACCCAAGAGGAGACTGCCAAAGCCTTATGTCTGACATGATCCTTTTCCCAGCCCCCATGACACCTCCTGAATCTCTCCAGTGGAACTGGGGAAAACATCCAGATAAGGTGTAAGTTTTCTCTGTGTTCCTTGTAGATGAAAACTCTGGTCGGCACTCTACCCTCTGACTTCCTTCCCAATCCCCTTCTCCCTATTCCTTTTCCTGCTGTATTGGTAGCAAACTATTCACTTCTTCCCACACCAACTTCCCCCACAGGCCAACCTTCATATGCATCCTGAACACTTTTCTTATTACATCCTGTGGGGAGCTGCATAGCTTCTTAATGCCAAAGGGCTCAGCACCATTTTTCAGAGACCTCTGCATTCAATTAGGAAATAGAAACATGTTGGACAAATAAAACAGGAGTGGATCCCCTGAAGAGACTTCTCACCAGTGCCCTCCTGCCCAAGAATATATTCTACCCTTCCCGACATTTTTCACTTTACTTTTTATATTATTTGAAATTCTGTCAGTTGGAACACACACACACATACACCAAGAAAGGCTTTCAGTCGTTTTTACCTTTTCATTATTACTTAGCTTCCCATCTGCCTCCTTAGATCAGCCACATTGAAGGCAGAGTCTGAGCAGACAGGCTCTCTGTTATTGCACTCTTGGACAATGCTTTTCCTGTCATCTTCTTTTAACAGACAGTAGTGCTGGAGTCTGTAGCCGAAGGAAACACAAGGATCTGGGAAATTGAGGCAGGGAGGACATAAAAGGGTTTTGGAAGATGTCCAGGAAACAGTTGTTTATGTCAAAATATTTTTTAAGATTTATTTATTTGAGAGGTAGAGTTACAGACAGAAATAGGGAGAGACAGAGAGAAAGGTCTTCTATCTGCTGATTCACTCCCTAAATGGCTGCAATGGGTGGAGCTGGGCCTATCCGGAGCCAGAAGCCAGGAGCTTCTTCCAGTCTCCTACATGAGTGAAGGGGCCCAAGCAGTTGGGCCATCCTCTTGCTTTCCCAGGTCTTAGCAGAGAGCTGGGTTGAAAGAGGAGCTGTACCCATATGACAAGCTGGCACCACAAGTGGGGGCTTAGCCCACTATGCCACAGCGCCAGCCCCTTATATCAAAATATTTTCTTCTCCTCTGCACCCCATATTCCTTCTGGTGTACTTCACAGCCATCTTTTCCCACATTTCAAGTTTGAGTTAGTGTTGCCAGACTTCCACGTGTGACAGGTCACACGTGGCCTGATCTGGAGCTCTGCCATGTGCTTAACTTTGCTGGTGAATTATGACCCATTTTCCAAAGTTTGGTCCCATGTTCTATCCTCTAAAACTTTTCATAGCACTTAATATGTTTTGTAGAAGTCTGCTTACATTTATGTTTGATTAAGGTCTCTCTCCATTACTAACTCATCTGTTCAGTCCTGGCAAGGTGGAGACTCTGTCTGCTCTCTCACAACTGTTTCCTCAGCCCCAGGCTAGTATCTGGTATATACAGGCGCTGAATAAATGTGTATTCAAGTGTATGAACTAATGAACATAAAAGTATGCTTTAAATACTAAAGAAATTAATGGACAAATAAACTTTTGGAACATTTTTTATTTAAAAATCAGGGAAAGCTAAAGTCAATTTGGGCTTGTTCAACTCAGCTTTAAGAATAAGTAGGGGCTTAATAAGCAACTTTTGCAGATGATCTGTAGAAAGAGATTTGGGGGAAGAAATGCATGACATATTCCATTTACAAATTGCTTTTCTGTGTATGGGCATTTCCTTCATACCTATTTTTCCTTAATTTGCTACTCCCAAAAAGCCAGCGCTGTTGAGTGGTTCTAGTTCTCTTGATAGGGCAAACTTAAAATGACATTAGGGCCGGTGCCGCGGCTCACTAGGCTAATCCTCCGCCTTGCGGCGCCAGCACACTGGGTTCTAGTCCCGGTTGGGGCGCCGGATTCTGTCCTGGTTGCCCCTCTTCCAGGCCAGCTCTCTGCTGTGGCCAGGGAGTGCAGTGAAGGATGGCCCAAGTGCTTGGGCCCTACACCCCATGGGAGACCAGGATAAGTACCTGGCTCCTGCCTTCAGATCAGCGCGGTGCACTGGCCGCAGCACACCGGCCGCGGCGGCCATTGGAGGGTGAACCAACGGCAAAGGAAGACCTTTCTCTCTGTCTCTCTCTCTCTCACTGTCCACTCTGCCTGTCAAAACAAACAAACAAACAAACAAAAAAACAAAAAAAAACACATTAGAATGTGACATGATTTTGAGGTTCAGAAAGTACAACTTTAATGTACTTAGTAAGAGTCCAAGATTTTGCATTAAGCAGTAACCCTTGCTTTAGAATGAGCTACTGGCTATGCACATTGTGGAGAGAGGAAGGGCAGTGTCCTATTGGATCTTTTTCATTGGAATTCTCTTTCCTTCATTAAAGCTTCTCCTTAATCTGTGTTTTTGTCTTCTTGTCCACAATGACAAGTAAAAATGGCCATAAATAATCCAGCAAGCCCACCTAATGACTTCTGGGGTAAATATAAATAGAAAAATAGAACAATAGCAGGCCCTATGGAATGAATGTGTTTAACATAATAATTTGCACAGAATAGGAAGAGATAGTGAAACAAATGTAGAACAAATGGGAGAGGAAGGAAATGGATGCTTCTATTATTTGCCAACTTTATGAGGAAAAAGGAGGGCAATTCAAAGTCATTTCTCCTTAGTGGAGCTTCCTCACCCTCTGTCCCTTCAGTCATCAAGGGATCTAAGTAATATATAGCTATGGCCATTGTTGCTCTGCAGGAATAGCAAGAAGAAGAAAATGCAGAGGAAATGAAAGTTATTAGGAGGAAAAGGGCGTATATTAGTTTCCTCAGGCCTCTCTAACAAAGTACCACTAACTGGGTGTTTTAGTCAACAGAAATTTATTGTCTCATAACTCTAGAGGCTGAAAGTTGAAGATTAAGGTTCGCAGAACTATGCTGTCTCTGAAGGCCCTGTGGAAGGGCACATCTCCTTGGCTTCTAGGTGCATCTTTGTCTTGTGTCTTTACACATCTTCACTCCATGTATGTCTGTCTCTGAATCCAAATTTCCTCCTTGTTTTTATTAGACCAGTCCTATTAGACCTTGTTTCCAAATCAGATTATGCTTACAGTTTCCAGGGATTGGGACTTCAACATTTTTGGGAGGGGTTGCATACAATTCAACCTATAACAAGGAGCATTTCAGAAAAAGGACGAGAAGCAAGAACTAAGTACATGTGATATTGTTTACCATCTTGTGGCCAAAGGTAAACTGTGTTTCCTCCCATTGTGTTGGGTAGACTTGGTCCTCCTCTGACAGTGCCAGAGAACATGAAGTTTTCCTTCCAGTGGTGCCCTGTTGCTGATATTTCTGTTACTCATGATGCTGTTCCTGGGTTCATCTCAGCACTGTCAATTTCCAGAGGAGGAGACAGCGGCTGAGGAACTAGAATGGGAAAGGAGTGAGAACAGTGTGGAATCTGCTGCTTGTGGGGAGTAGAGCCTGCCTCTTTCTGCCTTCTTATGCAGGGGGGTTGAATGTCCAAGGCAGTGCTAGGAGATGGATTGAGTGAACATTGTGTAGGTGGAAAGATGGAGCAACTCCTATAAACAGAGTGCTTCAAAAAGTTCATGGAAAAATAGAATTAAAAGAATAATTTTTGGTCCAAAACTATTTTGTTTGCTTTTTGACAGGCAGAGTTGACAGTGAGAGAGAGAGACAGAGAGAAAGGTCTTCCTTTTCCGTTGGTTCACCCCTAATGGCCGCTGTGGCTGGCGTGCTGTGACTGGTGCACTGCTCTTATCCGAAGCCTGGAGCTAGGTGCTTCTCCTGGTCTCCCATGCGGGTACAGGGCCCAAGGACTTGGGCCATCCTCCACTGCACTCCCGGGTCATAGCAGAGAGCTGGCCTGGAAGAGGGGCAACCGGGACAGAATCCGGCGCCCCGACCGGGACTAGAACCCTGTGTGCCAGCGCCGCAAGGCGGAGGATTAGTCCATTGAGCCATGGCGCCAGCCGAGCCAAAACCATTTTTTAAGTCCATACATAATATAATATGCATTTTCACCAACCTTTTTAAAGACCTCTCCCTATGATACAAGGAGAGGAACATCTCAAAGGCAGGAAAACAATGTCAGCTAGTGGAACAACAGAAGGAGGAGAAATTACACTGAATTAAGGAGATAAGAGATACAGGTTAATATAGTAACACTGAGGATAATATCCTTATATAAGTTCTTTTTCTTTTATGATTTCTTATATTTATTCAGAATATCACGCTGCATGTTCTTTTCATTATAAGGAGAAATTATTTTTATTTTGAGGAATAAGGTGAAAGTCCTTCTTAGTCAACATTCATTTCCTGTGCTCGGTCAGAAATTGCTGGCCTCTAGGCTAGAATTTTTATTACTTTCATTTGAGTAACTTCAGCAAAAACTTATGAATGAGACTGGATTTGAAATTATCCCATGAATGAGAAAGCCAATATTCTTAGCACCATATGTCAAACAGAACAGTAATCAAGCTAATGTATACCCTGGGAAGTATAGGTAGCCACAGCAGCAACACTAGGCCTGGAGACTGGTCATGGCATGGAGGATGCCCGACCTGGAGAATAAACACTTGAGTGGATTATAGCTCAGTTTGGGAAAATGTATACCATCATTTGCATTAGGTAGATAGAATGGGTTGCCTAGGGAAGCAAGGAGATCCATGACTTCGAAAGGTTCAGGCGAGATGAGTGCCATCATTTGTAGCCAGAGTCCATACCCTGGACGGCTACTTTCCCAAATGGCCTCTGTGATCCTTTCAGATCCCAGAGTTGTCTGTCTCATTTTAGTCTATAGGACTATATATCCATGCCTTCTATATGCAACCTTCAATCATGTAACCCTTGGAGATAAGTAGAGGTTTTATAGCAAGTTGCTGGCTGGTTCCTGTTCTTCCTTGAACACTCAGACCTCACATATCCATGTCTTGTATTGGGGTTTGTTTTCTGGTCTCATTAATCCAGATGAGGGCAATTAGTTCATCATGCACAGATGTGATCTGTTGAAGACACCCAATACACATGTTCACATTGACTCCACAGCAATTCATATTACTCACATTTAACAAAATAAAGAGGCCGGCGCCGCGGCTCACTAGGCTAATCCTCCGCCTAGCGGCGCCGGCACACCGGTTTCTAGTCCCGGTTGGGGCGCCGGATTCTGTCCCGGTTGCCCCTCTTCCAGGCCAGCTCTCTGCTGTGGCCAGGGAGTGCAGTGGAGGATGGCCCAGGTGCTTGGGCCCTGCACCCCATGGGAGACCAGGAAAAGCACCTGGTTCCTGGCTCCTGCCATCAGATCAGTGCGGTGCACCGGCCGCAGCGCGCTGGCCGCGGCGGCCATTGGAGGGTGAACCAACGGCAAAGGAAGACCTTTCTCTCTGTCTCTCTCTCACTGTCCACTCTGCCTGTCAAAAAAATAAAAAAAAAAAAAAAATAAAGAGCCTTAAACTGCAACACTTTTGTTTATGAGTTTTACTTTAAAAATGGAATTGAACCAGAAGTTTCTGCATATATGATCAATATTAGGGAAATCCAGAGTAAGGAACTGGAAAGAGAAAATAACAGACTTACTCAGTGGTATGCTAACAAAAAATGTTTGCTCAAAGGGAAAATTGTGAAGAACCACAGGGGCCTTTTATTTTTTCCTCTTAGAAAAAAATAATGGCATCCATTTCTAGGACAGTTTCCACCTCTAGGACTTTTAAAGACCAGGGCTTTCCTCCTCTACTATGCTCTGGAGAAGATCTAGAGCTGCTAGCATCTCCTTGTTCACGGCTATTCTTCCTGGTTGGTTTCATTAAGTTACAGTGCTGTACCCACTGCTGGAACATCTTCAGTGCTGACCTCTGGTGTTACTTGTCATTTTATATTCCTCATGTCATTATTCATTGTAACCCAGTTCTTTTCACTTCATTAGTTTTGGTTTCATTGGCTAATGTACTTCTTATAGAGAATACCTCTTTACTCATGCTTTGCTGAATAGTTTACAGTGTTTGGATGCCTTTAATGACATTTTGCACCAAGAATTTTCTTTGTATTTTCTTCATTTTCACTGAAGTTTGTCAAACATGCACACCCCACTTTGGAAGTTAGACTAATGAAATCTCAATGCAGCATACCTCTGCCTCTGCCATAGAATTGGGTGGCTTGGGATGGCTTACAATCTTCATTGCTGAATTCTGAGTTCCAAAGTTAAGGGAAAGACTGAATTACAGGAACTAAATTTTTTATGTTTATAATTATATACTCCATAATTAAATATATGCTTATTTCTTATCTCTTTCCTTTCATACCTCTGAATTCCTTTAGTAAATACTGGAAAATAAATTGTGTCTTTTATAGTTATGTCTAGCACATTAGTATTTGCATCATGTTGCCTACTTTGATTGAGGAATGTCTGCTTCAGGTGCTTTATGTTTTTTAATACAGTTACAATCTTGCCACATAAAGCACTACAACAAAATTGCATGTTAATCAAATCATAACTTCATTCCCAAGCAAAGTCTCTATGGCCGTATCCATGTTCCACACATAACATTTTACATTCCAAAATGTTGGAACAGTTCCTTAGTGCATGTTGTAAAGGGACTTGTCCCATTCTTTCTTTTAAATGCTAATTGAAGAAAAAGTCAATCTACAGCCATACCACCCTGAATGCACCTGATCTCATTTGATCTCAGAAAAGAGAAAGACACATACAAATTACCTCATTCTTACCATTTCACTATGGGAAATAGCATTTCCTATTTTTCAGGCATAGCAAAAACACTTTGCCTTGTCATCCCTACTCCATTGTTCACTATGGTTAAATAGCTTTAAGACATAGCTCCAATGTCTAGACATACTAGATTTTAAATCAGATTTTGTTAGTTTGATTAAGATATACCAGTATGAAACTTCAGTGACACAGTAATCTGAATCAGGACGACCATTGTATTATGGGTGTTCCTGTGTTTCTATAGAACTCAGCCTGAATAGAACTAAGCAAGACAGGATGATAGGATAGTTGTTACAAAATGCAGTTCTGCTCCTCCAGACAAATTATTTCTGTAAAACATTGAATTATAACCTAAAAATGTTAACTTGTTGCACAATTTCACTGTTAGGATGATGGGAAGTAGCACAAATTTCCTTTCCCCAGCCAGAGCATGTCTACCTACCAAGTGACTCCCTTACCTTCCCTAGAATCAGCACCTCATCTTCACAGTGTGCTACAGTGACTTAATTCATTGCCTCTCTGCCTTAGTGCTCTTTAGGAGTCTTGAACCCTCACTTGGTTCCAACTCTCCAATGGGTGTTTAGAATGTAGTAGACTTTCAGTCACTCAAGTGCTTGAGGTTACAGAAGCACAAGACAAAGAACCCCTTTGGCTCCAATTTTTGTTCCCCTCCATCATGCAGGAAAAGATCCACCGTAACTACATGTTTTGCATGTTTCTGTAGTTTTTCCAGTCTTCTTTCTCCCACCTTCATATCCCCCAAATCCAACTCTACTATTTAAGACTAAAGACCTTTCTACTGCCTCATTGACCATCCCTGAGGTCTTTGTTTATTCCTGGGCGTATGTGCATTTCTTTCCTGAGGACATCTTCCTGAAAGTCAGCTTGTTGCTTCCACAGGCACACTTCCACCTCAGTCTCCAGTTTCATCTTGTAAGAGGAATCTAGCACTGACTTTAGTATTCCTGGGTGGGTTAGGGTGGGGTGGTCTGCAAGGACAAGGAGGCAGCATTGCAGTAGGAACCTTGGTGACAGCTACTTCATGCTAATGGTCCATTTTGTTCATTCATTTTCAGTCTTTTTATATTGCTTCCCTGCAATTTCCCTCCTTGGGCTCTTTCCGCAAATCAACACTTTCTGCATTTACCTTTTGGAGCAAATTGACATGCTGCTTTTTGGAGGCTCTGGTAAGTTGTTTACATTCTACTCCTGTAAAGGAGTTTAAAGTTTAGATAAGGGCTGAGTAGTCTTGGGCAGGGGATAACAGGATGACAGGTTTTCTCTATCTTGATCAGTTAAACTGCTTCAGTTGGGTCAGTCTGTGTGATAGTGGACCCATCCAGTCTCATTCAGCCAAACTGTAAATGGTCTGTCTTGGTTGGCTGAGTAAATTCACAGGCAAAGGAAAAAGAAAGAATAGAATTTTCTGTACTTTGGAATGAGTTTGGGGCCTTCAAAACTATAGCTTAGAAAGGTGGTCTGCGTGTGTGAATGTGTGGGTGACTGGATATAAGTGTGTGTGTATTTTTTGTTTGTTTGTTTAAGTCAAATAGTGGATCGGTGTGAGTCTCTGAGTATGACCTTCTGAGTATGTGTACCTGTAAAGAAAGGTGACCTGTAACCCTAATATTGTGTGCTTTAGATTTAGACCAAGGTAGATAGAAATCTCACTGAACACCTACCTGGAAACAGTGCTTAACTTTTCAGCCTTCTTTTCTTTAAATGGAAATAAACAGATTGACCTCAAACAACTGCTGTCAAGATTCTATGAAATCACGTACAAGAAGCAATTACTGTTACTCCCCCATTACACACACAAATACATACGTGCACACAATCAGGAATACTTGGTTGTTCCTTCTCCTTCCTCTTCCTCCCTTCCCTGTCTTCTATTGAAAGTGCTCCTTTGCTTGTCCAACAGCTGTCAACTCTAAGTCCTGAGGTCTCACTACCTCTGCACTGACACACATAGTATAAAGAATTCTTTCTAAATGCTTTTCTCTTGAATTTTTTTGACAAATGGTCAGTCTCTTTCTTGCTGTAATAGTCACCTGGTGCTTGTTGATGGATCCCATAGACTTATCCTTTGCCCCTGTGGCAGGCATCTTGTTATTGAAAGCTACAACCTTCACTTTCTTAAAACATTTACTGATTTTGAGAATGGCCAATCTAGACAATTTCCATTGATGTTTGTGTTCCAGCTGTTTCTGGGATAACATCAGCTGTTTACAGTGTGACTCGGAGCGTCTCATCAGCCATCTTGCTCCATGCCTTCTGTTTCAGCGCAGTGAAGGTAAGTATGGGGACTGTGGGCTTGCCTTCTTTCTACATTCTTTCAATCAACTTTTTTTTTTTTTTTTTTTTAAGTAAGCAAAGGTTTTCTCCAATTACAAAAGAAATGGGATCTGAGAAGATCAAGGGGTAACAGGGCCTCACTAAGGGAGACCTTGGTGTGGAACACAGGTAAAGAAGCTTTGCTCTGATGCACAAGGCCCTGCCTGGGCACCCTTCTGCAGTTGTCTTTCTGCACAGTGAGGGATACTAGGTATGGTTTACTTACTTTCTTTCTTTTTTTTAAAGACTTTATTTATTTATTTGAAAGTCAGAGTTACACAGAGAGAGAAGGAGAGGCAGAGAGAGAGAGGTCCTCCATCCGCTGGTTCACTCCCCAGATGGCCACAATGGCCAGAACTACGCCAGGAGCTTCTTCCAGGTCTCCCACATGGGTGCAGGGGTCCAAGGACTTGGACCATCTCCCACTGCTTTCCCAGGCCATGGCAGAGAGCTAGATCAGAAGTGGAGCAGCTGGGTCTTGAACTGGTGCCCATATGGGATGCCGGTGCTTCAGGCCAGGGCGTTAACCTGCTGCACCACAGGGCCAGCCTCACTTCTGAAATACCACTCAAAAGATGGTAAAAAAGTACTGTTGAGTTAAGCTATTCAGACAAAAGAACAGGATTAGATATGACAGCCACAAAATTTTAGAATCTAGGAAACAGATGGACAATAGACTCATCCAGATAGAGAAAACAAAAACCTAGGGTGGCAACAAGGAAAACCTAAAATGATCAAAAATAAAAAGTCATTAACTTTAGCAACACAAAGTATTAGAAAAGACATGTAACTATTCTTCACATATGACTTCTTCACGTATAAACATGATACTCATGATGATTATGGTACATATGATTCTTCACATATAAACATGATGCTCATAATGATCTGGATAATCATTATATTATATCCATAATGTACGATAAAGGGATATGAAGTATGGCAGGAGGAGGTATAAGTTTTTTCAATCATATGAGAAAATCAGAAAATAATCTATAAAATTAAGTCAAGAAATGACAAAACAAGCATATTATTCCGACAAATATGTGTAGATGAAACAGGTGACAGTGCCCTTTTGGCAGGAACTGGGCTAGGGATGATGCAGTGGTAACCACGGTCTTCACTGTTGTTGAACTGGAAGGTGGTCCCAGATTCTTCAGATACTAGCACCCAAAATGTTGTCAGGGCATCTCCATCAGTAAAAAAAAATAATAATATTTCTGAGCTTTATGGACATCCTGCCCTTAACATTTTAAACTATTAGGTGCTCTCTTGGCAAATAAAAATTAAAATAGTAAGTAAAAAGAATGTGTTCTAAAGTGTTTTTAATATATACCACATTAACAATTCTCAACTAATTTTTAAAAATATTAACTTAAAATCTTATTAAATGTATCAGTGTCAGTGGCAAGAAGATAATTATTTGTTTTTGTGTTAGATGAAGTTCAGTCTGTTTAATTCTCAGTGCTTCACAGTTCATCTTCATAGTCAGTGGTTTAATTCTCTTTTCACATCTTTTATGTCTTCTGTATAGGTCTTTTCTTTCAGAAAAAAATCAGTGAGGGGGAAGAGGGACAAAAAATTGTGTAAAAAATTCACAAATGTCTGTTTGTACGATCAAGTAGACCAGTGATTGTGTAGATCATCAATGTTTCTTTCATTCTTCTTTTTGAATATATTGCATATATTCCTTTATGTAGTCCTATGATCTCAGGTATTTCATTCAGGATAAAGTACTTAAATGAGTGTTTTCTGAGTCCTTGTGCTTCCAAGAACGTCTTTCTGCTACCTTTTAGGAAAACGGCTGCTTGTAAAAATTTGGCATCTCAAGCTATTTCTTGCAGGAAACTCAATGCATTGCTATGTTGTATTCTAGTATTTATTCATTCTTTAAATTTTTCAAAATTATTAATTGACATAGTAATTATACATATTTGTGTGATAGGGTGTAACATTTCAATACATGTATACATGGTACAATGATCAGATCAAGGTGGTTGGCACATCTATCACATCAGATATATATATCAGATATATAAATATATCAAACAAACAAACAAATAAAAACAAGCCACAATCAAGTTTTAGAACATTTCCACCAACTCAGAAAATTCCCTTGTATATTTTTGTGATCAGTTTTTCCCCCACCTTTGATTTCTAGCCACCATTGATCTGATTTCTGTCCTTAAAAACTTTTGGACTCAGATCTATTACATCATTTTATAAATATAATTCACTAATTTTAAGTATATAGTTATGTTTTGATAAATGTGTATAGTCAAGTGATCACCATCAAAATCATGAAACAGAACAGTTCCACCAGCCAGAAATTTTTATTCCTTTGCAGTCAGTTTTCTCTTCACACAATATTTTTACTTAACTGGAGTGAGATTGCTACATCAGATAATAAGTCTATATTTAACTTCACAGGGATTTGACAAACTGTTGTCCAATTTCTATATCATTTTTTTCATTCCTTACCCAATAAATAATCTTTGAGATTTCCAGATGTTCCAAAATCTTGTTAACACTTAATACTGTCAGCTTTTAAAAATGTACTAGCATTCTAATAGGAATAGTACCTAAGTATAATTTTAATTTGTTTCTGTAATAACTGATAGTGTGAGTGTCTTTTCATATGCTTACTTGACAATTATATTCTTTTACTGATAAGACTATCTGTTCAAATACTTTGCAATTTTAAAATTCTATTGTATGTCTTATTGTTGAAATGTAAGAGCCCTCTTACTTATTCTCAATACATGCCTTTTGTCAGATATATGCTCCATTTTCTTTTTAAGCTGTAGGTTTTCTTTTCATTTCATTAACAATATTTTTCAAACTGTAAATTTTCAATTATGAAGTCAACCTATCAGACTTTTTTATGGTTTGTCTTTATGCTGGTCCACATGGTTTTGATATTACAGCTTTATAATAATATTTAAAATTAGATACCATACATTTTCAAATTTTATTCTTTTTCAAAGCTCTTTTAGCATTTACAATTCATATTATACCTAGATGTTGTGGTTAGTAATACTATACTTTTTTGATATAACTTTTAGAGTATGTTTTCCAATTCCTGCCATTGTTGAGAAATTTTAATTGGGTTATGTTGAATCTATGGAGACAAGCAATATCTTAACAATTACTGAGTTTTCTGATCCATAAAGATGGTGTAGTGCTGCATTTGTTTGGGCTTTTTTAATTTATCCCAGCAAAACTCTGTACTTTTAAACTTACAGTTATTACACATATTTTATGCACTTTATGCTATTCTAAATTGTTTCTTTTTATGATTTAAATTTCTAAGGGTTCATTGGTAGTATATACAAATAAGTTTTTAGTAGTTTGGCTTATATCTTTCATCTTTGGAATATTGACTTATTAGTTCTAGTAGCTTTTTAGTAACTCATCCTCTCTAGAATAAAGACGGTTTGTTTTTCTTTCCAATCTGTATGCCTTTGGTTTCTTTTTCTTTCTTTACAGGACTGGTCAAGACTTTGAGAGCAACACTGACTATATGTGCTA
This sequence comes from Oryctolagus cuniculus, assembly GCF_051225735.1. Lineage (NCBI taxonomy): Eukaryota > Metazoa > Chordata > Mammalia > Lagomorpha > Leporidae > Oryctolagus > Oryctolagus cuniculus. The sequence goes on along the minus strand of NC_142879.1, from coordinate 52,706,675 downwards.
ACATAGGCATCTTTGTCTTGTTACTAGCTTTAGGGAAACATCTTCAATCATTGAGTATGATGTTAGCCATAGTGTACTTTATTGAACTATGGGTTCATTTCTCTTAGGTTCCTACTTTACTGAAGTTTTATCATAAATGATATGAAACTTTGCCAATTTTTTTGCATCTATGGAGAAGATCACAGTATCTATGGAGAAGTTCATATTTATTTGTTTATCCATGTATTTATTTATTTATTTTAGTCTTTGATAAGAGGAATTGCAAGGGTTGAATGTTGAATGTTAAATAAATACTGCATTTGAAGGATGAGTCCCACTGGGTCATGATATATTATTCTTTTTATATATTGCATGATTTTGTTTGCCAATTATTTTCAAGAAATTTTGTGTCTGATATCATGAGGTTCTAGTTTTCTAGTTTTTATTTTCTTGTGATGCTTCGTCCTGTTTTGGCACAAGGGCGATGTCTTCATAAACAGTTGGAAATTGTCTCAGTCCACTTTATAGTGCTATAACAGGAAACAACAGACTGGGGAATCCATATGTTGGGAAGTGAAATATCAAAGTACTGGAATCTGCTGTGTTATCCTATAATGGAAAGTGGAAGGCAAGTGAGCATATGTGACAGAGAAAGGAGGCTGACTTTAGGCTTTTATCAGGAGCCCACTCCCAAGATAACTAAACAACTCCTGTAATAATGGCATCAATCCACGCAGAAGGGCAGAGTCCTCCTGACTTAATCTATTCTTCTAGGTTCCATCTCAGCACTATTACAATGGCAGTTAAATTTCAACATGAGCTTTGGAGGGAACATTCAAACTAAAGCAGAAAAATATTTCCTTCTCTTCTGTATTCTAAAAGAATTGATATTATTTATGTCATAAATATTTGATAAAATTGATAAGTGAAGTCATGTGTGCCCACAATGTTCTTTGTTGGATGGAAGATTTTTAATAATAAATTCAGTAAACATGGAGTTATATAAGTTATTTATTCATTATTAAAATAATTATATTCCTCGAGAGTTTATCCATTTCATCTATATTTTATCTGTATTTTATACTATGGTATAATATTCTTTATTAGTTTCTAATGTCTGTAGGCATTGTGGTGGTGTGCCCTCCTCGTTTATTCCCAATATCGGCAATTTTCTCGTTTATTCCCCAAATTGGTAATTTTTGCCTTGTCTTTTTCTTGATCAGTCTATTGAGAGGTTTGTTAATTCTGTTATATTTTTTCAAATAGTTATTTTCAGTTTTACCATTTTACTGATTTTTTCAACTTTATTGTTTTCTGCTTTATTTTTCATTTCTATAGGCTTGTTCTCAATATAATTTACTCTCTTTTCCTGGTTTCTTGAGGTGGAACACACATTGTTTTATACCATTGTTAAGCAATCATCTTGTAAAGATATAAAAATGAGAAGAAAGTTGTTTTTTTTTTTTTTTTTTTTTTTTGACAGGCAGAGTGGATAGTGAGAAAGAGAGACAGAGAGAAAGGTCTTCCTTTGCCGTTGGTTCACCCCCCAATGGCCGCCATGGCTGGCGCGCTGCAGCCGGCACACCGCGCTGATCCGAAGGCAGAAGCCAGGTGCTTCTCCTGGTCTCCCATGCGGGTGCAGGGCCCAAGCACTTGGGCCATCCTCCACTGCACTCCCGGGCCAGAGCAGAGAGCTGGCCTGGAAGAGGGGCAACCAGGACAGAATCCGGCACCCTGACCAGGACTAGAACCAGGTGTGCCCACGCCGCTAGGTGGAGGACTAGCCTATTGAGCCGCGGCGCTGGCCGAAAGTATGTTTTATTTACCTTAACTTTTATAACTTCTACCAATGTACTTTTTTTGTTGTTTAGATCCATCTTTCCATTTGATATTATTATAGCTTCTTTGAAGAACTTTAACACATCTCATAAAGGTCTGCTGGTGGTGAATTCTTTCAGCTTTTATTCTGAAACATTCTGAGTTTTGCCTTCATTTTTAGAATATATCTTCACTGGTAAAGAATTCTCATTGATGGGGTTCCCTCGCCACTTTTCAGTATTCCAAGCATGTAGTTCTGTTTCCTTTTAGTTTGTAGAATTTCTGATCAAAATCTGTGGTCGTTCCATTTCTTTCTCTGTAGTTTATAATAGTCACATCTTGCTGTTGAATTGATCCTTTAATCATTATATAGTGCCCTTCTTCATCTCTTTTAATGGTTTTTGTGTTAAAATATATTTTGTCTGATATTAGGATGGCTATACCAGCTCTTTTTGAAGTCTGTTAGCATGGATTATCCTTTTCCATCCTTTCACTTTCAGCCTGCATGCATCTTTGTTAGACAATGTGTTTCTTGTAGGCAGCAAATAGATGGGTTTTCTTTTTTTAATCTATTCAGCCAGTCTGTGTCTTTTAATTGGAAAAGTGAGACCATTTACACATTTACATTCAGGGTGTCTATTGTTAAGTACCTACTTTGCCCTGCCATATTTCTGTTAATAGTCCTTTTTTTTTTTTTTTTTTTTTTTACTTTGGGTTATCTTGGTACTTTTACTGAGTCATTTTCTGAGTTCATCTTATTTTTAGTGATGTTCTTGTTTTTGTATTTCTGTGTGTAGCACATACTTGAGCACTTTTGTGGGGCTGGGTAGATAGTTACAAATTCCATCAATTTTTGTTTGTTGTGGAAGATCTTTATTTCTCCTTCATTCATAAATGAGAGCTTTGTAGGGAACAGTATTCTGGGTTGATAGTTTTTTTTTTTTTTTCCTCTTAGGACTTGGAATATATCTCACCATTCTCTCCTTACCTGTAGAGTTTCTCATGAGAAGTCTGCAGTGAGTCTAATTGGGTTTCCTCTGATTGAGATTTGGCACTTCTCTTATGCACATTTTAAGATATTTTCTTTATGTTTTATTGTGGGGAGTTTTGCTACAATGTGTCATGGTCGAGATCTTTCTGATCATGTCTATTGTGAGTTCTGTGTACTTCCTGTACTTGGATGTCTTGTTCTTTCTTCAGAATAGGGATTTTTTTTCCTGTTATTACTTCATTAAGAAAGCCTTCTAATCATTTCTTTCTTTCCATGCCTTCCAGAACTCCTAGGATCCATATGTTGGGTCATTTGATATTATCTTGTAGATTTCCAATTGTGATTTTTAGTTTTCTAATTTCTTATTTTTTTTTGGTCTGACTGTAATATTTCCAGAAATTTGTCTTCTAGTTCAGATTCTGATAGTCCTTCTTGTGTCTCACCTATTCTGTTGTGAAGGCTTTCCACTGCATTTGTTATTTGATCCATTTGAATTGATCATTTCTAGTATTTCATTCTCACTTCTCTTTAATATCTCAGTTTCTTGGGAGAACTTTTCATTTAGATTGTGAATTTGCCTCTGATGGCTTCTTTTTAATTTTTTATTTATTTTATTAAAGATTTATTTCTTTATTTGAAAGAGTTACGGGGTGGGGGGGGGGAGAGGTCTTCCATCTGCTGGTTCACTTCCCAGATGGCCGCAATGGCCAGAGCTGTGCCAATATGAAGCCAGGAGCTTCTTCCAGGTTTCCCACGTCGGTGCAGGGTCCCAAGGACTTGGGCCATCTCCCACTGCTTTCCCAGGCCATAGCAGAGAGCTGGATCGGAGGTGGAGTAGCTGGGTCTTGAACCGGTGCCCATATGGGATGCCAGCGCTTGAGGCCAGGGCATTAACCCATTGAGCCACAGCGCTGACCCCCTGATTGCTTCTAAGTAATCTGATGATTAATTTTCTGAATTCCATGTTTGGCATATCCTTGATCTCTTCTTCTTCACCTTCTATTATTGACAAGTTGCAGTGTTCTTTGGGGGGGCTCATAGTGTCTTTTTTATTCTTATTTAGGGTTTTTCCTTTGTTTTTTGGCATTTGTGTATTTTTTTCTTTTTTGTCTGGTTGTTTTTGTCTTCAATTTGTGTTTTTGTGATTTAGTGGGATGTCTATACTTTTAGTGAGTTCCAAGAGGTTTGTGCTGGATGTGGCCTGGGTGTTCTGTTCAGTATTCCAGGGTGGAGGGGATATCCAATGTAAGACCCCAATGGGGCTTTATAGCTTTCCTCTGATTTTTTGGTTAAAGGAGATGACCTGCCCTTTTCCTCACAGTTGCGGGACACCTCGGTGTTAGTTTCTGGTGTGTTCAGGGTTATATCGCCCTGCTTAATGAACTGTACCTCTAATCTGTGGAGATTTTCTTGTGTTGGCCTTTCCCTTTGTTATGAGCTGCTATGTGTCTGTGCCTTGCAAGTGGAAGCACGGATCCCTGCCTACCGGAGCCCAGCTTACTTCTCAGTCATGGTGGAGGTGGGTGTAAGCATGGAGCCCCATCTGCTGTAGCTTGGCTCGCTTCTCAGTGGTGGATGAAGTGGGCTTGAGTTTTCAATATTCATGACTTCTTGTTGTATAGCTTGTGTGGTGGGGAAGAAATTCTTCTGAAATGTTGTGGTCCTCATTCCTGGGTGGTGGGGCATAGTGAGATGGCCCATGCAACTGATGAGCGTGTGCGTGGGAAGCAAAGGCGGCAGTCCTCTGCTTATGTTTGAAAGTTTAAACAAACAATATGGCTTCTCCAAGCTGGCTGCAGGTCTGGGTATGGAGGGGGGTAGGGAAGTGGACAGAGGGGTGCCCGACCTCTGTTCATTCCTCTATAGCTTCTCTTTTTTCCCATGTGGAACTTCAAAAGCAGTTCACCAAGCTATCCCTCCCACTGCTATTTGCAGCTCTGTGAACTTGGGATTTCCCATCTCATCTGGTCCACTGGCGGGTGGCACCAACCTCCTCTATCTGAACCTCTGCCACTTCCCTTTCTTATTTGCTTCTTTGGCATGGACTTGTCCTGTCTCTGTTGCTCTCCTGGGCTTCCCGTCTAGAATTTCCCTGGCTCTATCCCTGGTGTATACCTTCTCTCCTTTTTAACTAACTATTTTGCCCCACATGACTCATATCATCCTATTGCTATACTGCCATCTTGGGACCTCTGAATCATATCTTCTTACTTGGATCTTCAATTTGTGTCAGCCTTTGTCTCATGCCTCATACTTTTGGTCAGGTAAAACTCATGTGACAGCAAATCATAAAATGCATTGATAATAGAACCATGATTGAATCTATGGAAGATGGAAGCTTCTTCTGTTTTTAGGATGCTTTCCACAAAAGGAAAATAAATGAAACTTCTTAGATTAATCTCTAAAAAAGAGAAGTTTGATGCTCAAAGACAACGCAAAAAGCCATTTCACTGAAAAGATGTAAATGCTCATTATTTTACCGATACAAATATTACCAAAAGTAGTATACACTCATGACTTTTCTTAGTAGGTTTGGAAATTATTAAGTATCAGGTATTGAAGAAGTAATAAATTTGGGGGAGGGTTTACTTAGTTATGGAACAAGTGCTATTCCCTTACTTCCCTAAGTCTGACTCCATGTTTATATCCGACATTGCCAATAAGCCACATTATTTTTTTGCACTGAGGTCAGTGGCACTATAGGATGCTGAGCCAACACCAAATGATCAGAGCTCATCCGAGAGATAACTGTTTACAAATCTGAGTTGAAACTTACTTATTTCTTTTTTCCATGCTGTTTATAGCATGTTTTTAGGTGAAATTGTTGGATCAGAATAAGTAGATTCTTTTTAGAAAGCACATTGCTAACTCTGTGGTGGCAATGAACACTTTAAGGGCCTGGGGTTTACTTAGGTATTGAAACAGGCTTTTGTCAGATACTTCTGAAGTAGTTTGCCAGGGTTTGTTTCATTTCTGGGAGATAGTGACTTCCCTTGCTCTATATAAAACAAAGATCACTTGTGGTAAGAGGTATTGTCTGTTGTAACAGAATCTTAATGTTCTAACTGAATTTTGAAACACTGTTTGGTAAAAATAGAGCAATTTGCATTTCTCCCTTAGTTTGTAAGTCATAAAGTTTCTAATGGTCTCAGGTTGACTCTCCACTTTAAGATGTGGCACCTATTAAATGCTGTGAATTGAGTGAATGTGGTTAGTAAATTGGCAAGGGAGTCCTTAAGAAACGCTCACCCATCTTCAGCCTTATTCCCATTTACCCAGAGCTGTGATTCCACTTCTTGTTTAATAGTGCTTTTGTCTATGCCTTTTTTGCTTACTCTTTGCGTTGCTGGAATTGATTTTTCCCCCTTTCATCTCCACGTCAACATGATGGATTGATGGGTCATTGTGAAATATTTCAGCATGTCAGCTGCCTTATCAGAGATATATTTCTCTGTATCATCTTTAAGGGCCTGGGGTTTACTTAGGTATTGAAACATCTAGATATATATTTATTGTCTTGATTTCTACTCTTATTGCTTAGTAGAAGCAAAGTGAGGGACTTTGAGTTGATTTTGCCTTCTGAAATATTAATTAATGAAAGAAAATTTGATTCCTCTTTCATTTTATATTCTCTTTGACTCATTTAAGATGGTAGCAAGTAACATACAAATGGACTCCCTCATTGACATAAATATTTGACAATGATGTACAGAAACAACCAGCGTATATGCTCCCTGGAGAAATGGCTCTGTCGTTAATTAGCTGGGTTTTCTATATGTCTGGATAAACCAGGAATTTTTTTTTTTATTATACCCTTGCAAAGAGAGTCTCTTTTATTGATAGCAAGGGGATCGAGAGGTTGAAGCACATCATTATAATTTAATGTTCCTCAAGCATCATTAACAACTGCTTCTGGGAGAGTTTTACCCTTGTTTTTTATCGGTAGTACAAGATTGCAGCCTAAAACAATGACACTTTCCTGCACTCAGGCTTTAAAATCTAATTGTAGATATGTAACAAACTCATAGTTCTAGAATATTTTTTGCACTGAAGTAGACCTTAGATATCCCATGGTCCAACTCCCTTCATTTTATCATTTAAAAGGAGGAAATGGTGATCCAGATAGAAATTAAATAATTTAACATCACACATCCCAGATTTGAGATCAGTGTCTTTTCAATATTCCTTCTTATATTCCATCCTTCCTACCACATTTGAAGTGTAAATATATTTGTCAAGCCAACAGAACGATTTCTAGGCAATAAGACCTGCATACCTATACTACTTTAATTTACAAAATGATTTCTTTAGTTGTCTCATTTGCCCTTTAATATATCTCCATATAATAGGAAAGGAAGGTATTAGCATTTCTATATTCAAGTGGTTAACTTGAAGTGTAGAGTGCTTAAGCTATATCCTGAAGGGCATATGACTAGTTACATTGTTTTTCAATTGTGAAATGGGTTAGGAATACTTGCCTTGTATAGATATTGTGAGAAGTAAATGAAAATAAATCAATAATGCACATAAAGGATCTGGCTCAAGTGTTCATGTTAAATGATGTGGTAAACCAATTTCTGATTGCCCCCCGCAACTTCTGCTCCCTATTGCACCTACTCTGGGTAATTTCTTCCCTGTGATTTTGGGTTGGACCTGTGGAGTTATAAGCAAGTCACTCTCATGATTAGGTTATGTTGTTTGGTAAAGATGAAGAGATTTTTCTGAAGGGAGATTACCCAAGGTGAATCTGATTTAACCATAGGACATTTATACCAGAGAGTGTGGATGCCAAAGCCAGACTCTTCCTATGTTGGCTTTGAAGAAGTAAATAGCCATTTGTGATCTGCTCTTGGAGGGGGCCACACAGCAAATACCTGAGGGCAGCTTCTGTAAGTTAAAATGAGTCCCACAGTTGACACAAAGCCAGAAAATAGGGACTGTAGTCCTACAACTGCAAGGAACTGAATTTTGCCTACAAGTGGTGAGTTTGAAAGAGGAACCCAAGTCACAGATAAGATCAGAGACCCAGCCTACAATGTGATTTCAGTTTGGCAAGACCCTGAGTGGAACACCATGCTGTGCCCAACATTCTGATCCTCAAAAACTGTGAGTTAATGCATTTGTTTTATTTTAAGCCATTGCTTGTGTTAATTTTTTAGCAGCAATAGAAAACTAACACAAACGGTAACTATCATTAGCATAAATAGTTGATGGTTATGATCATAATGAACACATGACAATGTTAATAATACATTTGAAAATAAAACGTAAGTTCTAACTCACTTTTATTTATGTTAGACTACAGATGACATTTTATGGCTAGAATCATATCACTTCTGGCTGCAAGAAAGTAGGAACTATATATCTTTTACCTGTCTCTACAACTGTAGTGATGTTGCTACTGAAGAAAAGGGAAACAGATATTAGGCAGTGAGTGCTTCTGTCAAAGGATCTTCCCTTCCTAGGGAGTTAAGAAGTTATAGTTGATCCCCACATCCAGTTAATGCTAGCTTGCCATTATCATCAAATGTGATAAGGATGACTTTGATAGTGGTGGTTGACACTGATTTGGTTAAATAAAAGGAAGAATTACAGTAACTGAGAAGTTGGTGAAAACAGAATTGCAGGTATGCAGGGGAACAAAATCTAGACTCAAGTTTTGTTCAGAAAACCTACAGAGGTCAAATCTAGGAAACCTAGTGAAGTCAACATTGGCAGGTTTCAGCAATTGTATGATGTAGAGTTTTAGATACAGAAGTGGGGGTGGATGGAAACAGCATCCCAAACTCATGGTCTGAGTCATGGTGATCCATATAGTGATGGAAATCATTGTTCTAATATACTGGCAGAAGTTTGTCTTTCTCGCTTTCAGAATCCAATGGATAATGTTGGCCTATTGGTGTTCACCCAGTACTTATTTCCAGAGGTGTAAAATGACCAATATTTAGTTTTAAGATGTTCTGAGGACTAAATGTGATAATATATATTAAGGAAAATTATTACTCAGTATATAGGAATGACTTTTGTTGTACACATTTTTCACTGCTCCCAGTTTGGCCATGTGCTCCTTGAATTAATAGATTTCTGTTTATATGTGCTTATTTTTTAATATCCTATTTGTTTAATCCAGTGTGTGTCATAAAACACAGTCTATAAACTGTTGGGTTGAATAATTTCAGGTAGTTTTAAAGAAGGCTATGAGAAGGAGAGTAAATATCTATGTTTTCAAAAAAATACATATTTGTATATGTATGTTTGTGTCTATCTGTGAATATATAAATAGGCTTCAATACATGGGATTTGTCATTCTGTCTTGCTAACTAATGATCTCATTTTTTTCCAGTACCAATTCCTAACAGTGAAATATTGTCTTGAATCATGAACATATGGTGTTTTTCCCAAAATGAAACCCAGTATAAAATAAGCAGAATCTGCTGTGAGCAAACAGTTAAGTCTAACTTAATTGTTAACATGACTGCTTATTTACTAGACACATGCTGACTACCTGCTCTGCTTTAGAGTCAGTGTTAGGCACTGGGAGAATACCCTCAAAAGATTTGAGATCCTTGAGAAATATCAGTGAAGCTGCTACAGGGATGGCCACTGGGTGCTGGAGAAACCCAGAGCCTGAAGTACGTTCATTGCACACTCAACATATGCGAGCCGCATGAAAACCCATGGGCCACATGTGAAGTATCAACAGAGAAGATAGTTTTAGGACTGGTTGCATTGTATATTACTCAATTTCTGCAACTTTATGGGCACAGAGCAGCTTTTACGTAAAGGTGACAGTCATGTCAAAAATAGACCTAGAAATGAGGACTTAGAGTCAAAGTGATATGATCTAGTACCTATTTCAGGATGTATGAAAACCTGAATCTCAGAAATGCCCCAATGTTAAATGAGATAAGATTAAAAAAAGCATTTTAATCTGCTGTGTATGGCATAACAAAGTGAGAACTTGAGTTGTTTACATTCACTTTATATCTAAACTCTCAATCTGTTTCATTAATTCCATCAGAAGAGGTGTCTAAAATTTCTAAGAAAAAAAAAATGCTGAAACTCAGATTCCCTTCAGAATGTGCCTTGGTAAAAAGCTCAACCACCCTATGTGTGTTCATCAAGACAATTCCCTAATGCACATGAAATCCAGTGCAGTCTTCAGGACTATCAGACAGTTTTATTTCTACCTCATAAAAAGATTTCAAAAACCCATGGGAGTTCTAGGAAACCAGCACACATCAATCCATATCATTCCCAATTTAGGGGCCCATGAGACACATCTCAAAACAATTAGGAATGTTAATTTTGAAGCAAACTGTCACCTGGTATATGCTTTATTACCTGTGGGTGATGGATCATTTAAAACCCTGCCTCCCTCTGAAACTTGAAATATAGGTCTATATATAGTTGTGTGTCCATGTGTATACAATAAATAGTACATGTGTGTTATATGTACATGTATATTGTACAAAATAATTCAAGACTAATGCTTGCATGCTTGAAATAGAGGTTTCAAGCTTCACTGGAGATGCCAATCAATACTTCCTCTCTTTTTCTGCTTCTGTTTGTTGAAACAAATATGAGCACCATACCAATCCAGATGCAATATATAGTGCATTCGGACATTTTCCTTTAAAATCCCTCATCAGATTTCTTGATCTCTTCTACCTCAAGTGTCAATTTTTCCTTCTCAGTTTCCCAATAAATTTTAAAATTAAAAAATCCTCAAGTATATTTCCATTTTTTTTTCCTTATGATACCTCTGACTTGACAAGCTCAGTTCCTTTAAGATGTCTGGCTGTGAGATGTTCCTGAGCAGATAGGATCTACCCCCGTCCTCCATCAGTCTTGGCGCCGCCCTGTCACAGGTTCCTCCTTACAGGGCACAATTCCCCAAGGAGCCTGGACAGGGGAGATAAGCCTGGCCCTGGAGGGTTGATTAGGACTGAGCGCCTGGAGAATAATCATGATGGAAAGAGGGTAGGGAAATGGGGGAGAGGAAGTTTATCTTGTTGTTCCCCTCCTCCCCAGTCTGACTTGTGTAAAAGAATTCTTCTAAGTAGTTCCTTCTTAGACTTGGTTTAGTTGTGTGTGTGTGTGTGTGTGTGTGTGTATAAGAAACAGAGAGACAGACAGACTGTGGACCTATTAAAACAGTTCTATTTTCCAAGTATTAAAAACATGAGGAAAGACTTCAGGAGGCTTCTCTTCCTTCCTTCTCTTTGAGGCAACATTATATCTTATCTCTCCAAGGTAGACCTCTCTCCTGTTTTAAAGTAATTTGGGCAAAGGAAATGCTAGTGTTTTCTCATTATAACTTTGGTATTTAATCATCACTGTTAGAAACATCTTCCTTAAATTACATTCAAATTCCATGGCTGTTGCTGACACATATTTCCTTTTGTTTGATCTACAAGAGTCCGCATAGTAGCTAGCTGCCTCTCTTCCCAGTACTGAAAATGATGCGCTGATAAGAAAAGTAAAGATGATTTCCTATAAATGTGATTTCTCCAAGCTTAATTCTTTCCCATTCTTTTGCCTATAATTGTACTCTTCCTGCTACAATATTATGTGTCCTGCCTTCAGAATGACACTTGGCTATTCCCATCTGGCAGCATAGACAGGCCCATGCTTTTGAGCAAGTTCCTGTGGCTAAGTGACACAGTGTACCCTTGGGTGTGCTTTCCTAACCTCATTCCTAGTCCTCTTTTTTATTATTATTATTAATTTTTTTGACAGGCAGATTTAGACAGTGAGAGAGAGAGAGAGAGACAGAGAGAAAGGTCTCCCTTTCTGTTGGTTCACCCCCCAAATGGTCGCTATGGCCAGCTCGCTGCGCCAATCCAAAGCCAGAAGCCAGGTGCTTCCTCCTGGTCTCCCATGCGGGTGCAGGACCCAAGCACCTGGGCCATCCTCCACTGCACTCCCGGACCACAGCAGAGAGCTGGACTGGAAGAGGAGCCACCAGGACCAGTACCCGGCACCCCAACCGGGACTAGAACCCGGGGTGCCGGTGCCGCAGGTGGAGGATTAGCCAGCCTGGTGAGCCACGGCGCTGGCCTCCTAGTCCTCTTTTACAACCTGGCTCCATTTTAATTTGGTCCCCATGAAGTTGCCCCTGAGATTTTTCTAGATGGAAGTCAAATCCATTCTTCTCTGAGCCCTCACTCAGCCATGTGTTAGAACAAGCATCAAAACAGGCAAGTACCTGAATAGATGTGCAAACACTGTTGGCTAGAGGGAAGAATAAATGAAGAAAACAGTCCAGCCTGTGAAGCTGGGGAGTTTGAAGTTACAACAATTATTTAAAATATGCTTGTTACATGTAAAATGGTGAGATATCTACCTGTTTTTCAGAGTTAACTGTTTAATGCAGTGGGGATACATGGAACTTTGATCTTGGGAATCTGAAACCTGGGACTGGTCTTGCCAGCTTGGCCAAGTCTTCTGTTGTTTCAGTCTTCTTGCTTGATCAGTAACTTGAGGGGTTGAGACTAGCTCAACTATGAAATTTCTTACAGTGCTAAAATAACTTCTCTTGATGATGACATGTTTTTGAAAATGTTGGCATGCAACACAACTCATGTTGATATCCAAATAATCTTAACTTGATTTCTTGATACATTAAACTCCTATTTGATATCTGTATGTATGTGTGTACATATCCACATCTGTTAAAACAGTTAACAAAGTTAAGAACATGGAGCATGTGGGTGTTTTCAAGAGAGCCTATGAAAATCCTGGCATTTTGCCTTTTGACCATTTGTCCAAACTCAGGAAAAACTCAGATTCTTTCTCAGAAAAGTTGCAGGGAGATTTGAGGTTAGTCTGGAACACATAGAAACCAACACCTGAAATATTGACTCCTTCACACCATCCTTTTTCTTGGAAGAAGTATGCCATTCCAGCATTAACTTGCTTTTATGTTTTTTTTTAACATTTTATTAAAATACAGTATAAATATCAAGAAATACACTTAAGTGTGCAGCTCATTGAGATTTTTATTGTCATCTGATCACCCTCATAACCAACATAATTTGCTTTTATATTGTTGAAGCAGGTATCTATTCCTTCTGTCCCACTGCCATTGATGCCTGCCTTCCCATTTATCCTAAAGTTATTGGTTATGCTGAAAATAAATCACATGTGTGGAAGAATGAATAGACTTTTACTGATATGGGTACAAACCGTGAGTGTTACAGCTTAAAATAATCAGTGAGGTTAAGGATGTTGGAGTGGACAAGAGTTTTGTTTGTTTTTTGTCTTTTTCAAAAAATCCCAAAGCACAGGAAACAAAAGCAAAAATAAGTAGACAAGTGGGATTTCATCAAACTAAAGAGCTCCTGCACCACAAAAGAAAGAATCAATAGAACAAAGAGACAACCTACAGAATGGGAGAAAATATTTGCAAGTTAAACATCTGACAATGGGTTAATAACCAGAATATATAAGGATCTCAAACAACTGAAAAACAAAATAGTAGTAATAGTAAAAATGGACAGTAGATCTAAACAGATATTTCTCCAAGAAAGACATACAAATGACCATTGTGTACATTAAAAAATGTTCAACATTGGCCAGCGATGTGGCTCACTTGGCTGATCCTCCACCAGCGGCGCCAGCACCCTGGTATCTAATCCTCGTCTGGGCGCCAGATTCTGTCCCGGTTGTTCCTCTTCCAGTCCAGCTCTCTGCTGTGGCCCGGGAGGGCAGTGGAGTATGGCCCAAGTGCTTGGGCCCTGCACCCGCATGGGAGACCAGGAGAAGCACCTGGCTCCTGGCTTCAGATTGGTGCAGCGCGCCAGCCATGGTGGCCATTTGGGGGGTGAGCCAATGGAAAGGAAGACCTTTTTCTCTGTCTCTCTCTCTCTCTCACTGTCTAACTCTGCCTGTCCAAAAAAAAAAAAAAAAAAAATGCTCAACATCACTTATCATCGGGGGATACAAATCAAGACCACAGTGTCATTTCACTCCAGTTAGATTGTCTATTATAAAAAAGACAAATATAACAAGTGTTGTATGGGATGTGGAGAAAAGAGAACTCTTTTTTTTTTTTTTTTTTTTTGACAGGCAGAGTGGACAGTGAGAGAATCAGAGAGAAAGGTCTTCCTTTGCCGTTGGTTCACCCTCCAATGGCCGCCATGGCCAGCTCACTGCGCTGATCCGATGGCAGGAGCCAGGTACTTATCCTGGTCTCCCATGGGGTGCAGGGCCCAAGCACTTGGGCCATCCTCCACTGCACTCCCGGGCCACAGCAGAGAGCTGGCCTGGAAGAGGGGCAACCGGGACAGAATCCGGCGCCCCGACCGGGACTAGAACCCGGTGTGCCGGCGCCGCAAGGTGGAGGATTAGCCTACTGAGCCGCGGCGCCAGCCTGAAAAGAGAACTCTTGAACACTGTTGATGGGAATGCAAATTAATCCAGCCATTGTGGAAAACAGTCTGGAGGTGTCTCAAAAAACTAAAAATAGAACTGCTATATGATCCAGCAGTCCTACTATTGTATATATATCCAAAGGAAATGAAATTGGTTTGTCAAAGAGACATCTGTACTCCTACATTCATTGCAGCACCATTTACAATAGTCAAGAAATGGAAACAACCTAAATGTCCAGACACTGATGAATGAATATTGAAATTCTGTATATTAAGATAATCGAAAATGAATCTTGATGTGAATGGAAGGGGAGAGGGAGTGGGAAAGGGGAGGGTAGTGGGTGGGAGGGACGGTATGGGGGGGAAGCCATTGTAATCCATTATTCGTACTTTGGAAACTTATATTCATTAAATAAATAAAAAAAAAAAAAGAAATAGCCAAAAAAAAAAAAAAAGGTGGCACAATGCACAATAGAATACTATTCAGCCATAAAAAGATGAAATTTTATTTGCAATAATATGAATGGAACTGGATGGAGGCCATTATCTTAAGTGAAATAAATCAAGCACAGAAAAACAAGTACTCTAAATTAGCTCAATCACATGTGGAATCTGAAAAAGTTACTCTCCTGAAGTTAAAAATATAATGATGGTCGCAGAGATGGAAGAGAGTAAGGGAGAAGGAGGAAGGAATGGAGAAAGATTAGGACATAGATAATAATGTACTGTACATTTCTCTTTAAAAAAAAAAAAACAGAAGAAAGGGTGTTTGAATGATTTCACCATCAAGAAAAATTAAAAATTTGAGAGAATAGATTTTTTTTAATATTTATTTTATTTATTTGAAAGAGTTACAGAGAGAGGTAGAGACAGAGAAAAGTCTTCCATCCACTGGTTCACTCCCCAGATGGCCACAACGGCTGGAGCTGTGGTGATCTGAAGACAGGAGCCAGGAGTTTCCTCCGGGTCTTCCCCATGGATGCAGGGACCCAAGGACTTGGGTCATCTCCTACTGCTTTCCCAGGCTATAGCAGAGAGCTGGATGGGAAGTGGAGCTGCCAGGACTAGAACCGGTGCCCATATGGGATGCTGGTGCTTCAGGCCAGGGTGTTAGCCTGCTGTACCACAGAGCCGACCTGTATGTTTATTTTGACTGGACATTGCATAATGTATACATATATTCAAACATTATATGGTACCCCATAGGAACGTGCAATTTTTGTGTGCCAGGTAAATTTTTTTAAATAATACTTTTAAAAATCATAAGGATCTCTCAGTTCAGACTGTCCAGCTTGGGATAGTAATAACACATTTTGGCAAGGTCAAATTTTCATTTTATACAAGAAGGAACCCACAAAAATCATTATTCTTCCCTTTGTCTCCTAGAGAAATACCACACTTAATGGCGATTCTAATTTTTTCAGGAAATGTGATTTTTCTGCAGTCCTCACTCCTCTTAGGTAATTTAGTAAAGAATATATAGTGATAGCAAGTTATGTGTGGAGTGTCTTATACTAACTATTGTACCAATTTTTTACACATAGTAACCCGTCTGTTTACAGAGTGAACACCATTAAATTTGTTAAGGTAAGGAAACTGAGGCTTGATAACTTTCCCAATATCTTAGTACACGCCACCAGGAGAGTCTGGATTGATGTCAGCAGTCCTATGCTGGAGCTCACACTTCTAACCACTGTCCTGCATTGTGAAAGTCCAACCTACTCCATACTTGTAGATACTTAAAGAAAATCATGCCTGACATTCTCCATCTTAGGTCTACTTATACAGTATGGATGTAACAGTTGCTCAAACCCTGGACATTGGTTCTATCCATATTTATTAAATTCCTTTCATGACCTGGGTTCTGCACAAGGTGTTAAGAATACAGTGGGGTAAGACAGATGAGTACCTGCTGTTAATGGTCTCAACTCAATGGAAGGTTCAGATATTAATCAAGTAGTCACATTATGCAATCAGGCTGAGATAAACACTGGGAAGCAGAGGGAAGGCGACAATATTGCTCATCTCTAGCATCATTGTTTCTGATTTGATATTTTTTCCTCTCACAGCCTTTTCCATCAGTGGATATTTTAGTCATTTCCATTTTAGTAGGAGGGGTCCCTTGGTACCAGTGAGGTGTGGCTGTCCTTTGGCATTTGTGTTCAAGAGGTATAATTAAATAGAGGAGTAGAGTAAATGAGAGCAGAATTAGGTAAAGGGTATTGGATGAATAAAAGTAGATAAACTTAATTATCTAAATATATTTAGAGTCTGGACTTAATTTATTGTCTTCAAAGACCATCCATCATGGGTACCCTTTCTTTTCCAATTAATGAAAAACTGACATGATGTGCTACTCTGCAGGGTACAATGCTGTTTCAGATCTCCTAAGTCATTGCAGAAAAACTTTCAGGAAAGTGTCACCCTCAGCTTTTTACAGAGGAGCCACTTAGAAGCTAGGAAACTTCTTATAGCACTGCCCATCCCAGCCAGTGGGAAGCCTGTGGTCAGCTTCTGCCCACACTCCTTCCCTTGGTCTTGTCTTTATTTTGTGCAAAGAGAATGATTTCCTTGGTCATAATTACTAAGTCCTCACAGTGGTTGCTTTCAGTGTTCGTATTATTATGGGCTGTAAGAGAAAGAGTATGTCTTTACAAAATTGTGAATTAAATACACAGCATTGGCAAGTGCACAGAAATTCATGGAAGGAAATCAAAGATCTTCCTCTTTTGCAGTTTTTTTTTAATTTATTTTCACAATAGCCAAGTATGAAGTGAAAGAGAAGTGCTAGGAGGGTGGACAAAGCAGGATATGGAGTATGGGAGTATGGCTGAGGACAGTTACCATGCATCTACAGGGATCCTTTAGGTAGTCTCATGTGGTCTTTCCAGAAGCCATGGAAGAGAAGGCCACATGCTCCTGCATTTCTTTTGTTTGGGGCTCCCAGTAACATCCCTCACCTTGCTTGAACTTTTGCTTCCTACTCTGTGGCCTGGCACCTAGTACCTTATTGTCACCCCACCTGTCACACCTGCTGGCAATGGCTCCTGAGTTCTTACTTTCCATAGGCCCTGTGTTGTGCTCACAGTTGTGCTTCTGGGTGCATAGCATGTGGTATTGGTGAATAAACATCTGATGACTAAACTCCAAGGAGAGACTGAACTCTCAAGTTTCAGAATAACTTTGCTGTTATCAGGAGTGCCGTTAGCAGGAAAAATGAGAGGCACAAAGTCAACGGATCTCCTTGTCTCTGGTAATGTTCATTTCTGTGGCATTTCACAGCCTGATCCACACTGTTATAAGCTAGGTAATTTCTTTGCTACATTTTCCTGCTGAAAATTCTTGTCTACACAGGTCATTATGAAAATGGAGACTTTGCAGTCATTCTCTCAAGGATACATCCATGTGCTAACATTTGTGCCAGGTACAGAGGAAAGAAACATGCAAGGTTGCCCTTTGTCACTGAGCCCACTTTTGAACAGGGAAATCAGACAAGTAAACATCAGGGCTCAATGAGAGTTGAGGATGCATACCCAGGATGTGGGCCTCGACAGCCCAGTGGCATCACAAGGCTGCCCAAACATGATGAGGCAAGTTTTGTCTCAAGGGTGATTGTTTCAGTAGGGTACATCAGGATCTCCTTTCTGGCCAGGATAAAGTAACCAGCCAGTGGCTTTGGAGTTAGAGCCAACAAGTCCTATAAGAGGTTGTTATTGCACTGAACATAATAAAAGGCTCTATTTATCCAACTGATTCAGTGAAAGCATACTGATGAGCTACTATGTCCTTGTGACTTAGCAAATATGTATACATAACTCTTGAAGTTAAGGGCCCTCAGAAAAGGGGCAGTGCCCAACCTTGTCCATACAAATGAATGAAATGTCTTAAATGCTACCCTAGCAGTGTTTAAAGACGATTTTGATGCACAAATGAGAAGAGTTCCAATCTGCCTGGGAAGTCAGGGATGGCAGCACTAGGTGGGTGGGGCTTCTATGCGGGGTACACAGAGCACAGAAGCATGTGTAGGAGCTCACCAGGTAGAGGGAAGTGCAATGGGAGAGAGCTTTCTATGCAGGCAGTACCGTTTGTGCAGAGGCAGAAGAGCAGGAAGCATCTTACCATTTAAAATTTTTTAAAGTTAGTTTATTTTCATTTATTTGAAAGGCAGAGAAACAGAGATCTCCCATCTTGTGGTTCACTCTCCAAGTGCCTAAAACAGTGAATCCTGGGCCAGGCTAAAGCAAAGAGCCAGAAATTTAATCCAGGTCTCACACTTGGGGGTCAGGGACCCAAGGACTTGAGCTATCACCTGCTGCCTCCCAGGGTGCATATCAGCAGGAAGCTGGATCAGAAGCAGAGGAACCAGGACTGGGTCTCAAGTGTCTTTACCACTGTGCCAGATGCCCATCCCAGCAACTTGTCTTCACTGTTTCTGTGCTGTGAACATCCTGATACAAGGAATGAGGCTGAATGCTTGGCTATCGGAGCTGTCTATGGAGTCATTGTCTTCAGTAGACCACCAGGAGCTATTGAAAAGGACAGAATGAAGGGCAATGACGTGATCCAATTGGCCTTGTCAGGAAGGAGGACCATTCTATCACCATGTGGCAGACAGACTGTGGGGTTCATGGAGTAGAAGAGAATGTGGAGACCTGAGTGTGAGACTCCCACCCTGAAGCATTATCAGTAGCCCTGGAACAAATGGTGGGGGCATTTCCCAGGTAGGATGCAATGGAAGGAAGGAATAGCATGGAAGGAAGCATCAGAAAAGTGTTGGAAAGATGTATCAATGACATATGAGGATTAGCTGACTGGAGATCTTGGGGATAAAACAGCTCTGAGGACAACCAGGTTCCTGACAGGGAGCACTGGGTGCCAGTCACTATATGGGGGCTGCATTGACCCGTCCCTGTCAAAACTTCAAACAGTGACCTAGAGTACTAAGGAGTACCTCTTGGTGACCCTTGAACAGGTGTGATTTTCCCCTGTGAGAGTAGTTAGCTAACTGAGTGCTCGGAGATGTTAAGCGATTTAGACAAGGCCATACGGTTCACAGCAGAAGTAGGATCCAAATCCAGGTCTGCCAAGCTTGAAGGCCATGCTCCAACCACATGGTCTTGAGTGGCTGGCAGATGGAGAAGTGAAATGTGCATTTTAGAGCCTCAAGAGGCTGGACTGGCACTGAATAAAATACGAAGAAGAGTGCACGCTTTAGACTGCATTTGTGTACCCTCCCAAAGCCTCATATTGAAATTTTAACCTCCAGTTGATGGTCATAGGAAGTAAGGCCTTTGGGAAATGATTAGGTAATAAGGATAAAGCCTTGTTCAATGGAATTAATCCCCTTATAAGAGTTGCCTCAGAGAGCTCCCTGTTTCTACTGTGTGAAGACACTGTGAGAAGGCACCATTTATGAACCAGGAGGTGAGCACTCATAGACACTGAATCTGCCAGTGCCTGGAACTTGGACTTTTCAGCCTCCAGAACTGTGAGGAATGGATTCTTATTGTTTATAAGCCACTCAGTCTATGATATTTTGCTTTATCAGCCCAAACAGACTAAGGCAGTGTAGTAGCTTGCATGGATAACTGGGTAAGGGGAAGGCCTTCTTGTTTTTAAAAGATATTAGCAACAGGAGCATTTTTAGGGGCAGAACCAATGAAAAGAGAGAATGTCTTTCCTCCATACTGGGGGTGAGAAAGGGACATCCCATTGGGCTGATCTCAACAAGGCTAATGGGCACCTCTTCCTGGAACACAGGAAGGGGGGATGTTTAAGAAACTGCAAAGGGAGAAGAGATCAATGCAAAATGCTTTTATCACTGGACTGGAACGCTAGCAAAACTGGTGGGAAAGAGATCCACATAGAATCAGAAGAATGAACCCAGCCGTGGTGCCTGAGGATGCTGGAGAAATCACGTTGCCAGACACTGAGGAAGCTGACCTGAGAGCTCTGGAGGAGGTCCCCTAGCCAGGACAGCTGCCTGGAGACATGTAGAGGCAGTCTATCCTGCTTCCTGCCCCTGCTTCTCGGGGGCTCCACAGCCTCTTGGAGGGTCAGCTCCCAGCTGTTGCTCTCAAGCTCCTAGACCTACCCAATGGGACAAATGGAAGAAATATATTGCATTTTTTAGAAAAGCTCAGCCTATAAAAATAAAATCACATTTTCTACCCTATGTAGCATTTGCTTTTCCAGAGCATCTTAGCAGTTGGGAATATAATATTAACACACTTGACTCATTCCTTTGTAGATCTGATTTTAAGCACAATTAAGAATGGATCCTCCTCAAAGAAACAAATCTGGAGATAATATTTAAGTCCTTGACTAAATTCAGCTTTGGGAAGCCATCAACAGCACTTCTATTGCTAATGATTGACAGGGCTAAATATATGCCTATATTCTTCTACATAGATAAAAGCCACATTTGTGTTGGCAGGAATAGCATGTGTGTGTGTCACTAGAGTGGGAGTCCCAAGCCACCACGAGGCTCAGGGTGATGATATGTGTTTACCAAGTTTTGCTTTGCCACACCAAGTACAATGTGTTGATGGATGACATCTGTGCTTCTATCATATTTACCCTAAAGTATGTTGCTGTTTTCATTTCAAATCATCTTTCTCTTACTTCAAAGGACTGTCTCTAATCTTTACCCAGTGTTATTTTTGTCTACTGGTCTATTTTGTTTCTTATACTATTCTTAAACTCCATATACCTTTTAAAGCATTAATTATTGATAAACTCTAAGAAATATGGTTCTTAGTTGTTAAGTATTATATTGAATTCAGAAAAAGTGATATATGCTTATTGTCACATTTTATGAAGATCTGAAGCTTAATTTCAAGAAAGATTAAGTAAGCATATTCTCATAAATATAAAAAAAAATATGTACAGTTTGAAATCCTCCCTCCTGCCTCAGAATAGCTGTGTATAAGAGGGTAGGTGAATTTTCTGTGTGTTTATCATAATCTTGTTTGCCTATTGTCAGACCACAGGAACACTGTGTCCATCAAGCTGAAACTTGGGGATGTCCCAAAGCATGGCCGTTCTCTCCCCAGCATCAGTGACCATCTGGTGTCTTTTCCTTAGGAACCCTGGAGTACACAACATATCCCAGCACTGTTTTCAGCCTTCTGTGGCCTCTTGGTGGCACTTTCCTATCATCTGAGCCGGCAGAGCAGTGACCCATCTGTGCTCCTGTGAGTAACCCAAGCTAGGCTTCTTCATGTCTGTGGTCATGGTGATGAAGTTCCTGTAGCCTTGTTCACTCACTCACTGAGATGGTGCGATAGTTGGCTGTTCAGTGCTCTGTGACTACCTGGTCACTCAGAGGGTGAGGGTAGGACAAATGCAAGATTCCCAGAGCTAATGAAAATCAAGAATGAACTTCTAGCAAGCACTTCCTTTGCTTTTATGCTTTTGGAGTAAAATGCACAATGACAGAATAGACAGCTGACGGCATCCAAGCCTTTGGTGATGTTCGTCTGGGTGAATTGTCTGAGAAGCACAGACTCAACAAGGGCCCTTGCTGGCTGTATTAGGCAGCACTACTGTCATCACCCTAGGTAGTTTCTCTGTGGAGATCTTACTAGCTACTCTGAAATGATAGGTTTTTATTGTGTTGGGTTTTTTTAATAAGATTTTTTATTTATTTATTTGAGAGGTAAAGTTACAGACAGTGAGAGGGAGAGACAGAGAAAAAGGTCTTCCTTCTGCTGGTTCACTCCCCTAATGTCTGCAATGGCTGGAGCTGTGCCCATCCGGAGCCAGGAGCCAGGAGCTTCCTCCAGGTCTCCCACACAGGCGCAGTGGCCCAAGCACTTGAGCCATCTTCTGTTGCTTTCCCAGGCCATAGCAGAGAGCTGTATGAGAAGAGGAGCAACCGGAGCTAAAATCAACACCCATATGGGATGCCGGCACCACAGAAGGAGGTTTTTTAAAATTTTATTTATTTATTTATTTATTTTTAAATTTATTTGAAAGTCAGAGTTACACAAAGAGAGAAGGAGAAGCAGAGAGAGAGAGAGAGATGTCTTCCATCCACTGGTTCACTCCCCAGTTGGCTGCAACAGCTAGAGCTGCACCAGTCCGAAACCAGGAGCCAGGAGATTTTTCCAGGTCTCCCATGTGGGTGCAAGGACCCAAGGACTTGGGCCATCTTCTACTGCTTTCCCAGGCCATAGCAAAAAGCTGGATCAGAAGTAGAGCAGCCAGGACTAGAACCGGTGCCCATATGGGATGCCATTACTGCAGGCTGCAGCTTTACTCAGTACGCCACAGCGCTGACCCCACAGGCCAAGTATTAACCCACTGCACCAAAGCGCCAGCCTGTGTTTTGTTGCTTTTTGTTCCTCATATGATCAGTGCTTTCTGGATTTAAAGTGAAGTTTGTGTCAAAGTTTTACAATGTGTTTAATATAATGGTTGGTCACCTGTACCTGGAAGTATAAGTTCTAGTCTTCCCTTTTATCATTTCGTAAGTCTTTGGTAAATACATACTTCGGAACTGGAAAACATTTATGTGATGCTAAGGTGAATTTCAGAATCTGAAGTTAGCATCTCATGTAATTTGTCCAAATTTACAAAATATTTTGACTTAAGATAATCTTTCCTGTTTGGGGCCCAGAGATACCACCATAATTTTAGCCTGTTAGGTGTAGCAAGGGGAAAGGGCATGGGAAAATAGGGAAAAGAAAAAAGTTAAACATGGTTTGCACAATTTTGAGCTTTGCATGTGTTCCCAGAATGTTGACTTTTGCTGCTGGCTGTTCTCTGTGAGGATGGAGCCCTAGAGTGGTAGGGGCAGAATTGGAGGCCCCCCTGCTGTTGACAGTCATGACAGACAGGTGGGAGGGCATGGGGTGCCCTATCACCCAGGAACTTAACGCTTTCATGAGGATGACATTTGATAACCAAACATTATCTTTGTGATCTCTTGACTTTGCACCTCTCTTATGAATTTTTTAGTGGAGAAGGCACTTGCTTTTGCTGTTTGTGGGTGTGAGATTCTAAGGTAGAATTATTAACCTCAAGCACAGTCCTAGGTACATGTTTTTTAAAAAGTAAAACCTGTGTACTTTCCATTTTCAGGTCCTTTATTCAATGCGGATTGTTTCCTAAATTTTTACATCAAAATCTGGAAGAGTCAGCTGCAGACCCTCTCCCCAAGAAGATGAAAGATTCCGTGGTGAGACATCTGCATTGTGTAGTGCAGTAGGGGAGGGCCTGGCTTGTCAACACAGTGGGAGCACTCAATGGGGCTCTAGCTAAGCAGATGTGAGAAGGGCGAGTGCAGGAAGAGGTGGCTCCACCTTTGCCTATCCCTGGTATACTGGGCCATTGAGCTGTGTGCCAGATGCAGAACTGTTGAGCATCCTGAAGGCAGAGGCTGTGCACAGGTGCCACAGATGCGCAGTCGATCCTCAGTGGACAACAGCTTGCCTGGACATTTGAGTGAGCTGCCTTCAAGTCACTTTTCCCGTTGTTGGCAGCAAGCAGCAGGCAGACTCTGCACATATAAAAGCTCGTCAAAGAGACCTTTCAGCCAGCCTGCATTCCTCATGTGCCTTATGCACAGCTCTCCTGCTGCTCTTCTTGCCTCAGCCTCATGTTCAGCTCAGAGCACCCTTGCCTGTGTCGTTTGATTCAAGGCTGACATCTACACAACTCTTGTTAGGGAGCCCTGAGATTCTGGCTGGGGCAGCACAGAAGGAAGTAAACATGCTAGTTAGAAAATATGAGGGGAAAATGAAGAAGAGAATCCTAAGGCTGTAAAGTGTAAAGTAATGATACTATTTCCTTGTTAACTGAGAAAATGACTCCCAGTGGTTTCAAACATTCACAGAGCAGATGTGACCTTCTTGGGTTAGATGCCCATTAATATTTTGAAAAGCAATGCTCAGTAGTTGTGTCAACTCTCATGTATTTACATATTGAGTTTAGGTAAGCCTGAATTTTTTTTAAAGATTTATTTATTTATTTGAAGGACAGAGTTACAGAGAGGCAGAGGCAGAATGAAATCTATCTTCCATCTGCTGGTTCACTCCTCAAATAACCACAGTAGCCAGAGCTGGGCTAATCTGAGACCAGGAGCCAGAAGCTTCTTCTGGGTCTCCCACATGGGTGCAGGAACCCATGCACTTGGGTTCTTCTACTGCTTTCCCAGGCCATAGCATAGATCTGAATCAGACGTGGAGCAGCTGGAACTTGACCCGGTGCCCATATGGGATGCTGGCACCACAGGCAGCAGCTTTACCTGCTATGCCACAGCGCTGGCCCCAAGCTTGACTTCTTCAACTCAGACTGTCCTTGTGTGTTTTAGGAACGGTTGTTAAAAGGAAAAGTGGTCAATAATCTGTTGGTTACAATTAACTCCAGCCAGGAACCGTGTCTCATTTGTCTTGGTATCCACAGAGCCAGTGCCTGGTACAGAATAGGTGCTCAGGACACTCTATTCATGGATTAAATTGAAGCTTTTGTTTGTTTCAAAAAGATGTACGGAGGCCAGGCATTGTGGCACAGCAGGATAGGCTGCCACTTGCAATTCCGGGACCCCAAGTTGGAGTGCTGGTCGGGGTCCCATCTGCTCCATTTCCAATCTAGTTTTCTGCTAATGCACCCGGGAAGCCAACAGATGATGTCCCAAGTGCTTAGGCCCCTGACGCCATGTGGCAGACCTGGATGGATTTCCTGCCTCTTGACTTCAGCCAGGCTCAGTCTTGGCTGTGGCCTGGCTCGGTTCTAACTATTGTAGTTATTTGGGGAAGTGAAACAGTGGATGGAGGCTCTCTTTCTTCCTCCCCCTCTCCTTCTCTCTCCCTCTCTCCTTCCTTCTCCATCTCTCTCTTTCTCACCTGCGTGTGCACCCACACTTTGTCTCCTCTTTGCCACTTTGTCTTTGAAGTAAATACAGAAAGAAAATGTGCAAAACTCATAGTCTACATGATAATATTTAAAAATATTCACCCTGAGCCCTGTGTGGCTTTGAGTGTGTCACAATTCAAGATAAGATGTTGAAGCGTGTTTGTCACCAGAAGGGAATTGAAGGACAAGCCACTGAATGAATATGAGTAAAGGTGTGGATCATGAATTTTTAAAGTAGAGACACATTTAGAAGCAGGGTCTGAGGTGAGGCTGCTGAGGCTGACGAGATGGCAGCTAAAATGGGAAAGAGGCATCTGACATCCAAACAGAGCTTCCAGAGCCTGACCTCTAATATTTCTACAGGAGACTTGCAGGGAGAAGGTCGAACTAATCTTCACAGGTCAGCTACGGTAAAGGCCATAGGTCGGTTGGAGGTGTACCCAAAAATCTCCCTGTGGAGATGTGAAAAAAAAAAAGATGCCCCTACATCTTTGTTGATTTCGTAACTAATGAATTTGCTTCTCTCCTTTCTGAGTTATTGCAGTAAAAATAATGTATAAGTTACAAAGAAACATGACAAGGAGTTTGCCTGATAGATGCTGATAGCATTTCCTGAGTATAATTAGATGTGATGAGCTCGGTGTTGCCTTACTTGGTTTTCATATCCTTTGAAATGCTTTGTACAATGTAGAACACATGACTTGTTAGGTGATTTAATATGATGTTTGTGTTCATTTCTTGGCAAAGTCTCTGATCTAATTATAGTATTTTAATGGGAGTATCAGGTTCAGCTTTTACAGTTTGATGTGAAATATCTCCTGTGCTCTAATGTAAGTATAAAATTTCCCTCTACAATGTCTCAGATTTTATTTCTCTGTGGATCTCCCTCTTATTTTCTCTGTCTCCCAATCTCTTTGGGTAAATATTCATTTGTATGGGAAATGGCCTAGTGAGCCACATTAGATTGCAGTCTTCTAGGCCTCTTCCACTCCTATTCTGATTCACTTAACCTGTAAAGGGGTCGTAGGATCTGCATTTTAAAAACTATTTGGGAAGAAGAGAGACAGCCATACAGACAGACACACACACACACACACACACACAAGACTCCCATCTGCTGGTTCACTCTGCAGATTCCCTCAACAGCGGGACTGGGCTGGCCAAAGTAGGAACCAGAATCTCAACCCAGTTCCACAAGTGGATATCAGGAACCCAGTTATGTGAGCCATCTCTGCTTCCTATCAGGGTCTATATTAGCAGAAAACTGGAGTTAGGGGCCAGAGATGGATATCAAAGCCATGCACTCCGATGTGGGATGCAGGCATCTCAACTTCTGGGCTGAATACATTTTAACCAGAATGTCCAAGGAATACTGTGCAGGTGACCCACAGAGTGTGCTTCAGCAAACACTGATCTAGGCACAGGGATATAATGGTGGGTTTATAGATTTCCATGAAAGTAAGGTAAGTTATGCACATGAAGCTAATTACAGAAACTCAGTAATGAGTTAAGATAGAAACTTTCCATATGAGGCTTGCCAGATTAATCTTTTTCCCGTGCCTTATTCACAGGCCTTTCAGTTTTTACCCTCACTCATTTTATTATTTTCAACACTCTTGATCATGTTTACATTTGCTACTTTCATTATATCCATCTTTCTCAGTTCCCAGAGACCAAAAACATTATTTTTCTTTAAACCATTGATTGTGACATCTAGATTTTTTCTTTTGGTTCCAGGCTTTTTGTTTTTTCTTAAGATTTATTTATTTATTTGAAAGTCAGAGTTACACAGAGAGAAGAGAGGCAGAGAGAAAGAGAGAGAGAGAGGGCTTCCATCCGCTGTCTTACTCCCCAGATGGCCACAACGGCCAGAGCTGTGCTGATCCGAAGCCAGGAGCCAGGAGCTTCTTCTGGGACTCCCATGTGGGTGCAGGGGCCTGAGGACCTGGGCCGTCTTCTACTGCTTTCCCAGGTCATAGCAGAGAGCTGGATGGGAAGTGGAGCAGCCAGTCTCTATATGGGATGCTGGTGCCTCAGGCCAGGGCATTAACCTGCTGCACCACAGCACCAGGCGCAGTTGCAGGCTTTCTAAACCCTCTGGACATGATGTGCTGGGCCAGGGCTTCTAAAGCTTTCCTTTAGGGTAGGAACATGAAGTGCTACATAAAATGCCACAGTGCATTTAATCTATTCAGTAAAACCAGAGCTAGGATATTTCTTGTTTAAATATGGGGGGACTTACCATAAAAATAGAGAGTAAAACATTAATATTATTGACTGTTGCTTTGAAGTCCTGGCTAGTGTAAAACCTGAGAAAGGAAAAGAAATATAGATAAGAGTATTATATATAGAGAGAATGCACAGAGAAGCTCACTAAAATCAAATATGGGTAAAAAGAAGATTCATAAATACCACCAGAGAAAAGAAAATTTCAAGAAACCAGAGCATTCTAACATAAGTGAACTAATTTTACAAAATGTGGTGAAGACAAGATACAACTCATGGTGGCAGTAAAATATATGAATTGATAATAGAAATGGTTTTAACAAGCAGTGTCACAAATAATGAAAACCACAGCACCCTATTAAAATGTAAATGAAGTTCTGAATAAGTGGTGATAAACAGATATAATCTGATTTTGGATAGAAAGGCTGATGTTTATATAACGCTAACTCCTTCTAATAAATGTATAGGTTTAATATAGTTCAAAACAGTTCTAAAAGAATTATATTTACAACATTAGGTAATGATTGTAAGGTTTATTTACAGGAATAGTAGTTTATAACAATTTTTAAAACCTTGAAAGAGAGTAGGAATAGGAACTTTGAGATTTAATAGTATAATTAAAAACTAAGTAATCAGAAAGAAAATATGAGACCCATTCCAGTTATAGAGTAGGATTAGTGGATCAAATACAGAAATGAGATAAATTATTTATATGAATGTATTATATGAAAATTAAATCTCACAATCAAGAACTAATTATTTATTGTATGGTATTGAGGTAATTGTTAAGCAGTGGGGGATAAAAATAATTTCATGTGCCAGTCCCTCACCAGACACCAATATAAATTAGAAAGGGCTTGAACAGTTTTGGGAAAAGAAGTGGAAAGGGAGAGGAAGAGGGAGGAAAATCAAAGGGACTTTTCTGTGTCAGATATTATTGCAGAGTAAATTATCACAACCAGATGCCACACTTTCTGCTGATTAAAAATATCCATCTTAAATCCCTTCTTGGCAAACTGACCTAAATGACCTAAATGACTTCTTTAAAAACTGACAAGATAGAACTCAGGGGGCTTCCATAGCCTTGGCAGCTCATGACAAGAGCCTAGGGTGATTACTGAGGCCATAAACAAGAGTGTCAATTTGTTAAGTCAACAACAGGAGTCACTGTGCACTTACTCCTCATGTAGGATCTTTGTCCTTAGTGTGCTATACATTGAGATTTAATGCTATAACTAGTACTCAAACAGTATTTTTCACTTTATGTTTCTGTGTGGGAGCAAACTGTTGAAATCTTTACTTAATGTATGCTAAACTGATCTTCTGTATATAAAGAGAATCGAAAATGAATCTTGATATGAATGGAAGGGGAGAGGGAGTGGATAAGGGGAGGGTTGCGGGTTGGAGGGACATTATGGGGGGGAAGCCATTGTAATCCATAAGCTGTACTTTGGAAATTTATATTCATTAAATAAAAGTTAAAAAAAATATTAAAATTGTATCAAAATAAAATTGCCAAAATGCAAAAAAAAAAAAAAAACAAACTGACAAGATAGTATGGAGTTATCAGATAAGAATTCAAGCAAACAGGGAAACCCAGAGAAATCAGGATAGGAAGCTTCTTTTTTGTCGGGGCATCTGCCCAAATAGGAAGTCTTGAGCCTTGTTTTGAGCCATCAAATTGTAGGCAGGAGAAATGAAAACCCAGGCCTGCCAAGGTGGGCTTTCCCATGATCCTCAGGCTGAGACTAAAGGGCCACACTCTCAGGGGGAGGATGATCTACAAGAAGCTGGCTCTGTCATCTTCAATGCCAGGGAATGCCAACTAAGTTACCTCCATGGTGAGCATAACAGCAAGAAAATCCCTCTTGAAATCAGGACTTTTCGTGGATTTACAGCCCAAGTTCAAGCAACCAGATGGAACAGAAGTCCTCATATTTTAATATATTTAAAGTGGTTCCCACCTGAAATTGCCTCATAGTGAAGCCAACATGAACCCTCTACAGAGGATCCCCTGTAAGTATTCCCTAAACCAAATTTCTGAGGAAATTGAACAGCTTACCATAAAATTTATAAAACTATGCAAGAAAGCAAGGAACCAGCAGAAGAAGATTGGTACATAGTTCTATTATTGGAAGTATCAGATGCAGATTTTTTTAAAAAGATTTTATTTATTTGAAAGGCAGAATTAGAGACAAAGAGAGACAGAGTGAGAGAGGGAGAAAGAGATTCTTCCATGTGCTGGTTCATTCCCCAAATGGCCACAATGGCCAGCGCTGGGCCAGCCCAGAGCAAGGATCCAAGAACTTTTTCTGGGTCCCTCACATGGGTGCAGGAGCCCGAGGACCTGGGGCATCTTCTGCTTTCCCAGGCACGTTTGCAGGGAGCTGGTTTGGAAGTGGAGCAGCTGGGACTTGGGCTGGTGTCAATATGGGATGCCAGCACTGCAGGCAGTGGAGTTACCAACTATGCCATAGCACTGTTCCCCAGGTTCAGATTTTAAAAAACTGCAAGGATAGTTCAAAAAATTCATGGAAATGTGTATTAGGATAAAATGTAATGTGGATTTCAAGATTTTCCACCACCAAAATAAATATATCTTTTAATTAATATTCCACAAACTTTTTGAAGTACCATTGCATACTTTCTATGTTTAAAGAAGTAATAAGGCAAACTTTACATTTTATACACAGTAGAATTTTTTAAATGATCTCACATGTTTGAAAGAGAAAAATAGCAATACCTAAAGAAACAAACAAATGAGACAGTTGAAGTCTAAAATACTACATCCATAGGAGATAAAACACCTCTGAAGAGAGAATTAATGAACAGAAAAATAATGACTTAGGTAAGTTTCCAGAATGCAACATCAATGGACAAAAAGTGAAAAAGAATGAATGACAGAGGAAGAGACTTGGAGGATAGAGTAAGATGATCCAACATATATCTAATTGGGGTTCCTGGGGAAAGAGAGAGGGAGACTGGAGCATCATAAATATTTGATGAGGTAACGTCTGTGAATTTACCAGAATCAATGAAAGACACCGATCTAAATATTGAAGAATCTCAGTTAATCACATGCAAGGTAAATTAAAGAAGAAAATCCATATCGGAGCCGGCGCTGTGGTGTAGCGGGTAAAGGTGCCCCCTGCAGTGTCGGCATTCCATATGGGCTCTGGTTCAAGTCCTGGCTACTCCACTCCCTATTCAGCTCTCTGCTATGGCCTGGGAAAGCAGTAGAAGGTGGTCCAATTCCTTGGGCCCCTGCACCCACGTGGGAGACCTGGAAGAAGTTCCTGTCTCCTAGCTTCGGATAGGCGCAGCTCTGGCCGTTGTGGCCAATTGGAGAGTGAACCAGTCGATAGAAGACCTCTTTCTCTCTCTGCCTCTCCTTCTCTCCTTCTCTCTCTGTGTAACTCTGACTTTGAAATAAATAGATAAATCTTTAAAAAAAATGCATACCAGACTGATCATCGTGAAATTGCAGTACACCTATGACACAGAGCATCTTAAAACAGTTAAATAAAATGAATATATTACATTCAAATGAATGGCAGACTGAAAGGCCCTTTATTAATAACAATCATGGAAACTAGAGGCATTGTTTGATATATTTGATATTTTATAAAGATAATAAAAATAACTACGAAGCTAAAATTCTATATGTTGTGAATATATTCAAGGATGAAGGCAAAATAGAGAATATTTTAGACAAAAGCAGAGAGATATTCACTAAATGTAATTCTGAATGATATTTTTCCACAGAAAGTGAATCTTGGATAGAAGGTCTGATTTACAGGAATGAACAAAGAAAAAAAGTAGCAGGAATGTTGGTAAATCTAAACAAATATTTACTGCATAAAATCATAATAAGAGTGTTGTGATTGGCTTAACAAATTTAAGATGAAATCAATGTACATGTCTACCATAGTATACAAATTTATATGGCAGGAGAAATGGACTCCAAGACTTCAAAATTCTTAGTAATATCCAGGAAGAGAATAAAGATGTTGATTAATTTCAGTTATGTGTGTTGGATTGTTTAGTGTACCTTCTAAAAGAATGAAAACAACATACAGCTTCTAAACCCATACAGAGAAAAAATGGAATGATAAAAAACAGATGATGGAGTGGGCATTGTAGCATGGTTTAAGCTGATGCTATTGCAAACTACATCCTATATTGGTGTGCCAGTTCCAGTCCAGACTACTCTGCTTCTGACCCCACTTCCTACTCATATGTCCTGGGAGGGAACAGTTGATGGCTCAAGGGCTTGAGCTCCTGCTACCCACGTGAGAGACCTGGACAGAATTCCCAGCTCCTGAATTTGGCTTGGCCCAGTCCAGGCTGTCGTGAGCATTTGGGGAGTGAACCAGCAAATGGAAGACCCACTCTCATTCTCTGTCACTCTTGTTCTCACTTGCTCTCTCTCGCTCTACCTTTCAGGTAGATGGAAAAAAACATTAAAAAAAAAAACATGTTATGTATAAGTAACAAAATCAAATTGGACTTCTAAGTCATACTATACTTAAAAGTCAACTCCACATGAATTATAAAATCTTACTTTGAGGAACAAAACCTAAAAGCACTTAGAATCATAGTAAAGAAAACTATTTTTATAATATCAGAAGAGAATTTTTTAAACACAAATTCAAAGTCATTAAAATTATGACCTTTGATTTATTTATATTATATAGAAAAGAGAACTTTTTTTAAAAAGGCACAAATGAGAAACAATTTTAAAAATGTGGATAGTTGAGGCCGGTGTCATGGCACAGTAGGTTAAGCTCCTGCCTGCAATCCTGGTATCCCATGTGGGTGTCAGTTTGAGTCCTGGCTGCTGTATTTCCTATCCCGCTCCCTGCTATGCACCTGAGAAAACAGTAGAAGATGATCCAACTGCTTGGGCCCCTGCATCCACATGGGAAACTTGGATGAAGCTCCTGGCTCCTGGCTTCAGGTTGGCCTAGCCCTAGCCATTGTGTCCATTTGGGGAATCTATTTCTCTCTCTCTTTCTTTCTCTCCCCATCTGTCTCTCTGACAGGATCCTGGCTTTGGATCGGTGCAGCTCCAGCTGTTGTGGCCATCTGGGGAGTGAACCAGCGGATGAATGACCTCTCTCTCTCTTTCTCTGCCTCTCCTCTCTCTGTATAGCTCTGACTTTCAAATAAATAAAATAAATCTTTTAAAAAAATATTTATTTGAAAGAGTTACAGAGAAAGGAAGAGACAGAGACAGATTTCCCATCCACTGGTTCACTCCTCAAATGGTTGCAATGGCCTGGGGCTGGGCCAGGCTGAAGCCAACAGCCAGGAGCTTCTTCCCAGTCTCCCACGTGGGTGCAAGGGCCCAAACACTTGGGTCATCTTACACTGTTTTCTCAGTCACATTTGCAGGGAGCTGGACAGGAAGTGGAGCAGCTGGGTCTTGAACCAGTGCCCATATAGAATTGTTTATGTCACAGACAGTGGATTCACCCATTACACCACAACACTGGCCTCTGCTATATTTATTTTGAAACACATCTTGCACAACTGAATGAATACACATATAAGGTTGTTCATAGTAGCATTGCTAATAAGAGCTCCTAACTAAAGCAATAGGCAATTTCACCAACAGTAGGTTAAGTAGTATATAACAAAGAGACAGACATTATTATAGCTATGTGCAATGGCACGAGTGAAACTTAACTATATAATGTTAAGCAAAATAAGTATGACACAAAAGATGCATAGAGTATGATGCAATCTGTAGGGTAAAACTAGGCAAAACTTGAACTAAAGAGTTTGTAATTGGTTTTCACCAGTCAGAATAGTTTATAGGACCTTCCAAGGGAAACAGAAGTGTTTGTGTTTTTAATAGTTTAGTTAGTTATTTGAAAGGCAGAGTGACAGAGTGTCAGAGTGAGAGCAAGTGAGAGAGAGAGAGATCTTCCATCTACTGATTCAGTCCCCAAATGAGACAAGCTGGGCCAGATCAAAGTGAGGATCTTGGAACTCTATCTGGGTCTCCCACATGGGTGACAGTGATCCAAGTGTTTGAACCATCACCTGCTGCTTCCTAGAGCAGGGACGGGCAGGAAGTTGGATTGGAAGTGAAGATGGGATTCGAAGATAGGCACTCCAATATGGGATGCAGGTGCTAATTTCTGTGCTACAGTGCTCACTCCAGAGATGGGTTTTTGTAATACACAGTGGCCTTTTAGGTGCTAGAAATATTTGGGGCTAGTTGGTGGCTACAGAGTCTTTCAGTTGATAATTGTTCTTCAGATTGTACATACTTATTTCATGCAATATTGTGTGTACATGTCTCATATTTAAAAACATGTAATTTTTCAGGCTGGTGCCGTGGCCCAATAGGCTAATCCTCCACCTTGTGGCACCGGCACCCCGGGTTCTAGTCCTGATTGGGGCCCTGGATTCTGTCCCGGTTGCCCCTCTTCCAGTCCAGCTCTCTGCTATGGCCCGGGAGTGCAGTGGAGGATGGCCCAAGTGCCTGGGAGACCAGGAGAAGCACCTGGCTCCTGGCTTTGGATCAGCGCAGTGCGCCGGCCACAGCGGCCGTTGGGGGGTAAACCAACGGAAAAGGAAGACCTTTCTCTCTGTCTCTGTCTCTCTCTCTCTCTCTCACTGTCCACTCTGCCTGTCAAAAAAAAAAATAAAATAAAAAATAAATAAAATAAAAACATGTAATTTTTCCAAAAAATTTTGAAATGAAATAAAAAAGTTATCCAAATTGTAGAGAGATAATCACTTTTCAGATTTGGAATCTATAAAGTAAATAAAACATATACACATTGTCTGTGCACACCCACCCATACTTACATAGATTTAAGTACATAGAAATTTTAAACTTCTACATCTGAGACCAAAATTAAAGCCATTTTATTTAATAACCATATATTGTAAGTAAATGTGTGAGACAGAGAGAAAGGTCTTCCTTTTGCTGTTGGTTCACCCTCCAATGGCCGCCACGGCTGGCGCATCGCGCTGATCCCAAGGCAGGAGCCAGGTGCTTCTCCTGGTCTCCCATGGGGTGCAGGGCCCAAGCACTTGGGCCATCCTCCACTGCACTCCCGGGCCACAGCAGAGAGCTGGCCTGGAAGAGGGGCAACCGGGACAGAATCCGGCGCCCCAACCAGGACTAGAACCCTGTGTGCCGGCGCCGCAGGTGGAGGATTAGCCTATTGAGCCGCGGCTCTGGCCACCTCATCACTTTTTATTCTTACTGATTCAGTCCTTTTAGGTGAATTAAAAACTCTTGATGAAATTAAAAAAAAAAAAACCTTATAATTCATATATTGGTACGGATAATGTATATCTTCAAGCCATGTTGATTATTTCATCAACAACAGACAGTTGGGTTCATTATTACTCTGTTTAAGCTGTTTTCCTGATTTCTTCCTGTTACTGTGGATGTTAATACTTAGCAAGCCTGCAGCATGACTCGCAAAAAATTCTGTATTTTAATTTTAAAAACAAGAAGAGGAAAAAATGGATGTGAGTGGATGGAGAGACATGAATGTATATCTTCTATAAAAGTTCCTGGCGTAAAATGTTAAAAACAATTACTTGAGAGGCATAATTCCTTTTCACTGTGAGAAAGGGAGATATACATGTATTGGTATTTTCAGAATTTTCAAGTAACAGTGTGGTACCTTAAAATGATCAGTAACTGTGCATTATAAATAATGTGCTTCTATATAAAGGAAAAAAATCAATGTTCCCTTGTCCCTTTTAGATCTATTAACAAGCTAAATGAGCATTGTGCTCTGTCAAAGCCAATACATTATCTGTATGTCTGTATTAGTAGCATTCTGGGTGTCTAACTTTGCTTTTTTTCTTTTCCCCTTTGCCCCTGCTGACACCAGTTTTGTGTAATGTAAAATTGTTAGCAAGTTACTGAACATTTCCTTATCTGCATATAATGTGTGTACATAATCCATATATATTTAAATAATTTTAAAGAGGCCTTTATTCGACCTGAAAACTGGTGAATTAAAATGTAAACTGTGATCTCATCCAAAGCAGTAGGAAATATGTAAGAAGCTTCTGTTTAGTGTACCCAAGCTGTTGCATATTAAAATCCAAGTCATGCAGTAGCCAAGTTGGAGATTGTTATTAACACTTTGCCATCCCTTATCAGATTTTAGTAAGGGAAGGTCCCTCTGGGGTTCTCTGGGCATCTTGTATCTGATCTGTGTTAATGGAAAAGAACTTTATTGTCCCTTATACCTTTAAAAAACCTTTACTATCCTGTTCTCCCTGAAATTCCTCTACCTGGAACTAGCAAGTTGTCCCTTTAATGTGTGCCTTCAGGGATTTGTAAGGCAAGTGATAGAAGATGGGTGTATCCAGAGTCAATGTCTTATTATCTGGTGCACCTGTTACTGCAAAGTTACTGAGAGAAACAGAACTTTACAGCTGCTCTTCTCTTTGCAGAAGGATACCTTAAAATCAGATCTCATCATCTGCTCCGTGGCTGCGGTCCTCTCTTTTGCAGTCAGTGCCAGCACTGTATTCCTGTCGTTACGAGTATGTATCCTTTCTGCGTCGTACTCTTCCCACCTCCTCATTCTCCTTAATAACAGTTGCTGTGGAGCTCCAGGGTACGGATCACACAGCTGAGCAAGAGGGAGAAAACAAAATGCCAATTGAGTAGTTTAAGGATTATATCCATGTGATGGTGAGGAGTTGTTTCCAAGATGTGATTTGGTCCACATCACAGACTAGGTTGGATTGTTTGTTGTTTACCCTTCCCACCATCTGTGAGGTTGTTTTGTGTAAAAGATACTGGGAGGACAATTCGTAGTGATGAGACAGGCTAACAGCACACCACTATGAGTAGAGATGAGGGTATTTAGAGGGGTGAGACAGATGTCACAGAGCCTAAAGGATCTTTGGAACATATTTCTTAGTTAGAAGAAGCAGAAGTGGAAGGCTACAGATAAGATTTCTTGGCTAATGGTTCTTAAAATCAGTTGACATCTCCATATAAAAATATTAGGCATTTAGGGACTCTCCTTTGGGTGAGGAAAAGTCTATTAGCTAAATGAGACAACTTAGAACACATATTCCAGTGACCACAATTTTGTCGGTCTTTGTACTTCCATGTGCTGGTTCCCCATCCCCAGCCTACTGATTCACAGCACAGGAGTCTGTTTCCGATCATGCAGAAGGAACTTTCAGAGGCCTAAAACAAGTACTGAGTTGGGCAGTTTACTCTTGAAGAGGCATTTATGGGCATCCTTCCTCTGCTCTGCTCTGTATGCTGAATAATGAGATTGCTGGTTTTTTCTTTGTTTTTAATTACAGCCGTTTCTCAGCATTGTGCTGTTCGCCCTGGCAGGCATTGTGGGATTTGTAACTCACTACCTGCTCCCTCAGCTCCGCAAGCACCACCCGTGGATGTGGATTTCACACCCCATTCTCAAAAACAAAGAATATCAGCAACGGGAAGTGAAAGGTCAGTGGTACATCCCTCATTAAACACAAAAACATGGTAGGTGTACTTCTCACTGGAGAGTGCACAAAATATGAGTATGTTCACATACCTGTACACTAAAAATGACAAATGCTATATTATGTACATTTTGCCACCAGAAAAAAGGAGTATGCACCTTGGACTATAAAGTATTGTTCTCAGATACTCTAGCCAACCAGAAGAGGAAAGTGGAAAATGGAATGAATTAGAAGTATGTTTTCTAGAAATATTAATTAGCTATGGCATTGCAGAAAAATTGATTTCTGTAATTCCAACTTATAGATGACGCTCTTCCAGCTTAAGTTGATTGGGGACTGAGAAGAGCACCTGATGGCTTAAAACTGAAGGAGAAATGTGGTGACCGTCATGCTGCAGAAATTTTGTAGAAACTAGTCTTTCATCATCTTGAGTTGATTGGGGACTTGACCACCTCTGCTACCATACTTCACAGAACAGTGAGGATGGAGCAGAGACTGACCATTTACTGTCAGGAGTCCAAAGCCTTGATTTTCTTAATTTCCTTTGCTCACCTACACTATACCTGTATCCATATTTGATTGGTTTACCAGTGCAGGTGTTATAGCTTGGTAATCATGATGATTTCAGAGCTTTTCATAAATGAAGCAAATTTCTTCTAGATAAGAAATCACTTAGGACTTTCTCTGCTAGGGCTCCCTTTGTTCTGTAGTTCCTCACTCTGTGCTTTAAACAGATGGGAAACTGATTTATCCCCATGTTAATCTACATCAAAGTTATTGATCACAACTTGTTAACTATGCTGCCTAATGCTGCTAATTCTGCACAGCTCTTTTTGTTCATTGTCACTTCTCAGTTGTTGCTTGAGTTGTTTCTATGTCCAGGCACAAAGGCATGTGAGGGGCATCAAAGTTTGCAGACACAAAGGAAAGTACTGGTTTTTCACCAGCAACTTGAGTAGTTTAGTGTGACAAAATGAAAAGTTGGGAAATAATTTTTTAAACAAAGATGCAAATGAGTTACTGAAGATACTGAGAATATTTATACAGGAAACATCTGTAGGTGGATACAAGGAGCTGCCTTTATTAGAAACAGCCAAAAGAGGAGACTTCTTAATGAAAAAATAGTGTCATGTACCTGTCACCAGCATCCATTTAGAGTCCCGGGAAAGGTGGCTCACTCTGCTCTTCCCATAGACTTACCTTTCTCACCTACAAAACCAGGCACCTGGCTTAATGATCAACTTCATAATATGAGTACATACAATTTCAAATGCTACTTAATATAAATTATCATTATTAGAAAAAGTGAAAGAAACAGACTCCATTTGTAGTGGTTAGTGTATTTCATGGTCCCTTGTTGAGAAAGGTCCCTACCCCAGCAGATGCCTGCTTGGGTATCCTTAGGGAAGCGTGATGAAAAAGACTAACTTCTGCAGCACGAAGGTTATATTTCCCTTTCACTTTTAAACCTTTACAAAGACTGAATTTGGATGAAATTAGTGGAGTGTTTGGGAGTTTTTATTTTGACATCTTTAGTTGATGGAGCTCTGTGTTAAGTTTTAACTTGTAGTACTGTGTATCATTACTATCTATCTCTACACTTATGTCTATACCTTGAATTAGATGGAGAACTAGACCTAGACCTTTACTTGTACCTATATATTTAACTATACTTTTACCTGTACCTGTACTTTTATGTCTACCTATTCCTTTACATATTCCTATATCTCCCTCCTTCACTTATACCTATACTTATCCCCATGGTGTATTCTGACCCAGATGTAGACCTGGACCTACATTTATCCCTACGTATTTAATGCTTGTGGTGAGGAAAAGGATCTTGGGTCAGTCTGAAGGAAAGGAAAATGAAACATATACATCTGGGGCTGCTGACATTATGACAGTTCACAATGAGGAATTCAACATTGAAAGATAAGAGTGGGAAGTTAACAACTTAAGATTTTCTTCTTAGTGTGATTATTTTCTCCACTGAATGTAATGGAGACCAATTAAATTGGAATCATTCAGTTATTTTAAGCCATGACCTTTCTTGTATAAGGGTAATGAACAAGTAAAGGGTGGTGTGTTATTGGGTGAATGGGCCTGTGCGTGTTCCCTGGCAGTGAGCTAGGAGATGCTCTACTGCTCCACAGGCTGCAGCAAAGCCCATGCAGATGTTTCTCACCTGCCCACATTAGTTGTTCACCCGCAGCCTGATAACTAGCCAAGAACCACAGGTTTGACAAATTAGGAGCATAATGAAAAAGAGGTTCCATTTCTTTTTTTTAAAATTAATTTATTTTTTAAGGAGTACAAATTTCATATGTACAACTTTAGAAATATAGTGATTCCTACCACCATACCTGCCCTCTCACTCATACTCCCACCCCTCCTCCTCTTCCCTCTCTCCTTTCCAGTACCATTCTCCATTAAGATTTATTTTCAATTAACTTTGTACACAGAAGACCAACTCTATACTAAGTAAAGATTTCGACAGTTTGCACACACACACACACACACAAATTGAGAACAAGTATCATAGTTCACTCTCGTAATACAACTCGTTGAGGACAGATGTCCTGCATGGAGAGTTAGTGTTATCCGAGTTCTCCTGTGTTTCCATATGAACTTCAACATCATTTTTTCTATATCTGAGAAGCAGGTCTTTGGTATTTTGATTGGTAACACATTGAATCTGTAAATTGTTTTTGGAAGAATGGACATTTTGATGATACTGATCCTTCCAATCCATGAACATGGAAGATTTTTCCATTTTTTGTATATTCTTCTATTTCTTTATTTAATGTTTTATAATTCTCATCGTAGAGATCTTTGACATCCTTGGTTAAATTTATTCCAAGGAATTTAATTTTTTTGTAGCTATTCTGAGTAGGATTGATCTTAGAAGTCCAGTTTCAGCCTTGACATTGTCTGTGTATACAAAGTATGTTTTTTTGTGTGTCTTGATTTTATATCCTGCCACTTTACCAAGCTTTTCTATGAGTTCCAATAGTCTTTTGGTGGAGTCTTTTTTATCCCCTATATATAGAATCATGTTATTTGCGAATACGGATAGTTTTACTTCCTCCTTCCCAGTTTGTATCCCTTTGATTTCTTTTTCTTGCCTAATGGCTCTGGCTAAAACTTCCAGTACTATATTGAATAGCAATGGTGAAAGTGGGCATCTTTGTCTGGTACTGGATCTCATTGGGAATGCTTCCAACTTTTCCCCATTCAATATGATGCTGACTGTGGATTTGTTATAAACGGCCTTGATTATGTTGAGGAATGTTCCTTTTATACCCAATTTACTTAGTTTTCATTATGAAAGAGTATTGTATTTTATCAAATGTTTCTCTGCATCTATTGGTGTAAACAATTGGTTTTGTTCTGCAGATTGTTACTGTGATGTATCTCATTGACTGATTTGGAAATGTTGAATCATCCCTGCATACCAGGGATAAATCCCATTTGGTTTGGGTGAATGATCTTTCTAATGTGTTGTTGGATTCGATTAGCCAGAATTTTGTTTAGGGTTTTTGTGTATTTGTTCATCAGAGAAATTGGTCTGTAATTCTCTTTCTCTGTTGCATCTTTTTCAGGTTTAGGAATTAAGGTAATGCTGGATTTATAGAAAGAATTTGGGAGAATTCCCTCCCTTTCAATTATTTTTGAGTAACTTGAGAAGAATTGGAGTTAGTTCCTTAAATGTCTGATAGAAGTCAGCAGTGACGTAATGTAGTCCTAGACTTTTCTTTGTTGGGAGGGTCTTTATTACTAATTGAATTTCCATCTTGGTTATGGGTGTGTTTAGGTTTTCTGTATCTTCATGGCTCAATTTAGGTAGGTTGTATGTGTCCAGGAAAGTATCCATTTCTTTTAGGTTTCCCAGTTTGTGGGCATACAGCTCTTTGTAGTAATTCCTGATGATTCTTTTTTATTTCTGTGGCGTCTATTGTTACATTTCCTTTTTCATTTCTAATTTTATTGATTTGGGTCTTCTTTCTCCTTTTTTTGATTAGTTGGGCCAATGGTGTATTGATTTTATTTATTTTTTCAAAAAACTAGCTCTTTGTTTTTCTGATATTTTGTATTTTTTGATTCAATTTTGTTGATTTCTTCTCTAATTTTATTTCTTTTCTACTAGTAGTTTTGGGTTTGATTTGCTCTTGTTTTTCTAGATGCTTTAGATGCACTGATAGGTCATTTACTTGGTGCCTTTCCAATTTCTTGATGTAGGCACCAATTGCTGTAAACTTTCCTTTTAACACTGCTTTTGCTGTATTTCTTAAGTTTTGATATGTTGTATTGTCTCTGCTCAAAAATCTATCCTGGCCAGCGCCGCAGCTCACTAGGCTAATCCTCTGCCTTGTGGCGCCGGCACACCGGGTTCTAGTCCCGGTCAGGGCACCGGATTCTGTCCCGGTTGACCCTCTTCCAGCTCTCTGCTATGGCCCAGGAGTGCAGTGGAGGATGGCCCAAGTGCTTGGGCCCTGCACCCCATGGAAGACCAGGAGAAGCACCTGGCTCCTGGCTTCGGATCAGCGCGTTGCGCCGGCCGCGGCGGCCATTGGAGGGTGAACCAATGGCAAAAAGGAAGACCTTTCTCTCTGTCTCTCTCTCTCTCACTGTCCACTCTGCCTGTCAAAATCTATCCCAACAGAAGTCCTTCACTGATCTCCTAAATCTGGGAAGCTTCCAGGTGCTCCCTGACTACATTGCCTAAGGGAGGCTGTGAACTCTATGGCCCTGCCCATGCTGAACCTCTAGTGCTCAGCATGGTGCTACATATAGAGGTAGGCTCACGGGTACATTTGATCATTTGCATTTTATTTGAATATCATAGCTGTGTTCACTGGAACAAATACTGAACTTGGGGCATGTATTTCCTTTCAGTTTGTTTTCCTTTCTTCATACTTTGAACCTGTGCTTCTACCTGATAGCACATGGACATAGCACATTAAGTTTGATATAAAATTCAGACTATGATAAAATAAAACTAATATTATAATTAAAGTTGAATACTAATTTAAAACATATTTTGTAGTCAATTTAGTTCTTTACCTTTGAGGCAATTTCTTTGAAGTAAACCTTATCCTATCCTAACCCTGACATGTTATTTCACCAATATGTGAGCTAAAAGAATAAATCCTATCACTATACTCCAATTCAGCTGTCATGGTGAATCATGTGGGCATAACAGTTACATTAATGGGTATCACTTTTTAAAAACTGCCATATCTTCCACCAATCTAAGTGAATCCTGCTTAGCATGACATAGTAGATAGGCATAGAGAGAGCACCCTATTAGTAGGGGATGTTTAAGACTAAATATCAGGCCGGCGCCGCGGCTCACTAGGCTAATCCTCCGCCTAGCGGCGCCGGCACACTGGGTTCTAGTCCCGGTCGGGGCGCCGGATTCTGTCCCGGTTGCCCCTCTTCCAGGCCAGCCCTCTGCTGTGGCCAGGGAGTGCAGTGGAGGATGGCCCAGGTGCTTGGGCCCTGCACCCCATGGGAGACCAGGAGAAGCACCTGGCTCCTGGCTCCTGCCATCGGATCAGCGCGGTGCGCCGGCCGCAGCACACCAGCCGTGGCGGCCATTGGAGGGTGAACCAACGGCAAAGGAAGACCTTTCTCTCTGTCTCTCTCTCTCACTGTCCACTCTGCCTGTCAAAAAAAAAAAAAAAAAAAAAAAGAAATCAAGAAAAATTGAAATGATCTGATTGGATGACCATATTCTTCCTATAAAATTGAGTTTTATTGGAATTAAGAAAGATTGAGAAAGAGTAAATACATTGGTATTCACTTGCTTACTTATATATTCACTCAAAAATGCCTATGGATATGCTTTGTATTCATTAATTCAAAAAATAACTATGGAGTTCCTGCATTATACAATCCCCATGAACCAGTGACACAAGAATGACTAAGACATAATTTCTGTCATCAAAGAGTTTATAATCTAGTAAGTAAAACTATGGCTTTGCCACAATGAAGAGCCCTGATTAGTACACACACAGCACTGTGATACACAACGTTATGTTCAGACCTGCAGAAAACAGGAAGAAGTAGAGACTCAGGCACTATGTGAAGAGTTTATAATTAATTCCATGTTTCATTTGGTTAATCCTGTCCAACTGGCTGAATATGCATTTAAATGGAAAATATATGGAATCATATAATTAAATGTTGAATTAGCATATGGAACATAGTAGGTATTCAGTAAATATTGGTTCAGTGAACAAGTAAATGAGTAGTACTTTGTATATTCCCTTATCTTCCCTTTGTATATTCCCTGAATATACTTTGTATATTCCCTATATTCCCTGGCTGATGTGCCAGAAAAAGCCTTTTGATGGGGTGAGTGTTTGACCTAGCAGTTAAGATGCATCTTGGAATGACAACATTGGTGTGCTGGATTCAAGTCCCACCTCTGCTTCCCTTTTTAGCTTCCTGATAATTCACATTCTTTTTTTTTTTTTAAGATTTATTTATTTATTTGAAAGGAAGAGTTACAGAGAGGCGGAGGCAAAGGCAGAGACAGAGAAGTCTTCCATCTGCTGGTTCACTCCCCAAATGGCCACAATGGCTGGAGCTGAGCCTATCCAATATCAGGAGCCAGGAGTTTCCTCTAGGTCTCAAACATGGGTGCAGGGGCCCAAGCACTTGGGTCATCTTCCACTACTTTCCCAGGCCATAGCAGAGAGCTGGATCAGAAGTGGAGCAGCCGGGTCTCGAACCGGCGCCCATATGGGATGCCAGCACTGCAGGCGGGTGGCCTTAACTGCTATGCCAGTTAATTGCGATAATCCACATTCTTTTTTTTTATTTTTCTTTTTAAAATTTTTTATTTTTATTTATTTTTTTTAAATATTTATTTATTTATTTGAAAGAGTTACAGAGAGAGGTAGAGACAGAGAGAGAAGTCTTCCACCCACTAGTTCACTCCCCAGATGGCCGCAACGGCCAGAGCTGTGCCGATCCAAAGCCAGGAGCCAGGAACTTCTTCCAGGTCTCCCAAGCGGGTGCAGGGGCCCAAGGACTTGGG
This sequence comes from Oryctolagus cuniculus, assembly GCF_051225735.1. Lineage (NCBI taxonomy): Eukaryota > Metazoa > Chordata > Mammalia > Lagomorpha > Leporidae > Oryctolagus > Oryctolagus cuniculus. The sequence goes on along the minus strand of NC_142879.1, from coordinate 52,662,913 downwards.
CCATCTTCTACTGCTTTCTCAGGCCATAGCAGGGAGCTGGATCGGAAGGGGAGCAGCCGGGACTGGAACCGGCATCCATATGGGATGCCAGCACTGCAGGCGGGTGACCTTATCTGCTATGCCACAGAGCGATAATCCACATTCTTAAAGCCAGTACATGATGGCTGTAGTAGTTGGGACTCTGCTGCACACATGGGAGAACCCAGGTGAGTTCACTTTGGCCTAGCCTAGCCCTGGTGATTGCTGGAAATTTGGGGAGTAAGCCAGCAGATGAGAGATCTTTGTCTGTCATCTCTGTTTCTGTCTCTCTGTCTTTCAAATGAAATTACATTAAAAAATCTTTTTTTTACAAAAAGAAAAAGCCTCTTGAGACACAGGGTGATTTAAAGGACTCGCATGTACCTGTGTGAAACTTGCTTGTTACTGAAAAACTTAAGCTTTAATTTTTGGGTGCATTCACATAATGAATAAGGAATTATATAAATTGGAAAACACAGCAATTAAAAATTGCATTTAAATTATAATTTTTAAAAATCCACTGTTGTGGAATCAATTCACTAATGAGTTCCAAATTTGTAATTGTTAAATGGGATTTACCTTGCATTCTAACAAATCTTGTCTATCAAATTGTAGATAGTGTGGTTTCTGCATGTGAGAGACATGATTCTGAGATATTGCTTTCTATCATGTATTTTTCATTTATATCAAAGTAATACATAGTGTCAGAAATCAAATAGAACAGATTGTGATGAAAAGCTGCACACACCTGTCAACTCTACTCTTCATCTCTGATCCCCCCTCTCCAGAAAAGATTTACTTTCTTCTCTTTAGCTATCTCTTCTGGTATGTACCATAATTTTCCTAAATAATGACATTGTGCATGTTCTGCTACTTCTTCATAATTCATTTGCTTTTCTATTGACTTCCTGTTGTGAAAGATAAAAGATTTATCTTTCTTATCTTACCTATGCATTAACATTTTTACTTTCAGTTTCGTTTTAATATTTTTTGTTGAAAATATATGTAGTTCTTTTTCAACAGGATTTATTTATTTATTTGAAAGGCAAAATGACAAAGAATGAGAGAGAGAGAGAGAGAGAGAGACTGAGAGATATCTTCCAAATACTGGTTCACTCCCCAAATGCTCATAACGGCTGGCACTGGGTCAGACTGCAGTCAGGAGCCAAGAACTAGGAACTCCAGCCAGGTCTCCCAAGTGGGTGGCCAGAACTCAAGTACTTGAATAATCATCCATTGCCACCCAAGAGCATTAACAGGAAGCTGGACTAGAAGCAGCTGATATGAGATGTGGGCCTCCCAAGCAGTAGTAGCTTACCCTGCTGGGCCACAACACCTGCCCTCACTGTTCTAACTACAATGTTGTTGTAGTCTAAAATGTCTAAAATGTCGTTCATTTCTGTGTTCAGAAGTATGTCATGATTATATTTCCTTTCTTATGCAGATATTTGTTTTTGTATTTTCTAGCCTTTCCCATAGCTATGTAAAATATTTCTCATTCCAATTTTCTGCACAGACAGAACTGCTAGATCATTTATTAGCCCCATCGCCCTGCCAGACTCCATCCTGGAACTGTAGGCCATTGTTCTTTGTTTCCTCCCTCTTTTGGAATGAAACACATCTGTCAATTGCTGCAAAAAGGGACACATGAGAAGGAGACTTGTTGAGACCTCCTCTGTCTCAAAATGTTTTATTTTACTTTGCACTCAGTGGATAGTTTGCAGTGTGGTCTGCCAGGTTATATGCATTCATTTCTTTTAGAATTCTGAGACATTGTTCCGTTGTCTTTCAACTTCCACTGCTGCAGTTGAGAAGTTTGATGTTTCTGTGACTCCTGGTCCTTTGTACATGAGTAGGTTTTTCCTTGGAGACAGCTTTTGGAAGTTTAGGAGGGAATTACAGTGTCATGGTTCAGAGACCAACCTCTAAGTCAAGACTGGGTAGGCTGAAATCCTGACTGTCACATATTAGCTGTGCTTACCCATTGTGTTTAAACTTTGTCACCTATGACTGGAGAGTCCTACATCAAAGAATTGTGAGGGGATGAAATTCATCAACATAAGAGATGCAAAGCCTTTGGCACAGTGGTTTCCCCAGGGTTTTGAAATGGCATCATTTTTCACCTTGCTATAAGGCCTCATTTTCCCCATTGTGCTAGGCAATTGGTAGCCCTTGATAATCTAGTTATGCATGTCCTACAGTTATGTAATTGTTTTCAATAGGTGATAGGATTATCTCAATGACTCATTCCAGCATTTCCATGGTGTTTAAATTAAACCCAATAATATATGTAAAAAACCTTTCAACTATCTGCAATGCTAGTTAAAAGAATATGACATGAGAAGCCTTATCTGATTTCAGAGCATAAAGGCTCTGCTTTGATCTTTGGGAAGATCTCATTTCCTGTGTGTGATGAGGAGATGTCAAGACTGGGGGAGGGAGAATGTACCCCTTGCCACTTCTGTTCTCCAGTGAAAAGGAAACTGGCTTCAGGAAGCAGTGAAGGATAAGGAAAATTCTCCAAAGCCTTTTTAATTCAAAGTGACTAACATTGTTTAAAGCATGAACTGAACTATTACTAGTGGGTAATATAGCTGTCACATGCTACCATGCTTGTATGTAAATGAACATTTTGAGTGCCGAAAAGTGACTCAAACTTTTTTGGAAAATAGCTGTCAGTTGAAAGCCGGCTTTATAAATTATTTCCTCTGTTGCTGTTATTTTCCTGCACCTGCTCTTCCCCTCATTGTGTCTTCCTCCTTGCCTGGTGCTCCCCCTACACTCTCACACTCCGGCTGGTCTCCTGGATTCACTGGGATTCTTATCTTCCTGCAGCAGTCTCCACAAGGCTGGAAGTGGCAGAAGAAGATGGGCAGAGATGACAAGTTCACTCTGCAGCAGGACAAAAAGAAAAGTGGAATCCAGTTTTACCTCTGCTCAAACAGAGGCAGAGGGAAATCTGGAGAAGCCAGACCACTGCAGACAGTAGTAAGGGCAGGGCTTGCGGACAGAGCTCCACAAGCAGCTGCCAACTGTAGATTCCAGCTCTCCAGCAAGCAGACCATGGGGATTCTCCTGAGCTGTAGATAAGCCTAAAGCAACGTGGAGACAAAATGAATGGCCAGTAGTTAAAGATAATATTAAAGTAAGTTTTAATATACAGTATGTGATGTATGAGGATGGTGTTGTAGTGACTTTGGGTTCTGTTAGCACAACCAGCATGGGAAGGGCTCTTTTGAGGATGATGTCACTTCTCAGCTGTAGTAGGTGTGGCCATTGTGATGAGTCCTGATTCACTTTCTCTAAGGTAGATTTGTTGGAATCTGAAGTAGTTTAACATTCATACTACTTTATGATAGGATCATATAGAGAATCTATTTAGAAATGGTGTTTTAAAGTCATCTTGTTTAAATTACACACAAAGCACACTTTAACAAGAAGAGGATTTGTGATTTTCTAAACTGGACATTTTTCAAGCACCTGCTATGTACTAGGCACTATGTAGGTGTTGAGAATGCAAAATTCAATCAGCACATACCCTTGCTCTTGGCAAGAAGGTTGTTCTAACAAGAAGTATTTTCCACCACATGGCCATAGACAGAACCTGAAGTTTCCTCTTGTCTTCATGTAGAAATGTTGACCTAACTTTCTTCATGCAGAAAATCTGTAAGTTTTAAATACTGTGGTTTGAGATCTATGGTTAATACAGAACTCTTCTCTTAAGAAGAGAAAGCACATTAGTATGTTGATTCTGCGAAGAGTTTCTTCTGCCTTTTGTGGAAATGTGAAGGATACATTTTTCTTCCCACTGAAGTAATAATCATAATAAAATCAGTGGGATAGATTTGAGGAAATGGGCTAAAAATTTTCAAAAAATAAAAAAATAATAAAGGAAGGGAGGAAGAAGAAAGAAAAAACCAGAATAGCCCTGCAAGAAAATATAGGACAAGTTATATAATCTTGGCTGGGGAAAAGGAAAATGAATTTTCTAAATAGGCTCCAAAGTGGAAAATCACTTAAGGAGACAAGGGAAGATTTTTTTTTTCCCATGGAAATTGTCAACTTTAATATTTGGATTCCCGAGTGTAGTTCTTGACCACTTTGTATTTCTTTGAGAAGTTTGCCCTATTATTGAACCTAAGAATATCTATTAATTAATTAAAGAAATGTATGGAATACCTCCCATGTGCCAAGCACCATGCAGGATGCCAGAGAGCTGAAGCGTGAACCTTTTGACAATATGAAGCATCTTTGAACAGGACTTAACCCCATACCAATACAATGCAGGTAGGGAGGACTCAACTGTGGGGAGCACCAGCTTCTCAGAGTTGATTCCACTGGGTGCCTTCTTTAGTTATGCTATTAATCAACCAGTTAATAAGCTGTGTTGCCTGACACTGAGTGGCCCCTATGGACAAGGAGCACTGCAAAACGCTGAATATGGCTGCGAAAGACAGCCTTGGACCTACGGGCTCAGTCTCAACCCACTGGGAGAGATGGACACACATCATGCAAATTAATCTATGTGTGCAATACTTAAAGTACAGTGAAGGGCAAATGTTGGTGGCTAAGGATTGCTAAGTTAGATTTGAAGCAAAGGAAGGGGTCCTTGAGGAAGTAACATTTCAATTGAGATCTTAAGGAAAAGTATGAGTTCAGTTTCATCTAGATTGGGAGAGAGAGGATTCTAGGCAAAGGAGGAATCCATGAGTTAGCTCCTGAATTAGCTTATTTGGGGAAGGATAGATCATGAAACTTGGGTTTATCCTAAATGGAGTTCCAGGGCTTGGAGTGGAAGGGTGATGTGGTTTCCTTCACATTTGTGAATAATTACCCTCAGTTCATGTTCCTAGTTTTAGAAGTGAAGCCTGTTTCTAGAGGAAAAATGATGATACGTGTACACTTAGTGCTAAGGGCTTTGCAATCTGAAATTTGGTCCAGCAGGAAAATGAGAGTGAAAAATACTTGTAGGAAAAAAGGAGTTGTTTATAATAAGGGGATGCCAGCAACCTGGGTGTGTTCATTCCACATCACAGGGTCTCTACCTCAGGTGCTGCAGAGCGATCTACACTAGTTGATCTGAGCTGCAGTTACACTGAAATGTGTCTGACCCCGTTAAAGCATAAAGCCTTGCAGCTTAAATACCAATTCGGGACTTAAATTGAAGAAGATCATTGTCCCAAAGTTAAAAACATACTGAGGATTTTTTAATCACTTTTAATTATTGAGAAGGACTTATTTTAGGAGCAGAAACATCTAAATAAAACACAACTTGGAAAGCTTTTAAGAAAATTTAAAGGTTTTAGTTGTAATGAGTCATATATAAACTTGTAAATGGCATAATTAGTTTGCATTATTTTTCTCAAGGGCCTAATATTCCATAGAAAAGAGAAATAATACTGCTAAAGTGAAGTCTTTTTATGATCTTTTTACATATTCAGGACATTACAAAAAGGAAGTTATAAAATATCATTGCAAAGATTTTCTTTTAACTTTACTTTGTATGAATACTAAGACAACCTGGGGACTTACATGAAAAATGTTTATTGTGTTACTGCACTTGCAAGCTTTCCTTTTTATTAGCTTTTCATGGTTGACCCATAAGAAAGAAATAAGTATAGTATTTAAGAATTCAGAAAACTGAGCTTAAATTTTGTTTTAGCTTCCTCCTTTCAATTTGACCCTCTCTACCTCCAACTATAAACACTTAGCATTAATGTCACGTAGCTGTTAAATGATTTATTGAGAAGTTGAAGCATTCCATGAGGATACATTACTGACCTTGGAGAAAGATTCTAAGGGAGGTGAGAATTAAAGGGAAATTGGTTTTCTGCCAAATTGCAGGGTTAACAGAACCTGAGATCAGGGGTTTGGATCTGGTGATCTCTGGAATTTTCTTTGTACTTTGGCATCCCTAAAAACCATTTCAGCTCCTTTTTCACACCCCCCTCTACTTTTTTGGTGAGATATAATGCTAAATACCCACCATAGAAACTGTGCCTTAGGACAAACCTTTATCTGAAATCTTTTTTCCCCTGTTAAGTATGGTGTGTGTATCTGTGCTTTCTGAGGTGTGTGTGCTCAGTGTAAACATATTTACTGTCCTCTTATCTAGAGATTCAGAAGCAATCAGTGGAAAGCATTGGCAGCTTTTATATTTACATGTAGGTGTCACTTTCATTTCTCTTGCAGCACCTGAGATCATGGGCAGAGCTCAGTTATGCAGTTCAATGTGGTTTCAAATTCAGTCTTGTTTTTTGTTTGTTTGTTTGACTCTAAAAGTTCTATTAGCAAAAATAATAAAGACTTTTGTAACTGATGAATAAACTCTTTCTAGTTCTCTGGAAGTCCCCCCCCCCCCCCCCCCCCCCGCCTTTCAAAAATCCAATGTTCATTTCCTTGATAGCTGTCATCTTGCTTTGTCTCGAACTACAGACTCACAGATCCGGGGCTGCAGCCATTCTCAGATGTGTTATTGTGGCCGTACTAAACATAGCCCCTGCAAACACACTGGCTTGGAGCCAGCCAACTGCACACCACTTACCATCCAAGTCTTTCCAGAGTCTAAGTGTCTTCATCATGTGCCTTGAAGTTGTGCTTGTGATGTAGTCTCACACACAAACATACCTCGCCCCAACGTAGTCTCACACAGCTGAAGCCTAAGTCATTTCACTCTCGAATATTTAGAAATGTATGAATGGTGAATTCAGAGCTTATTTGTGATCTCTATTTCATTTGAAATTCATTGCTATCTGTGTTTCTGAAATGGATAAACCAAAATTGTTGCAAAAATCTGTTTTTGTTATTATGATCCCTAGTAAATCCTTATAGACAGCAATAGGGTTATGTCTCCCCTCCCCCACATCATTCTTATCTCCACTTATTGGAAAACATTATTATCTAAAAGTAAATGTGACAAGCTTTGGAATATTTGGCTCACATTCCCCCAGCTAAATGGTATCTGGATTATTCTATAGGGATGAACCACGTAAAAATTCAGATGTTTCCTAACAATACTATGGATGAGATTTGTTTATATTTCCCTTCATTTACTTTTTTTTTTCTTGCAGGAATCTTCTAAGGTTGTCATGTTTCTATGAACTGGTGACAAATGCTGATAGAACTCCATAAATGCATTTTTATAAGCAGGCTGAATTGCATTTGATGTGATAGCCTCAATCTGACACTTTCAATCTCTTATAAATTGAGAAATCAGAACAAAAATTATATAGAAGGAAACCGAACTGTAATGGATCATACTTTATGAGAGATTAAAATGGGACAATTTGTTTAATATTACATAGTTAGAGAGCTTTTGTTTTTCTAAAAGATTGCTTTTTTTTTTTCTTTTTAATAATCCAGTGAAAGCAGGTACTGAAATTTTGTAATCAGTACCCCTGCCTGTTCAGACTGACTAGCTGGATTCAGGGGCTGCTTATGAAACCTGTATGTCACATAACAAAGTGCTGCTGTAGCACAATAAAAGGTTGCTTTTTTTTAATTCTTCTTTTTGAATTTTATAGTTCAGAATTTCCTTAACTACTATAGATAATAAGAGAATAAGAAAACATTTACTAAACAGCAACTCAATGCCAGATATTCTGCTAGATACTTGAAGCACCAAACTAAATAAGATAAAGTACCTATCCTTGGCAAACTCAAAATCTAATGGAAAAGTTACTATTTAAATGAATAGTTACTCTGAACTGTCACAGATACTACAGTTATAGAATTTACAGTGTGCAATAATGGTATGAAAGAATATCATACTTTGCTTTGGAACTAGGAGTAATAGATGCAGAACCCCTAGCTTAGTGTTTGGTAGATACCTGATAGTCACTGGACACATGGCAGTCCAGGACACCCAGGTTGGGGGAATGATGGAGGTGTACCCAGTAGCAGGCAGGAAGGGGGTACATTGCTTATGAGGGACTTAAAAGCAATAATACAGCCAGTAAACATGACTCCTTTGTACTCTCACCATGTGCCTGCAGTTCTAAACGTGTCAGTAACCCTCCTCCACCAGGATAGTGCTTCAGATGCCCTGCGCCTGGCAGCCACTGGTGGTAACTGTATTGGGAACAGGGGATCGTGGGGGCCTCAGATCACCAGAAGGAAAGGTGCCAGTTCCTGTAAAAATGTTAAGAGTTTCTTAAGCAAGAAAGACTGTAGGGCATTCCAGGAAAGTAGCCAGCAAATTCAGAGCTGAATACATCACCTTAGTTTGCCGCAGTGCAAAGAGAGATACTTGCAGAAGTTGTTTTCAATAAACAGTACATTGAGAGATGATGTTAATCAGATATCAACATGTCAAAAAAAAAGTCGTGGCCTTGTGTTAAAATATACATAATAACCAGTTCTAGATAGCTTCTAGCACAAAATGTGAAAGGTAAAACAAGAGGTCTCAGAGGAAAACATGTTCATGATCTTTCTCTTTTAAATGCACTAATGGTCCTAAAAAGAAAAGTAAAAAGAAATTAGAACATGTTAAAGTTACGTATTTCTTTTCTCCAGAAAACACTACTAAAAAAGTAAAAAGCAAACCATAAAATGGGAAGAGATATTCTCAATATATAAACTGATTTATAACTAGAATGTATGGAGAACTCCTAAAAAGTGGTAAGGGAAAGAAAGATAATCCAATAGGAAAAAGAAACAGGCAATACACATGGGGAACCACTTCACAAAAGTGTATATCCAAATTGCCAGTGAACATATGAAAAGGTACTCAACTATGTTAGTCATCAGGAAAATGTAAAATAAAACCCTAATGTGATACCATTCTACACCCACCAGCATAGCTATAAGGTAGAGGAGAGGGAAACATTTTGGCAAGAAAATGTAGCAAACAAAAGGAATTTTCATCTTGTTTGTAGGCGTGTAAATTGGCAATAATGACTTTGGAAAATTGTTTGTCAATGTATGCTAAAGCTCACTGTATGAATACTTAATAATCTAGCATACGTAGACATATACAGAAATGTACTCATATATTTGCAAAAAGACATGCAGTACCCAAGTTTCTCTGCCTTGAAACATTAGCTCTTAATGAAATTGGACTCACTCTCCATGCTACTCCCATTGTCTTGAGTGCTCAGAAAAGTGCAATAGATACATAATGCTAGGCCGTTGGGGATCAGCTTTCTCTTGGTTGTATAAACTGCCCAGGAATGTAACGATTAAAATGAGAGAATGGAAAGCCCAGAAACCAGCCCCAGACTCAGAAGTGACCCCAAGATTAAAAGAAGGTGACTCCATGGAACCTTTTCTGTCTTCCTCACTCACTTGCCACTTTCCCTTACTCCAAGGTGATAGCTCATTTCATTGGTCTTCATAAACTATGTATAAACCCATCAATTGAGTTGAAAAATTGGGATGCCAATCTATATGATATATTATTGTTTGTGAACTGTGTAGAAGCAACATTAAGAGTTGCTGCCTAGAAAGAAGATTGGTATGTCATGTCTAGGTATCTAAAGTTCTTAATCAGCAGCTTTCAAATTGAAGAGGATAGGGATATTATCTATTATTACCTGTATTTAAAGCAAATTACTTTGACCTCTGACTGTTCTAAGTGATTTTTGTGTTTCTTTCAGATGTCGCCCATTTAATGTGGTTTGAAAGACTCTATGTTTGGCTTCAGTGTTTTGAAAAATATGTCTTGTACCCAGCAATCATTTTGAATGCCCTCACTATTGATGCATTTTCAATAAGCAACTACCGGAGGCTTGGTACCCAGTAAGTGGATAATGGTTTATTCTCATAATGAATTGGATCACAACATTTTCAAAATCAAGTGAATTTTCTCTAAACAGGCAGCAGAAGAGACCAACTTATATCTGCTAATTATTGGCCATGTAGAATTAAGCCATGGTGGTCTTTTACTCAAACCTGCAGAGCTAGAATGTTGTTGTAGAATGCCTAGGATGCAAATGTGGCAAGATCTGCCTGAAGTGATGTTGTGGATAAATGTCTGTGGATTTGAAAATCATTCTGCAAAGCCTTAGTCAGTGAGCCTTAATAAGATGACGGAAGCACAGTGTGAATCCGGGATTCCTGGAGTTTTTACCCTCATGCTTGGAGCTTTGTGAACTGCTTTGTGTCATTTCATTTAGCAAATACTCTATCATTTTGTGCTTGGGGGAGGGGTAAATTAATCATTGTCAGTGCTGTCTCTGAATTTATCAAGAGAAGGCTTATAATTGAAAAACTGAAGTACAGAGACTTCATACTGTCAAGATGCTCATGTTTTTGCAAAGCATTAGCAGTGTACAGCCAAGTTGTTGATTTCATAGATTAAAATTAATTCTGAATTTACAAATGGAAATCTGTTTGATAATTTGTGAATTTGTCATTCTGACAAAAGGCAAAAGTTGCTGGTCAAATAAGTTATTAGAGAAGGAGAAGGTGAGAGTGTCTTCCAGATTTGCTTCTTTATCATGGAGTTTAAACATTATGTATCCAAGTCAATCCTGATGCATAATCCCAAGCATACTAATTCAAACAGGCTCTTCCTTTCAGGATGTGATGAGGGCAAATTAATTAATATTTGCCAAAGCTTGAGCAAGCCAAGATAAAAGGCAGTGTAGTACTCTGTTGGACTTTGAGTAGATTCATAGTCACACAGCAGATACCAAATGAAATGACCATGTGACCTTTCTGTCCTTCTTGGGCTCTATCTTCCTTCTAATCCAGACCTGTTACAGTTAGGCCAGAGCAAGGGTCCTTTATTATTTAGCACCAAACATCCTGGACTTCATGTTCAGGGACGATAACTGTCTCACTAGATTGAAGAAGTAGAAGCAACAGCAGTAGCAGCAGATGAGGGGGCTACAGACGTTATAAGGTTGGGGAGGGCCTGATCCAGGAGATGGCTCCACATTTGGAACATCCTGTGCTTCTGCTGTGGCAGGGATTCCCACTGTGGTGCAATCTGAACGACCCATGACTACCTCCCAGAACCCGCAGATCCTCAGTTTCTAGAATGAGGACACACAGTAAAGGCCAGAGTGGCAAAAAGGAAGCAGTTCCACCCTGGGTTATTGACCGGAAGGATTTAAAGTTCTCTCTATCCAATTTAGGATAAGCACCTTGACCTAAGACTGCAGGTTGAAGTCGTGCTGGTAGATAAGACAGATACAAGGGCTAGGACTCCAGCAGAAACAAATAAATAGTTCAGAGAGATCCCAGTTTAAAGTGATGTTACTCCCTATCCCTGTATTTTTTTTCCCAGACCCTAAAGTCAGGAAGAAACACCTTATGTATATGCCTTGGAATAATTTTAATTCACATAAGATTCTATCAGAATGATTTTTTGCAGGCTCTATAACTAATGGTTTGTTTTTCTCCCTGAGGTGTCCATCTGAGGCATTCTAAAAGAAAAGTCTCTCAAGCTTTCAGGCAGCCCGTTAGACTCGCTCTTTTCAAACAGGACAACAGGAGGCTGTCCAACAGGATTACTTTGAGACCTTTTCCAGTTAGATAAATCTGACCCTCTGCCTTTATTGAGAATCATTGTACTAGATGGTTAGATAGTGAACTCTTCAGCAGTGGGCACTGTTCATCCTCAACTTTCTGTACAAGTCCCCAGATAAATGTTAGGATGGGTAGATGGGTGGTGGAGTAGGGAGATGGGTGATTGGCTGAATTGTGATGTCTTGCTATAGATTTTTATTTCCCATCCTGTGTAAATGGATGCTCTGCATTGGCCCCAGGTCATTGTTCACTGATTGCTACTTAGGTAATTATAAAACCTTCAGCTAAGTATACAGTAATGCATGAACAATTAGCAGTATCCATAACTGTTTCAGTGCTATAAAACCCATGAACCTCAGCCCTTGCAATATCCCATGGCTTTAACGAGTCAATATTAGCAAATATTCAATCTGTTGAACCATGGTTATGTGAAAGAGAAAGTTAATTTTTTAAATGCTACTTAATTATTTTTATTTATTTGAAAGGCAGAGAAACATAGAGAGAGAGACAGAAGATGGACAGAGAGAGGTCTCCTATCCACTGCTTTATTCCCTAAATGCTTATAAGAGCCTGGGTTGGCCTAGGCCAAAACAAGGAGCCTGAAACTCCATCTGGGTCTCCCATGTGAGTGGTAGGGCTCTACTACTTAATTTATCAACCTGCTCCCTCCCAAGGTACACATTAGCAGGAATGCAGAACCATAAGCAGAGCCTGGACTCCAAAGCAAGCATTCCCTTGTGGGATGTGAATGACTCAAACAGAATCTTAACTGCTGCACCAAATTACTGCCCCAGAAAGTTAGAAAGTTAGATTGGACTCATCTGCATCTTGACTGGTTAACTGATTTCTCTCTCTCTCTCCTTTTTTTTTTTTTTTTTTTTTTTTTTTTTTTTTTTTTTGACAAGCAGAGTGGACAGTGAAAGAGAGAGACAGAGAGAAAGGTCTTCCTTTGCCGTTGGTTCACCCTCCAATGGCCACCACAGCCAGCGCGCTGCGGCCGGCGCACCACGCTGATCTGATAGCAGGAGCCAGGTGCTTCTCCTGGTCTCCCATGGGGTACAGGGCCCAAGCACTTGGGCCATCCTCCACTGCCTTCCAGGCCACAGCAGAGGGCTGGCCTGGAAGAGGGGCAACCAGGACAGAATCTGGCACCCCGACCGGGACTAGAACCCGGTGTGCCGGCGCCGCAAGGCGGAGGATTAGCCTAGTGAGCTGCGGCGCCGGCTACTGATTTCTCTTGAAAACCAAAATGTACCTAAGCTGGGGATACCGCATCACTGGGGCTCCTCCATAGGGCTCTGACATTTTTGTACCCTGAGGTGTGGTCAAAGGCGACTTGATCCACAGTCATGTTTTCATCCTGTATTTTCATCAGGGGCATTCGTTGTCCACTGGACAAGGAGGGCAAGCTTTGGACAATATCCAACTTTGCTGTAAGAATACTGAAGGATCTGTGTTGAGGTTCCAGAAAAACTTTTCTGCTCTTCCCAAATCAGAATGTAGTCAAGGGCTAATTTTTCTCAGAAGCCAAGTCCAAGCCTGACATGCGGGGCCTTGGGCAAGCCTCACCTCGCACATGCTGAGGCAGAGTGGAAACCATCAAAACCTGAATGCATATGAGAGTCAGGCATATGGAATTGCCAACATTTCATCTTGTTGATGACAAAAATGACAATTTTGTATTTGATAGGAGCAAAGACTTTAAAAGAACTTCTTAAATGCCTTCATCCTGGGATAAGGTATTGTTAAGGGTTTAGGGTCAGATCTAGGATTCTTCTAGGCTTAGGGAAATTGAGGCATGTCCCCAGGGTTCTGTACTTAGCCAAAGAAAGAAAACTCCAAATGCAACCATTCTCTAGAAGTTTCCTCACTGTCTTTGCGTTCCCCAATAGTGTGTTATAACTGGAGAGTTAAAATGTTCAAAGTTTTTTCTCAGAGAGGCCCTTCCGAAAGGTAGTTGCTTGCTCTGTTATGCTGTATTGTTTTTGTCATCTCTCTGCCAATTTAAAGATACATTATTCCTAGTCAGCTTTATCAAAGTGAAATTATACATAAAACACATCTCCCTATGCTGATTAAAATATAGGACTTGACCGGCGCTGCGGCTCACTAGGCTACTCCTCCTCCTTGTGGTCCTAAGTAAGACAGTGATGGTCTCTGACGATTTAACAGGAACTTCCTACACTGCCTCCATCTCAAGTCCAGTGATCTGTCTTACAGAAATATAAAAAGAAAGAACACTATATAATAATTCAAATCAACACAGAGAAATAAAAACCACCGGAAAGGTAGCAACATAGATAAATAAACAATAGGGGCCGGAGCAGTGGTGTAGTGGGTAAAAGCTGCTGCCTGCAGTGTCAGCCACCCGTATGGGCGCTGATTCAAGTCCTGGCTGCTCCACTTCCCACCCAGCTCTCTGCTGTGGCCTGGGAAAGCAGTAGAAAATGGCCTAAGTCCTTGGGCACCTGCACCCACGTGGGAGATCTGGAGGAAGCTCCTGGCTCCTGGCTTCAGATTAGCCCAGCTCTGGCTGTTGCGGCCATTTGGGGAGTGAACCAGTGGATAGAAGACTCTCTCTCTGCCTCTGCCTCTCTGTAACTCTGCCTTCAAATAAATAAATAATCTTTTAAAAAAAACAGTGTATTTTGTATATAACTTCTTTATCCTTATATTTGTTTTCAAATACAACTGCATAAAGCAAGAAGTACAAAACTATTTTTGAAGGATTTAAATGTTAATATAATTTTTATAAAAAAACAAAGGAATGAGAAGGTATGGATTTGAATTGGAGCCAAGATTTTATGAAATCTTGAAGTTAAATTAGTATTAATCTGAATTAGAGGCCGGCGCCATGGCTCAATAGGCTAATCCTCCACCTAGCAGCGCCAGCACCCCAGGTTCTAGTCCCGGTCGGGGCACCGGATTCTGTCCCGGTTGCCCCTCTTCCAGGCCAGCTCTCTGCTGTGGCCAGGGAGTGCAGTGGAGGATGGCCCAAGTCCTTGGTCCCTGCACCCCATGGGAGACCAGGAGAAGTACCTGGCTCCTGCCTTCGGATCAGCGCGATGTGCTGGCCACAGCGTGCCGGCCGTGGCGGCCATTGGAGGGTGAACCAATGGCAAAGGAAGACCTTTCTCTCTGTCTCTCTCTCTGTCCACTCTGCCTGTCAAAAAAAAAAAAAAAAAAAAATAGGACTCCCTAAACAAAAACATGTAGGAGTTCTGTTCTCAAAAGAAAATTCTGGTCTGTTTCTTGGCCCATCTCTGCTTTGGTGAGCTCCTAGGGCATAATAGAAGGGGAAAAATTATGATGTAATTATGAGTGAAAAAAGGGAGACCAGTAAACTTAACATTCACTGGGATGACAGATACGCTGAAAAACATTGGAAGTTAATATGTAAAAATAGAGATGGCTTAATTAAGATACTGCAGTTATCTCTGTTCAGAACTTAATATCAGTTACGGTTACATTTTTGATGTTGAAAAGCCATATGTTGAGCAGACTCCAGCAAAGGCAGCACATGGTCTGTTTCTTACCGGGAATCAAGCCTTCCCCAGAACCTGCCTTGTTGTTGCAGTGGTTACTTCAGATAAGCACCAAAGGAGCTCTGTGTCCTTGCTACGAACAAGAATTAGGAAAGCACATGAGGGAAAGAAATGTCAGTAGTGACAGAGTTTAAGTGTTTGAGCATCGCTTAGGACTGAGTTTCCATCCTGGCTCAGCCCCTGCGAGGCCTTAGTCAAGTTGCTCAAACTCTGTGAGATGGCGTTTTCTCCTCTGTAAAATGCAGACAATCACAGGGCTCACCATATTGATTTTTCTGCCTGGAAAATGTGTGATGCACAATCAATGCCCAAGAAATGTTGGCTTTTGTAACTCCTCTGTAGTTGGCATGCTGTCATTGATTGCTGTTTTTCTTTGCTTTCCAACAGCTGGGACATTTTTCTGATGATCATGGCTGGCATGAAACTGTTGCGGACTTCTTTCTGCAACCCAGTTCACCAGTTTGTTAACTTGAGCTTCACTGTCATCTTTTTCCACTGTGATTACAAAGATATCTCAGAGAGTTTCTTACTGGATTTCTTCATGGTGTCGATTTTATTCAGCAAGGCAAGTTAATTGGTTATTTTCTTCATTTTAACATTTTTTTCAAGAGAGCACTTCTCATCAAATGTTTAAGAATCGAAAACTTCTTCTTTACCCTCAAAATGAGAGAAGGAAATAAAATGCAATTATGTATATATGTCACATTCCTACTGCCATTTTGGGAAAATTCCCCATGAAATATATGCGTATGCCCTGTTACCTGCTGAAAATCACTAAGTAAAATTAATTAGCCATTATCATGACTTGAAATTTTATGCTCTTTGTGTTAATAATCTCATTATACATCTGCCCTTTATCTTAAAATGTGCTGCATTTAACGAAAGAAGACAACCAGATGTATTTATTTATTTATTCCATTTTTTATTTTGTCTCTTGAAAGTACAGTTTTACACCTTATACCAAAAGTAGGGTCCCTTAGAGTATTTTCATTTCATGAGCTTGTCTTAAGTCCAGGTTTCTTCTTTTATAAATTTGTGCATGGGCAATGTGAAATCCTAATTACAATTCAGGCAAATATAAGGGGATGTTGTATAATATCTGACATGAGGGAGATAAAATTATCTGGACACTTGGCAATGCCTCCATGACTATACGTACTCTGCTGTCACAAATCGAGGACTGTAAATGGACATGGAAAGAAGCTGAGACCCCTGCTAGTAAATGAACTCAGGTTAATAGCAGCCACAGGGTTTCTACCTGAGACTAACTTAACCAACACCTGCACCCCTTTGGCCAGTCATTTTTAAATGTTAATGTTTTTCCCCTATGAATTTTGTTTTTTCACCTCTTTATGAATCAGTTCTGTTCATCATTATGTTTTCCTTATTAGTTCCCTTTTCTTTCTATTGTCTTTCTTCTTCTAAGAAGAACTGAAACTCTCATATTAAAGGAATTCCATGTGTACCAGTCATCACTCCATTACTGCATGCAAGTTTCCTCTTATAACTGAGCAATAAGTCTTCCAGGCACCTGAGTCCCTCTTGTATCATCTTCCATAGGCTCCTGATTATCATTGTGCAGCCTGTCCCAATCTTCATATTTTATTTCAGACCCTGACTTGATCGCCCAGGCCACAAACATGTGTTTGCTGTTTGTGTGAGTTCTACTTGGTTCTTAGTTACTTTGTCTCATTTTTCCACTCAAATCACAGGCTTCCTGATTCTGTTTTCCTTCATTATGTATCAATTCCCATGCAAATTGTATCCTATGATTTTAAATGCATTTATGAAATTATTATAAATTATTATACTGTTCTGGGGGGTAAGGGCTTCTCACCAGATGTGAAATGCTCCAGAATAAATTCAGTTCCAGACTCTGGCATTATTTATATTTTCACATGGTGACATTTATGAGTACTTCCAAAAGTTCATGGAGACTAGTATTAAAATAAACATTTTTAGGGCAAATATCTTTGAAATCTTTACATTTTTTAAAATAACATGCATTTCCTATGAACTTTTGAAAAGTCCTCATACATTCCTTTCTAAACCCTAGTTTCCTGGAAAATAATGTCAATCTCACCCAACTGTTGAAAGGATTCACTAATGTAAGTTTGTAAGTAGATCCTATTCTCCAGTGTATTAGTAGGAAGAGAGAAGCTGTACAGTGTTTCTGAAGGAGTGTGGCTAGTTTTTCCACTGAACTGTCAATTTAGTATCATTTTACGTAAATGTATATCCCAGGTAAACAGAAAACATGGCAGAGAGGAGTGAGAAGTCCTACCATGAAAATCTGAAGTGTGGCTTCTAAATAGTTCTGCAACTGCAGTGGGAGCAGTGACTTTCACTGGCTGGGGCACAGGCAGCCATTCCTCATCTCGCTGCCTGCTGGCCAACTGGAAGCAAGCCATTGCTGAAAAGATGTGGCCAGATGCATGTGCCAGTCTATGGGACTTGTGAGGACATAGAAAGGATGTGTGTGTTGCTGCTGCTCATCCTTGTTGTCCCTGAGGACAATCAGTGCCATCCTGTGCAGGATGAGGAGGGTGGGACCTAATGGAACACAGTCAAAACCAAATCCAGGAAAATGTAGCTGCTGCAGGCACTTGACTTTGCCTTCCCCATGATCTTTTTTGAAGCACTAAATAAAATACTAATAATTTCAAACAGAACTGTAGTAGCAACCTTCTTATTTTCATTCACACATTCACACACATAATTTGAATAACCTGCTTTTAGTCTGGGAGAGTCAACAAATCTAAAAAATAGCAAAGCAAATGAGACTTAAGATGGAGAATTGGCATGATGTATGGCAGGTCGGAGAGTGTGGGTTCTGAGTCCTGGCCCCTCTAAACTCCTCCTGGTACCAGGTCATTCTTGATATTGAGAAAGCTGGCCACAGTGTGTTTTCCAGAATGAAAAACAAGATCTTATTCCCTGATCAAAACAAACAAATATGTATCAGTGACAGAAGCCAGCAGTGGTGAAGAAAAGCCTACATTTTTTGTCTCTTAGGAAGGTTTTGCCAGAAAATCCCAGTGATGCCTCTTCTTTCTTCTCTTCACTTTCATATATATATATATATATATATATATATATATATATATATATATTTTAATTCGCTT
This sequence comes from Oryctolagus cuniculus, assembly GCF_051225735.1. NCBI lineage: Eukaryota > Metazoa > Chordata > Mammalia > Lagomorpha > Leporidae > Oryctolagus > Oryctolagus cuniculus. Next base: position 52,644,750 of record NC_142879.1, on the reverse strand, counting down.
TTAATGTACTTCCTAAAGGCTTTCAAGAAACCTCTGATACTGTGTTTGGAGGCAACACTGTTATCTTGTTTTATTACATACTCTGAGGTTTATTTGTCTAGTAGGTTCATGAGTTCTGCTTACAACATCACCTGACCATTGCAAATATTGTTAAGCCCTTCCACAGGCTTGCAACCATTTGACTAAGTAGAGAGTTATTGTTAACCTGGCCACCCCCTCCCAGAAGGGCACTGAGATCATGGAAGAGATATTTGAATGGGCACATGGTTTCCTTGAAAGAAAGGGGCTGCATAAATATACAACACATTGTTATTCTGAGTCAGTTGCTTCTAATCTTCCTGGCTTTATGGGTAGAAAGAAAGGAGCGAGGCAGTTAGAGAGATGATGCTGGGAGGCCTGAGAAGGGAGTAGGTGGCTTCCAGAGGGCCCAAGCCTGCCTGTAGGTTATTCCTCACCTCCTAGAATTCATTAAAGTGTGGGGGATGAATATTCCTCAGTCTGCCAGAGCTGTGAAAAAAAGGAAATACTGAGTTCCAGGTCCAGAGTCTATCAGGTCAGATTTAGTGCAGCCCAAACATTGACATGGTCTATGCAGCTCTTCATAGTGGATGGCACCCCAGGCGTGTGGGTTTGTGGGGGACAGGCAGTGAGAAAGTAGAGCCCCTGCATGTCCCATCAGAGATGTGTGTCCCTCCAACGACACCTCTGCAAGTTGCATCACCTCCTCACTTCCTCACTTCCTCATTCCCACAAGCCCCCCTTTCTTATTTACTTCCCCTTCTCTCTTTTATCCCTTTAGTCATTCATTTCTTTTAAGATCTCATGCAATTCACTGGCAACATTTCTGGATTTGTCTTAGTTTTTGGAAATAAGACATGCAGGTAAGGGTATTTGGTTATAATAGGAACAAAGATAACAAAAGTTCTTTCATGCTATCCCACTGGCCTTGAAGTAAGTTCTTAAAGATCATTCAGTCTTGAAAGTCTTAGAATCTTTTCGTTGTAAGAGGATATAGAAGCAAAACTTGAAAAAATCTTGCCATAGATAACCCTGCCAATGTTTTCAGAATGCATTAAATATGAGATTCTACAGGCCATTAGTTCAACAAGGGGGCTAGTGCTTTTACCATTTAGGAAATTAAAATTAATGTGTGAGGTTGCTTTTATGATAAATCTTTGTTAACAGTTGCACCCAAACCCTGATGAGTGGCTGTGTTATGGATGACTGCAATTATTGTTCAAGTCATTTGAAATCAGTTTCTATGGCATTTTCCTTCATTTTGTGAGTATAGGTAGAAAGTCTTGGATTAAAATGGGATCATATTTTTAGAATGCATACATTTTACAAAAGTATATCTTCAAAACACTTTGTTCAAAAAAGGAGCTGTTCATTCATTGAACTTTGGTTAGGTGCCAGGCATTGCACAAAGTACAAAGATTATTAGTCATGCAAATGACAGTAAATCCTTGTCTTCCACTTTCCACAGGCAGACACAATTCTGAACATTGAGCATATTAACTCAGTCTTCACAGCAGCTTTGTAGTTGAGGTACAGGTGAGGGAGCTGGAGCACAGAAATTAAGTGCATCGCCAGTTGTTCTCATAGGTATACAATGGAAGAACAGGAACAAACATGTAGCTTAGCACTTAAGATGCCTGTGTCCCACATTGGAGTGCCCAAGTTTGATTCCTGGATCCAGCTCCTGACTCCAGATTCCTGCTAATGCAGTCTCTGGGAGGCAGCAGTGATAGTTCAAGTAACTGGGTTCCAGCCAGTCAAGTGGGGAACTGGTTTGAGTTCCTGACTCCCAGATTTGGTCCTGGCCTAGTCCTGACCATTGAAGACATTTGAGAGTAAACCAGCAGATGGGAGCTCTCTCTGTCTGCCTGCCTCAAATAATAAAGATTAAGTTAAAAGTGAATAAAATAGGACAGCAGGATTCAAACCCAAGAAGTCTGATTCTGAGTCTGCATTTTATGATGCTGTCCTCCTCCCTTCTACTTGGGGTGTCTGAGAAAGGAGGCAGACAAGTAAAGAGATAATTACATAGCTATGATAAGGGAGGTGACCAGGACATAGTTTCAAGAGCTCACATCAAAATACTACCCAGTCCAGCCTGGGAGAATCAGAAACAAAGGTACTTACATTGAGATTTTTTTTTTTTTTTTAGATTTATTTATTTGTCTTTTATTTGAAAGGCAGAGTTTCAGAGAGGAGGGTGAGGAGAGAGAGAGATCTTTCACTTGCTGGTTTCCTCCACAAATGGCTGCAATAGTTGGGGCTGTGCCAAGCAGAAGCCAGGAGCCAGAATTTTCTTCTGGGTCACCCTGTAGGCACAGGGGCCCAAGCACTTGGGCCATCTTCTGCTGCTTTTCCAGGCGCATTAGCAGGAAGCTTGATCAGATGTGGACCAGCCAGGACTCAAACCTGTGCCCATATGGGATGCTGGCGTTGTTGCAGGTGGTGCTGACTTTACCAGCTATGCCAAAATGCCAGCCCCACCTTAAGTTTTGAAGAGAAAGTCAGGCAAGAAAGGGAGGGAAAGTGAGTTACGCAGAGGAAACTGAGTGTGTGAAGTACAGAATCGAGAGAGTTTGGCATGTTCTGGGTCCTGTGAGATGCTTGAGTTCAAGTGTGAAAACATTGGAAGGGAATGGGTGGTCAGGGTATGAGCTAGGAAACTGCAGGTGTTATATTAGGTCAGATCTTGAAGGACATAGCATGCTGTTCTCGGACTTAATTGCTACATCAGCTGTAGGTTGTTAAGCAGAGGCATAACAGGGTCAGAATTGCACTTTAGAAATATCTCTGTGAAGGTAAGAGATGAGCAACCATGGAGTCCTGGAACTGGAAGGATGCTCTTGCAGTAGTCAGAGAACTCAGGATGAGGACTTGCACTGGGGTAGCATAAGTGAGGAGAAGAAGGGGACAAATCCCAGCAGTGTGTAAGAGGGAGAGTGACACATTCAGTGACCATGTGGTGACTATGGGAGAAAGTCACATCTGCAAGATTTCTCAGCACACTTAAAATACTGGGTAGAAGATGATGTCATTAACCATAGTAGGAAATGCAGAGTGAACCAGTGGAGAAAGACATTTTGGAGGAAAAGGATGTTGATTTTAGGTGTGCTGAATTATGCAATGAGAAGCAATGAAGACTGAAAATAAAAAACTTGGAAACAATTTTTCCTATTTTAATTTTATTTTTATGAGAGAGAGAGAGGAGAGAGAGAGAATGTTCCCCTCTGCTGGTTCACTCCCCAAATGTCCACAGTGGCCTGAACTGGACCTCAGTCCAGGAGCCCAATTAGTTGAGCCATCAGCACTATGTTTTAAGGTCTGCATTGTCAGAAAACTGGAATCAGGAGCCAGGGAAGGAATTGAACCAAGGCACTCTCATTTGGAACACAGTTGTCTTAACTGCTAGACTAAATATCTGCTCCTTTAATTTTTTTAACTTACATGAGTAATACATAAATACATGCTCTTTATAATAAAATTAGTAAAACTGTCAGGATCTCCCCCTTCGGGAACTGGCCGGGTTACCGTGAAGGAAGAGTCGAGGAGACTGAGGAAAGTCAAGCTAAACACACTTTATTGGTACTCTAGGCGACTAGGAGGAGAGATCTCTCAAGCCTACTCCTGGGGGCACTAGGTACTACGGACCAGGAGCTTCTCCTCGCGGGCACTAGGCACTACGGACCGGGGAGAAAGGCTGAGCAACCTCTGGTTTACAGTGTCTGAGGGTCCCCTTATATACATTTCTAGAGGCTAGCCCCGCCCACATTCCAATCCCCCAGGGTCCCATAGTCATGGCAATGACAGTTTGTGGTTAGGCCATCTAGTTAGGCCTTCCATTTTCAAATCTTACCAGCTAGGGTGGTTACCTTTCTACTTTTCTTTCAAGCTGAGCTACTGTGCAGTTACTTTCTTTCAAATGGACTACAGTTACTTTGTTTCAAACACTACAATTACTTTCTCCATGAATGGTTCCCTAACAGAAACAATCAAAAAACACAAAGTCCATTTTTATACACATTCTTTAACCTTATCCTTATTCTATGATAACTCTTTTTTTTTTTTTTTTTTTTTTGACAGAGTGGACAGTGAGAGAGAGACAGAGAGAAAGGTCTTCTTTTGCCGTTGGTTCACCCTCCAATGGCCGCCGCAGCCAGTGCACCGCGCTGATCCGATGGCAGGAGCCAGGTACTTATCCTGGTCTCCCACGGGGTGCAGGGCCCAAGCACTTGGGCCATCCTCCACTGCACTCCCGGGCCACAGCAGAGAGCTGGCCTGGAAGAGGGGCAACCGGGACAGAATCCGGTGTGCCGGCGCCGCAAGGCAGAGGATTAGCCTATTGAGCTGCGGTGCCAGCCCTCTATGATAACTCTTAAAAGCATTTTGGAATAAATTCTCCCAGTCCTCCTGTGTATTTACACACACACACACACAAATATGCAAACATACAACCACAAATTTAAAATATCAACAAGTCCATCCTTTACATGTCTTACACTTCCATTTTTAAATATCAAAATTATATTTAAAATATGTCTCAGAGAACTTGTCTGATAGGATGTGTAATGTTGCCTCTTGCTTTTGACTTCAACACAGTATTCCATAGCACACAGCAGAATGTGACTAGTCATTCCCCTATCAAGAGGCATTTGTTTCAAAGCTTTCTGTGTTCATTGGGACTTCTGTGGTCACAAATCACAGAAACCCAAATGAAACGGCTTAATGAAAAAAGAATTTAAAAGATCCAGTAAATGATTGGATAGTCCAGAGGCTCAAATGATAGCATTGAAGTTCTTTTTTTTTTCTTCTTCTCTCTTTTTTTACATATGTTGGTGTCATTCTTTGACTCTTTCCATAGTGCAACAGCTCTGGTCTTAGCAGTCCTAGGTTTATACTATTTTATACCTGCTAATCCCAGCAAAAAGACAGTGCATCCTTCCTGACAGTTTCTGCCAAAGTCCTGAGGAAGGGCCTTAGTGGCTCCTTTTGTATCACATGGTCTTTCCAGAACCAGGTCCAGTGGCCAGAGGGGTATGAGTCCTCTAGCCAATGAGTCTTGAACTACTTAGCCGCTGGTAAAACTTGGCCAGACTACAAGGACTGGAAATCAAGGAGAGAAGCCAAAAGTGGCAGATGGTCACTGCATTCAACTCCAAAGGCCATGATTAACATGCTGGCACACATGAGTATTTCAAGAAGCACACAGTCCTAGGATTGAGCTAGATAAGTCAACAGGGTAAATGTGAAAGGGTCTTAAGACAGGAGCCCTCCAAATTGCTTGAACTTGTACTGCTCCCAACAAGGGTGACCAGAAACTAAGAAACAGGTTTAGGAGGAAGATGCAGTAAAAGAGATTGAAAATGTCTCATGAAACAAGATAAAGTATAGTGTACTGGAAAACAAGAAAAGAGTGATCAGCAACATCTTAGACCTCACAGATATCAAGGCCTCAAAGTGGAATGGTGCCACTGGATTTAGCAACAGAGATGTCCTTAGTGAGAACAATAGCACAGTGAGGCTGGCACTGTTACAGCCAGTGCTTCGGTGTTTTGTTATTCTTCTATATTACCAGTTACTATAACTTGTTACTGTAATAAAACACCCAAGGCATGGTCTCTCTCTTTCCTTATAAACTCTCAAGGATTCAATCACAGAAGCACAACCCTAATGGCCTAATCCAATGTAAGCACTTCCCAGAGGCCCCACCTCTGAACACCATGACTGGATGAAGTTCCCATCCTCTTAATACCATTAACATAAGACTCTGGGGACCAAATTCCTGAGTTCAGGACTACAGATAATCAAATTATGGCCTCCTCTTTGTATTCTCTGTACCTTTTGCAGTGCCCTTGCTATGGTAAGCTTTAAATCCTTGCTTATAAATGACCAGGAATATTCATTGACCACAGGTCAGTGTATTTAAATGTGGATCTTTTGAGGCACTTCATAGCATGCTATTCAGTGAAGCTGTCTCTAAGTGAAAACACCACAATCACAACCGCTTTAGGGCTGTTGATACTTTATTGGCTTAGAAGAGATGAACAACTCTAAACATGATGTTCCTATTATGTATGAAAGATTTAGTCTGCTGGCTTGCCAGGAATTTACATGCCTCCTACGTGTGATGTGAAGGCCAGTATTCAATGTTTACTTAATAACACAGTCTCTAGATTTGAAATGCAGGCGTTGACATTTTTAATATAAGAATTGAGTTTGTAGGCATTGTCAGCCAGGAAAATCATGAACAACAAATGTTTTTTTCCCTCGTGCCTTTCACCTTAGCATGCTTCTTTCTGCTTTCTCTGGATTGCTGGATGGTTGCATCTGCACCTGCTTCCTTTTTAGGGTCATTATGTGGATTAATTCTCATTATCCTGAAACAAAGTGCTGCTCATAGCGTCTCTACATTATCTTTCTGGCAAAATAGTTTTGACTGATGCTCCATTTTCCACTTTCACTTTATTTTTAGCTCACTTCCCTCACTGCACTGAAGAATGGACTTGTCAGATTTATTGATCTTTTTCATAATTCTTGATTCTTCAGTAAGATCATTTCACAGTTTTCTCTCTATTGCACAAGACTATCCTTCTTAATAACATCAATCCATGAGGCCTTTATACTCTAGTGTCCTCTCTGTACACTGTTCTTTATTTAAGTAAATGATGTGTGTATTGATAAAACCTAAATTGTCCACAACTTTCTATAGGAAATTTTTCTGGCTCACACACTGGCAGCTTATTTGTCATTGAAGATATTATGAGAAAGAAACAGTGAAAAGAGAAGGAGAACCGGAAGGAAGGCAAGAAGGATCAGTGCAGTAGAAACTTCATATTCAACAAAATTTGGCAGATAATTGATGAGTTAATTGAAGAAAGTAAGCAAGAAATACTAATAAATGATTTGTACATACTTAATCATTTTTAATAGCATAAAACGTGTACACTAACTCCCATTATAATTCTTTTGATGGACAGCAGAGACTTCTGTTTTTTAAATTAATTTAGTTTTTAAAGCTTTATTTGTTTATTTAAAAGGCAAAGTTACAGGGAGAGAGAGAGAGGCAGAGAGTGACAGATCATACATTTTCAGGTTTACTACCCAAATGGCTGCAACAGCCAGGGCTGGGCCAGGCTGAAGTCAGGAGCCTGAAGCTTCATCCAGGTCTCTCATGTTGTTGTAGAGGCCACATACTAGGGTCATCTTTCACTGCTTTCCAAGGCACAATAGCATCATGGGAGTTCAGTGTTACAGGCAGCAGCTTAACGCACTACACTCTAGAGCTGGCTCCCAGAGACTTCTCTTTGTGTAGGAATCCACGGAGTAAGGCTCTATGTATGATTAAAAATAATTCATTAAATAATTACAGGAACAGAGAAATAGAACTCCTATGTGCTGGTTTATTCCCCAAATGCCTGCAATGGCAGGGGCCAAGCCAGACCGAAGCCAGGAGCCAGAAATTGCAATCCAGGTCTCCCAGGCGGGTGGCAGGAAGCCAGCTACTCGAGTCTCCATCAGCGCCTCCCAAGGTCTGCATTATCAGAAAGCTAATATGATGAGTCAGAAGCTGGAGCTGGGAATTGAACACGGTCATCCAGTTCAGTGTTATAACTGATAGGCAGAATAGCTGCCCCAGACTATATGTTGCTTTAATGAACCATGCTAACAAACATGCACCCCTCCTCTAGAATGTTCAGATTCCATTTCTGTTTTTTTTTTTTTTAATTCTACTTAAAGTGAGATGTAACCATTACTTGTGAAGTAATCCATTTTCTTTGTTCCCAAGTCTTTTCTCATTCATATCTGAGTCTAAGGTAATGTTTTCAGAGGCTTGCTTTATCAAGCCAGTATGCATCCTACTTAGTTATGATAGAAGCAACTCTTGTTTGTGATTACATTGCTTCAGTTCATATAATATCTAACTGAGCTAGAAAATCATTGTAATGACAAGTAAAACTGATATGACAGTTTTCACAATGAGCATGACCACCTCTTATTAAGCATTCAACTCTAGAGTAGGATGTACAAACCAATTTAAAAGTAAAGTACTGGCCTCAAGTGTTCATTGGATTGTAGAAGTTATCAGTAAATATTATAATGGAAATATAAATTTCAGTCCTGAAATTATTTATGTGGGGTTTTTTTGAGACAAAAACAGAGACTTTATCATTTTTATTCCTGTGTTGATTGTTAAAATAAAATCAATTCAGGTGTTTTCATGACAAACAAAAGCCACAAAAGAACCCCATAGGCCATTTATAGGAAAGGTAGATTTTTTACAATAAGAAAATCCCTGTTCTAGAAAAATAAATAGGCAAGAGAGTAATATCTGCTCTGACGTTGAGTTACCCATGTTCTGAGAGGTAATGTGTCCAGGCCGAAGGGAGGAGACATGCAACATCTCATCATCTAGTGTCTAATCAATCTGTGCTGCTATAACAGAATACCTAAGTCTGGGTAGTTCATAAATACTAGAAAGTAATTTTCTCCAGTTCTGGAGGCTGGGAACCCCAAGATCAAGATCTGCTTCCAAGATGGCACCCTGTTCTGCATCCTTCAGAAGGGAGGACAACTCTATCTTCACTGGCAAAAGGAAAGGGAGGGGTTGAGGTGGGGTGGAAATTTCCTTTGTTAAACCTTTATAGCCGGCACCACCATAGCTCGATAGGCTAATCCTCCACCTGCAGCGCTGGCACCCTGGGTTCTAGTCCTGGTCGGGGCGCCGGATTCTGTCCCAGTTGCTCTTCTTCCAGTCCAGCTCTCTGCTATGGCCTAGGAGTGCAGTGGAGGATGGCCCAAGTCCTTGGGCCCTGCACCTGCGTAGGAGACCAGGAGAAGCACCTGGCTCCTGGCTTTGGATCAGCGTAGCATGATGGCCACAGTGGCCATTGGGGGGTGAACCAACAGAAAAGGAAGACCTTTCTCTCTCTCTCTCTCTCTCTCTCTCTCTCTCTCTCTCACTGTCCACTCTGTCTGTCAAAACAAAAAAACCAAAAAGCCTTTATAAAAGGGTTTAACAATGGCACTGTGGCTCAGTTCATTAAAGCTGTAGCCTGCATCACAGGCATCTCACATGGGTGCTGGTTCTAGTCCCAACTGCTCCACTTCCAATCCAGCTCCCTGCTAATGTGCCTGGGAAAGAAGTGGAGGATGGCTCAAGTACTTGGGCCCATGCACCCATGTGGGAGACCCAGAAGAAGCTCCTTGCTCCTGGCTTCAGCCTGGCCCAGCCCCAGCTGTTAAAGCTATTTAGGGAATGAACTAGCAAATGTAAAATTCTCTCTTTCTGTCTCTCTCTAATTCTACCTTTCAAATAAGTAAGTAAATCTTTAAAAAGGTGCCAAATCCTATGTATGAGAGCAGAATTCTTGGAGCTTACTTACCTCCTGAAGGCCAAAATTCTCAATACTGTTGCAAGGGGGAATAAATTTCAAGATGAAATACATGTATTGTGAGGGAGGTGGGGTAGCTACAAACAACAGAGTTAAGTTACTTCATTGGGTATTCTGGAATTCTGACTGCTTTCTGGATTCTGAATTCAGAAACAAGCCTTTGAAAAATATACCCAGAACCTACCCGTTTTTCACCAACCACACTGCTGCCATTTTGGTCCTAATATCATCACCATCTCTCCTGCTGCGTTACTTTAGTTTCCCTCCAGAAGCCCTGTTTGTCACCACTCTTGTTGCCCAACAGCCTCTATTAAACAAAGTGGCCAGAAATAGATTCTTTTTAAAAAATATAAACTTGTAACATGGGAAGTGGGATACACAGCAGACTCATAGAATGGCAGATGTCCTAAATAGCACTCTGGCCTCGGAATCAGCCCTTAAGGCATTTGGATTTGGCTGAAGAGCCCATGAGAGTATTTTAGGCATGGAAAGTCAAGACACTCTGGCAAAAAAAAAAAAAAAAAAAAAAAACACCTAAATGAAAGATCTCTGCGAGTTAGATCCCAGTAGAAAGAACGGACCATCAAAGAAGGAAGTTCCTTTCTCTGAAGGGAGGAGAGAACTTCCACTTTGACTATGGCCTTGTCAAAATAAGATCAAAGTCGGCAAGCTCAGGGGGCTTCCATGGCCTTGGCAACTCATGACTAGAGCCTGGGGAGATTGCTGACGCCTTAAACAAGAGTGTCAATTTGTTAAGTCAACAACAGGAGTCACTGTGCACTTAACTCCTCATGTAGGATCTCTGTCCTTAATGTGTAGCTCAATGTGAATTAATGCTATGACTACTGCTCAAACAGTATGTTGCACTTTGTGTTCTGTGTGGGGGCAAACTGATGAAATCTTTCCTTAATATATACTAAATTGATCTTCTGTATATAAAGATAATTGAAAATGAATCTTGATGTGAATGGAATGGGAGAGGGAGTGGGAGATGGGAGGGTTGCGGGTAGGAGGGGAGTTACGGGGGGGAAAAGCCATTGTATCCATAAACTGTACTTTGGAAATTTGTATTTACTAAATAAATGTTAAAAAATATATAAACTTGTTTAAATAGAGTAGTCTTAGATTTATAGAAAATATGTGAAAATTGTGCAGGGAATTCTCATATATGCCAAATTGTTTCCCTGTTATTAACATCTTTGAGTGGTACATTGATTACTACTCATGAATCAAATTTGATGTGTTATTATTAAAATTCATACTTCATTTAGATATCCTTAGTTTTACCTAAAGTCCTTTTTCTCTGTGAGGTTTCCATATAGATTTTCCTCAATCCATTAGTTTTCCTGTCTCCTTTGCCTTCTCTTAGCAGGGACAGTTTCTCATATTTTGCTTGTTTCTGATGACCTGAAATTTTGAGGAGTATTGGTGAGATATTTTAGAATGTCCCTCTCCTGGGATTTGTTTGATGTTTTTCTCATATTGTGGTCATGGATTTTGGAGAGGAAGACCATGTAGGTAAAGTTCCAATCTCATCACTCTCAGCGTAAGTTATCAGCATTGGTATCACCAATGTATGAATGTTTATCCATTTGCCTATCTTGATTATTTCCAATTTTGGGGAGTTACAAATAGCGCTGCTGTGAACAATTGTGTGTAGATTTTTTGGTGTGGAAATACTTTCTAAATCAGTTGGACAAACACTTGGTTGCTGAATCAAATAGTAAAACTATGTTAGCATCCTATGAAACAGCTAAATTCTGTACTGTTTTTTGCATTCTACCAGCAGTGAATGAGAATTCCTGTTGATTCACCATTTTGTGAGTGATATACATTATACATTATAACTCCATGCATACAAGAGGTTCCTTAATTTCCTTCCTCCCTTCCTTCATCTCTCCCACCCTACTCCTCCCTCTTTCTTTCTTCAACCAATTCAGTATTAGTTTTTGTCTTCTCTGTGAGCCAATAAGCTCATCCATTGGGCTTTTTATTTGAATTATGATATTTTCTTTTCTAATATTTCTAAATGGTTTTCTATCTTCTATTTTGGGCTCAGATTTTCTATTTCTTTGCTTAATTTTTTTATTTTTTCATCTGTTTTAAGTGCTATATCATTTCTTATTGAAGCATTTTATGATGACTTTGTATGTCATTTTGATTTTTACATCTACTTATTTTCTTTTTTCCCCATCCAGTTTGAGATAGTCCTGACTCTTCATATGATGAATCACTTTCTGTTGAAACCTGGACATTTTCTTATTATGCTCTCAGACTCTGACTATAATTTAAACCTGTCTTTGCTGACTTTTTCTGACACTGCTCTGGAGAGTAAAGTGGTACTCCTCACTCCTGACTGGAGGAGGTAGAGTCCAGGTTTGCACTTGGCCTGCACTGAGTGACTGAGTGATTCTGTGTTTGTTTGGAGGTGGGGATGCTCCTCATTACTGTTGGGCAGCCATGAAAGTTCTGGCTTTGCAGATGTTCTCCACTGAAATCATACTGGGGATGGCCTCATTCATTAGTGATGGTGAAATTCTTATCAACACGCTGTCTCCTGTGATACCACTCAAGCAGGTTTATGTTAATCTGACTAGGAGCCGGACTGTGTTTAATGCTTGGTTTAATTGTAGCTCTCAAAGGCTTCAAATTTTTCCAGTGTCTTTGTTTTTGTGTCCTCTTGACTTTTGATTTCTCTAAAAACTTATTTAGAGAGAGTTAATGGATTATACCTCTTGTATCTGTAAGTTAGTTTATACTGATTCTTTGTTAGTGTCCTTGTACATATGGAGGAGTGAGGATATTCTTTCATCTTCTAGACATACATTTTAGCGCCATGACCTGCACTAATGTTTCCAGAGTAGTATAGCTTTTTTTTCCTTAATGCTCTCCACTAATTCCTTTGGTTGAAAATTTCACAATCTGTTTTGTGGAAATCTTTTTTTTTTTTTTTTTTTTATCTTTTATTTAATGAATATAAATTTCCAAAGTACGACTCATGGGTTACAATGGCTTTCCCCCCCATACCGTCCCTCCCACCCACAACCCTCCCCTTTCCCACTCCCTCTCCCCTTCCATTCACATCAAGATTCATTTTCGATTATCTTAATATACAGAAGATCAGCTTAGTATACCTTAAGTAAGGATTTCAACAGTTTGTTCCCACACAGAAACATAAAGTGAAAAATAATAGATGATTTTTTTTTAAATCATGATGAAATCAGATCAGACCTATTGTCATGTTTAATCCCAGTGAGAGTCAAGTTGGGAATTGATAATTTCTTTTTTTTTTTTTTTTTTTTTTTTACAGAAGATCAGTTTAGTGTACATTAAGTAAAGATTTCAATCGTTTGCACCCCCATAGAAACACAAAGTGAAATATACTGTTTGAGTACTCGTTATAGCATTAAGCCTCAGTGTACAGCACATTAAGGACAGAGATCCTACATGAGGAGTAAGTGCACAGTGACTCCTGTTGTTGACTTTACAAATTGACACTCCTGTTTATGGCATCAATAATCTCCCTATGCACCAGTCATGAGTTTCCAAGGCTATGGAAGCCCCTTGAGTTCTCCGACTCTTATCTTGTTTAGACAAGGTCATAGTCAAAGTGGAGGTTCTCTCCTCCCTTCAGAGAAAGGCACCTCCCTCTTTGAAGACCTGTTCTTTCCACTGGGATCTCACTCACAGAGATCTTTTTGCCAGAGTGTCTTGGCTTTCCATGCCTGAAATACTCTCATGGGCTTTTCAGCCAGATCCGAGTGCCTTTAGGGCTGATTCTGAGGCCAGAGTGCTATTTAGGACATCCGCCATTCTATGAGTCTGCTGAGTATCTCACTTCCCATGTTGGATCACTCTCCCCTTTATTTATTCTATCGGTTAGTGTTAGCAGATACTAGACTTATTTATGTGCTCCCTTTGACTCTTAGTCCTTTCATTATGATCAATTGTGAACTGAAATTGATCACTTGGAATAGTGAGATGGCATTGTCTGTTTTGTGGAAATCTTGATCCCTGGCAATTATGTTTCTTCTTCCCTGTAGTGAGATCAACCACAGGAGGAGGAATTCCCTTGCTTCTCCTTGGGAAAGGCGCCTGCAAAGCCTTTCACTCTGATGTGCAGGACTTTGTGCTGCACAGTGTTGATCTTGCTCTCCTGCTAGACCCACGAGGGATGTTTCTTGCATCTGCACCATGAGAATCTACTGGGCTTTCTGCAGATAAAAGCCCTAGGATTGTGTTACTCAAGCATTTCTTAGTCTCATGCTAGTCTACATTCAGCTTCTGCTCAGAGAAGCCAATTTCTGTGTGACTGTGTGTACCTGTGTCTCTGTGTTCTGGAAGGACAGTGACCTGCACCAGCAATGATCTAATGGGTCGGGAAGAATCATTGATTTTTAGCTTGTCTAGCTTTTTCTTGTATTAAATAGGAGAATGACAGTTTATAAGTTCATTACATGTCAGAGCAGAAACCAGGAGTCTCTCAATTATTTCTTTTAAACTACAAGCCAAATCTTACCTGTTCTCAGCCCAAAATTTTGTACTGACTCCCAATTTCATAGAATAGAAGTCAACTCCCATATATTAAACCACAGGCCAACACCAACTGGTTCCTGTTACAACTTTGACCTCCTTTCCTATTTTCCCCCTTGCAATTCTTTTTTTTTTAAGATTTATTTATTTCCTTGAAAGTCAGAGTTACACAGAGAGAGAAGGAGAGGCAGAGAGAGAGAGAGAGAGAGAGAGAGAGAGGTCTTTCATCCACTCCCCAGATGGCCGCAACAGCTGGAGCTGCACCAATCTGAAGCCAGGAGCCAGGAGCTTCTTCCGGGTCTCCCACGTGGGTCCCCTTGACAAGGCCAGGTATGCTGCCATTTTAGACTCCTTGCTCCAGCTGTTTCTTAGGTCTAACAATGCCCCTATTCTCTAGTATCTACTGGACACACTTCATTCTCCCTATGAAGACTTCACTCAAATATCACCTTCTCAGTATATATATAACCTAAGTATCACCTACCCTGAAGACTCAGTTTCATATTATAATTTGACTGTACTCTGCCCTCAACCTCAACTGCCCAGTCCTTTACCTGTTTGAGTAGAGCACATAATCTACTTTTTACCTTTATGTTATAGTACTCATCATCTAATAATGTGTTCTATAATTTACTTATTATGTTTCTCTTACTACAATGTAAGTTCTATGAGGGAAAGATGTTTGTCTTTGCAGTAGGTATGGAATAAATTTCTGGATTGTTGAACATTGCTCTCTTACACCAACTACTCAGTAACCCTGCCTGAAGTCAGTCCTATTCTCAGTCTGCAAAAGAACAGGAGGAAAGAAGAGTTTACAGAGGTTTCATGAAGCCATTGTGTGAATGTACCTACCAAACTCTCCAGGCTTTCAGGGATGTGAGTACTCTCTTACTTGCTGCACAGGGTGGTTCTGGAGAATTTCACAAGCTCTGTACTATGTTCAGAAACAAAGAACACAGTCCAGTGCCTCTGTGTTCCCAAGGATTGGAAATGTTCCCAACATGTTAAGGCCATTGGTATATTTATTTATGCTCTGCCTCCTGCAACAGCTAACAGCATGCAAGTAGTCATAATTACTCAATACACATTAATCAAATTCAGTTGATAGCCTCAGAGATGGAAAAGTGGTTTTTGAAAAATGAAGTCTTAGCTTGGATGTGGTGGTTGGTGATGTTTTGTAATTCTAGAGATGATGATTCACAGTGGAGGGGGAGAAAAATACGTGGAAGAAGAAAAGGTTTCAGATTGAGCATCTGGGTCACTTAGGGTTCTTCCTCTGGCTTCTCATGGTGTGTGTTTTTATTTTCTTGGCTTCTTATAAATCTTTTTAGCTGCCTTCCTGCCGCCTGCTGTCTGGTTCACCGTGGGGGCGTTAGCATATGACTATCAGATCTGGCTGCTCCACTGGGAGTGTGTTGCTATAGCTCTGTAGTCATCTGGCCCCTCCTCCCCTCCTTGCAAACTGTGAGGGGTGAACCACAATCTGCTTCTCACTGCAGATCCACCCCAGTGGTGACAAGTTGATGTCACTCAGCTGGCCTGCTCCACTGCATTGTGGCTATAATTATGGCTGGTTTTTTCAGTATCATGGAATTTCTGGGAAGTGCCTGCACACCACTCACAGTCTGTTAGTCAAAGATTTACAGCCCAACATATCCACTTTCTTGTCCTCTGCTCCCCAGTACAGCACCCACACACCAGAGGGATGAATTTCCGTTAACTCAAACCATGCAAGTTATTGCAATTCATCTCTTTTGAAGGGATAGAGGCCTGGAATGCATGCTAACAACTCTCTGAGTTTCAGCCTTCAAACTGAGGGCCAGATTCTTCCCCATTTGGGACATAAAGCCTAACATGCAAGCCTAACATACTTTTTTGCACTTATTCTCATACCAATGTATCCTGTAATAAAATTATGAACTTGGTCATGTTGTACAAAGATCAAATTTGTCTCTGCTAATATATCAAATAAGCATTTATGAACATTTTTGCATTTTTTTAAAGACTTCACTGTTCTGTACTGAAGGAGGCTGCTTATTGGCTCAATGGTACAGTCCCTCTTCTGGGCACAGCAGTGATGTGCCTTCATTAGTACAGAGAGTGAAAGAGCTGCTATTGTTGAATCTTTACAAGAACAGGGACCTGATGTGTGCTGACAGCACAAAAGCTACAGGTGCAGCAAAAGGGAATTCAGGAGAGATGATCACTCCAGACTCACTTCACAGAAAGAGTTTTGAAAACCTCCTTATTCAGCACGTCAGAGTACCCTTCTTAAAGCCCTTCTGAAAATGCTGAGTGGAGAACTCAGCCTAGTTATGAGCCAGGGCGACATTTTCCTTGCAAGGCTGACCACTGGCCTGTGCCAGCCTTATGCTTGCAGGCTTTGCATGGTCCAAACCATGGTGCTTCTTAGTTGAAGAAAGGCTATGAAGAAGACTGAGGTGGGTGTTCTAAGACTGAAACTCCCAGGGAAGAAGAGAAGGTAAATAGCTCTCTTGTCAGGAAAATAAGGGGTAAATACAAATATGTGGCATGTAAATTAGAATCATGCGGTAACAAGAAAAAAATCCACCAAACTCATGCCCCTGTAGCCTATAAACATATAGGCTAATTAGGAAACAAGGGTAATTGGGGAAGCATCTGATGCTTTCATTCACATATTGTTCCACTTCCTGAAATACATTTATTGAAACACTTATGAGCCTATTACCTGCTAGAATATAGGGTAAAGCTGTAAATAACACCAGTATTTACTACCAATGAACATAAATTCTGATACGGGAGAAACATATAAAAATTATTTTGAAATGTCCTATGTGCAGTAAATAAAACAACTGATATTCATTGAGCACATAATATAGTCTATGTCCTGAGCCAAAAACTTACATGAGTTATCTGATTCATTCTGCATAGTACATTTCTGAGCTAGGTACCACTGCCATATCTGCTTTGCGTGTGAGAAAGCTAAAGGCTTGGTGGACTGTAACTTGATTCACAGCTAGTGAGAGGCAGAGCATCCAAGTCTGACTGCAAAGCCCATTCTTGCTACCAAGATTCTGTACTATTTTCCATGTCATGGGAAGGACTATGCCAACTATTAGAAAAGTCTTGGGGAGCAATTAATCAAGCAGTGGGAGCAAGGATGGTGGGAGAAACTTTCTCTGAAATTTCTGATGTTAGTTTGAACCACTTTTTCATTCTGTTGCATTTCTCTATTGATTTACTATTTGTGCCTTAAAAAAAGATTTCTTTATTTATTTGAAAGGCAGAGAGAGAGAGAGAGAGAGAGAGGTCTTCTATCCTTTGGTTCACTCCACATCTAGCTACAACAGCCAGAGCTGAGCCAATTTGAAGCCAAGAGCCTGGAGCTTCTTCTGGGTCTCCCATGTGGGTGCAGAGGCCCAAGGAGTTGGGCCATCTTCTACTGCTTTCCCAGGCCATAGCAGAGAGCTGGATCAGAAGTGGAGCAGCCGGGACTCGAACCAGAGCCCATATGGAAAGCTAGCACTGCAGGTGGCGGCTTTACCCATTGTATCACAGCGCCAGCCCCTTGTGTTTCCCTTTAAGACATTACTCCTCCATTAAGAATGTACAAGTTTGGGGCTGGCGCTGTGGCACAGTGGGTTACAGCCCTGGCCTGAAGTGCCAGCATCCCATATGGGCACCAGTTCTAGTCCCGGCTGCTCCTCTTTTGATCCAGCTCTCTGCTATTGCCTGGGAAAGCAGTAGAAGATGGCCCAAGTCCTTGGGCCCCTGCACCTGTGTGGGAGACCTGGAAGAAGCTCCTGGCTCTTGGCTCCTGGCTTCAGATCGGCACAGCTCTGGCCGTTGCGACCATCTGGGGAGTGAACCAGCAGATGGAAGACCTCTCTCTCTGTGTCTACCTCTCTCTGTCTTTCAAATAAATAAAATAAATCTTTAAAAAAACAGTAAAAGTTTGATTCATCAGAATCTACCTTTAAGTAACACTATTGTGGTTCATGTGCAATAACTTCAACAATATTCTTTCCTCTCATCCTGTGTGCTATTGTTGTCATACATTTTATTTTTTGCATAGGCTATAAACATATAATACATTTGTACTATACTTGCTTTGGAGAAAAATTGTTCTTTTAGAGATGTTACAAACAAGGCCGGCGCCACGGCTCACTTGGCTAATCCTCCGCCTGCGGCGCAGGCACCCTGGGTTCTAGTCCCGGTTGGGGCGTTGTTTCTGTTCCAGTTGCCTCTCTTCCAGTCCAGCTCTCTGCTGTGGCCTGGGAAAGCAGTGGAGGATGGCCCAAGTGCTTGGGTCCTGTACCCGCATGGGAGAAGAGGAGGAAGCACCTGGCTCCTGGCTTTGGATCAGTGCAGCGCGCCAGCTGTAGCGCCACTTGGGGGGTGAACCAACAGCAAAAGGAAGACCTTTCTCTCTGTCTCTCTCTCTCACTGTCTAACTCTGCCTGTCCAAAAAAAAAAAAATTATTTTATTGTCACTTATTTTATCAACTTGCATTTCTTCTGCCTGAAAACTTTTCGTAAAGTTCTTGGGTATAGTCTCTTGGAAAGGAATTCTGTCAGTTTTGTGTGTGGGAAAGTTTTTATTTTTATTTCATTTTTAAACATTGTGTCATTTAGTTAATTTTATTTTTTTAAAGGCAGAGTTGGAGAGAGAGAGAGAGGTAGAGAGATATCTTTCATCTGCTGGCAACCTCCCTAAATCCCTACAAGAGCTGAGACTGGGACAGGCTACAGCCAGGTATCCAGAACTCCATTTGGTTCCCCACCTGAGTGGCAGGATTTACTTTTTCCCAAGTACTTGAGCTTCACCACTACCTCCCAGTGTACACATTAGCAGGAAGCCGGATCAGAAGTGGGGCAGCCACGACTAGAAGCAGCACTCTGATATGGGATCTGGGCATCCCAAGTGGCTGCTTAACCACTATTCCACAACACTGTGCCACAACACCTTCTCTTTCATTGTTGATAGATATTTTCACTGAGTTTAGAATTCTATGTTGACATCTTCATTCCAAACCATGCCTACTTTTTAATACTTATAAAGTGTATCATTCCCTAACCTAGGGCTTACGTGGTTTCTGGTAACTTACTGTTGTTCTTTTTGTAATATGCCTTTTTGGCTGCCATCAAGATTTTTGCATCTTTGATTTTCACCAGCTTAAATATGACTTATTTTCAGCGGCTGTCATAAATGATTTTGTTCTTGTTGGTATTTATACATTTGTTTGTGTAGTTATGCTTGTATTGTCTGAGCTTCTTGAACCTGTGCTTTGATGTTTTAGAAAGTTCTTGGCTATTATTTCTTCAAAAATCTTGTAGCCCTTTTTTTCTCTGATCTTTCTGAAGTTCAAAACATGCCTATATTGTATAATTTGATGTTCATCTGCAGATGAATATCAGAAATATTTTTAACTCAGTTTTTTTTTTGAGTTTCAGTTTAGTTCATTTCTATTTTCCTGTCTATTTTCAAGTTCACTGATTCTTTTCTCTACTGTGTCCAATGTGATGAACTGTTGAAAGCATTCAGTATTTGTTATTGTGTTTTATTTGTGCCATTTCAATTTGAGTATTTAATAGTTTCCATCTCTGATGAGAGTACCCATATAATCTTTCATCTTCTATGCTTTTTCTGTTAGGGCCTTTAATGTATTAGTCAGAGTTTTTCTAAATTCTCTGTCAGATGGATCTGAGATACGTGGCATATGGGAGGTTGTTCTGATTATTACTTTGTCTATTAAGAGTGATTGCCCTTTTGTATGCCTTGTTGTTTTTGTTGAGGATGGGCATCTTGTGGAGGGCCATAGAGAGAGAAGTAAATAATTTTTTTTTTATTTGACAGGTAGAGTTATAGACAGTGAGAGAGAGAAAGGTCTTCCTTCCATTGGTTCACTCCCCAAATGGCTGCTACAGCTGGTGCTGCAGTGATCCGAAGCCAGGAGCCAGGTGCCTGGTCTCCCATGTGGGTGCAGGAACCCAAGCACTTGGGCCATCCTCCACTGCCTTCTCGGGCCAGAGAGCTGGACTAGAAGAGGAGCAACTAGGATTAGAACCCAGCACCCATATGGGATACCGGCGCCGCAGGCAGAGGATTAATCAAGTGAGCCATGGTGCCGGCCCCCGAGAAGTAAATAATTATGCCTGGAAATGATCATGCTTTTGCTTCACTAGATATTTAATGCAGGGGTTTGAGATCATCTAGTTAGAGGCAGGCCAGGTTTGGGTTGTGCTGTTGCTATGGTTACTTTCAGAGCTCCATGGCCTTCAGAATTCCTGGAGGGATGCCTTGTGAACATTCAGGCTGGGGATTGGTTTGCCAAAAATGGTGCCAACTCAAGCGTCAGTTGTAGGTCCCTGTGTACTCAGAGTATCTTTCTTCACGATCTGTGCCTTTCCTGTCCCACCTCTATTGGTTTGTGCTTTTTTTTTTTTTTAAGTTTATTTATTTATTTCAAAGGCAGAGTGACAGAAAGGAGAGACAAAGAGGTTTTCCACCCACTGGTTCACTCCCAAATGATTGCAACAGCCAGAGCTGAGTCAAGCTGAAGCCAGGAGCCAGAACTGCATTCAGGTCTCCTATATAATTGAGCAGGGTCCCAGTTGCATTGGTCATCTTCTGTTGCCTTCCCAGGTTCATTAGCCAGGAGCTGGATTATAAGTGGAGCAATCGGGACTTGAATTAGTGCTCTGATACTGGATGCTGCTGTCACAAGCCACGGGTGTGACCACACCACTGACCCCTGTGCTTTTACTTTTTACTTGAAGCTGCTAGCTTGGTGGCAGAGGATGGGAGGACACTCTGTTTTCTAATTAAATCTCATGTGTTGGTCTTCAGAGTCCCTAGTCTCAGGGATGCATCCTTCTCTCTTCTCCCATCCTTACCAAACTGTAGTTATGGGTGCAGTAGGTACTCCTGCCTCTCCTAGGGCGTAGGGCTTTTTCTTATTTTTCTCTTCCCCTAGCTGCAGTGTGTTTTCACTGAAGCCCTAAAATCAACAGTGTTTGTTGACCTTTCTTCCACAGATTACATTTTTTTTGTTCCATGGTATTGTTGGGGAGAAAGGGTCTAGCAGAGCCGTGGGCCCCTGCTTGTGTCTGCTGTTTCCTTCCTGCAGTCTGTACCACATCAGATGTGTTCTTGACATTCCCACCAGTCTTTCCTGTGAGTGTCCAGAGGAGTTCGTGGAGAAAGGGCCTACGATTTCTATGTCCCCTGGGGCTTCATACTTTCCCACCAGCCCACATGGGGCCTTCACCAACTCATCAACTCCTGGCCAAACTCTCCACTCCCCCCATCTGCTCATAGCATCTGCCCCAAGTGAATGAGGGCCCACTGTTTTTTCTCCCCTTGATGGTATCTCTCTCCTTAGATTTTTTGGCTCTATGTTCTATAACCAAGTTTTCCAATGGAATAAAAACAATAATATTAATGAATTTGAATTTTTTATTATCATGATGGGAAGAAGCATTTTCAATATCCCAGAGAAGAAACTTCAAAGTCTTTGGAACTACTTTTTAATTTTAAATTAAATTTGGATAAATCTGACATATTGGTTGAAGCTTTTCGATGGCAAATGACAAAAACCCAAGTCAAAACTAGAAACCTGTTGCTTCACGTAACTGGGATGCTCAAGTGGGGTCTGTCTCAGCATAACCTTATGCTGCCTAAGCACTCTCACCAGGGCTTCACCTTTTTATACTCTTTTTCTTGCTTGTCTGTGATTGATTCTTCCCCAGACAAGGAGCAGCATAGTTCCAGCATCATATAGCACCTCTGGTGGGAATAACATGCTCTACTATTGTCTGTGTATTGGGCTCTGGGCCTGTTTGGGCCACATGCCTACCCTTGCATTGATTAAAATGTCCAGAAGAAGATGTTAGAATATGATTGACCTGGCACAATCACTTCAAAGGCTTTGGATGGTCTCTTAGACAAGTATGCACAACTATATTCAACTATAGTTTTAAATTATTTTTTGCAACCTAAAGGTCAGTAGCATGATAATTCACTAGATTATCTAGTGAAATAGAGTAGTATGCTAGTAATTGAAGGTAAAGTAGAGCAATTTGTATATACATGGAAAGATGCCCATGATTTATGAAATAGAAAAATCAAGTCTCAGAACTCTATATATTGTTCATGTAATTTAAATTAAGAATGTGTACATACCTATGTGTATAGTGTGTGTGCATGTTCAGAAAATGCCAGGAAAGGTAACTTCTCAACCAATTATTAACTATGACTAGTACTGCAATTTAGAGCAGAGAAAAATGGGTATAAAGAACTTTAGTCTTTATGGCCAGCGCCGCGGCTCACTAGGCTAATCCTCCACCTTGCGGCACCGGCACACTGGGTTCTAGTCCCGGTCGGGGCGCCGGATTCCGTCCCGGTTGCCCCTCTTCCAGGCCAGCTCTCTGCTGTGGCCAGGGAGTGCAGTGGAGGATGGCCCAAGTGCTTGGGCCGTGCACCCCATGGGGGACCAGGAGAAGTACCTGGCTCTTGCCATCGGATCAGCGCGGTGCGCGGGCTGCAGCGCGCTGGCCGCAGTGGCCATTGGAGGGTGAACCAACGGCAAAGGAAGACCTTTCTCTCTGTCTCTCTCTCTCACTGTCCACTCTCCCTGTCAAATAAATAAATAAATAAAAATTAAAAAAGAACTTTAGTCTTTAAAGATTTGTTTATTTATTTGATAGGCAGAGTTAGAGAGAGAGAGAGAGGGAGGAAGATTGAGAGAGATCTCACATCTGCTCATTCACTCCCCAAATGGTGGCAGTGGTCAGGACTGGACCAGGTCAAAGCCAAGAGCGTGGAACTCCATCTGAGTCTCCCACATGGTTGTCAGGGCCCCAAGCACTTAGGCCATTTTGCGCTTTTTTTTCCTAGGTGCCATTAGCAGGGACCTGCATGGGAAGGAGAGCAGCTGGGACTCAAACTGGCCCCCATATGGGATGCCAGCATCAAAAGTGGTGGTTTGACACACTATACCACAACACCAGCCTCAGAACTTTCATATTTTATGTAATTTTGTATTTTTTAATGTGAGCCCATGTGATTAAATTTTATTTTTAAAAATATAAATTTTGAAAACTTATGCTCTTAAAGCAGTTACATGAGAAAAAAATCACTGTTTAGATCATCTGTTATATACTAGATTGATGAAATGTTGTTATAAATAGTGAAACCTCAGATCAGTATATAGGTTAGATATCCAAGAGTATGCAGAATTGATACAGGGGGCAGGAGAGTTTTTTCAAATAGATGGAGGAAAACTTTCCTCATAGCTCATACATGAATATTGCTTCTCTTGCTAAAATATGGTACCTGTAAAAAGCAAGCAGCATGTGTCCTGACAGGAGACTCATGTACTTGAATGTCATACCCCCTTCCCAAGGACACCATTTGCCACCCACAGAATTATAAGAGACCTTGGAGAGGGAGCCCCAAACCAGAATCCAGAAAACTACCTCTTCTCTACAGGGAAAAAAAGACTAAATAAAATCCAAAACCTCTGGTATTTAAAGTAAAGAATTGAAAATAAAGGCAGAATATGTGCATATGTGATGTTATTTCTACCATTTTATTCTAAGGTATAATTGGACTGAATGCTTAAAGGACAAAGATCTCCCTTACCTGGTAACATTCGTTATCTCCAATTTCTTCCTTCTTGAAGTCCACCCTTGCATTCTTCCTTGCCCCCCCCCTTCATCCTTAAGCTGCACCCTCACTGCTCATCATAAGCAGAAACACACACACACACACACACGCACACAGGCACACACACACAGGATTACATTTAATTCATGATTCTCAGGGGTCTAGACAAGACCTTTCAGTTCAATGCATTCCTACTTCATGTTAGAGTATAAAATTTCAATACACAGTGGTGACTTCATTTGCATTTGACTAATTAGTGCATGTGAAATATGATCTAATACTTGCTGTCTGTTGTGTTCTCTGAGCAGTCAGAGTTTGGCTGCATAAAGAAGGCTAATCAGAGAATCAAGGCTAGCTGCATTTCCCTTTATTAACACCACATTCATTTGCCTAAGTAGCCTCCTCCTGCTGGGTACCCTTATCCCTGAATTATCCCTATTTCTCTTCTTAGTTAAAATTTTCCAAACTGTGCATCACAGATAATAAACTATTTCCCTAGGTTCCTTTCCCCTCCCTTCAGTTTTAGTCTCCTTTAATGGTTCTCTTTTCATTTTCCTATTTTAGGTTAATCAGATTCATCCTCTTGCCTGAATAATTCTGTTATTTAAATATTAAAATATTAAATATAGTGTTTACTGTAATATAGTATTGATACCCTGTATCAGGCTTAAGAGGAGCTCTGTTATTACTAGTGATAGAACAAGGACATAGCCTCAGCCATTTTAGGTTTCTTGTTACCCCTGCCTTCTATCAAGAGGTCAGTTCCACCTCACACCCTGTTTTGTTTCCCACCCCACCCTCTGCATTCTTCCTTGGGTTTGGAAGCCAGTGGGCCAAACCTGAAGAACCAGTATGGAGAAGCTCATCTCTGCCTACTGCCCCCCTGGCCCCCACCCTAACCCACCTAAGATATAAAAGGGCCCAGCCTGCTGGGGTCTGAGCCTCTGCCACATGTTTGGTCCCTGAGCAGGATGGCAGTTGATCGACCTCTGCAGATTTATTTCCTTTGAATA
This sequence comes from Oryctolagus cuniculus, assembly GCF_051225735.1. Classification (NCBI taxonomy): domain Eukaryota; kingdom Metazoa; phylum Chordata; class Mammalia; order Lagomorpha; family Leporidae; genus Oryctolagus; species Oryctolagus cuniculus. Next base: position 52,620,145 of record NC_142879.1, on the reverse strand, counting down.
ACTTTGGTCTGGTTGCGAGTTTGTATTCTGACTCCCTCTGTTCTGCGCCTGATTTCCTAACATTTTGGTAACCCATGTGAGGAGGAACCAATCCGTGCTCTTTTTCTAACAACTGGGTTGCAAGTAATATTTCGAGTGAATGTAGGGTTTCGTTTTGAACATCGTTCCTGTGCCTTTTGAGCAATGTCTGGTTTTTCTTTTTCTTTCTTTTTTTTTTTTTTTGTCTATTATATACCTTATATTGACTTTTTAAAAAGATTTATTTATTTGAAAGGCAGAGTTACAGAAAGGCAGAGAGAGAAAGAGAAAGAGAGAGAGAGAGAGAGAGAGAGAGAGAGAGAGAGAGACTGTGTCTTCCTATCCGCTGCTTCACTCCCCAAATGGCCACGAGCTGCACCCATCAGGAGCCAGGAACCAGGAGCTTCTTTCAGGTCTCCCACGTGGATGCAGGGTCCCAAGGACTTGGACCATCTTCTGCTGGATTCCCAGGCCATAGCAGAAATCTGGATGGGAAGAGGCGCAGCTGGGACTCAAATCTGCGCCCACATGGGATGCCAGCACTGCAGGCAATGGCTTCACCGGTTATGCCACAGTGCCAGCCCCCTTATATTGACATTTGAAAATATTAAAACAATGTTAGAGGAATGAAATTTGTTCATGTGTTTTTATGTTATTATAGATTGATTTTGTAAATATTTTGAAGATTTTGTATTTAAATTCAAATCATAAATGATAACATTTATATTTTTCCTTCTCATAACATTTTTGTTCAATTTATGTATCCAAAAATAGCCTTTCAACATTCACTGTGAAGTCGTTCTAAAATGCACATTTTAAGGCTTTATCTTTTCCTCCACAGACTGCCTTAGCCAAGTTTCACAATCTGATTAGTGTTACTGTTTCTCATTGTCATTCATTTTTACATATTTTCTAAATTTGTTTCATTTTTTCTAAAGTAATTTACTATTGTTTTGCTATTATTATTACATTCAAATGCAAAAGTTTGTAGTTTGGGCCTGTGCCCTGGCTCACTAGGCTAATCCTCTGCCTGCGGCACCGGCACCCTGGGTTCTAGTCCCAGCTGGGGCACCAGATTCTGTACCAGTTGCTTCTCTTATAGTCCAGCTCTCTGCTGTGGCCCGGAAAGGCAGTGGAGGATGGCCCAGGTCCTTGGGCCCTGCACCTGCATGGGAGACCAGGAGGAAGCACCTGGCTCCTCGCTTTGGATCAGAACAGCGCACTCGCTGCAATGTGCTGGCCATAGCGGCCACTTGAGGAGTGAACCAACGGAAAAGGGAAGACCTTTCTCTCTGTCTCTCTCTCTCACTGTCTAACTCTGCCTGTCAAAAAAAAAAAAAAAAAAAGTTTGTAGTTTGTAGCTGTGGGTTGTTATTGTTATTTAGTATGTTTTTCTTGTTGACTTTTAATTGTAAAGTGGTGTGCGTTTTTTAACATTTATTAACACTTCTTTTGTCACTTAGTAAGTAATCAGTTATTGTAAGTACACCTATGCTTCAAAATTAAATTCTTTCTCTTTGAGGTTGGCTGCAAGTCTCTTAGGTGAAGTTTGTTAATTCTGTTGCTCACATATTTTATATGCTTATTTATTAATTTTCTACCTGGATTGTTTTGTTATAAGGTGTCTTAAAATCCACTCTCTTCACAATGAACTGTAGATCTGTTAATCTTACCTTGTAGCTACCCATGTTTACATCATATATTTTGAGACCACATGGTTAAATATGTACATTTCAATTTGTCATTAAGTGCTATTTGTCATTTTTGAATAAAAATCTGTTTTGTCTACTACTGCTATAGATAAATAATTTTTCTTTTGCTTAGGGTTTGCCTAGTATCTTTGTTTCCTCATTCTTTCACATTCCTAGATCATTTTAATATTTCTTATGAAAGCATCTGGCAAGATCTTTTAATACAAACTGAGATCCTCTATTTTTATAGGCAATTTTGAACCACTTACATTTACTGTGATTACTAGTATGTTTGAACTTTTTCATGCCATAGTAGTTTATTTTCTCTTTATATTCATGATGTTTCCCCAACCCCACCATCTCTTTCTTCTTCCCTTCTGTTAAGTGGCATAAACTTTCTTTGATCCTTTTTACCCTCAAAATGGCTGCTATGGCCGGCACACTCTTGCCGATCCTAAGCCAGGAGCCAGGTGCTTCCTCCTGGTCTCCCATGCAGGTGCAGGGCCCAAGTACTTAGGCCATCCTCCACTGCCTTCCCGGGCCACAGCAGAGAGCTGGCCTGGAAGAGGGGCAACCGGGACAGAATCCGATGCCCCGACCGGGACTAGAACCCGGTGTGCCAGCGCCGCAAGGTGGAGGATTAGCCTAGTGAGCCACGGTGCCGGCCCTTTTACTATTATTTTATTGCTCTGAACTATATATTAAACATTTACAAATATTATACCATGTACTATACCTGTCAAAAGACTAGCCACCTATATTTTTTACAATTTTTCTATCATCTGATACTTTGTTTTCATGTTAATGTGATGTTAATATAAAGAGAACAGATTCAATGTGGTTCATGGATACAATTCTAATAATTTAATAATATTCCCTTCCTCCCTCACTCTCCCTCCCCTTCTCTTTTTCTTTCCCTTTCCTTCTTCGTCCCTCCCTCCCATCCCTTCCTCCCCCCTTCCCTCCCTTCCTTCTTTCCTTTCTTCCTTTTCTTTTTTAGTTTTTGAGATAACATTTTAAACTTGCATTACAATCAAAAGCTTAATGCTCCACTAAATAAAAAGTTCAACAAGTAAAAAAGACCACAATTCAGCAGGAATATGGCAAGGGCTATAAACAATAATCAGCTCCAAAGATGACCATTTCACCTATATATGGTAAACTTTAAAATAATCACAGGTTATTAAAATTATAATAGTATAACATTCTTAACTATTGCTTTGACAAAGATATAAAACAAAGTTTGACAAAACTGTATAGCAATACTGATACACACAGGCTTTTCTTTTATTTGCTTTGTTTTTGTTTTCTGTATTTTTTTTCTTTTTTAATTTTAGCTCCCACATATAAGGAAGAACATGTAGCATTTGTCTTTCTGTGTCAGACTTATTTCACTCAACATGATGTCCTGCTGTTGCATCCATTTTGATTTAAATCATTCAATTTTGTACTTTTTATGGCTGAATAATATTCATTGTGTGTGTGTGTGTTTGTGTGTCCATTCACCTGATGATGAACAACTTGGCTGATTCCTTATTTTGGCTATTGTGAACAGTGCTGCTATAGACATGGTACTGCAGGTATTTCTTTAATACAACGTGTTCATGTCTTTTGGATATATACCCAGTGGTGGGATTGCTGGATTATATGCCAAGTCTATTTCTAGTTTTTTAAGAAATCTCCATATTGTTTTCCACAGTAGCTGCCTAATTTACATTCCCACCAACAGTGTTTAAGTGTTCCCCTTTCTCCACATCCTTACCAGCATTGGTTGCTCTCTGTCTTTTGTATTTTAGCCATTCTGACAGTGGTGAGGTGTTTACATTTCCCTGCTGGGTAATAATGTTGAACATTTTTTCAAATATTTGTTAGCCATTTGTATTTCTTCTTTTGAAAACCTTCTATTGATGTCCTTTGCCCCTTTCTCAACTGGATTCTTTGTTTTGTAGTTGTTATTGTTGACTTTTGGAATTGCTGATGTTTTCTGGATACTAATCCTTTGTTAGATAGATAGCTTGCAAATATTTTTTCCCATTCTGTTGGATGTCTCTTCACTCTATTGATCATTTCCTTTGCTATGCAGAAGCTTCTGAGTTTAATATAATCCCATTTGTTTAGTTTTGATTTCATTGCCTGTGCTTTGTTGGTCTTCTCCAAGAAGTCATCTTGGAGTGTTTTCCCGACTTTTTCATCCAGAAGCTTCATAGTCTCAGGTCTTAAATTTAGGTCTTCAATTCATCTTGAGTTGATTTTTGTCCACGGTGAGAGGTACGGGTCTAATTTCATTCTTCTACATATATACATCCAATTTTTCCAACACCATTTATTGAAGAGATTATCCTTACTCCAAATGTGGTCTAGGCACTATTGTCAAAGGTCGTCTGGCTATATGTATGTGGATTAACTTCTGGACTCTCTATTCTGTTCCATTGATGTGGATGTCAGTCCATATGCCAGTATTATGCTGTTTTGTTTTTTTTTTTAAGATTTATTTATTTTATTTGAAAGGCAGAGATACAGAGGGAGAGAGAGAGAGAGAGAGGTCTTCTATCTGCTAGTTCACTCCCCAGATGGCAGCAATGCTGGAGCTTGCCGATTCGAAGCCAGGAGCCAAGAGCTTCTTCCAGGTCTTCCATGCTGGTGCAGGGGCCCAAGGACTTGGGCCATCTTCCACTGCTTTTCCAGGCCATAGCAGGGAGCTGGATTGGAAGTGGAGCAGCTGGGTCTCAAACTGGTGACCACATGGGATGCCAGCACTGCAGGAGGTAGCTTTACCGGCTATACCACAGCACCGGCCCCATATGCTGTTTTAATTACTATATTTTTGTAGTATGCTTTGAAGATAGGTATTGTGATGTCTCTAGCTTGATTTTTTTTTACTCAGGATCACTTTGACTATTCTGGCTGTTTTGTGATTCCATATGAATTCTAGGATTATTTTTCCTAATTCTGTAAAGAATGTCATTGGTATTTTGATAGGGGTTGCATTGAATCTATATATTGCTTTAGGTAGTGTAGACATTATAATGATATTGATTCTTCCAATCCATGAGCAAGGAATACCCATTTTTTGTGTCCTTGATGATTTCCTTCATCAATATTTTTAAATTTTCTTCATAGAGATCTTTAACTTTGGTTAAATTTATTCCTAAATATTTGATTTTGAGGGGGGCTATTGTGCATGGTATTTCTTTCTTGATTTCTCTTCTAATGAATTCATCATTAGCATATAAAAAGCTACTGTTTTTTGTATGTTTATTTTCTTAAATTTTTTTAAAAGATTTATTTATTTGAAAGTCAGAGTTACACAGAGAGAGGAGAGGCAGAGAGAGAGAGAGAGGTCTTCTTTCTGCTGGTTCACTCCCCAATTGGCTGCAACAGCCGGAGCTGTGCCGATCCGAAGCCAGGAGCCAGGAGCTTCTTCTGGGTCTCCCACACAGGTGCAGGGGCCCAAGGACTTGGGCCATCTTCTACTGCTTTTCCAGGCCATAGCAGAGAGCTGGATCAGAAGAGGAGCAGCCGGGACTAGAACTGGCACCCATATGGGATGCTGGCGCTTCAGGGTAGGGCGTTAACCTGCAGCGCCACAGCGCCGGCCCCTTGTAAGTTTTAATCTGCAACTTTAATTAATTGGTTTATCAGTTCCTGCAGCTTTTTAGTGGAGTATTTAGGTGCTTCCATCTATAACATCACATCTGCAAACATGGATATTTTGACTTCCTCTTTTCTAGTTTTTTTTTTATTCCTTTCTCCTCCCTAACTAGCCATGCTAATACTTCCAGTACTATATTGAATAAGAGTGTGAAAATGGACCTCCTTGTCTTGTTTCAGATCTGAAGGGAAATGCTTTCAACTGTTGCCTATTCAGTATGATATTGGTTGATGGTTTGTCATATATAGCCTTTATATATTCCTGCTGTACCTAATTTGTGGACGGTTTTTATCAGCAAAAGATGTTGAATTTTATCGTGTTTTGTCCACATCTACTAAGATGACCATATGGTTTTGTTCTTCATTCTGTTGATGTGATTTATGACATTTATTGATTTGCAAATGTTAAACCATCCTTGCATTATTGGAATAAATCCCAGTTGATCATGATCTATGATCTTTTTCATGTGGCTTTGGATTTGATTTGCTAGTATTTTATTGAGAATTTTTGCATGTATATTCATCAAAGATATATGTCTGTAGTTTTTGTGTTGTGTCTTTTTTTTTGGTTTTGGTATCAGAGTGATGCTGGCCTGTTTAAAAAAAAAAAAAGTTGGGCAGAGTTTTATCTTGTTCAATATTTGGGAATACCTTGAAAAGTATTGGAGTTAGTTCCTCTTTAAATGTTTATAGAATTCAATAGTAAAGCTATCAGGGCATGAACTTTTCCTTGATGAAAGACTTTTTTTAAAAAAAAAAGATTTATTTATTTAATGAAAGGCAGAGTTACTGAGAGGCAGTGGCAGAGAGAGAGAGAGAGAAAGAGGTCTTCCACCCACTGGTTCACTCCCCCAATGGCCACAATGGCCGGAGCTGGGCTGATCTGAAGCCAGGAGCTTCTTCCAGGTCTCCCATGTGGGTGCAGGGGCGTAAGCATTTGGGCCATCTTCCACTGTCTTCCTAAGCCATAACTGAGAGCTGAATCAGAAGTGGAGATGCCAGGACTCGAACTGGCGCCCATATGGGATGCCAACACTGCAGGTGGTGGCCTTATACCCTACACCACAGCACTGCCCCAATGAAAGACTTTTAATTACTGCTTTGATCTTACTATCTTACTGCTTGTTATGGGTCTCTTCAGATTGTCTGTATCTCCTTGATTTAATCTTAGTAGAGTATATGTTTCCAGGAATTTATGCATTTCTTTGAGGTTATCCAGTTCATTAGCAGATAGTGTTTCATAGTAGTTTTTTATAATATTTTGTATTATAGTGCTATCAGCTGTAATGTCTTCTTTTTCACTTCTAATTTTATTTATTTGAGTGTTTTCTTTTTTTCTCTTTGCTAGTTTGCCTAAAGGTTTGTCTATTTTGTTTAATCCTCTCAAAAAAAAAAAAAAACACAACTTTTTATCTTATTGATTTATTCTGTTTTGTTTTTTTTTTTCCTAAGATGTATTTGTTTTATTTGAAAGTCAGAGTTACAGAGAGATAGGTGGAGACAGAGAGAGAGATTGAGAGATCCTCCATGCACTGGTTCACTCCCTAAGTAGCCCAACGGCCAGGACTGAGCCATGCAGAAGCCTGGAACTGGGAGCGTCCTCTGAGTCTCCCACATGTGTGGCAGGGGCCTAAGCACTTGGCCCATCTTCTGCTGCTTTTCCCAGGTACTTTAGCAGGAAACTGGAACAGAAGTTGAGCAGCTGGTACATGAACCAGCACCCATATGGGATGCTGGTGTCACAACAGATGACTTTACCCACTGTAGCACAACACCAGCCACTGTTACTGTTTTAGTTTCAGTTTCATTTATTTCTGCTTGGATCCTTATTATTTCATGTCTCCTGTTGATTTGGGGTTTGGTTTGTTCTTGTTTTTCTTTCTTTCTTTTTAAATACTTATTTATTCATCTGATAGTCAGAGTTAGGGAGAGATAGAATGGTAGAGAAATTTTCCATCTGGTTCACTGCCCAGGTAGCTGCAATTGCTAGGCCTGGGCCAGGCCAAAGCCAGGAGCCAAGAACTTCATTTCCCACATGGGTGGCAGGGGCCCAAATACCTGGAGCATCCTCTGATGCTTTCCCCAGGCCATTAACAAGGAGCTGGATTGGAAGCAGAGCAGCTGGGACTCAAACCAGTGCCCATTTGGGATGCTGGCATTGCAGGTTGTGACTTTATCCACTATGCCACAATGCTGGCACCATTCTTATTTTTCTAAGTCTTTGAGGTGCATCATTAGATCATTTATTTGAGACATTTCTTTTTTTTAATGGAAGCACTTAGTTAGAAACTTCCCTCAATACTGCTTTTACTGTATCTAATAAGTTTTGATATATTGTGTTTTCACTTTCATTTATTTCAAGAAAGTTTTTGCTTTCCTTTTTAATTTCTTCAATAACCTGTTGACCATTCAGTAACAAGTTGTTTAATTTCCATATATTTAAGAATCTTCTATTCTTATTGTTGTTGACTTCTAGTTTTATTCCTTTGTAGTCTAAGAAGATACATGGTATGAATTCGATCTTTTTAAGTTTTCTGAGACTTGATTTGTGGCCTAATATGTGACCTATCCTAGAAAATGTTCCAAGTGCTGATGAGAAGAATGTGTATTATGTAGCTGTTGGGTGAAATGTCCTGTAAATGTCTGTTAGGTCCATTTGTTCGATAGTATGTTTCAACTGTGATGTGTCTTTATTGATTTTCTGTCTGGATGATCTGTCCATTGATGAGAGTGGGGTATTGAAGTCATCTACTATTTTTGTATTGGAATCTAACTCTCCTTTTTAGGTCTACTAGTATTTGCTGTATGTACCTGGGTGGTCTTGTGTTGGGTGTGTATATATTTATGATTGTTAAATTTTCATGTTGAATCAAACCTTTTATGAAAATACGAAGTCCTCCTTTTTCTCTTTTTTATAGTTTTTCACTTACAGTCTGTTTTAGCTGCTATTAATAATAATAGCTACTCCTGATTGTTTTTGGTTTTCATTTGCTTGATATATTTTTCCAGCCATTCACTTTTGCTCTATATTTATTTTTACTTTATGAAGTGAGTTTCTTGTACGCAGCATATTGTGGGGTCTTGGTTTTATATACAGTCAGCCAGTCTAAGTCCTTTGCCTAGAGAATTTAATCCACTTACATTCAAGGTTACTACCGATAGATAATACCTGTCATTTTGTTGATTGGATGCTGATTATACCTGTTCTGTTAATGTATTTGGTGGAGTCATGTGTTTTCATGTTTACTTCTGTTGTAGGACTCCCTTCAGAATTTCTTGTAAGGCTAGTTTGGTGGTGGTATATTCTCTCAGTTTTTGCTTACCTGGAAAATACCTTATTTCTCTTACACTTCTTAAAGATAGTTTCAGTGGATATAATGTTATTGGTTGGGAGTTTTTCTTTTCTTTGTTAAAGATTTATTTATTTATTTGGGAAGTAGAGTTATGGACAGAGAGAGGGAGAGACAGAGGGAAAGGTCTTCCATCCGCTTTCTCACTTCCCAAATGGCAGCAATAGCCGGAGCTGGACCTATCTGAAGCCAGGAGCCAGGAGGTTCTTCCTGGTCTCCAAACGGTACAGGGGCTCAAGCACTTGAGCCATCTTCTACTGCTTTCCCAGGCCATAGCAGAGAGCTGGATCAGAAGAGGAGCAGCTGCGACTTGAACCGGAGTCCATATGAGATGCCGGTACTGCAGGCAGAGGCTTAGCCCACTCTGCCACAGCACTGGCCCAAGGGAGTTTTTCTTTTAAGATCTTGAATATATCATCCCACTCTCTTCTGGCCTGTAGGGTTTAGGCTGAAAAGTCTGATGTTAATTTAATTTGGAGAAAATATTTTTTGATTAAATCTACTTGGGGTACTTTGAGCTTCTTGTAACTGGATGTCCATGTGTCTTTCAAGATCTGGGAAATTTTCAGCTACTATTTCATTTAGCAGGTTCTCAATGACTTTTTCCTATATATATACTTATAGTACATATATTTGATATTTAATAGCATCTCATATTTCATGTAGTCTTTCTTCATTCTTTTAAATTATTTTCTCTTTATTTTTGTGTGAACAAATTATTTGAAAAGTGTTGCCCTTGAGGTCAGAAATTCTTTCCTCCATTTGGTCTATTCTGCTATTAAAACTCTCAGTAATATTTTTTTATTTCACTGATTGAATATTTCATCTCCAAAATTTCTGTTTTGTTCTTCTTAATGATTTCTATCCCCTTAGTAATATGCTCATTCACATCACTCATTGTTTTCCTCATTCCTTTAATTTATCTGTATTTTCTCTTATATCACATTGAGTTTCCTTACAACCATTTTGAATTCTATTTCTGGCAGTACATTGAATTCCTTAAGATCAGGATCTAATTCTGGAGAACTATAGTTTTCTCTTGGAGGTGTCACGCTACCTTGTTCCTTATGCTCTCTGTGGCCCTACATTGACATCTGCATATCTAGTGTAGTATCATCTTCTTCTTTATGGAATAGGTTTATTGGAAAAGAGTTTATGATTTAGATTGAATGCAGAGTATCACTTGACTTGTGGCTTTCACTTTGGTTCTAGGTGAACCTGTAGATGTAACCCTTGAAGTGATTTCTTTTGCTTTAATTAGTGTCAGCTCTGTCTATAAGTGACACAGTGGTCTAGTTCTGCTGTAGTTCATAGGGCTAGAAGTGTGACTTTCAGAATTTTTATGTTTTAAATCTAGTGTCTTAAAATTTAATGGTCATATGAAGGTTATCAAATTTTTATTGTATAAAAGTGGTATACCCCTTCTGCAAAAAGTGGTGCCTCACATTTGAGATGTCACTGGCATTACTTTCTCCATTTCTTCCTGAATATTTTTCTTCACCTCATATTGTTGCCTTTGCTTTGAAATTGTCAGGTGGTTGTTCTCAATTTCTTTGTTCCCAACTTTTAGTGCCCTGATGAGGCTCTCCCTGAATGCATTAACTTGTTTCCTCTACAATCTCCAAATTTCTCTTCATCTTGTTTGCCTGCTTTCCACTTCTTCACTGTTCTCTAATTGTGAACTAAATGCACCTTTAACACAGCAGCCAGTTTCTGTAACTCCCTTTAGTCCCATATGCCCTGCATGTCCAAATATTGGTTGTCCTAAATTTCGTATGATGTTAACCAAAATATGCATCTTTATGAGAAGGAAACTAACTGTGTCTGACTGCAAAATTCAAAAAAAGACAAGTGATGGAGCTGATCGGGGAGATTAATAAAACTGGAGAAATAGGAGAAAAGGTGGTGATCAGGTTTGGGAGGGCAGTTGCCTGTCAGTCAAATGGAATAGCTTATGTACGTGTCCTGTGATAATGCTCAAGTATCAGAGAACTCAGTGAGTGGTCACTGAGGTTAGGCAGGGATATCTGCAGAGTAGAGACAGCATGTGACTTATTTATATTTATTGCAGAAAGTATTAGCAAGATAATGTTTTGGAACTACCTTTATTTGGTGACATTTAAGATAGTTTGTGGATTTACATAAATTGAGTTTCACAGCAAACATATAGTGACATGTCTATGCCTAACTGAAAAGATAGTTCCAAAATAGATCAATTGAAATGAGTATGTATGGTGTCTTTCCTTAGGAGACAGAAAGAATTGCTCCATTGTGTTTTTCTTTGCTCTTTTCCTACTGTTTCTATGGAAAAAACCCAAATGATTTTGTTTTCTCTTATAGTCATACTTCAGTAACTTGTGAAGTTTTTATTACATTCTTATTTTTTTATTTTTTTAAATTTTTTTGACAGGCAGAGTGGACAGTGAGAGAGAGAGACAGAGAGAAAGGTCTTCCTTTGCCGTTGGTTCACCCTCCAATGGCCGCCGCGGCTGGTGCGCTGCGGCCTGTGCACCGCGCTGATCCGATGGCAGGAGCCAGGTACTTCTCCTGGTCTCCCATGGAGTGCAGGGCCCAAGCACTTGGGCCATCCTCCACTGCACTCCCGGGCCATAGCAGAGAGCTGGACTGGAAGAGGGGCAACCGGGACAGAATCTGGCGCCCTGACCGGGACTAGAACCCGGTATGCCGGGCGCCGCAAGGCGGAGGATTAGCCTAGTGAGCTCCAGCGCCGGCTTATTACACTCTTTAATAGTGTGGCAATTTTATTAAGATAATCGAAAATGAATCTTGATGTGAATGGAAGGGGAGAGGGAGTGGGAAAGGGGAGGGTTGTGGGTGGGAGGGACGGTATGGGGGGGAAGCCATTGTAATCCATAAATCGTACTTTGGAAATTTATATTCATTAAATAAAAGTTAAAAAAAAAAAAAAAAAGAAAAGCCCAAGCTCAAGAAAAAAAAAAAAAAAACTGTTACGTGTTTGAAAAGATGATTCATCTTATAGCAGATATTTGTATAATATTTTTCTGCCTCCACAAATTCATATCACTGAGTTAATAATATATAGTACCCACTAATATATTGTATATTATATAGAATATGTATATATTATATAATATATATTATGCATGCATATGCATAAAATAAAATAAAATAGCATAAGCCAAAAAAAAATAGTGTGGCAATTTAAGATCTTAGAAAACATTGTTAGGGGTGACATAAGCTTCATAAAAACAGAAGCCTCCAAATGTCTGAGAAAGTCCATAGCTCACCTAAATGGGTCTATTTAAAGTATGGCAATGCAATAGTATTCTGGATGTGGTTGTGCTTACTGGAAAGGGGTTGGTGTGGTTGTTTTCACTAAATCTTACCTTAAATGTTTCATTATTTCATTTACAGTGGCCTGATTTTGATGCACAAAATGTTTCTTATTTCTCATTGCTAATCAGTATTTAGGTTTCATTTTGTACTTAAAATCAGTTTTTGATATCCAGAAACTTTTTATTCCTTCCCTGTACTCTACCATTGAAATGAAGTACAAAGTATAAAGGGGAAATACAAAGTTGAGCCTTTTTAACCTAGATCATGCCTGTCCATACTTTAATGATAAAATATGTGAGCAACAGAAATCTCGTAGCTATGCACCCAGCAATCCGCCTTTTTGAGATCCACTTCAGTGTTGTCAGGTTTGTTAGCTGGTATTGTATTTTATTAATTGTGCATTGATACTGTAATTGGGTGAACCAGGACACATTGTGGTCCTTCATCTCTGGACGCTTGGGAGAACAAGGTTCCAAGTAGTAGCTGTAGCTGTTAAGTTGTCATGTCCATGCTTGGGCTTCTGCCCCTCTGCTGTGGGCAGGAAGGCCTGGATAAGTAACACCTTCACTCCACTGCTGTGTGTCAGGCAGGGTTTTCCTGGTTGCTGAAGTTCACAGAAGGCTTGTGACCTTAAGTGCACCTGGTAAAGCTTGGTAGAAACACTGCTAGAAGGAGGAGCAAGAACTTCAACCTCTGGTTGCAGATGGTTCAATAACATCCTGTCATCCACTTAGCCTCTCTGAGCCTGGCTCCCTTCTCTAGAGGGCCTGGACTCAGTAAGTTTCAATTTTAGGGGCAGAGGGCTGTAAAATTACTGGATTGTGAGCAAAGTACATGCTCAGTAAAAGGTGTCCACTTGCCCTAAAATGTATTTTTCAACCTGTTATACTGTACTTACATTTGTCAGGCACTGTCCTAAGTCCTTAGCAAAGACGAAGTCATCTAATCATCAAATGCCACAGTGAGAAGTTACTATAATCATCTCAGTTTTATAGATGAGGATATTTATGAATAGACATAGAACTTGGATTCAAACCCAGGCACTATGTACTTAAGCCCATGCTCTTTCCAAAAAAAAAAAAAAAGTTGATTGATTGATTTTTATTTGAAATGCGCAGAGAGAGAGAGAGAGAGAGATCCTCCATTCATTGGTTCACTCCCTAAATGCCCAAGCAGCTGGGGCTAAAATAAACTGAAACCAGGAGCCTGAAGTTCAGTCTGGGTCTCCCATGTAGGCGGCAGGGACCCAAGTACTTGCGCCATTACCTGCTGCCTCCTAGAGGGCATATTAGCAGGAAGCTGAAATCAGAAGCTGAGACTGGACTTGAACCCAGGCACTCTGATATGAAATGCAGGCATCTCAAGAGGCATCTTACCTACTGTACCAAATGCCCTCCCCAAGCCCATGCTCTTAAACATTGTGCTGTGTTGCTTTCTGACTTGGCTACAACACATCCCTTTTTCTGCTGAGCTTTGTGGAGAAGCATTACATGGCTGTGTTGTGGAAGAATCATAAATATATAAAGAACTGACCTTCAAGAGATCTGTCCTTTTCATGGTTGAGAATAGCAAAGGCTATTTTTAAGCTTCATCTTGAAAATCTCTTGCAAAGCATGCATTTTATTCTTCACCATATTCATGAAAAAAAAAAAAATGGAGAGACAGGAAAAGAGCGAAGATACCTGGGGCCTTGGCTGCAATTAGAGCATGAGAGTGCTTGTGTTTGGAATCCTTAGATGTCTGATTACTGGCTTTGCTTATGTGTAAATACAAGTTGCTGTGATAAGCAAAAAATAATTGTAATAAATTCATTTAATCATAATACAGCAAAGTTGAACTTGTTAGAGCTTTAAATTTGCAGATGAGGCTTTCCCTGGGGCAGCCTGTCTGATTGTAGTTGCTATGCCTGACCTACTTATCAGCTTTTCAGAAGGTGGCTTAAAAGCCTCCCAGGATACAGTAATACACTGGAACTCCAACAGGAGTAACTTTCCATAACCCATGATTCATTTTTAGGGCATTTGGGGGCCACCCATCATATAAGGTAGTCTTGTTCATGCTTACAGTTTTCACTTAGGAATGAGTCATAAGATTAATTCTTAATAACTAAACTAAAAATTCTTAACAGTCCGATGAATAGAGAATTTCAAATCTGGAAATATTTTATGTGATAGAGTATGGTTAGACATAAATTAGCAAAAGAGCTTGCCATCACTTAGGACTTTTGCTTTTGCTGTAGACCAGACATCGTGTGTTTGAATGCTTTGTGCAATTTAACATGGTCTTTTCTTGGTTGTGCTAATGGTGGGGATGAAAGGAAAGAATATTGGGTTTGAAAAGAAATCATGTCTTTTCACAGAAGTGTGTCAAGTGTCTGTTGGAACTACCATCTCTCTCTGTCTCTCTGTCTCTCTCTCTCTCTCTCTCTCTCTCTCTGCAAGTCACCTATTGGCTGAAAAAAGGGTGGTAGGGAGAAGACTCTGTCGCTCCCCCTCTTCGTGGAGGAACGACACTAAACCCTGCCTAGGCTTCATATCCGAGTCACGGCACCATTATGTCGCTCCCCGTCTTCGTGGAGGAATGACACAGGAACCTGCGCTGTTCTTTCGTCTGCTCGGCCCTCCCCGGGTTTGCTGCTGGTTCTTCCCGGGTTGGCTACTGTCCCTTCCACCTCCGTGGAAGGGCGGTTCCCCCTGGCCACTTTCCCCACTTCCGCGGGGGAGCGGCACACCGCCGGCCGGCTCTCTCGGGGGCTGCACAGGTGTTCCTTCAGATAGATGTTCCCCTTAGATGTTCCTGGTGCATGTTGTCTCTCTCCTCCTTTATAGTCCTCTTCCACCAATCCCAACTCTGCTACCCACACGCCGAGTATGCTGCTCTCCTCCAATCAGGAGCAGGTCCTACAGTTTATTGGTTGAACTGGAGGCAGCTGCGTAGAAGCTGTTTCTCCCTTCTCAGCGCCATATTGTGGGAGAGCAGATGTATAGAATAAGTCTTAATTCCAGTAACTTAGTCTAGTCCGAGTTGCTCCCAGTTGCTCCCCACAGACTCTATTTTTTATTCATGAAAGTTGGAACCTCAAGCTGACCAAAATGCTGTGTTCTCCATTACTAGACTCTCACAGGCACAGGGGACTATGGAATCCCATCTGGAATGGATTCTGGTGGCTTAAACAAAGCCCAGGATTAAAGCCATAGTGGTCATTCTGAAAGAACTTAAATGCCATTGAGCTCAACCCCCTGTTGATGCAAATGAGTGAGAGTAAAGAAAGTGAAGAGTTTCAGCAAAATTTAGACACCAGTTTTCCTTTCCCAGTATTCATATTCCTTTATAGTAGCCCGTACCCAGTCTCATCTTACTTTTTCTTCCATTTTTCTTTTCTTTTTTTATCTGTCCCTTCATATCCCTCCACCTTCCTTATTTGCTTCTGTGTTTGATCCTCTCTCTCTCTTCTCTCCAGCTCTCTCCCTCCCTTTTTCCCTCTCCCTCTCCTTCCTTCCCCCCCTCTCCCCCTCTCCTCCTTCTGCCTCTCTCCCTCTCTTCCTCTCTCCCTCTTTTTTTCTCTCTCTCTTTCCTGGGCAACCCTACCCATCTCTTTTCTCTATCTGAAATTCTTCAGTTTACACCTAAAATGTCTCTGAGGAGAGTCCCTGATGGGCAAATTGAGCTCGCCCCCAACCAAGTTCTATACTTAACATGATGCCTGTGGCCTCCTAATGGTTTTGTGTGCTCGCTGTGCCTCTGAGAGGCCTTTTATCCTTGGTTCATCTTCTATGGTTTCTCTAACAATCTTTAATTATACTGTAAACTTTCTTCAAAACCAGGATATTGGTGAGAATCAAGTGAGACAAGAAAAATTTAGGAAGATTTGGGAAGGATTCTAATTAGCCTTCTTTTGGGTCATTATATTTTCATGGAACAAATCAGAGTCACTTCATCTTTTGGTTTCAAAACCACAGGTAGACATTTCATTCAAGGGCTGTTATCTCTGTGCTTGAACTTTTTGTTACTCACCCTATTTCCCAACCCATGGCCTCTTTTCATGATGACTTTTTGCTATTCTATATAATAGCTATTAAGCCTAATAAAAATTCTATTTGTCCTTCTCTTCTTATATCCATGGCCTTGAAGAATGTGTTTTATTGTTTTAGCCTAGGAGCAAACACATCATACCACTTGAAGTTTTCATTATGGATAAAGAATGTATGTGGATTTGGGGGGTTGGGGGTACTGGTAGAATACTAATTGACTGCATCTAGAAATGACAGCAGCATAATTTTGCATCTGAGATTCATCTTCTATTCCAACCATAAACGGAAGTGTACACACTGGGAAACTCATTTTTCTCCATCTTTCCCTGCATATTCACAATCTAGAATATTATGATTCATAGATTCATAATCTAGAATCCAGCCAAAATCACTGAGCATATTCACCCCTTCGTATTCCTCCTGACTTGGACTTGGTCCATCTAAGGGCTCTCTTCTGTGGTCTCTACATCTCCCCAAAACTCACTTTTTTTGTGTGCTGGCTTATCTAACCAAAGCAACAGCTCCCAGATCTTATCCTGGCTTGAAGTTCAATGGTATGGAGCTGTTTTCCCCAGCAAGAACAGTTGAGGAGATAAAATGAAATTAATGCAGAAAAACCTCAACACTGTCAATAATAGGTTTGTGCATTAATCTCCCTGCAGGAGTGGAGAATTTTTTTTCTGCCAAGGGCCATTTGGGTGGGTTTTTTTTTTTTTTTTTTTTTAAGATTTTTTTTTTTTTTTATTTGAGAGGTAGAGTTACAGTGAGAGGGAGAAACAGAGAAAAAGGTTTTCCATCCGTTGGTTCACTCGCCAATGGCCCCAACTGTCGGAGGTGGGCCAATCCAAAGCCAGGAGCCAGGTGCCTCCTCCGGGTCCTCCACACGGGTGCAGGGGCCCAAGGACTTGGGCCATCTTCCACCACTTTCCCAGGCCACAATAGAGAGCCAGATTGGAAGAGGAGCAGCCAGGACTAGAACTGGTGACCATATGGGACGCTGGCGCCGCAGGTGGAAGATTAACCCACTGTGCCACAGCCGGTCCCCATTTGGGTTTTTATACCCTCATGTGTGGACCATACAAAATTATCAACCTAAAGAATAACCTACAATAGATTTATTGAATTTTGAGTCCTGCCTGAAGTTGCCTTGGAAGGGCCAGACTAAATGATTTCATGGGCCGGCAGATGTTCTCTACCGCTGTGTCTAAAAGTTCCCATATGAAGCAGGAAACTAAGCTATGATTACTCTCCTAAGAAAAGCAGAGATATACCATGTCCATAGGCCAAAATGATAAATTTATTGAGATTAATCATGCAAGCTTTCTTCTGATCAGCCTGTTGCTATTTTGAAATACCATCAAAAGGCTGCAATGCTGACAGGACAAAGGAAGGTAAGAGGAATAGAGAAAAGATCAGTTTCATTGGCCCTTTCTAACTGACACATGTTCTGTATATGACCTTGATGCAGCTACCACTGTTGGTGTCCTCTCTGATCAAACCTTTTTTCTTTTGCTTTCAGCTCGGGGACCTGCTTCACAAGTTACAGTTCATCATGACGTATGTGGCACCTTGGCAGATGGCTTGGGGTTCTTCCTTCCACGTATTTGCTCAACTCTTTGCAATCCCTCATATCCTTTCTGCTTCTGATTTCACTCCCAAGCTGAGATTCACATTTCACAGATGCCAGTTTTTCATTGAATTCTGGCAGGAAAAAAGATTTTGAAGTCTTTAATATTACACATTAATGAGGACATGAGGAGGCACTTTGGATTCCCTTTAGACCACTTGATCTTAAAAGATGTTTCTTAACGCATATTTAAGAGTTACTTCAACTTTTTTCTGATCCTTCCATCCCCCATGCCCAAATCTGCATTAAGATATCCTATCTTTAAAAAAAAGAAAATTACCATGTAAATGATAGGATTGACTTCTGCAAAATAATGCAAATCAATTTGCCATTATTGAACACTGTGGATAGGGTTGATATATTGAATATATTATTATTTATTACATTTATTGTATTATGACATAATATAGTTATCATATATATGTTTCATTAATGTTCATCTACTCAGAATTAGACAGTATTGGAATCACCCAGGTGTTTTTGAAGATTGAAAAAATGAATTATGATTTTGTTTAGCCAAGAAGCTACTAGCCAAGAAGTCTCAGTTTCCTTGTATGTTTTTAAGTGTTTACAAAATTACCATTAGTTTTAACATACTTCAAAATGATTTTGAGGTACTCTTCCTAAATATCACTTTGACATAGATAGTTAAATCTTATGTGTGTGTGTATATGGACAGAGAGAGAGGGGGAGAGAAAATTTACCCTTAAAGCTTTCCTTACCCACTGAATTTACATTTTCTATACCTGTATTTTCCAAAATGTGGCTCAGAAACCATTTGTGCCTGAATCCCTGGAGGAACTTGCTAAGAAGTAGATTCCTGGACCCAGGTCACACTTTTTACATCAAACTTCAGGGGGTAGGATCTTGAAATCCACACCTTCACAGACTTCCTTAGAGGTTCTTATGCTCACTGGTGTGTGTGCCACTTCTAAACTTGAGCAATCCATTCTTGGTGCTATTAGCCAGTTTTAATAAGACTACTTGGAGCTTCCTTTCATATGAAATTTCCATAAGGCTCATTAAGACAATTCATAAGGAGCATCTGGGACCTGACCTTTGTATACAGGAGTGGAAACATACTTAAGATAAATGATAATATATTATACATTTTTATATATTTTTAAAAAGGCTATTTTCCAGACTCATTTGTTTAAAAAATATTATTAAGCATACCAACAACCGGCCACACAATGCACATTGTTTCATGTTTCTATTCTTTGATTTTCAGTGATATTTCTAAAGTGTTTCAGGTATATTTGGCAAAACTAAAACTAAGGGGGAAAAAACTACTTGTAAAAGCCTAAGTTTGTAAACCCCCCCCCTTCAACTGCAAGCATTTTCTATAATGCCAGCCATTTTAGTTTCTCTAAAAGAGTCCTTTAAAATAAATACAAAGAGATGGAACCGCAAGATGATTTTTTTATTTATTTCTGATGTGTATGTATAAGGTTCCCTGTCTAGAATTTAAAGCATGTTTATTAAATGAAAATTATCAGATTAATGCAAATTTGTAGTTGAGGAGTTACACTAAGAATTTAAAAGTTGAAACTTATTATTCCCAGTTTTATCATAACTTTGGGTTTACTTCTATCTTGTAGCGTTTTTTATGGGTGATTACATCTTGTTAGGTGAATTCAGTAGTACTAATTATTCCTTTGTAGTTCCAGATGAAGATTGCTCTGGGAGCCATAACTGTCAATTGCTTTGGCTCCTATGTGTGTGTTGAGGGTTCACACACAAGCGCATGATACCTGGCACTTAATATCTCCTCTAATAATAAAAGTACTATTAGCATTTATCTCAGCTTACACACATTGCATCTTAAGTAGTTTGATGATATGTAGACTCATTCTCTTTAAAAACTGAAACATTTGAGATACTGATTTCATGGAGCATCTGGTTGTTCTATTTTAGAAGATCAGTCCCCATGCTTTGCTCCTGAAAGTGCCCTATTAGTGACACCTGCTTCTTTGGAGGCTTCCGACGGCCCTCCGTGGAAGTTGTCACCGCTGCTCAGTTGGGGCTTATGGGACCTTTCCTGCTTCTCTCTCACTTCAGCCACCTCCCCATGGTTGCTCAGTTGTTAAGGTGGATATGTGCCACCTGGAGCACAACAGCATCCTGTTCAGAATATAATGAGATAAATAAGTTGAGAAAACTGGACGTATCTGCCATCCAGACAAAGCTATTGCATTCCTAAATGTTAGCCTTGGATCTTGACTAATGTTGAAGCCTTAATTGTTTTATCGCCCAATTACAAAGCTGTGGGTTCCATCTCAGCATTGAGAAGGGACTAATTTGCTCCATTTTGGAACTGAATTAGCTTTTAGGCCAGCGGGGCACTGTTTGGTAAATTGCTTTTTCTAGTGCTAGCACGTTTTCTCCCTTGGTAGCCGCTGTTAGCTTCAGAGATTGTAATCTCCAGGGGAAGATGAGAATGCCTACCCTTTCAATGTGTACAGAGACCATACAAGATGATTGTCTCCTCATAATTAGAGACTGCGCCGGATTTTCTCTACTAAACTCGTGTGTCAAGAAGGCTACTTTCTATGTGGTACATCTTTTTGAGCTTCTAGTGATTTTGCTTTAAGTTGACTGTTTCTCTCAGAAAGAAATACAGGAGGGCTGTGCATTCCTGGGGTGTCTGGAGCCCCTCTCTCCCGCACAGCTTTCCCAGGAACAATCACCATCTCTCCTGTCTGCCCAGACCCAGCTACATTTCTTTATTGATCTTTCCCCAAACATTCTCTGAGGCCATCTGTTCAATTCTGTGCCTCCCTAGCATGTTGTTAGACTTCCTTTCCTTTCCTACCACACTGAACTTTATTTAAAGTCTAGCACTGCTTCCTCACTTCTTAATTTCTAGATAATTGCTTCTGGCATTTAAAGATGTACAACATAATCTTTGGGGACATGTTAGAATTCAGAAAAAGAGCAATGCCCGATAGCACCCTGCCCAGCCCAGCTTCCCTTGGCTTTGTCCTAGGTCCCCTGCAAGCTGCGGAGCAACCCTCTGTCACCCTAGGGGGCACTTACCTCTCCTTTCCTCCTTAACATCTGCCCTCAGAAACCCATACCTGCAACCTGACTCTGCCTTCTAATACTTTTCAATGTCTTTACTCAGTGATACCTCATGCAATTCCCTTTTCCTCGAGTGACAACAGGCACAGGAATGCTACCTGCATATCACCCATCAGTTTCTTTAGGCAGAAAGCTGAAAATAGCTAAATACTCCTGCCACTAGACAGGTGTTTTCAGCTTTTAGTAGCATCTTGTTCTCTGTTCCTCCATGTGCACCCAGGTCAAAATAAAAGGAATTGGATTTAAATTGCAGCACAGCAGAGATTGCTTTGGTACCTAAACAATTCCTCAAGGGAATGGATTATTAATAGAAAATAGATCATTTCATCCCTGAAGATGTTTACGAGTAAATAGAAAGTGGATAAAGAGGCTCCTCTACTCTTAAAGCAAAAATCTGATCTTAAGTCTAGGAAAATATATGGGACCATATATGTGGACAGCACAATGCTCAATTACCTCTCTATAGTTTACATATAAATGGGACCATTAAAGAACTGCCTCCACCCCCACCCTTATCAAGGAACCAGAGGCCCTGCCAATGAGACTCTGTTAGAACAGTGAAGCTTGAGTTACACCCTTGTCCTGCTTGATAATGACACATGATGTCTCCCAATCAGAGCCAAGCATTTCTTTCTTACCCAGTGCCCAAACTTCCTGAACAACCCAGCTGCAGGATAAGACCTCCATTTGTGCAGCAGTGAGAGCACGGCTGTCATTCTCTTCCAGTAGGCAAGATCAGCCTTGTAGGTGGTGGACCAGACAGGAGTAGAGGAGCGGAGAGATCCTGGTCCTCACACCTGGTAGAACAGGAAGGATATGCAGTGTGGCCCTCCTCGGACCACATCTGCCATGGAGTCTTGTTCCTCCATCCCCAGGCCCCACCATACCCCTGCACTACAGGAATGTGGGCATTGACCAGCCTGTTCAAAGAACTGCTGTTTCCACAGCCCCCCATCCCCAATTTCCAGAGATTAGGCTTAAGCCACAGCTACAACAGTATTAAATTAATATTAAACTCTTCCGTTTCTGAGCAAACAGGGTATGTGAAATCAAGGCATGCCAGTATCTCAGAGACTCACACAACAGTGCTTAAGAGGTGGCTTGGTTCACAAAGGCTGTATGTATGCAGTCTGAACTTATAAATCAGACATGAATTGAGCCACTGATGTTCACTGTATTATATATGCTAGGAAAAGGGGTACAGGTTGGTGCTGCCTCACACAGGTCACCAAAATGTTAGGAAAAAGGGGCACAGATTGGTGCTATCTCACGAGGGCACCAGAATGTTAGCAAAAGAGGAACAGATTGATGCCGCCTCACACAGGGCACCAAAAATGTTAGGAAAAGGTGCAGAACAGAGAGGAGACAGAATACAAACTGCAAACATACCGAATTTATTCAGAGAAAATAAATCTGCAGAGGTCAACCAACTGCCATCATGCTTATAGACTGAACTCATGGCAGAGGCCCAGACCCTAGCAGTCTGGGCCCTTTTCTATCTTAGGTGGGTAGGGGTGGGAGTGGGGAGGCAGTAGGCAGAGATGAGCTTCTCCATACTGGTTCTTCTGGTCTGGTCCACTGGCTTCCAAATCTGGGGAAGAATGCAGGGGTGGGGTGAAAGAAGGCAGGGGTAATAAGAAACCTAAAAAGGCTGAGGCTTATGTCCTTGTTCCAAATATATATATATATATATATACATATATATATAGTTTTTTAATAGTGGCAAAAGATTCTTCAAGAAACAGAAATTTCACCTTCCCAGACAATGCTATTTATCTATTTTTTAGAGTATAATTTAATTTTAATAATTTATTAAGCTACTGAGTCCTTTAGTAAATATATCACAGTGTGTTCTGTCAGCTGATGACATCCTGGAACAAATTGTTCTTTTCAATTCTTAGATATTAAATCCTTGCCATGAATTAGACTGAGAGCAATGGGGTTTGTTTATGAGAATCATTTGGTTTACATGGTGAAATGAGACCTCGCAGGATGCTGCTGAAGGTTTTATATTTCTAAATCTGTGTGTAGAGAGATTGTCCTTTCTCTGGTGAGAAAACAGCTTTAGAGACAACTAGGCAAAATCTGAAGTAGAATTGAAAACATATATATGTTTTTTGCCTTAACTCAACATTCTCAGACTCTGCCATGCTTTTCTTTCAGGCGATTGCCACGTCAATCTTTTCTACTCCGTTGAGCCCATTTCTTGGGAGTGTCATTTTCATCACATCATATGTCAGGCCAGTGAAATTCTGGGAGAAAAACTACAAGTAAGATCCTAAAATCTATGCAAACTTGTGTCACTCAGATTTGCACTGTGGAGGGCTCCTTTTCCTTCCTCTGTTAAAAAGTCCCCAACTTTAACCTTTGCCCTGCTGTGGGGTGGGATGGGGCCAGGCCTGTCTTTCTTGGGTGTTCAGGGCTCTGGGAAAAACATGACTGATTGAAGATTAGCTGTCAGATACTAGTCCAAGTTTCACCAGCTGTGAAGGAAAAGTGAGTTCTGGCTGCCAGATTATAGTTGTTGACCCAGGAAAGGTTATTGAATAAGCCATTCTTGGTGATGGGGCTGTCCCTGCATGGCACACTTTCCCTCTTGGCGAGCATTCCTAAAATGTAGTCATACACAACCACAGCACTGCACAAAAACTCTTGAACTTGTAGACGTTTTTCTTGACTCTTTGGAGCAGGGGTGGAGTGAGCGGTATTATTTTTAAGGAAAGGGGTAAAGACAAGAGCAGTGGTTCACTAAATAATTATATACATATACATATATATGTATATTCTAAAGATTCATTTATTTGTTTGAGAGGCAGAATGACAGAATTGGGAGAGGGAGAGGGATAGGAAGAGCTCTTCACGTGTTGATTCACTCCTCAGATGCCCACAACAGCTTGGGCTTTGCCAGACAGAAGCCAGGAGGTCTTTCTTGTGCATAGCAGGGGCCCAAGAATTTGGGTCATCTTCCTGCGCCTTCCCTGGCACATTAACAGGGAGCTGGTTTGGAGGCTGGAACAGGAAGCAACCTGCTGCACCACAGTACAGACTCCTCTCTATGTAATTCTAAAGACTTCTTAATGAATGTGTGGGGAGGGCTTGAGGACAGTCCGAGACAGAAGGCAGGAGGCCTGAGAGCCAGGCTGACTCCAGCTAGGCAGAGGCTGCTGGCTGCTCTGTGTGCTGGGGTGGGCCTCCATGTCAAATCTCCTGGGCCCTGACCTTCTGGCCTTCTTTCTACTGTGATATCTAAGCCCTAATCCTATTTCTCTGATGTGCTTAACATCTTGCAGCACTCACTTAACAGACTGCCACATATCCCTTGCAGTCTTGCTTTTCTCCTGAGATGGCTTATGTGACTGTGAAATGCTCCTCTGATCCAGGCAGGGGATGCAGCCTGACAGATTTCTTATCTCACCTCCACCACTGACCACTGGTGACCTCATGCCTCTCTTCCCTCATCGATAAAGTTGGGGTGAAATAATTGGACCTACTTCACAGACTAGTTGTGAAAAGAAAACTAGTTACTATACATAAACTCCTAGGTTGAGGCCTGGCATACAGTAAGCACCCTGTGGGCCTGAGCTGGCAACATTATCTGCCTGCTCTGTAGAGAAGCCCTGGTCCCACCATGGCCCATGCTGACAGGTGTGACTATGTGCTTCTCCTCCCAGCAAGCTGAGAAGCCTGTGTTCAGGGGTGCCCTGGGGAAAACTAACCCACCCCAAGGGCTCTACCATGAGCCAGTGCTGGGAGATCATGAGGAGGTAAGGGAGGAACTTTCTGAAAGATTCCTCCTCTTCCAACAGTGGTAGATCTTTTGTTTCAATGAAAGTAAAGTCATCTGGAAAGTTATACACAAATTTTCAGTTTTGCATTTGTCTAAACGGGTATGCATATGAACATAAGTAGAGAGGAAAAGACAATTACCAGAACTGGCTTGCCCATAAACTTATTGAGGAGAAAGCAATTTGGGGCACCTTTTTGGAATCCTAAAAGTTGTACTTGCTGTCAATTAACAGGGCTGGAATTTCATTATTTTTCCTTACTCAGTGAAAGAAATGTAAAATATTTTAAAATTGACTCACTATAAAATATGTTGCTTTTTGTCTCCAGTTCTCAGAGAATCAGTCTCTTTTGCTAGACTGAGATTTTTTTTTTTTTTTTTTGACAGGCAGAGTGGACAGTGAGAGAGAGAGACCGAGAGAAAGGTCTTCCTTTGCCAGTTCACCCTCCAATGGCCGCCGGCGCACCGCCCTGTTCCGAAGGCAGGAGTCAGGTGCTTATCCTGGTCTCCCATGGGGTGCAGGGCCCAAGCACTTGGGCCATCCTCCACTGCACTCTCGGGCCACAGCAGAGAGCTGGCCTGGAAGAGGGGCAACCGGGATAGAACCCGGGGTGCCAGCGCCGCAGGCAGAGGATTATTAGGCTAAGATTTAATATAGGAAAATATCAAAGAACTTCTGATATCTTCATGGAAGGAAGAGTAGTGTGTTTTGCTATTTAACCTCTTCACTCCTACAAGTCTGTAGCCCTTTTAGGATGATACGTTTGGGTCCGAGTTTTCAGTTTCACAAAGAACAGATTCTGTTGTAGTCCATTCTTTTCATCAAGAAAAAACAGCTTAGTCCTTTGGTGGGAAGGGGTATCTATTGTTGATGGACACTTTCATGGGTTGGAAGGGGACGTCAAGGTCTGTGGGTATGCATAAGGATGTCCTCCCTTTACAAGGTCTTGCTGAAGGAGCCAAGTGAAAGAAAGCTTTCAGGTGCACCAGAGGAAAGAGTTCCTGGTGTAAAACCCAGTCTGCTGAAAATCTGTTGTTACCTCCTGGAAATGCTTTAGATTATAGAATCCAGTGTCCCGTCTGCTTAAAAAATCAGTGGTTGAAATTAGGACAACAGAGTAGCAGGTACCAGAAGAGGAAGTGGCAGGAAATCTCATCTGCATCCTTGCAATCACATTCTGTTTTAAAGCTGTTTCTAGTGTTCTTATTGAGAAGTTTATATGAACCTGTTCTAATTACCTTCTCTCTCTCTCTCTCTCTCTCTCTCTTTTTTTTTTTTGGACAGGCAAAGTTAGACAGTGAGAGAGAGAGAGAGAGAGAGAGAAAGGTCTTCCTTTTCAGTTGGTTTACCCCAAAAATGGCCTCTACGGCTGGCGCACCGCGCTGATCCGAAGCCAGGAGCCAGGTGCTTCCTCCTGGTCTCCCATGCATGCAGGTGCAGGGCCCAAGCACTTGGGCCATCCTCCACTGCCTTCCCGGGCCACAGCAGAGAGCTGGCCTGGAAGAGGAGCAACAGAATCCAGGGCCCCAATCAGGACTAGAACCCTGGGGTGCTGGTGCCGCAGGCAGAGGATTAGACAAGTAAGCCGTGGCACCGGCCCTTCTTTTGGGTTTGATACAAAGCAGTGATCAAGCCTGTGTGTAGTTGATTCTCTTTTATATTTTAGAAGCCATTCCATCATTTTTAAAGGGCCTCCATAGGCTCTTTCTGCTGAGCACTTTGCCACAGTGAGGCACCCTGCCCTTTGTGTGTGTATGTTCGGGGTCACCTCTAGGGGGTCACTTGTAGTCTCTTCTAGGATGCCTCTCCCTTTTCAACCCTGTTTCTTCACTGTCTAGTTCCTCAGGGGTCTTTTTTGAGGCTTTTAAAGCTGACTTTGGTTTTCACAGATCTCCAGTGAACCCTGCACTCTAATGAAATTATTTGAAAAGTCAAAGCAGTAATAAACGATAACTATGGCTCATCTCTTTTCCCCACATGGCATGTCCTGAAACGTGCAGAATTCCTGTCCCCTATTCTGTGTCTCTCTGACACATGAGACAAACATGTCTTCCCCTACATGCCCCATTACCTTAGGCTCCAGATCCTCTGCTCACTCATCTCTTCCCACATATAGCTCCAGCTTAGTCGTCTTGAAATACAGCTCTCAATATGTCAGTGCCCTCAAAAACCTGTGGTGGCTCACTGTGCCTGAGGAACAAGGAGAAGCACCACACAGATGAGACTGTCCCCCCATAAAAAAGTCAGGACAATGGAAATACTGTATGTCTGTGCTTTCCACCATGGCGGCCACCAGCCCATATGGCCGCTAAGCTTTTGAAATATGTGACTATTCTGAATAGGGGACTGAATTTGCAGCTCTGTTTAAATTTAATTCTTTTCAGCTTAAGTAGCCAGCTACCATATTGTACAGATATAGACAGACCCTCCCTGTTCTCACTTTCCATCTCATCTCTTACCACTTGTCTATGTGTTGTATACTGTGGATATTTCATCCTAAACCTTTCTCGAGCTGTTCCTTTCACATAGAATGACCTACCCTCCCTGTACCTCTGCTTCTTCATTTCTTGTCCACAGCTACTTGGCAGAGTCCAGTTTAAATGGCAACTCTGCCATGAAGCTGTTTTGATCTCTCCAATTGGAAATTCCTTTTCTGAATTCCTATAACAATTTGTCTTTGTGTTCTGGTAAAAACTTTAGAAACATATTCAGATATTATTGTTTATCATTCTACTTTAATATAAATAGTTACTAAATAATCAACTTTTCATTAACATGAAACAACATTTAGGCTGGGAAGTGCATGACTCATGTGCCCAATTGTCTCAGCCAACATCTTTGCTCTGAATGAGTTGAATATTTTCAGCTCCTTTAAAGAATGAAAACTCCCATTCTAAACAAAGGAAGAAAGGAAATGTGCAGCTTTTAAATCCACATTCGCTTATCTTGAATGAGTTAACTCTTTTCAGTGACTGTAACAGTGATTTTGCTTGGATTTGTCAATTTTTTTATGAAATGTAACTCATATGGGTATGTAACAGCTAACTGTAAGAAAAATACAGCTTTTCATAGTGGTTATATTTCTAGATTACCCTCTGTATTGTTTTACAAATGTTATGTTGTTTTGGGCATTATCCTTCACAACAAATGTGTGTGAAGTATCTGTGTATGTGTGAGTTCACTGTTCTAGACTTTTTTTTTTAAGATTTATTTATTAAGAGCTGGTGCTGTGGTGCAGCAGGTTAAAGCCCCTGCCTGCAGTGCTGGCATCCCATATGAGCACTGGTTTGAGTCCCGCTCCTCTACTTCCGATCCAACTGCTTGCTAATGCACCTGGGAAAGCATCAGAGGATGACCCTACTCCTTGGGCCCCTGGACCCATATGGGAGACCCAGAAGAAGCTCCTGGCTCCTGGCTTTGGTTTGGCTCAGCTCTGTCTGTTGCAGCAATTTGAAGAGTGAACTGGCAGATAGAAGACCTCTCTCTCTATCTCTCTCTGTCTTCACCTCTCTCTGTAACTCTGCCTTTCAAATAAAAAAAAAATTTATTATTTATTTGACAGGCAGAGCTTCAGAGGGATAAAGGGAGAGACAGAGAGAAATTTTCCATTCATTGGTTCACTCCCCAAATAGCCTCAATATCTGGGGTTGGCTTGGGCCAAAACCAGGGGCCAGGAAGTTCTTCCAGGTTTCCTACGTGGGTGCAGGGGCTCAAGCACTTGGGCCATTCTCCACTGCTTTTCCAGACCCATTAGCAGGGAACTGTATTGGAAGTGGAGCAACTGGGACACAAACTGGTGCCCATATGGGAAACCAGCATCACAAGCAGTGGCTTACCCTGCTAATCCACAGTGCCAGCCGCTGTGCTAGGCTTTAACCAGGAGGAAATCAGTCTGTGTGACTTCACAAACACATCAACTTTTCAGGCTGTGTCTTTAGACCTTTCTTGAACAGCAAGAAGGTATGAGCTTAATCCTCAGCTCTTCCTGACGGAGTGATGATATATAAGCTCTGGGGTTGGTCAGACATTGAGTAAAATCTCAGCTCATATGCTTGGTTAGGTGCTGGGGAAATTATTTAGTTGGTGAACCTCAGTTAGGTCATCTGGAAAATGGGGTGACTATCTCTAGGTGCTTCTCAGAAGTCATAAAAATCAAAGAAGACATGGTTCACTGTCAAGAATGTGTAGATCCTTTCCATGCGCAATGTTTCTGTTCTTTTTCTCAGCCAAATTTTGTCCTCCTTTCTTATGTCTACCTTCTCTCATCCAACTGTATCTTGACATATTTTATGTATCGTTGCAACCTACCTGCATTCTTTCTAAAGTGGCAGAGAACAGTCATATCAACACCTTCATAAATCTTATACCATCACAACCATAGCCAGCATCCACAGCAAGACTGGGGGCCTTAAGGTCAGCCTTTGAAGTACACTCAGAGCAACAAGATTAAACAAGCCCCACCTGCATAATTGAATTCTATGGATTCCACAGAGCCTTAGATGCAAAAGACCCCATGTTCTCAATGTGGTCATGTGTTAATAATGCAAAGTATGAGAACATGTCACAGCATAGCCTGTAATGTTCACTTTGAATATTGACCAGTCTCAGGGAAGATGTTTTAATTAGATGTGCTCAAGGTTCTTGGCCTAGGGGAGTGAAGCCTCAGTGTTTGGATGCCTCATACCTACCCTGTAAACCTCCCGCATCACATATGTTTGAGTAATGCAATAAAAGGATTTGAGATAATGTGGATTTAAAAGCTGCATATTTCCTGCCTTCTTTTGTTAAGAATCATTCAGTCCCATCTCTTGCACTTCCCTGAAAGCTGGGAAAGCTGAGGGTTCTCCTCTCTTGCTGCAATGATTCAAAGCCGGAGTCTGCCTTCCTGCTGGACTAGACTTAGCTCCCTGCAACAATCCATCAACCTGAATCAGTCGCAGAGCCTCACTCCCGGGTGACCTTGAAGAGTCAGCAGCACCAGACAGCTGGGAAGCAGGTGGGCATGGCTGACTCCATCCTGCAGCCCGTGGCCTGCTTCACTACTCTGCACTTTGCAAATATTTTCACTGCTCAGCAAAATGGAATAGGACCCTGAGTAAAATTATACACCACAGCATAATGAAGAAAAAGCTCAAACCAGTGCTGTTGGAGAAATTCAATGCACTGGAGTTCCTCAAAAGTGACTTCCTTCTGGAATATATCTGCATAATAGCTCATCACCACACCTCAAATGTCAAATCTCACCCTTGAGTACACATGTGAGAGCCTTCCCAGCCGTCAGCAAAACAGCAGGATGAGGTCACATTCATCATTTTGTTTTCCACTTAGCAACATCATTGAGACACAGACCTGGAACTCCAGCTAAGGAAATTCAAGTCAGAAATGGGAAAAGAAAGCAGAGAGATTGAACCAAGTCCTAGGCCACATCAGCAATAGAGCTGGCGGAGGAGGCTCCAACTTCAAACTGGCCAGTTGGCCTTGGAGGTACCACGGGGCATTCCAGGCACCTTCTTAAGCTTTCCAGACCACATAGATCCTCTGATTTTTAGAAATGAGGGTTGGCTTTTGTGCTGTCACTCTCTGAAAGTAAAAGGTATGGGCAAAGGTGCGGGAAATCCCTTTGATAAAAGCTATCCCTTGCTTTTATTAGGAGTCTTTTGATTTCAAGAAAACAATTCAAGATGACTTGTGCAAAATTAGGAATTCATTGGCTCATGAAGCTGAAAGGCCTTGTTGGGCCCAGCTCAGACTTTGGGATGGGGCTGGTATTATCAGGAATCAATCTCCATGTCCCCTGGCCCTGTCTTCGTCTGTGCTTGCTGTATCCTCAGGCCAGTTCTGATGGTGGTGACAACAGGGCTGCCAGCAGCACTGAGCTTGCATCCCACCCTGCCAGGTCCAGTGTAAAGAGGAGTGTCTCCTCACCTGCCAGGTCTCCTATCCCAAAGTTCTGGGAGTCACTCTGGCCAGGCAGAAACAGTAGATGTCTGGCACATAGGCTTCACACCTTTTCTTTCTGTTGCCTTGGCCCTGTTGGCCATAGTCTCACTTACTTGTCGGTGTCTTTCTAACTGTGGCCAAACCTGAGTCTTAGCAGAATGAAATGAAATATGAGACAGGCACTGCCCTGTATCTTCAGAGGCAGCTCACATGTCCCCAGCCACTTGGCTGAGGTTTTCTGATATTAAACTCTTGAGCTCATTTTTGGCTCCTCAGCCTGACTCAACACCTCCATTTTATTATGTGTAACTAAGACTTTCTCTTGCTGCTTTTCCTTTGCTTGCATTCCTTTTGGAATGTTCGGGACATGGCCCACATTCCCATTTGGGTTGTTATCTGTCAATCCGGGGACCCACTATCTCCCCAGATGTAGTCCTATGATGGCTAACCCATCTTAACTCCTCAACACATCTCTCTCGTCAACACCGACACCTAAGTGTTGTGTGCAGCTCATCAACACACACACACACACACACACACATACACACACACGTGTTATTGCAACTCAGGCAACTATAACAAATACATAAATATTGGTCAGGCTCTCGTGAGGCTCCTCTTCAGGCTGGGGACTGCTGACTTCTCGGTGTCTTCCTGCATATCTGAAAGAGGGCTGGTGTGCGCTCTGCAGTCCCTTTCATACGGACACTACCACAATTCATGAGGACTCTACCCTCTCTTTTCTTTTCTTTTCTTTTCTTTTCTTTTCTTTTCTTTTCTTTTCTTTTCTTTTCTTTTTTTATTTGACAGATAGAGATATAGACAGTGAGAGAGACAGAGAGAAAGATCTTCCTTCCTTCCTTCCAAAATGGCTGCTACAGCCGGTGCTGCGCCGATCCAAAGCCAGGAACCAGCTACTTCTTCCTGGTCTCCCATGGGGTGCAGGGCCCAAGCACCTGGGCCATCCTCCACTGCCCTCCTAGGCCACAGCAGAGAGCTGGACTGGAAGAGGAGCAACCGGGACTAGAACCCAGTGCCCGTATGGGATGCAGGGGCCACAGGCGGAGGATTAAGCAAGTGAGCCACGGCGCCATCCCCTGTCATTTTCTAATCACCTCCCCAAAGGCCCTACCCCTCATCCCATCTCATTGCAGATGAGGATTTCAACATATGGATTTGAGGGGATGGGAGAGGGGCACACAGAACCATAAGCAGCTTTAAATAGGATTTTCTCTAATCATTCACTTTAAAAGACTTCTCATTTTGGTTCCTGAGACTTTATTCAGGACTCCAAGTTATCACTCATTGCCCAGGGCATCCTTGAACTTCATTGCTGTTCTCGTACCTTCTTGACTGGGGCCTGGAGCTGCTGGGAACCTGGCCAGGGACACAGGGAAGCACAAAGAACAGGGCAAGCCAGACTTGCCAGCTACTAACTGTATCCTGAAGAGGAACACTCCACACTTTTGTGATCCGGTAATCGCAGGCATGACATCTCAGCCTGATTGTAAGGGTGGTCTTGGGTGAGCTGCACTGACTTTTACCCCATTGGTTCTGCTCTGAGTATCACACTAAGGTTCAGAACCAAAATCCATACTACCAGCTTTCCTGCTGTGAGGGTTCTGCAGAATACTTCCTTGGGAAACTAAAAAAAGCCCTCTTTGGAGCCAGTGACCTCCGGCCACTGAGCTGCCACCAACCTTTTTGACCACACAGGGCTCTTGTGACTGTGCCTCCCTTTCATAGTTGTTGTGGGCCAGACACTTTCAAAAATGGCATTGTGTGTGTGTGTGTGTGTGTGTGTGTGATTTGATGGGCTTTGGAACATAATAGAAAGTGTCCAAGGCCTGAAATAAGTACAGAACTGGGCTAATATCCTAGCTCAGCTGCTTATTTGTTCTGTGACCTTGGGCAACTTGCTTAACTTCCCTGAGTTTCCTTTTTCTGATCTGTCAGATAAGAAAAATGAAGCTCTGCTTGCAGAATAGATGTGAAGGCTGGAATGAATATGTTAGGGAAGATGAGCAGGTGTTCAATAAATATAAAGGATGAGGATCACTATTGTTATCGCTATACAGGCTACTTCGTTCTTCCTACCTTTATTATTATCAGTAATAATAGATCCAGGGCCCATCACGATAATGGAAAAAGGAGCTTTGTGTTTTTTATTTCAGCAATAACTAAAGCCAGAGCATCAAACAAATGAAACTATGTTGAATCCTTTGCCAGGGTATAACCAGGCACCCGATAACATATCTGAATAAATTATGGGATGACTTTACTGCAGACTAAACTATGTAAATCCCTTCCTTCCATAACTTTAAAGGGAGGGAAAATTTTAATTATAGGGCTGCATTTTACTATTAGCCCATAAGATATAATAAGGTGCCTATTTGCACTTAAGGAAAAAAAGTCACCTTTTAAGGAGCTCAGTGTTTTGTACAAAGATCTTAAATGCCATCCCTAAAAGAGGTTGGTGGGTAGAGAACATTCAACAAAATCCATGTTGAAGAACTAAGAACATCAAGTCTAATGTTGAGAGTTTCTTTCTTTGACTGCTCTAGTCAGGGATACCTGGCTACATCCTCTTCGTGCCCATGAACAAATTATGAATGAGGGCCCAGATGCTGACAGTAAATCCCATTGCAGCCAAAGTTAGGAAGCTGGAGGGCAGAGGAGGTATATTCCTGTAGGCTGGAATATGAAGTTAAACCCAATAAAATGAGATTCATTAGAGAAAATATGAATTTCTTACTTTCTGTAAACCACGCACACAAGGGTAGTATGACAGGTTGAGCATTTTGGGCAGCAGATACAACCCTGCTTGGGACACACACATCCCATATCAGAGTGCCTGAGTTCAAGACTTGACTCTGTTCCTCATTCCAACTTGTAGCTAATGTGTACCCTAAGAGCAGCAGGTGATGGCTCAAGTAATTAGGACCCTGCCACCCATGTAGGAGACCCAGATGGAGTTCTTAGCTTATAGCTTCATCTAGATATTTGGGGAGTGAACCAGTAAACTGGAGTTTCTCTCTCTCTCTCTCTCTCTCTCTCTTGCTTTCAAATAAGTAAAGAATAAATATTTTAATTAAATTGCTCAGAACAATGAAGCTTTGTCAAAATGTTAGTGAATTAATTGAGAACTTTTAGAATTTCGCAGGCAGAGAGCAGACCATCTGGTTCACAGAAGTAACAGGGCTGTCTAAGGCAAACTGACTAGATGACATCTGGAGCAAGTAATGAAGTAGGGGCTGAGATGGGGAGGGCTGGAGACAAACCACTAAGCACCCGAATAGGGCAAGTAGGTTGCCCAAGGTCTGGACTATATCACACAAGGAACAGTTAGGAATCTTCAGCCTGAAAAAGAAGGTGGCATATGGGAGGAGGATTGTCATCTCCCTCGTAAAGGATGGCATGTATAGGAGGCAACCTTTAACTAGATTGCACCAGGAACAGCAGGTGTGTCTAAGTGGGTGTGGTATTCAGATGAGACCACAAGGAGCAGACTCTGGCCAATGAGGAGCCACAGCTGAGCACAGAGCTCCTGAGGGCTGCCTAGGGAAGCACAGACCCGTTCCCCCAGGACTGACAAGATGCTGCATGATTGCCCTTTGTGGAGAGGAGAGAGGGGAGGTGGTAATTCTTAAGGGCTGGGGATAGCCTCACTTGTAAATTCCAAACCCAAGAAGAGGCTGGAAAATAACATGGTGAGATTCCTGAGCACTCACTCAAAGTAGCTGAAGTTGTTTAATCATGCAGTTTATTGTTGGATAGACCACCAAATAGTGGCATTTAGAGATTCTGATATTCTACTGGAAAGGTTGTGATGCTCAAAGAACAGAACTGGGACTCTGTGTCTGATAGGTATTGAAATAAAAAGAGTGCATAAAAGGAAAACATATTTATGGAGCAAGAACTCTGAGTGTTTCAAATTAAAGCATCTTCCCTGAGATTGGTCAATACCAGAAGTGAATGGTCCAGGCCAAACTGTGAGGTGTTCCCATCCTCCACGTTGTTAAGTAACTGGGTTGAGTGTGGGGGAATCTTCGCATCTGAGGCTCTCTGTTAGCAGTCTTTCCATAGGCTTCTTATAACCAGGTGGGGCTTATTTAATCTTCCTACTTCAAGCATGTTTCTATGCCTGGCTTCATTGCTTCTTAGTACACAGCAACCTGGACTCATTAGTGGAATTCATATACAATGTGAACACGGGAAGACAGTGTCTCTTATTTTTCTTGTCACTCTGAAAGCATTCTGTTATCAACCCTTCTCCACAGGGCTTATTACACTTTATCCTGTACACATTGCTGTGTTTGGCTCTCTCTGAAACTCAATTCTGTAAACTCTCATCATTTTTTAAATGAAAAATGACCAGTAATGTAAAAATAATTACATACAAGAGAATCAGAAGAAAAGTTATGCGATAAAACAGGGACAATTTAATGCACTATATTCCTCTTACATTTCATAAAGGCTTAGTAGGGTTTTTCAAAATTGTTATTTGGAAGTTGCATAGTTGGAGCTTATGATACTGTAATGAGAGAAGACTTTGCAAGAGAGGTATACTTTGATGTTTGGAGGAGGTGGGGGAGATGCTCTTAGAGGGTCTTAGGAGAAAACTGTTCAGGTAGAAAGTCTGGTTTTTTAAAAAAGCCTAATTGTAAGAGCATAATTTTAGTTGGACTTTGTTTTGTAATACATTTTAAGATTTAATGTGGACAAAAGGCCTTGTTATGCTTTGGAAGTGAAGGAAATAGGAAAGGAAAAATTAAGTTCATCTCAACGAGAAGCATTGGTGTGATTTTATTAAGTGCCATGTCCTTTGGTGACACAGTGCACCCAGAGAATGTGTCTTCCCAATGATTACCTCTCCCGAGACAAGTGGTCATGAAACAGAGTGAGCCGAGTTAGCTTGGCAGTCCTGAGTGTGTCTCTGCACAAATTACAGCAGCTCCATTACCAAGGATTATTATCAGGCTTTTATCCATATGGGGAATTATATCTCAAGAGCCTGATTCATCTTGATCCAAATTCTGTGCACATCACAAGTAACTAATGAATAAAAAAAGTTTGCCTTCATTCCCATGAGAAGTTATACCTATAAGTCTAAAGAAAACACTCAAATAAATGATCTGGCCTTTTTAAAAAAGTCAGAAGTCTATAAGACCCAAAAGTCACAACCTTGAATCAGGCTATTTAAGACTGAAGAAGAATGCAGAAAAACCCTGAGAATTTCATCCTTATGAGCAGTTACAATCCTCTGCTGCTCCATTTATTCAAGTCCCCATTTGGCTGACTCCGCTCAAATGTGTGCAACTTGGATTTTTTTATTACTATTTTTATTAGTAGCATTTGCAGAAACAGAAGAAAAACTTTTCACCCTCTAAGTATTTATGACTTTCCAGTGAATGAATTGGTGGACTTCATATCCTGCATTTAAAATGTTGAGTACTCTTGGATGCTTCTGACTGAAATAGGAGAAGCAATCCTAATTTGAGGGGTAAGCAAGTGAGAATCCAAGATAAAAATTGCATGTAAATGTTTTCTAGTCACTAAACTTAGGCCTACTATTAGACATGGATTTTTTTTCTTAAAATTTTTAAGCTAATTATATATTCACATGCAGTTGACAGAGAAATCCTATTCTGTGAACCTTTTGCCAGTTTCCTCCAATGGTAACATTTTACAAACCCATCACAACCTGGATATTGAGGTTGATGCAAGAGCATTTGTTCTAGAACATTTCCAATCACCAGAAAGATCTCTCCTGTTCCCCTCTTAGGGCCCATAGAATTCTTTCTCACCCCTAACTTCTTCTTATTTTTCTTTTTAAATATTTATTTATTTGAGGCAGAGTTACAGACACAGAGAGGGAGAGACCAAGAGAAAGGTCTTCCATTCCCTGGTTCACTCCCCAAATGGCCTCAACAGCCAGAGCTGAGCCAATCCAAAGTCAGGAGCCCGGAGCTTCTTCTCGGTCTCCCATGTGGGTGCAGGAGTCCACGTACTTTCTGAAGCTATAGCAGAGAGTTAGATCAGAAGAAGAGCATCCGGGACATGAACCAGCACCCATATGGGATGCTAGTGCTGCAGGCGGTCACTTTGCCTGCTATGCCACATCGCCTGCTTCAAGAGTTTTCCTTGGTCTTTAAGCTTTAAAAGCTTAATTATAATGTGTCTTAGTGTGAATTCCTTTGGTTTTATCTTCAGTTTCTATTCTTTTGGGAATCAGATGTTAGATTTTGTTTTATTGCAGTCTCACAGGTCTCTGAGACTGTTCATTTTTTTCTTTAATCTGTTTTCTCTATGTTCACTTTGTGAATAATAATCTATTGTACTCTCTTTTAGTTTAATGATTATTTTCTCTCTTCATTTCATACTGCTGTTGAGGCCTTCCTTTGAACTTCTTATTTTGGTGATTGTATTCTTCACTAATAAAATTTCTATTTGGTTCTTATTTGTATCTTCTATTTCTTTGCTAAGAGTTTTATATGTTTTGGTGAGACTATTTTTTCATTTACTTCCAGTGATCTTAATTGCTCATTGAAGCATTATAATCACTAATGTAAAATCTTTGCCAAATAATTATCTTTAAAAAAAAAAGATTTATTTTATTTATTTGAGAGGTAGAGTTACAGACAGTAAGAGGGAGAGACAGAGAGAAAGGCCTTCCTTCCATTGGTTCACTCCCCAAATAGCCACAACGGCTGGAGCTGTGCCAATCCAAAACCAGGAGCCAGGAGCTTCTTCCAGGTCTCCCATGTGGGTACAGGGCCCCAAGGACTTGGGCCATCTTCCACTGCTTTCCCAGGCCACAGCAGAGAGCTGGATTGGAATAGGAGCAGCTGGGACTAGAACCGGCACCCATATGGGATGCCGATTCCACAGGTGGAGAATTAACCTACTGTGCCACAGCGCTGGCCCCATAATTCTCTTATTTTTAACATCTTGAGGATGATATCAACTAGTTGACTTCTTCATTCATTTTGAGATCTTCCTGTTTCCTATTATGACAAGTAATTTGCTTAAGATCTGGACATGTTTGGGTATTATGAGACAGGGTATTTAGAAACCTTTGAACTGGTTTATCTAGCATCACTCTAGCAGGAGAAATAGAGCAGTGGCTCTATTACTTCTAGGTGTGCTAGAAGTTCAAGTACCCACTTCCCATCCAGTCCTGCTAATGACCTGGGAAAAACAGTAGAAGATGTCCCAAGTGCCTGGACCCCTGCACCCATGTGGGGGACGTGGAGGAAGCTCCTCCATCCTGGCTTCAGCCTGGCCCAGCCTGCCCATCGTGGCCATTTGGGGAGTGAACCAGCAGATAGGAAATGTCTGTCTCTCTGTGTCTCCTTCTCGCTCTAACACTTTCAAATAAATAAATATTTTTAATGATTTATTTATTTATTTGAATGTCAGAGTTACACAGAGAAAGAAGGAGAGGCAGGGCGGGGCGGGGGGTCTTCCATCCACTGGTTCACTCCCCAGATGGTCACAACAGCCAGAGCTGAGCCAATATGAAGCCTGGAACAAGGAGCTTCCTCTGAGCCTCCTATGCAGGTGCAGGGACCCAAGGACTTGGGCCATCTTCTACTGCTTTCTCAGGCCATAGCAGAGAGCTGGATGGGAAGTGGAGCAGCCAGGACTCAAAACCAGCGCCCATAAGGGATGCGGCACTGCAGAAGGTGGCTTTACCTACTATGCCACAGCACCGCCCAACCCCCCATTCATTTCTATGAACTGCAATAGTAGGTGAATCTCTAGCAGTGACATATTATGTATTTATGACCAAATTCTGCTAATGAGAGCAACTAAAGAAAACTGGATGAAATATACATATTTTAAAAACTTTCTTAAAGCTCAAGCTGTTGATTTCTCAAAACCTTTTGAAGAATTCTATTGAAGAATTCAGAGCAAAATCCTGGCAAAGACAAGCACCCAAACCTCATACTCATTTTCACTTTCTGCCAACCGGAAGAGGAAAGAGAAACAGAGCTGTGCTATATGGTCTTGAAGGACAAATGGAGTCGAAGCCTAAGCCCTGCAAGACTAGAGTTCATCTGAATGATTTGACTTGAGGTAGTGTCCTCCCTACAGTCCTACAGCAATGTGTTCCCAGGAAAGATTTCTCACACCAAGTCATTCCGGGATATGGTTGCCTCACAGCCGGAAGAGTGCCACTCACTTTGCAAGAATTAGTAGTTGGTATATGCAGCAGAAATAAAAGGTGAAACCCATGCCTGTATATACCTCGTGTATGTATTCAAGTTAAAAAGAGACAGGGCAGGTTTTCTGTCTAGTGATTAAGAGAACTGTGTCCCATTTTGGAGTCCCTGGATCTGATGCCTGTCTCTAGCTTCTCACTTAGGCTCCTGCCTAAGTGCATACCCTGGGAGCTAGTAGTGATCATTCAAGTAGTTGAGTTCCTGTCACCCTTGTGCAAGACTTGGATTACATTTTCACTTCCGGCTCCAGCCCAGCTCCAGCCATCAATGGCATTTGGGGAATGAACCATAGGATGAATGTGCTCTTTCCCTCTCTCCTCCCCACCCCCCACCAAGTAATAGATAAATAAATGAGGAAGACAGTATCCTTCTATCCAAACTGCGGCTGCATTCTCATTGTTCAGGTATTTTGAAAGTTGTCCTGCCCGTGAACAGAACTGTAGCCCATTCCTAACTCCATCTCGAGTTTGCCATTGAAGCAGACACCCCCCCAAACTTCTCACTCTAGCCAGCCATAATTCCCCATCACAAAGTGGGATTAGTTCTACCATAAATAGCCCCTGAGTGCTGCCAAAAGAGAATTTGAAGCAATATCATTAAAGAAAATTATTGTTCAACTTTTTAAATTGCTCATTTGAAACCATCTGAAAGAGAAGGTGCTTGACCAAGGGAGACAGGAAGGTCAAGTTTGCTTTGAAGTAAGTCACCTTCTCTGCAGAGGCCTGTTTTGTGACTTTTGGCCTGCAGCCCTCAGGGCAGTATCACTCACCAGTGCACAGTGACTTTTGTCAGGCAAGTGCTCAGAAGAGCACAAGTACAGATGCAAACCTAAAGCATCCCAGGATTGCAGGCGCCCACTGAGGTTGGGGAGTGAGACATAAACCCACTTTCTCTTCCCGCAACACATCTGATGTTCATGCAGGAAGACAGCTAAGGCAGAAATCCAATTACTGAGCTAATTAGCACCTTTGAGTGGTAAGCACCAAATTTACTGGAGGAAAGCACTGGAGAAAAGCTCAAATTACCCAGTATGGCTGACAGTTCACCTTCTTAGAGAATTGGTGGAGAGCCAGAAGCCCTAGGGTACCCGGCAGCTCAACTTAGTTATTGCTCATCAGAAGTTAGCACTTCGCTTTCAGAAAAAGGCTGTAACCTTTTGAAAAGATAGCTTTCCGGTGAACACAGTTTTAGAAGGTGTTTTAATTCCCTAAGGAGTTTTGTAAATTATTTTCTTTTGGCTCAATCCCACTTTAAAAATTGTTTATTCTGCTGCTGAAAATTCCATTTGTCCTAGGTCTTAAGGTGAAATTAAAATTCCACTTAGGGACTAACTATGCAGACATGGGATTTCTGCCTTCATCAGAAAGAATTTTGTTTGCTTTACTTCCTGCTACCCTGAGCTCTTTTATTTTCAAAGCTGCTGTGAGAATATTTGGAAGGAAAGCTGAAGCAGTAATATGAGAAATCTTCCAAAAGTTTGTGGGAAATACATACCATGTGAAAAACTATGCATGGATTTAAAATTTTTGTGCTGAAATAAATTTGCCTTTTAATTCTATTTTTAATAAACTTTGAAAGTACACTTGTGGAATGCCATGCTGGTGGTCACAAACATTTTGAGGCATTAATAGTATATACCTCTTTCTAATCCATCTGTAAATCTATTCAAATAGGATGCTGCCTAGATTGTTCTCAAATGCCTGAGAGCCACAGGGAAAAACAAGCATACTTTTGTCTGAAGACAGCCTTTTCATTCACAAATTACAGTTCCATCCAGAACTTTTTATCTGCTCTGTTTCCCAAGGGACAAATTCATAAAGAAGTATGAATTCTGAGATTTCTCCTTAAACACCACTACTGACAAATGTTCATCACTGGTTATACCATAGTCATCCGTCAGTGATCACATTTAAACATAAACAAAATAAGCAGCATCAGGGGTTAGCTAGTCTCCTGTCTTAGCAAGTCTCATAAGAGCAAAAACTCCAGAGGCAGCCTCATCTTCATTCATTCAACAACTACTGCTTGAGTGACTCCTAAGTATTGTGTGAGCAAAAAAAAAAAAAAAAAAAAAAAAAAACTTTCATCATACTTAGGATTTGGAGTAGGAGGCAGCTATGATTAGATAATCACACAAGGAAATGTGTGTGATGTGGAATAAGGCTCCAGGGCTGGTCTACCTGGTTTCACTTGCTCTATCTGTGATGATAGGCACTTTACTTAATCTCTCTGTGGCTCCGCATCTTCTCTGAGAGTGGTAATAATAATAGTATCTACCCCAGACAGTATTTGTGAGGATATAATGAGTTAAAACATGTTAAGTACTTAGAATAGGCTCATACCACAAACAAGTGCTGCGTAAATGTAAGTTATCATCATTATTATCAACACTGACCATGACAAGTGCTCCAAAGGAAGAGCTATGATATGTGGGAGAACAGAGCCCACAGCCCATGAATCTCACCTTGATCAGGGGCTAGGGACACTTCCCTGAGAAAGTGACCTTTTAGCTGAGACTTGGATGAGAGGGGTACACAAGTGAAAATAAGTGGGAGTGGAAAGGGACTACTGCAAGTATTGGAGTGCAGAGGAGGGAGGGGGGTGACAAGAGTAGGAGTTTAGGGCGTACTGAAGATGTGGGAAAATATGAGGCTACTTGAGAAAGTTAGTGGAAAAATGGAAGTAAAAGACGAGTTTAGTCATTTAGTCTGGTGGTTACAATGCCAGTTAAGGCCCGCTTCCTGAATCAGAGTGTGGGTGTTCTTTTCCTAGCTCTGCTCCCAGTTCTAGTATCCTACTAATGGAGACCCTGGAAGGCAGTGGTGATGGTTTAAGTAATTGAGTTCCTGTCACCCATGTGGGAGACCTAGATTGATTTCTTAGCTTCAGTTTGGACAGGCCCCAACTGTTGGGGTCACTTGGGAGTCAATCAGTGGATTGGAATTCTATATGTATATATATATATATATATATATATATATATATATAGATCTGTCTTCCTATCACTGTCTCTCTGCCTCTCAAGTAAGGTTTTTTTTTTTTTTTGGTTTTTTTTTTTTTTTTTTTTTTTTTGACAGGCAGAGTGGACAGTGAGAGAGAGAGACAGAGAGAAAGGTCTTCCTTTGCCGTTGGTTCACCCTCCAATGGCCGCCGCGGCTGGCGCGCTGCGGCCGGCGCACCGCGCTGATCCGATGGCAGGAGCCAGGAGCCAGGTGCTTTTCCTGGTCTCCCATGGGGTGCAGGGCCCAAGCACTTGGGCCATCCTCCACTGCACTCCCTGGCTACAGCAGAGAGCTGGCCTGGAAGAGGGGCAACCGGGACAGAATCCGGCACCCCAACCGGGACTAGAACCCAGTGTGCCGGCGCCGCTAGGCGGAGGATTAG
The DNA here is from genome assembly GCF_051225735.1 of Oryctolagus cuniculus. Lineage (NCBI taxonomy): Eukaryota > Metazoa > Chordata > Mammalia > Lagomorpha > Leporidae > Oryctolagus > Oryctolagus cuniculus. Next base: position 52,578,038 of record NC_142879.1, on the reverse strand, counting down.
CCTAGTGAGCTGCGACGCCGGCCTCTCAAGTAAGTTTTTAAAAAAATAAAGATGGGTTTATTTTTGGTATAAAACAAATTAAAATATGTGCATAACTTTTTTCATAACATACATTTTCATAAACTTTTTGAAGACTCCTTGTGTGCATGGACTTCAAAATATTTTTGCACCAAAACAAACATCTATCAATTTTATTTCTCATGAACCTTTTGAAATACCCTCTTAAGGTCAGTATGGTTGGAGCATAGAAAATAAAAGAGTGCATTAGCAAAAGCAGGGGACAGGCATGTGGAAGAACCGCCTTGTCACAAATGCTAAGGGACCCTCATTATATTCAAATCTTCACATAAACTTTATGTTCAATGGTGATATTTTTCTTGGGAAAACTCCTTTTTAGTGGCTGATATATCAGGAGCCACATGAAATTGGCATAAACTATTAAATATCATCAATATCAATTTCATATTTTATCCCTCAAAGACTGAGGAGACCATGTCTCAATAACTGACACAAAAAGACAAAGCTGCTCCGGAACTGAGCAGCGCCCGTTGTTGCACTTATAAAGGGTTTCTGGGATGCATGAAGTTCAAGAACTGGACAAGTTTTTGAGACATATATGGGTTGACAGCATGTGCTCAAGAGGTTACTGGACAGGCTTGTGGATCAGTCGCCACTCAGAAGTCGGGGTGAGCCTGTTCCTCACTGGCTGGCTCTCAGAAGCAAAGGGTTGTCATGGAATGGCTGATTTACAAAAGCTGGGATGTCATTTGTCATGATGGAGCATGCTCGTAGCTGCTTCTGGTGGCCATTCATTACTATGGCTGCAGACTGGCCCTCTTCAAAGTTTTCATGAGCTGGTGTTGGGTTTGACCTAGGAAAGATCTCTAAGGGAGCACTCAATTCTTAAAAGCCAGTGGTGACTGGAATCAATTTGAAAAGAAAGATAGCTATGTGTGTACTGCTTTCAAGTTCTCAAAGTTAGTGGCATCCCATTGGCAGTTCAAATACTTGCTTTTATTTTGTGAATCTGGTGCTCAAAACTGATGAAGACACAAGACTGTTCTCCCCAGATCAGGGAACTACTCATCTTTCTCCTCCATGTTCTTGTGCTTTTACCTCTCTTTGCTGTCAAGAGGCTCCTCTCTTCTTGCAGTATGTCAAACTGGAGCAGTCATCTGAGTGTGTGAGCTTCAACTCCTCTGCATTTCTCGCTCACACAGTTGGTTCTGTAAACCAGCTTTCTCCCATGGAGGGATCTAATCATGACCTTTTACCATTTTGTGGCCTCTTCTAGTACAAGACGAGTGGATAATTCCAACACAAGACTGGCAGTTCAAATTGAAAGGGATCCAGGTAAGCTCTCTTCCCTCTGTTTAAAATATTTATTTATTTTGTTATATAGATGGGTTTGAAAAAGGGGAATTAACGACTCACTATTTTTAATCACCATGGAGACAATGCATATCCTGGTAAATATGCCAACTGTAAAAGAAAACTGTGAGGAGACTGATAAAGCATCCTGGTTTGGAAATGCATTCCTCCATTATTTTGAATTGATTAGGTTCTTGTTCAGTATGGAATGACTCTGCTAATCATTTTTATTTGTGTATGGTAAATGTCAAACATAGACTCTAAACCTTGGGATCGATCTTTTAGAAAAAAAAAAGTCAGCATTATGATGTCCTTCAAGGAAAACCATTGCAGCATCCAGACACCTTCAGAAACTTCAGTAAGCTATAGAAGGATTTGCCTGCAAGCAAATTATTTTTGTTATTTTCATGATTTATTTCATTTATAACCTTCCTCATACAGAATGCAAATTTTAACTCCCTCTACTCTCATCTATCTCACTCTCTCCTTTGTGTCAAAAATTTTGTCTAGGAAGAATTGTACTGGGCGCATTATCTATATTTGAATTATATATACATGATTAATTTAAAATCAGACTTTGATATGTGAAAATACCTAGCGAGGCAGGTGTATTTTTGGCTGAACTGAGTACAGCAGAAAGGGGATGGATACACAAACATCTCTGACCTGCAGTTGTGGGGCTCTGTGACCTTACAGGACTATTGGTGTTAGGCATAGAGACCATTTCTCAAACACATCATCCTTCTAATTAGTTGCAATTATTATTATTATTATTATTATTTTTGACAAGCAGAGTTAGACAGAGAGACAGAGAGAAAGGTCTTCCTTCAATTGGTTCACTCCCCTAATGGTCGCCATGGCCAGCGCTGTGCCGATCCAAAGCCAGAAGCCAGGTGCTTCTTCCTGGTCTCCCATGCGGGTGCAGGACCCAAGCACTTGGGCCATCCTCCACTGCCTTCCCGGGCCACAGCAGAGAGCTTGACTGGAAGAAAAGCAACCGGGATAGAATCTGGTGCCCCAACCGGGACAAGAACCCCAGGGTGCCGGCGCCACAGGTGGAGGATTAGCCAAGTGAGCCATGGCGCTGGCCAGTTGCAATTATTTTTTCATTTAAATTAATTATTCAGATGTGTGGTCCACATGTTCTAAGAAGATGCCCTGAGTTGAATCTCTACTTTTAGTGATTTAAATTATTTTGTTTTATTTAAACATTGAACAGTCTGAACAGTTAAGCAAAGGCTAATTTTTCATTCAAGGCTTTTCTTTAAAAGTGTTGGAGACTGAAATTAATCTTTCATTAGTATCTCAGGATGTGTGCTGACTCATTACAGAATATGAGTATAATGTCAGATCAAGAAAGTTTCATATCCATAGATGACTAAGCATACTGATACTTTATTAGACTACTGGCATGACTCAGTGCATAGAGCAGTTTTTTCCCCATTAGTTTAATTAAGCTATAAATGCACTAATTTCAATACAGCTTTTAACCATTATGAATGCCTGGCAAGAGTATTCATAATCTGATAGTGTTATCTTAAGAGATTTCTTATAGATGAATGGACATCTGGCTTATGCAAGTGCGGTAGGGTGTCTTAACCTATCTGTACTCCTCCATTGCATCCTGCCTGGTTCTTGTGAGTAAAGAACAGAGGTGCTCTGATCAGATCTGTACTCATTCTCTCACACCTCCCTGATTCTGTTTCCACTCCAGTAAAACAGAAGGGATCCTTTAGATTTACTTTAGGCTTTTCCTTTGTGTGAAAACTCTATGCATGCATGCATGTCTGGCTTTTCAGAGCCAGAATTTTCTCTCTAAAGAAAAGCCATTCCCAAAACAAGAACCCCTAAAGGTAAACTTTTCTCCTAGTCCTCCCCAATGCTTCCTCCACCCACACGGCCATAGAGCAGGAAGGCTTCCAAATTTTCCCAGTCTTTTCTTAACAAAGCTTATATCCTTCATCTTGAGAGATCCCACAGAGGGAGGGAAAGAAGTCTGGGCCCATCTGGGAGGTTACAGGAAATGCGCTGTGTAACCCCAATTCCACCCCCTGCCAACACATAGCTATGGGCTTCTACTGTGAAGCTAGATTTTTCATCATTCCATCTACTTCACAGCCTTCCTTGCCTGTCACCATCCATCAAATGAGAATGACTGAAATTATACCAGCAAACAATAATTGGCAACACTAAGTCCTGGTAGGATGCAGAACTAGAACTTTCAATCACTGAAGGGTGGATGCAAAGATGGTGCAACCATTTGAAGAAAGGCAGCCCCACTTATCAGTATGTCCTCAAGAACAATGAAAGGTCAAATGCGCACCAACTCATGTTCATGAGTGTCTGTAGTAGTTTTTACTTACAATCATTGAAACTGGAAAGCCTAATGTCCTTCTGCTTATGAATAGATAAACAAACTGCAGTGCAGGAATACGGCTCAATGTTGAAACTGGACAAAATACCATTGCATACAGCATGGATGAATGCATGATTCTGAGTGGTGGATACAAAGATACATGCATTTTTCAAGACTGATACAATAGTTCATTAAGAAAAGATTAATTTTATCACATGTAAAATATTATTCAGTAAGCCTCTTTTATATGCATTATAATTTATGAAAAAAATGACATCAATTTATATACAGCATAAATTGGATATATATGTGTTATATATAGTCATATATTAAATATATATTTGTATATAATATACTGGTAATTATTTTTGGTATACTTATATAATTATACATGTATATAATATATACTATATATGTATAACATGTACATATTATGTATATGTAATATACATATAAAATATACGTATACCTGTATAAAGTGTATGTTATATGAACTATATACATATAATATGTATATATTATATATGTATATGTAATGTATATTATATGATGTATATATTATGTATATGTATATAATATATACATATAACATGCATGCGTTATCTTAGATTTAATGGCATATATAACATATTATATAACATACAATATGTGATATATAACATGTCATATGTTTTATATATAACATATTATATAACCTATGACTTTGATTTTTAAAAAAATCCTGAGTTACTTGATGATGATTTTTTGTGTGTGTTTTGTATGTTTTTTTGTTGTTGTTGTTTTGGCAGGCAAAGTTAGACAGTGAGAGAGAGAGACAGAGAGAAAGGTCTTCCTTCCGTTAGTTCACCCCCCAAATGGTTGCTACAGCCGGCGCACTGCGCCGATCCAAAGCTAGGAGCCGGGTGCTTCCTCCTGGTCTCCCACTCAGGTGCAGGGCTCAAGCACTTGGGCCATCCTCCACTGCACTCCCGGGCCACAGCAGAGAGCTGGACTGGAAGAGGAGCAACTGGGACAGAATCCAGTGCCCCAACCAGGACTAGAACCTGGAGTGCCAGTGCCGCAGGCAGAGGATTAGCCTAGTGAGCTGCAGTGCTGGCTGATGATGTTCTTAAAAACAACATTTCTCTTAAGGAAGCTGTATGATCTGTGGTGCTACATGTTATTCAACAGATATTTAGTTAGTCCACACTACAGATGTTTGGAATTCTGCGGGTATTGGGATACAAAAATAAACACACTCATACACAGAGCTGTCTTCATTGAATTTACGGTGCATTAAAGAAACCAGATGTTAATCAAATAACCATATTTTCATACACCAGCATGCACATACACACAGATACACACACACAGAGTAAACTTCCTACTGGAACAAGCGCTTCAAAGCAGAGGTCTACAGTGCTGAGAGCTGTACCAGTGTCCGATCACAGTGGTCAGTGCTGGCTTCCTGAAGTGGTGACTGAGCTAAGCTCTGAAGAGTAGTAGAATGTATACACCAGAGAGAATTGAAGAGCAGCCTGGGAAGGGACGTTTGAGGTGTTCAGCTGGAACAAGTTTTGTGTTGCTGAGCTTAAAGACTGAGAAGAGAGTTAGTGAAAGATGAGGCTGGAGGCTGAAGTGAGAAGCAGGTCACACAGAGCCTTGTGTGTGATCATATGAGCAAGGTTTATTCAGAGACGTCCTGGCTTACACCTGTGAATGAAAAGCTGTATCGCTACCCTATTATGGACCATGTTAAGGGGTCATTTTTCTATCTTAAGAGCTTGAAAGGTCACTAAAGATTTTAAGTTTTGAAGTTGGAAGGTCTTGGGTAATACATTCGGCTTTACTGTGTGAGACATTCATTCTGGCTGTAGTGTAGAGAATGAACAGTAGGTCCCAGTGAATAAATATAGGTTAGTCAACAAGGCTACTGGGTTTGTTCACAGGAGAAATAGTAGTAGCCTGGAATAGGGTAGAAATAATGGAGAAAGGTAGAAAAATGCAAAAAATAAACTCAAGAAGGTAAAATTGAGAAAGGTGGAAAAAAAGGTCCACGCTATTGCTTTCTGGATGGGATAGGAACACAGGCGAGGGGTTCCCTGATTTGGGCACGTGGAATTGAGGAGCATTTGAGACTTTCAAGAGAAGATGTTAAGTAGAAAAGTAGGTATATGGTGTAGAGCTCAGACCAGAGATCTCAGCTGGATATCTGAATTTGTAAGTTATCTGTTTAGAGACTAACTAAATCCATTTGTATAGATAAGATTGCCAGAGAGAATATAGAGTGAAAAAAAAAATAGGAGACTCTGAGATAATGCGCTAAAATGGATGAGGAACAAGTCTTACTGTTTTTACATATACAAAGAGACTGATTTACTCTTTAATCAGAGGACAGCTCAGTCTTTCCTTGGCCCTGAGCTCACAGGGAGTAACCATTCAATGATCCTATTTCTTGTCTGCCTTTAGGGAATGATGACAACAATCTCAATTCCATCTTTTATGAGCACTTGACAAGGACCCTCCAGGAGTCCCTCTGTGGAGACTTAGTTCTTGGTCGCTGGGGTAACTACAGCTCTGGCGATTGCTTTATTTTGGCTTCAGAGGACCTCAATGCCTTTGTTCACCTGATTGAAATTGGAAATGGTCTTGTCACCTTTCAACTTCGAGGACTGGAATTCCGAGGTATGAATGATTTCATTGTACGATACACTAGAATTCAGTCGCTTGAGTTAATGGCCATGCATAGTTTTAATAAGAAGTCATTTGTAAAGGGGGGAAGAATGTAATGCCTGTCCTATTGAATGAGAGTTAGAAGCTTGCTACCACAACCTTCAGTGATGTATTTGGTATTAATAAACCCTAGTCTACTGAGGGAATAATAATGACATGAAACATATAATCCCATGTAAACCTGTGACTTAGCAAAGCAGGACATTGGTTTTAATCCTTATGGGAAAAATCCAGAGCAATGCACAGGCCCCATGTGGAGTTAATCAGACATAAAATAGAACCTACTGTGCTAGTCACTGGTGCTGGGGTCTGTTATGCATAAATCATTTCATGTCTTTTGAGCTTCTCTTTTTCATCTGCAAGATGATAATAATGATAAAAATAGTTGCCTCATGAAGTTGTTTTGTGATTTAAATGAGATCATGTAAATGAATGCACTATAAGAATACTCATTACTTTGCAATTATTGAGTCTGCCTGGCTCTTGAAAGTGAGACCCCACTGTTTCTCTGAACCAGGAGCTGGAGTTATATGATGGAAAATGAAGGGAGTAGCATAACTGATGCATCCTTGGGTTCTCTTCTCCTGCACTCTTCATTTGTTCCTTTATTTGTTGCATGTTTTCTGAGGATGTTCTCATGTTTAAGGCTGGAGATGTAATGGGCACATGCTATGAAAGAGAATAACTCTAATGACGTTCACCTCCAACGAGAGATATAGAAAATCAGCGAGTTAACAAGCAAACTAATCAGGATTTAGGGCAAATGCCATGAAAGTTGTAACTAGGGTTCTGGGACCAATAGTCACTGCAAAGGGTGAGAATGCGAGGTCCCACATTGGATGGGATGACCAAGGAAAACCTCCAGAGGAGGATGTAGGAAGAAGGTTCCAGGTGTAGGAACTGATGTGTGCTAAATGTATGAGTCAAGCAACAGCTTGGAGCACTCCCAGCCCCCAACAGAGGACTAATGACCAGAACTGACTGTAAATCTGAGGGCAACATGATACAGAAAAGAAGCGAAGTCAACAGATAAGAGATCTCACAGCCGGGGTGAGGGGTTGCATTTTGTTTTATGTATAATGGGAACCATGCAGTGAGTCTGGAAAGGGGGATGGCTGATCCTTTTTGTACTTCGAGATTGTTCTTGTGGGCCATGTGGAGAATGTACCAGAGGTGGGCAAAAGTGGAAGCAGGGAAACCATTTAGGAATGTGTTGTAGTGGTTCAAGTAGGGGATGACAGTAGAAACAGGGAAGTGCCAAGAGACTCCAAGGTAGAAACAGCAGGATAGAAAGTTGTGAGAAAGGGATGCTGGGCAAGTTTCTAGGCCAAGTGTCTGCATTGGGAAAGGTGTGTTTACTAAAACAGGGAAACCTGAATGAGAAACAGGATTTTTTAGTCTGGAAGTGGGAGCTCCATTTTGTACATTTTAATTTTATGATGCCCTTGTTTCACAAGTGAATAAGCCAAGCAGCCAATTGGACCAGCAGCCTCATCTTCTGTTCTTTCAGGAGACTTTTATTTGGCACTGATGCTGAGTCTTTGAATACAGAAGTAAGGGCTCCTACTCCATGACTCTGGATGCCTCTCAGAGAAGACAGATCAGACACGTAATTAGAAATCAGTTTTTCCTGAGATGAGTGTTATGGTAGCATTCTGTCAGCACTGCCATGGGGCTCAGAGGGACATTCTGGTCAAGTCGGGATCTGGCTTAGCTCCTTAGGGAGAAGCCTTGGTTGAGAGGGAGAGGGGGCAGGGCTTTTCTTACCAAGGGGCAGCAGGTGTGATGATGGAGAGGCACCAAGTTGACAGCTTTGGTTTCAACCAAGTAGCTTCGGAGAAAGTTGTTAAAATGATGCTACAAATGTGAACAGGAGCCAACTCATACCCAGCTAGAACCTCACTGTGACAAAAGGACAAAAACAAATTGTCAAACCACTACCTGAAGAGGACCATGTCTCTCAATTCTGTGGATGAGAACTCTAAGCATTACTTGTGTGGATTTTAACATTCCTAAACACACTGTATGGAAGACTTTATTTTTCTAGAGTAGTTGGTTCTGTTTTAGATGTACTTTCTGTGCAGTTTTATGAGTTTCAAAAATCTAATTTTGAGGACTTCATTTGGACAAGGCAGGGTGATCAGAATAATCACAGAAACTGTGTTGCCCCTAAATTTCTCAGCAATGCAGGAAAATGCCACAGGATGTGGTGGAAATTAAGTGTTCAGTGCAATGATGCAACTGTTCTCTGAGTTTCTGTATCTTATCTATTTTGAAAACTTTTCCGTTTTTCATGGAATTCAAAGAAAGAACTTTTAAACTAGCCTAATTGAATATGAGTTATCATTTCTATCACAAATCCTATGCAGTTTTTGCTCCTTTAGCAAATTTAACCAATCTTTAAAAGTATGGTCTAAGCATGGAACAGGGACTGCAGTGGCCTAAGCTGGGATGCTGTCCGTGCTTTGGAGACACCTGCAACTGGTTCCCAGATAATATGACCTTTCAACAAAATCTAACTGTGACCAAGGAAACACCTGCTATACTTTAAGAAGGAGTGAGCTTCGTGCCTAGGGCCATCGTAGGAAGAGTGATTAATGACCCCATTGTTTGCCTTTCCCTGTGTATGGATAACATTGAGTGTGGGAATGGAATGCCCCACCTTAATCAATAATCAAGTCTGTTAGCTATTACCAGGTATTCCATTTTCAATGTGATTGCTAACCACACATAAACCTGTATTGTTTAAATGTGACTCAATGCATGTACGCGCACTATTAGAAAAATATAAAAACTGTAACCAAACTCAGGCTTGTGGAATAGTCAACTGAGACAATTGGTTCTTTCCAATTTAAATCCTCAGTTTGAATAGCTGAATAAACTTTAAGTTTTAATGTTTTAAACAGACTCATAATTGCAGTCAATAAAGGTTCCAAAGGCACTTAGATTTTGAAAGTTTGCGGTACTCCTTCTATCTTCCAGCTCCTCAACACAAACAAGGGTTCTTCTTAATCTACCACACTAAAGGTGTTGGTCTTGTTACCGGAGAAGCAAAGGTCTTTGTGCAAGAAAGAATTCAGGCTTGAAACAGAGAGTAGTGGAAAGCAAAATAGCAAGGTTTATTAGGGTAGGGACATCTGTACGAACGGGTGGGCACCTCTCCAGACCGGACCTGAGAGAGTGCACAGTTTACATTTAGGCTGGGGCTTTTAAGTGGATGGGTCTTGCCTTCCCTCCCCCTCTCCTTCTTCTCCTCCTGAACAAAGGACTTGTTGGATGTAAATACGAAAAATTCCTTTCTGAGTTTTCCCCCTGAAGTTATCAGACAGGGGAAGCCTGGCTGGCGTCGCCCCACCTTAGAGGTTATCGGGTAGAAGGGGCAGGACCCCCTGGAAGGTCATCAGGATCTGAACAGGACGTTTGAATTGCAGATACTGGGGTGCACCTGGAAGGTTATCGGGGTGACTTTGCGATGCGGATGCTGGACCTAGATGTCAGTTCCTTAGGCCTTTGTCACACACACATAAGCTCATTTCTGACTTCCTGCCTAACGGCGTCACATGTTAACAACATCTCTTGGGGAATATCCAACTACTGCAAAGCTTACTGGTTTAGAACAAAAATGCTGTACAGTTTCTCACTGTTTGTGTGGGTTGGTCAGGAGTTCTGCTGCTGCTCTTGCCTGGGGTGTCTCGTGCAACCATATTCATTCAGCAGATGAGGTTGGCTGGAATGTGCAGGATGCCATGACCAGGGGCTGGCTACCAACCTGAAACCTTGTATCTCCTCCATGTGGCCATTCAGCTTCCAGGGCCTGGACAAGGTATCTTCATAACGCAGTGGTCTCAGTGTTATAAAAAGGGGGAACATAGGCACTGTGGGACAGATACCACTTCTGCCAAACTGTGGTGGTCAAAGTCATTCCCAAGGATAACCCAGATTCAGGCAGTAAAATTAAGTGGCCCTGTCTCTGTGCACAGTGGAATGGGTTCCCCCGGAACCCCATATTACAACAGTATACCAAACTCCCAAGACTTCAGCAAGTGAAAACTCAGAAGGAGGCTCAAAACTGGAACAGCTATGACCACGCCCCAGATAGAGGCAGCATGTATATGTGGGGAGATTTCTTGGGAAAATTTCTCTGTCATCACTCCTTGATTTTCTTTTTTTTTTTTTAATATTTATTTTATTTATTTGAAAGAGAGTTACAGAGAGAGGTAGAGACAGAGAGAGAGGTCTTCCATCTATTGGTTTACTCCTCAGATGGCTGCAATGGCTGGAGCTGTGTCGATCCAAAGCCAGGAGCCAGGAGCTTCTTCCGGGTCTCCCACAGGGGTGCAGGGGCCCAAGGACTTGGGCCGTCTTCTACTGCTATCCCAAGCCATAGCAGAGAGCTGGTTTGGAAAAGGAGCAGCCAGGACTAGAACTGGCACCCATACGGGATGCTGGCACTTCAGGCCAGGGCATTAACCCACTACAGCACAGTGCCGGCTCCAATCCTTGATTTTCCTTCTTCCTACCCACCACAGCAGAATCATATACTGGCTGGAAGGGTCACCTTGGCACAACCACGATGTCTTCATAAAATACTAGCTAACCAGACTTAATACCACTCACTCTTGTACAATATATTTTCTTTGACCTAGTTTGACCACAGTTTGGAACATAGGGACTTTGAAAGAGCATAAAGCTTGACTAAATCTAGATTTTGTTTTTGTTCCAGAAAGAATCCTGTTGACCTAAAATGACTTCTGTGCTGTTTCTCTTTGCAACATATGGTAGAGCATTCCCCAGGAACGCCTGTTTTCTTCTGGCTCCTTGGGTATTCTTCCAAGTTTTGTTTTCAATTCCCTATTTTCCCAAATAGCAGGGTTTATTTTGGTCAAATTTAATCTACTTCAGTACAACCTGGGGCAGTTGAAATATAGATGGACTAGTTCTCTCTCCTGAAATCTTCTGAAGCAATCAGTGGAGACTTTGGCTATTCGTGGCACAGGCTATGAATCTCTCAAGAAATGAAAAATATACCCCAGAGGATGAAAACTCCCTGAGGCCATGGGACACTCAGTCCCACTGCCCTTCTCTCTAAAAGTGATACATTTGTGTCAATAGGAGCTCTTAGCTGCAAGTGACCAAAACCAACTAATGTAATCAACTAATATAAGCTAATGGAAGCAGAAGACAGGTTTATTTATTGGTAGAGGGCACAGACTTGCTGAGAAGCCAGGCAAAGCATACCTGACAGCTACCCTACAAGAGTCATGTCTAAAATCACACCACAGCTGCAAAGGCGGCACATCTCAGCTGGTGACTTTAGCTACCTCCCTCACATCATTGACACCACGAGTCTGGAGACTGGACGGTGTTACTACCACCACTGCTGCCCACAGACGTGGGGTGAGCAGCCTCTGCTGCCACCTCTCTTCCAGAATGTATTCCCTATGCCCTTGCTTCTTTCTGTTGCTAATTCTTGGTCAAAGTTTAATGTGAATGCTTTAGATTGACAAGATCAAGACCATGTCTGGGTACTTGAAATGCAAGGAAACCAAAGAAAAGTAGTGTCTGACTTTTGAGTTCTTTCAGTAGGAGACAGTTGCCACCCTTCATTGAGCTTCATAATATGGGTATATTGGTCGAAGTAATGATAGATACTGTGACAGTTATGTCCCAACCTGCAGTGATTGACATATAGATTTATTTTGCATTCACAGAGTCCAATCAGTGAATGAAGGTAGTAGGGATAGTGAATAATTCGATTCTATACCAAAGATCCTGGCTAACAGAAGTTCTATCTATTCCTTAGAATGTTGCTTTCAAGGTCACCTTGAGCTTCAATATCAAGTTGGCAGGAAGTGGAAAATTGTTTGATGCTAGGCTTGACCCTGCAATACTTTATTTCTTCCTATAATCTACTGTCCATAATTGATACATCTACAAAAGAAGCTAGGGAATGTTGTCTGAGTTCCCAGGAGAAAATGTGCAAACCAGTGGTGACACCACAGCTAGCCAGTCTCTGGCAGAGTGTGTAATTTCCCAAACATAAAGTAGAAGCTTAGATCTTGGGTAACCCAACAGAATGATCAAAGTCCATGGCACATCTGTTTCTCTGGGTGGGACCAAAGTGAATGATTAGTACAAATTCTACATCAAAAATGCAAGTAGGGAAGCCAAATTTTTCTTTTCTATTCTATTGGGCCCATGTATCCTGAAATGGAAATAAATAAATTCTTTACTGTTGACATAAGAGAATAGGATTGTAGTGCCCCTGTTACTGCTGGGTTCAGTAGTAATAACTTGGATCCTCCTAACTAGGGAAACTTTAAGGAAAACATTCAAAAGTTGAAAGATTGATTTTAGCTTCAAATCCAAATCAAAGTAAGAGATCATTCATGTTAGAAAGCCAATAGCCCCAGGATACCATTTTAAGGTTTTTTTTTTTTTTTGAAAGAAATGTTATCTTTTGGATTATAAATTCCTTGTATCCATCATTCCTGTGGATGGACACAAAAAGATGGAAAAGTGAGAGTTGGTTATCTGTTCAACCCATTCCTGTTCCCTTTCAGTCCCTTAGGCTAAATGAGTTCACTTATATCTATTAGAAGAAGATAAAAGTGAATGTGGAATCATCATGCTGTCAAAAACAGGAGCCAGACAACTTAAAACACTGTCTAAGGAGGTTTAGGCTAAGGCTAAGGACAAAAAGCTAAAAACAATGGAGAGGATCTTTAATGATACAAAGTATCATTATACAAAGGTACTTCAAAAAGGTGATAGATAATAGAGTTAAAAGATACATGTTGATGCAAAAAAAGGGTTTTGAAATCCATGCATAGTTTTTCCTTAATGCATATTTTTTTCATGAATTTTTTGAAGACCCTTCATTTGTATGGATTTCAAACATAGGACTAAGGAGGGAACACAAACCTCCGAAAGTGATAACTACCCTCAGAAAGGGTCCAAGCCCCTCCCTTCCTAGCATCTGATGGAAAAGGAAGCCAAGGGGCCGGCACTGTGGCTCACTTGGCTAATCCTCCACCTGTGGTGCCAGCACCCCAGGTTCTAGTCCCAGTTGGGGTGCTGGATTCTGTCCTGGTTGCTCCTCTTCCAGTCCATCTCTCTGCTGTGGCCCGGGAAGTTAGTGGAGGATGGCCCAAGTGCTTGGGCCCTGCTCCTGCATGGGAGACCAGGAGGAAGCACCTGGCTCCTGGCTTCAGATCAGCACAGCATGCCGGCCGTAGCAGCCATTTGCGGGGTGAACCAACAGAAGGAAGACCTTTTTCTCTGTCTCTCTCTCTCTCACTGTCTAACTCTGCCTGTCCAAAAATTGAAAAGGAAGCCAAGGGATAAGTAGGCTTTCCTAAGGCTTATCCCAGTTAGTAGTAGAGTTAGACCCACCCAAGTCTCCTTCTCTGTCTCTCTGTTTCTCTTTCTCTCAACCAGAACATCTCATATCAGGGAACATATTTTAAAATTTAATGTATTTGGGGAAGTGAGAGAAATATATGTGAACATGAAAGCTTTATTTAAGGGAGAGGGGATTAAGAAAGGTGAACCAGGAGTTTCATACCAGGCAGAGAGCAAATCAGGGGCCACGTGCAGAAATTCATAGGCCAAAGCTGTGTGCTAAAAACTGGGCAGGAATGACGGCAAAATACTGCAGTGCGGGTGCAAGCAGGGGTGGGCCCCGGGCACTCCACGCCTTTTATTTGCTTCCAAAAGGGGAGTGGTTATGTAGTCTGATTCACAGGTGGGCCTATACAGGTAGGATCAGGTAGGGGCGTGAGATCACCAGAGGGCGGGGTGGGGATGTGGCCTCCAGCTTGAGCCTAATCCTATCTCCATGATTAATGTCATATCATTTCTTTTTTTTTTTTAAGATTTATTTATTTATTTGAAAGAGTTACACAGAGAGAGGAGAGGCAGAGAGAGAGAGTCCTCCATCCGTTGGTTCACTCCCCAATTGGCCACAACAGCCGGAGCTGCACCAATCCAAAGCCAGGAGCCAGGAGCTTCTTCCGGGTCTCCCATGCAGATGCAGGGGCCCAAGGACTTGGGCCATCTTCTGCTGCTTTCTCAGGCCATAGCAGAGAGCTTGATTGGAAGTGGAGCAGCTGAGTCTGCAACCGGCCGCCTATATGGGATTCCAGTGCTTCATGCCAGGGCGTTAACCTGCTTCGCCACAGCGCCGGCCCTAATACCATATCATTTCTACCTAACCATTTTTCTTCCTTCTTTCATTTCTCATTGGACATTTGGTTGAAATTTGTATATTATAGTATATATTTGATTCAGTAAACACTAAGTAACTAGAAGATAATTCTTTCTATCACTTGCATGGCCTGTTAAGTGCTCCATATCAGGTTTCTGGTTGGAACAAAACCCATATTTTATCAGGATATTCAAGAGAGTATCATGAGTGACTTGGCTTATCATTTTCTCAATTTCTTCATCACAGCCTCATTATGATTTCTATGTTCCTTTCCAGCTCTGACAATCCATCAGTTCAGGAAAGTGCTTACACTACATGATCTACTTGGAGGAAAGTTAAACTTGGTTCTCTGTGGTACAGTTTGTGTATAATTCCCTCTCAGGGAGTAGTTAGACATTTCAGGGCATGGGACCACAGTGGAGAAGTTGAGTGACTGTTGAGTTCCTGCTGATACAGTGCTAGCACAGGAAAGACCAACACACCTAGACAGTGATCCACCAGCTGGTGACAGGACTGGGCTTCAGAAGGACCACCAAGTGAGGGAGAAGAGCAGAGGGATTTTAAGCAAAGGGAAGAGGAGGGCTTGATATAATGGCAAGTGACGGAATCTTGAAGACTAGAACAAAGCTGAGAGAATAGAATCCGTGATCCTTCACCCACAGTAACAGGAGAGAAGGGAGGATGTGGAGCACAGATGCTGGACTCCTACCCTTGTAGGAGTTAGAGATACACGAGAATGGGAGAACGAATGGAGTGAGGAAACAGAATATGAATGTTGGACAGCATGAGAAGCATACTTGAGGTTAGTGATTATGATTTTAAAGAGAAAGCTGTTAAGATTACTGTGGGATTTTTATTTTAAGCCATATTCAGCTCTGTGGGTGCAAGCCAAGAAGGGCAGAGTTGGAATTCACCAGAGTTATGTAAGCCAACTGAATATCATGAAGTAACACAGGGCAAAGGAATGAGAATTTATGCAAGGATGTATTGATGATTATCATGCTTGGCCATGGAGTATAGATTGCGAAAAGAGAGAAGTGAGTGTATAAGGGATGTGAGAAAGGACCTAGTGATTGGACCAATAAATTGTGGATCTGGGAAAGGAGATAAGGACTGTCGAAGTTGAAATACTAGAAGAAGTGAGCTGGAAAACTAGGCAGGGAAGGCTGGAGGGTGGGATGCTAGAAAATGATATCTATAGAGGGAAGTGCTTTTAGGGAATACAAGGGTGGGTCTATCGCCATGGGTATGAGTGGTCAGGTTGAGTGGAAGATGAGATGATTAAAATTATGACAAAGCATGCTGATAGAAGTTAAAGTGAGCCAGTGCAAAAATCTTCATGAAAGTGTCACCAGAGAAAAGCCGTGGGGAAAAGCCATGGAGTTCTTGTCTTCGTGCAAGAAAGAATTCAGGCGTGAGACAGAGAGCAAAGTAATAAGGTTTTATTGGGGATAGGGCATTCATCAGAACAGAAGGGACAGAGAGTGCCCAGTCACTCAGACTCAGGGAAAGTGGGGTTACATCACTGAATTGAGAGAATATACCTGGGCAGGTCAGGTGGGCAACTCAGCAGAGAGCAGAGAGCTGAGCGTGCAGTCTTTGTTTAGACTCCTGGTTTTTAAGGGAGTCTCTTTACCCCTTCATCCTTCTCCTTTAGGATAAAGGGTTTTGTGGAGAGTAAATAGCAAATTTCTCCCCAGGTTTGTTGCTTCAGAGCCAGGCAGAGGGGCAGAGGGGTATCTCTGAAGGTTTTATTGCCCCATGTTATCAGGTAACCCATTTGGTCCTGAGTAGAGAGAATTCTGGGAGCTTTCACTGGGGGAAGGGCTGGGACCACCTGGAAGGTTATAGGGTCTGGGCATTTGAAGTGCAAAATACTCACTTATGGAGCCTCAGCAGTAGGTGCTGGATTCTTCAGGCTTCTCACACACACATAGGCTAATTTTAACTTCCTACCTAACAAAAGGAGTGGGAGGGCATCTAAGAGGCTGTAGAAGATGGCAAAGGAGAATATGTATGGTAAGGTGAGACTGGCCTGGAACATCAATGAGAAATACAAGAGAATGTCTTCCTACTGAGACTTCATGGTGAGGGGCATGTGGGACTGTAGCCACCCCAATCCATGGTGGGACAGGGTAGCAGGGAAGCAGTGTTGACGGAAGAGTCAGGTAAAGAGAAGAAGGGAACATTTGGGGAAGTTGTTTTGGAATAGATCATGAGATCCAGATGGCACAGTCAAATACTTTCAAGAGTTTGGGGTGGTAGGAGGTGGGAGGAGTTGTATTGGACAGTTAGGGTAGAATCAGAAAATGTGATTTGTAGACCAGTGTGGTTGTTAGGATGTTCTGGGCTTCCCACAGGAAGTGACTTGAGCTTCAGGGAAGCAACATGCATGGGATGATAAAGCAGAACCTGTATTCTAAGGCCAGGTCTCCTGTGTGAAAAGTTTCAAGACTGTTGAAATGAAGCTTACCTTCGCATGTCATTCTTCGTGCAACTTTTATTACCCTCATGAATATAGGACTGTTACCTTTTGTCACAACAAGATCTGTTTTCCAGAAATTGTCTAAAAGGAAGACTTAGGAAATAGAAAAGAGTCATTTAATGAAGTGTGATTTGGGAAAGGTCAAGAGAAACAATGATATCAGAAATGTATGGGGTTATGTGAGCACTTGCTCTTTTTATTACTTGAGTAACTATGTTTTTCTTGTGGACTGACTCATTTCTCAATATTTCCTTGTAATGAGTGGTCCAGCATTTATATATGGTACAAGCTTTCTACATTCCCATGAGATGGTATGGTTCTAGTTTTTACTCTTCTAGTAGTTCAAAAAAAATTTATAGATTATTTTGTCCTTGTCTAAAAGAAAAGTGTGACAAAATTTACATTTGTTTTTAGGTGTTTCTATGTAATTGATCATGAATCTGCAAGGCCATGAATCCATGGGGCTTGATATGTGACCACATGGTAGGCAGTCAATAAATGCTTCCTGATATCAGTGTAATAAATAACAATTTTAAAAGTAAATCCAGTTTATTTTCAGTATTCCTACAAAAGTATGCCTATTTGGTTGCTTATTCTTGTAGGTTATGAAAATTGACTAAATCATGTTTTATTAGACTGTGAGCCCCTCAAAGGCTGAGGCTGCTCCCTTACCTTATTCATTTGCTTCTCCCTGGTGCATTGTCTGGCCCATAGTGAGATGCCCATTACGTACTGACTGGGTGAGAAAATAAACAGTGTGAAGTTTTCTAAACACCAGTTACATGCCAGGTACCATACTAAGCACTTTACTTATATTATGAAAATGTTCCAGGGCCAGCACCATGGCTCACTTGGCTAATCCTCTGCCTGCAGCGCCGGCACCCCGTATTTCAGTCCCGGTTGGGGCACCAGGTACTAGTCCCGGTTGCTCCTCTTCCAGTCCAGCTCTCTGCTGTGGCCCGGGAGGGCAGTGGAAGATGGCCAAAGTACTTGGGTCCCTGCACCCACATGGGAGACCGGGAGGAAGTACCCAGCTCCTGGCTTCGGATCGGCACAGCACTGGCCATAACAGCCATTAGGGGAGTGAACCAACAGAAGGAAGACCTTTCTCTCTGTCTCTCTCTCACTATCTATAACTCTCTCTCTTTGTCTCTCTCTCTCTCTCACTGTCTAACTCTGCCTGGCCAAAAAATAAAACAAAAAAGAAAATGTTCCTTATAGCAACTTTATAAGCTAAGTGTCATTATTTTAGATGTGAGGAATCAAAGGAAGGAGATTAAATAAGGCCTCACAGTGATGGGGTGGGGGTCAGGGGGCAGTGAACACCTAAATGTGGCTGACTACAAGTCCATAATCTTTACAGTCAACCCCACGGTCTCGGAGGGAAGGGAAAGAAGGCAGGAATGAGGGCAGGCAGGAGGGAAGGAAGGAGGAAGGCTGGTTAATAAGGAAACAATACAAAGCAAAAGAATGATTAGTTTTTCTTAAAATCAATTTGTTGTAATTAAAAACAATGCAAGTTTTACCAAAATATGCTCCTAAATGTTAATCAGGTACTACCTTTATGGAATACTTTCAGCAACTCAGCTTCTTGAATGACTGACTGCCTTAGCAGCCATGAAACCTGCGCAGTTTCTGCAGAATGAACATGGAAAGTGAAGGCGCAGTTGTCAGGATGTAGCTATACGTTACCTCCAGGTCTGGAAAATATCAAAAAATAGAATTTACTTTCCTGTCTGTGTGACATGTTATCAGCCATCTATCTCATAGTTTGGCTAACACTCTATAATCACTGGCCTATGGGGACATCTTAAAATATCTGTGTAACCTAATCTTATCTAAAGTTAATCCAACCCAAACCTTTATCTCAATTGGCTAACCCATGTAGTTGTAGCTTTCCCACTCATCTTGAAACTATCTGATATTCTTTCTTCTCTATAGCAACAATCAGGTCATTAGCAAGTCCTTTGTTTTATATCTGTAGAACTTGAGTAGCCTGTAAATCCCTTGGTTCCAAACTTCATCCATAAAATAGTAAGTTATCCATTCAGAATTCCTCAACACATGTCTTTCTTTAAGTTATGTGACCTGTTAGAAGAAACAAAACTATGCTTGTCTAAATAGCAAGTCTGAGAGCTTTGAGGGCTTCCAGTTGACCATTGACAGTCTGGGTATCTTAACATTGAAAGGTAAGTTTGTGAGAGAAAAGGAAAACAATACAACTTCAAACTAAGTATGAATTAGAAAGGACTCTACTCTTATGAACAAAGTTAAAAGCTTCACTTTTCCCGTGTGTAAGTGTGGAAATAACAGCAATCACAGAAATAATTTATAATAATCCTTTTGCTCATGCTTCTAAAGTGACCGATATGAGTATACTGTGTACTTCGTGACTTGAAAACATTTTATCCTATGAAATGGTAGGAAAACTAGGAAAGCTGGGAAACTTTGGCTTGTAATTTGTCACACCTTATTAGACAGTGTGTGATAAAAGAAAAACACTGATTTTAAATCCAAAAGACCAGACCCTTCCAAAGGACATGTCTGTTTTGAGAGTCAATGTTCACCTTTTTAAAAGGGGAACTTTAATTGGCATAACTAAGTTATTAAATGAGTGTTTGAGACATCACTTTTTAAGATGATAAATGTCCCATAAGTAGTATTATGAAATAAAAAGTCTTTTAATTGAAAATGAATCTTGATGTGAATGGAATGAGAGAGGGAGCAGGAGATGGGAGGGTTGTGGGTGGGAGGGAAATTATGGGAGAGAAAAAGCCACTGTAATCCATAAGCTGTACTTCGGAAATTTATATTTATTAAATAAAATTTAAAAAAAAAAGAAATAAAAAGTCTTTGACAAAAACAATGAAGTTTCATTTAAAGGCATTATACCACATTTTAAGTCTAGCTTGCCAGATGGGTCACAGAAATAATGGTATTCGTATGGACAGATCTTAAAGCAAATTGAGGCTGCTTAAGACTAGAAAATGGTTAAAATCAAAGCATTTCTTCTGTTTGCCCACAGAAATCAAACAATTTACATATTATTCTGACACACTTCTGTCTTTTTTCTCTACCACTCACTGTGCCAGTATACCTCTCCTAGATTCTCAGTGTCACATTTACAAGTACATGGCTCCAGTGATAAAGGACTGGAAATAGGAACAAGAGGAGAAATTGTCCACTCCCCAGTAAATACTGGAACTCATTCAGTGGCTCAAAAGGGTGATCCTATTCCCTGCTTTAGTTCGACTTTGTGACCTTAGTCATGTCACTGTATTCTTGGTACTTTATTTGCCCATCTTTAAGGAGGGACTAATGTGAAGTGAATGATTATCAAATGGGTGTTTAGCAGTTAGGAAACAGGAAGTCTCCTGGGATACATACTGATGGTGGTGATGGCAGTAACTGCTGCTCCTACAGTGGAGACCCAGCTGTCACAGACAGTCCCCAGAGGAGATGCTGGTGCCTTCCTGTCTCTCAATCTGATGGTTTCAGGGAAGCTGAAATAGCTGGGAGCTGCACCTTTGCAAGTCGGGAAAAACTTGAATCTTTGGAATCAGAATAAACAACCAAGAGGTTACAGGAGGATTGTTGTTTTACTTTGATGAGCAAAAGCAAGTGTTACCGTCTCCTTGGGGCTCATTTATTAGGACTTCTTTTTTCTTTTTCTTTTTAGCAATAGAAGGGAATAACAACTTTTCAGCACACTGTTTTATAATTAAATGGGTAGAAAAATAAATCTTAGAAGACACTGAAAGCCGGCGCCGTGGCTCAATAGGCTAATCCTCCACCTTGCGGCGCCGGCACACCGGGTTCTAGTCCCGGTTGGGGCGCCGGATTCTGTCCCGGTTGCCCCTCTTCCAGGCCAGCTCTCTGCTATGGCCAGGGAGTGCAGTGGAGGATGGCCCAGGTGCTTGGGCCCTGCACCCCATGGGAGACCAGGAAAAGCACCTGGATCCTGGCTCCTGCCATCGGATCAGCGCGGTGCGCCGGCTGCAGCGGTGGCCATTGGAGGGTGAACCAACGGCAAAGGAAGACCTTTCACTCTCTGTCTGTCTCTCTCACTGTCCACTCTGCCTGTCAAAAAAAAAAAAAAAAAAAGAAGACACTGAAACATCTATATGAATTTTATTCCTATTAGACAATCTTAAGGCAAATTGAGGTTTCTTGAAATACGGGTGCAGTTCATGGAGGCCCAGCACCGTGCAGCAGGTTAAACTGTCCCTTGGGATGTTGGCATCTCATATTGGAGTGCCAATTTGAATTCTGGCTGCTTGGCTTCCTGTTCAGCTTCCTGCTGATATAGCTGGGAAGGCAGTGGAAGATAGCCCAAGTATTTGGGATCATGTCACCCACATGGGAGACATGGATGGAGTTCTGGCCTCCTGGCTTCTGGCTTCAGCCTAACCCAGCCCTGACTGTTGTGGGCATTTGAGGAGTGAACCTGTAGTTAGAAGATTCTCTTTCTCTTTTTTTCTCTCTCTCTCTCTCCATTGCATTACCTTTGAAATATATACATTGGGACCAGCTCTGTGGCATAGCAGGTAAAGCTGCCGCCTGCAGTACTGGCATCCCATATGGGTACCGGTTTGATTCCCAGCTGCTCCACTTCTGATCCAGCTCTCTGTTATGGCCTGGGAAAGCAGTAGAAGATGGCCCAAATCCTTGGGCCCCTGCACCCATATGGGAGACCCGGAAAAAGCTCCTGGGTCCTGGCTTCTGATAAGCCCAGTTCCAGCTGTTATGGCCATCCTGGAAGTGAAGACTCTCTCTCTTTCTCTCTCTCTCTCTCTGCCTCTCCTTCTCTCTGTGTGTAACTCTTTCAAATAAATTTTAAAAAATTTAAAAAAAAGAAATATGCACATACATACATCCATAAAAATCTTTTTAAAAAATTGATTGAGGGTTACGTCTTTTGTGCAACATATTAGCCATTGCTTGAGATGCCTGTATTCCATATTGAAGTGCCTGGGTTTGAGTACCAGCTCCTCCTTCTATTCCTGTAATTACAGATCCTGGAATGCAGAAGG
This sequence comes from Oryctolagus cuniculus, assembly GCF_051225735.1. Classification (NCBI taxonomy): domain Eukaryota; kingdom Metazoa; phylum Chordata; class Mammalia; order Lagomorpha; family Leporidae; genus Oryctolagus; species Oryctolagus cuniculus. The sequence continues at coordinate 52,555,872 of NC_142879.1, read as the reverse complement.
TGATGGCCCAAGTCTTTAGGTCCTTGCCACATAGCAGAACTGGATTGAATTCCAGGCTCCTAGCTTTGGTCTGTCCCAGCCCTGGTTATTATGGATGTTTGCAGAATGCCTAAGAGATCTCTTTCTCTGTTTCTATTTCTCTCTGTCTCTGTCTCTCTACATTTCAAACAAAAATAAATAAAAGTAAATAAAATTTTTTAAAGTTCAAAAATTTTGAAAGCCGTGAATACTTTTTTTAAAGAATTATTTATTTATTTATTTATTTGAGAGGCAGAGAGAGAGAGGTCTTCCATCCACTTATTCACCCACAGTGGCCAGGGCTGGGCCAGGCCCAGGCTAGGAGCCAGGAGCTTCTTCTGCATCTCCTTTGTGGTTGGCACGGGCCCAAGCACTTGGGCCATATTCCCCTGCTTTCCCAGGAGCATTAGCAGAGAGCTGGATCAGACGCAGAGCAGCTGGGATTTGAACTAGCACCCATAAAGGATGCCAGTGTTGCAGGCAGCAGCATAACCTGCTGAACCACAGTGCTGACCATTTAAAAACAGCTCAAATAAATGCCTATTCAAGTTATTTTGAGACATTCACCTGGATAACATCAAACATGATCAGGTTGATGAATTTAGGATTTTCTGTGGAATGCACTTAGATTCTTTAGAACAACTGAGAGCTGTTTCTCAAAGTACCCGTATCAACTAAGAGAGAAAATTGAAGGGCCACAGGGTTCAATCTTTAAACATGTTGTGAGTTTTACTATACATGTTTCTGTTGGAAGGTTTTCAATCACATCAACCTTTTCTCTTAATGCAGGCTTTCTGCTGTAGGGGGACCATGTTTATAAGTCCCTTTGAAGTCCCCACATCTTCATTGCTGCTTCTTATCTCTTGGTAAACAATCTGCACTTAATTCTTCCTGTCACTTTTTGCCTGGAATGGAACATAGAGGCTGACTTCTCCATCACTGGTCTAGTTCCCCTGAATCTTGGTAGTTGCAGAGACTCTTTCTCAAATAGAGCTTTTTTCATGTTTCCTTGGGACTTGAAGATCTCTGTTGCCTGCCTCTTACCTAATCTAACTCCAGTCAGCCTGCCAAAACACTCTTCCACTGCCTTTATGGCTTTGAGGAACTGATCCTCTGACCCAGGCTTCCAGCCAGAAAGGAACCTCCCACAGGGTCATTGGAGTGAATGGCAGGAGGTGTTCTTTTCAGTTGGCTATTGGTGGCTGGACCTTCAGTTCCCATCACCATTCTCCTTTGGCTTCCCAACTGTTCCAGAAGAATATCCACCATACTTGGTCAACCATTAAAGCAGATGTGTCTATGCTTAGTCAACTACACAAAAAAGCTAAACAATGTGCTTGCCAAGGAACATGCACTCAAATTCATGGCTACTCATTCACAATTGTCAAAACCAAGTGGAGAGCAATTGTCTTAATCACTATAACAATCAGCTTTAACAAACACACCATCTACTGAGTTGCTTTAATAACTAACAGGTGCTGGCAGATTTGGTGCCTGAGGAGGGCCCACTTTCTGGTTTGCAAGGGGTCATCTTTTTGTTGTGTCTATGCAAAGTGGCTCTCATGCCTGTTCTTAACAAGGGCACCAATCCCATCCACAAAGGCTCAACCCTCCTGACCTGTTGATATCCTCAAAAACTACCCCTTCTAATGCCATCACCTTGTGGCATAGGGTTTCTTTTTTTTCTTTTCTTTTGTTTTAGAAATCTTTTATTTAATAAATATAAATTTCATAGGTACAGTTTTTGGAATATAGCAGTTCTTCCTCCCATACCTGCCCTCCCACTCCCAAACCGCCCACCTCCTATTCCTTCTCCCATTCCATTCTTCATTAAGATTCATTTTTAATTATCTTTATATACAGAAGACCAACTCTGTACTAGCTAAAGATTCCAACAGTTTACACCCATACATACACACAAAGTAAAAAATACTGTTTGAAGACAAGTTTTACCATTAATTCTCATAGTACAACTCATTAAGGACACAGGTCCTACATAGGGAGCAAGTGCATAGTGACTCCTGTTGTTGATTTAACAATTGAAACTCTTATTTATGATGTCAGTGATCACCCAAGGTACTTATCTTGAGCTGTCAAGGCTATGGAAGCCTTTTGAGTCCACAAACTCCATCAGTAGACAGGGAAATAAGCAAAGTGGAAGTTCTCTCCTCCCTACAGAGAAAGATACATCCTTCCTGATGGCCCCTTCTTTCCACTGGGATCTCACTCACAGAGATCCTTCATGTAGATAATTTTTTGCCTCTATGTCTTGGCTTTCCATGTCTGAAATGCTCTCATGGGCTTTTCAGCCAGAGCTGAATGTCTTAAGGGCTGATTCTGAGGTCAGAGTGCTATTTACGGCATTTGTCATTCTATGAGTGTGCTATGTGACCTGCTTCCCATGTTGGATCATTCTCTCCTTTTTAATTCTATCTGTTGTTATTACCAGACACTTGGTCTTATTTATGTGATCCCATTGACAGTTAATCCTAGCTATATGATCCATTACACACTTAAAATGCTCACTTTAACATATAAGATGGCATTATTACATGCCAACTTAATGGAATTTGGAGTCCCATTGCAAATTTTAGCTTTACCCCTAGGTGTAAGTCTGTGGGAACCTGTGCTGAACTGTACATCTCTTCCCTCTCTTATTCCCACTCTTATTTTTTACATGGATCAATTTTCAATTGTATTTAAACACATAAGAATAATTCTGTGTTAAGTAGAGTATTAAACCAGCTGTTGCCGTGGCTCACTTGGCTAATCCTCCGCCTGCGGCACTGGCACCCTGGGTTCTAGTCCCAGTTGGGGCACCGAATTCTGTCCCAGTTGCTCCTCTTCCAGTCCAGCTCTCTGCTGTGGCCCGGGAGGGCAGTGGAGGATGGCCCAAGTGCTTGGGCCCTGCACCCACATGGGAGACCAGGAGGAAGAACCTGGCTCCTGGCTTCAGATCAGTGCAGTGTGCCGGCCGTGGCGGCCATTAGGGGAGTGAACCAACGGAAGGAAGACCTTTCTCTCTGTCTCACTCTCTCTCACTGTCTAACTCTGCCTGTCAAAAAAAAAAAGAAAAAAAAAAGTGGAGCATTAAACCAATGATATTAAGTAGAAAAAGAAAATACTAAAAAGAATAAAATAGTAAGCTGTTTCTCGACAATCAGGACAAGGGCTGTTCAAGTCATTGCTGCTCATAGTGCCAATTTCACTTCTACAGGTTTCCTTTTAGGTGCTCTAGTTAGTTGTTAGTGATCAGGGAGAACATATATTTGTCCGTTTGGAACTGGCTTATTTCACTCAGCATGATGTTTTCCAGATTCCTCCATTCTGTTGCAAATAATCGGATTTCATTTTTTTTTAACTGCTGTGTAGTATTCCATAGCATATTTATCCCATAATTTCTTTATCCAGTCTTCCGTTGATGGGCATTGAGGTTGATTCCATGTCTTAGCTATTGTGAACTGAGCTGCAGTAAACACTGAGGTGCAGATAGCTCTTTTATTTGCTGATTTCATTTCCCATGGGTAAATTCCAAGGAGTAGGTTGGCTTGTTCTTATGGTAGGGCTATATTCAGATTTATGAGGTATCTTCAAATTGTCTTCCATAATGGCTTTAATGGGGTAGGGTTTCAATATATGAATTTGGGAAGGACTCAAGCATTCAGTCCACAGCAGAAATTACACATCTCAAGAATTTACTGAAAAGTATGAAGTTCTTCCAGTTGTCAAGAATGTCTGGAATGTGCCCTTGGATGATGCCAGCCCTCTAGAGAACCACATGCCCACGTCTGACTTGTTTCGTTGCCTATAGAATGTTTTTATGTTATTGTAATTTTCCATTTTCTATCACCCTGTGCTGTGAAATATTAAAACCGTTCAGCACACATTGTGTTTGCACTTACCTTGCAGTGTTATTAAGGATGTTGTTCACCATATTGCACAATGTTCTCTTTATGAGGATCTTGGGGATATCATCTCTCTGGCGTCGCTGCCCGAAATAGCTCTGATCCTTCAAAGCAATTATTTTATTTTTCTCTTAAGGACACAAGAAACCACTCAATTTTTTTTTTCTGCATTGGGTGCTAGAAAGCCTTAAATGAAATCCATGGCCTACCTTTACAAAATGTGCAGAATATGACAGAATGGAGAATAGACTGTTGACATTACTTGTATCTTTGTGGTGTTTTTCTATCCCCTGGTTTCCCTTACATTTGCTTTCATTTGCTTTCATATTGTGTCTACCTTTTTAGATTGACTTGATTCCTTTCTGGAATTAAGTGTAAGAAAAAGGCTTGGCCAAGTCTGGCACTGGTAGGTGTGACAAAGTTCAACTAAAGAAGGGCATGCTTGCTCCTTTGGAAACAAGAAACAAGAGAAGGAAAGACGCAAGAGGTTAAAAAGATGATCAGTCACAGCAGAAGTGGCTGTGCCACAGTGTAGCCACATGCAGAAAATCAGTACATACTCTGTGAGGCAAAATATCTACAATCTTCTAGGCATATTTTCAGTTCAAATGCTCAATTTCTCTACCTTTAATTAAGCAATCTCATCTATCAGAATTAAAGGACTCAAGATTCTCCTAAAATAAATCAGGAAAACATTTATTGAATGCCCTTTCTGTCCCACTAACTTAGACACTGAGAAGACAGCAACATCAGCTGTCCCAAGAGTCATTGTCAATGGAAACACCAGATAGAGAAAGGCCATGCCAGCTTGGCTTCCATCCCCCATGCTACAAAAGGCCACCATGTTGGGGCAGAATGGCCTTCAGCATTCCCTTCCATGGGAACACACTGAGCTTGTAAACCTTGCTGACGGTATGAACCTTGATTTTTATTTGTACAGAAAAAAATTAGTGTGCTTGCAAAAATGCTTAGGTTTCAGTACTTTCATACTCTTTTACAGCATGCTTCTGAGTGTGACTTGTTTGTTCCTAAGGAGAGGTCACCCTACACCTACCTCACCAGTGAATTTGAACTGTTGACAATTAGACTATATCTATTGAGTTTAAGTGACCCTTCATTGCAAATGCTTTCTTTAACTGTTGTTTTAATGATGTACTTTACCTGGATACTTAGAAATCCAAATTCTTCATTTTCTCATATACATGTAGATACACACTTGTACTGATCCTGCTCTCTGTGTTGAAGATAAAGAAAAAATTGACCTGGCTTTCGGCCCAATGTGATAACTGCTAGATTAGGATAGAAAAATGAAGGGGAAAATATGAAAGAAACTTAGAGTTTTGAGGTATGCCATTTGATGAGTTTTGTTAGTCTCTTCAAGTGAAATCTTTCTTGTGTACCTATTTTTTCTTTTTTTTTTTTTTTACTTTTATTTAAGGTATACAACTTTCATGTATTTCCTACATACAGATTCAGGAACATAGCAATATTTCCTACCCTATCCTCCCTCCCACCACACCCTCATCTTTCCTACTCCTCCCTTCCCCAATCCCATTCTAAATTTTTACAATCTATTTTTCAGTTATTTTATACTCATAAGGATAACAAAGTAAAGAGTTCAACAAATAATATGAAGAAAAAAACACCATTCCTTAACAGTTGAGACAAGGGATATAAATAATCATCAAATCTCAAAATGTCCATTTCACTCCTATATGTTACATTTTAGATACTCTATTACTTACCACAGATCAGAGAAAATACATGATATTTGTCTTTTAGGGATTGGTGTTTTTCACTAATGATTTCCAATTCCATCCATTTTGTCACAAAAGTCAAGAGGACTTCTTTTTTTTATCGCTGTGTAGTATTCCATGGTGTATAATACCATGATTTCTTTATCTAGTCTTCAGTTCCTGGATGTCTGGGTTGATTCCATATCTTATGTCGTGAATTGATCTGCAATAAACATAGGGGTACGGATCAATCTTTCATATGCTGATTTCATTTTATTTGGGTAATTTCCTAGGAGTGTGATAGTTGGGTCATATGATAGGTACATATTCAGATTTCTGAGGTGTCTCCATACTGTCTTCCACAGTAGCTGCATAAATTTACATTCCCACCAGTAGTGGACTAGGGTACCTTTTCCCTCACATTCTTGGCAGAATTTATTCTCTGTTGATTTCTGCATGACAGCCATTCTAACTGGGGTGAGGTTTTGATTTGTGTTTCCCAGAAGGCTAGTGATCCTGAGCATTTTTTCATGTGTCTGTTGGCCATTTGAATTTCCTGTTTTGAAAAATGCCTGTTCAAGTACTCTGCCCATTTCTTAACTACATTGTTTGTTTTGTTGTTGCTGAGTTTCTTGAGCTCTTTATAGATTCTGGATATTAACCCTTTATCAGTTGCAAAGCTTGCAAATGATTTCTACCATTCTGTTGATTGCCTCTTCATTTTGTTGTTTCTTTTGCAGGACAGAAGCTTCTCAATTTGAAATGATCCCACTTGTTAATTTTGGCTTTGATTGCCTCTGCCTCTGGGGTCTTTTCCAAAAACTCCTTGCCTATGTCAATGTCTTACAGGGTTTTCCCAATGATTTCTAATAATTTGATGGCATTGGGTCATAGATTTAGGTCTTTGATCCATTTTGTGTAGATTTCTATGTAAGATGTAAGGTAGAGGTCTTGCATCATACTTCTGCATGTAGAGATCTGGTTTTCCCAGCACCATTTGATGAAGAGACTGTCCTTGCTCCAGGGATTGATTTTAGCTGCCTTGTGAAAAATAAGTTGGTTGTAGACATGTGGGTTGATTTCTGGAGTTTCTATCCTAGTCCATTGGTCTAACCATCTGATTTTTACCAGCCGTAGGCTGTTTTGATTATAACCGCCCTTGTAGTATGTCTTGAAATCTGGTATTGTGATGTCTCTGGCTTTGTTTTGTTGTATAAGATTGCTTTAGCTATTTGGGGTCTCCTGTGTTCCCATATGAATTTAAGCATCATTTTTTCTATATCTGATAAGAATGTCCTTAGTGTTTTGATTGGTATTGCATTGAATCTGAAAATTTCTTTCTGTAGTATGGAATTTTGATGATATTGATTCTTCCAATCCATGAACATGGGAGATTTTTCTATTTTTGTTGTATGTTCTTCTATTTCTTTCTTTAATGTTTTCTAATTCTCATCATAGAGATCTTTGACATTCTTGCTGAGTGTTTTTTGGCAATTAAAAAACTTGTAAGCTAATGTATTCTGATTTGTCAATTTCGGCTTTGATTCCCTGTGCTTCTGGGGTCTTTTCCAAAGAATTCTTTGTCTATGCCAATATTTTGCAGAGTTTCTCCAATGTTCTCTAGTAATATGATAATATTGAATCATAGATTTAGGTCTTTGATCCATTTTGAGTGGATTTTTGTGTAAAGTGTAAGGTAGGGGTCTTGCTTCATATTTCTGCATGCAGAGATCCAGTTTTCCCAACATCATGTGTTGAAGAGACTGTCTTTTCTCCAGGGTTTGATTTTAGCTCCTTTCCAAATATAAGTTGGTTGTAGACGCATGGAATAATTTCTGGAGTTTCTATTCTGTTCCATTGGTCTACATGCCAATTTTTGTACCAGTACCAGGCTGTTTAGATCATAAATGCCCTGTAGTATGTCTTGAAATCTGATATTCTGTTGCCTCCAGTTTTGTTTTTGTTGTATAAGATTTCTTTAGCTATTCAGGATCTCTTGTGTTTCCATATGAATTCCAGCATTGTTTTTTCTATATCAGAGAAAAATGTCATGGGTATTTTGATATGAGATTGCATTGAATCTGTAAATTACTTTTGGAAGAATGGACATTTTGATGATATTGATTCTTCCAATCATGAACATGGAAGATTTTTCCATTTTTTTGTATCTTTTTCTATTTCTTTCTTTTCTCTTTTGCAGTTCTCATTATAGAGATCTTTGACATCCTAGGTTAAATTTTTTCCAAAGTATTTGATTTCTTTTGTAGCTATTGTGAATGGGATTGATCTTAGAAGTTCTTTCTCAGCCATGGAATTGTCTGTGTATACAAAGGCTGTTGATTTTTGTGTATTGATTTTACATCCTGCTACTTTACAAACTCTTGTATGAGTCCAGTAGTCTTTTAGTGGAGTTCTTTGGACCCCCTATATAAAGAATCATGTCAGCTGCAAATAGAGATAGTTTAACTTCCTCCTTCCCAATTTGTATCCTTTTGATTTCTTTTTCTTGCCTCATGGCTATAGCTAAAACTTCCAGGACTATATTGAATAGCAGTGGTGAGAGTGGGCATCCCTGTCTGGTACCAGATCTCATTGGGAATGCTGCCAACTTTTCCCCATTCATTAGGATGCTGGCTGTGGGTTTGTCATAAATTGCCTTGATTATGTTGAGGAATGTTCCTTCTATACCAATTTGCTTAAAGTTTTTATCATGAAATGGTGTTGTATTTTATCAAATGATTTCTATTGAGATAATCATATGTTTTTTGTTCAGCAGTTTGTTAATGTGATGTTCTCATTGATTGATTTGCCATATTGAGCCATCCTTGCATGCCAGGGATAAATCCTACCTGATTTGGTTGGATGATCTTTCTGATGTGTTATTGGATTCGATTGGTTAGAATTTTGTTGAGGATTTTTCTGGTTTAGCTAGAGTGAGCTCCCAGCTGCTGGTTTACTCCCAAATGCCCATAACTAGCACTGGGCCAGGCAGAAATTTGGAGATGGCAATTCAATCCAGGTCTCCATATGGGTGATGGGGAGTTGTCTCCCAGGATCTGCATAGCAGGAATCTGGATCCAGGATCCAGAGCCAGGAGCCTGGTCTTATGGCACAGTGAGTTAAGCTGCCATCTGTAACACCTGCATCCCCTATAGGAACCCCATTTCAAGTCTTGGTTGCTCTCCTTATGATCTAGTTCCCTATTAATGTGTCTTCAAAAGCAGCAGAGGATTGGCCAAGTAGTTGGACCCCTTCCACCCATGTAGGAGACCTAGATGGAGTTCTGGACTCCTGGCTTCGCCCTGGACAAGCACTGGTCATTTTAGCCATGTGGGAATGGACCAGTGGATAGAAGGTCTCTTTTGATCTCTCCCTCAATCTCTCTGTCATTCTGTATTTCAAGTAGATGAAAATAAATAAACATCAAAAACAAAAATATCCAGGACCAGGAATCAAACCCAGGTACTCCAAAGTAGGATGCAAGTATCTTAATCAATAGCCAATGCTTGCCTCCTAAATTATAATATTAACTCACAGCAAACTAATGTTGTTAATGTGCCATTATGGTGGGATGAGACATTCTCCAACCACTGGAACCTAGTGTCTGCAGTCTGGAGTCCCAGTGGGTGTATCAGTGAGGAGGCAAAATCATTACTCACTGAGGACGTACCAGGGGATGATGTTTATAGTTTATTGTCCAGCTATGCATTGCTATACATCTTCACCAGAGAGAGGATAGTTTTATATTACAGAATGAGCTAAGAGACCCTTGAAATGTTTTTGAAAAGAATATTTTAGCTAAGACTCAAAGCAGTGAGGTCTTATAGAAAGACAAATGGAATCCTAAGATCTGGAATCAGCCATTTACTGTCTCATTGTTTATGTTACGCAACCTGCTTCCTTTCCCATTCCTGATATGGACTCCTATTTCATAGACTGTTATCCTAATAGCTCCATGTGTGCATTATTATCTGAAAGTTGCAGTTTTCTGTCTCTGATGTATTATGGCCATCTCACTCATCAGTTCTATAAAGAAACTTAGTCTAAACTTAGCCTTTCTTTAACTGCCTCCAAATGTAATGTAATACAGTATGTTGCATCTGCTAAGGATTTGCTCAAAACAGTATCTGTTAGCAGTACATGCAATGGGTTGGATTAGAATTCTTTGATTTGTTCATTCATTCATTCAATCACTGAATCATTGCATCAACAACTTTGTTTGCATCTATCAAGTGTCAGACTCTAAATAATGATATGGGATTCTGGAAAAACTGAATGGCAAATTGGGTGAGAGTGGATATAATTAAAGCTTTTGTGTTTCAATTATGTCTCTAAAAACATATAAAAAGATTCAGAGACTTACTTTTTTTAAAACTTTCATTTAGTAAACATAAATTTCCAAAGTACAGCTTATGGATTACAATAGCTTTTCCCCCCCATAACTTCCCTCCCACCTGCAACCCTCCCAACCCCCACTCCCTCTCCCATTCCATTCACATCAAGATTCATTTTCGTCTTCTTCTTCTTCTTTTTTTTTTTTTGACAGGCAGAGTGGACAGTGAGAGAGAGAAACAGAGAGAAAGGTCTTCCTTTGCCATTGGTTCACCCTCCAATGGCTGCCGTGGTCGGCGTGCTGCGGCCGGCACACCGCACTGATCCAATGGCAGGAGCCAGGTACTTATCCTGGTCTCCCATGGGGTGCAGGGCCCAAGTACTTGGGCCATGCTCCACTGCACTCCCGGGCCACATCAGAGAGCTGGCCTGGAAGAGGGGCAACCGGGACAGAATCCGGCGCCCCAACCGGGACTAGAACCCAGTGTGCTGGCGCTGCAAGGCGGAGGATTAGCCTAGTGAGCTGCGGCGCTGGCCAAGATTCATTTTCAATTATCTTTATATACAGAAGATCAATTTAGTATAAATTCAGTAAAGATTTCAACAGTTTGCACCCACATAGAACGTAAAGTGTAAAATACTGTTTGAGTACTAGTTATAACATTAATTCACATAATACAACACATTAAGGAAAGAGATCCTACATGAGGAGTAAGTGCACAGTGACTCCTGTTTTTGACTTAACAAATTGACACTCTTGTTTATGGCATCAGTAATCACCCTATGCTCTTGTCATGAGTTGCCAAGGCTATGGAAGCCTTTTGAGTTTGTGGACACCAATCTTATTTAGACAGGGTCATAGTCAAAGTGGAAGTTCACTCCTCCCTTCAGAGAAAGGTACCTCTTTCTTTGATGACCCCATTCTTTCCACTGGGATCTCACTCACAGAGATCTTTCATTTAGGTCCTCTTTTTTTTTTCTTTTTTTATTGCCAGAGTGTCTTGGCTTTCCATGCCTGAAATACTCTCATGGGCTCTTCAGCCAGATCCCAATGCTTTTAGGGCTGATTCTGAGGCCAGAGTGCTGTTTAGGACATCTGCCATTCTATGAGTCTGCTGTATAACTCGCTTCCCATGTTGGATCATTCTCTCCCTTTTTTATTCTATCAGTTAGTATTAGCAGATGCTAGTCTTGTTTATGTGATCCCTTTGACTCTTAGACCTATCAGTATGATCAATTGTGAACTGAAATTGATCACGTGGACTAGTGAGATGGCATTGGTACATGCCACCTTGATGGGATTGAATTGGAATCCCCTGGCACATTTCTAACTCTACCATTTGGGGCAGGTAAGCATGAGCATGTCCCAAATTGTACATCTCCTGCCTCTCTTATTCCCACTCTTGTATTTAACAGAGATCACTTTTCAGTTAAATTTAAACACTTAAGAATAATCGTGTGTTAATTATAGGACTTACTTTTAAAAAAAAAAACAATTATTTGTTCGCGAAAGGCAGAGAGAGAGGCAGAGACAGAGAGAGAGGTCTTCCATCCACTGGTTCACTCCCCAAATGACTGCACCATTGGAGCTGGGTCAATCCAAAGCCAGGAGCTTCTTCCAGGTCTCCCACATGGGTGCAGTAGCCCAAACACCTGGAACATCTTCAACTGCTATTCCAGGACATTAGCAGGGAGGTGGATTGGAAGTGGAGCAGCCAGGACTTGAGCTGGCACCACAGGTGGAAGCTTAACCTACTACGCCACAGTACCGGCCCCAAGACTTACTAATTTGGCTAAAACTGAGTAACCAGTGCTGGACTCTTCCTTTAATAAACGAGAGTAGAACTGGGGAAAAAAATATTAATTGAATCTTCAGATGTTAGATAAGAGGCAGAACAAAGCTCTGATCATTAAGAAAAAGGAAACATAAAATTAGCTCTGTAATTGCCCCCATTCTTCCTAGAGGTACTTCCTTCTCTGAAGTATAGGGAAGCAGAGCCCAGAGTGCTGTGCTCTTGTTGAGTGAGTGGGGACAGAATCAGGGTTCTGGGCTGCTGAAATACCTGGATATTTCAGGTATGAGCAACTGGAAAAGAATGAATTGCACAGAGAAGGAGCTGCAGAAACCTGTATGGAGAACTTTTTAGTAATTGGATTAATATCACCCCAGTTTTGTGCAGGCAAGGCCTGACAGAGAATGATGACTGGATAGTTGTGATAGAAATAAAGACTTTGTAGGCTACACAATGATGAGAGATGTGGAAACTCCAATCATCTAGTGGAAAACCCTACTGGGCGTCCTAAGAAATCAACTGAGACCTCAGAAAGACCAAGTTTATGAGTAGAGATATTATCTAGAATAAGGATGACTCTAGACCTTCTCATTCAAAGATTTATAACAAGCTTCGAAAGGATCAGACTGACAAGCTGATGTGAAAATAAATTAGCTATCTGACAGAACATAATTCTTTTTAAAGTAAGACCAAAAAATCCAGACTTCCAACCTATACTGTGAATACCTACCTAGAATTTAATAAATGTTTTGAGATATGCAAAGATACAGGGGGAAAAGTGACCCATAACCAGTAAAACAAATCAATAAATAGAAACACACCTCAGAGATTTTGGAGTTAAGAGAGAAGTTTCAGACAGATATTAATATGTTTAGAAGCTCAAAGGAAAAATAATCATAATGAATGAACTTACAGAAAATATTAGTTGAGAGGAAAAGTATACCAAAAATTTGTATTCTAGAACTGAAAAAAATACAAAATCTGAAATGAACAATTCAATGAATGGGCTAAACAGAAGAAAATATCAAAGACCTCAAAGACAAGCAAGAAAAACTATCCATTCTGGTGTGAATGATAAAAAGGAGAAAGCAAATAGAGACCCGGTGACCTGTGAAATGACCTAAAGCATTCTAACATATAAGTAACTAAAGTCACAAAAGGGGGAGTAAGAAATGGGAGCAGAAAATCAATTAAAGAAATATCCAAAAATTTTAAAAACTTCATGAAAAATATCAATCCATGGATTCTAAAAGCTCAATATACCTCAAGCAGGATAAACACAAAGAAATCTAAATGTAAGCCTATAATAACCAAATTTCTGAAGATTAAACAAAAATCGTAAAAGCTTACGAAATTGTTTCATCATTGTATAAGGGCATGAAATAATTTAAAAACATGTAAATACACATATATAAGGAAGCAACACTGTGCATAATTACATGTTTCTCATAGTAAATAATGCAAATCAGAAAACAATGGAATGATTTAATTTATTTATTTAGGAAACAGAGATAGAGAGGACATGCATACAGACAAACAAAGCTCACATCTGCTGATTTACTCCTCAAATATCTGCAGTAACTGGGGCTGTATCAGGCTAAAGCCAGAGTCAGTAACTTGATCTAGATCTCCCTCTTGGGTGGCAGGGACCCAACTACTTGAGCCATCACATGCTGCCTCCAAAGGTGTGCATTAGTAGGAGGCTGGAATCAGAAGTGGAGCTGGGACTGAAATCTAGGCACTCCATATGGGATGCAGGATCTCAATGGCAACTTAACTGTTAGCCCAAAAATTAGTCCCTGGAATGATATTTTTAAGTGCTTAAAGGAAAAACAAAACTATTATCCCATAGTTCCACAAATAAGGAAATATCCTTTAAAAATAAAGGCTAGGGGCCAGAGCTATGGCGTAACAGGTAAAGCCACCCCCTGCAGTGCCGCATCCCATATGGTGCCAGTTTGAGTCCTGGCTGCTCCACTTCCTATCCAGCTCTCTGCTGTGACATGGGGAAGCAGTGGAAGATGGCCCAAGTCCTTGGACCTCATACACAAGTGGGAGACCCAGAGGAAGCTCCTAGCTTCTGGTTTCGTATTGGCATAGCTCTGACCATTGTGGCCATCTGGGAAGTGAACCAGTGGATGGAAGACCTCTCTCTCGCTCTCTCTGCCTCTGTCTCTCTGTAACTCTGCCTTTCAAATAAATACATAAAGCTTTTAAAAATATAAATAAAGTCTAATTTAATGGAGGGTGTGTGGTGCCTCAGTTAGGTCACCACTTGGGATGTCTGCACCCCGTGTTGGAGTGCCTGCTTTAAGTCTTCAGCCACTGTCCTTCCAATTTATCTTCCTGCTCAACAGTACCCTTGGAGGCAGCAGATGATGCCTCAATTACTTGTGTACCTGCCACTCAGGGACCAACCCAGTAGGGAGTTCTGAGCTTCTGACTCCAGCCTACCTGGCTGTTGCAAACATTCGGGAGCAAACCAGGAGATGGAAGATCTCTCTCTCTCTCTCTCTCTCTCTCTCTGTCTTGCAAATAAAAATGAAAATAAATAAAAATTTTGTCTGAAAATTTAGTCAAAATGAAAATATTTACAGATAAACAAAAGCTGAAATAATCACTATAAGAAATATTAAAGGAAGTTTTTCAGACTAAAGGAAAACAATACCAGATAAAAAATTGATTCAGCCCAAAAGAGTGGAGATTGCTAGAATAGCAAAGTGTTAGCAAAGAGCTTTCCTTTCAAAATGCATTCTAAAACTGATTATTTAAAACAAGATAAACACAGTGTTTTGTGGAGTTAAATTGTGCATTGAAGTAAAATGGTTGTCAAAAGTAATACAAAGAACATAACAGAGTAAATATCATTGTAATTGTTTCCGTTATAGGATGACTGATATTAAATTAACTTGTGGTAGATGGTGATAAAATACAAATGTACATTGTAGTCCCTAGAGAAACTATAAAAATAAAGAATTATAGATAAAATACTGATAGAGGATATGAAATAAATGACTAAAAGTTAATTTAATTAAAAATCCTATAAATATGTATAGTTCTGCATACATTCCTATGGACTTACTTCAAAGGGTACGGTTTAAAAGCTTGCCATGGGACCCCAAATCCCCTTAAGCTGGGTGGTAAAAATGCCATCTTAAGTGTTAAAGTGATCATTTTTATAGGATTAAGTGTTAAAAGTGATCATATAAATAGGATTAAATGTCTGGTAATAATAATAGAATGAAAAAGGAGTGAATACTCCAACTCAAGATAAATAGAATGACAGTCACTTTAAGTAGCACTCTGACCTCAGAATCAGCCCTTAAAGCATTCTAGTCTGGCTAGAAAGCCCATGAAAGCATTTTAAGCATGGAAAGCTAAGACACTGTGGCAGAAAAATGTCCTACATGAAGGACTTTGGTGGGTGAGACCCCAGTGGAAAGTAGTGGTCATAAAGACGGAGGTACTTTTCTCTGAAGGGAGGAGAGAAATTCCACCTTGCTTATGGCCTTGTCTAAATACTAACATAGTTTGTGGATCCAAAAGGCTTCCATAGCGTAGGCAGCTCATGTAAAGAACCTCAAGTGATCACTGACATCATACATAAGAATGTGAATTATTAAATTAACAATAGGAGTCACTGTGCACTAACTTCCCATACAGAACCTCTGTCCTCAAAGAGTTTTATTATGAAAGTTAACTGTAAACCTTGTTCTCAAAGAAAAAAAGCAAGCAAAAAATCCTGGAAATAATTCAAAAGAAAAAAATCAGAGAAATAAAGACAAATAGCAAGATGGTAGACCTCACTCAGTCATATAAATAATCATGTTAAATGTAAGTGGACTAATCACTATAATTAAAAGTTGGAGTCTAGTTTTGAAAAGCAAGTCATAAACATATGTTGTTGATAAATAATATATTTTAAATATAAAAATATAGTCTTAGACACTCACATCCATTTTTGCTACATAAAAAAGTAAAAGGATAGAAATTTATATCCTGTGGCCAGTGTTGTGGCCTAGCAGATAAAACTGCTACCTGTGATGCCAACATCCTGTATGGGTGCCAGTTCAAGTCCAGGCTGCTTCACTTCCAATCCAGCTTCCTGCTAATGGCCTGGGAAAGCAGCAGAAGATGATCCAAGTGTTTGGGCCCCTGAATTCACATGAGAAACCAAGAAGAAGCTCCTGGCCTTGGCTTTGTCCAGCCCCAGCCATTGCAGCCCTTTGGGGAATGAACCAGCAGATGGAAGATCTCTTTCTTTCTGTCTCTCCTTCTCTCTGTGTAATTCTGTTCAAATAAATAAAATAAATTTTGAAAAAAAGAAAATTATATCCCTTTTAAACATGTTATAAGAAAACAGGATTATCTATATTAATGTCAGACTTCAAGATGAGTTGTATCAATAAATAAAGATATCTAATGAGTCAGCACAATAGTCCTCCATGTGTATACACCTAACAGAACTATATGTGTGTGTGTGTGTGTGTGTGTGTGTGTATGTATATATATATAAAATGGCAATTAAAAGGAAAAGCAGAAAAATCCAGATTTGGAAACATCAACACTCCAGTCTTAGTAACTTCTAGGAAAAGTAAATAAAATATTAGCACCAGAATATTTGAATGACTTAATTGATCATTTTAAACAATTTTTGACATTTACAGAATATGTAACACCAGCAGAATATAGAATTTTTTAAGAGTAAAGCTAAGCAACAAGATATAATACAACTAATTTCATGAAGCTGAGATAATACAATGTTCTCTGATGACACTGTAATTGAAATTAAAACTCACAAAGATTTATATCACAAAATTCCCAAATATTTGAAAGACAAACAATGTACTTTTTTTTAAAGATTTATTTATTTATTTGAAAGTCAGAGTTACACAGAGAGAAGAGACAGACAGAGAGAGAGAGAGAGAGAGAGGTCTTCCATCCGATGGTTCACTCCCCAATTGGCTGCAATGGCTGGAGCTGCACTGATCTGAAGCCAGGAGCTAGGAGCTTCTTCCAGGTCTCCCATGTGGGTGCAGGGGCCCAAGGACTTAGTCCATCTTCCACTGCTTTCCCAGGCCATAGTAGAGAGCTGGATCAGAAGAGGAGAAGCCAGGACTCGAACTGGCGCCCATATAGGATGCTGGTGTTTCATGCCAGGGCATTAACCCACTGCACCACAGCACCGGCCCCAGCAACGTACTTCAAAACCCATCAGTTAAATGAAAGAAATAAACCAGCATTTTAGCAGAATAGGTTAAGCTGCAGCTCATGATGCCAGTATCCCATATCCAATTGCCAGTTTGAATACTGGTTGCTCCACTTCCAACTTAGCTCTCTGCTAATGTGCCTGGGAAAGTGGCAGATGATGATCTGAGTACCCATGGCCCATGTGACACCCATGTGGTAAACTTGAATGGAGTTCCAGTATACTGACTTCAGCCCAGCCCAGCCCCAGCCATTGCAGCCATTTGTGGAGTGAACCCGCAAATGGAAGATCTCTGTTCTCCCCCAACCCCAACATCACTGTGCTTTCAAATACATAAATATTTTTATTGTAACTAGGTTAATTACGAAATAAATTAACTGAACAAAAACAAAAACATAACCTATATGAAACATTGGGGGTGCAAATTAAACAATGCATCAGGAAAATTCACAGCGCTAAAAGTTTATATTAGCAAAGAATAAAGGTTTAAAATCAGTGATCTAAACCGAGTTTGGTAAAGTGTGGCTCATGAGCATAGAATGGCTTTTTGCATTTTTCAAAGTCAGGAGAGGGGTGAGAGAAGAAGGAGGATGAGTGGAGGAGAAACCAGAGAGAGTGGGGAGGAAGAGGAGGCAGTTGCAACAGAGATCCTATGTGGCCAACATAGATTTAAATATTACTCTCTCACCCTTTCCAAAAACAAATAATAATAAATTGGTAACCCCTGACATAAGTCCCTACCTCAAGAAACTAGAAAAAGAAAAAGTAAAAGAAAAGAGGTGAGAGGAAAATCTATGGACTATTATTAAGATTAGGAAAATCAATGAAACCAAATATTGGTTCTTTGGAAAGATCAATAAAATTAGAAAGTCTTTAGCTGGACTAAAGAAGAAAAAAGATAAAATACAAATTATCAATACAAATTTATTCATAACATATAGCTTGTTTTTTTTTTTTACTCTATATGAAGGGTACTCCCTTTATTCCTACTAATTTTCAGTGTGTTAGATTCTGTCCTTTCTCCTCACCTAAGATAATTGTAGCTCACAGCGCTGCATTCAAGCTGTAACAGTGACATCATGCCATTGGCATTACCATGTTGTTTCCCCAAGTCACTGATGGAAATGTCGAAGGTATGATGTGAAGCGTTCAAAGATTGCAGACTCTGGGAGTGTACCCAGTGCACACCACATCTCAGTCTCCATGAAGTGGTAATAGGTAGTGTGTCTTTGCAGCTGGGCAGTGGCTCCTCCTGCAGGGCACATTTCCTGGAAGTGCCTCTGCACATACCTGGCTACTCCCAAACAAGTCCACCTGCCACTTTCTTAGCCTCCCATCTGCTCAGTTATGGTCTACAAGTCAAGGCTACAACCATCCTGAATTTTAGCTATTACTGTTCATGGCTTCCTTTAATACAACAAAAGAAAACAAACAAAAAACACAAAGGAAGAGATGAGAATCAGAGGGCACCGACTGAATTAGAGTTAATTATTATGGAACTGTGGCCTCTCTGGGAAGCACTCTCTGAACTAAGACTAAACAAATGTCCTAATTCTTACCCTCTCTTCAGCATCCTCCACTCTAGTGAAAGCAAGGATAGATTCGCTCTAAACACAAGTTTTAGTGCGACTCTTGCCTGATGTCCATCGTGTTTGTACTTGGCCAGGAACTTACTGCCAGCAGAGAGAGGTGGAAGCCATCATGGAGGGCGACGAGGACGACAGAGGCTGCTGCTGCTGTAAGCCAGGCCGCCTGCCCCATCTGCTGTCCTGCAACGCGGCGTTTCACCTTCGCTGGCTCACCTGGGAAATCATGAGAACCCAGTACATCCTGGAGGGCTACAGCATCATAGACAACAACGCAGCCACCATGCTGCAGGTGTTTGACCTCCGAAGGATCCTCATCCGATACTATGTCAAGGTATCGCTCTGCTTCCCAAACACTTGTATGAGAATGGTGGGCTTTGTAGAAAGCTGGACACTGATGCTCCTCCTCCACCTCTGAATTGGAGATGCAGCCCGGTTTGGTTCCCTACAAGGCTGTGCTGTAGACTACAGTTTTGTTCTAGCTCTAGACACCAGCAGACAATATATTTTCTTGTCTGGGTTTGTTTTTTCACTTCTATCACAGCAGGACCTGCCTGTGGTGATGGCGTTGACAAATTTAAACAGCCTAGGAGTAGTAATAAGCCTCAGTGTTTGGGTTATGTCAGATTAGATGCTCTGTTTTAGAACCAGAATTACGTTTTACATTCCTAATAAAAACTCAACAATACAGCTAAACAATCAAATCAGGATTAGCTGTTACAGCCTTGCCTCCTTGTACATGTGGAGACTGATAACACAGTTTTTCAGTTTCTCATTGCTCATGTCTGCCCCGCTTGTGTTCAACTCCAGAAAACGTGCCAGTTTGGCCTCAGTCTGCTGGAGAACAAGTGTGGGACTTGAACAAGGATGCAGATTGCTAACTGGGACTCAGATGTTTTTGGAAGGGGAAGGCAGCATGGCTGAGGAAGTCTTTGTAGTGCATCCTATTCTGGGTGAAGCCTTTGCATGGTGGAAACCCTGGATGGTCCACAGAGGGGTTCACATTTTAATGCTATTGCAGCAGAGGCTGCTCATCTACCGGGGAACCCCTGCATACTCTGCCAGCTAAGACTGAGAGAGGTAGTCTCACAGAAGTGAGGAAATCAGAATAAAAAGACAACCTGGGCACCTGAAGTTTCTCTCAGCTGTCTCAAAGTTAGAAATAGCCATCATGAAGATCCCTAGTATCTGCAACAGCTGCAGAGGTTTGCTGGAAATAGACTGTAAGAGTCACAAGGGTACATGACTCCAAGTTACCATCCCCAGAGGTAGACAACAGAGGTGATCACAACAGAAAATGCTATGACACCCTTTATGGGGGAAAAAGATGCATGACAGACTTAGCCATCCATATTCATCATTTTTTGTGATGCTAGAAAGAGGCAGACCTTGATATCCAAATTTCATACAAAACCATAAATATTTTTTCAGCCATACAGAAGTTGGGGAAGATTTGAGAAGCAAATATATTTCCCAGGCCATTGCAAATGAGACTATAAGAAGTTTCTCATACACTGTGTCAACTCTAGGCAAACTTGTTGGACCAACTGGGTGATATTTGGTGGGTCATGACCTAACAGTGATATACACTTGTTAGAAGTTCATTTCTCTCACACACACAGAGGAAGGCTGGTAGGGTAGTTCTGTCCCTATAAAGTACTCAAGGACCCAGCGTCTTGCCAGCTCAAGCTCCACCACTTGAAGTGCACTCCCCATCTTCAGGTTGTAAGATGTAAGTTCCAAGCTGAAAAGGAGGGAGGAAAGGATAAAGAAAATGATGACCAAGGGCATGTACTGGCTGCCCACAAATGATTCCTAGGGGTTGCCACAGTTTACTCCTGCTATGGCCTGTTGCCCACAGTGTTGTCACATATAATTGGGATGGACCCAGGGAAGGGGCCTGAAAAAGGTATTCTGAGCAGCAAGGAGCACATAGTGAAACTGTATGAGCATGATATAGGGAGAAGACAAGAGACAAACAGCTGCCAGTCATCTTTGTCACTTCCCTCATCAAGGACAGGAAGTGTACCTTGAATGTGTCCTTCAGTTCTCTGGAGGCAGCAGGATGCAGTGTTACAGGAAGGGCTGGATCCCGGGGCTGACTGGTCAAGGAGACACAGGGACCTGTTAGGCAAGTGGCCAGGAAGGAGCAGCGTGGGCCAACAGTGGGAGTCTAGACAGGACAGACGGATGGGCCCTGGAATTGATCATCCCCTGTTGCTTCAAGAATTGGGCTAGTAAAAGCATGGAGTACAGGAGGGACAGTCCCCACTGGAGGTAACCGAAAGCAGGTGAGGGTGCTCAGAGAAAGTCAAGCTGTGAGGAACGGAGCTAAGGTACTGAAGGGTCACATGAAAAATTCAGGTGCAGGGAGGCCAAAGGAAATGAAGGAGGTGAGACCTCGGGAGCAGAGCTTCCCAGGCACCTGGAGAGGGCAAACCACAGGGAAAGGACCAACCAATGGCCCCAGGGTGGGGAGAACCCTGGGAAAGTCACTCCCAAATGCAACACTCCTTTCAGTGCAAACAGTAGAGAAAGCCTGCAGGCCTTCCCTTCCCGAATGCACTCTTCCCAGCCCCACTGCATTGCCCACCTTTGGGAGAGGAACCCCGGAGTCATGCCCCAGGATGCAGCAACTCCCTGTGCACAAAGCAGCCCGGGGACATCCGTAGGAAATCATCTTAGTCTTGTTTGATCATGGCTGCTAGTTAGAAACTGGCAAGTCCTTCAGAGCTGGAACCACTTCCTTCGATTTGCATTGGACTGTAAATAAAATAGATCTGTCCTGTGTGCTTAATAAAGGTTTTTCTAAATCAGAAAAAAAAAAAATTCCTGCTAGACCCCTTTGTGTGCCGCTACAATGCCCCCTCCCCCCTCCCAGTTACTTCCAGCTGTTTTCTGTTCCCACTGCCTCTCTCACCACTTGACATGCACCTATAGACACGCACTCCCTGTGCTCCCTGCCTCCCAAGGCATGGCACGCTGCTGCTTCTGCTGCTTCTGCACTCACTCTCCTCTCACTCTGAGATGCCCACAACTTCCCTTCCAACTGCAGCTCAGACCGCAGCTCTTCTCCCATGCTGCCCAGGGTCCACACGTGGTGCTTACTTCCCTTCCTTGGCAAACCCTCCTGCTTCATGTAGTGCTAACTCCCAGGCAAAGGAGCCACACCTGACTCCTCTTTGGGACCCTCCCCCCAAAGCCCTGTGGGATGACTTGCTTATGGAAGTGCCCAGTGCATGTTGTGGACAGAATGGACAAAGCCTCCAGGTCATGTGGATTCCGAGTCTGGGCAGAAGAGATCCAGACCTGGGCAGGGGTTTGAATAGCCTGCTCCAGGCATGGTGCTGAGAACAAGGGTCAATATGAAGCCAAGCCTCTGACTCTGGAATAACCCATAAACAGCCTTTGCAGGGGCCGGGTATGTAATAGACAGACCTGCCTCCATCATGGGGCCAGCAGTTCACAACGAATGGTGGAGAAGGAAGAGGATGCGGGTGAGATGCCCTGTCTGGATCTGGCCTGATCCTCCCTCTGAGCTTTGCCAAAACTGAAGACTCCACACCTGGACCTGATTTTTTTTTTAAAGACTTACTCATTTATTTGAAAGGCAAAGTTACAGAGATAGAAAGAAATAGAGATCTTCCATTGGCTTGTTCACTACCCAAATGGCCATAACAGCCAGAACTGGGCTAGGCCAATGCCGGGAGCCAGGGGTTTTGTCTGGGTCTCCCACGTAGATGCAGGGCCTAAGTACTTAGGCCATCTTCTGCTGCTTTCCCAAGGCATGAGCTGGGAGCAGATGGAACATGAACCAGAGCCCATATGGGATGCCACCATCACAGGCAGCAGCTTTACCTGCTACACTACAACACCAGCCCTGGACCTGATTTTTGATACCTCCCTCTTGTGGACTTGTAGTTGATACTCATTTCTTCCTCTCCTAACTCCCGGAAACGTGCCTCTCAATGCCCTCTTCAGTTATCTAGGATGACAATTTGCCATCTGACACATAAATCCAGGATAATGGACAAAGGGAGGTTCCCAGAACCTCCCAAGTAATATGGGTGACTTGTGGGAAAACAGTGTCCTTAACTCTCTTCCCCAAGAAAGGAGGATGAAGGCAGACAGAGCTGCAGGAGTGGTAGGAGAGGCACTCTCTGATGTCTTCCACGGCACTTTTCACAAGCTGCGGCAGGCCGTGCACTCGGACTCCCTGGTTAGCTGAATAATTACAGATTGCTGTGTCCTATCAAGAAGTTCTGGTTCTGTACACCTGGGCTGAGGCCCAGTGATCTATATTTTTATCATGAGCTTCCTAAGTGACATGAAACATAACTAGGTTTGAGAACCACTACACACATATTTGTGCTCTATAGAAACAAGAGTTTTCTTAACTCCAAATTGCTGTTCAGGTGGGGCTGAGGTTTGGGCCCTCCCACTGCCTCCCTGTGTAATTCACACACAGGCAGGTGCATTCTGCGTGAGGCTGGCTGTCTAGGTGCGGCACCCTGCCCTGCAGTGAGGGAAGGCTCAGAGCTTGCCCTCACTCCCCCTGCTGCAGCCAGGTAGGGAGGATTTCAGGAGGGCTGACTGGCCACTAGCACCAAAGAGTTGGCATTTTGGGGTGAAGAACCAATGTATCTTGCCTTCTTCAGCCTCCATTGCTTGAGGGACAAAGCAAAGCCTTTGTAGCTCTGAATTACTTCAAGTTTCCAGAGTTCAGCCTTGTTCTTTTTATTATTTGCTAATTACATTGGAAAATGGGAAAGGAAGAAAAATTTGAGATAATTCCTTTACACAAAAGGATTTTTTAAAAATCTCCTAACAAACTGGGTCAATTCCCCCACCTTCTGAATATATTTGAAATCATTTCCTTCCCAATGACTAGTGGTTTTCCCTGGTGTCTCCTCCCTCTCTCCTCAATTTATGAGTGCGGAAGACCCTTTTACCCATCAAGGAACCAGTTTAATGTGGGGGCCTGGTTTTCCCGCTGCCATTGTTTCTGGGCAGCTCCCTGAGAGAGAAGATGCGCTTATCACCTGCATGGCAGAGCAGGGAGTGAGAAAACCCCACATGTGGGCCTGCCAGCCAGGCCCCGTTTCTGGAATGAGTTGTCTGATAGAAGATGCTGATCTACAATTAAAATGAGAAACCAGGAGGAGCCCTGCTGGAGGAGCCTGATACTGTGAATTTAATTCAGGAGACGTTCTGCTCACAGTGCGGTTCAGGTTTACAAAGTCAATTCATTTTCAGCATCTTGACTTCTCCACTGTGCTTAGTATCGGATCCATGTCATCCTGACAGCTCACTGGCTGTCTCCAGGACAGAATTCCTGCCCAGATAAAGTGAAGGTGGGGTCTGGCTGGCAGCTGATGGGGCAGGTGCTGTGAGAGGGCTGGAGCTATGCTGCGAATTGTGTGCTGAAGTCAACGCCAGGGCTACAAGAGGAGGGAGTTTTAACCTCTGGAATTCAAAGTCCTCATTAACCATTCTGACTTCATCCGTTATGGAGTTGTGGGGTTGTTTTTAATTCTTCCCTAGAAATGAATGAAAAGGTAAACTTTTGTCTTTTGATTTTTGTTTGTTTTTCCTATCTGATACGCAATTAGTATATACTGGGGGAAACTAGACCAGATGTTTGCTGGAGCCAGATGTTTAGAGAGATCAAATTTCTTTCTTTTCTCTTTGTCATGCTTAGCTGAGAAGCAGTGCCTGTGACCAGGGGCACAGACCTTGGGCATCATTACAGTAGCCCCCAACCCTGCCCTCTTATCCCCAGGATTGATTCCCAATGGATGAAACCGTGAATAATGCCACACCCTTTATATACTGTTTTTTTTTTCTGCACATACATAACTATGATAAAATTTAATTTGTAAACTAGGCACAGTAAAATTTAACAAGAATAATAATGAAAGAGAACCATTAGCGGGTAGGTGTTTCACCTCCTGGTTCAGATGCTGATTAAGACACCCACATTTTATACTGGAGTGCCTGGGTTTGATTCCTGGCTCCGCTTCCTGCTTCCAGCTTCCTGCTAATGCAGACCCTGGAAAATAGCAATGATGGCTCAAATAGTTGGGTCCCTGCCACCTATGTGATGGGACACCTGGATTAAATACTAGTTCCCAGTTTTGCTGAGGCCCAATCTTGGACATCATGGACATTTGGAGAATGAACCAGTGGTTGGGATGGGAGTATCTCTCTCTCTCTAATTAGTAAATAATTTTTTAAAAAGTAGAACAATGATTAACAATGTACTCTATAAAAATTATATGAATGTGAATGTGATCTCTCACACACATAATATTATACTGTAGATCTTAGCAATGTTATCATGTAATATTTTTACTTTCCTAAAATTGAGAATTGTCACTTTTTCACTTACAGGAAGCACTTTATGACTTCTCTTTGGCATATCTGAATTGCCAGGATCACTACCCTTTCTCTTTGGGGCCAGTATTAAATAAAATTTAGTTGAATGCAAGCACCTCAATGCTGAGACAGTCTGGTAACTCAGAAGGCTACTAAATGACTAACGGGCTAGCAGTGGATTCAGCCTGTTCACACCCTGGGTGGGACACAGGCAGGCAGTGGATACAGCGTGTTCACACCCTGGGTAGCACAGAGCAAAATGGCACACAATTTCATCACACTCATGAGAACGGCTTCCAATTCTAAATTTACAGACTGTTTATTTCTGGAATTTTCCATTTAATATTCAGCCCGTGGTTGGCCATGGGTGGTGACCACCGTGTTCTCTTTGGCTCTCAACTTTGGGCCAACTACTTAAAGTGTCTGCCTCACAGAAGCTGTCAGTGATCCAGTCGAGAGAAACCTTTTGCAGATTCAGAATGTGCATTCTGGAATGTCACATGTGACTCTGATGGCCACCACAGCCGCAGCTGTCTCATGTCCCCAATGCCATCCCCGTTCCCTCACCCCTCTGCTTCAACCTCTCCTGGGCTTCTGCTACTGCTGCTGCTGGCTGCCTCCCCCGAGCCTCACACACATCCTACTTGCTGCGTAGGTAAGTCACAGATGCCAACAACATGACTGTTTGAACTGTTTCTCGCATATGTGCCATGTGCTAAGTTCTTCACAAGCCTCATCTCAGTTTAACCTCAACAGATGCCAAGTGGACATCATTAGTGCTTCTGTCTTTCTCACCTCCTGCTTCCAGCTGTGTTTGGCCACTTATCCTAAACCTCCTGCCCCTTTCTTCCTCCCTGTACTGCAGGAATTTCTTAAGGCCCACATGGTTATCCTGGAGTGCAGGGTTACAGAGAGTCAGAGAACACACACACTGCTTAATTTTAGTGGCTTTCTACAGACTTCATTTTTCTTTCTTGCCCATTTTGGGAGCCTAATAGAAAATACGCCCAAGGAAGAAAGGCCATACACCAGTAGCCACAGATTAGCTTTTCCCAAGTCTGGGCTGTCTTCACTCTTAACAATAGAGAGAGGCCTCCTCAGGGGTTTGCAGTCCTTTCTCTGAAATCAGAGATGACAGGAGGCCCTCCGCTCAGCTCCTCAGACCCTGAAGTAACTTGACACCAGACACCTCTGCAACCTGACCCTCAGCTCTGCATTTCATTTCCCAGCCCAGGGAAAGGGAGGGCAGGAGAGCCAGGGATTCTGTGCCCTCTCTGCAGGCATCAGTCCCTGAAGCCTTTGTCCCCAGCCCTCTGGTATTCATTACGTTCTGTCCTCCCACTTGGGAAGAATGTGTTTCTATAAACAGAGAAGGCTATCAATTAAGTGCTTGCTTCCACTGGGAGCACGCATCCCTGCCTTGGAGCATGGAGCGCTGCTTCCCCTCGCCCCTCATGCTTTCAGGATGAGATGCACGGCCACGCTCCCGGGGTCGCCCTGAGCGCCACCGCCATGTTTCTGTTACAATGAAAACGCTGCGCCTGTTGTGTGGCACTCTGGAGTAGCAGACTGATCTGCTGCTGACGCGCCACGCTGGGCGTGGATGTTCATTTTCTCTGTCACATTTACACTTCTCAAGGTCAGGTGCAGGCCTGTTTGGAGGGTGAATTCATTCAAAAACTACACAATGGCCTTCAATAATGCTGTGACTCAGAATAGTAAGTCCTGAGGAGGAGGGTGAGTTTTCCCCCCGTAAGTACAGCGTCTGATTAGGGAGAAAACGGGTTATCTTGGAGCATGTCACAGATGTTCACTGTCTGGGCACCCGGGATCAATTTCACATCATCACTACTCTCCATAAGCAGGGAGTTGTTTTCGAGCATTAAATCCTCCTTGACTGGAGCCTGGAGGAGGCTCTGTCCACTCTCAGCTGCAGCAGCCTAGCCTGGCATCCACAGATTGCTGCAGTCCACCACACAAAGGGCGGGCCTGTGCCCCTCTCGGGAAGGAAAGGGCAGCCTACCATTCTTCCTCATCATGAGATCTGTGCGGTGACATTCTATCAGCATCATTCCCTGCTCATTTTCTTCTTCCTTGCAGTGACCCTTAAGGGAGGACATTTTAGAGTGTCTCAGTGGGGTTGGTTTGATACATTGAGCCTAGAAAGAAGAACAAATAGTAACACATGTGGAGATTTTGTATTCTATTTTCCTGGGATTGATTTGACATATTAATAATAATAATATAATAATAATAAACCTTCCTGGCTTTCAAATAAGTGCAGGAGCTCAAAATCTTGATATCTCTCTCTCCCTGCAGAGTATAATATTCTATATGGTAACATCCCCCAAAATCCTCTCCTGGATCAAAAATGAATCACTTCTGAAGTCCCTTCAGCCCTTTGCCAAGTGGCATTACATCGAGCGTGACCTCGCAATGTTCAACATTAACATTGATGATGACTACGTCCCGTGTCTCCAGGGGATAACACGAGCTAGCTTCTGCAACGTTTATCTAGAATGGATTCAGTATTGTGCACAGAAAAGACAAGAGGTAGGTAAAGGAGGTGGAGACTGGTGGAGAGAAATTTAAGTTGTTGTTGTTGTTGTTGTTGTTGTTGTTGTTTGACAGGCAGAGTGGACAGTGAGAGAGAGACAGAGAGAAAGGTCTTCCTTCCGTTGGTTCACCCCCTAATGGCCGCTGCGGCCAGTGCGCTGCGACCGGCGCACCGTGCTGATCCAAAGCCAGGAGCCAGGTGCTTCCTCCTGGTCTCCCATGCGGGTGCAGGGCCCAAGGACCTGGGCCATCCCACTGCACTCCTGGGCCACAGCAGAGAGCTGGACTGGAAGAGGAGCAACCGGGACAGAATCTGGCCCCCGACCGGGACTAGTACCCAGTGTGCCAGCACCGCAGGCGGAGGATGAGCCTATTGAGCCATGGTGCCAGCAAGAAATTTAAGTTTTAAAAACAAGGAACACTCAACAGTCCATCTCTTTATACCCTATGGCAGACTATAATAAAATAGAGGATAAATGATTAACACTTAAGAATTAATATAACATTTTTCTGATGAGGAGCCTTGCAGGTTTGTGTCCCCTTCCAGGGGAGGGGAACCTTTGTTTCTGCCATGGGCGTCTGGCTATTTATAACATTATTTGCGGGCCATGCAACATTATCAACTTGAAAAATAGCCTGCTATAGATTTATTGAATTTTGAGTCCCACCTGGAGTTGCCTTGCCAGGGCCAGGCCAAATGATTTTGCTGGCCTTATACAGCCTGCAGGCTGGATGTTCCCCCTCCTGCTTATAATGTGTTCACAGCCAGTGCACTTTTAAACACCTACAATAGCTTTCGAACATTGGAAACTTCTTTAAAATTGCCTTTTGAGATTGTCGTACCATGCATATAAGAGATCTTAAAACTACACATGGCTTTATTTTTTTTTTTTTACCTTTAGAATAAACTTATCTTTTAATTCTATTTTCCATGGACTTTATAAAATCCTTGTAACTATGCTGATACCAGGCAGATTTCGTACTGGACCATGGAGAAGCAAATTCCATTCGCTCCAGCTTATTTCCATAGCTGTTATTTTCCTGCGCTGTTATTGCTCGTGGACTGAGGAACCTTCTTGAGGAGGATCCTGTTTCTTAGAAATGAAGCCAAGGGCGGCCGGTGCTGTGGCACAGTGGATTAACACCCTGGCCTGAATCGTCGGCATCCCATATGGGCGCCGGTTCAAGACCTGGCTGCTCCACTTCCAATTCAGCTCTCTGCTGTGGCCTGGGAAAGCAGTGGAAGATGGCCCAAGTGCTTGGGCCCCTGCATCCACGCAAGAGACCTGGAAGAAGCTCCTGGCTCCTGGCTTTGGATGGGTGCAGCTCCAGGCATTGCAGCCAATTGGGGAGTGAACCACTGGATGGAAGACTTCTCTCTCTCACTCGCTGCCTCTCCTCTCTCTGTGTAACTCTGACTTTCAAATAAATAAATAAATCTTAAAAAAAAAAAGA
Source organism: Oryctolagus cuniculus (assembly GCF_051225735.1). Taxonomy (NCBI): domain Eukaryota; kingdom Metazoa; phylum Chordata; class Mammalia; order Lagomorpha; family Leporidae; genus Oryctolagus; species Oryctolagus cuniculus. The sequence continues at coordinate 52,526,904 of NC_142879.1, read as the reverse complement.
TTTAAAATAATTAAAAAATTAAAAAAAAGAAATGAAGCCAAGGACAATGAGAGCACACAAAGACAGAAGAGGCAAGGTGGGGGGAGAAAGGAGATACAGGTGAACGAAGGGAGTTGGTTTGCTTCTCTGGATTTGGAAAGCTGAGTCAATGGATGTGGATAGAGAAAGTGGGTCCAAGTTGGAAACAACTTCCTCAGTCGCTGCTGAAGTATGCACAATGATCTACAGGGAGGAAATCAAGCTGTGACACTAGCACAGGTCCTGGACTTCATTATGAGTGATTCTAAGCAGGTGGCAGAAACTGCAAGTGGCAGAAGCTGCTTTCTCCAGACAGAGCAAGGAGAAAATGCTGATCGTATTCAGCCATGCTTAGCCTCTTCCAGGGGTTGAGATGGCCAGAGAACCTACTGATACGCTTGGCTCCCTAATGAGAACTCCCTCCTCAGTTGGTTCATGAAAGGTCTTTTTCTTGCAAAAGATATTTTGACTTTAAATTTCTTTTGCATCTCCCCTCCCAGCCATTTTTTCAGAGCTGACTTTGAATGCTTCTTTTAATTTAGCTGTTACTGTGGATTTATGATCAATTCAAAGGGCCCCTCATTTTAAAGAGAACCAAAGATCGCACTGGATTCCTGTACTTTTTCTCTGCCTGCTAGATTGCACATCTCCCCTTGCATTTCGTAGTACTAAGGTGAGCACATGTTTGAAGATCCCCTGAAATTCCAGGAAATCAGTTAAACCACATCTTGTCCCCTTTTCTTTGCAAAAGTATCTTTCCCATTTTTTTCCCCATGTCCAGCCATAACAGAAACTGTCTCAGGAGCAGAAGGTTAGCTCCCGCTCTCTGAGGCCAGTTGAAAGGGCACGCGATGACCACAATGGATGACCAAGAAATCCTCTTCTACTTTTACATATGTGAGTCTGTATTGGTACCTACTGGAACATATTTGAAAGCTGAGTTATTTGTCCTTGCTCTTTCAGCCTTCAAAGACCCTGGACTGTGACGAGGACTCTCCTTTGGTGACTCTGTCCTTTGCACTGTGCATCCTGGGGAGAAGAGCTCTGGGAACTGCAGCTCACAATATGGCCATCAGGTACCTGGGAAGACAGGTGGGATGCCTTGGACTAGTCTAGGCACTCACATTTTGTCTTTTTGACAGATTTTTTTCAATCATCTTCTACTTCCACTTCTTTCAGATATTCTTTCCATGATAAATCATGTTGGGACTTTTTTCTTTCTTTCTTTTTTTTTTTTTTTTTTTTTGGATCACTGTGATCTTTTCAAATGTTAGATTTGGAAATATCATTACTATTGAACAGTCAGGACCCAAGGATTCTGAGTATAAAGCCCTCTGTCTTACAAGTGTCCTTGTGAATTTGCTGGGAAGAATTAATAACTTTATGCATATAAAATGTTTGCCTTGTACCCGGAGAAACTGATGCCCAATGAATGTTAGTTCCCTTTCCCTGTTTTTCTTCACAAAAGAATTCCTCACATGTAATCCAGACCTTCCACTGTCCTATCTCTGTGGGGCTTTGATTAATTGCCTGCCTCTTTTCCTATTTTTTGAACTGTTTCTGCAGAATCTTACGCATCTGTACATAAATAGCTCAGATATCTCTTCATACAGCACAAGAATTAAGCCCCCTCCTGTCCCTTCGTTACCCTCTGTCACTCATGGGGTGTCTTTCACAAGTGAAAAGGTACTTGTGCTCCCTGCTGCCACACTGCATCTGAAGCAGCTCCTAGCTCTGCAGCCCAGCTGCTCTGATTAATTTCATCCATCATCTTCAAACCACTTCCATCAGTGGTTCTCATCCCTACATGCACATGAAAATCTCCTGGGAGCTTTTACCACTTCCATCAGTGGTTCTCATCCCTACATGCACATGAAAATCTCCTGGGAGCTTTTACATATCCTGATGCCCTGCCTTTCCTGTCCAGACCAATTCCATCAGAACATCTGTGGGTGGGAACACATATCATGACTTTGCCAAACTCACCCAGTGATTTCAATACATACCAAGACTGAGAACCATATCATGGAACAAGGGAGCTTGAAAAAGAGAGGGTTCCTTTATTTAACTTTCCCCTCTACCTAGATTTTCTTCAATATTTCTGCACTATATTATTGCAAAAATGGTTCTTCTTATATTAGACTTGAATAGGTTTTATGCTATTATAATGGATTATAAAACTGTAAAAGACAAAACCTACCTATTTATGTATTTATCTGATTGCACGGCCTCATGACTCTGGGACATCAGATAAACAAGCCTAAGGAGACTTGTTGTCCACTGTTTCCAAATGCCTTTCCTGAAGAGGGTTTCTGTGAGTCATTACTGGTGGTAAGGTGTCAAGAGGTATCATTGATTGTAAGTTCTGAGTTGTAAGTGGTGAAGTGTTATGACGGGCAGCAATTTCTGTTTCTCTCTGGAGACAGTAGCCTGGGGTCCCCAGGATGGAAAGGAAAGATCCAAAGGTAGTTAGAATTTGTGACATTAGCTGCTCTTTCAACTCCATCTTGGACTTGTGTGATTTTCTTCACAGGGAAGAAATGTTCAATGTCTGATCCTGAACATATCTTTTTAGCACCTGTGGCTGGCATGTTCTCTAGGGAGGAGCTGACTTACCTTCAGCCCCTCTCCTCCTACCTGGCTCAGCCTCACCAAGGACCCAGGCCAGTTCCTCTGAGACCATATGGGACTAAATCTGATGATTTCTGGGAGTCCAGCAGAAGATCCATTCATGGGCTGTGTAAAACAGGATAAGGCGGCCCTTAGAATGGGCTTCTTATTGAACTATAGAGAATGATGTTTGAGAAGGGCTTTGTAGGCTCTTGTACTTGAGTCACAAGATGAGACTGCATAGCACTGGGGCAGGTTGTTAAAATACTTAGAAAGATCTCTTGTTTAGTCTATTTGAAGTGTTTCATAAATTTCAAATTTTCCTTACAAGTTGGAAATAAGTGTTGCAAATATTATTTCCAATTCCATCTAAGATATATTTTCAAAGACTTCTTTAGTTTTATTTGTTGTGTTACTTGTTCAACTATTCCTGATTCAGTGAATCTTCATGGGTCCATTTGATTTCTTTCTCCTGGATTAAGTACCCGCTGCTTTTTTAAAATGTTATTTTGATGGGATCTTTGTTTCAAATAGTTTCTCCGACTCTATGTCTGCCCTACTCGATGTGAACATAATGATGCGGTAACTCTCGGAAGAATTTAGGAAAAGACTCAATCATCTGAGATTAGTTCAGGATACTGAGAGATCCCACAGCACAGCAAAATCCTATCAGGCACTTTATTTTCCATCCTCAGTCTGTGAAAAGCATCCTCTTTACAGTCTGCCCTAGGCCGATGGTTGGAGTCAGAAGTCCATGAAGGTCTGATTTGGTTGCACAGACCTGGGGATGTAGAGGGGCAGCACTGACCGAAGCTGGAGTCTGGCAGAGCCCCCGCCCCTCTTGAACCAAACAGCTGTGCCTGATATTTCATATACTAGGTTTCTGTAAATGATTTTGCTTAGAAAAAATATTGCCAGAGCCCAAAAAACCTTCAAGACATAATTTTTATAGATACAGTCCAATTACTCTCCAAAGAAAGCTATCCTGATTTGTACTCTCATTATACCCTCACCTCTCCTGGGTAGTCTAACCTTTTAAAATTTTTCTAGACTCATGGTTGCAAATTATATCATTTTCATTTAAATTTGCATTTCTGTTATTAATACTGAGGTACTGGTCATTTATATTTTTTCAGTGTGTTGCCCATTTACATGCTATACTCATTGTTATCTAATATTTGGAAGTATTCAAGTAGGAAGATATTAACCTCTGTTATAAGTGTTAAAAATTTTTTCTGCCAAGCTGCATTTGTCTTTTATTTTTACTTATGACACCTTTTTAAATCTTTTATTTATAATTTTTGGATTTTGTGTCTTTCTCGTGATACAGAAATCTGCATACTAGCCTTTGTTTTCTCCTGATAGTTCTGTTTTATTTCTTTACGTTTAATTTTTGAATCCTGATGGACCTGTCTGGGATTTGATTTTACCCTACTTGTTAACTAATTAGCTAGCTTTTTACTGTTTCATGGATTCTGGCAGAGGACAATGAGATTTCTGGGTCAGAGACAAAGGGCTTTATTTCTCACAATACAGCAAACATTATGAGCATCCTAGTATTTGTCTAAGTTCTTTTGTCCCCAAAGTTCATGGGGGTGACACAGAGTGCCTGTTCTATATTATAGCAGAACACTGACCTAGGGGAACCTGCTGCTTTATAACAGAGGGAGATGTTACCTTATGCCTTATGATAATTTAGTCTAATTACCTCAAACTCCACCCTGAGCGTCAGCCTGAGCCTTGCCTTGTTGGTAGACACAGCAGGATGCATCAGAGAATGAAGGACTCATAGAGCTCTGCCTCCCAGTGAGTCCACGTAGGGCATATTTCTGTGCACTATAGGAAAAGTAGATAGAGATTCAATATTTTCCTAAGAGGGTAGCTGATAGTCCTACATCATTTGCTAAGTAGCTCATCATTAGTAAGTAAAAATTATCAGTGGTTTGAAACATTACTTTTTCATTTACAGTCACGTGCCACATCTGACATTTCAGTCCAGTGGTCTCTTAAGTTTATAATACAGCTGAAAAATCCCTACTGCCTAGAAAGAATGGAGTCATCTTTTTGGGTAGCACAATGCATTACTCATGTGCTTGTGGCAATACTGGTGCAAAAGAACCTACTGGGCTGTCTATGATATGCAAGGATGGCCCATACATTACTTTTTGATGCACAGTACTTGACAGCAATAATAAATGAGAGTGTTACTGGTTCATATATTTACTATACTGCAATTTTTGTCATTATTTTAGGGTGTATTCCTCTTACTTATAAACACTGTTTGCTGTAAAACAGTATGCCACATCATGCCAGCACAGCCTCACACATCTCATGTTTACCACATGTCTTAATTGCATCAAGAGAGCACATTGAGGGAATGAGCTAAACTGCCTAGGTTTGGGTAAGTATACTCTTTGATGCTTGCACAATGACAAAAACCTCCTAACAACACATCTCTCAAATATGTCCCCACCATGAGGCAACATGTAACCATGCTACTTTCCCATACATAAATAGTGTGCTCCTGGATTTACACTTCCGTGTAAGTGATCAATTTGTCTATTCTTACCGTGGTATCATGTTTGGTTTGCTGGAGTGAAACAAACACTGTTTTGACATCTGAAAAGTCCCCTTGTCTTCATTTTTGTTATGTCTTTTATAGTTTTGTCACCAGATGCTGTGCACATATATTTCTCCTCAAGTGAAATTCTGTAAAACCTCTGTTGGAATTTTGATTAAGATTGTACTGAATATACAGATTCATTTGAGAAGATAAAATCAATCCTATTTAATAATGTGATATATCTTTCAGATCATTCAATTTTTTAAAAAAATGTCCTTCAGTAAAATTTTCTCTCATTTTGTTTTTTAGAGATTTGTAATTTCTTGATGCGTTTATTTCTGTTTATTTTATAGGTCTATTGTGAATGTGAATAGAACTGTTTTTCATGTCACATTCTCTTGTGACAGGAAAGTTATATAATATTTTTATATTGATCTCGTTCTGGGCACTTCTATTCAATTCTGTATTTACAACAATAATATTTCAGTTAACTTCTTTTTTATGTTTTTGATAGAAAGACATATCTGAAAATAATGACAATTTTGACTTTTTTCTCTCTGGTACTCACAACTCAGTTCTTTCTGTTAGTACATTGGCTATGACCTCCAGAGCGATGCTGCAGGTTGGCATCAGTCTTAGTTTCTTCTTACTGTAGAAGATTATCAGAAATGTCATGATGTAAAGCTGTCTGGATACATTGTTTTTCAGTCTTTGGAGGTCAGAATCCCAAAATGGGGTTCACAAAGCTAAGGCTGGGGTCTTCCCAGCTGTGCTCTTTCTGGGGGCTCTGAAGGGAGAATCCATTCCCCGCTCTAGCGGCTGCCTCTCCACCTTCACGCCAGCAGCATTGTACTGACGCAAAAACTGCCCCTACAGCCTCCCGCTAAAGACCCTGACTATTACAAAGGGACTAGGACTAGATAATCTTCTCATCACAAGGTCCTTAGTTTAATCACATCTGTAAAATTCTTTTTTCCATTTAAGGTGACCAATTTACAGATTCCAAGATTTAGGACATGAATAACTTTGGAGTCCTTCATTCTGACTGCAACAGGATTTTTTTTTTAAGGGAAAGGGTTTATTGGGGGAAACCCGACAGACCAGAGGGAAGGGGCGAAGAAGGAAAAGAGGGAAGAGGAGAGAGTAAGAGAGAGAGAGAGAAACATGGAGAGGGAGAGAGATCAGGAGACATTGAGAAAGAACCACGTGTTCAGGAACAGGTCCTCTTAAAATTTTGCCGGGGAGGCCGGTGCCATGCTCACTTGGTTAATCCTCCACCTGCAGCGCCAGCACCCCTTATGGGCGCCAGGTTCTGGTCCCAGCTGCTCCTCTTCCAGTCCAGCTCTCTGCTGTGGGCCATGAAGGCAGTGGAGAATGGGCCAAGTGCTTGGGCCCCTGCACCCACATGGGAGACCAGGAAGAAGTACCTGGCTCCTGGCTTTGGATCGGCACAGCGCCGGCTGTGATGGCCTTTTGGGGAGTGAACCAATGGAAGGAAGACCTTTCTCTCTGTCTCTGTCTTTCACTGTCTATAACTCTACCTGTCAAATAAATAAAAAAAAAATTTGCCCGGGAGTGGTCAGGGAAGTAGGAGCAGCAAAGGATTCTTGCCTTAATCCAGTAATGGGAGAATGAGACTAATATTTTAGCATTAAAAATGAGACTTGTTTTAAATTTCTGTTAGACCATTTTTATCAAGTCAGGGTGTTTCCTTTTCTTCCTGGCTTGCTTGAGCTTTTATTAGGAAAGTATGTTGAAATTTTTTTTTAAACTTGAGGCATGAATTCTGATGACTTTATTATTCTCCTTAAATATATTAATGTAATGGGTTATGTTAATAGATTTCTTCATATTGAAACATCATAGCAATTCTGAGATAAGCTCTACTAGGTTGTGATAGCTTACTCTTTATACAACAGTGGGTTTAGTTTGTTAATATTTTACATGGAATCATTAGATCCATATTCCAAGTATGAGTGGCTTATAACGTACGTGTGTATGTGTGTGCATGTGCAAGGATTCTGTCATCATATAATTTAAAGCCAGGAGTATGCCCTTAAGGTGTGCTTTTTAAGACTCAACAAGTCATCCCTACCCATTCATTCACGGTTAAAGAGTAATAGATGGGCCGGCGCCGCGGCTCAGTAGGCTAATCCTCCGCCTTGCAGCACCGGCACACCGGGTTCTAGTCCCGGTCGGGGCGCCGGATTCTGTCCCGGTTGCCCCTCTTCCAGGCCAGCTCTCTGCTGTGGCCAGGGAGTGCAGTGAAGGATGGCCCAAGTGCTTGGGCCCTGCACCCCATGGGAGACCAGGAGAAGCACCTGGTTCCTGCCATCGCGGTGCGCTGGCCACGGCGGCCATTGGAGGGTGAACCAACAGCTAAAAGGAAGACCTTTCTCTCTATTTCTCTCTCTCACTGTCCACTCTGCCTGTTAAATAAATAAATAAAGACTAATAGATGATTTTGAATGCTGACTCCCTGGGTATGTCTTATGCAGGAGCATGGCCTAAGCCACAAGCTCTGCTTCACTGGAATGATTTGTTGGGGAAATGTTTTGTGTTTATGTAAGTGACAGAGCTTTGGTGGGTGGACATGTGCATGCAGAAATAAGGGAGATGAATCAGTTGAGAGTCATTTTACGTGATATGCTAGACACAACTGAGCAAAAGAGTACAATTCCATGAAATGTCTTGAGGTAAAATATTGATCTGTTGTGGAGATGGAATGGGCCGGTGTGGATACGACAAGCACTCAGTCGTGTTTTAAACTTGAGGTTTGGGACATAACTTCTTTAAGGGACTGTGTCTCCCACTGACGAAGGCCATACAAATAGGATTCGATGCCTGACCCCTGAAGTCAAGACCTCACTGACTTACTGTCTTCTTGCACATGAAAGGTGGTGAGGTGGGCCCAGGCCAGTGCTCAGTTTATAGAGATACCAGGGCAAGAGAAGCCAGCTGCCTTTTACAGCACCAACAGATTTTGCTTACAGAAGAAATTGTAGTGACTCTTGGAGATTAAGTTTGCAAGAGGACAGAAGATGTCAGGCAAATTTGATCTTCAAAAGTGCCAAGAGGGCAAGGCAGGCCTAAAGGTGCTCTGCTTAGCCCTCACACGCTGCCCTGTGGCAGGAGATCCCTGCTGTGTTCTGAGGTTCTGTGTCTAACCAACCCACTCTTCACCCACATAGCAGACTAAGGGAAACAGCGTGCTTTTTTTTTTTTTTTTTTTTTTTTTTTTTAAGATTTTATTTATTTGAGAGGCACAGTTACAGACAGTGAGAGGGAGATACAGAGAGAAATGTCTTCCTTCCGTTGGTCCACTCCTCAGTTGGCCGCAACGGCCGGAGCTGCGCTGATCTGAAACCAGGAGCCAAGAGCTTGTTCTAGGTCTCCCATATAGGTACAGGGACCCAAACACTTGGGCCATCTTCTACTGCTTTCCTAGGCCATACCAGAGAGCTGGATCGGAAGAAAAGCAGCCAGGACTGGAACCCATGCCCATAAGACACTGCAGGTGGAGGGTTAACCTACTGTGCCACTCCACCGGCCCCAGGAAACAGCACTCTTCAGACATAGAGGATGGCATCTGCTTCTCCTCAGTGTCTCTTGAGGACGAGGACCCACACTGGGGCCAGCCGTCATCCTGGATCGTGCTGCACACATCAGCTCCCAGCGCTTCATCTGCATCTGCTCTGTAGAAATGCCTTTGACATCCCTAGCCCTGTGTGGACATCCACCATGTCCTCCTTGTCTACTTACACTTCCTTGTTGTCATGTCCTGTGCTGGATCGTGCTGCCAAGAACTACTGGGGGTGCCTGCTATCTGCTGATTCTCAGTGTGGCTGTGCTCTGAGATGTTTCACTCTTCAAGGTGGCACCTCACCCTTCCCTGCTGGCCCAGTGCCATTACTATAGGGGTTGCCACCCCACTGCATGCACAATGCCCAGCTCACTTAGACACATCTGCTGTGTCTTTCAGTGTACAGGCATTGGGCTCACAGGACAAGATGAACACTGGACACTAGCATGAATGAAGAATCGTCCCCCACCCTCCCACCAACAGTCACACGTTGTCCTCAAGCCTTGCTTATATCACCCAAAATATTGCTTATAAAGAGATTCTTCACAAATCCCTTACCAGGCCTTCAAATACCCTGGATGTTCTTGATCTTAAACAAAGAAGGGGCTGGCGTTGTGGCACTGCAGGTTAAGACACCTCGTTCAAGGTGACCATCCCATATCGGAGCACCAGTCCGAGTATCAGCTGCTCTGCTTCCAATCCAATTTCTGCTAATGTCCTGGGAAAACAGCAGAGGATGGCCCAAGTGCCTGGACCCCTGCCACCTACATCAGAGACCCAGATGGGCTTCCAGGCTCCTGGCCTGACCCAATGCTTCCCATGGCAGTCATCTGGGGAATGTACCAGCAAATGGAAGATTCTCTCTCTCTCTCTCTCTCTCTCTCTCTCTCTCTCTCCCCCTCTTCCCTTCCCTTCCTCCCTCCCCCTCCTCCCTGTATCCCCCTTTCTCCGACATTCTGCTTTTCAAATAAATAAATCTGAAAAAAAGTGACATTAAGAAAAAAATGAGCAAAGAAATAAATAGATGGTAATGAGGACAACAGGCAAGTAGAGCCACGATTCAAGCTTCTCTCCTGGGCTGTATGCTGCCTCCCAGTGACGACCCTGAACTCTAAAGGAAATGGAATAGCTTGGAGCTCCTTGAGGGCACTGTGGCTTTCAATCTGCATGTTCTTCAGCAGGTAGGAGAGAACTGGGATCCCAATCAGGAGTTATTTTGATTTTAAAGCCAATGGAATAACTTCCTGGATGAAGTGTGCAGGAAAACAATATTAATACACTATCAATTCCAGATGTTGGCAAAGTATCTGCAAAGATTTAAATGTGAGAAAATTGCTGGTGACTGACCTTGGGATGGTAAGCCTGGGAGAATTCAAAAACAATATTCTCTTAATATTTTTACTATTGCGGCTAAACCAAAGCCTTTAAAGGGATTAGGTCATTCTAACACAACCTCTGGGCTGGCCTTTTTTTTTTTTTTAAGTTTTTTTTTATTTATTTGAAAGTCAGAGTTACAGAGAGAGAGAAGGAGAGGCAGCAAGCGAGAGAGGTCTTCCATCTGATGGTTCACTCCCCAGATGGCCACAACAGCCAGAGCTGTGCCAATCTGAAGGCAGGAGCCCGGAGCTTCTTCCAGGTCTCCCACATGGATGCAGGGGCCCAAAGACTTGGGCCATCTTCCACTGCTTTCTCAGGCCATGGCAGAGAGCTAGATTGGTAGTGGAGCAGCTGGGACTCAAACCATATGGGATACCAACACTGCAGGTGGTGGCTTTACCCACTACGCCACAGCACCAGCCCCTGGGCTGGCCTTTAAGAAGATAACTCCAGCTACCTGGCTTCAAAGCTGCTTTGTGTTTCCTAGGGAGGTGTGGAGATAGCCATGGCTTTGCTCCTATGCTTGTTTATTGTGACACGAAGTCCCAAGCACTTGTTACCACCCAATTCTCAATTTCTCAACTTTCTCTTCCCTGTTTTCTATTAATTGAAAGAGTTGTAATATATGTTGAACAGAGACCTGTGGGAATGACTGGCGTTTATGGAATGGAAAACTCTTAGTCATCCACAAATCACCAGAAAAATGAAAAGTATTATCCTTTCTTCTGCCTTTCTTTTTTTTTTTTTAATTTTCATTTTATTTACTTGAAAGGCAGAGAGAGAGAGATCCCTGATTCACTGATTCTCTCCCCAAATGCCCACAATAACCAAATCTGGTCCAGGCTGAAGCTGAGAACTCAATCTAGATCTCCCATGCGGATGGCAGGGGCTGAACTGCTTGAGCCATCACCTACCGTCTTTCAGAGTCTGCATTATCATGGAGTTGGAATCAGGATCTGGAGCCAAGATTTAAGCCCCAGCACTTTGGAAGTGGGATGTGGTCATTCTAGGTGCTGTAACAAACACCAACCCTGCCTTATTTTTTATTGCAAGGAGGTGGTGCTAGTCACCTGGGCTGCTGGTTTTGTTTGGGGAACTATAGCAGGAGTCATAGAAATGATCATGAAACCAGTGCATGTTTGTGTGGTTGCTGGATGCTCCAAAGGGGATAAGCCACATGTGAAGAGAGCTTGCTGCAGTCCCTAAGATGGAGAGGCTTTCTGAGTCCAGGGTAGGAACTCAGGTAAACACAAAGCAACCCAGCCTGCACATCACACTTAATGGTTGCATATGTCTACAAGCTGCCACTGATGGCAGTGTGCTGCTACAGAAGGCTCCTCTATAAACCCGTGGTATCCAAGCCTGTTTGGAAATTCGCAGAAATCTATGAGTGATTCTGTTGGGGAATCCTCTTATGTGTCCTGCAGAAACTACCTAAGTGTTCAGATTTTTCTCTCTGAACCCTAAGATACATTAAGCCTTGATCTGAGATGATGATCCCATCATCCCACACTTGAAATTCTTTCCCTCCAGAGGTACTCATTTGTTTCTGAAATAGCATGTTTACTAAGTAGTAGATCCAGAGGTACTCATTTGTTTCTGAAATAGCATGTTTACTAAGTAGTAGATGGCGTTCTTTGCTGTGGAGGCTGTCCTGTGTATTGTAGTTTCCCCAGCCTCTACCTACTAGATGCCCATAGTGCCCCACCCCCTATATCAGTTGTGACACCAAAAATGTTTCCAGACTTTGCCAGATGTTCCTTGGGACTCAATGATCACCACCAGTCGAGAACCACTATGAGAGAGGGTGCAAGTGGTGACTAGACTAGGCTGGTGAGTGATGTTCTATAAGACTGAATATTAGACAAAAGGAACCTCTGGCTGGAGCAGAGCTATGAGGCTCCTCAGTGGATAAAGAAAGCAGAGGGACAACAGCATGAGCATAATTTTGCTTTAACTGGCCCTCTCCAAAATATGAGTGTCATGAAAGGTAAGGTTTGCGAAGTAAGGAGACTGTGAGAGCCAGAGCTGCTCCGGCAACAGCCCAGCCTCAAACCAGAAAATCACCATTTCCAGGAAGACTGTAAACACCTGTGCTTTCCACCGAACCCCCCCCACCCCCACCCCCACCCCCACCCCGGCCTCTCATCCATACCCATCACCACTGGTTATGCCCTACTTTAGTAGAAGCTGGGGCAGGAACCCAAAAGACAACAAAGGATGAGTTTAACCTGGGTGGACTAGTGCAGTGATAGGGTCAAAGCAATGCTCACCAGACTTTTCTGTTTTTGTTTTTGTTTTAATGTACTCAGTACTAGCTACTCATGATCTTTTCAAAGAGTAATACTTTTCTAGTGCGGCTTTTACTAATATTATAATACTTAATACACACATGATGCCATGTAACTCCCTGCATATATCACAGTCACAGCCTTTGATTACACATGTGCCAAGTTTCTCCAGGGCCTGCCTGTCCTCTCTGCCCCCATGCAAATCCCACACAAGGAGATGTGGTCGTCATCACTCTGCTGCAGGACTTGATGATGGGATGACCTGCTTCACTTACTTCCTCAAGCGGAGTGGGGATGGGGGCTGTTATAGTCCCCTGGAGGCCAACCTTTATTGATTCAGATGCAACACTATTTCCCGAGAGCAGAAGCCCAGTTCCAGCTGTTGTCCTGGAGGCAGGAGCTGTCATTTCTCTGTGGAGTCTTTAAGAGACCAAGCCCTGGGAAGCTCCATGTCAGAAACGTGCTGCAGGTGTCCCGGAAACCGCAGCTCTCTCTGCCTCCCACCCCTCCTCTGCTGGTTACAGCTCGCTGGCTGCCTTCTTCCTCTTCATTCTCTCAAGGGGAAAAGGCAGGTAATGAAACACCTTAGTGGTAGGAAGCCTTGATCTTTAAGGTGCTAGGGATACTGTCCATCTAGTGTAATTCTAACTCAGACTCTGTTTTCTATGTTGAGAATCATTTTAACAGAACAGCATTAAGCACCACAGTGAGTCATTTTCCCTGAAAATAGAAATATCAGGTAAATCGTGTATTGTGGGGGCCTCAGGTGTGAACTCGAGCATCTCAGTGAGGCTGCTTCGGAAGCAGTTTTCCCTACTGATCAGTAAGCAGTCAGTGGCTGCCCTGCAGTACCTCCCTCCTGTCCTTGGCAGTGTTGCTTTGGGTATCTGGGCAAGTCCCTGACTCTGCATTTGTCTTCATTACTTTCATTTGAGGGAGTTTTTTTTTCTCTTAGGCATGTGTCAGACCAGTCAGAGCAAGTAGCGTGGTCTTCCTGATCCTTCCCTGAGTAAATCTCCCCCATTGTTTATAGGATTTAGCTCTCCCATTTTAATACTGAGCCCTCTACCTGGGGAGCATCTTCTAACGTTATCAGCTGAGATCAGGTAGTAATCATTATTCACGTTCTAAAGCCTCCACTCTCGGCACTGGCATCCTTGCAGCCCTGCTCTGCTATCCTCCAACTTCCCTGTCAGTGCGCCCCAGGCAGCTGCAAAAGCTCACAGCTCCAGGAAGCTTTTGTTCCATGAGGTGAGAGACTTTCCAGAGAGGCTGCCTCCTGGATCTCTTTCTGGAAGATTCAGGGCACAGCACCCAGAGCTCCACCGGGGCCAGACACTGACCACTCCTGTTCCCCATGGTCTGCTAAAGCCACAGCGACTTTCTCAAGGGAGTCCATGAAGGAAAGTAGTGATGGCGGCACATTTCAGGACAGCATGCTAGCAAAGTCATCAGAGGAGCTGTTGAATCACACGTCTTGCTCCGTGAGCCAGCTCATTCGATCCTTAGGAGCAACTGTCCCCAGAGAGCCTCCTTCTCACGGATCATCCTGCTCATCCTGTCCCAGTCAGCCCCACAGGGATGCTGTTTCTTCTACTTGCCTCATAACCACCTCTCACGGAAGCCGGAGCTCAGGGTTGCTAGAGGCGGCTGCCATAGAGGATAGTAATAGAAATAAGGGGGAAGAGAAAAGGAGGAACCATTCTTCCTCTCATCAGAGTGCAGGGTGGGTCACTTTCCAAGCCTACTCTCCCTGGTTGTCAAAAATGTAAAGGCCGCAGGCCCCGAGAGATTTCTTTTGGGATATACTACTGTGCTCCGTTCAGGTGTAGGGAATGCAACAAAGCAGGAAAACTCGAAATGGGCAAACCTGGACAAGCTTGGGAGCTCCTGTAGTCTTTCTTCCTTTCTTTTTTTCTATTTCTTTCTTTACTTGTTTGAAAGGCAGAGAGAGCGAGTGAGTGAGTTCTTTTATCTGTGGGTTCACTCCCCAAATGGCCACAACAGTCAGGGCTGGGCCCGTCTGGAGCCAGGAGCCAGGAGTTCCATCCGAGTCTGCCTCATGGGAGGCAGGGAGCTAAGTGCGTGGGCCGCCGCCTGCTGCTGCTGCTGCTTGCCCAAGTGGGTTAGTAGGAAACTGCACCTGGAGCACAGTAGACAGGACCCAAACCAAGCACTCTGGCATAGGATGCGGTCGTCTCAAGCAGCAGCTTAACCAGCCGCACCACAACACCCACCCCAGTCATCCATTTTTAATCCCCACTGTGCTTGTCCCCCGTCACTAAAAAAGGGTGCACCAGGACGTGGATGGTGTCTGCGAACCTAAGTGGCCACTATGAGACTTCATTTGGTTTTATTTCCTGTCTCTGTAATGTTTTAGGTTTCAAAATTTATTATGAGTAATGTAGTCCAAAAATAGTGTCCACCATGTGAAGGGAAACACTAAAAGGAACCCTGGTCCTTAAGCCATGGTCAGCATGGTCACCTCCTGAGAAGTGGCAAGCTGGAGACATGGGCTCTTGCTTGAGACTGGCCTTGAACAATAGCAACCAACACCAGCCAAACTCTGGCCTTGTGTGCACATGTGTTGGGTCACTTCTGACCTGGACTTCTAGAATGTCAGAGATTAAGTACTTGCTGGCCCCGGCCCCTAAAGTGACTGAAGGTGACTCCCACACCTCAGCACGATCAGTTGCCCTGTGAGTCTCAGCCCAGGTGGTTGGGTGAGGCAGTTGGTGCATGTGGTGAGCAGAGAGTCATCTTTCTTTCCCTTCTGGCTCTACCTGGGGGTGATCAACTAGGTTTTCATGTGGGTGAATGAGAGCTGCAAACCTTGCTCACGATGACTAAATTCCGAATGTGTACTGCCTGTGACTTGGCAGTAACTGGAACTCTGTCTTACAGCCTGGATTCTTTCCTGTATGGCCTCCATGCCCTCTTCAAAGGCGACTTTCGGATAACAGCACGGGACGAGTGGGTGTTTGCTGACATGGACCTGCTGCACAGAGTTGTTGCTCCAGCCATCAGGATGTCCCTGAAACTTCACCAGGTGAAAGGCCACTTTTGTTTTAAGATTCATTAATTTATTTGAAGGCAGTAGTGGGAGAGAGAGAGAGAGCGACAGAGAGAAAGAAAGAGAAATCTATCTACAAAGCCAGGAGCACAGAGCTCCATCTGGGTCTCCCAAGTTGGTGGCAGAGGCCCAAGCATTCAGCCATCATCCTCTGCTTTCCCAGGTGCATTAGCAGGGAGCTGGATTATAAGAAATCCTACTGGGACTCGAACTTGCTCTCCAATATAATATGATGGTACTGCAGGGTGCAGCTTAGCTCACTGTGCCCCAATGTCAGCCCCTGAAAGTCCACTTAAAAATATATGAAGCTGAAACTTTAGGGGAATAAAATGACCTTTGAAAAATGCAGTCCTCTCTCTGTATGGCATTATGAGTGGACTCACTCATTAGGTAACTAAGCATTGAGGCTGTTCAGGTACTCTTGACACTGGTCAGTGGCAACCTGTTCTCAACAGCTGCTAGGTGGTGGCATACTCTACTAGGAAGGGGGTGGGCTATTGGCCAGAGACAGTGACATATCAGAAGTGCCAAGTGCATTTAAAATTATGAACATAAGCCATGAAGCTCTTTCTTAGGCCTAATGAGATGACAGCATGTCCTCTGTACCCAGCTCAGGATTCATAAGAAGAGCACGAGAGGGAGGGAGGGAGGGAGGAAGGAGAAAGATGGAGAGAGAGGGAGAGAGAGAGAGAGATGAGGAAAGAAGTTGGCTTTGCAATTCCCTGCAAGCCACCATCTGCACACTGCCCTGGACCTCCCTGAGCCCACGCTTGAACTTCTCCCCACCAGGACCAGTTCACTTGCCCTGATGAGTATGAGGACCCAGTGGTCCTCTACGAGGCCATCCAGTCCTTCCAGAAGAAAGTGGTGATCTGCCACGAGGGTGATCCCGCCTGGAGGGGCGCCGTGCTGTCCAATAAGGAGGAGCTGCTCACCCTGCGGCACGTGGTAGACGAGGGTTCCGACGAGTACAAGGTCATCATGCTGCACAAAAGCTTCCTGAGCTTCAAGGTGATCAAGGTAGGCAAGGTAGCCATGCTTTCCAGGTCTCCCGTAGGCACACGTCTCTTGTGCGTGAGAAGAAAGAGAACAGTGCTTAGCATGGGCCAGCACCCTCGTTCAGAGGCACAGTCTTAGAGGAGGGTCGGTCAAGGTGGGTGCTGAATCCACTGGCAAGACCATTTCTCAGCTGGGGGAAGGACGTGGGGAGAAGGCCTGGCAGACACCCATGTGGATGGCGGTCAGGACCTCCGGAGCTCCAAACCTTTCTCTGAATCTAAGAGCCTTGTTCCCAACGACTCTTTTCATGGAGGTTAAAACCTCTGGACTATAACAGAAACTTACTGTATTTTCTTTTCTCTCAGTTGCCCTATGGAAACAGTGTCATATGTGTCTCAGAGGGCTGACATCTGGCTTGACTGTGAAAAGAGCTTTAGGCCAAAGTGTTGTCATCACAGATATGCAGCCCCAGAGCTCTGCTCACTCACTAAATCCAACAGACTCAAAAACACACAGACCATCTGCCTCTGTCCCCTGTTCCTTCCATGATCTGCAGGTCAACAAAGAGTGCGTGCGAGGACTGTGGGCTGGGCAGCAGCAGGAGCTCATCTTCCTGCGCAACCGCAACCCGGAGCGCGGTAGCATCCAGAACAACAAGCAGGTGCTCCGAAACCTCATCAACTCCTCCTGCGACCAGCCCCTGGGGTACCCCATGTTCGTCTCCCCCTTGACCACATCCTATCTAGGGACCCACAGGCAGCTGAAGAACGTCTGGGGTGGACCCGTCACCTTGGACAGGATCGGCACGTGGTTCTGCACCAAGTGGTTGCGGTAGGTTTTTACCAACATAGGCTTCTGTAGCTAGGTGCTGTGGGGGGTGTGGGGTCGTGGAGCAGCCTCATACTTGGGTTAGAATTTCACTGCCAGTCACCATCGTCTCAGTGGATCCAAACTGCTGGACCTGAGAGACATCTGACAGATCACTTGTCTCCACAAGCAACCCCAGATTCGGAATCCATGGGCAATCTCATGCAGATGAGAATCTCTTTCTCCCTAACCGTTTTTCACACTGAGAGCCTGCTTGCGTGTTCGCAGTGCTGCTGAGATTCTGGGTGTTTGGGAGTAACTGTCCCACATCAGCTGGAAAGAACCAGGCCTGAACTCCAGCACACGGCTCTTATCCAATATGGCCACTAAACCAGTTTAGCCCTAAGTCTCTGGCTGCTTGGGGTGAATTCCAGGAAGTTTGCCTGAATATAACTGAGTTTCTTACCAGGCCTTAGGGCTCCCCTGAGAGGGTGCAGTCTTTTTATTTGTTAGACACTGAGGTGGGAAAAACCAAACCCCCTCCCCAACCTGGAATCGGGAGTTTGCTGCTCCCTTGGAGAGCAGGGTCTGTGGTCCTGATGTAGCCCTGGCTCTGGTGAGCCATGGAGGGGCATTGGAAATGTTTTGCTGAGGGTCCCCTGAGGATTTCTCCCTCACACAGAGTGCGGAAGGACTGCAACGCCGGCCAGCACAGCCGCGGCAACATTGAGGACGTGGATGGCGGAGGGGCCCCGTCGGCAGGCGGCAGCAATGCCCCAAGCGGTGACAGCCAGGAGAGCAGTGCAGAGCAGCCCAGGAAACATGGCTCCCAGCACTGGGCCTCACCCCAGGAAGGGATGCAGAGGACAGGTAGGTGCAGCTAGGACCTCAGGTCATAGATAAAAGTCCATTTGGTCACAGCAACCAAGGCCATAGGTTATGTTGTCATTCTAATCCCTGAGAGGTTGTAATAAAAAATCAGCATCCGGCCAACAGGTGCCTGAAATTTACTGGCTTTTGTTGGCTGTGCTCAGAAAAAAAAAAAAAAAAACTGTTTGGTTCACCTTTTATCATTCATCTGTCTGTCCATTCATAACCTTGGCCCTCACATCCGTCTGTCTCTCTGTCTACATGTGCAGCGGCCGGCCATCTCTGTCTCCATGGCCGCTGGATCATGTGCCCTCTGGGTCTGGCTGTGTGGGAGCTCTGGACGGTGTCCTCCCATTCTGCAAGCACCTGTGGTGCGTGCACTGACACAGCCTGCCCTCCCTCTGCTGCATCCCTCTGGCTCTCCCTTTCCGCCACTTCCTCTAAGAAAAGGGGAGGAAGGGCAGCTGGGGCCAGGTTCGGCTGAGTCCAAAGTTTAAAATTGTGTTTAAACTAATGCCCAGATAGGTAAGCTGGAACAGATGGGTGCAGTTCTGAAATCTTGCTGGTGGCACCATGTAGGGAGCAGGGGCGGCCCGCCTGGGAAAGGAGGTCCAGAGGCTCACAGTGGACGAGTCTTGGGACTGCAGGAGACACAGATGCTCTGCCTGGCTCCTGCTGGTCCCTGGTATGGCCCTCTAAAGGTTGTTCATGGTTTCACCCTATGGCCTCAGTTCTTCCTCACCATCCAGAAACATTAATAAGCATCCTTGTGCATGCTTCCCTGGCCAGCTGTGCACCAAACGAGCTAGGAGAACTAGTCCCTGGCTTCTGGGAGCACCCAGAGCAAGGCAAGATTGAGGAGACAGATACATAAGGTGGGGTAGGGGGTGGGGAAAACAGGTACGTGGTAGAGAATTAATCGATACATGATAGAAATAAACGTAGGTAGGTAGGTTGGTAGGTAGCTACCTGTGCAAATACGTGATCTCAGTTACTCAAGAGAAGAAAAAAGGCCCCTCTGCAGCTGGATGCTGCCTGCCCTGAGCCCCAGCAGAGCACCTGCCCCAGGCCTCCAGTGCTGTGGCTGCCTGGGGACCACATGAAAAATGTGAAGTTCAAGATCACGGAAGTGATTTTGCGGATGGGAAAATACAAGGTAGGTGAGTCAGGGTTCAGCAGGCAGCAGTGTGCCCAGGTGACCAACTCGTCTGTACAGACAAAGACTGGAGTCTGGGGAGGGCCTGAGGGCATCAGGGCTCCACAAGCCTCAAACCTCATGAAATGCCTTTTTCCTTCTCTCACAAGTGAGTGAAACAGCACCTGCAACTGGCTTTGACCTGGAAAAGCTGGTGTTCCTTCCTCTCCTCCTAATCCACTGGCCTTGGGGAGTAAGCCCCACCCCGCCAGGGCCTGTGGCTGGAAGCCATCAAAGAAATCATAAGCTTTTGTGGCAGATGTTGGAGCAAGGTCTTCTAGCACCCAAACCAGCTGTTAATTTTTCATTATTGCTTCTTAAAACTGTTCCTACCATGGCCACCCCTGACTTTCCATGTTTTACAAGTTAAGACAGCAGGCCTAGAAAAATACCCACCAGCCAGGGCTCCCAGTCCTCCTGACCACTGGCAGTTTGCCCAGCCTGAGTGCGCCCCAGGCTCTGACACCTGCTGCAGGGTTTGGGGGACTTTCCCAAGTCCCTGGCCAAGCCCCAGCAGTTTTGAACAAACCTGCCTTGCTGCTGTGCCATCCTTTTGTGCCCCGTGCTGCAAGGCTAATATTTGATAAACATTAGCAGGTGTCCAGAGTGGTTCTGTAGGAGCATCCAGAATGCTTTCTCTGCAGATCCCCCTTCACCATCCTTACCCTACAGGCAAAGAGCCTGGGCATAGAGAAGGCAAGCACTAACCAGAGCCCCAGATTAGGGGTAATCTGGGATTCAGACCCAGACACGAGGGCCCCAGAACCTGGGATCCTTCCATGGCGCTGGTCCTGGGGTGCTGCCTCCTCTGAGGACAGTTCTTGCTCCCAGCCCTGGGAGTGAGGCAAGAGAAGCAGGATTACCTGACAGCACCTCGCACATCACACTCACTCCCAGCACTCCATCTGTGCTGCTGGCAATGTCCCCACCTGCAGCGACTTTGTCTTGTGCCCAGGCTGGCCAGGGCTCCACAGGGAGGAGCAGGAAAACTGATGCCCCAGTTCTTCCTGAAGCAGCCAGCCAGGGCTCCTTTGCTTCCTTGCTGTGGTCAGGACAGGGGACAAAGTTGGCACAGGGGCTGCTATGGGTCCCTCCCTGGCTCAGCAAGCCACATGAATCTGTTGAACAGTGGCTTCTGCAGAATAAAGCAGATTGATTTAGCAGTGCCGCAACGGCAGGTGCTACAGGCAGGGCAGCTTGAACGGCAAAAATGCTTGTCTCCCACTCAGGAGGCTGGAAGGCTGCAGTCAGGGTGTGGGCAGGGCTGGTTCCTCTGGAGCACTAGGAGGGTGTTCTGCTCCACAGCTGTCCCCTTGGTCCTGGCGGGTCTGGCCATCCTTGCATGCCTTGGCTACTGGAAGCCTCACCCTGACATCCACCTTCATCTTCACCTGGGGTTCTCCCTCTGTATGTGTGCCTGTCTCCAAATCCCCACTCTTTCTAAGGTCACTGGTCCTGTGTGGATGAGGGCCCCACCCTACACCAGTAAATTACATCAGCAACAACCCTTTCTCCAAATAAGATCACATGTGGAGGCGCTGGGGGTGAGGATGTCAGTATTTGAACTTGGTGGGGACACAATTCAACCTGAAGCAAAACCCCAGGCTCTTTCCTCGTCTGAGGCCTCTGCCTGCCAGAATGCACCATCCAGAATGCTCTGCAGAAGCCCTAAGACTGAACTCTCTTCTGCTGATGCCTGGTGGTGCAGGGCCCTGAGTGCACAGAGCTGGGATAATCCTAGGAATAGCCAGTGGACTCCCACTGAAGCACCCTCACTCCTGACAAACAGCAAATGCTGCCCGTTCCCTCTGGGTCAGTGAGGGGCACTCAGAGACCCTCGGCAGCGTTGTCTCACCAGGTGCCCCTGACCGACCACCTCCTGCCCAGGGGCTGAGCGAGAGAGCAGTCAGAGTTTTTCCTTGACGAGGGCAGGCAAAATGTTTTCAGTCAGCTTGAGACACCGCACCCATGGCCCTGGGGTCCCAAGGACAGCAGGCCCTGAAAAGGAGGCCACCATGCAGGAGGGGGAGCCTCACCTAGCCCAGCTGCCCCTGTCCGGGACACTCCAGGAAAGCCATCCACCATCAGCCCAACCTCGCAGGTGGGAAGCTGTCAGTGCTGCAGACATAATGGTTCCATTGCACTTGTGGCTTCTCTGGCCTCCACTCGCCCTCCTCCCAGCTGAATCATTTAACAGTGACCTGAATTGAGATGCAACCCCCAGAAAGGAGGCCAGGAACCTGCTCGGCCCATCCTGGGATGTTGAGGCCATTTCCCGGTGACAGGGAGAACATTCCTCATCCTGATCTTTGACCCTAGAATATCACCTTTACTTCCCAACCCCATGGACTTCCTGTCCTCACTGGAGGCCCCTTAGGCCTGTCTGCAGGTGCCTACTTGTGGGTCTCAGCCTCTAAGTGAAGGTGTTTTTTCTTCTTTCCAAGTGGTCCTAACAGCCAAGGTTGAGAAGCTCTCCCACCCCCAGACTAGGACTCCATGAGTCCCTGCCAGGTTAGTTTTGGAGTTTGGTTCCTCATGTTCCCTGTTTGCCAGTCAGTGTGCTGAGTTCTGAGCTTATAGAAACAGTGCCACTGTCATTTGCTTCAGAAAGTCAGGGCAAATGGTGGCCAGCACGATGTGTCAAACAGCTGTGGCAGCGTGCTAAGTACTGTTTAAGAGGTAGTCACGGGCCTCTCAGAGGTGGAGCAGCTGACTCTCTGGGAATGGCATGACCGAGAGGCTTAGTCAAATAGCAGTGAGTGAGCAGTTGTGCTGAATTTGAACCAAATACTAACAAGGGCTTGTTGCACTATCGGTGACCAAGACTGAACTCCTATAACTGGAGACCCAAATGTCCCCTCCCTTCCTGGGCCCTTGCCTCAGTTTCCACCAAGCATCCGCAGGGATCCTTCCTGAGACCCACAACCAGAATGCTGGTGCCTGCGTGCCCAGCTGTCAGGCTCTCACTGTGCCAACCTCAGCCAGGGCCAGACCACCCAGAAGGTTCATGCTGGGGCAAAAAGTGTCCATCACGGCTGGAGGAGCTTGGCCCAGCCTTGGAGGCTGGTGACCTACTTACCAAATCATGGCCACTTTGAATCCCAAGTTGTAGGGGAGGGCTAGGCTCTTCTATTGGTAAAGATTTTCCCCACCTTACGGATAACAATCAAAGCCAGGGAATAAGTGCCATTATAATGAGCCAAGACAAGTCATTTGTGTGGTATTCCCATTCAGGTCTTAAAAGGTTGGCCCTAGAAAGACTTCTAATTTGATAATGCAGTCATTGGAAAAATAAGTGAAATTATAAAATCCCGAGTAGCAAAAAGGAATTTAGGATGGTTTGCTTATTTGATGGTGCTGTTCTCCTTGCAGAATTAAAATTGAAACCAAAAGACAATCAGCAACAACAAAGAGAAAATCCAAAGCCATGCAATTGGAGGGGGGAGGTGGCGGGTACGTGTCCTACATGGACAGCAGCCCACTCCCCATTGCCACACAGATTTTTCCCAGAAAAACCTGGGAAAGCCCCACCAAGCCTGGGGCTCCTCTCTGGGGTATCAAAGTCACTGATTTGCAGATGACTGTGGCACAGTTTTGGACATTGACAGTGAAAATTATACACAGATGTTCAGTCTCTCCAGATTCTGAAATAAACCAGCAAACACCATCCCTGTTCTTGGTTCTGATTTGTCAGGGTCCTTTTTCTCTGTAAGAGCCACAAATTCAACTCCATAGCATGGACCCTTAGGCAGCAGAAGTGTGCAGCCCAGAGCGCACGCATCCTGGGGAGGCTAATGCCAGACCTGAGGATCATGAGCAGCAATGTGGGGTTAGCACCCCGTTTTCTCAGCCTCTGGGTGGGAGACAGTGAGGTGGGAGCACCATGCCCTCTGGCAACAGGCACCCCACCACGGCAGCATCCAAGTGGGCACTGTGGCAGAAAGGCCTTTCATCCCGTAAGCTGCTGCGGGGAGGAGTGGGGCTGGAGGGGACCCCTGGACCTTCCATCGTAAGGTTTGTCCCCTAAGGAGTTGGCTTTCAAATGCTGTGGCCCTTCTCCATTCCCTTGCAGAGCTGGGGAGCTGTTTTTCTGCCAAGGGCCATTTGGATATTTATAGCATCCCTGGGCCATACAAAATAATCAACTTAAAATGAACCTGCTCTAGATTTATTGAATTTTGAGTCAAGCATGCAGTCGCCTTGGCTGGGCCAGACCCAGTGATTTCATGAGTCTTACAGGACGTTCCCCACCCTGCTGGGGCATGTGTGAATGCTTTGGAATCACCAGAAGCACATGGAGTGTCTTGGGTGCTGGGGGAAGGTGGGACCTGAGACAATGCACAGTTCAGCCCTTTCCGGTGCCTACTTCTCAGGCTCCTCACTGTTTATGGATTTCCTGCCTGAGGGTGGCAGCTTCAGGAGACACACCCCCGAGGTACTTGGTAGAAGCTGTGACATCGCCAGCTGTTCTCTTCCAAGTAGTATCTTAAAATTAGACCCTAGTGACCACTGATGCTTAAGTTAAGCAGCCCAGTGTTCTGGCAAGCAGCTGCTTTCCTTCTAACCACTAGCTGATGAAGCTGGTTTAGATGCTGCACAGGGGACTGGGGCACAGAAAACCCACCTGGAGTTTCCTTCTTGCCGAGGCATGGACAGGACCAAACCTTCGGGGGCAGTCTACTCCTTGTTCTCAAAAATGGCTTTGTTGAGCCCAGTCTCAGCAAGAGCTGGGGCCAGAGGAGCCCGGAGGGAAGGACTGGCAAGAGAAGCAGGGCCACACCAGGGGAGAAACCACAAGACCTGAGGCCTGGGGCTGGCCAGGGCCACCTTTCAGGGTTTGACCTGCAAGATTTTGATATCTGGGGAACTCTGAGAACACAGAGGCCTCAACATGTGGTTCCAAGGCATCCCCCTTGATTTCCCTAGGCATTGTGTTTTCCTTATCACCACTTATCAGATAAGCATAGAAAGATAAGAACCAAGGGCCTGAGCCAAGAACAAATTTGTTCAAGTGTGCGTTCGTTACACTGTGGTATCCTCTTGATTTGCCTGGACTAAGTGTCTTCCAGGGCTGCAGGATTTTCTGTGCTAAAACCAGGAACGTTACAGGCAGATTGGCAGGTAGGTCGCCAAGCTGCAGCTCCCTACCCCACTGTGACCTCGACCCGCGGGGCTCCCTGGGGCTGGTTCTTCCATTCTCAGGGCCTCGACTCTTTGGCCAGGCAGGGGGCGAGCTGTTTTGGCCTAGTACGTGGCAGACTGCTCTGGGCTCTTTGGGTCCAGACAGACCAGGCAGCCTGCATCACACAGAAACTAACGCTGGTGACCACCTGCTGCAATGTTCTGTTTTCTCTTAAAGGCAGGAGGAAAGGCAGGAGCCAGTCTGTCCAGGCACACTCTGCGCTAAGCCAAAGGCTGCCTACCCTGAGCTCCTCTGGTCCTATCTTAGAGAGCCGCCAGGTCTTTCTGCAGGCGTCCACGTCGGTCCACGAGTTGGCCCAGAGGCTCTCGGGCAGCCGGCTCTCTCTGCACACCTCGGCTGCATCCCTGCACTCCCAGCCCCCACCTGTCACCACCACGGGCCACCTGAGTGTCCGCGAGCGGGCGGAGGCGCTCATCAGGTCCAGCCTGGGCTCCTCCACCAGCTCCACCCTCAGCTTCCTCTTCGGCAAGAGGAGCTTCTCCAGCGCGCTCGTCATCTCGGGACTGTCTGCCGCCGAGGGGGGCAACACCAGTGACACCCAGTCCTCCAGCAGCGTCAACATCGCAATGGGCCCCTCGGCCAGGGCTGCCAGCCAGGCCACCCGGGTAAGGAGCTGGTCTGGGTGGGAACTGGGGCTCCAGGCCTGGGCTGCTTTACCACGGACTGCTCCGGGGCTCCCAGCCCTTCTGCCTCCTTGATAGCTCCCAGAGTGTTGACAGCAAGTACAGAGACTCCCAGTGGCTCATCTCCAAAGAGGACAGGATGGGCACTCGTACCCTGTGCTGAGTAACACCAGGCAGGCACTGCGCAGGTGTGCAGCTCAATTGCCACGTCGGGGTGTGGGAGGGGTACTCAGGGACAGTGTTCCCCATTCATCCAAGTAGTGAGGGCAGGAAGACAACATCCACACTGGAGTTAAATTACCATCGCTTCTCATCCAATAGATCTAATTTTAAAGCTGCTGAGACGGCCTACTACATTTGGTGATTTAAATACTAGACAGCAGGTTTTAAGGACTTCATGCAAATCAGTCATGACTTGTTCAGGATCCTCAGCTAGATGCCATTAGATGAACACATGAGCTTCCCCAGTGTAAGTAAATACCCAGCAGCTGCCTCATGTAGAGTGATAGGGAGGGAACGTTTTAGGTGGCATTAAGGCAAAACTGAGCCACGTTTGGAACTTCCTCCTGCTGCTTCTGCATGTGCGCTCATTTTCCTGCAGGAAGGAGTCCCAGAAGCTTGGCCCCTCACTCTGAGTGTAGGGATCTGGAGGTGGGGGAGAAGGTGCCGCCTGCCCTCTCCTCCATGAGGAGCTGCTGTCCAGGCAGGTGCCTCCCGCCCAGTGGGAACCAAGGCTGGGGTGGGAGGGTCTGGCCTGGAGTCATGGGGCTGCAGCAATAGTGTGCCATCTGTGTGTGCTGGCACCGGGTGGCTTATGGGCTTCCTGGAAACCCCAGGCCACACTGGCTACACACAAGGAGCTGGCCACCACAGGACTTTCACCTGTGTTTGGAAAACTCAGTGTGTTAACTCCCTCGTCTCCTTTTTTCCTTTCCTCAATAAAAATGCAAACCATCACTTCCTGCACCCTAGTCTGAGTTGAAGTCACAATCTGTGGATATAGTTCTGGGTCTCTGGCAAATTCTCCTCCCTGTCCGGCAAGGGTGGCTGAGTGCTAGGGTCTGGGTGTCCAGTCAAACCTGCAGGAACTCGGCATTGGTGACAGAGGCACCCGTGTACGAAATGATACTGGCCAAGACCTAGAGAAGTCAGACATGTGACTAGCCTTTCTCATGAGCCACCTCTTCGCAGTGCGACCAGGTCACCTAAGCAAAGGTCCCACATCCAATGGCCTGCTGGAGTCAGACTCAGAACTTCAGAGGCGCGTGCACGCTACCCTCAACGGCCAGCCCTGCAGTCCTATGTCATTGACGTGACTTCAGAACCTGCCCTTGGGGATGCTGGGACAGCAGCCCTGGGCTGCTACAGCGAGGCCAGAGCTGGAGGATTTGGGGGTGGGAGGGGTGGGCAGTGGGCTGGCATCGAGGCTCAATAGGCTAATCCTCCACCTGTGGCGCCTGCACCCCAGGTTCTAGTCCCGGTCGGGGTGCCAGATTCTGTCCCGGTTGCCCCTCTTCCAGTCCAGCTCTCTGCTGTGGCCTGGGAGTACAGTGGAGGATAGCCCAAGTCGTTGGGCCCTGCACCCACATGGGAGACCAGGAGAAGCACTTGGCTCCTGGCTTCGGATCGGCACGTGCCGGCCGGCCACTGTGGGGTGAACCAACAGAAAAAGAAAAAGGAAGACCTTTTCTCTGTCTCTCGGTCCACTCTGCCTGTCAAAAAAAAAAAAAAAAGTGGGCAGTGACCGAGTGCTGAGCGGCTCACTGCTTCTGTCTTCTCCCTGGCAGCACTTCTCCGAGCCCTATGAGTCACCTGATACCACGGAGCAGGGGCAGCCTGGTGACCAGCGTCTGGCTGAGGCAGTGGCAGAGAGCCGCGGGCTGACCTGCAGAAGAGCAAGCCAGGAGGACATGGGCCTGGACGACACGGCCTCCCAGCAAAGCGCTTCGGACGAACAGTAGTGCGCAAGCGTTCGCTTCGGAAAAAACGGACTCCTCCGCGGCTCTCAGCTTCCTACGTCTTCCCTGGGTTCCCCCAGCCAGCTGGCGCTACCACTGCAACCCACGTAGGGCTGATCCTGTGGGAGAGTGGGAGCTGTCTAGAAAACTGAATGACTTTAACTCAGGTTCTTGAAAAAACCTCATATGATGGAGGGAAAAAAGACACCACGCCTCCTCCCCCAAGAGCTCCATGCCCTGGGCAGCGCGAGGCAGGCAGCACCGCCGACTCCCCAGACTGGCGTTTCAAACAAAAGCCACTGAGTATCTTCAAACAACTAAAGTTAAGTAGAGCCTGTAACTAACTCCTTCGTGCCCTGGTGAAAATAAGACAACTGCATGTTAAATAATCAGCATTTTACACATTAACTGTTAGCACGAGGAAGAAACAGAAAGCAACATGTAAGAAAGACACCATCAGCTGGTCAAATGCATTAAGGTTAACATCTAGGTGTCAGGAAAACCTCATCTGTTTGTAACATTTACGCAGTTGTTCCATGTAAAATAGTGGCAGCTTCACTACCCGAACCGTGACAATGCATGCAGTCCTGTCTAAGGTATTCTAGAGGAACAGCCAGGCTACGTGACGATGTGAGTGGCCAGCGAGTCCAGTCGGCGCGTGGAGCATCGCGGAGCCACCTGGCGTTCCTCCACGCAGTTCCGCGAGCTGCACGGAACATCCGCTCGTCTTCCAAGCTGAGCAACCTCCACGGATCACAGCACACTTGCACACACCTTTGTTTTTGGAATTAAAATGTTTACAGTTATTGCTGTGTCTGGCGTTTGTTTTGCTGAAACTTTACTCTAAAAACGGATCCTCTACTGTGAGGACATTTGGGCAAATCCTGAGATGGCTTTTTTCCCCTGGCTTGCCTCCCGTTGGAGGGGGCAGAAACCTGGATTCTTGCTGACACGAGGGAAGCAGAAACACAGTCCATGAAGGGTATCACCACGGACTCACTGACCTGCTGAACCATCCTTTTAGGAAAGATAATAGAGATACTCAATTTGGAAATAGCCTTCACATTTCTCTAAAGCATGTAGGGGTTTCAAAACTGGGAGAAAGATGATGGGGAGGGGAGGGTGTTGTAGGGAATCCCATACTCCTTGCAAGAAGATGGTAATACCTTTTTTTTCCTGGTAAACTAAGAATTAGCAATGAGTAACAGTAGGTGAGCCCTATAAATGAGAGTCAACGCCCCCTTATTCTTGGGTCAGCAGTCTCTGGAGATGCAAACTTTAGTCCTGATTTCCATACCGGTGTCTAACAGGAAGCTGATAGTCTTGCTGCTCCTCTCTGAGACAGGCCACACTCAGCTGGCGGCTCCTGCAGTCCTCAAGCCACAAGAACTGACCTTCCAGCCCTGAGCTGTGGTCAGGTCACCCCTGAGTGCCTAGAAGAAAACACAGACAAGGTAATCTCCCCAAAGTGGGAAACCCAAATTGTAGAGAAATGGTGTGGATCTGCCTGCTGCATCAGTGCCTGGAGAGCTCCTGCATCTCATTCCAGAGAGGTCTGGGAGTGCTCCTTCAACTGCTGAATCTCTTGTCTAGGAGAGCACAATCACCTTGTGTGTGCCTACTGACAGGTGTATCGGTGCACACTCACATGCACGGGTTCACACAACAGAGAAGGAAAGATGGTTGACCTGGGAGTGCCTCCAGGACCCTTTGTGGCTGTTAGGCCAGCATCAACCATGCAGCCCCACTTTGCCATACACAACTTTCATATTTACGGCTCAGGAGCCTGTTAATCTGGCTCTTCAGGCGGTCAGTTGCTTCTCAGAATATTCCCTGCAAATTGAATTATAAGCCCCCCCCCCCCTTTAAAGGAGAGGTTCCAGAGTTGACATCTCTTGCCTGGGTTGTTCAAATGTTCATGCCAAAATGCAGACAAGAAGTGACTTTCTGCATCTGGACACTGAGCACAATGGCTTCTCCTTTAAAGATACTGTAAAAGTTATAGCATTTGGTTTCATATAAATCATGTGGCTAATATGGCATTATTTGTTCCAAATTCTTCACTGTGCCTTGAAATCATCTGTGTCTAGCAAGCAGTTTTCTATAATCACTGGATGTTCCAATTACTCTTTGCCCATAAAATGTGCAATGCAACATGTGTTTACTAGGCTCCTCCACCTCTCTACTGTTCTGTCCCAAAGCCTCGTGCTACACAAGCCTCTGCTCTCAGCACACTCACAGGGGGTGAGCCTTCCAGACAAAACCTTCTATGAACTCCAAGCTAGAGGGGAAGAGAAGGGGACTCAGGCCAGGCTGCATTCTCTGGACTCAATGTTCTTAGTGCTGGGAGCAGAATGAGTGACTGAACTTGCAACTTTGCTGGGAACTTCTTTCTGTCAGCCCTGATAGAGAGATGATGTTTTATCAGTTTAAAGACTTAACTATCTCCCTGCTTCCTCTTGTTTGGAGGCAAAAGCAGACAGATGGGTAAACCATTTTGTGTGAAGTGCTTGCTAGGATGGGGAAGAGGGAAGAATTATTTAGTGAAGCATTCTCTATACTGGTTCTGCTAAGTCCATTCAACCTGGTCATTCCAGCTGAAGGTCATCATACAAGCAATACATGTCAATTTTGTGCTTTTTTTAAGTCAGGACTCATATCTAACTTAGATATCCTGGTTTGACTAGTAGGCATTTTGAGATCAAGTATAAAAGAGAATCTTTGACCTCCCCTGTCCCCTGCCCCTTGTACTCCCTGCACAGAGCTCCTCAGTGCAGGACACCAATGAAGAGGCAGCAGTGCAGCCTCCTCTGCTCCTGGCTTGTGCTCAGCAAGTGGATGAACCACACATGGTCTCCTGACCCTGTTTTTCTGTAAACCTCAGCAGGATGTAGTTTTCAGAGGCTGTTCTGTGTTTGGTCCCAAGTTGTTAGGAGTGAATCCATCTTACCGTGCATTATGGATACTTTCAAGTAGGCTGTGACTCTCCCATCCTCCCATAAGCACAAATGACTTCAGTGATACACCCCTCAAACTAGCTAGTTTACCTTCATGAAATTTAAGACAAAATCAAAGTCTACCACACAGTCACAGCTGAAACACTAAGCTCAAAAGAACAAGCAATAGAGGAAACAAGTCCCTCCGTATTTCAGATGCCCTGAGGACCCCCAAGAGGGCCCAGGAAAGCTCCATCTTGCTGCCTGTATAGAATGCCTGGGTGTGAGTCCCAGCTTTGCTTCCGATTCCAGCTTCCTGCTAATGTGCACCCTAGGAGGCAGCAGGTGATGTACCAGGTACTTAGGTACTTGCCACCCACACAGGAAACCTGGACTGAGTTCCCAGGAGCCAGGCCTTTGGGGAGTGAATCAGTAGATGGAAAGTCTCTCAAAGGTTCCTGTCTCTCAAATAAAATAAACTTAAAAAGAAAAAAAAAACTTAGAAATTCGTAGTATTTCACAAAAAATGATGTAACAACACTGAGATATTTATCACTGCATTGTGAACCACCTGGAGGGCAATTTTTATCCCACATACATTCTAGAGCTTCGATAGTCTTTTTTACTTTCCTGCTTTCTCTTTTTTGTTTTCCTCCCCCTCCCCCTTTTTGAAAAATGATTTTCTTATTTATTTGAAAGGCAGAGTGACAGAGAGCAAGAGAGACAAAGGGAGAGACAGAGGTCTTCCATCTGCTGGTTCACTAGGCAAATGGCCTCAACAGCCAGGCAGAGCTGGGCCAGGCTGAAGTCAGGAGCCTGAACTCCATCCAGGTTTCCAATGTAGGTAGAGAGACTCAGTACTTGGCCCATCCTCTGCTGCCTCCCCAGGAGCATTAGCAGGGAGCTGATCAGAAGTAGAGCAGCTGGGACATGAACCAGTGCTCAGGTATGGGATGCTAGCATTGAAAGCAGCAGCTTAACCTGCCACACCACAATGCCTGTCCCACTTTCCTACTTTTTCTGCAGTCCCCTTGCTATGGGCTAAACTCTACCTTGCTAGCTCATTACTCTTGATAAATCCAACTGGGGAGCAGTTGATTTCCTTCCATGATGTAGCATCAGTCTCCTCCCTTCTTCCCCTTTGGGAGGGAAACTAGGCACAAAAAGGTTCAAAAGAGCCCAGGAGAACTCAGCCAAAGCAGGGTTCTGATGTGAACCCCCAGGCCCACGCTGCCATTCTGCCCACTGAGACCCAGGTCGAATCAACGTCCTGAAGACAGAGTCCCTCCCACACAAGGACCCATGTCTATAAACACCAGATTTATTTTTATATTAAACAACAAGCAAACATGAAATATGGGGGAAGATGACCAAAAATTATTTTCTTTTGAAATAATAGTTTTAAAAAGAAAATCAAATAACTACTATTCCTTTAAGTTGTATGAGCTTGAGGCTGCACCTGGAGAGAAACTTAATTTTCATGGCATGCAAAACTGATTAAATGGTGAACTCTTTTGTCCCCCTTTTCCTGAGCACATTTACAAACTTCAATATGGGTGAATTTCATCAAATACTCTGAAAAAATATTTCTGATTTCATAATTTACCCATATCATGCACACAAATGCAATAGGAAATAAACAGAAGGCTTTAAGCATAAATAAGCCAAAATAGATTGTTAAGCTTGTATAGTTAGTCCAGCAGTAGAGCTAATTTGATATTTTAAACAGCTGTCCAGCTTTCTTTGGAAAAGTCCACCAAGTTTCCTAAACCCAAAGGCATAAAACATTGACAAGTCAGGCACCCATCAGGCTGCTCTTGGACCAGGGGACTTCCTCCCGTGTAGAACACAGACTGTCTTCACTTCCTGCTGCTCTGCACACACGTCACGATATCTGGCAGAAGGTGGTTCCTATTTTCCTTGGTGACCTGTGGGAAGAAGAAAGGGAGCAAGTGTCAGAGCTCCTGTCCTTCTCTCCAGTCCAGAGACATCATCTTCCAAAGCTGACAGGCCGGAAGGCTGGGAGCGGAGGAGGTATGTTTTGAGAGCCAGGAGACTTCGAAGCCCAGCTCTTAATGAGCACTGTGAAAAGGACAGGCAATACCATGTCCTGCCACCAGCAGGAGACTTCAGAGACAGCAAGAGAGATCCCCCAAGAGTGCTTGTGTGCCATAGAGCCACAGCTGCACATTTCAGGGAAATGCCTCATCAATGTCACCCTCACAACCATGCGGCATGCGCACCAGGCACACAGGGGAAACAAGACACACGCAATCATCCCCATTTCAGATAAGAGGAAACAGAGTCTCAGGAGCCAGGAGCGTTGGAAAGATGCTGAGCACAGACCCCTCATCTGTCACTCGGGGATCCTGCCCGAGTCCCTGCTCCTGCCCCAGTGAGATGGCCCTGCCAGGAACTGCTGGGGACTACCGGTGCCACAGCAGGGACTGTGCCAGCCACATCCAACAGTTAGAGAGTTCCTTCCAAGTCTTGCTGAGATATAAAAAGAATAGAAATGAAAACTGGAAAAGACACATTTTGAGAACATTTTCTCATGAAAAATTAATGAACAGAATGCAAGTACTACATTATTAATGTATAGATACCCTCCCTTTGATTTCCCTAAGACTATTTGTGCAGTGAGCTGTTTATGTGAAATTGTCTGCAGTGCTCAGTTGTTATGTTCCCTGCGCATAGAGGACAAACTCCGAAACACAAGAACAAGTATGACGTCCTCTGCCAACCTCGGCAGTATATTCCTTTATGTGAAATTCCAGCCTACTTGTTATTCAACCACCAGCATTTCGGCTGCAGAACGCCTCTCCTGGCTTTCTTCCTTCTAGAAACCACGAACCTATTTTCTGTCCATAAATTTGCCTCTCCTGGATATTTTACATAAATGGAATCAGACAAGAAGTGCTCTTTTGTGTCTGCTTGTTTCACTTAGTGTAACATTTTCAAGACCTATCCATGTTGTTGGATGAATCAGAACATCATTCCTTCTTACTGCCAAACAATATCCCATTGTAAGGACAGGCCACACTTTGTTTATCCGTTCATCAGTTGTTGGGTTGTTCCCATGCTTTGGTTATTATGAATAATGCTTCCATGAACATTCATGAACGAATTTTTATGTGAACATATGTTTTCAATTTTTTGGGATATATACCTATGAGAGGAATTACTAGCTTTTATGGCAATTCCAGGTTTAACTTCTTGAGGAACTGCCAAACTGTTTTCCATAGTGATTTACACAATTTACATTCCCACCAGTGGCAAGCATATGAGCGTTCCAATTTCTCCACATCCTCGCCAACACTTGCTACTATCCATTGCTATCCATTTCTACCTTAAAGTTTTTTTTTTTTTTTTAAGATTTATTTATTTATTTGGGAGGCAGAGAGAGAGAGAGAGAGAGAAAGTCTTTCATAAATTGGTTCACTCCCCAGATGGCCGAAATGGCCAGAGTTGCGCTGAGCCAAAGCCAGGAGCCAGGAGCTTCTTTCAGGTCTCCCACACGGGTGCAGGGGCCCAAGGAATTGGACCATCTTCCACTGCTTTCCCAGGCCACAGCAGAGAGCTGGATCGGAAGTGGAGCAGCCGGGAATGAACTGGAACCCATATGGGATGCTGGTACTGTAGGCAGCAGCTTTTTCCTCCTAAGCCACAGTTCCAGCCTTCGTCTTACAGTTTTATTATAGCCATCTTAGAGGGTACAAGTGGTCCCTTGTGGGGAGCAACTGGGAGCAACTCGGACTAGACTAAGTTACTGGAATTAAGACTTATTCTATGCATCTGCTCTCCCACAATATGGCGCTGGGAGAGAAGAAAACAGCTTCTACACAGCTGCCTCCAGTTCAGCCAATAAACTGTAGGACTTGCTCCTGATTGGAGGAGAGCAGCGTACTCGGCGTATGGGCAGCCGAGTTGGGATTGGCAGAGGAGGACTATAAAGGAGGAGAGAGACGGCATGCACCAGGAACATCTAGGGGGAACATCTATCTGAAGGAACACCTGTGCAGCCCCCGAGAGAGCCGGCCGGCGGTGTGCTGCTCCCCCGCGGAAGTGGGGAATGTGGCAGGGGGAACCGCCCTTCCACGGAGGTGGAAGGGACGGTAGCCAACCCGGGAAGGACCAGCAGCCAACCCGGGAAGGACCAGCAGCCAACCCGGGAAGAACCAGCAGCAAACCCGGGGAGGGCCGAGCAGACGAAAGAACAACGCAGGGTCCTGTGTCGTTCCTCCACGAAGACGGGGAGCGACAGTCCCTCATTGTGGTTTTGGTTTGCACTGCCATAATACCTAGTGATGGAACATTTCTTTTCATGTCCTTATTGGCCATCTGTATTATCTTCTTTTTCTGCAAGCAGCTTTCTTATTGACTTCTCTTCCAGCAGCTAGTAACTGTACTTATAACCGTAGCTCTGCACCTAGAGGACAGGAATGCATAGGTCCAGTGAATAGCACTGAATGGGCAGGAGTGCATGGGCCCAGAAAACAGCACTGAGTTCCTGCTGAGATGAAAATAATATCCATATTGCTGTAGCAGAGGAGAATAAAAGGAGGCCTTTCAATTTCCAAATTGGAGGGAAGCTAGAATCTACTTCCCATTATTCTTGTGATCCTACATTCCACAAATGAAAACTATAAGAGCATGTTATAAGAAAACAAGTTTAAATGGTTTTGGAGTCAGAATATTAAGAGACTTTGTTATAATATCATTTTTTAATAGAGAAATCAAATACTTTCTAACAAGCCAAGATTTACGGTAAAACCACTTGAATCATTTCTATGAATGAAGGTAACACTATAGCAGGGTTATGCTAATGCTCAGGCTTTGACATCAGCCAGACCAAGGTCTGAATCCTAGCTCTGTCATTAACTGAATGATCTTGGACAGGTTACAGAGCCTCTTGACTCCTCAAATATCTCATATATGAAATGCAGTAATAAGTGTATCGTGAGGCACTGAGCACAGCACCCAGCACCATGTGCACATCAACTGGGGGCCACCTTCGTATTCCATTCCAGTGCTTGCCAGGTTCCAGGCGTTTCTTCTGTACCCTCAATAGACAACATCTAACATTTCTACCCAGGGAGGATGTAGAAGGAAGTCAAATAAAATATGTTTTCTAAATGCTATTAAGTGGGTGGGCGTTTGGCCTAGTAGTTAAGATGCCAGTTGGGATACCCGCAACTCATAACAAAGTCGAATACTTGGCTCAGGTTCCTAACTCCAGCTTGCTGCTAATGTGCACCCTGGGAGGCAGCAGGTGGTTGCCCATGTCATTGGATTCCTGCCACCCGTGCGAAAGCTGGAGGAAGTTCTCGGTGCCTAGCTTTGGCATACTCCAGCCCTGGCCATTGCAGGCATTTGAGAAGTGAAGTAGATGGGAGTGCTCTCTCTCAAATAACTTTTAAATGTCAAAAATCAGTCCATCAATCGATCAATCAATACCAATAAGAACATCAAACTCTGATATTTTTAAATGAGTAGCAACTATCCAACATAAAAATATTTTTTCCATGTTGTTAATTAGAATACACATACACACAACAATGCAAACAGCTCTTTCCATTAACTCTGAGTCATGAAGGCCTTTGTGTCTTGCCTCTATGGCATTAATGTTACCATTAGTTTTTACAGCTTCAAATAAACAAATACTGAAATAAATTTAAAAAAAAATTTGTAGTGGTTATACTTAAAGAGCAGAAAATCCTAGAAGTCAGGAGAAAACAAACTGACCAAATCGCTGAAAGAACAACAGATGACCTTCAGGAAGGCCACTGTTGTTCTGCCCGTGCCAGGCAGACGTCTAAGTTACCAAGACCGTCGGTCCAGAAGACACTCTAGAGTCATAACACACACAGGACTTGTGACTGTGCCTGTGCCCAGCAGGTCAGTGAAGGACTGTGCCTCACATATCTAGGCCAACCACCATGGGAAGACAAACTGGGATATCACCCAAACACCAACACATTCTTAAAACAAAATCAAGAAGGAGGAAGAGGAAGAGAAAGAGGAGGAGAAGGACAATATTACTGATCATGTTAAACAAATTAGGGGTCAGTGAGACAGCATCAAACAGCCTACAAGATGGGATAGCAGCCACACACTGCAGTCAGGTGTATGGTCTGTTTTTCAGGAGCAAAGGGAACATGCCTTACATGTGCCTGTAACATGGACTAAGTGCTAGATGCAAACGATGCTCTAAAAATGGATTCAGATTCTTATTGCACGTTAAAAATGGATAGGACCCACGATATCGAATCCAACTACTGAAGTCTACACATCAGGAAAATGAGGATCTTCATTTATAAATCAGGAACAGAAGGACCACAGAAGCCCCCAAGCAGCACAAGGATAAAAGGGTATGTCGGCTCCTCACATAATTAACTCAAAGCTAATCACTTTATTTACACATCATTAAGAGCAATGATTATCTTGCCTGAAGAATCATTTACAGTTTTAAAGGAAATGCAGTGTTAAGATACAATTTTTTTTTTTTTTTTACGTAACAGTTGGCTCTCCTCAAGCTCTCCTTAGGAATTTTGGGTTGGATTAGCTGGCAGAGATAGCTAATACCTGGAGCTTACCACTATCAACTTCCCAGTCTTCCAGCCTGGAAGCTATCTGGCCTGAAAACTGATTTTATTTCATGATCATTCACTATTGGTTGTCTCTATTTCCACAGAAACTCTATAATCACAACCACAACTTCTAACACGGAGCCCACGTAAAACAGGAGACCAGGAGGGTCACGTGTTAACTCTCAAGGATGCTCTTGAGGATGTGACCTTTCCCAGCACTCAGGTCTCAGCTCATTCACCTCCTAGACAGGCCTCCCTTGATTACCCCTCTACTCCTGCCCCCAACTACCACTTTGCCCGGGCTTCTTTCCATTGGCTTTATCAGAATCTTAAATCGCTTACTTTGTCTGCTTATATTTTTGACATCTGCCCTCTGCTCTAGGCTGTAAGCTCCACAAGGGCATGGAGTTGAGTCTTGGATTGTACCACACTATCACCAAGACTGAGACTGACACCTAGCACACAGCTTCCTCAGTATTCACCAAATGAATAAATGAATGCGTGCATTTCCAAGTCTGGCTCACCTAACCCTAATGGTTACCGCCATTCCAGGATATTTTGGAAGTAACAAGTGGATGTCTCACTGGGACCGTGGACCATGGAAATATTCTGATGGGTGATATAGGTGCTCATGAGTATCTTGCAGCCAGAGCTTACTTTGACTCTCCCTGCTAGGCATGGCCGTGCCTCTCTGACTTGTTCACTTGGCATCTGCAGGGCCAAGGAACCTCTAAAGAGGATTAGGGAAGGGTGTCATAAGGTGGAGGAGGGAGCCAATAACTGAAACTGACTGAGGTCAGAGAAAGACAATGGAGAAAGAAAGGTAAGGATTCAGGCAGTGTCAGCAGTGCTGCTAGAGCCCCTCACAACACTGCCACTGGTTGATACGAGATGCTGCGACTCCTCATCTCTCACGTGGATCCTAACGCTGTGCTTCTCAAACTGCAGAACCACCTAAGGGTTTATTAAAACAAGGATCACTGGGCCCATCCCCCAAAGAGTTTAAGTCCTTAGGTCAAGGCAAGACAGATGGGCACATCTCACAAGCTCCCAAGTGATGTGCATACGACCACTCTGCAAGCCTCTGTTTGAGCAGGATGTGGTAGCGGTGCCATCCCAGGGACTACTGAGTAACACAAGTGTGGCCAGTGTGCCTAAAAAACAGAATTCCTAATTTTACTTAAATGTAATCAGTTCCAACATAAATAGCCACGTGTGGCTAGGGGCCACTGTACCGTAGAGTACAGCGAGTACATTTCCACCACCGCGGGAGGTTCTCCTGAACAAGGCTACTCCAGAGCACCTGGAAGCTGTGCTGCCAACCGTAACCACAGCCTCTTCTCCTCATTAGCAGAAGTGGGTCAGTTTAAAAGGGAAACTTTTTAAACAAAGTTATACTTGTGTGCCTCTGTATCCCACTGTGCCCTATCAGTCTGAGAGGAGACAAGCTTAGAACAAGGGCACCAGCTGCTCAGGTGATGCTGAAGCTAAGAGGCCCTGGTGTCTGGTGGGAGATGGAAGAAGAAAGCAGCCAGGACAGTTGGTGCCTCCCACAAGGGGGTTTGTTTTGTCATCAAGTAGAGACAGAATTCAGGTTTGATAGAGTCCAGAAAGTCAGACTCACCTATGTTCCCATATAGGAGGGAAAAACAGTAATTCACGTTAAGGCTACTTGCTGCCCAAGATCATCCAGTCCACTTTCACACAGAGGACCGGCTGCACTCACATACTCACACTAAACACCTTCACGTCACTTCTGTTTCTAATTTCTTCCACAAGAGCCAGCGGTTTTCCCTTAGGGACTGGGATTGTGCCAAGAATTATGGTTCCTGGGGTGGACAGTGTCTGACGAACAGCCTGGATGAAGGGCTGACTGAAGAGTTCCATTTTCCCGATCTCATCGATGACACATACTCTTTGTCCTGAGCCGCTGCTGGAACCTGCCTGGGAATGACAAAGACATTGACAAGGAACCAAAGTCACATTAGCCAAAGGGCCCCTGGGTCCCGCCCCATCAGTCACCAACCAGCAGTCACAGGGTGAGTCAGCTATGCTTTTGAAGTCAGAAGATGGTCCCTGTGGTCCACAGGGAGCAAGTTGTGGAGACTAATCTTAGAAGGGCTCCTTTGGAGCTGCAGTACCCAGAAAATCCGATTCCCTGAGTCAACAAGCTTCTCAGAATTACTCCTTCAAAACAGCAGCAGGGGCTGGCTCTGTGGCATAGCGGGTAAGGACACCGCCTGCAGTGCCGGCATCCCATATGGTTTGAGTCCTGGCTGCTCCGCTTCTGATCCAGCTCCCTGCTAATGTGCCTGGGAAAGCAGTGGAAGATGGCCCAGGTGCTTGGGTCCCTGCACCCACATGGGGGACCTGGAGGAAGCTCCTGGCTCTTGGCTTCGGATTAGACCCACTCCGGCCGTTGCAGCCATCTGGGGAGTGAACCAGGGATGGAAGACCTCTCTCTCTGCCTTTGCCCCTCTGTAACTCTGCCTTTCAAATAAATTAAAAAACAAACAAACAAACAAAAAAAAAACAGCAACAGTAATGAAGCTTTGTATTCACATATACTCAGGAAACAAATGGCTCCTGAACACTTCAGGTTTAAATTAAATGAAACAGCAAAGCTTATCAATAATTAACCTTTATTAATAATACCATTTTTGCTTTATTTTGGGTCATAAGATATTCCCCATTTGTTGAGAAAGATAATTGCTACAGGCAGATGCATTTCATAATCTGACCTATGAGAGTTCATGGAAAGACAGAAAAATAAAAAGAGAAATAGTCTTCCTTCTTCAGTTAAAAGAAAAACAAGTGACTGTGAGTGCAATGGTGCCCTTTAGATCTCAGATTCCTTTTTCTAATGACTTTATTCCAATCCATGTCCATTACTTCCTTGAAAATCCTACTCAGAATAGGCATGGCAGCCAGCATCCAAGAGTTCTACTGATTCCACACACAGCCCTCTCGCATAGTAACAAGGTAGTATGTGTGATCGACAGAATACGGCAATGGTACGTCACCTCTGAGACTAGAGCAAACGAAGCCTGCTTTTTCTGTATGGCTGGCCTTTCTAGGATCACTCGTTCTTGGGAGGGGAGCTGTCATGTTGTGAGGACACACAGGACCATGTGGTGATGCACTTGAGGCCTCATGCCTATAGCCAGAGAGGACCAGCCTGCCAGCCACCAACTGAGCAGGCTCAGAGGCAGACCCCTCAGGACCACAGGCCCAGCAGACACGTGTCCTACAGCAATGAGAGCCCCTGAGCCAGAACCACCAGCAAAGCTACACCTGGATTCCTGCCCCTCAGGCTCTGTGAAATAACACGGTTGCTGCCTTAAGCTGCTGTAC
Source organism: Oryctolagus cuniculus (assembly GCF_051225735.1). Classification (NCBI taxonomy): domain Eukaryota; kingdom Metazoa; phylum Chordata; class Mammalia; order Lagomorpha; family Leporidae; genus Oryctolagus; species Oryctolagus cuniculus. The sequence continues at coordinate 52,486,854 of NC_142879.1, read as the reverse complement.
TTGGGGGTGATCTGCTACAAAGCCAACAGGTAACGAGTGGACAAGTACTCTCTAGAATGACCTTGTTGAGAAAGCTGATAGGACTCTGGCCTCCCTCAGGAGGGACACAACAGAACATAGAATAAACACTTCAATGAATGCTAAGTGACAACTCCATTTTACATATCTCTGTGTAAACGAGCTTTGTGAAAACTGTATGTGAAGCTGGTTTACAAGGTGACAGCAATGCAGTCCAGGAGTGCCTGTCTCAGTTACACTGGATTTTCCTCAAATCCCAAATGCCAAAGCTATGTGGGGTGCAGTATCACTGGTGGAAGGTGCATGTGGCAGCCAGGGACACAAGGGCCAGATCTTATAGGCCTTGATGGAGTGCAGTGCAGTGGAGATTTTGTTCCACAGACAAAAGCCTACACCAGGGGGATCACAAGTTGTGTGAGAATGTCTGGGGCTGCGTGAAGTAAAGATGATGTGTCAGACACTGGGACAGACAATATGAGAGGGTGGGGTCTTAACCCAGTTTGTGGTTGGAGGAGAGCATGAAAGCAGAGTCTCAGACTTTTATGTCAGTGATGCTCTACCTTCTTACTGAACACTGTGGACATATGCTATGTTTCTCCACTCTTTTTAGTAGCACAAAGACCAAGAATTTTTCCACTGTAATCACCCAACAGAGGTCTGAACAACAGCCCAACGTCTGTTTCTGATGCACTTAGATTTTTTTCTACTGCACTTACCTGAACACAAAGCTGGTCTCCCTTCTGAGAACACAGACACAGTGTCCTCGTGTCTGCCTTCTCCATGGAACTGAGTGATGATGGAGAGCTGAGAGGTGGAAAGTGGACAGGGCCAAGGCTGCCCTCCATGGGCTGGGGTGGGAGGAAGGGAGATTGTGCATGCAGTAAGTCACTATGCGTGCCACGTTTTTCCTTCAAAAATGAGTGGCAAATGTGGGAGAAGTAAAATGGCTTTCAGCCACCTGTCTGTGCTGATAAAAACAGACAACCCCACAGGAAGGTTTCTGCCTGGGAGCAAGGCATTCTAACTGACCTCTTACCAAGTAGCATCGGGGGCATTTTACTGCCTCCGAGACAATGAATCATCACAGAGGTTGTCTTTCCGGTGGCTACCATCTACAAGCCATTTTGGTATATCAGAATGACCGTTCTGAAAGCTGCCAAATCAGACAAGAAAGAGCATTATGAAAGAATGTATTTAAATGATTGCATATATGTGCCCAGCCACTGCACATTGCCATGTTTGTAATAATACATGTGTAGGACGGGTTGAAATGCACAAGTATTTGGAGCATCTTCAGCTGCCTTCGTAAGGAGCCAGATTAGAGGCAGAGTAGCCAGGTCATAAACCAGTACTCTGATATGGGATGCTGGCATTTCAAACAGTGGCAGCTTAACCTGTTGTACCACAATGCCAGCCTCAAGAGGAGGTTAATTTTTTTTTTTTTTTTTTTTTTTTTTTGACAGGCAGAGTGGACAGTGAGATAGAGAGACAGAGAGAGAAAGGTCTTCCTTTTGCCGTTGGTTCACCCTCCAATGGCCGCCGCTGCAGCCGGCGCACCGCGCTGATCCGATGGCAGGAGCCAGGAGCCAGGTGCTTTTCCTGGTCTCCCATGGGGTGCAGGGCCCAAGCACCTGGGCCATCCTCCACTGCACTCCCTGGCCATAGCAGAGAGCTGGCCTGGAAGAGGGGCAACCGGGACAGAATCCGGCGCCCTGACCGGGACTAGAACCCGGTGTGCCGGCGCCGCAAGGTGGAGGATTAGCCTATTGATCCACGGCGCCGGCCCAAGAGGAGGTTAATTTTATAAAGTGGTAGAGATCTCTATTTTAGTGCTTTAGGGTGGAAGAAAATGTTAATAGTATATGTTTTCCAAATCTTAATGGAGAATGGGAATGGGGGAGGGAGGAGGAGATGGGGAGGGACTGAGGGTGGAGGGCAGGTTATGGTGAGAAGAATCACTATATTCCTAAAGATGTACTCATGAAATTTATATTCATTAAATAAAAGGTTAAAAAAAATGTGTAGGGATAAAGCACGTGGCTCTACAACAACATCCCATCCTGTAACTCTCTAGAACACTCACCAATGAGAGCTCATCTATATTAAGTTTCAGCACAAAGATATTTGGATATGCATGCATATATAATTTTCTACCAAATGGAAATGCTTGTTTTAAATATAAAATCCTCATTCTGTCCAGAATTAGGCATTTTTATAAACCAGGAACTGTGGAAATCTCAAAAATAAGTCTGTAATTTTAATAAAAAAAATGAAGTTATTCACACTCCACTGAGAGGCAGATGTCAGAAGCTGAAACACTCAGAAGCCTGTAAACACTTGGCTTATGTTTCTAAATAGCACATGAACTCAGGAGCTTAAAAAAGGAACCGCTATTATGTTCAAAGCTGGTTTATTTCTATCTAAATTCAAGCCACTTTAGAGGGAAATATAAAACACATCAGTGAACCTGTATTCACCTGTGTCACTGCTCTAAATTCTGGCAGATAAAGACACAGTCTTACAAGTCACAGGGGCCCAGGTTGGAGGATAGTCAAGGACCTGCCCTGCCTCCATTTCCATGTGGGAGAGCACTGGGCTCCCACAGTAACTCTGCCTGAAGCTGCTGGAGTGAAGAACTGTACGTGGCTCTCGGCCACATGGTTACAGTCTCTGCGCACACATCTCCTGCGTGTACACACCAGCCACCCTCTCCCCAGAGGCATCACTTCTGGGGGTTGCACTGTGGTCCTGTGTCACTCAGCACAGCCACTCTGCCCAAGCCCTTCTTCTTGGTTCCATTTTAGCTGATAATAAATTTTCAGCCACAAAGAGTGAGGAAAATTTCTTTCCCCGCAGCATTTTCAGTTGCTCTGTTCTGAGAGGGAAGGTATTTCTTTCAGATGGAGTCCAGCGATTGGGCAGCTAGGGTTAAGAGAATCCATGAATAACTTCATAGTTTTGGTTGTACTCAGCTAGTCTGCTTTCCAGAAAGATTAAACTGACTTAGAGCAACAAAATATTTTTGTACCAGTTATACCAGAGACCTAAAAATAATGTGCGTGGGGTTTTCTTTTTCTTTTTGGTCTTTTGTTTATATGAAACTTTAAGAATATAGGAAAAATGTAAATACAAAATACACACTTCATTTAACCAAAATATTGAAATAAGAGCAACCTAATTAAAGTAGTTTTTGCCTTATTCTGAATGATTTGCGTAATATATATTTCTGGTGGTATTAATTAATGTATTTTTTGAATATCAAACACACAGAGTGGCTTCTGAGCTTGTCCATCTGGGACATGAAGTGTTGAAAATCATGGTAGGGAAGTAGGGGTCTACCAGAAGTCAGGCAGCAGAGCCATGGCCCTGCCCTTCCAACGCCACAAGTTCTGGGCAAACAGAAAGAAAGGCAAATGGTCACAGTAGCCACTGCCGAGCCAGCTCACAAGTCCTCTCACCCTGAAGTTAGCTAAAACTGCAGGCCCCCAACCAGACTTTCTGTTGTTTATTCCAAGCCTTCATGTTTCAGAACTCCTTCACAGTCTGGTGGCATGTGGACTGTGTGTCCCCAGGAAGGAGTCAGGACAAGATGTCTAGACTATTGCACACGCCCGGCCTTGCTCCACTTAGACCCACCCTGGGCAGAAGCTCCTCTCACAGACATGCCAGAGATTCCCACCCCAAGGCTTAGGCTGACTAGTCCTGAGGCTCCTCCTGGGTGCCCTAGGTGACTTCCCGGGGACCCAAGAGCTCACCCACACAATAACCTGATCCAGAGCACCCCAACCCTTGTGGCATTTCCTAAGCTGCAAGAACTATCCTCAGACCAAAACAGCATCTGCTGGCTGACAGCTCAGTGGGATGAAGAACCCAATATTCCTGATCCCAGAACTCCTGTACCAGCCTGGACATTTGGGCTCCTGGGACTCCATAACAGATGTATGGCCCCACTCTTGCCTCTGGGTTTTTGGTAAACACAAATCAAACTGAGTTGGGCCGGCGCTGTGGCTTAGCGGGTTAGCATCCTGGCCTGAAGCACTGGCATCCCATGTGGGCGCCGGTTTGAGATCCGGCTGCTCCACTTCCGATACAGCTCTCTGCTATGGCCTGGGAAAGCAGTAGAAGATGGCCCAAATTCTTGGGCCCCTGCACCCATGTGGGAGACCCGGAAGAAGCTCCTGGCTCCTGGCTTCGGATTGGCGCAGCTCCAACAGTTGTGGCCAATTGGGGAGTGAACCATCGGATGGAAGACCTCCCTCTCTCTGCCTCTCCTTCTCTCTCTGTGTAACTTTGACTTTCAAATAAATAAATAAATCTTTAAAAAAAAATCTGTGATGGGATGTACCTGCCAAGGTACTGCCACCCATCACCTCACCTCACTGAACTCCCAAGGAAAAACAGCCAGAGCTATTCCTCTGTTCAAGGCCTCCTAAAGAGCCAGGGTTTAGAGCATTTTACAATCATTTGTGTTCAGTCCTCCTACCAACTTCACAGAACAGGTATCAGCATCTCTGTTTTATAGATGAAAAAGGAAGTCAGAGGTTGAATGACTTATGCAAAGTCAGAGAGCACAGGGACAGAGTTAGAATCAAACCCAAGATCACTTGACGCCAAAGCCCCCCTTCCACACCCCATGTGCAACACAGCTGCACGTTTTCATCCTGAAATATGGAAGAGCGATATCCAGGAAATTCATCTAACACTGAAGAAACCGATCTTTTCTCCAACAAGAAGGAAGAGTCCTCTACTTTCTAGAGGTCTACAAAGGAATAGACAGAAACCTCAATTTCTTTTTAAATATTAATTAAGTAATTAATTAAGAGAGAGAAAGAGAAAGAGAGAGAGAGAATCTTCCACCTGCTTCCCGAAATGACTAACAGCTGGGGCTTGGCCAAGCCAAAGTCAGGAGCCCCTAATTCCACCCAGGTCTCCCGTATGGGTATAAAGCCCAAGTTCTTGGGCCATCTTCTGCTGCTTTCTCAGACACATTAATAGAGAGCTGGACTGGAAGCAGAGCAGCTGGGATTCAAACTGGTGCTCCAATATGGGATGGCGGCTTTGCAAGTGGCAGCTTAATGTACACCACATTGCTCGTCCCCCTATTTTATATATTTACAGATACACATACAAGGAGAGAGAGTAAGAAACAATAAGGGAAATTGAGCTAAAAATGTTAAACACAGTTGAGAAATGAGCATTTAGCCTAGGAATTAAGACATCTGCATTGCATTCCACACTGGAGTTGCCAAAGTTCTACCTGAAGATGTAGCTCCTGACTCCAGCTTCCTACTAATGCAGATCCTGGAAAGCAGCAGTGATGGCTCAAGTAACTGGGTTTCTGCTACTCAAATGGGGAGACCCTTGAATTCCTGGCTCCCAACTTAGGCTCTGCATTAGCCCCAGGTTTGGCCATCTGGGGAGCAAACCAGTGGCCATGAGCAAATTTTTTCTGTCTCTCCCTTTCTCCTTCTCAAATAATTTTAAAAAGACCTTTTTTAAAAAAAAGATTTATTTATTTATTTGAAAGTCAGAGTTACACAGAGAGAAGGAGAGACCGAGAGAGAGAGAGAGAGAGAGAGAGAGAGAGAAGTCTTCCATCTGCTGGTTTACTCCCCAGTTGGCTGCAAAGAAGCCAGGAGCCAGGAGCTTCCATCTGGCTCTCCCATGCAGGTGCAGGGGCCCAAGGACTTGGGCCATCCTCTATTGCTTTTCCAGGCCATAACAGAGAGCTGGATAGGAAGTGGAACAACTGAGACTCGAACCGGTGCCCATATGGGATGTCTGCCCTGCAGGTAGCGGCCACAGTGCCGGCCCCAAAAGAATTTTTTTTTTAATAGTTGACTCTGGATGTGTTCACAGTGCTTTTTCACTACTCAAAAGTAGTGCAACTTCACAAGTAAAATTATATACACACAAAGTTTTAAAAATTAGAATCAGTAGACAAAAAGAAAAATGCACATACAGGTACTTTCTCAGTATAACAGATTCAAGAAAACCATCAGATAATCATATGTGAACTTCCTTCTAGAAGACAGTACAGCTTTAGACTGACATGTAAGGGAGGTATGAAAGGACAGAAGGACGTATGAGAAATAGGACAAAGCAGGTGAGTAAAAGGCAAAAAGGCAATAGTTTATAAAAACTCAGCTCTAGTCCTACTTAAGGTGTGTTTGGCTTTTCCCTGTTTCTCGAGAGTGGGCTGCAAAAACTTCACAAAAGTGAGTGTCATCACCCAGGCCAAAATCCTGCTCAGCATCTAAGCTCATGGAACCTCACCATGGCCAGCAATGCTTAATCTTGAAGACTCAGTCCCTGCCCAGAAGGAAGGAGAGAGAGACCACCAATGGGGTCATCATACAGATCTGGCAGCATGAGCTGCAGAGACAAGCTCATCCTGAATGTGCAGCTCATCTTCCCATTTTGATTTGCTGCAGCAATGGTTTTACTGACTATTTTCAAAAGTTTTATGTCTGTAGCAGATAGCTTATAATTTCCCTGCAACACACACATGTAATCACAATGTAGAGAAACAGAAGTAGAGGAGGAACAAAGAAACTCATTCTAGGCTTGCTAACTACAATGAAGGAAATTTCAAAGCAAAGCTGAGGCTCTTGCCAGCCTTTCCAGAATGCATCCTGACTAGATCTTGATTTTTCTGAATCCTTTCTGAAGTCCAGTGGCCTTTAATACTTAGAGGTACTTCCAGGTCAAGTGTTCAACAAAAACCTTTCCTTGGACAGCAGACCTCTCATCCCTTTCAAATGAACTTCTGATGATCTGAAACAGAATCTATTTCAGAATCTAAAGCAGATCCTGCTCCCTGAAACAAACATACTTTGCAGCCTTATTTTGATTAAAACAGGAAAATACAAGGTTCTGATCTAACTTATTATTCCTTCTTTGTAAAAATTGCCATTGTTCAGCCTAGAAAACAGGGCTGTGAGCAGATGTTCTTTGTTCTTTAAAATTCAATCCACTGTTACCTTTTTATGTGAGCAGGAGATATATTGAAAACCAGAGTTAAATCCTATATCACATCAAATTTTAATAAGGTACGCAGTGTAGCTGTCAAAAATATCATTATGAAAATGGCCAACATTATCCTATCAGCCTTGATCATTAGAAAACTAAAACACAATCCTAATTATAGCAGCTTCAGAAAATAGAAGAGTCCGATGATTAACCTTACCAAGAAGAGTTTTACAGATAGAAATGGAGAGAAACAGAAACTGTTTTTGGCTGTGAAGAATGAAGACTGTCTAAAATATTAAGATGTCCTTTATATCAAAATTATTACAGTTTTGTATAGTTCCAATCAATTTCATGTAAGACTTCTCTTTAATGGGCAATAAAATCTGGATCCTATGGTTCATGTCAGCTCTGCCACTTACAAGCTATGTGCCTCAGCACAATTTACTTTCTACTCTATGCCTCTGTTTCCTCATTTGTAAAACAGGAATACAGTGATAGTGTTTTCAGGATTAAGGATGTTTGTATCTGGCATAAAGTTTATACTCAGTAACAGTGAACTGCTACTATCTGGAAGAATAAGCCAAACAATTTTTGAAGAATAGTTTAAGTAATTAACATAGTATATAAAATTGCCTAGTAGTGATGCAAGAAGCAAACAGATTAAAGGAAGAGAACAGATAACCCTAAAACATTATATATACATACATGTTATTTTAACTATAATTTATGAAGCATAATAATTTAGAAATGGGTTTTCTAACAAATAGTTTTAGTAAATGAAATATCTGAAAGAAAAGCAATTGAGAGCCTCATTGTATGTTACATTCAAAATAAATCCAGATGGATTAAAAACATAAGCATGTTTTTAAAAAGCATACCAGGGGCCAGCATTGTGGGTTAAGCTGCAGCCTGCAATGAGAGCATCGCATACGGGTACCAGTTCAAATCCCAGCTGCTCCACTTCCAGATCCAGCTTCCTGCTGATGACCTGAGAAAAGTAGTGGAAGATGGCCAAAATGCTTGGGCCTGTACCCACATTGGAGACTGGCTGAAGCTTCTGGCTCTGGCCTGGTCTAGCCCTGGCCATTGCGGCCATCTGGGGAGTGAACCAGCAGTTGGAAGATCTCTCTGTCTCTAACTCAAGAAAAGTACACTGGGTGTGGGCATTTAGCCTAGCAGTTAAGACACCTGTACCCAACACTAGAGTACCTGGGTTCAATTCCCAGCTCTGGTTCCTGACTCCAGCTTCTTGCTAATGCAGACCCTGTGATACAGCAGTGACAGCTCAAGCAGTTAGGTTCTTGTCACCCACGTAGAAGAACTGGACTGTGATCCCAGCTCCCGGCTTTGTCCCAGGCCTAGTTCAGGACCCTGCAGGCATTTGGGGAGTCAAACAACAGATGGGAGCTCTCTCTCAGTGCTCTCTATCTCTGCCTCTTAAATAAACAATTAATTTTTTTTTAAAAAGTACATAGCAGGAGAAACATACAGGTAAAATTTCATATTGATTTAGAACATAAGCAGACTTTCTCTATATTAAAAAAAAATCAGCAAAATGATCAACTTAAAAAAATGAATCAAGAAATAAAAAGGTTATTTGCCTTACAAAAGGTTTCTTTAAGCCAAAAGAGAAAATCAGGAAGGAGAAACAAACAATTTAGATTAAAAAAAACCTTCCCCAATAAAGAATTGAAAAACATGTCACCTCATTACTAACTTAAAAATGGAAATCAAAGCAAAGCGGGGTTGGGGGGTGGGGGTAGAGGGTTTGTAATGAAAATCAATAGAAGGCCAGCGCCGCGGCTCACTAGGCTAATCCTCCGCCTTGCGGCGCCGGCACACCGGGTTCTAGTCCCGGTCGGGGTGCCGGATTCTGTCCCGGTTGCCCCTCTTCCAGGCCAGCTCTCTGCTGTGGCCCGGGAGTGCAGTGGAGGATGGCTTGGGCCCTGCACCCCAAGGGAGACCAGGAGAACCACCTGGCTCCTGCCATCGGATCAGCGTGGTGCGCAGGCCACAGCGCACTGGCTGCGGCGGCCATTGGAGGGTGAACCAACGGCAAAAGGAAGACCTTTCTCTCTCTCTCTCTCTCACTGTCCACTCTGCCTGTCAAAAAAAAAAAAAAAAAGAAAATCAATAGAAGATTTAGCTCTGGCAAAAGTGCACCACAACAAACACACTCACTGGCAGGGCACAGAGTGACACATGTGTCACAGAAGCCCTCAGCTGCACCAGCAAAACCCAGAAGAGAACACCCCTTAACTTTTTTTTTTTTTTTTTTTGACAGGCAGAGTGGACAGTGAGAGAGAGAGAGAGAGAGAAAGGTCTTCCTTTTGCCGTTGGTTCACCCTCCAATGGCCACTGTGGCCGGCTTCTCCTGGTCTCCCATGCGGGTGCAGGGCCCAAGCACTTGGGCCATCCTCCACTGCACTCCCAGGCCACAGCAGAGAGCTGGACTGGAAGAGGAACAACCGGGACAGAATCCGGTGCACCGACCAGGACTAGAACCTGGTGTGCCAGCGCCGCAGGCGGAGGAGTAGCCTATTGAGCCACGGCACCGGCTACCCCTTAACTTTTAGAACCTTCCACTTCTAGAAGCTTCCCAAGAAAATAACTGCAGTCACATACAAAGGGTGTTTGGTTGCAAGGTTACAGTAGTGATAAATAACCTAAATGTCTACCACTGAGGGAATAATAGATGATGATGAAAATCATACTATGAAGTATTATGCAATCATTAAAACATCAGTTTTGAAGACTTTCATGTGATGAGACCATAGCTCATGTCACGCAATCATATTAAGGGACAAACAAACCACACCTGTAAAACTAGATATATAGCATTTTCCCTAAATTTGGATGTGTTAATAAGTAAACTAGATATTGAAAAGGGCAGAACACAAGATACTAACTGTGGCTAATTTGGCATTGAAATTATGAGTTACTTATATTTTATATTTTTACAAATTTTCTATTATGAGTATGCAGAACTTTAATAAGCAAAAAATAAATTTGGTTGTCTAAAAGGAAAGATGCCACCATGGCATAGGAATGAAAAATGTTAATAGTCAAACCTACTAGGGGCTTTCTAGACCAAGCACGCGTTATATTTTCCTAGTTCCCAGAGACACCCATGACAGTCTGGCTCAGTCTCATTCCTGTGGAAGGAAATATAACAAGAGCATCCCTGAAAGGTGGGGCCTGGCCTGGGCCAGAGCTTTCTCCTTGGCCTTCTCTGCCCTTCCCTCACCTCAAGCTGCTTTTCAGCTCCCACGTTTTTACCTCCCTACCTGTAAAGAGACACAGCCCCTCTGGCCCAATCAGGGAATTATGTGTTTCATGGTATTTGAGGAAAGAAAAAAAAATCTCAAACTACCTTTCACCAGTAGTAAATTTCTTACTCATGATAGTTATTTCCTAACTTACTGTGAGAGTCTGTTTTTATAGGTCACAAGCAGTATAAACTAACATTGTATCCCTGAACTGCCGAGTTTTATTTCCCTAAAATGTGGTTTCTTTCTAAAGCTGCCAGTTTACTTGGGCATTTTGATTATAAATAACAAAAACTGTTTACTTATACTCTTCCATTTTTGTTGTCTAGGTAATCATTTTTTCAAGTTCAAAGGCAAGTCACTAATTCCTTCTCATTTTTTTTATCTCAATATAATATGTGGAAAGGGAGAAATTTTTCTGCTCCAACAGGGAAATCTAAGCCTGAATGGGTAAGAAGCCTCTACTGGGAACTTTTCCCACAGGAACACGAATATCCATATTTGCAATAAGAGTATAAAATATTGGGAGAAATCTTCTTTTCTTTACTTTTTAATTAAAAAACAGATTCAGGCTCCTGATGCGGTCAGCATATGATCCCTTATATACTCTTGCAGCTAGATATTAGGATGCCTGTGCACACTCTTCTTCTGCTCTGAGAAAGGTAAGGAAAAATCAATTCTTTATATTGATCCAATGCCCAAAGCCAGAATCTTCACTTGGAATTTCATTTGAGGTATTTCACTTGCCTTTTGAACATTTAAGTAAAGAAGTATGCATGTAATGGGAAAAGAACTAGAAAAATACCAGGTTTTCTGATTGCTTTCATGAAATAGAGTCATCCTAATGGCCCCTAGCACAGGGTCTGTACTGTTCCAAGAGGAAAGAAACAGAAAAAGAGGAGGAAACAGAGGGGATAAAGCAAAGGAGTGCTATGTGGGCTCTGATGACAAGCAGCCCTGACCAAATCAGATTGCAAAACAACTGGCAGCCTTCAGAAATTAGAGGCTGTCATGGGCAGGCTGTATCTAAAATTTTTAGCCCAAAGCCCTCCATTGCACATTTTGAACTAAACTCTAAATGTTAAGGAGCAGAGAGCCAAAGGGTCTATGAAGAGAGCATGCTAGCCAGAGAAAATGGACGTGTTAAGGGCCTACAGTTTGCATGACCCTGGCATGGGTGGGCAACGTGTTTGAGTCAGCGGGACTGGAGGATGGTGAGATGAGGAGGCTGGAGGCTAGTAGGGATAAACCTGGCCACTGCATAAACACTGGACTCTACTCCTGACAAAATGGAAACCTCTGGAAGCTTTGTAATTCATTCTTGAAACATGTCTGTATCATTTAATTTTCACAAAAGTAAATCAAAGTAGTAAGTCTATAATAAATGAAACCCACATTCCTTAACATGGTCCACAAACCCTGTATCAAATGACCCTATCAACCTCACCAACTATACCTTTTTCTTCATCTTCTCCTGCCCCAGAGATCTAAAGTTTTAGTGTACTTGTTCCTGTCACCTAGAATATTCTCACCACCACTATGACCATCATCATCATCATCACCACACACACACACACCCCCAACACTTGCTCTTTCTTAGAATAAAGCCTTCTGATTTTTTCCTTTCAGTTTATTTATTTATATATTTTTTGATAGGCAGAGTTAGTGAGAGAGACAGAGAGAAAGGTCTTCCTATCCGTTGGTTCACCCACCAAATGGCCGCTGCGGCCAGCGTGCCGATCTGAAGCCAGGAGCCAGGTGCTTCTCCTGGTCTCCCATATGGGTGCAGGGCCCAAGCACTTGGGCCATCCTCCACTGCCTTCCCGGGCCACAGCAGAGAGCTGGCCTGGAAGAGGAGCAACCGGGACAGAATCCGGCACCCTGACCGGGACTAGAACCCAGGGTGCCAGCGCCACAGGCAGAGGATTAGCCTAGTGCCAAGGCGCCGGGCATCGTTTCAGTTTAAATGTCACCTGCTCAGAGCTTTTCTGATCACCTGGCCTAAAATTGGTTCCTCACCTTTCTTTCATAGCCTCCTGCCCTTTTCCCTCAAGACACTTATGACAGTGTCAATTTACTTGCTTAATGTCCACAGTTCTCACTAGATTGACAGTTTTGAGAGAGTAGAAAACATGTCTTTTCTGTTCATGACTGTATATCCAGGACTTGATAACCACCTGGATAAGAGGATGCAAAAACAATATATAATCAATGAAATCAAACTAAAACTTGGTTCCAACTTGGCAAACCTTTAGCCACAGTAACCAAGGAAAAAAGGGAAGACTTAAATAACTAAAATAAGGAATGAGAAAAGGGACAATTGTATGTCAACAAATTACCATAACATCCATGAAATGGACTAACTACCAAAAGACACAAATTACTACAACTGATTTAACAAGAAATAAAAAAATGAACATACCTATAAGTAAAGGACTGAACAGTAATTAAAAAACTTATGCAGAAAAGCATAAGACCACATGGCTATACTGGTGGATTCTACTTATTAAACATACAAAGAAAAATTAATACCAGCCATTCACAAACTCTCCCAAAAATTAGAAAATGGGGAAACACTTCCTAATTCATTCTACTGGACCAGTATTACCCTGACATCAAAACTAGACAATGACATATACAGAAAAGAAAGCTACAAACCATACCTCTATGACTATAGTAGAAATTGTCAACAAAATACTAGTAAATTGAATACAGCCACATATAAAAAGTTGTATACATCATGACCAGGAGGGATTTATTCCCATAAAATAAAGTTTATTAAATTCCCAAAAATCAATATAATACATCTTATTAATACAATAAAGGAAGAAAATCATCAAATCACTTTGATAAACAAAGAACAAGGACAAAATCAAAAACTCCTTTGTAAAACACTCAAGAAACTAGAGAGCTTCTTCAACATGATAAAGGCCACATATACAGAATCCATAGCTAAAATCATACTTAATAGTGAATGATTGAGTGTCTTCTCCCTAAGATCAGGAATAAGACAAGGTTATCCATTCTTTTTTTTTTTTTTTACCACTTTCAGTCAACAATTCACTGGAGGGGCTGCGCCGTAGTGCAGTAGGTTAATCCTCCGCCTGTGGCACCGGTATCCCATATTTGCGCTGGTTCTAGTCCTGGCTGCTCCTCTTCCAATCTAGCTCTCTGCTATGTCCTGGGAAAGCAGTTGAAGATGCCCCAAGTCCTTGGGCCCCTGCACCCGCGAGGGAGACCTGGAAGAAGCTCCTGGCTCCTGGCTTCGGATTGGCACAGCTCTGGCCGTTGTAGCCATCTGGGAGTGAACAAATGGAAGGAAGACCTTTCTCTCTGTCTCTCTCTCTCTCTCTCACTGTCTGTCTACCTCTCAAATAACTAAATAAAATCTTAAAAAAAAAATTCACTGGAGGTTCTAGACAAGGCAATTAGGCACAAATATGAAATAAAAGACTTACAATGTGGAAAAGAAGAATTCATAAGACATCAAGGGCTGGCACTCTGGTGCAGCAGGTAAAGCCACTGCCTGCAGTGCTGGAATCCCATATGGGCACCGTTTCTAGTCCTGGCTGCTCTAATCCAGCTTTTTGCTATGGCCTGGAAAGTCTTTGGGCCCCTTCACCCATGTGAGAGACCTGGAAGAAGCTCCAGGCTCCTGGCTTTGGATTGGTCCAACTCCAGCCACTCGGGGAGTGAACCAGTGAATGGAAGACCTCTCTCTCTCTGCCTCTGTAACTCTGCCTTTCAAATAAATAAATAAATAATAATAATAAAAGAAATCATAAGACATCAATAAAACTGCTGTTTTTTTTAAAGATATAGTGATATTATGTGGTAGATGCTTAGAGTACCTAATGGGAATTCAACAACTATTGGCCAATATGTTTAAATAATGACATTTTCTCCTACTAACTGTTTGCTATGCTGTGTAAATAGGTTATTATAGAAACATGAGAAAAAAGAAGAAAAACTTGTTTTGGGAACCTTGTTAGCTAGGCATCAGTATTCCCAACATAAAGTATTTATATGTGCTGAATGAGACAAACAGTTTACTAGAAGCTCAGAGTGGTAGAAGATTATATTCTAAGCATTTTTATTAAGACTCAATCACCTGAAGACTTTTACACTACAAAATGCAAAACTAATCTCCCTTTAACAGCTAAAGCCATTCTGTTCCCAGGACTAGCAATTCCCACAGTGTAACAAGTGCAGAAGGACTTAAAAAAAACAAAACCACATACTCACATTTCGCAGGACGGGAAGCGCCAACTGCTCAAAAGAAGTCACGTCAACCACATACTGCCCAACTCGGCATTCACGTTTTCCAGGTGGAGGCTCTGACCTGAATGAGAAGACACTGTGTTCTTTGTTGAAGACTCCTGTATTGATGAGTGGTTTCAGCTGCTCTGCTGAGCCTCTGGCCTTCTGCGTATGCTAGGTCATCCTTAATAATCACCTACACAAAAAGCAGTGGTGTACAAAGCTGATCTGATTTGGTTTTCTCTTCTGAGAACAGAGCTACCACTAAGTGTCCAACAATGGGCTTTGCAGTTATGATGGTGGGAACATTCCCACAGCTCCAGGCAGCTATTACACAAATTATCTTTGAAGAAAATGGCACTAATTTGGCACAAGTCTGGCACAGTAGTTAAATTGCTGCTTGGGACACCGGCATCCCATATGGGAATGCTTGGGTTTGAGTCCTGGCTCTGTTCCCTATACCAGCTTCCTGCTAATGCACACCCTGGGAGGTAGGTGACTGCTTAGGCACTTGGGTCTCTGCCTCCCACATGAGACGGCTGGATTGTGTTCCAGGCTCCTGGCTTTGGCATGGCCCACCCGAGTTACTACGGGCATTTGGGGAGTGAAGCAGAGGGTAGAAGATTTCCCTCTTTCTGTCTCTACCTGTCTCTGCCATTCAATTAAAAACTAAAAAAGTAAAGAATAGTAGTACTGAGAAACAGGGCCAAGAATTAGAAATGAGAAGAGTTTATGACTCAGTGGAATTAAGTTTCAAGTGAAATATGACTTCTTACATATGTTTTTCATGTGATAGTCTCATTCTGTTTTTGTTCTCTGAGAAATCTCTAAAGGCCAAGATTCTCAAGACATGATCACCTGGTTCAATCCTGTACCCAGGGAGAAACTTGACACCTGAACAAAAAGCAGAGTGAAGGGCTCCACGAGGTATTTACTTTGGTGAACTCAACTCTTGTTGAGTCAGAATAGAAAAGCTCCCAAACACAGAAAGACAGCTCAGGGCATAAAACAGTATAGCAGTGAGTTCTCAGTACCCGGTTCTAGATAAAGGCCCCCGGGAGCCAGACAGTGTGACGACATCAAATCCTATTCTTCTCCCTCCCTGTCTGACTTCTTCTGTGTAGAATCCATCCACAGGCACACCAGAGGACCTTAACACCTCACTGGTTTTCTGGATTAGTGTTGTTTTTCCGACCCCTAAAAAAAGAGAGAGAGAGAAAGCCCGTTAAGAAACACTCCCTTGCTGGCACACACAACACTTACTGACTCCAAGAGAGCAATCATGCTTGGTTGAAAAATGGGCTACAAATGGATTTTATGAATATTAATTCCACTTAAAGTTTGATTGCTCCAGGTGTGAATCATTTTTAAAGCAGAAACAAGCATTATAAAAATATGAATGATATCTAGAAGTTTATTTTTAAGTTCTAAAACATTATCAGTTTTGTCACATACACAATCCCAGAACCGCCTGAATGGCTTTCTCATGGTGTTCTCAAATGCAGTTTACATCCAAGGAGAAAAACTTGTTTTCTCCTGGGTTTCCCCTCCTCACCTGTCTACCTAGGAAGTATAGCCAGTCATGCTTGTGTCAGAAGCCGGGCACTTTAAACTAGGATTTTAATCCTCAGGAGACTGTGGACCTAGCCCTAACAGTGGGAAAATCTCTTCACTGCTCCCTGGGCTCTCTCTCTTCTGAAAATGTATCTCTTAAATACCAGGAACACGTGAGCTTTTCCACAAGAGCAATCCAACAGGTTGGCAGCACCTCCCAACACCATCTTCCCCACTGTAACTTCAAGTGGCCCTAATTCCTTCACCAGTTAGAACCCCCTGCCCCCACCGCACTCTCTTTCTCCCTATCTCTGCCCCTTCCTTTGCCCAAGTCTGGCCTGCCAACTACTCTGACAAACTCCATGTGTTCACAAGCACCAACAAGTTCCACCAGATATTTTCATTAGCATTATGGAACCATGCAGACAAAGCTTTAGCACACTTTTATATACACTTTCTTGGTTAAGTCCTCACAGCTATCCTTTGCGGCAGTTACCCTTATTTTAGAGTTAAAGAGAACAAGGCAGGGGCTGGAACTGAGGTACGGCAGACTGAGCCACCATGTACAATGCCAGCATCCTGTACCAGAGTGCTGGTTTGAGTCCTGGCAGCTCTGTTTCTGCTTCAGCTTCCTGTTGGTGTGCCTGGGAAAGCAGCAGTTTGGCCTGAAGTGCTTGAACCACTGCTATCCATGTAGGAGACTCAGACAGTTCCTGGCTCCTGGGTTTGACCTTGCCTAGCTCCAGCTGTTGTGGCCATTTAGGGAGGAAGCCAGCAGGTAGCATTGTCTCTCCTTCTCTTTGTCACTGCCTTTAAACAAACAAATCTTTAATGAAAGGGGAGGGAGGGAGGGTAGGAGAGAGAGAGGAAAGAACAGGAAGACAGACAACCAAAGGCATACAGGGCTTAGGTTATACCAAAGGTTATATACTTAGTAAGAACCATACATTTCAACATGAGCCTTATCAGCTGCTATTCCTTTTTAAAAGTGAGCCTACATTCTAGTATGGATTTGGGTCAGTGGTTGCATGATTCCCAGTAAAGGAAATATAGGGACAACTGCCAGCAGGTGTCCAACTATCTTGAGATACTAGAGTTGCAAATCATAGTACTTCTATGGCTACTCACACAGAGTTTTCCATGTTCCTCAAGATGTCATTTAAGTGTCCTTGAAATAAAATATGAGCTGTTAGTCTTATTAAATGTATCTCTTCTTCAAATTTCAAACAAAAATAACGGCACCTGGCCCTCTGGAACATGAACAGCAACCCAAGAAGCGTTCTAGCCCCGGTGAGCATGTGGCTGATAAGAGAACTGTATAAAACACAAAATGACAAAGTTCTAATCCCAGTTCTAATCCTCAGGAACTATCACTTTAGGAAAGTCACTGAAGAATCTGGTTAAGGCAAGTAAGTGGCACTGGTGGACGTGTAAACTGCTCTTCCTTTTCTGAAGGGAAATTTCAACGTGCCTACCACATACCCAGCAAGTCTACCACAGTAAATAATCTGGCAACAGTATAAAGATATGTAAAATGGGATGTTCATTGAAATATTAAAGCAACTACATGTTAATTACTAAGGGAATGTTAACTCTTAACAGCACCATGTATATGATAGCACAAAAATACACAGGAATATCACTTATCCATTAAGAATACTATCCACTTATGAGCACAGAAACAGACTACAATGTATGTAAACAATATATGAAAAAAGTTTAAGTAACATCAGAAATATATATTATCACACAATGACATTTTAAAAAGGTGAAGTATGTGTCCATAGAAAAAAAATGTAGTGAATATGGAAAAGTTTACCCTGCTGTGTCTGCATGTTGGAACTCTATGTGATTGTTGCTTTCTTCTTTAATGCTTTCTTGCATTTTTTGTCCTTACACTGTGCAGGTATTATTCTAAGAAAAAATAATGCTATTTATATTTTGAAAAGGGTAAAATGGAGCAACTATAATAATTCCTGTTCACAAAGTGTATACTGTAGGGACTTGTATGTTACATAGAACACAGGAAAGCATTAAATGGAAAGCATTTGGGTCAACTTCCTTTTTGCTTCTTTGCCTCTAGAGATCTTTGTTTTAAATTTTTCATCTTCATTAGTTGAGCCACTGCCATCTATACTGGCTAAAAATGATCTGTGCTGAAGGAGAGCCCAATAGGACAGTTCCACAGTACACACAGAAAACTCCACAATTATTTTAGTTTTGGTTCTCCCCTGAGCAGACCCTGAGATGAAGATTCAAGGGCAGGTAGTTTAACTTGGGATGTAACAAGCAATGCACTAGTAGGGAAGTAATCAGTCAGAAAGTGGAAAGAACAGCAACACAAGATGCATTATCAATCAAGTTCCCATTCCACTGGGGCTTAATTCCTCTGGGGAATCCTTGGAGTCAGGTTAGGGCACATGGCTCAGCTTTCCTGTCTGAGGCAGAGTTTACCTCTCACCAATCACAGGTTGAAGACTAATCCTGAGGGACAAGAGTTCCATGACTTTTCTGGTCTGTTGTATGTGCAGGCCAAGTGGGCTCCTGGAGCAAAGAAAGCCTTCCAAGATCAATCATAGATGCTGACAGTTGGGATGCTAGGGAGAATGTGCAGTGCCAGGAGCACCTGACAGCATGTGCATACAAGGGACCACTCTGAGAAGATATATCGCCTCGCTGATGGCCTGACCGTGTTCAGAGGATTTACACAGCAGCAGAGTTTGGGACTGAGTTGGTGAGAAAGAAACTTAGCCAATGAAAATACCAGTCAAAAACTGCAAATGGGGAAAACACTGTGTATAAAAGGAAAGGAAATTAGGTGTTACTACAAGTCTCTGTTACGATTAGCTTTTACGTGGTCATAATACTACAACCATTGACTATGAAGCTAATGAAAATCACCACTGCATTGGAAACGTGAGGAGGGAGAGGGCATTATGGCACAGCAGATTAAGACACCCCTGGGACACACACAACTCATGCTGGAGAGCCTGGTTCAAATCCTGGCTCCTCTGCTTCCTCATAATAAGTCCTGGGAGGCAGCATGTATTGGCTCAGGTACTTGGGTCCTTGTCACCCTGTGGGAGACCCAGATGATGTTCTGGACTCCTGGTTTCAGCCTCAGTTGGTCCTGGCTATTGTGGGCATTTGGAGAGTGAACCAGCAGATGGAATGTCAATCTCTGTCTCTCTCTGCCTCACTCTGTCTCTGCTCTTCAAATAAGTAAATCTTTTAAAGTAAAAGGAAAGATGTGGAGAAAGAAAAGACAGCTATGCTATAGAATTATTTGATTATTTCAACTATGTGATGAAATTTTGAAAAAGTGTCATAAAATTTTGATTAAAAGGCAGGCCAACACAATCACACTACACTAATAGGACACCTCCATTATGCAACACACAGATGTATTGGGAATCACCTGCTAAGTGTCAAACTATAATGAAGTTTTAAATAAAGGATGAACAAACTTTCAGAAGACAGTTCTCTGCAATACTTGGGAATGATCTGAACATCGAACACCTCTCTAGCCCCACCCCTACCACCTGGTAAAATAAATCCCAAAATCTGCAATATTAAAGGTAGTTTTTGCTACTTAAGTTTAAACATAATCATTATAATAAAGAGAATTCTAGACCCGGTGTTATCATCTTTGATATCTGAACTCACAGCCAACTTCAAAATTACACCTGCCTTGCAAAGGAGCTGAAGAATTCACTGGCTCCACTCATGGCCCATCTTCCCTCCTTGGCCTACCTGATGCTGCCCCCAGCTTCCTTGCCTCTCTTTTCAGTAATGCTTGGTACACGGGCAGCACCTTGGTTTAAAAGCATCTCCTGCTATAATCTCTAATTTCACCCATGCTATCTCATTTTGCAGATGAGAACTGCACAGTTCACAAGGTTGTGAGATTTGACACCAGCATTAGGAGGGGCCAGGCACGGACATGGGCATCTGAGAGGGGGTTTCTCCACCAGCAACCTCAATCACCAAAGAAATTCAAGAGGTCTGAACTTGGACACGAGGGCAGGGCAGGGCGGGTGGGGATTACTTCTTGGGTTTCTCTATCCTGCAACTGAATTTCCAGTTTCTTGTCCTTAGGAATACAGGCCAGGAGCCGCAGCATCTGTGAGTGTCACAAAATAAATCGGCCATCTTCGCATCAGTTGCTGTAGATCTGAAACCCATCTGTGCACTGTGCAACGCCAGCACAACATGCATGATCTCTGCCGCCACTGGCCGTGCCCGTCACAAGTCTGTTCTGGTCCCATTTACCCTGTCTTTAAAAGCACGTTTTCTGGGAAGCGGTACGCAGGCTTCAGACTCGGGCCTATCATTTAAATCGGGAACTTGAGAGTCCAGAACCCTGCGGCCCGCGAGCTCCCTCCGGGAGCAGCTACCGCGGGGGACTCCTCCACGCGGGTCCTCCCGGTGGGGAGACTCCGGTGGCGTTACCTGGGGGGCCCGTCAGGAACACGTGGCGGGCCATGCGGGCAGTCTGGGGTCGGGGTCCCACTCAGGATCTCCGTGCGAGGTTGGGCAGTGGATCCGGGTCGGGGTCGGGGTCGGGGTCGCAGCCGCGAGCAGGGTCCCACCCCTCGGGTGCCCAGGCCCCACCTCCGCCTCCCGGAAGCACGGCCCCACGGCCGCGCATGCTCTTTCACCGCGACCTCATTTGCGCATGCGCAGTCAGCCTCGGCGGCTACTTGGGTGCCTCAGGTGTCTGTAGAGGTTTAGAGGTCAGTGGTCCGGTGTCTGGGGTGCTGGGCTTATGTGGAGTGTTTCCAGGCTTACGCACGTGAGAACGTTGAGTCCCTAAATCACTGCTACTCCAAATGAGCGCCGTCTCCTGAGACTTCTGTCCGTGGGACTAGGACCTGCGGGCTGAAATTCCCCCAGGCTGCCGAGAGACTGCCCTTCTGTGGAAGGTTTGAGTCCCGGAAGCGCCCCTCGGAGGAGGAGAAGGCCTTGATAAGGATTCAAACCCAGCCCAGTGTTCTCAGAGCTGCGAGTTTTCAATTCCCTGTCACCTTAGCTTCACGTCCGGACCTAAGGAATGGCTGCAGACGAAATTAGAGTGAAGTTAGCTCGCAGATCGCACTGGCTGTTACTTGTGTTCTAAGAGCGGAAAGCACCTCATTAAGATAGAATGAATGTACCTATGAGCTGGAAGAGGAGGTGGGCTTTGTGGGCAGAAAAGGACTGATGAGGACAAACGGGACAGAAGGCAGGTTGCTCCTTTGACGTTACTTTCCTTATTGTGCCGACCCAGGTTGACTGGAATCTCCTGCTTTTCAGGAAAACTGGCCCATTTAAAATTTCGGTGTGATCACCTGGCACTTAGCATGAGAGATTCCATTCTGATTCCATCCGGTCTGCCCTGGCTAGTTCAGGAAATCAGTCCAAAACAACAGCCTACCATAAACTTTAATAGGAGAAATGGATCTTGGGCCAGTCCTGAGCATCTGAGCTTCCTCCCCCGCGTAAACTCCAGGAAGTTCCTAAAGGCCTCCCGGGTTGAGACCTGTTTTAGGCAGGCTTCCCAGCTTCAGTCATGCACATAAAGCCCAGTTTCTCCTTGTCTTCAAATGGAAGTGTAAATCAATACAATACACACCTGAAAGGTCTCCTGCACAGACTTTAAGTAACTTCTCCACCTCACTTACCCATTTAAAGTGTTCCAGCCATCAGAATGAAATGGCAATTGCCTTGGGCCAGGTTTACCTATAAACTCTTTCAGTCTGACACGTGTAGTGTTTGACTTGTGATCAATCATTCTCCAACCTGGCTGAAAAAGCAATTTCAGTGAGTGTTTAGCTTAACTGGTTTATACCCACACGTGGACTTCCGTTAACCTGCAATATATGCTGGTCAGATGGCCCCAATTTCTTGCTATTAAAAAAAATCATCCGTTTATGAAGTCAGATTTATACAATATTGCTGTCAACACCATTTCCCTATCATATATAATGCTGTATTATATCTTTTTTAATCTCAACTGGTAATGCAGGGAATTTCATCTCAATGTTTTTTGCACTTCCATGAAAGCTGGAGTCAATGAGTAGCTGATACGAAAAACCATAGAAAGATCCTCAAAAAAAAAAAAAAAAAGGAAAGCATATATATAGTAATATCTGTCTCTTGTATCAAAAATATTAATTTTACATGTTGATTTTGTAACATTTTCTATCACTGGGAAGCAGCTTGAATGGGCGAGGTTCCCCAGAAGTTTGGCTATTTTCTTTTGATGCTATCCCTGGAATTCTGGCATCAGTTCAGGTAGCCCAAGTTTATATGGAAAATTAGAGAATTGATATCTCAGTGAACAAAAAGCAAATTCTTCCAGAGTTGGATGTTTTTTATTCATTGCAAGTTACTTTTTTGAGTAGTGGTTACATATGTATCTTTACCTTATGATAATTCATTCATTGAACCCTGATAATTTTTTTCCTCTATTCATGGGTTGTGATAAGCCAGTAACAACAGATTAAATACATTTTTTATATATTAGGGGTTAACAACAAAAAACAGAATGGCACAACTGGAAAGTTTCTTACGGTTAATAGGCAGGGGCAGGTGTTGAAGGTTAAGATGCTGGTTAAGACTCCCATGTCCCATGTTGGTGTGCCTGGATTCAGTGTCCAGCTCCAACTCCTGATTCCAGCTTCTGCTTAGGCAGACTCTGGCAAGCAGCAGTGATAGTTCAAGTAATTGGATTCCTGCCAGCCACATGGGGACCTGGATTGTATTCAAGCTGCTACGGACTAGATGCTTGTGTCCCGAAAAGTCAACAATTCATCATCATGTCCAATATGATTGTGTTAGGAGGTGGTGCTTTAGGGAGGTAATTTGTTCATGGGAGTAGAGCCTTCCTGAATGGGATTAATGACCTTACATAAAGATAGGAGAGTGCGTATTTTCTCTTTTCTCTGCCTTCTACCATGTAAGGAACTGCAAGAAGATCACCAAGAGGAGGGCCTTCACTAAGAGCCCAACCATGTTGGCGCCTGGATCTTAAACTTCTAGCCTACAGAGTTGGGAGAAATATATATGGCTTAACCCCTGTCTGTGGTATGATATTGTAGCTCCAGCTAAGCCACAAGGTGGAATTACCTAAGGAATGGCTGATTACAGTCTTTTATTACTGCAGCACCTGGGTGCAGCTTCCTTTTGATTGGCTATAGTTTAGTTCTTTATTAAAGCAGTCACAAGTCCCTCTACAGTGTCTATAGAATCCCAAAATACTTGAAAACACAATTTATTTTGTGTTCTAAACCAAAAGTTCCACATTAGCTACCCCTTAATCTTGGTCAATTCAGGATGGATGGTCAGTGTACAGTTAAAGGACAGAGGAGTATTTGAGAAGCAAAGCAAAGTTTTTTTTTTTTTTTTTAATCAAGGTAAATAAGCTGTTTCCTTCTTATAAACAGATCATGGGCTAATAGTCTGTTCTAAATTGGCTGTCTTGTAAGTGGTGGCAATGGAATACCAACACAGTCTGAACCTGAAATCTGAGCTGGTAGTGCTGTGGGTGCTAGTCATTGTGCAGAGCCATGTTCTATGCTGGGTGCAAAGAACTCATGCAGGATCGAAGCAGGGAAGCCTGCCCCTCCTCAACCGTTCCTGGCATCCTGTGGCATCTCCCTATCCTGAACATAGTACAGATATTTCTAAAATATCTATACTAATTTCCTAAATACAGGAAAACTGAAAACAGAGCAAAGAATGTGAAATAATCAAAGTGGGAAAAGAGGCAAGCATGTTGTTTGACCAGCCCACCTTTTATTTCCTGTGTAGAAACAACACCTACATTCTCCTTTTAGGAACACTGTGATGAAAAGGAGTAGAACGTACCTCTTGTATACTTCTGTAGGGGGCACATGACCCAAGCCTGGCCAGTGAGATCATCCCATCTTCTGTCCTCCCAGATTGGCCCTGAGAAAGCCACAGGACCTGACCTAGGTCAGCAACACATAATACCAGGATTTTCATTTGACCTGCTGACCAGGTCCACTGCTTGCCAGTGAGGGTTGAAGACAGCCATCAGCCAGCCTACCTCAAGCACAGGGACAAGGGGAAATGAGAGGAGATGTGAGAGGTTCCCTTCCCACTCTCCCCAACTATATCCTACTCATCCTGCAGGACAAGCTGCACTGGAGCTGCCTTGGGAAGGCTTTCTGAGTTTCCAGGCCCTCATTAGCATACCTCATGGCTTTCCTTTACAACATCCCCACAATTGTGACAAGGCAAGAATCTGTTTGCCTTTTCTCCTGTCACCTCGTTGTGAATTCCTCAAAGAGGCAAGGGTTGAAGAAATCTTGTCTTACTCATCTCTTTATACCCAGCACATAGCAGAGTACTTATGGTGCATTCATTCACCACTGTGCTGTAGGTGCTAGGAGTACAGCCACAACCAAAACAGTCTCTGCCCTGAAAGAGCTTATATTCTAGTAGGGAGACACAAACAGATAGCTAAGTCAGTATATCGAATGCTTCATGGTGGTAAGGCCATGGAGAAAGAATAAAAGGGATGAAGAATGAAATGGGAAGTGTGCGTCTATGCTGTTTTACAGAGGATGATCAAGGCAGACATCACTGAGAAGATCGTATTTGAGCAGAGACCTGGGGTGGATGTCTGGAGAGAGGCATCTGTTTGTGCAAAGGTCCTGAGGCAGGAGTATTGGCCCGAGAGGGAATAGCAGCAAACCATTGTGTCTGGAACAGAATTAGAGGGATGGATTGGAGATTAGGGCAGAGTGGCAGCATGAAGCCAGATCCTTCTGGCCTTTGCAAGGCATGGTGAATACTCTAGCCTTTACCGTAATAGAGCAGGAAAGCCATTGGAGGAAGCAGTGGTAGAACAGCAAGACAGTTCTCAAGGCTTTCCCAACCCTAATGGTTGGAGTGCACTGAGGTCAACAGCAAATGATCACCCTCAGGTGATCCCCCTATCATATGTGCATAAAACTGACCAAACAAGTTGTGCAGGTCACTCGTCTACTGGGCATTTCCCTTCTAATAAGAACAGCTGGGTGTTAGTTGGTGCACAGTGTATGTTTTCGGAGACAATCCACCCTGCAAAATATCCCAGTTACCGTCACTGTCCCATCAACCTCTCCCAACAGAGGTCACCTGGAGTTACAGAGCTAGGGGGAGGCAGCACCAGCTGAAAAGAATGTTCCAAGGAGTCCCAACAGGTGCTGTTGGAGAAGTGAAAGTCTTACCTTTTTGGGACAGAACAAACTAAAATATCCCCCCAAACTCCCTGCCCTCCCCCTAGCCTGCACATGCCATGTATAATCTCCAAGACTGAATACACAGTAGCTGTTACTCCCGTGATTAGGTTATATTGGTTGACTTTAAGATATGGAGATTATCCAGGTGGGCCTGATTTTTCACAAAAGCCTTTAAAATAAAGCTGGGAGTTTTCTCTCTATAGTCCCCAATGAGGAAGTCAGAGGTTTGAAGCTGAAGATTCAATCTATGTTTGATGGCTTAAAGAAAGAGAACTATGTGGCCAGGATGCACATAGACTCTTGAGCTGAGAGCCAGCAGAAAGTCAGCAAGGAAATGAGGCCCTCTGTCCCACAACCACAAAGGCCTCATTCTCTTCCCCAGAGGAGAAAATCAGCCCTTCTGAGCAGAAAACCCAGCCACACCATACCTGGACTTGCAGACTGTTAACTAATGAAGCATGGTGCATTTAGTTAAGTTTATGGTCACTTCTCGTGTGGCAATAGGAGATCAATTCCTCACCTGCACGACTGCACCCCCACTGGAGATCTCCCCAGGCCCACTCACGTCTGAGGTCCTGGACTTGGAGGATTATCAAAGAAATGGTGACTATGTTTTAAAATTACCACACCTTAGAGTAGACCTCCAACTCTATGTATATGAATCCACTGAATTCTTATAAAACCGCAAGAGGGGTTTCCCCCACCCTCCTCTTACAGTTACACAAATCAGGCATTGGGGAAACAGCATTCTGCCAAGCCAACTCAGTGAACTATCCCTACTCAGAGTGAAACGTGAACACAGATTTGTTGCCTTCAAAATCCATGCGTTATTAAGTGTTGATTTTGGAGATGATATTGTTTATAATTTTTTAGACAAAATAGTATTGCTATTCATTTATGTTCAAGCTTTTACTGAATTTTTACCATTAAAGGAGTTTCTTTTTCTTTAACTACAAATTTGAATTACTGTACCAACACTAAAGTTAACAGGAGTAATAATTGTATGTGTGAGTGCTCATGCAAATTCATAGATTTCCAAGTTTAGAAAATCTTTTTATAATCCCATCTTATTTGAGCAAAGGCTCTACATTTATGTACATCATGTCCTAGTGTACATGGGAAAAGGGGCTTTGCAGAAGCTGTGACTCAAATTAATGGCCAGTAAGAGAACTGGAAGTAGAAAACAGCTTTCTGATTGTGGTCAGTGTCTCTTGGCCACTTTCTGGGCCTATTCTTTTGGCTATTTGGGTTATACCTCCTTTTTTTTTTTTAAGATTTATTTATTCATTTATTTGACAGGTAGAGTTACAGACAGTGAGAGTGAGAAAGAAAAATCTTCCTTTCGTTGGTTCACTCTCCAAATGGCCGCAATGGCTAGAGCTGCACAGATCCGAAGCCAGGAGCCAGGTGCTTCTCCTGGTCTTCCATGCTGGTGCAGGGGCCCAAGCACTTGGGCCATCCTCCACTGCTATCCCAGGCCACAGCAGAGAGCTGGACTGGAAGAGGAGCAACTGGGACTAGAACTGGTACCTATATGGGATACCAGCACCGCAGGCGGAGGATTAATCTAGTGTGCCACAGCACCGGCGACGGCCCCAGCCCCTGGGGTATACCTTTTAAAAGGAGTGGTCATCGTCAGAGCAGGTACAGAAAAACCATGCAAATGATACTCAGTCAAATCCCTGCAAGATTACACCAAAGATGATGACACAGGGAAAAAGAAGGCAATGCTCTCTAGCCTCTTCTCAAATAATAGCACTAAATAACAAAGGTTTTATAAGGGAGC
This sequence comes from Oryctolagus cuniculus, assembly GCF_051225735.1. Taxonomy (NCBI): domain Eukaryota; kingdom Metazoa; phylum Chordata; class Mammalia; order Lagomorpha; family Leporidae; genus Oryctolagus; species Oryctolagus cuniculus. The sequence continues at coordinate 52,459,762 of NC_142879.1, read as the reverse complement.
TGCCACGGACAAGCTGAGAGGTAGAGGGAAAAGGGGGACCTGTCAGTAGAGCTTCTGTTTGGCCCCAGTCATTTCATGAGGAATGCTAATACGGTGCAGCTAGCTTCTGTTCAGGTTCATATTCATTCGTTTCACTTGGATCCCGTCAGCGAAGAATGCATTGTTTGTGAAATAATGTGTCACTTGTTCTGGTTTGAATCTGCCTGTGATGAGGAGGAATCCAGAATTGCTGTGTTAATGAATATTCAACAGCTGATCTAAAAAGAGCAGATTATTGAATATACCTACCTCAACTTCTGCCTCCTCCCCTACCACCCTCCTTCCTCTCCTTTCTTTTTCTCTCCTATATTGCTCCAGATTCTGTGGTAAATAGTAGGGATTAAAGGTACATTAAAAATATTCTTGCTCTGTCCTTCTTGACAGAGGCTGCCCTCAGCAGAAACTACTTTACCATAGCACAACCTGCTGAGGGTTAATCAGAGCCTAACTCAGCTAGAAGAAGAGTGCCATGGCAGGAAAACAACAAAAACATAGCTTCTCTGTGGAGAGGATTAAGACTGTCAGAAACATTGCCTTTTTTTATATCTGAGGTCTAAAATTTGAAAATAAATTCAGATGGTCACAAGCTACAACATTTTTTTAATTTAAAACGAAAATGTCTTTATTTGAGCTCTATAAGGAAGAGTTATTTTTCCACCCCTTTAGATTACAATCTTATTGAAGAAGAGTTGCCAGCAAGAGAGTTGGCCTTGCATTTTAGACACATTTTAATACTTTTACAGTTACAAATGATAATAGCTAACATATACATAGTGTTTACTAGATGCCAGGCTATGTTCTAAGAGTGTTATAAATGATATGAACCCTTCTAATGATCACAGAACTTTCTTTTATATATTTGGAGAAACTGAGGCACAGAGGTTAAGAGACTTGTCAAAGGCTTCTATCCATCCATGCATCCATCCATCCATACATATGCATATACGTAGAATAGGCTCATTGACTTATGATGGGGTTATATCTTGATACACCACTGTTACTTGAAAATATAGTAAGGCAAAAATGCATTGAATGCAACTAACCCAGAAAATACCCTAGCCTAACAGCATGGTATATTGTACAATATTGGTTGTAGGAGCTTTGGTTCTCTGCCCCTGCCAGCAAGGAGAGAGAAAAAATCATATTGACAGCCCAAAGAAAAAGCCCAAAAAGAAAAAGCACAAATTGATAGCCCAAGAAAAAGATAAAAATTAAAATGCAAAGGATGGTTTCAATTGAAGGTGCATTGCTTTCTTTTTTAAAAATTTACTTAAGGTATACAAATGTCATGTATTTCATGTAAAGATTTAGGAACATAGTGATACTTCCTACCCTACCCTTCCTGCCACTCATACTCCCAACCTTCCTACTCCTTCCTCTCTTATTCTCTCTCAATTTTTACAATGACTTACATTAAGTTTACTTTTTACTCATAAGGTTAACCCTACCCTAAATAAGGAGTTCAACAAATAGGATGAAGAAAAAGACACTGTTCTTCAACAGTAGAGACAAGGTCTGTAACAATCATTGAATCTCAAAATGTCAATTTCACTCCTATACATTACATTTTTGGTACTCTATTAGTTACCACAGATCAAGGAAAACATGGTATTTGTCATTTTGGGACTGGCTTATTTCACTATAATTCATTTTGTTGGAAATGATGGGATTTCATTCTTTTTTATGGATGAATAGTATTCCATAGTGTATCTGTACCACAGTTTCATCATTTGATGGACATCTGGGTTGATTTCATTCCTTATCTATTGTGAATTGAGCTATAATGAACATGGGGGTACAGATAACTCTTTCATGTGCTGATTTCATTTCCCTTGGGTAGTGTGGGATGGCTGGATCATATGGTATATGTATTTTCAGCTTTCTGAGTTATCTCCGTACTGTCTTCCACAATAATCACAATAATCACAATAATCACAATAATCACAATAATCAACCATTGTTGATTAGGGTAACGTTTTCCCTCGCATTCTCACTGGCATTTATTGTTTGTTGATTTATGTATGAGAACCATTATAACTGGGGTGAGGTGAAACCTCATTGTGGTTCTGATTTGCATTTCCCTGTTGGCTAGTGATCCTGAACATTTTTTCATGCATCTGTTGCCATTTGAATTTCCTCTTTTGAAAAATGTATGTTCAAGTCCTTTGCCCATTTCTTAACTGGATTGTTTGTTTTGATACTGTTGAGTTGTATGATCTCTCTATACATTCTGGATATTAATCCTTTATCAGTTGCATAATTTGCATATATTTCTCCCATTGTGTCAGTTGCCTCTTCACTTTGCTAAATGTTTCCTTTGCAGTACAGAAGCTTTGTAGCTTGATGTAATCCCATTTGTCTGTTTTTTTTTTCTTTTACTGCCTGTGCTTCTGGGATCTTTTCCAAGAAGTCTTTGCCTGTGCCGATGTCTTACAGCATTTCTCCAATGTTCTCCTCTAGTAATTTTATGGTACCAGGTCATCAGTTTAGATCCTTGATTCATTTTGTTTGATTTTTGTACAAGGTATGAGATAGGGGTCCTATTTCACATTGCTGCATGTGAGAGCCAATTTTCCCAGCACCATTTGTTGAAAAGACTATCCTTTATTAAGAGATTGACTTTAGTTCTTTTGTCAAAGATTAGTTGGTTTTATATGTATAGATTGATTTCTGGAGTTTCTATTCTGTTCAGTTAGTCTACATGTCTATTTTTATGCCAGTACCAGGTTTTTTTGATGATAACTGCCTTGGAGTATGTCTTGAAATCTGGAATTGTGATGCCTCCTGCTTTGTTTCTGTTGTATAAGATAGTTTTAGTTATTTGGGGTCTTTTGTGTTTCCATATGAATTTTTAATTAATTAATTTATTTTTTTGACAGGCAGATTTAGACAGTGAGAGAGAGAGAGAGACAGAGAGAAAGGTCTTCCTATCCGTTGGTTCAGCCCCCAAATGGCTGCTGTGGCCGGCGCGCTGTGCTGATCTGAAGCCAGGAGCCAGGTGCTTCTCCTGGTCTCCCATGTGGGTGCAGGGCCCAAGCACTTGAGCCATCCTCCACTGCCTTCCTGGACCACAGCAGAGAGCTGAACTGGAAGAGGAGCAACCAGGACAGAATCCGGCACCCCAACCGGGACTAGAACCTGGAGTGCCAGCACCTCAAGTGGAGGATTAGCCTAGTGAGCCACGGCACCAGCCTCCATATGAATTTTAACATCATTTTTTTTCTAGATCTGAGAAGAATTTTGTTAGTATTTTGAACAGGATTGCATTGAAACTGTAAATTGTTTTTGGTAGTATGGATATTTTGATTATATTAATTCTTCCAATCCATGAACATGGAAGATTTTTCCATTTTTTGTGCCTTCTTCTATTTGTTTTTTTAATGTTTCTTTCATCATAGAGATCTTTCACATCCTTGGTTGAATGTATCTTATGGTATTGAATTTTTTCTGTAGTTATTGTGAATGAGTTTTATCTTAGAAGTTCTTTCTCAGCCATGGCATTGTCTGTGTATACAAAAGCTATCGATTTTTTTGTGTTCATTTTATATTCTGCTGCTTTTCCAAACTGTTCTGTGAGTTCCAGTAGTTTCTTAGTGAAATCTTCTGGTTGCCCTATAAATAGAATGATGTCATCTGCAAATAAGGATAATCTGACTTCCTCCTTTCCAATTTGTATCTATTTGATTTCCTTTTTCCTGCCTAATAGCTCTGACTAAAAGTTCCAGATAATGAATAGGAATGGTGCAAATGAACCTCCTTGCCTGGTTCCTGATCTTAGTGGAAATGCTTAAGACTTTCCCCCATTTAGTAAAATGCTGGCTGTGCATTTGTCATAAATTGCCTTTATTAGGTTGAGGAATGTTCTTTCTACACCCAATTTGCTTAAAGTTTTCAACATAAAAGGATGTTGTAATTTAACAAATGCTTTCTCTGCATATATTGAGATAATTATATTGTTTTTGTTGTTTAGTTTGTTAATGTGATGTATCACATTTATTGATTTGTCAATATTGAACTATCCCTTCATACCAAGGATGAATCCCACTTGGTCTAGGTGAATGATCTTTCTGATGTTCTGTTGGATTCAGTTAGCTAGTATTTTTTGAGGATTTTTACAACTATGTTCTTCATGGATATTGGTCTATAATTCTCTTTCTTTGTTGTATCTTTTTCTGGTTTAGGAATTAAGGTGATGCTGGCCTCATAGAAGGAGTTTGGGAAGATTACCTCCCTTTCATTTGTTTTGAATACCTTGAAATACATTGGAATTAGTTCCTCTTTAACTGTCTGGTAGAATTCAGCAGTGAAGCCACCCAGTCCTGGGATTTTCTTTTTTGGGAGGGTCTTTATTACTGATTCATTGTCTGTCTTGGTTATTGTCCTATTTAGGTTTTCTATGTCTTCATGACTCAATTTGGTAGACTGTGAGTCCAAGAATTTATCCATTTCTTTTAGATTTTTCAATTTGTTGGCATACAGCTCTTCGTAGTAATTCCTGATGATTCTTTTTATCTCTGTGGTATCTGTTGTTACATTTTCTTTTTCACCATTGATTTTATTAATTTAAGTGTTCCCCTCTTTTTCTTTGGCTATTGGACCAATGGTATATCAATTTTTTATGCATGCTTTTCATTTCACTGATTTTTAGTATTTTTTTAGTTTCAATTTTGTTTATTCTCTAATTTTAATTATTTGTTTCCTCCTAGCAATTTTGGTTTTGGTGTGTTGTTGTTTTTCTAGAGCCTTGAGATACTTTGATAGGTCATTTATTTGATGCCTTTCCAATTTCTTCATGTAGGCACCGATTGCTATAAACTTCTTTCTTAAAACTGATTTTGTTGTCTCATAAGTTTTTATATGTTGTATTGTCATAGTCATTCATTTGTAGACTTTTTTTAAAAATTTTCTTCTGATTTCTTCTGTGACCCACTGTGTCATTCAGGAGCATGTTGTTCAGTCTCCATGTGTTTGCATATATTCCAGTGATTCTTGAGTTGTTGATTTCCAGTTTCATCTCATTGTGGTCAAAGAAGATGCATGGTATGATTTCGATTTTTCTAAATTTGTTGAAACATGCTTTATGGCCTAGCAAATGGTCTATGCCAGAGAAAGTTCCATGCGCTGATGAAAACAATGTGTATTCTGCAACTGTGTATTGAGATTCTGAAGATATCAGTTATGTCCATTTGGTCCAAAGTGTCGATTAGCTCTGTTGTTTCATTGTCGATTTTTCTTATTGGTTCGTCTGTCCATTGATGAAAGTGGAGTGTTGAAGTCCCCATTATGGTTATATTGGATCTATGTCTCCTTTTAAATTCATTAACATTTGTTTTAAATAGCCAGACATCTTGGCAATGAGTACATATACATTTATTATAGTCACATCTTCCTTTGAAATTGGCCCCTTAACCATTATATAGTGCCCTTCTTTGTCTCTTTAAATGGTTCTTGTGTTAAAGTCTATTTTCTCTGATATTAGGATTGCTACACCTGCTCATTTTTGTTTTATGTTAGCCTGGAATATAATTTTCCATCCTTTTACTTTCAGTATGCATGTATCTTTGTTGGTGAGGTGTGTTTCTCCTAGTCAGCAAATAGATGAGTCTTGTTTTTTAAGGCATTCAGCCACTCTGTATCTTTTTTTTAATTAATTAATTAATTAATTTGAAAGAGTTACAGAGAGAGAAGGAAAGGCAGAGAGAGAGAAAGAGAGAGAGAGAGAAGTCTTCCATCTGATGGTTCATTCCCCAGATGGCCACAACAGCCAGAGCTGTGCCAATCCATAGGCAGGAACCAGGAGCTTCTTACAGGTCTCCCACATGGGTGCAGGGGCCCAAAGACTTGGGCCATCTTGTACTGCTTTCCCAGGCCATGGCAGAGAGCTGGATTGGTAGTGGAGCAGCCAGGACTTGAACCAGTGCCATAATGGGATGTTGGCACTGCAGGCAGCAGCTTTACCTGTTATGCCACAGCACCAGCACCAGCCAGTCTGTATCTTTTAACTGCATAATTTAGGCCATTAACATCCAGGGTTGCTACTGATAAGTAACAACTTGGCCTGCCATTTTTCTGTACATATTCCTGTTGTTTGCTTTGGATTTCTTTTATACTTTAACTTGGAGATTTCCTGCCTTCAGATTCTTTCATAATGATGGCTATATTTCTTGTGTAACACATCCTTAAGCATCATTAGTAAGGCTGGACAAATGGTGACAATTTCTATTTGTTATGGAAAGTCTTTATTTCAGCTTCATTCATAAATGAGAGCTTTGCAGGGTACATTATTCTGGGTTGACAGTTTTTTTTTTCTCTTTAGACTTGGACTGTATATCTCCATTTTCCCCTAGCCTGTAGGGTTTCTAATGAGAAATCAGCTTTGAGTCTAATTGGAGATCCTGTGCAAGCAATTTGGCATTTTTCTCGTTCACACTTTAGAATCTTTCTTTATGCTTTACTGTAGAAAGTTTGACTACAATGTGTCTATTAGGAGTTCCATGTGGTTTCTGTGCTTGAGTGTCCCTTTCTTTCTCCAAATTAGGGAAGTTTTCTGTTATTATTTCACTAAAAAGGCCTTTTACTCTCCACATCTTCAGGAACTCCTAAGATCATGTGTTGGGTCACTTGATAGTATTCCATAAATCACCAACACTGTTTTTTAGTTTTCTGATTTCCTTTTTTTTTTTTTTTTTTGTTCTGGCTAAAAAATTTCCAAAGATTTGTCATTGATTTTGGATGTTCTTTCTTCTCCCTCATCAAGTTTGTTGTTCCGGATTTCCACTGTATTTTTTATTTGACATATTGAATTCTTCATTTCTAATATCTCAGCTTGGTTTCTCTTCAAAATCTCAACCTCATGGGAAAATTTTTCTTCCATATCAAGTGTGGATTTCTTTAACTCATGGCTTCTGAGTAATCATACGATTAATCTTTTGAATTCATATTCAGGCATTTCATCAATCTCTTCATCTTTACATTTTAATATTGAAGTGTTGTATTCCTTTTGGGTCTTCATGTTGTCTTCCTTAATCTTGTTTCTTGAATTTCTGTGTTTATTTTTTTGCGTTTGCTGAAATACTTGTTTGTTTTCTCCTCTAATGGCTTTTATCTGTGCCTCATGTGGCTTAGTGGAATGTCTGCTCTTTCAGGGAATACCCAGAGGCATGTGCTGGGTGTGTCCAGAGTAGGGTGAGTATCCAGGGTAACATCCAAGTTGGGCAGGTAGATAAACTCTGTTGTCAGCAAGTGAGAGCATATGAGCACCTCTGTGTAATCACACCCTCACCTCCTCTCTTCCAGGGTGATCAATGCCTGGGTCTTAGCCCACAGTGGGTGTAACAGTCACCCGTACTGCTACATGAACTGCACAAAGAATCTGGCAGTCCTCATGTGAGCATGCATCTCACTACAATGACCCACCCCTAGCAATCAGAGAGCTCTGAGCCTTTGGCGCCTTACACATTGATTGCCCAGAGACCCAGCTACATCCCGCACCCTGTTGTGCAGTCACAGAGTTCACACAGTCTCACCACACAATTCTCCCATAGTCATGCAGTAGAGGATCTGCTTTGCCCCCCTAGCCTGACCTATCCATTGGAGAAGCAGAGATATTCATAGGGCCAGCTGCATGTGGGCTCTCCACCTTGATGGTTTTATCCCTGGAGCCTATAATATGCTGAGAGGCTGGGGGCACTTCACAGTCCTACATGGGTGCCCAGCCCCCTGTCAATCTTGTCAGCCAGACTTGAAGTCAGTGGGGAATGTGGATTTTTCCCTCTGATAAAATCCCTGAAGCACAGGTGTGCACAGGAGCTTACTATAACTGCTACTTGTGTCAAAACGGGGCCTTCTAGAATCCCACTGGTTTCCAGGCATGTATACAAGAGACATCATAACTGCTGATGGTACCAAGTTGGCACCTTTTCCCACACCAGTTGCCAGGCATGCACAGGAGCCACCACAGCCACTACTGTGTCAAAATGGCACCATCTGTCAGCAGGTTGCTAGGAGCTGTTTTGGGGGAATGGGGAGAGAGAAATGTGCCCTTTTTTTTTCTGGGTTAGGCAGGTACCCTGTCCCCCTTAGGGCTCCAGGCCAGATTAAAACACTGTACTCTTCCAGGCTCTACCTCTTGCTAAATCACCAGTGGCACATGCTGCTGCAGTCTGCTCTCACCTTGCTCTCCAAAGCTGGTACTTCCTCTGACTCTCAGCTGCAGGGATTGTGTGTTGTGTCCATGCTCACTGTTGCATGTCCACCTCTTCCACACTGATCCATGGCTTCCCTCTTCCTTCTGTAGAATTTCCACTACAGGTTTCTCTTCAACTATCCCCTGGGAATACACTTCCTCCACTTTTTTGCTACTATTTTCCCCTAGCCTAAAGAAGTACATCCTTTCCCTATTCTGACATCTTGGATTCCCAGGTGTATTGCTTTCACACCATTATAAAGTTCAAAAATCTTGAGTCAAATCATGGTAAGTTGGGAATTATCTTTAGATGTGTGTATGTTTATGTGTGTATAATATTCAAACCCAGGCATTTGAGTCCTGTAATCTGTTCTTCAAACCTGTATACTGTACTTCTGTTTACTGATGAAGCTGTTTAATCCTGCAAAGAGATTGGGGACAACATTACAAAGCAAGAAAGGTCACATAGGGACTGAAGACCTGGTAGGTCCATGGGTGGCTTTTCCTCTTCTAGAATAAGAATTATTATATTATAGGATGCTGAGTTCTAAAATCACTATTATAATAGTTATGAGATCATGGAGCGACTCTTGCTGCATGGTTTTAATCTTGTTCTTCTCTCTGGAGCTTTCCAGAATAATAATTACTATCACATGTGTCCTCATGTACCAGCTAACTCAGAGATCCTGGGTTAGTTGGAGGGGGCCAGGTAGTCTCACTATCTTATCCCCTATGTCATCCTGAGTGTGATATTAGGAGTCCTTGGAGGGACATTTCCACTGTCCTAATGCTGGAGTGAATCAGACACACCTCTGACCTTTGTTAGTTAGCACTGTGACATCAGGAAGCATCTCTCTTTGAATATAGATGTAAAGGCACTGGTCTTTTTAAAAATTTTTAATTTTTAAAAAAATTTTTAAAGTCTTCCTTCCGTTGGTTCACCCTGCGAATGGCCACTAGGGCTGGAGCTATGCCAATCTGAAGCCAGGAGCCAGGTCCTTCCTCCTGGTCCCCCTTGTGGGTGCAGGGGCCCAAGCACTTGGGCCATCCTCCACTGCCTTCCCGGGCCACAGCAGAGAGCTGGACTGGAAGAGGAGCAACCGGGACAAGAACCCAGCGCCCATATGGGATGGGTGGAGGATTAACCAAGTCAGCCACGGCGCTGGCCCCATGACACTGGTCTTTATTCATTGTCATTCCTTATAAATCATCTGCAGGTGAAGCCAATGGCTTTTCTTCACTCCCAAAATTACTTGCACAATGCTGTGTTTTTGACCACAGGAGCACCTGCACCTTTTGCTGCCTCACGTGCCCTCTTGAATATTCCTAGTTAAGATGATGGTTTCTACTCCTTCCACCCAGGTTGATAAAGGTTCTGCTGACTAAAAGTTAAGGGAGAACCTTAAGAATCATTCTTCCCAGAGGGACCATGGCTTCTGATTCCCCTCCTGGGTCTAACTTCATCATTCTCACTTAACACTATGTATAGTCTGAAAACCAGAGGGGCAGGCGTGTATATATGCAGCATTAGTTTATGGCAGATTCATAAGAAATATGGACTTTTTAAAGGCAGGTTCTGTTCTTTTCCCTTATGAACAGCTCCATATACTCTAGTGGAACAAAGATTTTGGATTCTTGATATTTGTCATCTCAGTTTTGTGAGATAGGGCAACTTTATGGAGATGTGGACAGATGGACCCTGTCCCCCAAGATCCTTAATTTCAGCACCCTTACTTCATTTCTTAATAAGGCTCCAAGCTGAGGCATAAGCAGCATAAAAGAGTTGCAGGGTAAAGAGAGACACAGTAACTCATCTGGTTCACTGCCACACAGACCCTCACATTTGAAGATCTAAGGATAGTTGGCCTTGGACTGCTCTACCCAGATGTTGCCCTTGCCCAGAAAGATACTACCTGTGTCCCTATGCCACGTTGGTGCAGCAGAGTAGAAATGATAGCATTCCTTTCTCTCTCTCTCTCTCTCTCTCTCACTGTCTAACTTTGCCTGTTAAAAAAAAAAAAAAAAAAAAGGCAGCGCTGTGGCTCACTAGACTAATCCTCCGCCTGCGGCACTGGCACCCCAGGTTCTAGTCCCAGTTTGGGTGCCAGATTCTGTCCTGGTTGCTCCTTTTCCAGTCCAGCTCTCTGCTGTAGCCCGGGGAAGGCGGTGGAGGATGGCCCAGGTCCTTGGGCCCTGCACCCGCATGGGAGACCAGGAAGAGGCACCTGGCTCCTGGCTTCGGATCGGTGCAGCATGCCAGCCTTAGCAGCCACTTGGGGGGTGAACCAATGGAAAAAGGAAGACTTTTCTCTCTGTCTCTCTCTCTTTCTCACTGTCTAACTCTGCCTGTTAAAAAAAAACAAAAAGTGATAGCATTTTTGTATGGGACAGCCAGGCCAACCCTTGAGTTTCTAAGGGCTCCTGTTGGGGATGGAGGAGATGCAAAATGTTCTCACATGCGAAGAGGACCGCACCCCTCTCTGTCATAGTACCTTTGTGCATAATGTTTCTTCTGTTTTAAAGACCCTGACGCACACCATCTTCACCTGGCTAATATTTATATTTATTACCACTAACCCTCTAGATCATGCAAAGTATCCTTGTTATGTACTGCCTTAGCTTTCTGATTTCTAGTACATTTCACTTAAAATTGTAATTGAGTGATTAGTTATTTAAATTGATTGAATGACGTTATTGCTAGAAAGAAAGCTTCATGAGAGGGGAACTGAATCAGGCTCATTCACCACTGAATTCCTAGCATCTAAGTGTTCAATTAATGCTTGCTAAATAAATGAATTTCAAAGTCCAGTAATTTATTTGTTAGCATAACATGCTTTAAGTCTTCCTTTGTGGCAAGTCTTTTGGAAAGAAATACAAATGAATAGCAGCAGCCTACTGCACATATTAACATTCTGAATAAATATATCTATATGTAATCAATCAGATTTATCACTTCCACTACATACAGAATGCTGATTAGGCATTGTTAGGAAATAAAAGAAGCATATGACAGATCTTTGCCATAAAAATATCTATAATCTGCTTTGGAAATCCCAGTGATTCACATCACATGATTAGTTAATGTTACAAATAAAATCTGCATAAGAATCAATGCCATGGGCACCTTATATCCATCAAAGTGGCTTCTATCAAAACAAACCAATAGAAAATAACAAAGGATGATGAGGATATGGAGAAACTGGGACCCTTTCACACTGAGTAGTACATTCTTAAAGTTCATACTCTGGGCTAGCGCCGCGGCTCAATAGGCTAATACTCCGGCTTGTGGCACTGGCACCCCCGGTTCTAGTCCCGGTAGGGGCGCCGGATTCTGTCCCGGTTGCCCCTCTTCCAGTCCAGCTCTCTGCTGTGGCCAGGGAGTGCAGTGGAGGATGGCCCAAGTGTTTGGGCTCCGCACCCTATGGGAGACCAGGAGAAGCACCTGGCTCCTGCTTTCGGATCAGCGCGGTGCGCCAGCAGCAGCGTACCAGCCGCGGTGGCCATTGGAGGGTGAACCAATGGCAAAGGAAGACCTTTCTCTTTGTCTCTCTCTCTCACTGTCCACTCTGCCTGTCAAAAAAAAAAAAAAGTTCATACTCTGGAATTAGTTGATATATCTTGAATGCCTTTAATATAAAAGACCATCATCTTTTTTTTTTCCTTTCAATTTATTTGTTTAAAACAAAACACCCGTGGTTTGCTCTCTACAATTTTTCACAGTCTGGGTTTTGGTAATAGGTCTCCATGGCATTCTTTAGCTTGTTCTCTGTCTCTGTTCCCTGTATTCTTCTAGATTGGCAACCAAAGAGCCTAAATCTGATGGCCTACCCCTGAGCCAGATGGTACCTGATGCCTCTGCTTGATGTGTCAAGATGAGAGTCAGGTTTGCAGAGTTAAAACTTCCTGATGGAGCAACATTCTCTCTTATTCCTCATCATTATTATGAAACTTACAAGTTTACTGTGCAGGGCTGGTGCTGTGGTATAGCGAGTAAAGCTGCCCTCTGCAGCGCTGGCATCAAATATGGGTGCTGGTTTGAGCCCAGCTACCCACTTCTAATACAGCTCCCTGCTAATGTACCTGGGAAAGCAGCTGAAGATGGCCCAAATGCTTGGGCCCCTGCACCCATGTGGGAGACCTGGAAGAAGCTCCTGGCTCCTGGCTTCAGATTAGCCCAGCTCTGGCCATTTGCAGTCATTTGGGGAATGAACTAGTGGATGGAAGATTGTCTCTCCCTCTCTCTCTCTCTTTCTCTCCCCACTTCCTAACTCTGCCTTTCAATTAAATAAATAAATAAGTCATTCTTTTTTTTAAAGAATTATTTTATTTATTTGAAAGAGTTACAGAAAGAAGTAGAACCAGAGAGAGAGAGAGAGAGAGAGGTCTTCCATTCTGCTGGCTCACTCCCCAAATGACCACAATGGCCAGAGCTGAGCTGATCCAAAGCCAGGAGCCAGGAGCTTCTTCCAGGTCTCCAATGTGGGTGCAGGGGCCCAAGGACTTGGGCCATCTTCTGCTGCTTTCTGGGACCATAGCATAGAGCTGGATCGGAAGTGGAGCAGCCAGGACTCGAACCACCCATGTGGGATGCCGCCGTTGCCAGCTGGGGCTTTAACCCACTGCGCCACAGCGCCAGCCCCGTAAATAAGTCTTTAAAAATTTTTTAAATAAAAAAATAGTAAATGAGCTCCCTTGCCACATGCCAGGCACTGTGCTGAGTTTGTACACATATTATCAAACATTTCACAGCAATGTGTAGGAAACAGAATCATTAACATTTAATACTCATTTTAACTGCCCAGCATCTAAACCCTTTCCTGCATTTGGGGAATTGCCACCTCATGAGTCCTTATAGGAGGCAGAGTTTTGCTCTTTCCAGGCAAAATCCCACACTTCCAGCCAGAGCACAGAGACAAAAGGAGTTCCTTGTTGATAATTGTTTGAGCACTCAAGGGAAACCAGCCCTGCCTCAGGGCATGTGAAAGTATAAAGTCTAATATTGTTAAAGTCATTTGCAATCAGAAAAATTTTAAGTAATAGGGTAGAAAGATACTTATGAATTAATGTAGAATAAAAGGATTAATACAAGCTATTACATGTGCAATGTGATTATTATAACTGTATAAAAAGAAAGCTAAATTAAAAACAGCTGCCTAAATATAATTGGAAAAATGTAATCCAAAATATTAACAGTGATTTGGGTGAATGGCAAGAAAATGAGTTAAATTTCATTGTTAGACTTTTCTGTATTTAGTATTTTCCAAATTATGGGGTACACTTTGGACACTGTAAAATACACACTCCTCCACCCCATCCTGATACACATATATACGTACCCCATGTTGTGGGATTTAGGCATGGCCAGAAATAAAGGCAATAGTTGCTATAAGTGCATTGTATCAGGAAAAGCAAGGACACTGTCTGACCCGGTATAATGTACAACTTGACCTGATTTTGTCTCACTATTTGACTATCAAGGGCTCTGCTGAAATCCAAATGCATTATAGTGTCTTCAGATCCATTACTGCTGTGGCTGCGTAATTGTCCTGGAAATGGCTGATAAAAGAGGATTTCGTGGCATAGTCATAACCCTGTAAACAGGTTCTGTGCATTGAGTTGGGAAGGCAGACAGAAGTCTGCACAGTACACAGGAAGGGCCCATGAGCCAAAGAGCATCTCTCTCTTGTTCGATTACATTCTTGCATAGACTGCACCTCCTTTAAAACTGCAACCGGGACTGCTGCTCTTAAGAATTGTACCTTCTCACTGGTGTAGGCCCCGGGGGAGCACTCAGGGTAGAGACAGCAGTGCTTCTTCCACACAGACAACCAGTTCTGCAGCATCCTCCATGCTGCTCCACCAGGAAGTACTGCCCCTGTACTCCAATGAACTCCTTCCCAGGGCCTCAATGATTGACACTTTCCTGAGGGCAGGAAGTACCACCTCTGCCATAGTTGTTCAGGGGAACCCAGAAAGTAGGCATCTCACTCCCACCAGTGGAACCAGAATCTTCAAGTTACCAAATCAAATTCTCTGTGGTTCCTTTGGGAATTTCCAGAGCAGAGACCCAGAACTGGGGAAAGGGGGAGGAAAGAAAGAAAAGGCCTGACAATTCCCCATGTGCAAAGTAGGGTGAGGCAGCAGGAGGCCTGGGTCCACTGCACACTTTTCTGGATGTCGGAAAAGCACAGATAAACAATGAATACCCTTTTTTTTTTTTTTTTAGCATTAAGTATGTACCATGCAATATTTGGAGTGTACTTAAGCGAAACAATTACTTGTTGCTTATCTGAATGCAAATTAACTAAGCATCCTATATTTGTATTGGCTAAATCAGACAACCTTAAGTGTGCCTTCTCAGTAACTGTGCACTGAGAAGTGTTCCCATCCCACCCCCTAGTTGGTGGCTTGAGAAAATTGGATTGATTCAGATTCTGTATCTGAGTTGTAATTAGGAGAAAGGAAAACAACACTTGAGGCTTAAAATATCTATGAAGGTAAAAAGAAAAATGGTTTTAAGTAACAGAACATTCAGCTATTATTTCTATATTACCAAACTGATCAAGATATTTAAAATTTTCTTTTTTTTGCAAAGTAATTTATTTTTGGACCTAGATTAAAACTGAAAGGCAAAGTTAATATGAAAACATAAAAATGGCTCACAAAATATTTGGAGAAAATGTATTAAATATGATACATTAATAAATGTTTTAAATATGATAGGAAATGTTATAATATATGATAAAATAGGAGTAATGTGAATATCATAAAAGTATAGTTAGACAAATTATGATCCAGCCATCTTAGAGAGTATGTTATATGAAGCTAGTAAAAATTCTGCTTACGAAGAATTTTAACATAGGAAAATATGACAAAAATAAAACAGAAAATAGAGGCTAGCCTTTCATCTAGGAGGTGACATCAGTTGGGACATCTTGGGTTGACTATGTTTGAGTCTCTTTAGTTGTTTCAGCAATTTAGGAGGTAAAAAGCCAGCTGGTGGGAGCTTTCTGTCTCTCTGTCTCTGTCTCTGTCTCTGTCTCTCTCAGCCTCTCAAATAATAGATAAAAAATTCTTAAGCTTTTAAAGAGTTAACCATAAAAACTCTTAAAAAGGAAATAAAATCTTGAGATTTTACAATGATGTATATATAATTAATGCACATAAATAATTCTAAAAGGCAAATCATTAATACCTTAGTGTGGCTTATCTCTGGATAGTGTGACACAGGTGATTTAGATTTTTCTTATTTTTTTCTGTATTTTCATGTTTTCTCAACAAACATGTATCACTTTTATAATCAGAGATTACTTACATGATATAAATGGAAAACCCTTTGACAAGAAATACAAAGTGGCTCTATACAGGTATCATGGTATATAAATAAGTTATTAGTGAATTTTATAATCCTTCAAATTCTAAAATAATTCTAAATTAATATTGAGAATTTAAAATGCAGTTATTTGGACATAGATGTACACTTTTTGGTCAGTTTTTCCCTTTTGATTATCTCAAAATTTCATAGTGATTGATTCATCCTATCATCTCCCACCCCCAGGAATGAAGTCTCCAGCAAGCGGTTGGCCTTCTGTGTATCTGGTAAGTCTTAGTGAACCCCGAGGAGCCAGTGTAGGACAAGAGCTGTAGTCTCACTGCAGATATATCTGAGTGAGATTCTGAAGAAAGCCTGAGAAGAGCCCATGCAGGTATTTCAGAGGAAAACATTTCCAGCAGAAGAAGAACCAAATGCAAAATATTTGAGGTGCAACTGCAGAATGGTAAGAAGGCTAGAGTAGAATGAGCTAAAGGGCGAATTGTGTAATTTTTATAAAATATTTACATTTAACAAATGAAAACAGAAATGCAATGCAATATAACCAGACTTTTCACAAGATGACTAAATAATTATTCAAAAATGAATTCACAGTCCATTGCAACTGCATTATCCAGGATCCCCCTGAGAAACAAGGTTCAACAGGCTCTGCTTATTAGCAGTCCTTCTATTATGGGGTACTGCAGTTTGACATTGACTGTTTAGGGAGCACTGGAAGTACTGCGAGAAGACCAATAATTTCTCTGCATACCAGACATATATTTTAACTCCGACCAAGAATTTCCCTGCATACCAGACATATATTTGAACTCTGATATGTAGTTACTACTCAGTCTTTCCTGGATAGACAGGATTCATCATTCCAGCCAGTACGGTAACTTCTTCTTGTTGCTTTATTGGCATGGGGAGCCCAAACTGACTACTTGGCTGCTTTACCTTCTATTTTAATGGAACCATTGATAGGTCTAATAGAAGCATCTCCTCCTCAGAAACTAAAAACCCTGACCAGCAGAGCCCAAGGTCGTAAGAATGGGAGAAAAAAATTTTCACTGGGGATAAAACTGGTAGAGAGAGAACTTACTCCTATTTCCACTGTTTGATTTCCAGACCTGTGAATTCTGGCTATGGAAAATAAAATCATATAATGATGGCTCGTCTAGAACATGTCATACATGCTATTTACCATCAAGCCGATAATGTAACAAAAGCCATTTCCTTGTTCTGTGAACCTAGCTATTTGGAACATAGTAAGATCAGTGGATTCCATGAACAGGCGCCTACAGATACATTTAATTTCCTCAAAACTGAGTCTCTTGGTCAGAAGTCATGCTGTGTGGAATAACAAGATAGGGAATAAACCTTTCCATAATTTCATGAACACTATTTTTGACCTTATCCAAAACTGCTAAATTGTTCAATAAATGGGTTGGTGTAGAAAGCATTGATGGGATATGTGTTACCTCTTTATCTTAGTGACAAGAGAGGCCTGAAGTAGTAACTTTTTCTTCATCTTGCAAGGGATATCTTAACAACGTCCAGACCACTAGTCTATAAATTTATCCCAGGTGATAGTACCTCTCTGGATTTTCATGGGATTTACTTCCCATATTTAATATTTTATCAAGGTAAGGTATATGAAGTAATTGGTGTCAAGAACTGTTAAGCCTCTTAATATTTTGCCTCACTTGTATGCTAACAAATTGTGTTTTATGGATATTGGTAGAAGATTTGAGATCCCTGAGTCTGAGATAAGGGACTTTATACTCCTGGCAATATTAGTAATCACAGCAACAGCACTTACACCAGTTATCCAAGCCTGAGGTCCTGGAGGGCAATCCACAGAGAATGTTGTGTACATGTAATCAGTTCCTGAGCTTTAGGACCTTGAATTTTTTTAAAGAAATTTATTTATTTATTTGAAAAGCAAAGTTACAGAGAGGCAGTGGCAGAGAAAGAGAGAGAGAGAGGTCTTTCATCCACTGGTCTTTCATCACCCAGATGGCCGCAACAGCTGGAGCTGTGCCAATCTGAAGCCCGGAGCCAGGCACTTCTTTCAGGTATCGCATGTGGGTGCAGGGGCCCAAGGACTTGCACCATCTTCTAAAGCTTTCCAAGGCCATAGCAGAGAGCTGGATCAGAAGTGGAACAGCCGGGACTCGAACCGGCGCCCATATGGGATGCCAGCACTACAGGCGCTGGCTTTACCTGCTAGGACCTTGAATCTTTTATAATGGCTGCCCGTTGCTCTAGAAGGAGATATTGTCAGTATTATATTGTGTGGTAAGCATGCTTAATCTTTTCTTTGGAGGGAGACAGTCTGTCTGTCTTGCAGTGTTAGTTGCTTGACAAAATTCCTTAAAAAGATAAGACAGGCCAGCGCTGCAGCTTACTAGGCTAATCCCCTGCCTGCGGCACCAGTACCCTGCGTTCTAGTCCCAGTTGGGGTGCCAGATTCTGTCCTGGTTGCTCCTCTTCCAGTCCAGCTCTCTGCTGTGGTCTGGGAAGGCAGTGGAGGATGGCCCAAGTCCTTGAGCCCTGCACCCTCATGGGAGACCAGGAGGAGGCACCTGGCTCTTGGCTTCGGATCAGCACAGGGCGCTGGACATAGCGGCCATTTGGGGGGTGAACCAAAGGAAGGAAGACCTTTCTCTTTGTATCTCTCTCTCACTGTCTAACTCTGCCTGTCCAAAAAAAAAAAAAAAAAAAAAAAAAGATAAGACAAAAGCATTCAGGGTTTCTGCTTTTGATATAAAGATGTGAAAAACATTACTAAGAGTTGATCCTTTCAGTTCATCAGTGGGAAAAATCAGCATGATGTCACCAATATGTTCTGTGGAATGAAGAGATGATAGAGTCCTTGAACAAAATTAAGACATAGGACTGGAGAGTGGCTGTTTCTCTGAGGATAGTGAAGATAGAGTTCTGATCCTTTCGGCTGAAAGCAAATAGCTTTGTATGGTTATGATCATTGCTAACAGGTATAGAGAGAAAAGCATTTGCCAGATCAATGACTGCATTCACTTGCTAGGGACATATTGATTTGATACAACAATAAAACTACATTTGGAATAGTATCTGCAATTTGAATCACAGCATGATTATGTTTCTGAAAATCCACTGTCATTCTCCTAGATTAATTTGTCTTCTATACAGGCCAAATAGGTGAATATAATGGGTCATAGTAGGAATCACTCTCTTGCATCTTTCAAATCTTTGATTAGTTAATAATAATCTATAAAATCCCTCCACGCATGTAGTATTGCTTTTAGTTTACTCTTTTGGTAAGTAGAGGCAGCTTTGGGGGCTTCCTTTTGGCCTTTCCACCACAACATCTTCACTTCACAGATCAGGGAACCAATGTGGGGAGTTTGCCAATTGCTGAGCATGAGTATTCCAAGTATGCATTCCAGGCTGGGGAAATCACAAAAAGGGTGGGTTGGAATTCATTGAGATCACTATTAGAAAGACTTTATCAAACTTAGTTGATCACTTGACCTTCATAAATGCCTGTACTATCTAGTACACTAGTGTTTGGGCTCCAGAATTTAGTTCCCATTAGAGCCATTGCCCACTCATCTCTCAAATATTTTATTAATTATCCTTCCCTTTCACAGTCACTCTGGTGAATGGCCCCAGGTCCTTCTAGAAAAGGCTAGAAGTGAGATTCACTGTGAAGTTTTGCTCTGTAGCAGGTTTCTTCCTCTAGGGGGCTTGCCCTCACTTTAATTCAACAGACTCTGTTAGGACTGGGGCTAGGGTGAGACAAGGGAAGGACTTGTGTTAAAAATTTCTGTTTATTTGTATAGAAGTGGGGATTGGAGTGACAGAGCCCCTGTCTGCTGTTTCACTTTCCAAATGTGCATAACAACTGGGGATGAGATGAGGTCAAAGCCAGGAGCTGAGGTCTTCCACATGGAGGCTAGCAAACCAGTCACTTGTGCCATCACTGCTGCCTCCCACAATCTGCATTATCAGAAAGCTAAGTCAAGAGCCAGAGCCAGGAATTGAACTCAGGTACTCCATTGTGAGATACAGACATATTAACAACTGAACCAAATGCCCACCCCTTGTGCACAATATATAAGGAGATGATTATCATCATGGTTATGCAAGTACAAATTCTGCATTTGCAAGACCCCAAGAGTGGGTGCCTCCTTGGGTGTTATGCCCTGGATGCCTTCTTCCTTCCCCACAGTCCAGGCCCTGAACTGGACAGGGAACTGACTCAAATCTGAAGATTGGTTGAGAGCCACAACAATCTAATATGGTAACTCAATTCAAACATCTGTTCACCAGATGTAAAGCTTCCCTGCATATACAAAAGAAGCCGTTAGTATGCAGTCTAAATACTTCAGTTCTAGGGACACCATGACCAACACAAACACATTGAAATTCAAACTTTGATGGTCACTACTTTGTCTCTACCCATAACCACATGTTCTTGGGCGTGATTTGGTGTTTCTTCTTGGCTCTAACACCAGGATCCTATAATGCCCAATGAATTTAGGGAATTTGGTTCATTGACAGCCGCTCCCACCATCATTCTGGCTTAAAGATAATTTTGCTCCCACGTACTGTATGCTCATAGAGTGAGGAAATCATTTTGAAATTGTGCACAATTATTATATGTCAATTAAAAAGAATAAGCCTAAATGAACAAAAGTGGAATAGTCACTGAGTCTACTGGTGGAGCCAGTTAAGAAAGATGCATGGTCTACACACTGTTACATTTTGTGACAGTATGAAAACTGCTGTGCCGCACGTTTCCACTTGTTAGACATGTCAAGTTCACAGTTCAGTGGTACAGCCAAACTGACACTGGGCACAAATAACACCATCTCATTTATAACAGCAGCTGTGTCCAGCTGATCTGCCTGCTGTCTGTTCATGTTGATCTGCTTTGAAGGGGTCCAGGCTTTCAGAGCACGGTTAGATAGAGAACACCAAGTGCCTATAATGGCCCCAAAGGGCATCGATGGCATCTTTAATCCCAGGACTAGTTGGTCAGACAAGAAATTAATACCAAGCCCTTGTTAGTTCCAAGCTAGGGCTGGTCTTGGGTACATTTGGAGGGGATCTTTTAAATAAACCTAGGTAAAAGCTAAGGAAACAGAATTACGAAGAAGGAACATAAGCTGACATAGCAAAGTGTTCTGAAATTCTTACTTCCATGAATTTATTTCCAATCACTTTTCGCCTCCTTCATACCAAGAAATATGGCAGAAATCTACACTTTTGCTCACAAACTCTGAGTTCTTTTTGGATGAGATAAACAATCTCAAATTCCTCTTTTTACATTAGTTCTCCTCAGTGCCAGAAAGTTTGAATTGTTCCATTAGTCTCTGGATTTCAGAGTGTCTAAGCATCAGAGTAGGTTTTAGGATGTAAATTATTTTATTTAATTTTAATTTTAATTTTAATTTATTTGAAAGAGTTACAGAGAGAGGCAGAGACAGAGAGAGAAGGTTTTCCATCCGCTGGTTCACTCCCCAGATACCCACAACGCCTGGAGCTGTGCCGATCTGAAGCCAGGAGCCAGGAGCTTCTTCTGGGTCTCCCACATGAGTGCAGGGGCCCAAGTACTTGGGCCATCTTCTATTGCTATCCCAGGCCATAGCAGAAAACTACATTGGAAGAGGGGCAGCTGGGACTAGAACCGGCACCCATATGGGATGCCGGCACTTTCGGCCAGGGCTTTAACCTGCTGCGCCACAGTGCCAGCCCCAGGATGTAATTATGTTTAAGGTAGTTGTGAACTTTAAACCGTGAGTCCTTTATAGAAAACTGAAGGACTTTCCTAAACTACCTCATGGTCTCCTACTGTAATTAAACAACAACTTATAATTAATGCTTTCTTTGCTTTAATAAAACATGTTTTGTTAGGTTGCAAACTTTGCACAAACTTTACCTGTCTTCTAGGTTTTGCATATGAGCAGTAGTTAATTATATAAACAAAGGCATTATTTTAAGTTGGTGAGAAAATTAATCTTTTCTTTCTTCTTATCTCTTTAAGAGAAGACATTTTCCTTCTTCTTCTCCTTAATTCATTTCCTTTGAAGCTCTTAGAATTGATTTCATAATATTCCAAGCCTTTGAGCTTTAAGGAGAAAGTTTAAACTGATAGGTGACTTTTATAAGGCTTGTTTCTCTTAGCTTGTTATAGTTTCCAATTTGGAACAAGAAGTGCCTAATATTACTTAGGAAAATGCACCTATTGTGTGTTGATCTCTATGCTAATGGTTTACAGGCATTGCTCTTTGCATTCACAAAACAGTACTACTGAGATAGGCACTTTTAAAAATAAAGGATACTCACCTTTTAGTCAGTTTTGACAAATGTGTATCAACAAAGAGTATTTTCCTCATCCTAGAAAGTTTACTTATGCCACTTCTCAAACAATACCCTCCATGCACATACCAAACAACCCTTGATCATATTTCTATCCAAATTGATTGGTTTTGCTTACTAGAATGTCACATAGTTTCTTTTTTCTTTCTTTTTTTTTAAATATTTATTTATTTGAAAGTCAGAGTTACTCAGAGAGAGGAGAGGCAGAGAGAGAGAGAGAGAGGTCTTCCAACCAATGATTCACTCCCCAGTTGGCTGCAACGACTGGAGCTGCGCCAATCCAAAGCCAGGAGCCAGGAGCTTCTTCTGGGTCTCCCAAATGGGCACAGGGGCCCAAGAGCTTGGGCCATCTTCTACTGCTTTCCCAGGCCATAGCAGAGAGCTGGATCGGAAGAGGAGCAGCTGGGACTAGAACCGACACCCATATGGAATGCCAGCACTTCAGGCCAGGGTGTTAACCCGCTGCGACACAGCCCTGGACCCTCGCATAGTTACTTTTGTGGTGTGTATATTTTGTTTTTTTTTTCACTGATAATATTTTTGTTTTCATTCATGTTGTTGTTTGCCAGAGTTACCCCTAGGGTGCCCATTTGTGTAAGTCCTGCTACAAAAACTAGAAAAAAATGCAGAGAGGAAGAAGAACATTGCATGAGACTGAGAATAAATATCTCTATTAATTCATTCAAAGAACATTTTGTTCATTCGGTTTCACTGTTTTTTATTGCAGAGTAGTATTCTAGTACATGGACATACCAGGGTTTGTGTGTCTGTTGGTGGACATATGAGCTTTCAGTTTGACTCCATTATAGATTTCAAAAAGACTGTATGCCTGTCTTTGTATGAATATACTTACACTGTTTTTAAATAAATGCCTGAGAAGTGGCTGGGTCATATAGGAAGTATATGTTAACTTTATAATAATCTACCATTCAATATGATTATAAAATAAACATTCCTACTGAAAATACATAAATGTTTTAGTTCCTCAACATCTTTGCCAGTACTTGGTTTTGTTACATTTTAAAAACTATTATCAGGCCGGCGCCGCGGCTCACTAGGCTAATCCTCCGCCTTGTGGCGCCGGCACACCGGGTTCTAGTCCCGGTTGGGGCCCCGGATTCTGTCCTGGTTGCCCCTCTTCCAGGCCAGCTCTCTGCTGTGGCCGGGGAGTGCAGTGGAGGATGGCCCAAGTGCTTGGGCCCTGCACCCCATGGGAGACCAGGAGAAGCACCTGGCTCCTGCCTTCGATCAGCGCGGTGCAGCGGCCGCAGCGCGCCAGTCGCGGCGGCCATTGGAGGGTGAACCAACGGCAAAGGAAGACCTTTCTCTCTGTCTCTCTCTCTCACTGTCCACTCTGCCTGTCAAAAAAAAATATTATCCATTCAGTTATCATCTTCTTACGTTTTTGATTTGCATTTCCTGAAGACTGATGATGTGGACATCTTTCATATGCTAATTGAATATTTGGATATCTTCCTTTGAGAAATGTCTACTCAATATTTTTCTCATTTTGTATTGGATTGTGTGTTTTCTAGTTACTAAGTTGTAATAGTTCTTTATACATTCTGGATACTAATCCTTGGCCAGATAAGCAGCAGATGTTGGCAGTGGCATTTAGTAGCTGTGATAGAATTTAAACAAAGCCTAAGTAAATAAGTTGGAAAGTCCTGAAATCTTAATCAGTTAAGTACTTGTATACCTAAAATGATACACTGCAGGTGGGAGTTCAAGAAGGAAGTCAAATGGACCAGTTCAGAACTGCTTCTCTAATTCCAGTACTGGACAAAGGTTATATGCAGAGCCCATTATTGCTAAAATGAAAGATCTGACTTCCTGGCATGACCATATAAAATTTAATTAGCAATACTATTATGCAAATGCATTCCGGCTAAATGTGGCACTGGGGTAAAAGCTGGCTGAAAGCAGTTATGTCTGGATGAAACATAACATTCAAAGAGGGTAGGTTGCTTCTGTCTAGAGCATATAGAATAAGCAAGAAATTCATCACATGAAACAAAGGTACTTCAGAATAATCTTCTGTGTGCCCTTATTCAAGGAGAAACCAGCAAGAGTAGTCATTCAGCAAAAAAAAAAATGATAAAATAATAAATTTCAGATATTGGAGATATCATTTTGAAGACACACACACACTACTTATTCAACTACTCTAGGAGCCATTTACCTCTAATTGCATACCTGTCAAAGAAAAGAACTTGGCTTTAAATTATTGCTGATTTTAAATAGTTCCTGGTCACCTGTAGCTCTCTGTTTTGCACAGAAGACTGAACAGATTTCTCTGAATTATTTTGATTGTGCAAATTTATCTCCTCTTATGATGGCTTTAACATGAAGATCTTGTCCAACAGGTGAAGTCTGCAGTCCCTTCGTTGTTGAATCTGTGGTTCAGAAATTGTTATAAAGTTAGGCAGGAAATGAAGGGCAGAAAGCCTGGATCCATGTAGCAGACATAGGTATTAAAAAGGGTGGCCTAGGCCGGCGCCGTGGCTCAATAGGCTAATCCTCCACCTTGCGGCGCCGGCACACCGGGTTCTAGTCCCGGTCGGGGCGCCGGATTCTGTCCCGGTTGCCCCTCTTCCAGGCCAGCTCTCTGCTATGGCCAGGGAGTGCAGTGGAGGATGGCCCAGGTGCTTGGGCCCTGCACCCCATGGGAGACCAGGAAAAGCACCTGGATCCTGGCTCCTGCCATCGGATCAGCGCGGTGCGCCGGCTGCAGCGGCGGCCATTGGAGGGTGAACCAACGGCAAAAGGAAGACCTTTCTCTCTCTCACTGTCCACTCTGCCTGTCAAAAAAAAAAAAAAAAAAAAAAAAAAAAAAAAAAAAAAGGTGGCCTTTCAAGTGAAAAATGGTATGTTTTCCCCTTTTTTTCATATATATTATATAGACATCCTTCCCAAGTAGTTTTGTGACAGATTACACATTTAATTAAATTACATAAAACATGAAGGTAAAAATACAATTAAACATTATAAAATTTGGAGGCACCATAATTTTTGCGTAATCACCCTTCACATGGGATATATTCTGTCCATTTTTATTGGCACGTGTTTTTGATGCTCTGCACCTTCCATGAACACAATGAATGTTTCATGGGTATGCCACCATCTACTCCGCTATTAGTTGAACACAGCTGAACAATGAAGTGCTGCTCTTATGTCTGCTGAGGGTCACAGAGGGACTTGGGACAGTGTGCCCTTTGTTTAACTTGCACTGCTAATAATGGGGAAGCTTTGTGCTTTTAGAAGAGTTTTTTTTTTTTTTTTTTTTTTTTTTTTTTATCACCATGTTTCTCAAACTGGGTGTGCATATCTTTAAGGGAACCCAGGGGAAAGTATAGCTAGCCAATCAAGCTGATCATATGCCAGGCACTATCACTGTGTCATGTGTTAACTCAGGCTGTTATCATACAAAAACCTTGGGAGGTAGGGACCATTATCACCACCTTTTGTAGCTGGGGGGACAAGCCATTGCCTATCTTCCCATGAATTAGGAGGATTGATCTCTGGCTCTTCCTTCTGCATCTCTTTATATTGCGGGGAACTCTTGTTTTTTGGCTCATTGCTTGGTGACATGATTTCCTGGTCTTGCTGTATTTTAGGAGACAGGAGGAGAGCTATTTGGAGTGTAACTTCAAAACCTTGACCTTCAGTGTCCCAACTTGCACAATAAATTTCTGATTAAGTTTCAAGTAGGGAGTTTGGTTTAAAAAATCATTGAAAGAATTTATGCTGCCCATTAGCTCTGTTCTATTTGAACGATATGCTCATTGTGTCCTTATCACATTTCCTTTTTCGTGTGATAGACTTTGCTGATTGTTCAACTTCTACTCTCGGTTCTGTATGACCTCCACAGGCCTTGGCACCTCCATGTATCTCGAGTTTCCTCACCTGTAAAATGAGAAAATCCTTTCCTCCTCTGTGAGTCTGCTAGAGATTCATTGGGATGAAGTCATTTCTTTAAAATGCTGAGAGATGAAAGTGCCCAATGAGTGTTAAATGGCAAGGGATTCTGAGCTTGTGCACTCAGGAGCTTAGAACTCATCAGCTCCCCACTGCCCTTCTGATAGAATCAGAACTCTTGATATTCTTCAGCACCTGATCCCTGCTCTTCTATCAGCCCTCATCTTTTGCTCAGTCCTCTGAAACAGCAGCTGAACTTCTGCCACATGACTGCTCACTGAGCCTCCAAGTGCTTGATGCACAGCCTGTCTAGTCAGAACAGCTTCTGCTCTGCCACCCTTGCCTGACCACCTCCTGCTACTCAGGTTTAGCTTTGCCATTACCCTCCTGGGATACCTTCTTTACATCCCATGTCAAGGAAACAGCCCCTCTTTTTTGAGCTCCCTTTAAAACTGCACACAACAGGTAGTGATGTCACAGCCTCTACTTACATATGTGCCTTCACTGGTCTATGCATTCCCAGGTTTATTATTGAATCCTTTGCAGCTAGCACAGTGCTTAACACATGACTGTTTTTTAGTAAGAGAATGAATGAATGAATGGATGAACATGCATTTAGGAAGGGGCAGATTATCACGAGTTCTGAGAGAGAATCTGGAAGGGAAGGAAGAGGGTCAGACTGGATCTAGGAGAACCTGAGTCTTAACATCTGTGACATTCAAACTTATAAGACACATGGACTTGTTCTGTGAGTGACAGAGTGCCTAGGCTTTGGTGTGGAAGGGAGACTGGTAGTTGGGAAATCCAAGCAATCGCTTAATGAACCTGGGAAATTTGGGGCCTTCTGCCATCTAAGCACATGACCAGCCGTAATTCATCAAGTATTTCCCTTTGCTTGCCCTGAATCCTGTCACAAAGGAGTTACTGTCTGTGACAGTCAGGCAGCTCTTAATTGCTCTGCAGGACTAGTAAGGCCTTACTTGTTCACAAAAGGTGCTACACAAAAATAAACATCACCCAGCAAAGCCTAAGCCAAATGATTCCACCAATAAAAGCCCCCTCCAGGAAAGCAGTACCCAATCTCACCTGACTGTCTGTGTGTGGCTTATCTTTATGTTCTATTCCAACACCTAGGTGATAAGAGAGTGCTTTTAAAATTACAATCACCTATGGAGAACAAATGTTGTCCAGCTTTTTGCTTCATGCTCAAGGAAGAAGCTCAGTAAAAATCTGTAGTTCTAGGCTGCTCCCACCATGGTGCCCTGCCTGAGGGATACCATCTTGCCAGGAAAAGGGTTCTATATCTAAAATATTAGAACTGTGGAGACTGACTGAAGAAACACTTTAGTTAAGAAGTAATGATAACTGCACATGGCACACAGAGATTCCAAAAAGCAGAGAGAGAGAAACAAAGCAGGCTGCTGCCGGGGCTGCCAGTGCCTACAGCCTGCTCTGATTCCTACTCTGGCTCCCTGGCGGGAGACACAACCTTTCCAGGAAAGGGATTCTGAATATAAAATACTAGAACTGAGAAGACTGACTGAGGGAAAGACTTCAGTAGGAGTGATGAGATTCTGCAAATAGCACAGAAACTCTGAAGGACAGCAAAGAGAAAAATACAGCACAACACCTACTGCCACCCACAGCTCCTTCCCCAGATTCCCTGCTGGGGGATGCCATCTTGCCACTAATAGGTAAGCAGAAAGCTGCATCATCCCCATCACTGCTGCAGATGGGCAGCCCTAACTATGAGAGTTGCCCAGTTCTCAGTGACTTAAAATCAATCGAGAGGGCTAGGATCCGAACAACTACTTTGCTCCCAAGAAGGACCCCCACACTGCCTCCCTCCACCTCCAAAGTGCCAGACTTGAGATGCTGCCGAGAAGCTGCAAAACACCACCTGTGTTAGCACGCAGCAGGAAGCTACTTCACTGCTAGAAGTTCCCCAGAGCAGCAGGGGAACTTTCCAGAGCAGAGGGCAGGCCCCTGTGAAATCCCACAGCCACAAGAGTTATGGGCACAATCCCTGGAATTCTACTGGCTTGCTCTGTGCCATCTGTGGAAGTTCTTCATGGTTTCCTAGGGATTGTCACCATCAGCAGCCCATACTCTATCCAGAGGTCCAGACCTGAGGAAGCCCCTTCCACAACTCTTACTACAGGTGCTTGGGGGGCCAGAACACAAGCCCCAGCTTGCCCTGCGGGAACTGGGGGCAGTCCCCTTTGTACTCTGTAACTCTGGGACTGTTAGTGCTGATGCTGTAACTCATGGAGTAACTTGTACTCACCTATGGGATCTAGAGGGCCCTGCCTGTATTTCTGTGTTTTAGGCTGGTGACTGCCAGTCGACAACCTCTCAGATAACTGGCATTTACTCTGTGAACAGTATGTAAGGATCTCACGGAATTTTTAGCTCTAGAACTGTGGCTCTTTTACTACTACTACTGCTACTACTACTACTACAACAACTACTACTACTACTGCTACTACTACTACTATATTTTCTAGAGCCAACAGAACATACCATTTGGGACACAAGGAAGGATCTACTTGTATTTCAGTTCTCCAATCAGACGTCTGCCAGTGCACAATCCTCAGCATACCTATATTCACCTTCTGGGATGGTGGCAAGGCCCCCTTAACCACTGTCAGTGCTGGAATTTGTACTAGTTGTGCTACAAGCCCTAGCATTAGTCGTGCCCACACTGCAGGACCTGGGGAAGGTCCTATCCATATCATACAGTCTAAGGGCCATAACTACTGATGTCACAAGCCCCAGCATCACTCACTGTCAGGACAGTTCTGTGTCCCACAGCACTGGAAATGTGGCTGCAACCATAAAAACCTTCAATTGGTTGACACCCAACTCTGTGAAGACTAAAGACACACACCTTTGGAAGCTCATGTTCACTTTGGAGTTATACTATTACCTCCACAAACTGCTGCAGCCTAGACAACTGTAGCTGTTGTAGATACTGCTGACACTGATTGCCACTAAAGAAATCACTCAGAGCTTGTATTTCTGGGTTCACCTAGAACCAAAGCTAAGTCAAAAACCCAAACGACACTCTACATTCCACCTAAACAAAAACGTATATTCCAAGGAAACCCACTCTATTAAAAATAAAAGAACAGTTGCACCGGATGTGCAGACATCAATGTAGGGAAACAGAAAACATGAAGAAGTGAGGAAGTATGATGCTTCCAAAAACATAATAGGTCAGAAATAAAATCTTATCTGAAGAAAATCAATGAATCCCTGACAAGGAATTAAAAATCATTATCCCAAAGAAACTCAATGAGAATCAAGAGAATACAGGTAGACAGTTTAAAGAAATGAAGAAAACAATAGATGACATGAATAAGAAATTCAATAAAGAGAAATCATTAAAAAAAACAAGCAAGGGCTGGTGTTGTGGCACTGTGGATTAAGTCGCTGCCTGCAATGCCAGCATCCCATATGGGCACCACTTGGAGTCCTGGCTGCCCCACTTCTAAGAATCCTAAAGACAGTGAGATAAAAAACCAAATTATGTATAAAGGAAAACCTATTAGGCTAATAGTATTTTGTCAGCAGGCACCCCACAGGCCAGAAGAGAGTAGAATGATATATTCAAAGTCTTGAAAGCAAAAAAAAAAATAATTTCCAACCAAGAATACTATATCCAATGAAGCTATCCTTTAGAAGTGAAGGAGAAATGAAGTATTTCCCAGACAAGCAAAGACTGAGCTGTTTCATCATCACTGCACCAGCTTTGTAAGAATTCCTTATGGGAACCCTACATTAGAAGTAAACATCTTGGGGGCAGCATTGTAGCACAGCATGTCAAGTCACCACTTGTAGTACCAGCGTATGAACACTGGTGTGAGTCCGGCTGCTCCACTTCTGATCCAGATCCCTGATAATGCACGTGGAAAGGTAGCAGAGGATGACCCAAGTACCTGGGTCACTGCCACATGTAGGAGATCAGGATGGAGTTCCAGGCTCCTAGCAAGTGGAGGATCTCTCTGTCTCTTGCTCTCTGTAACTTTGATTTTTCAAGTCAATCAATAAATTTTTTTAAAGAAACAAGTAAACATTATGAAAAGAAATTCACTAACAGCAAATATAATCAGTAAACAATCAACAAAATGACAGGAATTTTTTTAAAAGATTTATTTATTTTATTTGAAAGTCATAGTTACACACAGAGAGAAGGAGAGACAGAGAGAGAGTGTGTGAGGTCTTTCGTGCATTGGTTCATTTCCCCAGTGGCCACAACGGCTCGACCTGCACTGTTCTGAAGCCAGGAGCCAGGAGCTTTTCCTGAGTCTCCCATGTAGGTGCAGGGGCCCAAGGAATTGGGCCATCTTCTACTGCTTACCCAGGCCACAACAGAGAGCTGGATGTGAAATGGAGCAACTGGGTCTTGAACTGGCACCTTTATGGGATGCCAGCACTGCAGGCAGCAGCATTACCTGCTACACCACAGTGCCAGCCCCAGGAATCTGTTCTTATCTATCAACATTAACCTTGAATGTAAATAGATTATGTTCCCCAGTCAAAAGATACAGGTTGAGTGAATGAATCAAAAAACAAGACCCAACTATATGCTGCCTGCCACTTCACAAGTACAGATACACACAGATTGAATCTGAAGGACTGGAAATAGATATGCCATGCAAATGGAAACCAAAAATAAGCAGGAGCAGTTAGATAAAACAGACATTAAATTCAAAATTGTAGAAAGAGATAAAGAGGGACATTAGATATTGATAAGAGAATCATTTTATCAAGAAGTTATAACATGATCTTTTTTTTTTTTTTTTTTTTTGACAGGCAGAGTGGACAGTGAGAGAGAGAGACAGAGAGAGAAAGGTCTTCCTTTGCCGTTGGATCACCCTCCAATGGCCGCCGCTGCAGCCGGCGCACCGCGCTGATCCGATGGCAGGAGCCAGGAGCCAGGTGCTTTTCCTGGTCTCCCATGGGGTGCAGGGCCCAAGCACCTGGGCCATCCTCCACTGCACTCCCTGGCCATAGCAGAGAGCTGGCCTGGAAGAGGGGCAACCGGGACAGAATCCGGGGCCCCAACCGGGACTAGAACCCGGTGTGCCGGCGCCGCATGGTGGAGGATTAGCCTATTGAGCCACGGCGCCGGCTCTAACATGATCTTAAATATATCGGCAATGAATGCATATATATATTTATATATAAAGTCCTAAAAGGAGAGATGCATTCCAATACAATAGTAGTGGGAGAATTTGATCCTCCACTGTCATCAATGGACAGATCATCCAGACATAAAATCAAGAGAGATATATCAGAATTGAAATGTACTATTGAGCAAATGGACCTAACAATCATTACAGACCATTTCACCCAACAGCTACAGAATATACATACGGAACATTTTTTAGGATAAATCGTATCTTAGGCCACAAAGTCTCAGTAAATTTTAAAGATTGAAATCATATCATGTATCTTCTCAGACCACAAAGACATAAAGCTAGATATTGACAATGAGAAGAAAAATAGAAAATTTACAAATACATGGAAATTAAACAACATGCTACTGAATAACCAGTTGTTAATTGAAGAAATTAAAAAGGAAAACAAAATTTTCTTATGACAAATGAAAATAAAAACACAACATATAAAAACCTGTGGGATACAACAAACATAGAATTAAGAGGGAAGTTTAGAGCAACAATTGCTTATATTAAAAAAAAAGAGAGAAAGGTCTGAAATAAACAGTCTAATGAGGCATCTCAAGAACAAACCAAACTCCAAATTAGCAGGAAATGGTAAATAATAAAAATCAGTGCAAAAATAAATGAAACTGAAACAAAAAATACAAAAGATCAACAAAATGAAAAGATGTTTTTGATAAGCTAAGCAAATAAACGTTTTTAGTCAAGACTAACAAATGAAAAAAGAAAAAATAGAACTAGAAATTAAAAAGGATATATTACGGCTGATACCACAGAAATACAAAGGATCATAAGAAGCTGCTATGAACAACTGTATGCTAACAAATCAGAAAACCCCTAAGAAATGGATAAATTTCTGCCAAGATTAAATCAAAGAAGATATAGAAAATTTAAGAATGAAATGAGATTGAAGCAGTAACTAAAAGTCTCCCATCAAAAAAATTTCAGGAATTTATGGTTGTACTACTGACTTCTACAAAACATTTAAAGAGGAATTCTTTTCATGATATTCTAAAATATTGAAAAGGATGGGACTTTGCCAAACTTTTTTTTTTAACCAGGCCAGCATTACTCTACTACCAAAACTATACAAAGATGCAATATAAAATAATGTTACTGACCAATATTCTTATATTCTTGATGATCATAGATGCAAAAATACTAAAAAAAAAAATTAGTAAACCTAATCCAGCACTACATCAAAGGATCAAGTGGAATTTATCCTAGAGATGCAAGGGTGGTTCAACATTCAAAAATTAATAGAAGTCATAAATTGTATCAACAGAATGAAGGCAAAAATCATATGATCGTCTCAATAGATGCAGAGAAAGCATTTGCTAAGATTCAACATCCCCTTTATGATAAAGACCCTCAACCAATTAAGTATAGAAGGAACATGCCTCAAAATTATAAAGGCTTATGTGACAAACCAACAACCAATATCATTCTAAATAGGGAAAAGCTGACAGTATTTCCTCTAAGATATGGAAAAAGACAAGGATGTTCACTCTCACCATTCTTATTCAACATAGTATTGGTCATATATTAGCAAGAGCAATTGAGGAGGTGAAAGAAATAGGTATCAAAACTGGGAAGGAGGAAGTAAAAATATTTATGTTTGCAGATGACATGATGTTGTACACGGAAAACCTACCAAAACTCACCCACTTCACCAAAAAGCTGTTAGAACTGACAAACCAATTTAGTAAAAGTCACAGGATACAAAATCCACATGCAAAAAAAAGTAGCATTTTCATACATTAATAATGATTTCACTGAAAGAGAAATCATAAAAGAGATCTCATTCACAATAGCTACCAAAAAAATCAATATTTAGGGATAAATTTAACCAAAGAAGTGAAAAGGTATTTACAGTATCACAAGTAGATCACCTCACCCCTGTCAGAATGGCTAAAGTCTAAAACACAAAGAGAAACAAGTACTGGTGAAGACATGGAGAAAGGGGACCATTTACACACTGTTGATCAGAATGTAAACTAGGGCAGCCATTGTGGACAACTGTATGGATATTTCTTTAAAAACCATGAATATAAATGCCATATGATCCAGGAATCCCATTACTGAGTATAAACCCCAAAGCTCACAGTATCAAAGAGATAGGTGCTCCACCATGTTTATAGCCGCACTATTCACAATGGCAACAAAATGGAATCAACCAAGGTGTCCGTCATCAGTTGAATGGAAAAAGAAAATGTTGTAAGTATATATAAAATGGAATGTTATTCAGTTATGAAAAAGAATGAAATCCTGTCTTTTGCATCAGAATGGATGTAATGGGACATCATGTAACTGGATATAATGGACATCATGTTGAGTGAAATAAGCTGGACACAAAAAGACAAATACCACATTCTCTCCCTTATATGTGGGAGCTAAAATTAAAATGAAATCAATAAAATTTGAGAACAGAATCTTGACTACTAGCAGCTAGAAGGTATGGGAGATATATGAGGCTTTTGGATTTAAAAAATAGGGGAAGCTGGGTGTGGCTCATTAATTATGATGAAAGTACTAACATGAGATGTTAGTAGGGGGAATGAAGTGGGCTTTGTGGGAACTCTGTATTACTATTTTGTAATTTTTTCTTTGGAATTTTAAAACTATTCTGAAATAAAATTTTAAAAAGTATTTGTATATCCGATTCAATTGATTCCTCTCTCGGTCTCAGTACACCTGGGTCACAACAGTCATCTATCATCTCACTTTTTGACTTCCTAATAACTTTCTTAAAAATGAGTCCATTCACTTGTGCAAAGTGGGGAGACCAAGGAAGGCACAGAGAAATGGACTTTTCCTACCACCTTCCTAGACTCTGGCCACAAGCCCTGTCTATGTGGCCCTCTGTCATAGTGCTTTGCCAGTTCACTTCAAAGCAAGGTCTGGCCTTTTGAACAAAAGGCACAACAGGACTGACAGGATGGCCCTGCAATGTGGTCACACATAAATACCTATGAGAATGAGACATAGCTTCACCCCTTCATTATGGCTCAGTGCTTTGAGGGCCTTTGGAGAGCTCAAAGAAACACCAATCCCCTTTCTTAGGGCTTTGATGTGCCACTGTAACGAATGCACAGTGGGGCATTGCACCCTGGTTTGAATTTAAGCTGTCCTGTTTAATTTGAGCAAAACGCTCTTTACAAGAGAATTAACAACAACCACATCCCAGGGAAGTCTTCAAGTAGCAGCAGACATGACGTCTGCTGCAAGTGTCATGACAAGCACATGGCTCTAAGGACCTGCAGCCCCCACTAAAGAAGTGCAGATGTCTATATAAAGAAAGAATTTTGTTTGTAAGATGCTTTTGGTCTGGACTTTTTCTTTGACTCTTGTTAAATGGAGAACTTAGCAGCCTATTGAAAAGAAGGCATTTGGTCTCCACCCTGTAGGGTCAAATTGCTTGTTCTTTCTGGTTTCCTTACTGAGGAAGTAAGTCGTGGTGTCCCTGTTGTTGAGCTGATCATCTTCAAGATGGATAGCAGTGTGTACACCCGACCTAATGCTCCTAGTGGGCGATGCAGTCTTTTTTTTTTAATACTTATTTATTTATTATTTGAAAGGTAGAGTTACAGAGAGGCATAGGCGCGCGGGGTGGGGGTGGGGGGTCTTCCTTCTGCTGTTGCACTCCCAAATGGCTGCAATGGCTGAGCTGGGCTATCCAAAACTGGGAACTGGGAGCTTCTTCTGGGTCTCCCACATGGGTGCAGGAGCCCAAGCACTTGGGCCATCCTCCACTACTTTCCCAGGCCATAATAGAGAGTTTCGGAAGTGGAGCAGTCGGGATTTGAAATGGTGTCCATATGGGATGCCAGTACTGCAGCAGTAGCTTTACCCTCTCTGCTACAGCACCAGCCCTGATGCAGTCTTTAAATAGCACACAGAAATGGCTGTTCGCAGACCTAGGTTCTAGCCCTGCCTTACCATGATTAGCCAGATGAGCCTGGGTAAGTCACTATCCTGACTGCACATGACTTTACATCTGTAAAAATCAGCTGAGGGCCCTTCCAACCCAGCATCTGGCACATCTGGTATTTCTCTTTCATGCGTGTTTTTTGGCTAGAGGAATTACCAACAAACTCCAACCTCCCTGGCACTGCTCTGAGATGGTAACTCTTCATCAAGAAGAAACATAGGCTCTAGTAATTAGCTGGGAAATTAAGTCAATTCATTATAAATTAGCAGAGAGGGTTACTCAGACTCCAAAGTGATCTCTGCTAGCTCCGAATAGTTCATTTTTATTGTCCGACTTGGAGATATTTTCCATATATAGAGCTCCCTTGTGTGATGTGGTGTCTCAGAGTGCTCAGTTGCAACACAATCAGATTTCACAGAAATGTTAGGTCATTCCAATTCACTGCAGTTCATCTTTGCAATCACGCACAAGGCATGACCCAGAAAGAAAAATGAACAAAGCAGAAAGATTTTCAGCTGCAACCATTCTATCCTTGCTCATACAAACACAAATGGACAGACAACTCTACAACATCCACTCCTGATACTCTTGGTGTCCACATCACTGGGATAAATGATTCTTCACATTCTCTTAACTGAACCAAACCTTAATATGTTCCAAATCTTGAGACCTTCCTGATTCCAGTGTGGTTCTTTAATGGCCTACGCAATACCATTAAACAAATAGTCCCTGTCAAAATGGAAGATGGTGATCATGCTGATTTTTCACTCTGCCACAACCAACTCCAAGGCCCAGCCCAGTGTTTTTGTTTTAGGAGGATCTTATCACAGTATCTGCATTGAGAGACACCCAGGGGGTGGCTGCAGGCCATACAGATGACAGTGACACAAAATCTTCTTTGCTGTAGTGAACCAAGGCAGCTCTGAGCCTGGCCAGATGTGCAGGAGGAGTTCTCCATGTGTTCTCTGACTCTTCCTTGATTTCTGAAAAGTGTTTTAATTCGGTGACTGGGTTAGGAAGTAAAGATGGCTTTGCCTACCACCAGCACTTTCCAGAGTCTGAAATGGTAGATCTGACTCAGCCCACAAGAGAGAAGAAAAGAAAACACCTTGGGTTGGTCTCTGGAGAGCTCTATCTACATCAATGCACAAAATATTATCTGTGTATGACTTAATAAAGCAACATCAGTGTCACGGAATCTGATCCTGTCCTTAGTAGCCACCTCACTTTGGAAAAACAATTCTTCACCTTTATATCAACCACACAGTGAAATCCATCTTCCTTTACAGACTTAGCAGAGAACAGAGATAATGACTCAACTCAGCACACAAGAGAGAGCTGAAGTGTCCTCATGCACCCTGGCTCCAGCCCACTGCCCACCCTCAGGGGATGATTAAAGCTGAGTCAGATTCTGCCCTGAATCAGAGGCACTGAAGTATCAATTTACTAAATGTTACTGACAGGGCTCTGGAAGAAGTAATGAGCATCCGGAATTGCTGGGCTCCACTTCCTGATTCAGCCTCTGGACAGGGGACTGTGAGTCCAGATTTGTCAAGTGCTTTAACTTGGCATTATTTGAAAAGGAAGTTCTCCCATTGATCACTCACTACTGAGGAAGACAAGGAGTGTTCAAGAAGGAAAACAAATACTGTTAGAGTTTTAGCAGCAACCTACTTAAAGTACAAATGGAATGCATGGTCTCCAATTAGATTTACAGAATTTGCCATCGCTGTGCCAATGTATGAATGTGCTTTATCAGCTAAATCTGCGACCAATCAAGTCAGGAAATTAAGAAAAAATCAGTTAAATATTTTGCTTGTCTGAGTTGTCAGACAAATCTACTCAAAGTAATCAAATTGTTACTGCTGAGTAGACACAAGATTCCTTTGAGAATTAGAAATCTCACATGTCAATACTTCCAATAAAATTACAAATTCTTTAAGTCAGGGTCCATATTTTTATTTATATTTAAACTTCAAATTCCTTTTTATATTTAAAGTTTTATTTATTTATTTGAGAGGAACAGAGTGTTATCCCATCTGGTAGTTCCCTTAATGTCTGCAGCAGCATGGCCAGGGTGAGGGTGAAGCCAAAACTGGCAGCCAGGAGCTTAATTCAAGACTTCTACATGGATTGAAGGAACCCAACTATTTAAACCATCACCGCTGCGCCCTCCCCCCTCAGTCTGCCTTGACATGGTGTTGGAGTCTGCAGCCAGAGGCAGGAATTGGTCTCAGACACTCTGATGTGGGACATGAGTTTCTTTTGTTTTACCCTAGAAAACTTTGATTTAAAGAATACAAACTTCATGTATGTCATAAATGCAACTTTAGGAATATAGTGATTCTTCTCACCATACCCACACTCTCACCCTTCCTCCTCCTCCCTCTCCTATTCACATTCTTATTTTTAATGAAATCTATTTTCAATTAACTTTATACACATATGATTAACTCTATACTAAGTAAAGAGTTCAAAAATTGTATGAAAAAAAAAACACTTTCGTAATAGTCAAGACAAGAGGCTATTCAAGTCATTGCTTCTCAAAGTATCAATTTCACTTCTACAGATTGCCTTTGTGGCACTCTATTAGTTAGCACAGATAAGGGGAACATATGGTATTTGTCTCTTTGGGACTGGCTTATTTCACTAAGTATGATGTTTTCCAGATTCATCCATTTTATTGCAAATGCTGGATTTCATTTTTTTTTTACCACTGAGTAGCAGTATATGTATATATCCCATAATTTCTTTATCCAGTCTTCAGTTGATGAGCATTGGTGTTGAATCCATGTCTTAGCTATTGTGAATTGAGCTGCTATAATCATGGAAGTACAGATGACTCTGTCATATGCTTATTTCATTTCCCTTGGGAAAATTTCCTGGAGAGGATGACTGGGTAATATGGTAGGTCTATATTCAGATTTCTGAGGTATCTCCATACTGTCTTCCATAGTGGCTTTACCAGTTTACATTCCCACCAACAGTGGATTAGGGTACCTTCCCCCCTGCTCCCCAGATCCTCCCCGCATCCTCACCAGCATTTGTTGTTTGTTGATTTCTGTATGAAAGCTATTCTAATGGGGGTGAGGTGAAACCTGATTGTGGTTTTGATTTGCATTTCCCTGTTGGCTTGGGATCCTGAGCATTTTCTCATATGTCTGTTGGCCACTTGAATTTCCTCTTTTGAAAAAAAAAATGCCTTTATAACCCCTTTGCTCATTTCTTAACTGAATTGCTTGTTTTGTTATTGTTTAGTTTCTTGAGGTCTTTATATATTCTGGTTATTATTCCTTTATCAGTTGCATAGATTGCAAATATTTTCTTTTTTCTTCTTTTTTTTTTTTTAATTTTTATTTAATGAATATAAATTTCCAAAGTACAGCTTATGGATTACAATGGCTCCCCCCCCCCATAACTTCCCTCCCACCCACAACCCTCCCCTTCCCGCTCCCTCTCCCCTTCCATTCACATCAAGAATCATTTTCAATTCTCTTTATATACAGAAGATCAGTTTAGCATATATTAAGTAAAGATTTCAACAGTTTGCACCCACATAGAAACACAAAGTGAACAATACTGTTTGAGTACTAGTTATAGCATTAAATCACAATGTATAGCACATTAAGGACAGAGATCCTACATGAGGAGTAAGTGCACAGTGACTCCTGTTGTTGGCTTAACAAATTGACACTCTTGTTTATGGTATCACTAATCTCACTAGGCTCTTGTCATGAGTTGCCAAGGCTATGGAAGCCTTTTGAGTTCACCGACTCTGATCATATTTAGACAAGGTTGTAGTCAGAGTGGAAGTTCTCTCCTCCCTTCAGAGAAAGGTACCTCCTTCTTTGAGGACCTGTTCTTTCAACTGGGATCTCACTCATGGAGATCTTTCATTTAGGTTTCTTTTTTTTTTTTTTTTCCCCAGAGTGTCTTGGCTTTCCATGTCTGAAATACTCTCATGGGCTTTTCAGCCGGATCCGCATGCCTTATGGGCTGATTCTGAGGCCAGAGTGCTGTTTAGGACATCTGCCATTCTATGAGTCAGCTGTGAATCTTGCTTCCCATGTTGGAACATTCTCTCCCTTTTTTATTCTATCAGTTAGTATTTGCAGACACTATTCTTGTTTATGTGATCCCTTGGGGTCTTAGTCCTATCATTATGATCAATTGTGAACAGAAATTGATCACTTGGACTAGTGAGATGGCATTGGTACATGCCACCTTGATGTGATTGAATTGGAATCCCCTGGTATGTTTCTAACTCTACCATTTGGGGCAAGTCAGCTTGAGCATGTCCCAAATAGATTGCAAATATTTTCTCCGATTTTGTTGGTTGCCTCTTCATTTTGCTGAGTGTTTCTCTTGCAATGCAGAAGCTTCTCAATTTGATGTAATTCCACTTGTCAGTTTTGGCTTTGATTGTCTGTGCCTCTTGGGTCTTTTCCAGAAACTCTTTGCCTATGCCCACGTCTTTCAGGGTTTCCCCAGTGTTATCTAATAATTTGGTGGTATTTGGTCTTAGATTTAGGTATTTGATCCATTTTGAGTAGATTTCTCTGTAAGGTGTAAGGTAGGGGTCTTGCTTCATACTTCTGCATGTGGAGATCCAATTTTCCCAGCACCATTTGTGAAAGAGACTGTCATTGCTCCAGTGACTGATTTTAGCTCCTTTGTCAAATATAAGTTGGTTGTAGATGCGTGGGTTGATTTCTGGCATTTCTATTCTGTTCCATCTGTTTTTGTATCAGTATCAGGCTGTTTTGATTATAACCGTTATGTAGTATGTCTTGAAATTTGGTATTGTGATGCCTCTGGCTTTGTTGTATAAGATTGCTTTAGCTATTCAAGGTTTCCTGTGTTTCCAGATGAATTTTAACATCATTTTTTCTGTATCTGAGAAGAACATTCTTGGTATTTTTATTGGTATTGCATTGAATCTGTAAATTGCTTTCAGTAGTATGGACATTTTGATGATATTGATTCTTCCAATCCATGAACTTGCAAGATTTTTCCATTTTTGTATCTTCTTCTATTTCTTTCTTTAATGTTTTGTAATTCATATTGTAGAAATCTTTGATATACTTGGTTAAATTTATTCCAAGGTATTTGATTTTTTTTTGTAACTATTTTGAATGGGATTGATCTTTCTTTCTTAGCCGTGGCATTGTCTCTGTATACAAAGGCTACTGATTTTTAATTGTTGATTTTATATCCTGTCACTTTACCAACCTCTTCTGTAAGTTGCAACAGTCTCTTAGTGGAGTCTTTTGATCCCCTATACATAGAATCATGTCATCTGAAAATAGGCACAGTTAGACTTCCTCCATCCCAATTTGTATCCCTTTGATTTTTTTTCTTGTCTAAGGGCTCTGTCTAAAACTTCCAGGCTTATATTGAATAGCAGTGGTGAAGGTTAGCATTCTTGAATGGTTTCAGATCTTAGTGGGAATGCTTCCAACTTTTTCCTATTCAGGAGGATGCTGGCCATGGATTTGTCATAAATTGCCTTGATTGTGTTGAGGAATGTTCCTTCTATACCTAATTTGCTTTAAGTTTTGTAATGAAAGAATGTTGTATTTTTATCAAATGCTTTCTCTTCATTGAGATTATCTATTGAGATAATCATATGGCTTTTGTTCTTCAGTTTGTTAATGTGATGTATCACATTGATGATTGGCAAATGTTGAACCATCCCTGCATACAAGGGATAAATCCCACTAATACTAGTATTTTGTGGAGAATTTTTGCATCTTTGTTCATCAGAGAAATTGGCCTGTAGTTCTCATTCTCTATTCTACATTTTTCAGGTTTAGGAATTAAGTTGATGCTTGCTTCATAGAAGGAGTTTGAGAGGATTCCCTCCTTTTCAATTGTTTTGAACAGCTTGAGGAGAGTTGAAGTTAGTTCTTCCTTAAATGTCTGGTAGAATTTAGTAGTGAAGCCATCCAGTCCTAGACTTTTCTAAGCTCAGAGGGTCTTTATTACTGACTCAATTTCTGTCTTGGTTATTTGTTTAGTTTTTCTATGTCTTCATGGCTCAAATTAGGTAGGTTATATGTGTCCAGGAATCTTGTAGGTGTCCCGATTTGTTGGCATACAGTTTTTTGTAGTAATTTCTGATGATCCTTTTTATTTCTGTGGTATCTGTTTTTACATTTGCTTTTTCATCTCTAATTTTATTGATTTATGTCTTCTCTCTCTCTCTCTCTCTCTCTCTCTCTGGGGGGGGGGTGGTTTGGCCGTGGTTTGTCAATTTAATTTTTTCAAAAAATCAACTTTCCTTTCACTGATCTTTTGTAATTTTTGTTTTAATTTAATTTATTTCTTCTCTAATTTTAATTATTTCTTTTCTCCTACTAGTTTTGGGTTTGGTTTCCTGTTGTTTTTCTAGGTCCTTGAGATGTTTTTGATAGCTCATTTATTTAATTTTTGTGTTAAAGTCTATTTTGTCTGATATTAGAATGGCTATCCCAGTTCCTTTTTGGTTTCTGTTAGCA
Source organism: Oryctolagus cuniculus (assembly GCF_051225735.1). NCBI lineage: Eukaryota > Metazoa > Chordata > Mammalia > Lagomorpha > Leporidae > Oryctolagus > Oryctolagus cuniculus. The sequence continues at coordinate 52,418,319 of NC_142879.1, read as the reverse complement.
TGGAATATCTTTTTCCATGCATTCACTTTCCGTCTGTGTGTATCTTTGTTGATGAGATGTGTTTCTTGTAGGCAGAACATAGATGGGTTTTGTTTTTTAATTCCTTCTGCCAGTCTATATGTTTTAACTGGAGAGTTGAGGCTATTTATATTCAAGGTGACTATTGATAAGTAACAACTTTGTCCTGCCATTTTCCCATAAATATTCCTATTTTTTACTTTGGATTTCCATTGTACTTTTACTGGGAGATTTTTTGCCTTCACCTTCTTTCATAGTGATGACCATGTTTCTGTGTTTCTGTGTGTAGCACATCCTTAAGCATCTTTTGTAAGGCTGGATGAGTGGTGATAAATTCTTTCAATTTTTGTTTGTTAAGGAAGGTCTTTATTTCACCTTCATTCATATATGAGAGCTTTGTTGGGTACAGTATTCTGGGTTGACAGTTTTTTTCCTCATAAGACTTGGAATATATCTCACCATTCTCTCTTACCCTGTAGGGTTTCTGATGAGAAGTCTGCTGTGAGTCTAATTGGAAATCCTCTGAAAGTAATCTGGCATTTCTCTAGTGCCTATTTTAGAATCTTTTCTTTATGTTTTACTGTGGAGAGTTTGACTACAATGCGTCATGGTGAGGATCTTTTCTCATCATGTCTATTAGGAGTTCTATGTGCTTCCTGTACTTGGACGTCCCTTTCTCCAAATTATGAAAGTTTTCTGTAATTATTTCACTAAAAAGACCTTCTAATCCATTCTATCTTTCCATGCCTTCAGAAATTCCTAAGACCTGTATGTTGGGTCATTTGATAGTATCCCATGATACTCTGACACTGTTTTTTAGTTTTCTAATTTCTTAATTTCTTCTTTTTCTTCTTCTTCTTTTTTTTTGGTATGACTGAAAAAAAATTTGCAGAGGTTTGTCTTCTAACTCGGATATTCTTTCTTTTGCCTTACCAACTCTGTTCATAAGGCTTTCCATTGTGTTTTTTTATTTGTTCTAGTAAATTCTTCATTTCCAATATTTTATTTTGGTTTCTCCTTAAAATCTCTAATTTCTGGAGAAAATTTTCATTCATATGTATGGGTTTCTTTAGTTTATGAATTTGCTTCTGATTACTTCTAAGTAATCATATGATCAATTATTTGAATTCCTTTTCTGGCATTTCAATGATCTCTTAATCTTTACATTCTATTAGTGAAGTGTTGTGTTCTTTTGAGGGTGTCATGTTGTCTTCTTTATTCTTGTTTCTTGAATTGCTGTGTTTATTATTAGGCATTTGTGGTGATACTTGTTATTTTTTTCCCCTTGTGATGGCTTTTATCTTTGAACTATTCCTCTGTGCCTTAGTGGAATGTCCACTCTTTCAGTTAATACCCAGAATCATGTGCTGGGTGTGTTCAGGGGGTTCTGTTCAGTACCTCAGGGTGAGGAGAGTGTCCAAGGTGACACCAAGTCAGGCATGATAAATCTCTCTCTCTCTCTCTCTCTCTCTCATCAGAGGAGAGGTTTGTTCTGCTCTGTTGACTTATTCTCATGCTTACCTTCTCCCCTCAAAGGAGACCAATCCCTGGGCACTACCCCCAGTGTGTGTGGTTTTCATCTACGCTGCCACAAGAAACAAAGGATGTGAACATGGATCCTGCAGCATTGAGCCTCACCAGGGAATCATGGAGTCTTGAGCATGTGGGGCCACCCACAGTGACTACCCAAAGTCCCAGCCACACCCTGTGCTCTCCCATGCAGACACAGTGTTTTCACAGTCCTAGCACACAAGAGTCTCAAAGTTATGAGCTCCTAGCTCCCTGTCAATTCTCCCAGCCAGACTTGGGTGTCTCCTCTCGGCTGGTTGTTGGGCATGCAGACATGAGCTGGCACAGCTGTTATGTATGTCCAAAATGATGCCTGCCTTCTCTCAGCTAGTTACAGGACCCAGATGCTGGGTGGTTGGGGCGAGAAAAATATGCCCCCCCCATTTTTTCCCTCTAGGTTGTCAGGTATACTCTCCCCCACAGAGCTCCAAGCTGGACTCCCGCCAGGCTCTTCCTGCAACTTTATTGCCAGTGGGCTGCTGTAGTCTGGTCTCACCTCACTCCAAAGCTGCTATGGAGGCTCTTGGCTGCTGGGGTCCTGAGTTGTGTGCATCTACACCTCCCACATAGGTCCACAGTGCCCCTCTAATTTGTATGGAGTTTCCTCTGCCATTTTCCCCATAACTCTTCCTGAAGATTGCCCTCTGTCCACTTTTTTTAAACTCTCTTTCTGTAGACTACAGTAGTAAGTGCCCTCCTGGGACATGAGTTTCTTAACTGCTAGGCTAACTGCCCATTCCAAACCTTTTCTTCTTCTTTTAAAGATTATATTTGTTTGAGAGGTAGAGTTACAGAGAGAGAGAGGGAGACACACACGCACACACACCACACACACACACAGAGAATCTTCCATCCACTGGTTCACTCCCCAAAAGGCTGCAATGGCTGGAGCTGGGCCTGTCTGAAGGCAGGAGCTTCCTTCTGGTCTCCCACATGGGTGCAGGGGCCCAAGCACTTGGGCCATCTTCCATTGTTTGCCCGGGCCATTAGCAGAAAGCTGGATCAGAAGAACAGCCAGAACTCAAACTGGTGCCCATGTGGGATACTGGCACCTCAGGTGGAAGCTTAGCTTATTACCCCACATCACTGGCCCCTCCTCCCCTTTTTATAGCAGCCTGAGATAAGCTGTCTTTTCACATCCTGAAAAATGAAATAATTGATCCAAAATTTTTACCACAGTGTTCTATACCCAGGAAGGGATTTTAAAATTGTGTCTGGAATTCATTGCAAGAAAAGTGACATCTTAAGAGGGATAATGACAAATAAGATTTGTACTACATCATTATTTTCATTCAACTTTGTGATTTTATAATATTTCTCCTTTGCTAGTTTCTTATGTCGTTAAAATGTAGTATTGTTTCATAATTTATTTTACATTGTATGGACTTAGATGTATGCCCCCAGAATTCATATATTGAAGCCCTAATTGCCAGTGTGACAATGTTGTGATTTAGGGTCCCTTAGGAGGTAATTAAGAGTAATTGAGGTAATAAGGGTGAGACCTTAATTCAAAAGGACTGGTGGCTTTGTCAGAAATGGGAAGGAGAGAAAGAGAAATCTTCTGTAGAGTATTTTCTCTTTTATTTTTTAAAGATTTATTTATTTATTTGAAAGAAAGGCAGAGTTACACAGAGAGAGAAGGAGAAGCGAGAGAGAGAGAGAGAGAGAGAGAGGAAGAAAGAAAGGTCTCCCATCCACTGGTTCACTCCCCAGACAGCCGCAATGGCTGGAGCTGTGCCAATCCAAAGCCAGGAGCCAGGAGCCTCTTTTGGGTCTCCCGCATGGGCACAGGGGCCCAGCACTTGGGCCATCCTCTACTGCTTTTCCAGTCCATAGCAGAGAGCTGGATTGGAAATGGAGCAGCCGGGACTTGAACCAGCGCCCTTATGGGATGTGGTGCTGCAGGCAGCGGCTTTACCTGCTGTGACACAGTGCCGGCCCCTGTAGAGTAAATAAAGGAAAGGCTATATGAAGACGTAGTGAGAAGGTGTTGGTCTGCAAGCCAGGAAGAAAACCATTTTCAGAGATTGAACAGTGCTGGACATTGATCATGGACTTCTAGCCTCCACAACTTTGAGAAATAGAGTTCTGTTATTCAAGCCACCCCACCTATGCTATTTTGTTATAGCAGAGCCAGTAGACTAATACAGGCACATTCACTGGAAATACTATAAATATTTCTTTTCCTCAAAAGATGAATAGCTTTAATAGTGGAACAGAAGTATTATGACATGTAGCTTACCTCTTCTCCCTTTTCTCATGTTGGGTAGCGCTTTAGGGAATGCGAGCATATGTTATCATATTTTTTTTTTTTGCTAATAGGTATTTTCTTTCTTTTTTCTCTTGCAATGGAAATATATTTCTTGTAGTCTCAGTCATTCACAATAGGATGTAAGTAGGACAACTCCAAACATAAATCATAGGTGTGGCTATAGTCAACAATATAAATCTTTCATTTAAGTTCATGTCAGCATAATGGTGCAGCAATATAAGTGGCTCCGACTAGTTGATAAGGATATTATTTATAGTAAATTATAACACTTCCAAGCCCCAAACACTAAAACAGCCAAGGCACTAGCTCTAAAAATCAAGCTCACTGAGTTTTCTTGAAGTTACAACCAGAAGTCCCAAGGTGGCAAAAATGGGGCACCTGTGTTCCCTCTCCATGACCAAAGCAGATGTCACAGATGGGTCCCTTTCCTTGTGCACCCAAGTGCTGCTCAGGGCCCTTCCCTCACAGGAGTGCTCCAGGCAGCCACCATCATTTGATCCGATTTGGCTTGAATTGAAACTTCCATGTCATTTCTTCCCTATTTGTGCATATAAAGCTATTTTTAGTAGAGAGATAGAAGCAAAAGAGAAAGAGACAGAAGGAGAGTGATTTTAAGGAATTTCTCATGTGATTGTAGGGGCTGACAATTTTAGAATCTTTAAGGTAGGCAGGAAGGCTAGATATCCAGGAAATTTTCACATTAAGGACAGAGATCCTACATGGGGAGTAAATGTATGGTGACTGCTATTGTTGATTTAACAATTGACACTCTTATATATGATGTTAGTAATCACCCGAGGCTCTTGTCATGAGCTGCCAAGGGTATGGAAGCCTCTTGAGTTCGCCAACTCTGATCTTATTTAGACAAGGCCATAATCAAAGTGGAGTTCTCTCCTCCCTTCAGAGAAAGGTACCTCCTTCTTTGATGGTTGGGTCATCTTCTGCTTTCTCAGGCCATACCAGAGAGCTGGAACAGAAGTGGAGCAGCCAGGACTTGAACCAGCATCCATATGGGATGCCGGCACTGCAGGTGGCGGCTTTACCCTCTGCGCCACAGCACTAGTCCCAGCTGTTCTGCTTCTAATCCAGCTCCCTGATAATGCATCTGGGAAGGTAGCAAATGATGGTCCAAGTACTTGGGTCCATGCCACCTGCTTGGGAGACTGATATAGAGTTCCTGGATCCTACCCCTCTCCAAGACAAAACTGTTGAGGCCTTTTTGGGAGTGAATCAGGGGATGGAAGATCTCTCATTCTCTCATTCTCTCTCTCTCTTTCTCTCATCTCTCATCTCTCTCTTTCTGACTTTCAAATAAATAAATATTGAAAAAACAGAGACAGTTCATTAAAATACTAGAATTGAAAGCAATTTAGCAAGTTCATTGTACATGAAACCAATTGTAGTTCTGTGAAATTGAAACAGAATATAGAATTTGAAAGCATGATAATATTTAAAAAAGCATCAAATAAGCATATACAAAAGAATAAATTTAATAAAAGATGTACAAGACTTCTATCCAGAGAAAAGCATATCATCAGAAGAAATTAATAAAGATCTAAATAAATGCATAATAAACCAAGGCCAACAATTAGAAGATCAATTATGCAAAAATGTGAAATTGTCTTAAATTTGTCTTGAAATTCTCTGTATTTTCTTAGGTATTCCTACTTGTTTATCTAAACATTTTATAGTTTATGCTTGAAATTCAACTTCTTCCAGGTAGAGCTAAATATTGGTCTCTCTTTATTTTCTCTGGTGCTCAGTAAGCCTTTTCTTACCACTTACAGTCTGAGAATTCCCTGTGCTTGGAAAGTTTTCTTCCTTTCACTAATTACTTCTTTTCTTAGGTCTATTCTCTTCTAGGATTCTCTATCTTGCTTTTATCTTTTAAGTTTTGTAATTTTGTTTTTCCTTTTTCTGTGTATGTGTTTTTAAATAGGGCATTATTGTGGTAATAGAAAATTTCAGGTATAGTAAGGAACAGATCAAACATGATATTGCCATCGACTCAGTTCCAAGAGAAAGGGGTACCCCACACCAAGGAAAAGCCACATGGTACAACAGTGATATTAGTCAGGAGGCAGAGGGAGGAGAGGGCTGTGGATCACCATTTTTATTGCAGTTTTCAAAGGAATAAACAGGTAAGGTGGAGCTAGTAGGCTTAGATAGGTCTAGTTTTTACAGTTCTAGGATTCTGAGGCCAAGGCAATGCCCCTGCATGTTTGGTACCTGGCAGGTGATAGTGGGCAGTAGTATGAAGATCCCGTAGAGGACATGTTTGAGGGTGTGAGTTCTGGGTTGTTTGACTTCGTACAGAAGATGTGCTCCCAAGAAAGTTGCTTATTCTCACTAGGCACTGAATAGCACCAAGAGAGGAAGGCCCTGCAGGATCAGCAAAGCTCCACATGTCAAAGCATCAGAACACAGAAAATTAAAAGCATGGTTACTACAGTGTTTGCCATTCTTGCTTTACATTCACATGCTGTTCTATGACACAATGCATGTTCTTCCTCCTGTGCTGTTTCAGTTTAACAATTATACTTCACATTGCCATCCAGGGTTTTTTTTCTATTTTTTTTATTTAGTAAATATAAATTTCCAAAGTACAGTTTATGGAATACAATGGCTTTCCCTCCCCCCATAATTTCCCTCCCACTCGCACCCCTCCCATCTCCCGCTCCCTCTCCCATTCCATTCACATCAACATTCATTTTCAATTATCTTTATAAACAGAAGATTGATTCAGTATATATTAAGTAAAGATTTCATCAGTTTGCACCCACACAGAAACACAAATTGTAAAATACTGTTTCAGTACTAGTTATGGCATTACTTCACATTGGACAACATATTAAGGACAGATCCCACACAAGAAGTAAGTACACAGTGACTCCTGTTGTTGACTTAACAATTTCACACTATTGTTTATGGCGTCAGTAATCTCCCTAGGCTCTAGTCATGAGTTGTCAAGGCTATGGAAGCCTTTTGAGTTCACCGACTTCTATCTTATTCTGACAGGGTCATAGTCAAAGTGGAAGTTCTCTCCTCCCTTCAGAGAAAGGTACCTCCTTCTTTGATGGCCCCATTCTTTCCACTGGGATCTAACTCGCAGAGATCTTTCATTTAGGTCTACTTTTTTTCCCCAGAGTGTCTTGACTTTCCATGCCTAAAATACTCTCATGGGCTCTTCAGCCAGATCCCAATGCTTTAAGGGCTGATTCTGAGGCCAGAGTGCTGTTTAGGACATCTGCCATTCTATGAGTCTGCTGTGTATCCCACTTGCCATGTTGGATCGTTCTCTCCCTTTTTGATTCTATCAGCTAGTATTTGCAGACACTAGTCTTGTTTGTGTGATCCCTTTGACTCTTAGACCTATCAGTGTGATCAATTGTGAACTGAAATTGATCACTTGGACTAGCGAGATGGCATTGGTACATGCCACCTTGATGGGATTGTATTGGAATCCCCTGGCACGTTTCTAACTCCACCATTTGGGGCAAGCCCGATTGAGCATGTTCCAAATTGTACATCTCCTCCCTCTCGTATTCCCACTCTTATATTTAACAGGGATCACTTTTCAGGTAAAATTTAAACACCAAAGAATAATTGTGTGTTAATTACAGAGTTCAACCAATAGTACTAGAACAAAACAAAGAGAAAATACTAAAATGGATAAAATATTACATTGTACATCAACAGTCAGCACAAGAGCTGATCAAGTCACTGTTTCTCATAGTGTCCATTTCACTTCAACAGGTTTCCCCTTTGGTGCTCATTAGTTGTCGCCGATCAGGGAGAACATATGATATTTGTCCCTTTGGGACTGGCTTAGTTCACTCAGCATAATGTTTTCCAGATTCCTCCATCTTGTTGCAAATGACCGGATTTCATTGTTTTTGACTGCTGTATAGTATTCTATAGAGTACATGTCTCATAATTTCTTAATCCAGTCTACTGTTGATGGGCATTTGGGTTGGTTCCAGGTCTTAGCTATTGTAAATTGAGCTGCAATAAACATTAATGTGCAGACAGCTTGTTTGTTTGCCAATTTAATTTCCTTTGGGTAAATTCCAAGGAGTGGGATGGCTGGGTCGAACGGTAGGGTTATCCAATTTTCCCAGCACCATTTATTGAATAGACTGTCCTTGCCAAGGGATTGGTTTTAGATCCTTGATCAAATATAAGTTGGCTGTAGATGTTTGGGTTGATTTCTGGTATTTCAATTCTGTTCCATTGGTCTATCCATCTGTTTCTGTACCAGTACCATGCTGTTTTGATAACAACTGCCCTGTAGCATGTCCTGAAATCTGGTATTGTGATGCCTCCGGCTTTGTTTTTGTTGTACAAGATTGCTTTAGCTATTCGAGGTCTCCTGTGTCTCCATATGAATTTCAGCATCATTTTTCCCAGATCTGAGAAGAATGTCTTTGGTATCTTGATTGGTATTGCATTGAATCTATAAATTGCTTTTGGGAGAATGGACATTTTATGATATTGATTCTTCCAATCCATGAGCATGGAAGATTTTTCCATTTTTTGTATCCTCTTCTATTTCTTTCTTTAAGCTTTTGTAATTTTCATCGTAGAGATCTTTAACGTCCTTGGTTAAGTTTATTCCAAGGTATTTGATTGTTTTTGTAGCTATTGTGAATGGGATTGATCTTAGCAGTTCTTTCTCAGCCATGGAATTGCCTGTGTATACAAAGGCTGTTGATTTTTGTGCATTGATTTTATATCCTGCTACTTTGCCAAACTCTTCTATGAGTTCCAATAGTCTCTTAGTAGAGTTCTTTGGGTCCCCTAAATAAAGAATCATGTCATCTGCAAAGAGGGATAGTTTGAGTTCTTCCTTCCCAATTTGTATCCCTTTAATTTCTTTTTCTTGCCTAATAGCTCTGGCTAGAACTTCCAGAACTATATTGAATAGCAGTGGTGAGAGTGGGCATCCCTGTCTGGTACCAGATCTCAGTGGAAATGCTTCCAACTTTTCCCCGTTCAATAGGATGTTGGCCGTGGGTTTTTCATAAATTGCTTTGATTGTATTGAGGAATGTTCCTTCCATACCCAGTTTGCTTAGAGTTTTCATCATGAAATGGTGTTGTATTTTATCAAATGCTTTCTCTGCATCTATTGAGATAATCATATGGTTTTTCTTCTGCAGTCTGTTAATGTGGTGTATCACGTTGATTGTTTTGTGCACATTGAACCATCCCTGCATGCCAGGATAAATCCCACTTGGTCTGGGTGGATGATCTTTTTGATGTGTTGTTGCATTCTATTGGCAAGAATTTTATTGAGGATTTTTGCATCTATGTTCATCAGGGATATTGGTCTGTAATTCTTTCAATGCTGCATCTTTTTCCGGCTTAGGAATTAAGGTTATGCTGGCTTCATAGAAAGAATTTGGGAGGATTCCCTCTTTTTCAATAGTTCTGAATAGTTTGAGAAAATTGGAGTTATTTCTTCTTTACATGTCTGGTAGAATTCATCAGCGAATCCATCTGGTCCTGTGTTTTTCTTTGTTGGGAGGGCCTTTATTACTGTTTCAATTTCTGTCTCAGTTATGGGTCTGTTTAGGTTTTCTGTGTCTTCATGGTTCAATTCAGGTAGGTTGCATGTGTCCAGAAATCTATCCATTTCTGATAGATTTCCCTGTTTGCTGGCATACAAGTCCTTGTAGTAATTTCTGATGATTCTTTTTCTTTCTGTGGTGTCTGTTGTTACTTTTCCTTTTTCATCTCTGATTTTATTGATCTGGGTCTTTTCTCTTCTTTTTTTAGTTAGTTGGGCCAATGGGGTGTCAATTTTGTTTATTTTTTCAAAAAACCAGCTCCTCGTTTGGCTGATTTTTTGGAATGTTTTTCTTGATTCAATCCTGTTGATTTCTTCTCTGATTTTAATTATTTCTTTTCTCCTACTAGATTTGGGTCTGGTTTGCTGCAGATTTTCTAGGTCCATGAGATGAATTGAAAGCTCATTTATTTGGTGCCTTTCTAATTTCTTGATGTAGGCACCTATTGACATGAACTTTCCTCTTAACACTGCTTTTGCCATATCCCATAAGTTTTGGTATATTGTGCTGTTATCCTCATTTACTTCCAGAAAGTTTTTCATTTCTCTTTGGATTTCTTCTATGACCCATTGTTCATTCAGGAGCATGTTGTTCAATCTCCATGTGTTTGCATATGCTCTAGGGATTCCTGAGTTGCTAATTTCCAACTTCATTCCTTTATGGTCTGAGAAGCTGCATGGTATGATTCTAATTCTTTTGAATTTGCTGAGACTTGCTTTATGGCCTGGTATGTGGTCAATCCTAGAGAAGGTTCCATGTACTGATGAGAAGAATGTAAATGCTTTCTGTGTAGGATGAAAAGTTCTGTATATATCTGTTAGATCCATTTGGGCTATAGTGTCGTTTAAATCTACTGTCTCCTTGTTGATCTTCTGTCCTGTTGATCTATTTCTGAGAGTGGAGTAATGAAGTCCCCCAGTACTATTGTATTGGAGTCTAAGTCTCCCTTTAAGTCCCTTAACAAATCTTTTAAATAAACCGGTGTCCTGTAATTAGGCGCATATACATTGATAATTGTTATATCCTCCTGTTGAATTGATCCCTTAATCATTATATAGTGCCCCTCTTTGTCTCTCTTAACAGTTTTTGTGTTAAAATTTATGTTGTCCAATATTAAGATGGCTACGCCCGCTCTTTTTTCATTTCTGTTGGCATGGTATATCTTTTTTCCAGCCTTTCACTTTCAGTCTGTATGCATCTTTGTTGGACAGATGTGTTTCTTGTAAGCAGCAAATAGATGGGTTTTGTTCCTTAACCCAATAAATCAATCTGTGTCTTTTAACTGGACAGTTCAGGCCATTCACGTTCAATGTGACTATTCATAAGTAGTAACTTTGCCCTGCCATTTGCCAAAGATATTTTCTAATATATGCTTTGAATGCCCTGTGATCTTTTGCTGTGAGGTTTCCTTCCTTCATCTTCTTTCATAATGATGACCGTGTTTCTGTGTTTCTGTGTGCAACACATCTTTAAGCATCTTTTGCAGGGCTGGACGAGTGGCGACAAATTCTTTCAATTTCTGTTTGCTATGAAAAGTCTTTATTTCACCTCAATTCACAAATGAGAGCTTTGCAGGATATAATATTCTGGGCCGGCAGTTTTTCTCTCTTAGTACCTGGGCTATATCTCGCCATTCCCTTCTAGCTTGTAGGTTTCTGATGAGAAGACTGCTGTGAGTCTGATTGGAGATTCTCTGAGAGTAATCTGATGTTTCTCTCTTGCACATTTTGTGATCTTTTCTTTATGTTTCACTGTGGTGAGTTTGATTACAACGTGTTGTGGTGAGGATTTCTTTTGGTCATGTTTACTAGGGGTTCTATGAGCTTCCTGTACTAGGATGTCTCTGTCCTTCTCCAAACCTGGGAAATTTTCTGCTAGTATCTCACTAAAAAGGCATTCTAATCCTTTCTCCCTTTCCATGCCTTCAGGAACTCCTAGAACCCGAATGTTGGGTTTTTTAATAGTATCCTGTAGATTCCCAACAATATGTTTTAGATTTCTAATTTCCTCTTCTTTCCTTTGGTTTGACTGTATACTTTCCTGTTCTCTGTCTTCTAAGTCCGATATTCTCTCTTCCGCTTCACTCATTCTGTTTTTAAGGCTCTCTAATGTGTTTGTCATTTGATCTATTGAATTCTTCATTTCATTATGATTTCTCATCACTATCACAGTTTCCTGTTTTACTAGTTGCTTCATTTCATTTTGTTTCCTCCTTAATATTTCATTTTCACAAGATAGATTTTCTATCCTGTCCAGTAAGGGTTTCTGTAGTTCAAGAATTTGTTTTTGAGAACTTCTTAATGTTCTTATTAATTTTTTGAGATCTGCTTCTTGCATTTCTTCTATCTCATCATCTTCATAATCTTGAATTGGGGTGTCTTTATCATTTCAGGGCATCGTAGTGTCTTCCTTGTTCTTGTTACCTTGGTTTCTATGTTTGTTTGGCATTGTGGAGATATTCTTTGGTTTCTTTGCTGTGGTGTTTTTTCTCATTATACTATGACTCTAGATTAAGTGGACTATCTGCTTTTGATGGAGCCTTAGAGGCTTGAGATGGGTGTGGCCTGAGAGCTCTGTTTGGTTCCTCAGGGTTAAGGGTGTGCCAAAGGTGACACTCCCAAGTTAGGCATGGTAAATCTCTCTCTCTCTTTCTTTCTTTTTGTGATTCAAAAGGGAAGTAATTCTGCACAGCTGAACAGAATTGCAGGTAGTTAGCAGGTGAATGATATACCCACAGGAGCTTGAGATAGGAAACTCTTTCCCAAGAACCATACTGGGAATCTGTGGTGCCCTCAGTGTGGGCTCAAATTCTCCTTCAGTCTCCCACTGGGTTGCCAAGGTTACCGAATTTTAGCATCTCTGGAGAGCACTCACGTGAATTCCGTGAGTTCTCTCCCCCACCGTCTCTTTTTTCAGTCTCAGTTCATTAGCACCACACATTCACTAGGTCCTAATCTCCTGTTATTTCACCCCTCCCAAAGTCAGGTTTTTCTGCTAGGCTGAGGGCTTGTGCAGACCTGAGGTCGCCCTGCTTATGACGTATGTCCAAAATGGCGCCTGCTCTTTGTCTTGCCCGCCTTTGAGAGGTGAGTGGAGAGAGAGAAACTCGTGTCCATATTGGTCACTTTTTTTTCCCTCTCTCTTCTAGTTAGCCAAGTGAACTTTTCCCCAAGGGGATTCAAGCATCGTTCCCTCTAGTCTCCTCTTTCCACTTTCCCACTGGTGTCTTGGGCTATTGAGGTTCGGCTCACCTTGCATTCCAGCGCTGGTGTGTTGAGTCTGCCACTGGTGTCCCGAACTGTGGGCTCTGACACCCTCCACACAGGTCCACTGTGAATCACTACTTTTGGAAGAGTTTCCTCTGCTGTTTCTTCCCCTACTCTTACTTGAACCTGCAGTATCTCCACTTTTATTAAACTGTCTCTTTCCAGACTATCAGTGTGCTCCCTTCCTATTCCGCCATCTTGCTGCTCCTCCCCCATCCAGGGTTTTATAAATTCAGAAAAGTGCCTCCTCTAGGTGGGTAAACAGTTCTCTTAAATCCTTTTTAGTCCTTGAATATGGAAATGTAGAAATTGTTCTTGTATTTCTCCCAACAATTAGTGTCTTAACACATCTTTGTTTGAACCCCTGGGAATCAAGGGCATCATAATTCAATCAAGGTCTTCCCAGTAGGTATCAGAGACCCAACTATGTGAGTCATCACCTGTTGCCTCTCAGGATCTGCATTAGCAGAAAAGTGGGATTTGGAATGGAGCCAGAACTCCAACCCAGACATTATTATATGGTATGTGAGTGTCCTGAGCTCTGTCTTAACCAGTAAGGAAATGCCCATCCCCCACCCCCACACACAGCCCTTGTTTGTTTCTTGTCTTAATTTTTTTTTGTCTAACAGTGAAATGCTCCCTGGAATCAGTAGCTGTCCCTGTTGCTCTGTATCGCACTTTACCCAACCAACACGTGCCCAGATCACCTGGGTGACAGGAGCAGTCACAGTAGCTTCCCATCCTGCATGGAAGGCCATTTGCCTTTGAGGGGGAAAAAGGAAAGGAAAAAAAAATAAACTTGGAGAAAGGTACCTCCTTCTTTGATGACCTGTTCTTTCCACTGGGATCTCACTCACAGAGATCTTTTGCCAGAGTGTCTTGGCTTTCCATGCCTGAAATACTCTCATGAGCTTTTCAGCCAGCTCCGAATGCCTTTAGGGCTGATTCTGAGGCCAGAGTGCTATTTAGGACATCTGCCATTCTATGAGTCTGCTGAGTATCTCACTTCCCATGTTGGATCACTCTCCCCTTTATTTACTCCATCAGTTAGTGTTAGCAGGTACTAGACTTGTCTATGTGCTCCCTTTGACTCCCAGTCCCTCCACCATGACCAACTGTGAACTGAAACTGATCACCTGGAACAGTGAGATGGCATTGGTACATGCCACCTCAGGAGAGAACCTCCACTTTGACTATGACCTTGTCTAAACAAGATAAGAGTCGGAGAACTCAGAGGGCTTCCATAGCCTTGGAAACTCATGACTGGAACATAGGGAGATTACTGATGCCATAGACAGGAGTGTCAATTGGTAAAGTCAACAACAGGAGTCACTGTGCACTTACTCCTCATGTAGGATCTCTATCCTTAATGTGCTGTACATTGAGATTTAATGCTATAACGAGTACTCAAACAATATATTTCACTTTGTGTTTCTATGGGGGTGCAAACTGTTGAAATCCTTACTTAATGCATACTAAACTGATCCTCTGTAAAAAAAAAAAAAAAAAAGAAATTATCAATTCCCAACTTGACTCTCACTGGGATTAAACATGACAATAGGTCTGCTCTGATTTCATCATCATTTAAAAAAAATCATCTATTATTTTTCACTTTATGTTTCTGTGTGGGAGCAAACTGTTGAAATCCATACTTGATGTATACTAAGCTGATCTTCTGTATATTAAGATAATCAAAAATGAATCTTGATGTGAATGGAAGGGGAGAGGGAGTGGGAAAGGGGAGGGTTGTGGGTGGGAGGGACGGTATGGGGGGGAAGCCATTGTAATCCATAAGTCGTACTTTGGAAATTTATATGCATTAAATAAAAGTTTAAAAAAAAATAAACTTGGGTGCCTTCCTTCCATTTTGCTTCTGAGTTTATATTTTGGAGAATAGAAGGTTTCCCTTTACATTTGATACCCTATATTAAAACCTCAATGACAAATTTAGAGATTTAACAAGCACCATTTAAAAAAAATAGACTCTAGAAATGTAATCTATTTCTCTTTGTGCCTACTTACTACTTCTGGCTGCTGTCCAGGAAGCATGAAACAGTCAAAAAACTGCAGTTTTGGTAGAGATTACCCTTCATAATATAGCCTTTTACTCACTATTGTGACCCAAACTTTAAGGCATTGAAGAATGTTTCTTGAGAAAGTGAAAGAGCAAGAAGGAAATATGTTAATGTGCTTGATTAGGAGTAAAAACTCTTTGGAAGTGCTGCAAAGAGAAAATATGGAGATAATAAAGCAGCTGTTGGAAAACAGACTCATCTTGATTTATGAGAAATCATTTAATTTGCTAATGAAATAGCTCCATTGTGGTTGACATCACGATTGATACTATTAACAGGAAAGGAAATATTTAACTTCTAGGCACTGCTGTCCCCATTTGAAGTTGCTTTCTAAAGTCAAAAAACAAAAGCATGAAAGAAGGAGCAAATAAATTACCAGAGAAAATAAAGTCCAATTTGTGACTAAAATTTCCCCAGGATGAGTCTTCTTCCTCTTCTCCAGCTCTTTTTCAGTTTCCATTTCTTCCATCCAGGTGTGTTCCAAATTAAGTCCTGGTTTCCATTCATTTAAATGCAGATTCCTGAAATGCAAATAACTTGACATTAACAAAGAACAAGAAATCTTGGCCCTGAAATTACCTAATAAAATTGCTTTACCCAGGGGCCAGCCCTGTGGCGCAGTGGGTTAATGCCCTGGCCTGAAGCGCGGCATCCCATATGGTACGAGACCAGCTGCTCCACTTTCAATCCAGCTCTCTGCTGTGGCCTGGGAAAGCAGTAGAAGATGGCCCAAGTCCTTGGGCCCCTGTGCCCACGTGGGAGACCTGGAGGAAGCTCCTGGCTGCTGGCTTCAGATTGGTGCAGCTCCTACCATTGCTGCCAATTGGGAAGTGAACCATTGGATGGAATACCTCTCTGTCTCTCTGCCTCTCCTCTCTCAGTGTAACTCTGACTTGTAAATAAATAAATAAATCTTTGCCTTTATCCAGTGCAATAGCACTTTAATAGAGCAAGGCTGTCTGAGAATTTACCACTGCAGCAGAAAACCTGTTCACAAACACTAGCAGTGTGAAATTTCCATCCACACAATTTGTGCCATTCAGCACTGGGTTTTCATCAACTCTACAAAAGCAACCATGAGAGTGAGCCGTGTGTCTGGACTGTGGGAGCTGCTGGGCAGAGATATGGATATGATTGACAGACACATCGCTGTTGCTTAGAGAGTTACAGTGTAGAAAGGTGATCGTCATATGTGTAAATGACCATAAACAATGATACAGACTTAAAGGGAAATCAAATTTTAGCGAGGGAGAGATTGTGACGAGCCCTATGGAAGACACATGATTTGAATAGAGATTTGAGAAGTTAATGGCTCAATATAGAAATTTTGTGCTTCTATAATAACCACATTTTCTAGTCTGGAGAGGGGTATATGTTGGGGAATGTGGAAATGATGCTTAAAAACCACTTGATTTAATAGCTCGAAATCGAATATCAAAATTATGTCACTCTTCTTTGTGGTCCTCAAGCTGGTAGCCATGTTGGCTGCAGCTGTTTCAGACATTATATCCAGATCCAACAGCACCTCATAGATAAGGGTTTCTGTCTCTTACCAAAGTTCTTAGGAGAGAAACCCTGGAGCTCTTTCTCTCACTTCTCATTGGTGAGACACACATCACATGCCAACTCCTGAATCAACTCCTGGCAACAGGAAATTGCCTCGTTGTCCTTACATCCACCTGGCTTTTCTATGGAGACAGGGGTGAAGTCAGCCTCTCCTGGGGCAGGAGGCTGAGCACAGAAGGGATAGAGAACTTAAGCAAACTTGAAATTCTATATGCAAGAAAGGAAGGAGAAAATTGATGCTGTGTCTGCAACGAATGCTATGTACCAGTAGAGAAATTATGACAATTTGATGTGGAATTAGAAAAACCTGTTCTGTCATTGGGAACATGGTTCTCCAGCGCGTCCTCCTCTGATTAAACTGGAGTCCCAGGATAGAAGCTGCTGAGTCAGCAGGTCTGGGGAGGATTCAGGAGTTTTCTCATGGCCCCAGAATGATGCAGTGGAATGTCCCACCTCCTGATTGCCACCTGTGCAGACGTGAACACAACATACGTGAGAGTGCCTGTACAAATGCTGCACAGGAGAAGGGGCCAGGGTCAGGGCACAGACAGGCATAGGCCTTCAGGGAGCCTTCTGCCCAGCAAGAAGCTATTCACCACAGTGAAGTGGGATTTTGCAAGGAGAGATTTAAACCTTGAGAACCATTCCTCAACCATGCTGGTCTCTATTTTACTCACCTACTATGCTTGGAGGAAGGATGCCCAAGTTGGATGCTGCTGCTTAGCGGGACCATCCAGCCCCTGGGTCTTTGTATCTTTCTACCACCTCTCTGGACAGCCTAACAGGCACCTGGCACCCAACTGCAGCCAAGAGAACAGGGTCTCCCTGCAGGGTGGTGCACAGGGTGGCAGAGAGCCCAGCCTCTACATCCTGCTGTCCCCAAGTCTGGGCAGTGGGTATCCCCCAGTCAGATCCTACTTATTAGCAATTCATGAAGGAGTTAGACATTGTGGCATTTTATTAACAGAACAAAATGACTAGGAATGCAGGAGGTCTCACCATGGAATAAAATGTATGCAGTATACTATAGCATTAAAGTCAACATGTGTACATAAGTGTTCAAAAACTACTCTGGTGATTGCAGCTGTTAATTTCATTGTGTTTATAGAGATTCAAGTTAGAGAAACTCTCGGGCTTTTGATTATATGATCTCTGTTTAAATATCTGGACATAACACAGCAAATAGAATGCAATACAATTTTAGCACAAAGCCTACTCCTGCCTATGCTAGTTAGGAATGCACGTAACTGCAAGCTCAGCAAAACCCCAAACAAGAATGATTTGACTAAGACAGAAGTGCTTTTCTTTCACATTAAATCTGGAAGTAGGCAGTCCAAACCTGGTATGTGTTTTCTACTTCCTAAAATACTCAGGACCCCACACTCCTATTTCAATCAAGGGATCTATTTCTAATCAAGGGATCTATTTCTAACCAAGGGTGGCTCTTAATCCCAAAGCCACTGTGTGACTCAATAAAGTGATTCCAGCTCCAGCCATCACATCACAAGCCCACCATGTAGTAGGATCAAGGAACGGAAGAATAAGGAAAATGCCCTAGCATTTTAGGGACCCTTTCTGGCAGCTGCACACCACTGTTATTTGAATCCCATTGGGTTGAATTCATAGCCCAAACAACACGTAAGGGGCACTGGAGAATGACTCTACTCTGGGTAGCCATTGGACCAAGTTAAAATTTCCATGACTCTGTGACTAAGGGAAGACAAGTAAGACTAAGCAGCCTCTGTCTCTCCTTGCTAAGGAATCACTAGAACCTCTAGTGGGGCATGTGGAAGTCCTTTTCAGTCCTTCCAATGTCCCCTGTCTCTGCATCCCAGGCCTGTGTCTCAGTGATTCTCTTCCATGTCCTTTGGGACAATCTGTCTGTGCAGGGAGGGATGGAAATGACATTTTCCCGTATTTTTAAGAAAGTGGGATGGGACCTGTGGCATTTTTAAAGTGAAATGTTGCAGCCCTCACCTCACTGTTAGAGGCACATGGGTTATAATGTCTAGCTGGGCTGAGCCAGCTTGAAGGACCCCAGGAAGAGCCTCACTGGTGATTTTTTTCCCTGAGTTAGAAGTGTAGAGATGATGCAGTCTTGGCATTGGAGATCTATTCTTCTTTGATGCATTCTCTCTGCAGTGAGAATACCAGGACCCTGGTCCCTGCTTCTGGGTGCTCTATTCTCTCTTCATATCGTTCTAGCCATTGGGAAGAGGACATGATATACTCTTGTTTTTGGCAGAAAGAGAGCACTGTCTAGGTAGGGAGCCATTGCAAGGGGCTCTCTCACTTTGCTGAAGTCCTGGGCTCTGACACTTGGCTGCCTGAAATAGGGGACACCCTCCAATATCTGGTAAATGTGTGTGCATTATACCTGTGTGTGGGTTATGTGGCTGGTGGAACTGACAAGGACTCTCCTGCACAAATATGGAAACATCGAATTTCCAAGTTTAACTGGAACTTGAAATTCCCAGGTTACTGGGCCTCAGTCCCACACACAGAAAACCATCTTCATGCTTTGAAGCTTGTGTGTTTACCTATCCCTTACTCCTTCTTGCTTTCCAGCTTTCAGGTGGAGTGAACTACACTCAGGGAGGGAGCTGCAGGAAGATAGCCTTTGTGGGCTCCCAGGACTTGCTGTGGTCAGCAACCATCCCCTTAAGACTATACCCCAAGTGGCTGCTCAGTGCCATTGAACACTGGGGCAAATATTCTGATTCAGGCAAGTGGAGGATGGAATGGGCCGCAGAGCTCTGCACCCCAGTGCCTATAAATTAGGATTAAATTCCATGCAACAAGCCTTTTTCCTTTGTGCAATTTTTGCTGGACAAATTAAAAACTCCCTAGACATTCCTGTGGCATGAATGACATTCGTGAACTTTCCCTGTTCCGAGTACAGGGTTGCAGGCTTTAAAGGCACTTTATCCTCCCAGAAATGCTTTGAGAGAAACTCTATTCTTGGCTTGGGTGAGGCCATGTGAAATGTCTCCCCACCCTCTTCATGCCCTCTCCTCTATCATAAAGGTAGAAGCTGTCTTCCTGCTCTTCCTGTGGCAAGGGAAAGCCAAGGGATGACTGCAACCAGTGAGACATAAGCTGTAATTTCTTCTCCTCTGGAGAAGACAAGGAAGCCTCGCAGCAGATGGCTGCATGCTGTCTGCCTTCTTCCTGTCTGGAATGCAGGCACTGAGCCTCGGGAGGTGCAGCGTGAGCGTGAACATCACAAGTAAAGATGGTAGAACAAGCCTGAGTCCCTGAGTCTTCTGCCCACAGAGCCCTGGGATTCCAGCTGCAGTAACTCCCTTTCTAGTTAAGCCTGGACTCACTGTGCAAATGTGTAGCTCCCTGTCACATCAGAAACCCAGGGTTGGAGAAGTTGTGTCGTGTGCTCAGTGCCATGTGGCGCTCCTATAGCACCACTGGCATCCTAGTGTGTCTGACACCATTGCCTGTGCTAAACCAGCTACCATCTACTTGCCTCCTTTAAGAACTAGGGTCTGGAATTATCTAGGGGCTCCGGAACCTTCTGAAACCACCTCACCCATTCCTTCCTTGTTCCCAAGGAGTCCTGTGGGTTCAGCTTCCCGTAAGGAAATGTGAACCAGACCTTTCCCAGCCATGGCTGGGTGTGTCTCCCAGCCAGCAGGCCCACAAGAAGGCACATAACTCCAAATGCCAGCTGATGTAGGTCCAGTGACTTACTTGTCCCTTTACTAGTCCCATGGCAGACATTTAGGCATGGCTTTCAGATAGATGTCTCTGTTCTAAAGGAGAAGAACTCAGTGTTTGATTTCTCTTGAAAGAACTCTCCAACAGCCTCTCCAAAAGCCCCTCGGGGACCCAGAGGCAAGGAGGAACCTTGCTTATGATCCTTCTGAGATCCCTGCAGTTGACTGGCATCTTCACACTCACTAGACCTCTTTGTCTATCGGGTACCACCCCCATCCTGCCAGGTAACTGAACTATGGAGGCTATCAGAGGTTTCCAACATTCCTCCTACCCTTGGAAGCAAAGCCACCCAACATTTGCATCAGGAGGTCATTGCTGCACCTGCTTACAACATACAGGTATCCTCTTTATGTGGAGCCTCTATGAAGCCTCCTCTTTTCTTGAAAAATTTGCTGAATTTTATCCCGTGAACACTGGGACTCATATACTAGGTAATTGATGGGGGTAGAGTTCAGGACATATCACCCCAACACATGGCACCTTGACATTTGAGACAACAGCAGTAATAAGAAGGTCCCTTTCACCCTCCCCTGGTCCTTTCTTCCCCCAAGTAGAGCATAAAACCAAGGAAGATCCCTCTCCAACTTCCTCCTGCCCTTTTCCTGTGAAGCAGGTCATAATGCTCTCATTTGAGAGGTGCCCTATACCTGGAAGAAAGGAATACCACTATCTTTGAAAATGCAGAGACAGAGAAGAATCTGAACCAGGAGGCATTGCTGGTGAGTCTCCTGAGAGAACGATTGCTATTGTGTTCCTCCAGTACCAGTAGATCATACCTCTTTGTCTAATCATTCTTCCCCATGACAACCATCCCCATCAAACCAAGTATAAAAATTCACAGGGCTCCCTGCTTCTTGGCTTTCCATTAAAAGAGAACTGTAGGCCCAATTAGGATTTCACTAATTATTTTTGTCCTGTGTTCCCTTCATTCTGATTTATTTGCAAAAATCATGTATGTGTATGTGTGTGTGTGTGTGTGCGTGTGTGTGTATATACACACCTTGGAGGCTACCTGCAGTCCTCTTTTTGTGGAGAAGAGAGTGATATGTAAATAAATAAAAACTCACTCCTTTTTCTATTGCCACCTTTTCTGAACCTAGTACAGCCCCTAGGCACCACCCAAAATCTAATGGGGAATGACAGCTTGTGCATTGCTCATGCAGATTGAAACCACTGTCAGCTGGGTCCTGGATCTAGGAGAAGAAATTTGAGGACTCCTGTCAAAAAGCATGATGGACACACATGTTCTCAAATGAATTAAGTGTTTTGACAGGCAATTATTTTTCTTAATCAATCCAACTGAAGCATTCAGAATTTGGCAGTCAGGATTCCCAGGTAAATTCCCCTTCTCTTATCAGTGCAGGGACTCTCTGACACATGGAGGCTCCAGCTACTGGGACAAGGAGATTAGAAATGGAGTTGGCAAATCTTACCAGAAAGGATTGCTGCACTCTGCGCCAGGAAGAGGCCAGCAGAGTCGCTGCCTTGCCAAGTAGTCCTGCCATTAGAATGGGTTTTCAAAATGTGTGGTCATGACTCTGAGATTTTAAGAATAAATCTAAATGTTAAATGAGGGGAGAAATAATAATAAGAGAGATATTGATCCAGTTATCATTATTCCTTGTTTAATTTCTAGAGCATCTTAGCTTTCCATTGTAAATGTTCTTCCTACTAAAATGTTGTAGGCATTCTCTCTGCTTTGCTGTTCCATGTGGTAGTTTATTGAGGCATGAATGTTTGAATAGTATTTTAAGTTGCTATTCAGTCTTAAGTCATTCAATAGCAGGGAAACGTTTGGAGAAATGCTTCCTTAGACAACTTCATCACTGTATGAACATCACAAAATATAATTAAACAAACTAAGATGACAGTGTCACTAAGCCACATAATTTTATGGGACCACCATTGTATATGTGGTTCACTGTTGACTGAAAAATTGTTATGCAGTGTATGACAGTATTTCATACCAATAAAATTAATCTTCCAAGTGAAATATTGCCAAGAACACTCCTTTTTCCTGGGCTACAGATATTTTCACTGTTAATTTTGTGGTAGATTGCGTAATGATTATAGGTCTTCTCCTTTTTCTCTATACCTTTACATATGGTTTTACAACTCCTTCCACCAAGAGATGAGATTTTGTTTCACCTGCATGTCTCTGGACTGGCCAGCAACATTCTTTGGCCAATGGGACAGTAGCAAATGTGATACCTACGGAGATTTGAAAAGTATTTGCACCCTGGAGATTGATCTACTGCTGTGCTTGGAATCTTTCTGCACTGGATGAATAAGTTCAGATTATCCTACTGGATGGCAAGGGATTTGGTAGAGGTAGTCCCTTAATTCCTGTTGCCCAGCCTACAGTAGCTCAGCCCTAGAAATAGAATTTCTGAGCTGAACAGCAGAATTTGCAGGCATAAAATGAGCCCAGCCAAAGCCAGAGGGGAAGAATCAACCAACCTAGCCCATCCCAAGCTGGAGATCCACAATATCATGAGCTAACAAATTGCTGTTGTTTAAACTACTGAGTTCGAAGTGGTTTGTTGACTGATTAAAAGATTTAAGCTCTCGTATGGAAAGAAAAATTCCAGCATAAATTGTTTTAGCTCCATGCTAAAGGATACCCTAAATGTCTCTCTCTCTCTCTCTCTCTCTGTCTCTGTCTCATCTTCTCTCTTTTTCTCATTATCAAACTTGGGCATTTTTTAAAAAATTATTTTGTGTATTTGAAAGGAAGAATTATGTAGAGAGAGGGACACACACAAACACGAAAGGAAACAGATCTTCCATCTTCTGGTGGCCGCAACAGCCAGGGCTGGGTCACATCAAAACTAGGAGCGAGGATCTTCTTCTGGGTCTCCCATGTGGGTGCATTCTTCTGCTCTCCCAGGCACAATAGCAGGGGGATGGATCAGAAGAGGAGCAGCAAGGATTCGAACTGGCACCCGTATGTGATGCCAGTGTCGCAGGTGGCAGCTTTATCTGCTACACTACAGTGCCAGCCCCACCCCGAGTCTCTTAATTGAGGTGTATAAAGTGTCTAGCCTGGTGTCTAGCATAAAGAAGTAATTGTTAAAACATTATTTAAGTTGTTTTACCTCCCTTCTGTTATTCAGGATCTCATCTGATAATTCAATGACTCTGAAGTGTTTTAATATTGACTTTCAGATCTAAACAAATGGATACAACCTTTTGTACTATGGTGCAGAATTACATATTTCCAGTCATCTTTGGTTTATATCAGCGTAAGAACTTGTGGAAGAGACTTAATTTTCTTCCAGAACCCATTCTTCACTCTGCAAGGACTGGAGCCAGACTGTCTGGTGAGTCAAATCTCATTCCATTACATATTACTTGTGTAAAGTTGGGCAAGTTATTAGTGTCTCTGTACTTGCCTTTTCTCATTTGTAAAATAGGAAAAATAATTGTATGCCTTATAGGATTGCTGGGAATCTTAAAGGAGATAAGGAAAAGCTTGCTATTTCATAGAAACTATGGCCTAAAAAATCAGTCATGTAAAATATAGGTCCAAGTTGTTGCAAGGCTAATGAAATAATAGGGGATTGACTTGTGCAGAGTCCTGGCTGGGATGCCAGGGTTCAGGCTGTGCCATACACACTACTTCCTGGTCCTTTCTGCAGTTCAGCATCATGTGATACTATCTCATAGCCCTACACATTAAATACTAATGGGAACTGCTTAGGGTTCAGTGGATGGCTTCATTTTCAGGAATAATGGCAGCAAGTCTTAAAATTTCCCAGTTACTCCATGCCTGCTCCATCAGCCTGATCTACAGAGGCTGAGCAGAAATATTTATAAAAGTGCTGTGATCTGAACTCTGAACCCACACTTTCAGAGATGGAATTGCCTTTTGTTTCCCTGCTTGGCCTCTCTATTCCCTTCCTGCCCTTAAAAAGAAGGAAAACTTTGCTTTCCTACTTCATGCCTGCCTTAGAGTCCAGAGTCTAGTAGTGAGCTGTTTCTTCTCATGCTGATAAGGGAAATTCGTTCAAGGAACAGCCAAGGAATAAGATAGGAGGATCCTGCACCTCAACTCCAGAACCCCCAAAAGTTTGGACTTTTATATGAGAGAAACACACTTCTGTCTGACTTAAGTCTCTCTACTTGGACTTCTGTCAGCCAAAGATATAATATCAACTAACACAGCATTGCTCTCATAATTAAACTCAGTTTCATAAGTAAGTATTCATTTTCTGCTGCTATTATACCAAATTAGCAAAAGATAATAGCTTAAAGCACAAATTTATTATCCTTCAGTCTGGAAATTAGAAGTCCTAAAATCAAGTCATCATCATGGCTATGTTCTTCCTGGGGGCTCATAGAAAGAATGTGTTTTCAAATGAAGGAATCTGGAAAACATCATGCTGAGTGAAATAAGCCTTTCCCAAAGGGACAAATATCACATGTTCTCCCTGATCGGTGACAACTAACTGAGCACCTAAAAGGAAATCTGGTGAAGTGAAATGGACACTATGAGAAACAGTGACTTGATCAGCCCTTGTCCTGACTATCGAGGAAAAACTTACTACTTTATTCCTTTTAGTATTTTTTTTGTTCTCCTTAATACCACTGGTTGAACTCTTTAATTAACACACAATTATTCTTAGGTGTTAAAATTTAACTGAACAGTCATCCCTGTTAAATATAAGAGTAGGAATAAGAGAGGGAGATGTACAGTTTGGCACATGCTCATTCGGACTTACCCATAATGGTAGAGTTAGAAATGTGCCAGGGGATTCCAATTCAACCCCATCAAGGTGGCACATACCAATGCCATCTTACTAGTCCAGGTGATCAGTTTCAGTTCATAATTGATCGCAATGATAGGATTAAGTGTCAAAGGGATCACATAAACAAGACTAGTGTCTGCTAATACTAACTGATAGAATTAAAAAGGAGAGAACAATCCAACATGGGAAGCGGGATACACAGCAGACTCATAGAATGGCAGATGTCCTTAACAGCACTCTGGCCTCAGAATCAGCCCTTAAGGCATTCGGATCTGGCTAAAAAGCCCATGAGAATATTTTAGCCATGGAAAGCCAAGACACTCAGGCAAAAAAAAAAAAAACTAAAAAAAAAAAACTAAATGAAAGATTTCTGTGAGTGAGATCCCAGTGGAAAGAATGGGGCCATCAAAGAAGAAGGTACCTTTCTCTGAAGGAAGGAGAGAGAACTTCCACTTTGACTATGACTTTGTGTAAATAAGATCGAAGTTGTCGAACTCAAAAGGCTTCCATAGCCTTGGCAACTCATGACAAGAGCCTAGAGAGATTACTGATGCCATAAACAAGAGTGTCCAATTGTTAACAACAGGAGTCACTGTGTACTTACTCCTCATGTGGGATCTCTGTCCTTAATGTGTTGTCCAATGTGAATTAATGCTGTAACTAGTACTGAAACAGTATTTTACACTTTATGTTCTGTGTGGGTACAAACTGTTGAAATCTTCACTCAGTATATACTAAATTGATCTTCTATATATAAAGATAATTGAAAATGAATCTTGATGAAGAATGGGGTGGGAGAGGGAGTGGGAGATGGGATGGTTGCAGGTGGGAGGGAGGTTATGGTGGGGGGAAAGCCGCTATAATCCAGAAGTTGTACTTTGGAAATTTATATTTATTAAATAAAAGTTTAAAAAAATAAAAAAAGAAAGAATTTGTTTTCTTGCCTTTTCCAAATCCTAAAGGTTACTTGCATTCCTTGGCCTAAGGCCACTTCCTCCATCTTCAAGGCAGCAGTGCTTGCTGCATCCTTTCATCACATTACTCCAATCTTGTTTTGTCATCACGTCTCCCTCTGCCTCTCTTCTGCTAATTCCCTCTTCCACTAATAATGTTCCTTGTGACTACATTGAAACCTCCCAGATTATCCAGAATAATCTCTGCCTTTCAAAGTCACCTGGTTGCTTCCTCGGTATCCTTAGTTCCTCTTTGCCATGCATATTCACAGATTCCAGAACTTGGGCATTTGGGGTGCCATTACTCTTCCTGTCTCACTGAATAAATCATGCCTTTGTTCTAAGAACCCCCTTTTCCTTATGTGTATGAAGCCTGGAATTTAATGTTGGGGAGCCATTACTTTTGGTCAAGATCCCCTCAGCGAGATACCAGTAAATCTTCAAGGCCCTTGAATTATTTGGCTCTTGTAATTCTGATTCCCATATTCTAAGGTAACCGTGGTGAACAAAAATTACAGTGCACTCAGGTAAGGATAGATATACTCATCCCTTCCTCCAAGACTCATAATCCTCTAGCCTCAGGCTTTTTTTCTTTGGTGGGTACTGTTTGTTGCAAGTTAGTTGCAAGCTCTGAGTCTTCAATTCTCTCAATGTAGTACTAGAGTGTAGATCACAAAACTGTCAGTAAAGAACACAAATTGAACCACATTGCTTCTATCTAAAATTTAAGAATTTTAACCATATGGAAAAACTGATAGTATTTCTAAGTCAGAATAATACTGTGGAAAAAATATGTGCTTTTAAGGCTGTAAGAACTGTGTTGAAATCCCATCTGCATGATGTATTACTTGTGTAAACTAACTCCAGTTCCTGAAGCTCTCTCAATCTCAGTTTCTTCATCTGTAACAAATGTGTTTTGCAAACATGGTGGAGTTGTTATGAGGATTACAGGTGACATAAAGATATACTTCTAATGGTTCATAGTATAGTGGCTAAGAATATAGTTAAGACACCCAGACTGCATATCAGAGTAACTGAGTTTGGAGCCCTGCTCCAGCTCCTTACTTCAGTGACAGTGACTCAAGTGATTGGGTTCCTGTCACCCAGATAGGAAACCTAGATGGAGCTCCCAGATTCCAGCTTTGGTTCTCGCCCAGCCCTGGATGTTGTGGGTTTTGGAGGAGTGAACCAACGGATGGAAGTTCTTGCTTTCTTTCAAATAAAAATAAATAATTATTATTGCTGTGTAACCACCAAGTGTATATATGTACCTGATAGGCTATGGTCATTTTCCATACTGGTCTCTGCAGAGAGTACAAGGAGGTATAAAACAAAATACCTGTCTTGCGAGACAGTTGCAGGGAGAGGTGCATAGTGGCAAGAACTTTGGGTTGAAAAAAAAAAGGGAGATATATGGTCCTGATCAGTTTGTTTTTGAGGGCTTAAGTTTCCTAATAAAAAAACATCAACCAAATTATATGACCCTTAATGTTTCTTCCAGTACTAACTTCCTGTTGTCCTAAGAAACATCCTTAATATTGGTAAATATGACTTCCCCATGAAATAAATAGACATTCACCAATTGAAAATATTAGCTATGTGTGAATCCCCAAAGGTAGGTGCAAAGAATGGAGAGTTGTCAGATGTAGTACTAACCTTGTAGCTGTAGCTAAGGATCTTGCAAATGACTTAACTGTCAATCAGTCACATCATTTTTTATCTCCTTTGGACTTACCATGTATCCTTGGACCAAATAGCACTGTGAACTGGAACAAAATAGCTGGTGACTGATTTGAAGAGAAATAGCACACAAAACACTTGGGAGGCAGTCACTCTGACTGTGAAAGTGGACCAAAGGGAAACATTTAATACTATTGAATGCACATGGAGATAAATTATAGCTGCTGGAATTCAATCGATGCTGAGTTAGCCATCCAACACTAATGAAAAGCTTCCATTTGTTCCCAATGTTTTCTGATACCTCTTGCTTTTTGTTCTTCTCTTTGGGAAATAACAGGAGAATTTCAGCTTGGCTGACATTGTATTCAAGGCTTTCTTTTAATGTACAATTTTCTACCAGATCACAGTGAGAGCAAATTATATATCAAACAATGATTTCATAACAGAACTAATTTCTGTCTGAGGAAAGGAATGAAAGGTGGCAGTGTCCTCTTTCTCAGGAACATCCTCTCATGCCGAGTGACGGGTTCAAGTACAAAGCTTAGGCAGATCAAGCCTAGAAATAGCTGAAAGAGACAGGCTGTGAATTAGCGGCTTCCTCTGTGACAGCTCCCTGACAGAATGAGAAGGGCCGGGAAGATGGGCCTGGGCAGGACAACTGTCATGTGTTTGTAGTACTAACGGGACAGCCAGAAAACTCAGTGCTATGCCCATTCACAAGAATGCAGTACAGAAGTGCTTGTCATAAATGTGGTACTTCAACAGTTTGGAAATTCAGAGCTCTTAGTTGATAGAGATACACCATAAATGTTTGCTGATAAATTTACTAATTTCATTTATTTACTAAATAAATTTACTATTTATTGGGACCGGCACTGTGGTGCAGCGGGTTAACGCCCTGGCCTGAAGCACCGGCATCCCATATGGGTGCGGGTTCTAGTCCCAGCTGCCCCTCTTCCAATCCAGCTCTCTGCTATGGCCTGGGATAGCAGTAGAGGATGGCCCAAGTCCTTGGACTCCTGCACCCACGTGGGAGACCTGGAGGAAGCTCCTGGCTCCTGACTTTGGATCGGCGCAGCTCCAGCTGTTGGCAGCCATCTGGGGAATGAACCAGTGAATGGAAGACCTCTCTCTCTGTCTCTACCTCTCTGTAACTCTTTCAAGTAAATAAAATAAATCTTTTTAAAAAAATTTACTATTTATTGACCCAACCAGTTGTCTTGTCTCTCTGTCCCATGGAGAGGCTCTGTCTAATATTAGGACAAGGAATTTAAAAAAGGGAAAACAAGAAGATTTTATGATATTCCCCCTGCATTTCATTCTATTTCTCTTGTGGCTACTACTAAGGAGGGTGATTGACTAGAAGCTATTTCTGAAAGTAACATTAGCATAAGAATTAAGGATAGGAACAATCTGTATTTCCATGTCTTTGAGGTTTTGCTTCTTCTGTGAACCAAGTTGTCACTTTTCAGTTTTGTTTCCAAAAGGAGGTTTAGAAGGAGCCTCACATTGTTTCAGAGTTTTACTTTCAAAACAAATGCACCAGCTTTTTTCTGAGTTGGCAATGGAGTTATGCTGTTACAGGCGCAGGAAGCCTATAGCTTGGTTGACCTCTTCATTTCTATTTACTTCTTCCAAACATCCCATGGGATGAATTTTACAATGAAAGTGATCATCTTCTCTGGGTTTCTAAGTGTCTATTGGAGTTTTAGGAGTTTATGTGCTTATCATTTTTTGATAACTCTTCAAGAAAGATGAAATTGGATGGGTGAAAACAAAGATTTTGAAAGTTTGCTTTGCACAGAATTGATCATCAATAAATATTTATTCAATGAGAAAGAAAAAGAAAAAAAGAGAGAAGAAGGAAGGAAAAGAAAGAGAGGGCTGGGGCCGGTGCTGTGGCATAGCGGGTAAAGCCACCGGCAGCATCACCGGCATCCCATATGGGCGTCGGTTTGTATCCTGGCTGTTCCATTTCTGATCCAGCTCTCTGCTATGCTCTGGAAAGCAGTACAAAATGGCCCAAGTCCTTGAGTCCCTGCACCCATGTTGGGGACCCAGAGGAGGCTCCTGGCTCTTGGCTCCTGGCTTCGTGTCTGTGCAGCTCCGGCCGTTGCTGCCAATTGTAAGTGAACCAGCAGATGGAAGACCTCTCTCTCTTTCTCTTTGCCTCTCCTCAATCTGTGTAACTCTGCCTTTCAAATAAGCAAATAAATCTTTTTTTTTTTTAAAGGGCCTGGAAAGAGAGTAAAAGGGGGGAACTAAGGGAACTACAAAACTTCTCCCTAAATTTAATTGTTTTAATCACCACATACTGTAAATTTGGTATTATTTTAAAAGAACAGATTTAAATTTAATTGGGACAGTGTATTATACTGGAAAGCCCACTAAACTCAGTTCTGAGTCTTTTTATTTTAAATGACTTTAGTACCAAATTTTTTTTAACTCCTTACCTTTAATTCTCAAGGGAGAAGGCATTGAAAGACTTCCTTGTTCACCTCTCTTCCTGTCTTGTGTCTCTTTATTAGGCCCTGTGGAGCACAGGAGGCCTTCCGAGTAGGGTTGGCAGGTGAAGTATGACACTGAGTTCAATTCGAACTTCTGATGCATTTTTAGTTTGAGTTGTCCCATATATTACAGACTTATTCTGGAAAACCATTCATTGTCTGTTGGAAATTCAAACTGGACTGGGCATTCTGTATTTTTATTTGACAATATATGGCAAGCCTGCTCTCAAGGCTTTGAGACTCACGTGGCTACAGCCTGTGGTGCCCTTGACTTTCTCATCTGGAATCAAGGAGTGGCCAATCCAGTGCTCCTTCTATCTTGGAACTCTGTCAACCTAGCAAAACTTCCAGCCTGGGGAAGGAACATTTCCCTTCTGCCACCCTGCTTTTCCTGCTGAATTTCCTGCACTTTAAAATTAGCATTTGTACAAAGTTGCATCTCATTAAATTATATAATGTTAGACATAAATCATCCCAAGTGGTTTTTTACTTTTTAATGGCCATGCTTTTTGCTTCTTTTTTGCCCAGTAGTCAGCATTTGAGAGCACACATAAATAGAGGGGTCAGAGCAAACTGACCTCCTTCCAGTTGGAGGTACCTTAATAGTTTTCAATACCATCCTTCTACTGGCTGTAGGAGGTTGGTTTCCTCCTGGCCCAAGACACTTGTGTTTATACCTGGTCAAGCTGAGAAGAGACTGCTGCCCTCAGTGTCCCTGGGTTCTTAACTTCCACAAGGAGGGGTGGTCAAGATGATGATTACATGCATCCTTTGCTTTCTTAGTGGGAAAGGATTATTGAGACATTTCATCATTTTTTTTATTAACAAACCTAGTGTTTATGTAAACCTCTCATTAAAAAGTAACTGCAGTTAATTATTTGAAAGGCAGAGTGACAGAGAGAAAGATAGCCCATTCATTGGTTCACTCCATAAATAGCTGAACTGTTTGTGGCTAGGCCAGAGTGGAAGCCAGGAGCCTGGAACTCTATCTGGGTATTCTGCACGGGTAGCAGAGGACCAAGCACTTGGGCCAACCTCTGCTACTTTCCTAGGAGCATTTGCAGGGAACTGGATTGGAAGCAGAGCAGCCAGCCCTCAAACTTGTGCTCACACGTGGGATATAGGCATCTAGGCAGTGGCTTAATATGCTGTACCACAATACCTAGCCCAACAGTCAATAATTTGATAATATTTATGAATGAAGAATTAACACGTATATACATGTCCACAGATATAAGACATTTTAGAAAGTTCATGGAAAAATGAGATGGAAATTAAAAGATAAGTATATTTTGGTACAAGAAAATGAGAGACAGGTATTTAGCTTAGTGATTAAGATGCTAGTTAAGATAACAATATTCCATATGGGGATATTTGGGTTTGATACTCAGCTCCATCTCCATATTCCAGCTTCCTGTCAATGCAGACCCTAGGAGGCATGGCCCAAGTGATTGAGTTCCTGTCATCTACATGGGAGACCTGGATGTAGTTCCTGGCTCCTGGCTCTGGCCTAGCTCAGCCCTGGCTGCTGCAGGCATTTGAGGAATGAACTAGCATATGGAAGGATTCTCTCTCTGAATATATATATTTCTCTCCATCTCTGTCTCTCAAATTAATTTTAAAAATTAAAAAAACCTTCAGAATCCACACATAATCTTTTATAATATACATTTTTCATGAAACTTTTGAAGACCCATCAGATGGATGAATTTCAAAATTGCACCAAAATAAATTTATCCTTTAACTCAATTTTCCATGAACTTTTTGAAGTACTTTTGTCTATGCATAAATATGACCTGCTTCCATCATGGCTCATTCAATAGACAAAGGAATGATAGGAACTTGGGGAAGCCATGCAGCTCCCTGCAGAGGGATACTTGGGTGCGGTTGACATCCACAGAGTACCCTAATCACGTAGGGGATTCTTGACAGTAAAATTACAGGCCATTAAATGAAATGGTTTAGTGACTATGCTTTTGTCAATGGTGATTCACAAAAAGCTATTGCTCTTTAGATCTGTCATAGCAAATTCCCAGTTAGTCCGGAGAAAGTCAGAGAACCAGACAGGGCTTGTCTGAAGTGTGCCTGGAGCCAAGGTGCCCTGAGTGAGGGTTGGCATGAGCCATTTGAGAAAGTAGAGTAGGAAGGATGCATGGAAGAGCGAGCTCAACCATCTCCAGAATGGGGAGGAAAGGCCAGACCATGGCAAGGGAGAAAGAGAGGCTTGTTTCCAGTGTGCTCTGCCACACCCACCACCAGGATGTGTGGCCTTTGTGATGGTCGCCAGATTTAGGTTGCAGCAAGACAAATTATGGTGCTGGAGGTGGAGAGAATGATGTCTGTTGAATGACCACTTCCAAGAAGTTTAGCCTTATTTAAATCTACAGGCAGTTGGAAGAGAAGTGGTGAAATAAAAATGAGAATGACAGACAACAAACAAATAAAACCTCCTACCATCCATTTATTTGATCAGAGGAGCCAGACTTGCAAAAATAAAAATAAAGATTGCAAGGTAGACGAAAACAGAAAGACAGAGACCAGGAGTAGGGTGTGGCTGAGAAGCTGGGCCTCTGCTGGCAACTAGTTGTTTGTCCCTGGACAAATGACTTCACTCCCAAAGGCTCAGAATCCTCGCCTGCAAAAGAGCCAGTGATACTGCCAGTGTGCTTCTAGAGAGGATTGAGTGAGGCGCTAAAAGTAAAGCACTTAGTACCTGGCCTCTAGAAAGCTCTAGATCATGGTGATTATAATGATTATGTCACCTTGCCACGATAGGACCCTCATTTCCCTTTTCTCCCATTTTACTTGGGAGTTTACAGGGAACAATAGGAGGTAGAGATTTGTGCAAGTCCCTCCATTGAGGGGAAAATGGGGCTGACATCCATTCCTCTCCCAGAGCCTTATGATACTGCCAGAGGGACATCTTTAAATTTGCACTATGGCATTATATGTTTGCAGAGACCAACCACCATGTAATACTGTCTCAGAAAGGAGTATATTTTTGTTCCTCAAGCCCAGCCAAGCTTCGCTACAGTAAGGATGGCTGTGAGTGGCTACCCTCTTTTACTGGATGCCTCCTCTTTTACCTGTCTCCCTGGCATGGTGCCGTCCTACTCCCTATGAACACACATACTGGTCCAACTACAATGGAGCTCGTTCAAAGGGTCATTCTCTAAGCACCAGTTGTAACTTGCCCAAATATAGTGGTTCCCTTGTGCTACATGAGAGCAGAACAGACAATGGGTTCTGAAAGCCAGGAACCAACTGAGTCTGTCTTCCTGTCTCTTTCCCTTTTTCCTTTTTTCCTCTCACACACTGTCCTTTTTCTACAACGGTTTCTTCCAAGCTCCTCATCCTGGTGTCTTCGGCAGCTCCTTCAGAAAATTCCACTGTTTCCCAAAAGAAGAGGAGATTTTGAAGCTCCTTCCTACTGCCTGGAGCCTCCGGCTTGATGCATGCTGCTCTCTCCCCTTTCAGGATTTCTATACAAGAGAGGGAGAGAAGGAAGAGGAGGACTCAGACAAGATGCCAATTCTGCATCTGCTTTCTGACCAGCAAGACTGCAGGCTGCTTACTTTACTAACCTAAGTAAGCAAAGTAAGCCCATGAGGCTGTGGCCATTTTTAATTCTTTCAGAGAGACAGTACCCTGTGGGGGCAAAATAGTTCCTCTGTGCTTCAGAGTGTGCCTTGTCCCTTGTGAAACAGACTGCAGCATTGTTGGTCCCAGAAGCACTTGACTTTTTCCTAGACCAGGCTTCATCTAGGAGATAATGCATTACCTGGAATGGTTCTCTGTCTATTTTCTAGCCTGGTTGAATGGCTCCAGCTCTTAAAGGATGATATATATATATATATATTTTTTTTTTTTTGACAGGCAGAGTGGACAGTGAGAGAGAGAGACAGAGAGAAAGGTCTTCCTTTGCCGTTGGTTCACCCTCCAATGGCCGCCGCGGCCGGCGCGCTGCGGCCGGCGCACCGCGCTGATCCGATGGCAGGAGCCAGGAGCCAGGTGCTTTTCCTGGTCTCCCATGGGGTGCAGGGCCCAAGCACCTGGGCCATCCTCCACTGCACTCCCTGGCCACAGCAGAGGGCTGGCCTGGAAGAGGGGCAACCGGGACAGAATCCGGCGCCCCGACCGGGACTAGAACCCGGTGTGCCGGCGCCGCTAGGCGGAGGATTAGCCTACTGAGCCGCGGCGCCGGCCTAAGGATGATATATATTTAACTACAAAATATTCTTCCTATTGTTAGCATTTCTGTTTTTCCCCTCTAGGATTTCTTCTTCTATTATTATTAACAACAATCTCTTACTAATATATAGTCAATATACTGAGAGAGAGAAAAAAATTAAACATTTTCTTTACACAGCAGAAGCATAGAAAACACCTCAGGTAGAGGTGTAAGATTCTATCTATGAAATATGGCAGAAAACTGCTTCCTTCCTGTGTTTCATGGGCATAAGAACAAATGAAGGTGAATAGGTGGACACTTGGGAGAGGCTTTGAAGCCCATGGGCACATAAAGAGTGGTGGCTATTAAGTTAAAACAGGCATGAAGATTGTGTGCTCCACCCATATGTTGTTATTAATGACACACTAGCAGGGTGGTGTTTGGGCCAATGTGCAGGCTCATGTATGAATCATGCCTAACTTTATAACCACTTTGTAGAATGCAGATCCTCCCATGTAGAAGGAGAGTACCATTTAGGGTAGACTGCTGTTTCAAGGCCCCCTGTGAACATAGCTTCTAGTTTTCTGGTCTCTGAAGAGTTATTTGCATACAGATGTGGGACTGGGCCTTGTCCTTAACTTTGACCAAAGGGTAGCAGGAAGCACATTGCAAGCAGAGTGTTGCATTCAGCTGTTCTGCTGTGAGGCAGCCCCAAGATTCTGTGGAAAGGCCATGTGGGAAGCACAGAAGGCCCTGGCCATGGCCCAGCTCAGCTCCCAGGTAGTGGCTGTCAGCTCCCACTGGGCTTGTGCCATGTGACCCTTCTAGCTGTTCCAGTGTCCCAGCAGACCATACAGGCTGCAGAACTGCCTTGTCATCTCACAGAGTCATGAGAAATCATAAATGTTTGTTCTTGAGGAGTTTTTTCTCCTTCTGAAGCTACAGATAACTGAAACACTGTTCTAGTATTTCAATTCAACCTCTATTTCTTGGGTGTTTACTATGTGCAAAGAATGTCTCTAGGACACACACGCCAGCATCCAGAAGGGGTGCTAGGAGAGGAATAAGAGACAGGAATAGTGAGAGGAGAGATGAAGGGCCCAGATAAAGTGTTGTGCATGTCCCTGGT
Source organism: Oryctolagus cuniculus (assembly GCF_051225735.1). Lineage (NCBI taxonomy): Eukaryota > Metazoa > Chordata > Mammalia > Lagomorpha > Leporidae > Oryctolagus > Oryctolagus cuniculus. Next base: position 52,383,058 of record NC_142879.1, on the reverse strand, counting down.
CAATCTGGAGGAGCAAATAGAATTGTCAAAGACTCCAGGTGAAAGACCTAGAGCTACAAACGGTCCACTTCCTGCACATCACAATAGATATAGAAGCAAATTTTAAAGTGAGACCAATATCCAAACCAGAGTTCAAAGACCAGAATGTTAAGCTACTTAGGGATAGTTCTTGGGAAATTTGATGAAGCCAACAGGAGGACAAAGAAAGTGCACACCTCTGGAAAGACAATGCAAGCTCAATATTGACGAGGACACCTGAGCCAGCCTAGAATCATTCAGACTGCAAACTTTAGCATCCTTTTGACCACTGTTGTTCTGGTTCAGCTGCCACTGGACAAAGAGCCAGGTGGTAGGACACCACGAAGGGAGAAACAGTGAAATATAGAGTAACTCTTCAGCATAGAGGAGAAAGACACTGAGTTGTCCATCTTTGAAAAATGTAACAGTACTGCTTTGGGAGCTGATAGGTAACCCCAATATCCTAAGAAGCAAGGAGCATGGTTGCTACTTATTCATTCCAATCAATCAGCAGAGTAAAAATAAAACAAATCCCCTTCTTCTGTAGAGCTTACCTTCAGATATCTAATGTAGTATCATGTGTGATAGAGACAAAAGAAGCAGGGTAAGCAGGTGGAAGGTGACAAGGAACTATTGTAATTGAGTTTCCAGATAGCTCTTCTAAATTGCTGACATTAGAGCAGGGATGAGATGAGATAGTAAGCCACACAAAGGTTAGGGGCAGGGGTCAGGGCATAAATGAAAAGGCCTTGAGGACAATGTGACTTTTGTGTCTTTGAAGAATAGAAAGTAGCCTCTTTGCTACAGCTCATGTGGCTGGTATGGTATAAGCAAGTGGTTGAGAAGTAAGATCCAAAATGGGAAAGGCATCTAGGACATGTAGGTCCTGGGAGGATTTGGGGGAGAATCTGTGCATTGGAAGCCATTGAAGAATATCAAGTACAGAAGAAACATGGCTTATTGTATTATTTGAAAGAAATACTTTGGCTTCTGTTAGATAACAGACTACTATGGGATGAAAGGAAGAAGAAATGAAAGCAGATAGACCAGTTAGGTGGATATTTCATCTGTTCAGTAGTTTAGACCAGGCTGGTAGGGAGAATTGTGGTCCATTTTGAAGGTGGAAATGACAGAATATACTAATAGGTTGAATATTGGGATGAGAGGTTGAGTGCATGACAAGAGAAGAATCAAGACTGACATCAAAGATTTAAGCTTGAGAACATTGGTAGTTGATGGTGTCATCTACTAAGATGAAGAACATTGGGTGGGAAGGAGTTGGGGACTCAATATGTGATGTGCGAGATGCCTATTCAACATCAAAGTGAAAATTTGAATGGGTGCTTAGATTTATGATTCTGGAGTTCTGAGAAGATATTTGCTGGAGAAAGAACTCTGAGAGCTGTGAGGGAATAGACAGTATTTATAACTGTGGGGAAGGAAGTGATCATGAGGAGTCTAGAAAGAAAAGAGCAACAGCTCTAAGATTGTATGCTATTTCTAGGTCAGGAAGATGAGAAGCAACCTACAAAGCAGCTGAGAAGTAGCAGCCAGTAAAGTGAGAGAGGCATCAGGAGTAAATGGTCAGCATATTAAGTGTTAAAGTGAACATATAGAGAGGATTAAGTGTTGAAGGGATTATATAAATAAGATCAAGTGTCTGGTAATAATAATAGATATAATTAAAAAGGAGAGAGTGTTCCAATATGGGAAGCAATCCACACAGTAGACTCATAGAATGACAATCACTTTAAATAGAACTCTGACCTCAGAATCAGTCCTTAAGACATTCTGGTCTAGCTGAAAAGCCCGCAGGCATGGAAAGCCAAGATACTGTGGCAACAAAAATGCCCTACATGAAAGATTTCTATGAGTGAGACCCCAGGATGCAGTTATACCAGGAGGCATCTTTACTTCTGTGCCAAACCTGCCTCTGCCCTTCTCAATTTAGTTTGAGCATATGAGGGCACATGCAGCATGTTTTGCTGCATTAACTAGGTAGGTGACAGAAGACATGGGCAGCTGGTTCAAGTGAGTCATCTTTAGGCTGTACTGCTTGGAATTGGTCATAACCCATAGAGAGCTGCCCACCACATGGTAACTGGGCCAGAAAATTGTCCAAAGGCCCTAGAGGCAGATGATGCCTTGTGAAAGATGTATGGTACACACTGGCAAAGACAATTGACCTTAGATGCAGTAAGTATAGACAACAAAGTTATAAGCACAACATTGCCATGAGACTCAGAAAGGGGAGAGAGGTCATTTGGGCCTAGGATGATAATGAGCAATGATTTCAGACAGAGGAAGGAAAAGAGGCCCAGTCTGTACTACATGTCAGACATGTTACATATGTTGAGGGATTTGAACTAGGGCCCAAAGCATAGGTATAATTTTAGCAGATTGTCTTCTTGATTCGACTAAACATCTCTGTAACTTTGTTATCAGTATTCATTTGTTTTGTGAAATCCTTTATTCATAAAATATAAGCTCAGCCCAAGTAGAATTATTAGATAGTCCAATTTGGTGAAATCTGAATTATGTGTACATACAGTTTTGGGTCAGCAGAATGTAGGGGGACCCCAGGATATGAGGGGTTGATTCTGGTGATCAGTAAGGTGTAACTGAGCTATAAACCTATCACAAGGGAGGTGAGGAAGGGCAGAGATAGGTAGAGGGAAGTGCAGGGAATATCCATTCTCTGTGGGGAAATTGACCCTGAAAAGAGATGGTGCTGCCATTTTCTTTTGGCAATGGTAGATAATCATTGTCTCTTAAAGGTGACTCAAAGCATATTGAAGTAGAGGGATTGGTAAACTGGAAACTAAATGAGTATCAATATTTCAAGCCAAGAATTTTATTGTAGCGTCATTGTTGTTCTTCTCAGAACCCAAGGTGCCAATCCAGTGGCCCTCTGTCCTCCTTTCCCTATCTCAGGATGAGATTCAAGTGAGGGGATGAGATAGAAGCAACTAAATTGTCTATCGGTTTGGAGTTTCTCAAAGGAACCCAAGTGTAAACCCAAGGCCAGGTCTGTTCATGGAACACAACACAGAAAAGGTACTGCTGCTTCATGTGTGTGTTGTCTTCACTGATGAGCAAAAACTCCAAGATCCTAATGGAACCAGCCATTTCTAGGCTGAAACAAGGAAGAAGCAGCCCCCTGAGGTTGTCTCTGGGCAAAGATAGTTAGAAGGTGAAGTTCACTTTGTGATCTCTCTGCTACCTTCACTGAGCTTCCTCCTAGCATGACCAGTCATCCCAATATACCAGAGAGTTTCCTGGTGTTTGCACTGCAGGTTTCCATCCTGGGAACTTCTATATCCAGGAAAACTGAGGCAGTTGGGCCACCCTACATCCTTCCCAATTCCAGGAGTGCTCTTTCAGTGTGCCCAGAAACTTGTCCTCCCTAGAAGGCTTAGGCCCTGCCTGGCAGAATGTTTGCTCTGGACTTTTCCAGAATTCTCACTTTTTTGAAACTTACCATCTTCTCTGCCATCTTTCCAAGATGTCCTCAAGTTAAAAATATGGTTCACAAAGTCAAATCTAAATGAGTGGCATTGTCAGAGTTGTTCATTGAAGCTCCTTAAATTTGTGTTCCTTCAACATTCTTTGCCTGTTAAATTCCTATGATTGCTTGTCAGTCCACAAGGTGACTGGCTTCCCCCTTATTTTCGGTGTGACCAATGTATATGTGCACTGAAAAACTGACAAACAGAGAGGGACACTTGGGCTTTGGGTTGGAAGGACAGTAGAGAGCAGTGGGTCTACACCCCCTGGAGAATCCCAATCCTATTAAAGGGGAACCTATAGCTCAGCATGTGTTGCTGTTGAAAGTAGCCAAAGAACCAGGTTTTCTGATTCTTTGAGATAAGCTGGAATTTGGAAATGTCATATGAGATCTGCTTAGAAATGATAATGCACAGATTGATTTCTTTTTTGAAAATTGAATATGGTCCAACCCTGTGGGGGAAAACCAAAATATGTCCACGGGTCACATTTAGTCCAGGGGCTGCCCGTTTGCACCATGTGGATAAAATTTCACAGCAGTCATTGCAATTTTATTTTCTCCCCAATCCCTAAATTGTGACATTGAGACATTGACATGTTAACATTTTAAGGCTGTCTGCAGGCATTTGGTGGTTTTTAGGAAGGGTACTCACAGCAGCCTTGAGAAAGCAAAGCTGCAGCCATCTGACTAGCTTGCACCCTCCCCACAGTGCTGCATCCCCCAGGAGTGATTGTGCACACACCAATAGCCGAGAACACTCCTGCTTTTTCACCCCTCCATTCCTTTGATAGCTATCAAAGGAATAAAAGAATAAGCAATGAATTAACCATGTTGTCAGGCCGAGGGTACCATTACCATCCAGCTCTGTCTCCCCTAACTATCCCAGAGAGCTATGCTTCTGAGCAGCACCAGCCCACCTGAGCTGAGAACCACCCTTGTCCAAATGAACAAGTAATGTTTGCTTCCAGAATAATGGCACTAAGAGGCACCCGAACAGGCAGGAGCTACTGCCTTCAGGCCAGAAGGAAAACAATCTGAGCATGCAGTTATTATTGTAGGGTAGGGGAGACAATCTTACCTGGATATTTAATAATTTTGGCTTAAGATTGAAGATGAGGAAGGGAGCACAAACAAAATCATGCATATAACCACAGTCAATAGGGTTTTTTGTTGAAATGATCTGCAATGATGAAGGCACTATACCTCTGTTAAGTTGTAGTAGTAGTAATAATAATAAATATCAGTTTGGGATTTCTCAGCTAATGTGCCAATATGATACGCATATACTTTGTAAAAGTAATCATTAAAAATTCATTTCAAAGATCTTATCATAATAGAAAGGATTAGTTTATTATGTTATGTTAACTGGGATCTGAGTACGAGCCAGTAGTTATATCATATTTAATGAGTTGGTCAAATCAATTATGAAAAACAAGGATCATATCCCTGTGGTTGTTAAACAATGCCTATATCAGCACATCACCTTTGTTTGTAAGGCTAAAACCTCCTGCAAACATTATGTTATTGGTCTAGGAAAGATGACCCTGTTTTGTGGTTGACCGTCTTGGAAGAGAACCCTTCCTTAACACGTCTGAGGGAAATGAGACACAGAGACTTTCTTCTAGTGGCAAGCTCCAACAAGTGCATACAGAAGCCTAGGGGTTTTCTTGGAGGTTTGCAGGTCACTCAGTCCTGCAGAATGCTGTTGAAGGAATAGTGGCCCAATTACTCCCAAGATTAGATTGAATGAGTGCAGATTGTTTTGTCAGGCTTCCCTTAAATTTGACCCCCTTTATTTTTTTTAATATTTATTTTCACTTTTATTTGAAAGGGAGAGAGCGAGAGAGAGAAAATCTTCTGTCCACTGGTACACTTCCCAAATACCAAAGTCATGAACCCAGAACTCGATCCAGGTCTCCCATCTGACTGGCAGAGACCCAAGCACCCAGGGTGTGCATTAGCAAGAAACTAGGTTGGAAGCAGGGTAGCCAGGACTCAAACCAGGTACTCCAGTAGGGGTGTGGGCATCCAAGTGACAATTTAAACACTGCAACAAATGCCTGCTTGTAAGCCCCTTTCATCAATCCCCATTAAACACAGGAACTTCTTATAGTAGATGTTATTACTCCAAATTCATTCCTGACAAACACGATCCTCTCTTAGTATTTTTAATATGTGATATAATTTCCTCACTTGCAACTCACCTAATGTATGTATTGTACCAGTGATAGGTGATGGCTTGAGTGGATCAAATATTTCAAGATCTATTGAATTCAATGAGTGTTTCTGCTTGGATAGGTTTGCAGTTTATGCTTTTACAATGACTGGCAAACTGAGTGATTGATAAACTCAATATCTGTTAAATAACAACATACTGGGTCAAGCGACCTCAATTATGTGTTACTATTACCTTCATTATAAAGCCTAGACTGGGAGAGAACTAAAAACTTTGAGATCTGTTTTAATGTGGAGTAAGTTCCAAACTGAGTCTGTTTTTATTTCTGGTCTAATATGCAGACTCATACATCATGCACACACAAACAATACACACATCACACACACACACACACACACATACACTACTCTTTGTTGGGTACTCAATAAATGCACATAGATTGAAACAATCTTGAGGAGTTATCAAGTAGATATTTATCTGGCAAATAAATCATACTGTACCTACACTTAAAAAATCTAAGAGGCAATCTTTAAAGTGCTGTGTATTTACAGAGCACCATGCTATGAGTTAAGATGGATTTAAAAAGATGAGGCATGATTCTTGATTATCAATCAGAATTCAATTAGAGGGAGATTTAGTAGTGGGGAAAGAGAAAGAAAAAAATAGAGGGAGAGAGAGAGAGAAAGAATAGAAGGAGGGAGGGAGGGAGCAGAGAGCGAGAGAGAGAATGAATTTAGAATAGATGGATAGATAGGTGAACGATAGATGATGGTGGATAGACAATATGTCTTTATGGATGGATAGCTAGATGGGTAGATGGATGGATTAGATAGATAGATAGATAGATAGATAGATAGATAGATAGATAGATAGATAGATAGAAGGGATGAACATATTACAAGAAGCTGTCTTATGCAGTTGTGGGGACTAGTGAAGCAAATCCTCATTCTGTAAAGCAGGCAGTTAAGAGGGACGATCATGAGCACCTGGAACACGGTGGGCCTGGGCCATCGCTGTTGTCCACAGGTGGGAATTGCTGGCTTGCTTTCTAGAAAAGGCCTGAGTTCTCTTTTAAGGCCTTTCAGTTGACTAAGTCAGACCTGCTCAGAACAGTCTCCCTAATTTAAAGTTGGTAGATTACCAGACTTTAATTACATCTGCACAGTCCCTTCACAGGAGCTTTGGAAGAAGTTGTTAGTGTGGTACCAAATGCCTGCTGCTTCTCTTCCCACTTTTTATGATGGGCTATCTCAGATAGCCCACCCTTCCTACATATTAGAAAGGGAATTCTGGGGAATGCAGTTTAGCCTAGGCGAGGTAACACACTGCAACAGCGTTTTATATGTGTGTGTGTGTGTGTGTTCCAGAATAAAATAAGAAATGGCACAGGCAACAAAACCACCGATGAATGGAGTCTATGATGGATGGATCTGTGGTCTAGTTTCCTCTGCCCCTTAATGGACACCAGAAATCCCTCTGTCTGTGACCAAGATAAAGGATGGAAGTGCCACCATGTTGGCCACTCTCAGAAGGCAAAAGATGCTCAGTGAGTTCAGCTCAACCATCTGGGATCCTTGTCTATAAGAAGCAGATGTTTTTATTTTGTACCACAACAGCCAAGAAAATACATGGTCAAGCATATTGAAAATGTCCACAGTGGCCCCACTGGGCACAGTCTGACCAACTAAACGTGGGTTTTATAAAGGGAACTGTGCCTTTATGATTGGAGCATGCTCATCTAGAATTTTCTGGCAGACCAAGGAAGGGATGTTGTACTTCTAAAAGGTCCCTGTTTTTGATACCAAGGTTCATGGAAACTCAGCCTGTACTGAAACTGACATCCACGTAACAATGCTGGATTTCAGGTGTTTATGGCACTCACACCTAGTGCATTGTTGTGGGGAAGGGAGCTACTGCAACTCCAGGAGAATTGAGCATAATACTAGGCCATAAAAGTCAAATAAAACAGGGATCACATTTCAGTTAAATTTAAACACCTAAGGATAATTGCGTGTTAAAGAGTTCAACAATGATATTAAGTAGAACAAAAAAAAATACTAAAAGGAATAAAATAGTAAGTAGTATATACCAAGTTGATCTTCTGTATATAAAGATAATTGAAAATGAATCTTGATGAAGAATGGGATGGGTGAGGGAGTGGGAGATGGGATGGTTGCGGGTGGGAAGGAGGTTATGGGGGAAAAGCCTCTATAATCCCAAAGTTGTACTTTCAAAATTTATATTTATTAAATACAAATTTTAAAAAAGTTAAATAAAACCATCAAAACAGGGAAGGGAAAGGGAAAGAAACCCTGACTTCTTGGATTAATTATTTCTTAGCACACATGGAATACTCTCAGCGTTGGGGGTGCATTCTTGCCCTGCATGCTTGCAGGGTTCTGAAGCTCACCCTAACCTAATGAAGTATCTGTTTGCCCTTAGGCCTGGCATGTCCACTAGATAAGGCAACAGCTGTAACTCTACAAAACACAGAAAGGGCTAAATATTTGCAAGTTTGCTATTTTCAACCTCACCAGAATCAACAATGATGGGTTTAGCCATATTAACTCATTTTTTATATGTATCCTGAAGGATGGTAGTATGTTGTCTGTGAGAAGCACTGGTCATTCCTCACAGCCCCAAGGCAGTGGGATGGGCTTGTTCAAGAGTACAAGTAGGGAGACAGTTGGAGCCTGATCCATTGCACCTGAGTTAGATGTTGGACAGTGGAGAAGTTCCATGTTTGATCCCATTTTGGTGTGAACCCAGGGACCACCTGCAGGAATTAATTTAAATGCTGGCTTCTGATGCACAACCAGAGATTCTGGTTCAATTTTTGGGGATCCAGAAATAAGCATTTTACAAGTATTTTAAGTGATTTAAATGAAGGTGGTTTAAGAAACACTAGTCTGAAGAGTAAAGTGCCTATGGTGTGAGAAACTACATGGAATTTTGAAGGCTGTTTTTAATGTTAAATATAGTTATAAAATCTAGCACGAAAGGGCAGGACCCACGGGAAGCAAGCTATAAAATCGTACAAGGCACAAAAGAAGATAAAAAATGTACTGGGAAGTTGTACTTGATGCAAGAACTTACTTTCATTTAAAAATTTTCCATAGTTAATTTATATTTTAAAGGTAATATCAATAAAAATTCCAATGATTTTGTTGTTTTGTGGAACCAGTTGGAGAAACACACTTTACCAGATTAAGCTATAATAATTCAAATCACAATAGTAAAACATTGACAAAGAAATCAGCAATTAGATCAAATGAACTAGAACAGAAAGACAATGAAGAGAACCAAAAATATAAGATAAAAGTGACTGTTTCTGACAGAGAGAAAAAGATGGTTAATTTTTTATTGTTCAGGAATAAAACACAATAGACTTCTACTTTATGCCATGTACAAAAAGAAACTTCAGATGAATAAAAGATCTAAATGTAGCAATCAAAACAATATAAATATTAGAAAATATAACTGAACATTTGTATAACTCTGGAGTAAGTGAAACATTTTTAAGAAAAAAAACTCAAGATTCATAAAAGAAATATAGGACTCATATTACTTTATAAAATTAAAATGTTTTGTATAATGAGAGATATCATAAAGAAGGCCAAAAAGCAAATACTGGAAAAGTTTTTACACACTTATAGCAATGATAGTTAACATTCCTTATAATTAATAGCCTCCTAAATGACAACCCAGTAGAAAAATAAGGAAACATTAAAAATACATGTATCAATTGGAAAGCAAATACAAATAGCTGGGGTTTGCATTGTGGCATAGTGAGTAAAGCTGCTGCCTGTAGTGTCAGCATCCCATACTGGCACCAGTTCAAGTCCTGGCTGCTCAACTTCTGATCCTGCTCCCTGCTAATGGCCTGGGAAAGCAGTAGAAATGGCTCAAGTGCTTGGTCTCTTGCACTTATTTGGTAGAGCTGGATCAGAAATAACAGCAGCTGGGTCTCAAACCAGCGCCTATACAGGAAGCCAGCGTTGCCGGCAGCAGTTTTACCTGCTATGCCACAAACTGGCCCCTTCTCTGTAGCTTTGACTTTCAAATAAGTAAATAAAATCTTCAAAAAATTATTTAACAAATACAAATGCCGAACAGATATATGAAGTATCAAATTAGTATATGAAAAAATGTCTAATGACACTAATGATTGGGAAAGTATAAAACTAAAATAGCTATATTATTTTTCAGCAAAGTGCTTGGTGAAACCCAAAATTTATAATAGTGTGCAGTGCTGATAGGTTAAGGAGAAATTGGTATCTTCTTATATTGGTGGAGCAGCACAAGCTTAGTATCTCTGACAGTATCATGTATGCTATAGGGACAGCAAAGTTTCAAAACAAAACCGTTAGACACTTATTGCAACCTTATTTACTGTGTTTCAGAGAAGGAATGAAAGGAAGGTGGAAAAGCAGTGTATATAAACACACACAAGAAAAAAGAAGCAATTTGAACATTCTCCAAGGGAATATTAATTATTTAATATCCAAATAATGGCTTTGTTGTGTAGCTTCTGAGAAGCATGTGCCAGATCTCTGTATTAATCAAGAGGGATATTGTTGATATGTGTTACATGAAAAAAATGTTTCAAGTTTTGCACATGCAAATACCATAGCCTTTGGGTGAAAGAAACAGTGGAAGGATAAAAGAGAAGGACAGAGACAGAAGGAGATTTTTATACATATAAAGTTTTGAAAGGATGAAATTGAAGGGGAAACATGATATCAACCTTTCCCTTGGTTATTTTTGATGAGAGGCACCATGCATGAGGAGACTTTGGTCAAATTACAATAGGCTGGAGAGTGACAGGGATGAACAGGGATTTGGAAGCCACTGGACTTTCCATACAGGGATACGTGAGGATGAAGAGAAAAAATACCAGAAGATATAACAAGCACTGATTTTAGGTAGGTTTTATGAAACTAAAAGTTTTATGCATAGAAGAGACAGCATCAGATAGAGACCCAACAAAGGTTTTCAGACATTTGAAGAGTTGTCTTCTACCAACTTTGAGTGGTGGGTACAGGAAAGTAGGTTGAAGATTGACGGGTGGAGGAGGGCCCTTGGCCCTGTAATATAATTGGTTCTCAGTGTTGTTGCCTGAAGGTCAGACTAGCCTGTTTCTAGAGCTCCCTCCACTCTTCCTATTCAGTGTATATCAGATCAAATAAGTTGGCCAGTTGGAAAGCAGATCAAAGATTCATCCTGTACCCATTTATTCCACCTGTGGTCAGCCAGGGTCAGTAAAGGAGAATAAAAAGGATTCATCAGTAGTTTCATGGCAAGGTTTTGAGACTCATCTCAAATGGTTATTTTTAATCTGAGAGTACATAGTGAACATACTGTGCTATGGTGTATTTCAGAACCTCAGTATATGCATGGGTTTATCAGAGATTCAGGATTTATAATCCTATTATGGTGGGTAGAAAGAGTTTGGGGTGTTTACTTCCCATGATAGGGAACCACTAAAGAAACAGGGTGATCATGAGTGACTGACATTTTGTTTATGTCACATCTGTCTGCCTCATCTTCCTTAGAAACTTGAAAACAACACAGCAGGGTAGAAAGAGTGGCAACTTTTAAGACAAGCCAGTTCAAGCATTGGCTCTGCCACAGCTTAGTGAGTCACCTTGAGTGAGCCTCCTCACCTCTCCAAGCCCGAGTTTCCTGATCTGCCAAGTAGGAATGATGCCATATTATGAAGGAAAAAAAAAAAAGGAGACAATGAACATATCAAATACAAAGGCCATTAATGAGCACTTGGTAAGCACTAGTTTCTTCCAATACTCACTCACTCTTTCTCTCCCTCTCTCTCACTTTTAATTGTATACTCCTGCGCACCACTATTTCCTCTGGAAATCAAAGATTGCAATCACTCTGACACCCATCTGCTCCTTTCTTACTGCTTGCTGTCATCCTCATGCAAGCCAGGCCTCTTTGGGGAGCAGCAACGCAGTGCAAATGAATGCCTCTGTGCACTGCTATCATGCGTCCTGTGGGAGAGACAGATGTCAGGCTATCCTTGGATTCCCACGGCTTTTATAATTGGGGTAGTGATTACATCATTTACACTCCACATATAGATCCTATGTTCAATTTAAAAAGGATTTTTAAAAAACATTTTTCATTATTAAACAAGTAAAGGATATTTATGCCTCAATTTTTTAAACTGCTAAAAATTAAATAAGAGGAAAAAATCCATATGTAATTATACCACCTAGAGAGAACTACTTTTAACCTCTAGAAACATATAATTTATGATCTGTATGTATTAATAGACGTGTTAATATGTGTTCAGGTGTGTAAATAGGTATGTAATATCTATAGCAGGTAAAATAAATGAGTAGGTATATAATCTCTAGATATATAATAATATCTAATAGGCATACAAAGTATATCTAGATATCTATAGCAGATAAAATAAATGAGTAGGTATATAATATCTAGATATATAATAATATCTAATAGGCATATAAAGTATATATAGATATATAATAAGCATATTTTATTTAAAATATAAGTAGGTTTATTTTATTTTATAAAATATAAGTAGGTTTATTTAAAATATAAGTAGGTTTATAATTAATAAGTATATAATACTTAATAGGAATATAATAATATTTTCAGCAGAAATACACATGTACTATTTTATATGTATGCTGATTATAAAATACTGCAAAAATGAAGTACAATTCAGTCCCTGGAAAATGTAATGCTAATGATACATTCACCTTCTCTCATTCCATTAAGTATCAAATATGGGTGATTGCTTTCAATGAAGAAACATGAGAGAAAAACTACTGTGTAGCCCAAGGATACTTACCATCCCAACATAGAATGCAGCTTCTTATTGTTGGCCAACCTGTAGCAGGACTAGAGCTTTTGACTCTAGAAGTAATGTAAAGTAGAATTGCAAGTAACTGCTTGTAGTAATTTTTTCATTTATTTGAGAGGGACAGGAAGAGGGAGAGAGGGAGGGGGAGAGGAAGAGAGGGAGAGAGAGAGAGACACAGGGAGAGGGATAGAGAACAAGACAGGGAGGGAGGGAGGAAGAGAGGGAGAGAGAGAGAGACAGGGAGAGAGAGAATCTCCTATCTGCTCATCCACTCCTTAAATACCTCAAGTGGCCAGGGCTGAGCCACACTCAAACCAGGAGCTAGAACTCAGTCTAGATCTCTCACTTGGGTGGCAGAAAACCCAATTACTTGAGCCATCGCTGCTGCCTCCTGGAGTGCATGTTAGTGGGAATCTGGAGTGAGGTGCCAGAGCAGGTATCAAACCCAGTACTCTGGTATGGGACATGGGTACCATAAATGGAATCTTAACTGTTAGACCAAATGCCTACCCCCACATTTCTTTTAGGTCTATGATATGTATGCAACAATACTTTCTGGATTTCTATGAAAAAATAATAGAATTTCAATGTTCTGTTCAAGTGTTAAAGAGCACGATAACCTAAAACGAAATGGTTAAGAGTATTATGTAGAATGCCAGGTGGCCATCTTTCTCCAAGTATGTTGATATGCTTAACAAGAAATAACTATTTACAATATGGGTAGGCAAATGAAATACCATGACAACATCGAGAAAGCTTGTGCACAGATAAAAACGTTGTCATTGATAAGGCAGCTTATTTCATGGGATGCCTTCTTTTTTATAGAAAGATTTTATTTAATAAATATAAATTTCATAAGTACAACTTTTGGATTATAGCAGTTCTTCCCCCATACCCGCCCTTCCATCCCCAAACCATCCCACCTGCTACTCCCACCCCACCCCTTTCTTCATTAAGATTCATTTTTCATTATATTTATATACAGAAGATCAACTCTATACTAAGTAAAGATTTCAACAGTTTGCACCCACACAGACACACAAAGTATAAAGTACTGTTTGAAGACTAGTTTTACCATTAATTCTCATAGTACAACACATTAAGGACAGAGGTCCTACATGGGGAGCAAGTCCACAGTGACTCCTGCTGTTGATTTAACAATGGACACTCTTATTTATGATGTCAGTGATCACCCAAGGCTCTTGTCGTTAGCTGCCAAGGCTCTGTCATTAGCTGCCAAGACTAGGAATGCCTTATATTCTAACCATCAAGGTGGACCTTAGAGACCAGAATAATTAATTATATATTTTTATGACTAATGATAAATTGACATATGGGCATATCTTCTGTGACATGAATATTTTACATACTTAACCTTATTAAAACAGACTGTGTGAGTAGATTCCTTCAGGCAGTTTTAAAGCATTATGTTATATCCAAGAAAGTAACTGTCTTTTGGCTATTGTGTGAACAGATGGTAAATACCAAGCAAATGTGAAGATTAGACAATTTGGCAACTGTAGCACCCTAATAATTTGGTTTATACAATTATGGAGACCCACAGTAAACTAACAAGGTGATTTCTGATGTTGCTAGAGTTTTCTTGTTTGGTGCTTCAATTATAAAAGAAGTGTGAATAATCTGTAGATTTGTCTTGGGTGCCTGTTATAAAGGTGAGGAAAAAAGATAAGGGAACTTGGCTAATTTTTCCAAGTGATCATTTATATTGAAATGACCTGTTTGAGAGGATAGTGCAGGCACAATTTAAAAGCCATCTTGGATAATGGGGATTTTAGAGGCCTCAGAGTTGCTTCCTAAACGATCATGATCCCGCTATATTTTACATAGAAACTAGAAAAAGCATAGACCTTCCATTCTGTCCTAGATTCATAGAGAGCCAAGAAGGTAAAGGTTCCTTAAATACCTGCAAATGGAAATTTGAAAGACCAAACAGTGTTATTAGAATCTAATATCCACTGTTTCTAATAATCAAACCTCTAACACTTTTTACACGTTAGGCCAATGCAAGAATCTTCATTCAAGGTGAGGAAGACAGAATTGTTGGGCTACTGGAAATCTGAAATATTAAGCAATTATAAATCAAACAAAGATTAGGCTTTTTGGAAAAATGGCTTCCATACATAAAAATTTCTCGATTGGGCATTCTATTGTATTTCCTGGATTGTTTAACTAAAACCAACCTTGCACCATTCTGCATGGACATCAGCCTTGCCTGGTGGTTCATTAGGCACCATTATAACAGGGCTCAAGAGCCAGTGATTTTGAACATTTTTCTGTCAGACTTGGGTGTCTTTGGGCAATTTTTCACTTTCAGGGGATAGCCAGGAGAAGCAAAACATCAATTCACCACTATAAAAAAAACTGTATAAACTACCACTGTATGTAATGCCAAATAAGAATCAAGACATTTTGTCCAGCCTGTTTTGTGAAGATGCTCACAAACCCCATACAGATACTTCCAGTTGAGACTGAGGGTTTCCATCCCAAGGCTTTCCCCCATGGATGGTGCCAGGTAATTTTTTAATAGCAGCTTAAGCAATGAGCTTTGTCTGTAGAATCAATTATGTTCTGAGGCAAGAGGCCTTAGTCAAGTTCCTAAACTGATATTCAAAGGATATACTTACAGTCTGTGTCACTTATTGAGAATATGTTCTGAGGCATGCATTGTTGGTGATTTCATCATTGTGCAAATATCATAAAGTGTTCTTACACAAACCAATAGGCTTGGTTCAATCACTTGACATGGCTTAATGCAATCAAGAAAGTAAACACAAAATGAAGGGGCTGCTCTGGCATGACACTGCACACACTGTTTTATGATGAATATTCTGTATGTTAATAAAAAAGCATGCTCTAAAATAACAATAAAAAGTACAGAGGAGTAAATACATAAACCTGTGGCATAGTCATTTATTGTCATTATCAAATGTTACATACTACAGATAATTGTACATGCTTGCTTTCATATGATTGACAACACAGTTTGTTTCCACCAGCATCATCACAAACACATAAGCAATGTGTTGTACTACAACATTATTATGCTTATGACATTATCAGGTGAAACGAATTTTCCAGCTCTATTATCATCTTTTTATTTTAAATTTTCTTTCTTTATTTGAAAGCCAAGTGACAGCATGGGAGAGAGAGAGAGAGATCTTCCATTAGCTAGTTCACTCCCCAAATAGGTGCAACAGCCAGGTCTGGGCCAGGCTGAAGCCAGGAGCTAAGAGCCAGCAACTCCATCTAGGTTTCCCACGTGGGCAGCAAGAACTCAAGTACTTGGGCCATCATCTGCCGCCTCCCAGGTGCTTTCCTAGGAAGCTGGGTCAGAAGCAGAGGCAAAATTATCATATGGATGCAGGCATCTCAAACAGCAGCATCACCCACTGCACCACAATGCCTTCTGCACACACACATACATATATGCATATAGTTGCCCTTCCTGTTAGTATAATCAGATGTTAATCAGTGCCTAATAATAATAATAATAATAATCAGTGCCTCTAGTAAAACTCCCTTCTTGGGCCTTA
Organism: Oryctolagus cuniculus; assembly: GCF_051225735.1. Taxonomy (NCBI): domain Eukaryota; kingdom Metazoa; phylum Chordata; class Mammalia; order Lagomorpha; family Leporidae; genus Oryctolagus; species Oryctolagus cuniculus. Next base: position 52,366,949 of record NC_142879.1, on the reverse strand, counting down.
CTTCTGGCTTCCCTATCCAGGATCCCAGTACACTACTAGTTTGCATCTCCACCTGGTTTTTCTCTTGCCTCCCAGGACCAGAGCCCCGCACCCCATAGTCAGATGTCCTATGCATCAACTACCAATCAGGAAGACTTTGTGTATTGCACACTCCAGAGTAATCCTGTTAAAATGCCATCATGTCATTTGGTCAGTATTTTGAATCTTTTGCTCACAGTGGAAATTGAGATCTGTTCCTTTCCCATCAGACCAGGATTTCCCAGTACTATTAGTTAACCCCATTCACCTGGGTGCCCAGGCAGGTTTGATTCCAGGACTTGGCCATTTTCTACTTTCCAGACTATCATTTTATAAATTTTATTTTATAAATTCTAGAAAGTCATTGGGGAGGGGCCGGCACTGTGGCATAGCAGATAAAGCCATCACCTGCAGTGCCAGCATCCCATTTGGGTGCCAGTTCTAGTCCAATTGCTCCAATTCCAACCCAGCTGTCTGATATGGCCTGGGAAAGCAGTAAAAGATGGCCCAAGTCCTTGGGCCCCTGCACCCATGGGGGAGACCACGTGGGAGAAGCTCCTGGCTCCTGACTTTGGATCAGCACAGCTCTGGCTGTTGTGGCCACCTGGGGAATGAACCAGCAGATGGAAGACCTTTCTCTCTCTCCCTCTCTGCCTCTGCCTCTCTGTAACTCTGTCTTTAAAAAAAAAAAAAAAGGAAAGAAAGTCACTGAGGATTACAATTGTCAGATTTGGTAAATAAAAGTACAGAATACTCACTTAAATTTTAATTTCATATAAACAATGAATACTTTTTTAGAATATTTATGTTCCATGTAATCCTAAAAATTTCTTTGTTGGTTATGCAAAATAAAAATTTATCAGGATGTTCTGTGATTTATCTGGCAGCCCTACATGATATGCCATGTTGGGTTCACAAATGCTTTTTGAAAATTGCAACCATTGAGATCCTTTTTAAGAACATGGTTGGCTTGTTTTTTATTTTTTTAAAGATTTATTTATTTTTTTGAAAGTCAGAGTTACAGAGAGAAAGGGAGAGACAGAGATCTCCCATCCTCTGGTTCACTCTCCAGTCTCTTTCCAGCAATAAGCTATAAAATGCTAGTCTGGAATGTAGGAAATGGCCAAGTCCTGGGACCAGACTCACTTGGGCACCCAGATGAATGGGGTTGGCTAATGGTGCTGGAAAATCATGGTCTGATGGGAAAGGCTGGGTGTCCTCGGTGCAGTCCTCAATTTCCACTGCAAGCAAAAGATACAAAATGGTCAGTGCTGTGCCAGGAGCTTCATCTAGATCTCTCATGGGTTGCAGGGTCCCAAGTACTTGGGCCATTTATGCTGCTTTTCACATGCCATTAACAGAGAGCTGGATCAGAAGTGGAGACTCAAACCGATGCCCATATAGGATGCCAGCACTGTAGGCAACAGCATTACGCACCATGCCCCAACACTGGCCCTGAACATGGTCAGATTTGCCCAGCAGCCACCATTGTGCTATGGAGAAACCTGGTCTTCAAAGGTTATCTTGCCTTTGGATTTGCTGAAGTTCTTTGGAGGTGATAAGACTCTCAAAATCTTCATCTGGAAGAAACTGTCCGCTATGGTTTCACATTTTTCAGTGCTCCTTCTTGCCCAGGGAATTCCAACAGAATCCAACAGAATTTGTAATGTCTTTCTGGGCCTTTGTATGCTGGGAAAAAGGATGTTCTACCTCTCTTTCCCACTTTGCGGAGGATGTGAGCCTTCCTTGCCACTCAGTCTGAAACCTTCCATGCCCTTCTTTCTATTTATCTTTCCTGGCCCCCTTTGCTGCAGCCCTCATCTCTCTTCTTGTGTCACATCAGTCTCACAGGCAATTTCACTTACTGTTCTGCTGCTTCTATCACAGTGGTTCTCAACTCTTTCTGAAAACTGCAATTACCTGGAGAGATTTGAGAAACTGACTGTGCTGGTCTCCCTCCCCAAAGATGTGATTTAATTGATATAGTAGAGGGGCCACCAGGCATTGACAGCTGCAAATGCTCCCCAGGTGATTTTAGTTGTGGTAGAGTTTGGGAAATCTGCCTTAGGGCATTTCTTTTGGAATGAGGTTCACAGGTGCGGTTGTAGTCCAGGTGTGGGTGCAGCCTACTGACCTGGCAAATTACAGCCACCACATTCACATTAGAACGTAATTGCTTTCCCTCAATGCCATTACAAATGATTTCCTATAATATTGGCAGATGTCTTCAAATCATTCCCCATAGAATAAAAACAGAAAATTATAGAATTGCAATTCGTTAGGATTTTTGAGTAAATTCCATCACAATTTGAATGCAATTGTTTGATTTTTTTTTCTATGAAGTAAACAATCCATGTGTGTGCCATCAATTTAAGTTTGGGCTTATGTTGTCAGTATATCCTAACACAGAATGAAATTCTTAATCCAATAGTAATCACTTCATTCAAACTGTATCCAAGTACGTGTTAAGATAAAATCTTTATAGGTCAATTCGCAATCCTCTGTTGTACCATATAATTCTCTACTTCACACTTTCTCCCTCATTCACTCTCTCACTCCCTCTTTTTCTGGCATTTGTAAACATTTTTCTTCACAATGGTTTGCAACAAAAGCTCCTGGAGATAATCTACTGTCACCCCAGTGTTCTCATTGCTAACCATAGTTTGGGCTCTTTCTCTTCCTCCCTATCTGCTGGTCTTCAGTTTAAAAGGTCCCAGTCCCGTTTACTGCATGCATCACCCACCACTTCTATCTCTGAGGCTGAAGGACTTCTGGGCAGTTGATTATGGATACATAATCCTGTTTTTCTTTATGTAATGTTTAGGAAATATTTAGAAAGCAAGGATCAACAGAGAAAAGAAGAGAGAAAGGGAGGAAGAAAGAAAGGGAGGGAGGAAGGGAAGGGAAAAAGGGAGAGAGGGAGGGAGGAATGAAGAAAAGAGGGAGGGAAGGAGGAAGGGAGGAAGAAAGGAAGAAACTAGCTCTCTTAGCAAAACCTGGAAATAAATAATATTGAAAGAAAAATTAAAATCAGGTTTTGAATAACTTCTTATATTACAGTGGTTCAAGCATTTTGGTATTCTCCAGCAATGTATCTACATTAAGATACCTAGAACTATCAGTGCCCCATGGCAGAAACATTAAAAAATTTCACCTACTACTAAGGAAAGTAGTAGCTCTTCAGCCAAGTTAGCCAAACAGTGAATTCATACACACCACAGAGTCTTTGTTATAGAACTGTGAATTCAAACCAGAAATGGCTATCATTATACACTCAAATTTACAGACCAATACATGGCACACAATATTCAGTGGTTTTGAATGAAAGAATAAAAATTAAAAATTAATTGTAGCTATCACTATTCCTTTCAATTTACCTTCTTATTTCTCAAAGACTTCTCTCAAGGGTTGCCACTTTTTTTTTTTTTTTAAGGGAAAGGGTTTATTGGAGGAAACTCGAGAGACTGGAGGGAAAGGGCAAAGAAGGAAAAGAGAGAGAAGGAGAGCGTAAGAGAGAGAGAGAGACAGAGACAGAGACAGAGCAAGCGAGCCACGTGTTCAGGAACAAGTCCTCTTAAACCTTTGCCGGAGAGTGGACAGGGAAGTAAGAGCAACAAATCCCATTAGGGTGAGGAAGGAGCTGACACCGATGGTTGGTTCATGGCATCACCAGGCTTCCAGCCATGGCGGCGGGGGTGCTAGAGCCTAGGATGGTGTCTGGGGTGTAGACTGCATCATAGATAAGACTATGCCATTTTGCTAATATTCCTCCCTTTTGTTTTTTATAAAGCAAGAGTTGTATGGGATTACATTAGCCTCAAAAGTCCAGGATGGGTAGAGGGACGAAGATCTGTCTTTAGAGCTACTTCCTGCTGACGTGGGGTGACCAGGTACTCTCTGCCGGCATGGGGTGATGTCTCAAGCTGCTATCTCCTGAGTGGGGAGCCAAGTATATCCTGTAGCAGCATTTGATTGACTGCCTGGCTGGTGAAGACCTTGGTTCGTTCCATTATCAACTCCTGTAAACACTTAAACAGACATGGTAGTATAAAAGACAGGGTGAGAGTAGCTACCTAGTAGTGGCATTACCCAAGTAATGAGAGTATTTCATAGAGAAGAGGCAGTGAGGGGGGTCTCTGGACCCTTGTGAAGACTGTTTGATGAACATATTTTAAAGCTGATCTCAACCAAGACCGGGAGAAAGGGTTGCCACTTTCTTATATCCATCATTTGAGTATCTATTGCATTTTCCCATGCACTGTCCTTCCCCCCCCCCCCTTGGTAAATGCCTTCTGTGCATGAATCCTTTTGGTCAAGGATTTCCTCCATTTCATCCAAGGTATAGGATGTGATATTTCTCCCACTGAGAATTTAGAATTTGAGAGATCAGGCATTTATTCTGGTTTTCTCAGCTTTTCTCTGCTATTGTTAAACTTCTGCCATATTATGAAGTGGGAGTGAGCTCAAAAGGACTCTAATAAATCTACGGAGAAAACATCCAACTTTTGGGCATTGACACATCTGTTGGAAGTGAGAATTTAGCTCCTCACGAGGAATTGAGCCTCTTTAGGAGGGAATGAGAAGTTCTGGCAGTCTACCCTGCTCAGTGAGAAATGGTCATGTTTGGAACTGAGGGAATAGGGGCCCTGCCCTGGTGTGGAGCTACTGTCAACTGAACAAGCAGGACCTGTGAAGAGAGAGAAGGCACAGGTAATGTTGCTGGAAAAACACAAAGTCTCGCTGTTCTGACTGATTTTCAGTAGACTTTTCTGAATCAGTGTTTCTCTATTTGCTGCATACCAATAGGAAACGTCTTCAGAGACTTTAAATGATTGTTTATTTTTTATACTTTTCACTCATTTTGCTTGTTTCACCAGGTAGTAGCCATCTGGAGAAACAGAGCTTCATACTGAGAAATTTCATTAAGAAGCTTTAGGACTGGTGCTATATCAGCTAAGGTCGTAGGTTTGAGGATCTAATGCATCTGGGTTCAACTCCCACTGATTCCACTTGTAGTGCTGGAGGGTTCTTAAGTTCTCTAAGTGTTAGTTTCAACACATGGAAATAGAACTAATTTGAATAGTTATATCCAAGAGTAATACAATATCAAAATAAAGTATTTAATATAGTGCCCAACATAGCAGGAACCCTTAATAAAAGTCAGCTGTTGTTTATTTAAATCTTGTAGGAAAGGAGGAGCCACTGAGGGAGTTTCAACAGGAAAGTTGCCATGAGGAAGGTCCATGTTTTAGAAAGATCACTCTGAGTGGGTAGCCCAGGGACTCAGGAAAGCATTGTAGTGGCACAGAGAAGTACTAATGCAGGACTGCAATAAAGCACAAAGTTAGGAAGGGAGTCCTGGAAGGACAAGGAGATGTGAGAAGGCAGAGTTAACAGGATTTGTTGGCTAGATAGATGCAGGGAGTGAAGGGAGGATGAAATAACTTCTGGGATTCTGACTTACACAAAGGTGAAGACTGAAATTCTTTGTATGAATCAAATATTTCTGTGCTCCAGCCATAGAGTTACCAGGCCCTGTGCCATGAAGAACTCATACAAGCATCAAATCTACATCCTCTATATCTAGACATGGGTTGTTGTTTTTTTAGTGCACTGAAAGTAATCTACCTACCCATGTGCTTAATTTTTTTCTTAAAAATAATGACAACATCAAATGTTGATGAGGCTATGGAATAACAGGTGGGTATGTTAAACAATATAATCATGGAATCCGTGTTATGGTGTAGTAGCTAAAGCTGCCGTCTGTGAAGCCAGCACCCCATATGGGTGCCAGTTAGTGTCCTGGCTGCTCCACTTCTGATCCAGCTCCCTGTTAATGGCCTGGGGAAAAAAGCAGAGGATGGCCCAAGTGCTTGGGCCCCTGCCACCTACATGGGAGACCCAGATGAAGCTTTTGGCTTCATCCTGGCTCAGCCCTGGCCATTGTGGCCACTTAGGGATTGAATCAGTGAATGGAAGATTCTCTCTCTCTTTCAAATAAATCTTTTTAAAAAATGATACCATCACTTTGAACATTGAACATGTCTTAGAAAATTAAATATATGTCTACCCTATAACCTAGACATCCCACTTCTAGGTATTTATTCAAGAGAAATGAAATGTCTACAAAAACATTAAACACAAATTTCATCATAGCTTTATTTATAATAATTCCAAAATAGAAACATTACAAGAATCCATTGACAGAAAAATAGGCAAGCTCTCTGCTGCTATTTTTATATAATAGGGTATACTCTGCCTCAACAAAAATGAATGAACTACTTATATATGCTACATTCAACATGGATTAATGTCTGAAACGTATTGAGCACACATACTGTATGATTTTATTTATATAACATTCTGCAATAGACAAAATAAATCTGTAGTGCTAAAACTCGGGTAAAATGTTGACTAGTCAGGGGAGGGGGATTGATTGCCAAGAAGCACAAGAAAATTTTCTATGTGAAATATGATGAGAATGTTCTGTATATTGATTGAGATATGAATTGTATGGGTGTAATGTTTTTAGAAAATGATGGAACTGCAGACTTAAGATCTGGGCATTTAACATCTTAGGTCTAAACTCATCTACCATCTTGAGAATTGTCTGCTGTTTAATATACCCCAATGCTAGTCCTCAGCCTTAGTGGCAGACTCTCCATATGACTTTCTACTCTGCTTCCAAAAAGCCCTGTGGGCTTAGCCCTCCATACGTGTAAGAGTTTACTTTTCTTGGTCTTGTAATTTGTTTATTCTTTCTTGAAAGGTAATGCCAAAAGAAAAAATAAAAAGGCCACTCTCCATTAAAACCTTAATGAACTGACCTAATGACAAAGGTCCATTGAGGAATTTCTTTTCTAGAATGCATTATCCATATGATGACCTTCAGATGTGGAAATGTCCACCCAAGGGGGCAGTTCACCCAGCTGTAGATGCTTCTGGCATCCAGTGTGGGATTCTAGCTACTAAGTAACAGACATTACTCAGCAAAAGCCCTGAAAAAGTGTAAATAATTTTCCAAGGTTCTGCAGCTGTAGATTATGCCTTTTATCATGTATTAGAAATCTACTTAGTTATGTGTTTTTTCATAAGTGTACTAAAGACAAATAGCTTCAGATTATTTTTAGCTTGTTTTATGGGAATGAAAGTTAAGTTTCTTTTTGACAATTCTCCAAGTAACTACATGGGCAATTTGAATTTTACTATGAATTCTTTTTTCTTGACTATTCACAGCAATAATGATTACTAATAATAGTGACAGATCAGAAAATGAAGACTTTGTTTAATCGATGTGAGACACATTTCACTGCTAAAAACCATAAACCCCATTTGTTCTCCTATTAGTAATCCAGACCCTTATCCCAAGACTTGCTGATAGTATTAGACATTCTGCTGGGATGACTCAAAACCACAGCTGAATCACTATTCGCTCATGACATCAGTTCCTCAGAGTTGTGAATTGGTCGATGAGCCATGTATAAGTGTTCCCAGTAATCAAAATTCATTAGAGACTGTTAAGTCTGATTTTTTTCTACTTTCAAGTAATTCTTTTATCTCATGCATGATTTAATTTCAGTCTCTTCATTTAAAGTGGTGAATCATACACTAACCAGACGACTCTGGACCGTGTCGCACGACCATTCCAATTTACCTTCCATATGGGCATCACTTTAAAAACAACCACCATCCTTACAAGCAGTCCACAGTTCCAAGAATTGGTGCACAAGTATATTATTTACAAAGTATGCAATCAGGGAATCAGATCCAACTCATTAACTGTATGACATCCCACTCTTTATTTAGACAGTTTGCTGGCTGCGGACTTTCATATGGGATCTGTCATTTACACTTCCTGATAATAAAACTTAATTGAAATTTCATTCCTGTACAACAAAATGCCAGTTTAACAGATGGTCTGTAATTGTTATGTCCACATATTTTATATTGGATGGAATCACACAGAATTTCACACAACTGCTATTCATTTAAATTCTGGGTTCATCTTTCGTATTTAGAAAACCTTATTGTTTAATATGACTGTAAAAATTTATCATTAAAATTAATCAGTTAAAATGGAAAAAATGATTAAAACAGTCCTATTGAAACCAAAACAACAATTAAAGATTAAAATCTGAGCTGTACAGAAACATTCAGGTTCATGTGTACATGGCAGGAACTGACCTACATGAAGGTCAGAATAGTTAGTGAATGTATCATATTTTAGCAAATAATCTAATCAAATCTTACCCTGTATTTTCATCTAGTAAATAATTGGTTAGCTTCTGTTCTGTCTTTGAATTTCAATGCTTCTTTGATCATTATAAAATTCCATTTATGCTTTTCTTTATATTTGAGTCCACTGACTTGGTATTCTGTACAGTATACTCAGAATGTCATGAAGAATTCTCACCCTTTTTTTAAAAGATTTATTTATTTATTCAAAAGTCAGAGTTACACAGAGAGAGGAGAAGCAGAGAGAGAGAGAGAGAGAGAGAGAGAGAGAGAGTGGTCTTCCATCCACTAGTTCACTCCTCAATTGGCTGCAACAGCTGGAGCTGCGCAGATCCGAAGCCAGCAACCAGGAGCTTCTTCCGGATTTCCCATGTGGGTACAAGGGCCCAAGGACTTGAGCCATCTTCTACTGGTTTCCCGCTTTCCCAGGCCACAGCAGAGAGCTGGATTCGAAGAGGAGCAGCCGGGACTAGAACTGGCGCCCATATGGGATGCTGGCGCTTCAGGCCAGGGCGTTAACCCACTGAGCCATAGCGTTGGCCCCAGATTCTCACCCTTAAGATTAGGGTGAGAAGGGGTTTGCAGGAAAGAAATACATTAGAGGCATTGAATATATAGAGGAAATTTCAAGTCTTTTCATGTAACCCGTGTCATTCTATCCCAAGTGTTATAGCCAGTGGAATTTGAGTAACTTATTATTGGGATAATTCTAATTATTAATATAATATTTCAGAGTGTCTCAAAGGAGCATAGAAATATGGTTTGAAAATATAGAAAACTTAGTCTAGCTTGAAACTCAGTACCAAGCTTTAAAGATAAATGAACAAAGAAAAGTCCCTATCATTAAAAATCTCAAAGTTATGAAAATCTTGCAGCTGTCTGATGTCAGAAGGAGTTCTAGCTGTTTACCTACACAATTAGAGATTTGGACTGAATGAGATCTTAATGCTGCCTCCAACTATGATGTATAACAATAAGACTTTGAAATGATGTAGATAGGAATAGCCAGGTAAGACAATATGAAAATCCGTCCCTCTATGAAAGCAGTAAGAGCAGACTGGGGAGAATGTCAATAAATTTTTTCAGTCCTGTGATGAGGGCAGTGGATGGCAAAATGTGTACAGAGGAAGGTTCACATACAAGCCAGGAAGCAGAGAGAGACAAGGAGCACTCTCATTGTCCATCCTCTATGTGGTTTCTCTTCTAAAGCAAACATGGTTTGCTCATAGTCACTCTACCCTAACAACCTAGTCACTTTATAAGTCCCCGCCTTTGAACAGCATAGTAATATTAGGTTCCAGCCTTGATGCATTAACTTAAGACTCTGGGGATCAAGCCCTTAACACATGGGCCTTTTTTGGGGGGAAGGAAGGAAAGGGCACCTAAACTATTATCCAAACCAAAACTGCTGCTGCTTTCAAGATTTTCTCTCTCTCTCTCTCTATATATATATATATACACACACACATATATATATACATATATATGACTTTATATATGATTATATATATGATTATATATATATATGATTCTATATATATGATTTTATTTATTTATTTGAGAGGTAGAGTTACAGACAGTGAGAGGGAGAGACAGAGAGAAAGGTCTTCCATTGGTTCACTTCCCAGATGGCTGCAGCAGCTGGAGCTGCACCAATCTGAAGCCAGGAGCCAGGAGCCAGGAGCTTCTTCCTGGTCTCCCACGTAGGTGCGGGGGCCCAAGGACTTGGGCCATTTTCTACTGCCTTCCCATGCTATAGCAGAGAGCTGGATTGGAAGCGGGTCAGCTGGGACTATAACCAGTGCCCATATGGGATGTTAGTGCCGCAGGCAGAGGGTTAACCTACTGTGTCACGGCGCCAGCCCCTCTCTTTATGTTTTTTTTTTTTTTTTTTTTTTTTTTTTTTAACAATTTGAAGATGACATGTCTAATGTATGGGTGTGTGTGTGTGTGTGTGTGTTTTATTTATACTGCTTGATTTTCTCTAAGTTTCTTGGATTTACTATTTTACATCTTTTATTTGGTTTGGAAAGTTCTCAGCCACTATCACTTCTTCTGTCTTCTTTCTCTTCTATTTCTAGGATTTCAACTGCATGAATATCAGACTGTTCAATATTCCCCTACAGCCTTTGAATGTACTTTTGTTTAGGTTCTTGTTATTTCTTTCAGTTTTCATTGTTTCTGATGGCATGTCGTTAAAGATTTTATTTATTTTTTATTTATTTTTATTTGAGAGGTAGAGCCATAGGCAGTGAGAGAGAGAGAAAGAGATCTTCCATCCACTGGCTCACTCCCAAATGGCCGCAAAGGCTAGAGCTGAGCTGATCTGAAGTCAGGAGCCAGGAGCTTCTTCCGGGTCTCCACAGGAGTGCAGGGGACCAAGGACTTGGGCCACCTTCTACTGCTTTCCCAGGCCATAGCAGAGAGCTAGATTGGAAGTGGAACATCCGGGACACGAACCGGCCCCCAAACGGGATGCCACAGGTTGGGGATTAACCCCCTGAGCTGCAGTGCTGGCCCCTGGCATGTCTTTAAATATACTGATCACTTCCTTGTTTTGTTAAGTTTACTGATAAGCCCATTGAGGTCATTCTTAATTGCTATTGCTATTTTTATTTCTAAAATGTTCATCTCATGGCAATTTCCCTTACTCTCCTGAAAGTCTCCACCTCTATGCTTGCTATTATTTATTATCTTGTTAAGACACTGATCATTATTATTTCAAATTATGTCTAAGCTTCAATGTCATATCCATTTCTAAAGTCTGGTTCTGTTGGTTGATTTTTCTCTTGACAGTGCATTGTTTTTGCTTTTCTTTGCATTTTTGCATGTCTTGCAACTTCTTGTTGGAAGATGTTCTTTTTATAACAATAAATACTGAGATAAATAAAATTTATGCCTGGAATAGAGTGTCTAACTACATGCTCCGGCTCCTTCCCACAGGCATATTGCTATTACCTGTTACTTGACATTAGGTAGGCTGGCCATGGGTGGGGGCTTGGTTCAACTTCTATCTTATATAGTCCCTGTGTCATGGGGTCTCAGTGATGGAAAAAAAAATCAAATGATCTTGGCCTTCTTCCGGTGGCAGCCTGTGTTTTTGGCATATCTTATTGGAAAGCGTACCGTCCCATTCCAGTGGTAGAAGATTTCTAATAATCTGAAGCTGCAACAGAGTCCCTCTCTGTTTCGACTGTAGGAGATTTGGTCCTTTTTGTTTTCCCCAGTGACATGAGACTTTATCTCCGTTCTAGGAATAAAAGGATTTGCTGCCTGTTCTCCAGTGGCTTAAATAATTTGTTCCAGAAGAGAAATAGGAAGAAAGGAATGGGAAACGGCACTTCATGCCTTTGCTACAATGGTGTCTCCTCTGCTCTTGCAAGTCTGATCCACTGAGTGCAGTTTTTTCTGGTCTCCTGCTGCACTCTGAATCTTTCTTTTGAGCACATGATGAGGTCCACAGAAAAGAGGCTGTAAGTGGCTGTGAACTCCACTGTGTCTAGGACTCTCAGGGATTCTGTACTTTCAGGCTCGCTTGTACTCAACCTTCAGAAATTATTGAAACCTTTGGCTGAAACCTTTTCAATGATTTTTCTCATTATAAACCAAGGTTCATGACCTGCTACTCTTTAGAGGTGCTTCTTTTTCTTTAGATTTTAGGCACTTGGTTGCCCTATGACTTCAATCTTCTGAGGTTTTATAGATCATTTGAATTTTCCCTGCCATTAGAGAGGGAGTAGCTATCTTTCTAGTTCAACACATCTTTAACAGAAGCCAGAAACCCATATACATTTCTCCAGGCCTCCTGAAATCTTTTTGGAATGAGAAATGATATAAAATAAAGGGATGAATAAAATAATACTGCTTTCAAAGATATAAATATTAGGGACAGGCATTGTGGTACAATGGGTTAAGCTGCAACCTGTGATGCCAGCATCCCATATAGGCATCAGTGCCAGTCCCAACTGCTCCACTTCTGATACGTCTCCCTGCTAATATGCTCGGGAAGGCATCAGAAGATGGCCCAAGCACTAGAGCCCCTGCCACCCATGTGGGCAATATAGATGGAATTCTAGGCTCCTGGCTTCAGCCTGGCCCAGCCCCAGCAGTTGAAAGTGGTTGAACCATCTCTCTCTCTCTTCATCCCTCTGTGTAACTCTGTTTCAAATAAATAAATAAATCATTTTTAAAAGATACCAATAATATAAGGTGATATAATACATTAAAAATAAAATAGAGACTTTTTAAAAAGATTTTATTTATTTATTTGAAAGTCACAGACAAGAGAGGAGAGGCAGAGAGAGAAAGAGAGAGAGATCTTGAGAGGTCTTCCATCTGCTGGTTCACTCCCCAATTGGCTGCAATGGCCAGAGCTGCACTGATCTGAAGCCAGGAGCCAGGAGCTTTTTTGGGGTCTCCCACGTGAGTACAGGGGCCCAACAACTTGGACCATCTTCTACTGCTTTCCAGGCCATAGCAGAGAACTGGATCAGAAGTGGAGAAGCCAGGACTCGAACCAGAGCCCATATGGGATGCCAGCACTGCAGATGGTGACTGTACCTGCTGCACCACAGTGCCAGCCCCTAGAGACTGTTTTCTAAAAATATTAAATCTGAATTAGAAAGTAATAAAAATATGTTATATAAAAGCTTTTTGTAAGTTAGATGAAATTTACCTTTTACTTTAAAAATGTTGAAAACTATATATTTTTAGAGAATAATCTTCTATGGATATGCAAAAGATTACCAGTCAGGGATTGCTATGGTAGACTGAAAAATCTAGCCTCTAGGGCTGAAGATTTAGAAACATAAAATAAATTTATCTTCAACACAACTCCTTTCCTCTCCATCTCTCTGAACTTTACAACTCAAGGTTAAGTCAAAATTAATTTCCTTTGAACTGTTTAAAATTACTTTTAAACTGTTCTGAGTGCAAAAAAGGGGCAAAGGGCTAATATATATTTAGTGTCTATAAGATGCTACACAAATATTCCTCACACTTTGGTGTGTATCAGAATCACATAGGAGTCTTGGTAAAAAAAATACGAGAGTCTCAATGTTGTAAACTTCTATACTCTATTAATTTCTAGGTAATTATGTTACACACTCAAGTTTAAGAACCACTGTACTAGACATTTAATATACATCATCTCATCTAATTCTTTACTAAATTACATAATATTATACTTATTTTATAGACAGTGAAACCGAGGCTCTGAGTGACTAAGTAGTTAGCCCAAACTCACAAAGGAAATAAGAGACAGACTCAGTATTCAAAAACCCAGATGCATCTGCCTTTAAACTCAAGCTCCATCAGTTCTGCCACACAGGGATTGTACACTCTCACTCCCTGCTGCTTACAGCAGAGTAGCAAAGGACAGTCTGTCTCCATTCAACGTATAGAGCAAACCAATACTTTACTAAGATTTATAAACATTATTTTGTTTTGCCTTTGTAAAAATGAAAACACAGTGGATTATAAAGGTCTTCTTTCCTGGAGGATTCATTAACAAAAACCCCATTGCATTGCCATGTACAAGTCTGTAAGAAGGCTGAAAATTGTTCAGAAAGACATAATTAAGACCCAGAGGGGAGGCCAAGTTGAAAAAGAACTTCCAGAGGACTGAGTGACTGCCAGCAAAGCTTCACCAGGGAATGCTCTCAGACAAATGAGGTGTGAATGTAGGTGGGATTTTTAAGCTACCAGGAAGAAAGAAGGATAAAGGATCCCTATGAGTATAAACAATGTCAATTAAGGACAAGACAAGAAAAGAATAGATTATTGTCAGCCAGAGGGATAAAAGGAAGCAAGATGGCCTTTTACTCTTGTGTCAGGAGAGAAGTGAATGCCAGGGAGGATCATTCTAAACCTATTAAGAAATGAAGGGAGAATTAGATCAACAGGCCCATTGGGAAGCTAAGACAGTAAAAATGGTTTTCTAGCTCTGCCAGTGGGAAGAGCAGCAGAAACTAGAGCTGTTTATAAACATTTTTAGCCAAGATATTTGGACTAAAGGAGTTGCAAAAATAAAGAAGGGCCTGTGTTTTTGATGGAAAAATCTGGAAGATGAAGGCTTTTTAACCTTCAGGATTTTAACCCTGAAATTTACTTCATCTTCTCTTTGACTAGAAGGCCCGTAACATACTTTTTGTCAAAAACAATTTTCTTTTCAGCTTCCTGCAGGTACTGGCATTAATGTGAATTATCAGAAAAACCCATGAGGTAGGAACTGAGTCCCACACCCAAAGTCCCTAGTAAATTTCCTAAAAGTGCTCTGTGTTCTGTGTTTTTAAGAACATCTTAGGCAGGTTCATGTGGGCAGTTTTCAGTTTGTTGGAGGGTAACAACATCTTTATTCTGTATGACTACATCTCCATGATCTCACCAACTGGTCAGCTGCTGTACTTCAATACTTATTCAAGAATGTATCCTACTTACTGTGTCTTGTTTGATGATAGTAACTGGTCATTTGTCTCGATGTCAGTGCTCTTTGATCTCTAAGTTGTGGACCAATAGCATGATCTGATCTTGAAATTCATTTAGTATAACTCAGCCAACATTTTTTTAAAAAATGAAATGGAATACAGAAAGTTATTTTGGCCAGCGCCATGGCTCAATAGGCTAATCCTCCGCCTGCGGCGGCGGCACCCCTTTCGGGGCACCGGATTCTGTCCCAGGTGCCCCTCTTCCAGGCCAGCTCTCTGCTGTGGCCCGGGAGTGCAGTGGAGGATGGCCCAAGTCCTTGGGCCCTACACCCGCATGGGAGACCAGGAGAAGCACCTGGCTCCAGGCTTCGGATCAGCGCAGTGCGCTGGCCACAGCAGCCATTGGGGGATGAACCAACGGAAAAAGGAAGACCTTTCTCTCTGTCTCTCTCTCTCTCTCACTGTCCACTCTGCCTGTCCAAAAAAAAAAAAAAAAAAAAAAAAGAAAGAAAGAAAGAAAAAGAAAGTCATTTCAAACCATACACAATAGGAATGCATAGTTCTGTGACATGCATGTGTCTGTGAGTGAGTGTATGTTTGTGTATACTGAGTCACAGTATAACATCCATTTCTTCCTTGGAAAAATTTTGAAAGTTAGTATTTGTATCATGCCCTAAGTGGCCTCTCTATGATGGCATTAACTCTAGCTTCTCTCTTTTCCAATGTAAAACTACTATAAAACTAGTCTTCATTACATATATGTTCTGATTATGTAGCTTTTACTCAGTCATTCTTCCCTCCAACACACATTGAGCAAACATTCATTCTGTTGGGTGCTGGACTTGTAAATACTTTCTGTATGTAGCAAGACTGTAAAAGACTACTTGCTTTCTATTGTACAAAATTACTTCACAATTCAAGAATCTTCACTTTTCCCTAATATTCATTACATCAAGATTAAGGCGTGCAAATCTATCAAGCCCCTTTTTGATCAAGATCTAGTCTGTCCAGCCAAGCTGCTGTCCTATGGTGTTTTTTTTTTTTTTTTATAGCTTGCTTTCTCTACCAACCTGCAATTATCTGTCTGAATGCAGTGTTAATTCATACTACTGACTGCCTCCTGCTGTTACTGATGCTATCTTTGCCTCTTTCCTAAGTAAAACCTTTCTGAACTCCTGGGTCTCAGCCCATCCCCCTCTCTTTACAGCACACAGTCTGTTTCTGTGCCACGTCTGGTCATCACCCCATTTCCCTGCCCCTTCTTGCTCTAGTCATCAATGCAGAATTCTTCTCAGCCAAATACTTTCTAGTTCATTGTCCCTTTATTTAGAATGTCTCCAGGGATTCTGTTTCTATCACTTTACTTGAAAGCCTATTTCACAGTCTAGTAGATCTCACTGTCTGGAGACTTTTATCTTTCTCTAAAAATTTTTCCTTTCTTAATTTTAATCTATTATTTCTAGTTACACCATAGATATCACCATAAGTAATACGTCAAACATTGGCCAAAAAAATCCATAAAGCCTGTATCCTCACTTAAGTTTATATAATTAAATTAATTCTCAGTCATCACTTAATCTTATTGTTCATTATTGAATTCTAGCAGTTAATCATCATGCATATTACTGAAAACAGGACAACTCAGATGAATAGCAGCTGCAGCCTAATGTGAGAACTGTGGTCTTTTCTCTTGCTGGCAGACTCCAGGAATGAAAATGAGCTGTACAATCTTTGGTGATCTGGCATCATTCAGGTTTTTTTCTGGGTTTATAATAAGAGGAAGCAAAAATATCTAGATAAAACAAAAATTATCAGAACATATTTTCTTTTGTATTCTATTATCTTCTGCTTCATTTGTTCATTTAACAAAATTTATTGAGCTTCTACCTGGTCCTAGCTCCTTTATTAGATGTTAGGGCTCAAGCACTTTTTCTGTCTGTTGGGGAAACAAATTTGTCAGAAGATCATTACAGCATAGTATCCTATGACTTAATTTAAAAATTTTTTATTTTATTTATTTGAAAAGCAGAGAGAGAAAGAAAGAGATCTTCCATCTGCTAGTTCACTTCCCAAATGCTCTCAACAGCCAGAATTGAACTAGGCTGAATCTAGGAGCTGGGAATTCAATCCAGATCTCCCAAGTGGATGGCAGGAACCCAACCGCTTGACCCATTACCTTCTGCCTCCTAGGATTTGCATTAATAGGAAACTGGATCAGAAGCAGGAACAGGACTTGAACCAGTCTTTCCTATATTAGTTGTGAACATCTTAACCACTGCACAAAATGCCTGTTTCTCTTATGACTTTAAATGGGGTAGAAAGAGTGGGTAGCTAGGGTAGAACACATCAGCTCTGCTTATGAGAATTAGGACAATCTGACATTTACACGTGGTAGTGATGGGATGAGTAGAACTTCCATGGATAGAAAGAGGAGGAATAGTGTTCTGTATTCCATGTACATGAGCAAAACATGTGCAAATATAAAAGGGCCTGAGGGATCCTCATATGCAGAGAATAGTGAAAAGACCATAGAGGTGGAAACATGATACATAATTCAGAACAAGCCTGAAATCTGTGAGGGATTTGACACATGTTAAAGAGTTAAGTACTCACCCTGAAGTCTGCTGCACATCAGTGGAGGTTTTCATGGGGAGAGTGACTTGGTCCAGATTTATTTTAAATCAGATGAGTCTGAAGCACTACAGAGGGTAGAGTGAAGAGAGCATTATAGGCCAGCACTGTGGCTCAATAGGCTAATCCTCCACCTTGCAGCGCCGGCACACCGGGTTCTAGTCTCCGTCGGGGCGCCGGATTCTGTCCCAGTTGCCCCTCTTCCAGGCCAGCTCTCTGCTATGGCCCGGGAGTGCAGTGGAGGATGGCCCAAGTCCTTGGGCCCTTAACCTGCATGGGAGACCAGGAAAAGCACCTGGCTCCTGGCTTCAGATCAACGCGGTGCGCGGTGGCCATTGGAGGGTGAACCAACGGCAAAGGAAGACCTTTCTCTCTGTCTCTCTCTCTCTCTCACTGTCCACTCTGCCTGTCAAAAAAAAAAAAAAAAAAAAAAAAGAGAGAGAGAGAGAGAGAGAGCATTATGCCAGAAACATCATTTTGGAGACTATTTTTTTTTATTTTAGTTGTTCCCTCTCCTTTTTTTGGTTAGTTGGGCCAATGGTTTGCCAATTTTGTGTATTTTTTCAACAAACCAGCTCTTTGTTTTGCTGATCTTTTGTACTGTGTTTTTGGATTAAACTTTGTTGATTTCTTCTCTAATTTTAATTATTTATTTTCTCCTACTAGTTTTGGGTTTGGTTTGTTGTTGTTTTTCCAGGTCCTTGAGATGTTGATAGCTCATTTACTTGGTGTATTTCCAATTTCTTGATGTAGGCATCAACTGTATAAACTTTCCTCTTAACACTGCTTTTGCTTTATCCTATAGGTTTTGATATGTTGTGTTGTCATCTTCATTTGTTTCCAAAAATTTTTTGATTTTTCTTTTTATTTCTTCTATGACCCACTGTTCATTCAGGAACATGTTTTCGGTCTCCATGTGTTTGCATATGTTCTAGAAATTCCTGAGGTGTCGATTTCCAGCTTCATTCCATTGTAGTCTGAGAAGATTCATGGTTTGATTTTGATTTTTTGAATTTGCTGTGCCTTGCTTTATGGTCTAGCATGCTGTCAATCCTAGAGAAAGATCGGTACACTGCTAAGAAGAATGTGTATTCTGCAACTATAGCATGAGAAGTTCTGTAGATTTCTGTTAGGTCAATTTGGTCTATAATGTTGATTAACTGTGCTGTTGCCTTGCTGATTTTCTGTCTGGTTGATATGTTCATTGCTAAAACTGGGGATATTGAAGCCCATCATTATTATTGTATTGGAGTCTGTATCTCCCTTTAGATCCCTTAACATTTCTTTTAAATAGTCAGGTGCCCTGTAATTAAGTGCATATACTTTTATAATAGTTACATCTTCCTGTTGAATTGATCCCTTAATCATTACATAGTTCCCTTCTTTGTCTCTTTTAACAGTTTTTGTGTTAAAGTCTATTTTATCTGATATTAGGATGGCTACACCAGCCTTTTTTTGATTTCTTTGGCATGGAATATCTTTTTCCGTCCTTTCCTTTTCAGTCAGCGTGCATCTTTGTTGGTGAGATTTATTTCTTGTAGGCACTACATAGATGTGTTTTATTTTTTAATCCGTTCTTCCAGTCTGTGTCTTTTAACTGGAAAGTTGAGGCCATTTACATCCAAGGTGACTATTGATAAGTAATGACTTTGCCCTGCCATTTTTCCAAATATATTCCTATTTTTTACTTAGAATTTCCTTTGAACTTTTACTGGGAGATTTCCTTTCTTTACCTTATTTTGTACGGATGACCATGTTTCTTTATTTAGCATATCCTTAATCTTCTATAGGGCCAGATGGGTGGTGACAAATTCTTTCAATTTCTGTTTGTTATGCCAGGTCTTTATTTCACCTTCATTCAAAAATGAGAGCTTTGTATGGTATAGTATTCTAGGTTTATAGTTCTTTTCCCTTAAGAGTTGGAATATATCTCTCCATTCTCCTAGTCTGTAGGATTTCTGATGAGAAGTGTGCTGTGAATCTAATTGGAGATCCTCTAAAAGTAATCTGGTGTTTCTCTCATGCACATTTTAGAATCTTTTCTTTATGTTTTACTGTAGAGAGTTTGATTACAGTGTGTCATGGTGAAGATCTTTTCTGGTCATGTCTATTAAGAGTTCTATGTGCTTCCTTTACTTGGATGTCCTTTTCTTTCTCCAAATTATGGAAGTTTTCTGTAATTATTTCACTAAAAAGACCTTCTAATCCATTCTATCTTTCCATGCCTTCAGAAACACCTAGAACCTGTTTGTTGGGTTGTTTGCTAGTATCCTGTAGATTCCTAACAGTATTTTTCAGTTTTCTGATTTCCTCTTCTTGTTCTTGATTTGACTGTAAAATTTTCTGTGCTTTATCTTCTAGATTGCAGATAGCCTTTTCCTGCTTCACCAATTCTGTTGTTGAGGCTTTACTGCATTTTTATTTGTTCTATTGAATTCTTCATTTCATTTTTATTTCTCTTTAAGATCTCAATTTTGTGGGAGAAATTTTCTTTCATATCATGTACAGAATCCAGTAGCTCGTGCATTTGCTTCTGATTACTTCTGTGTTATCTTATGATCAGTGTTTTAAATTCCGTTTCTGGCATTTCTTCAATCTCATCATCTTCACAATCTAGTATTGAATTGTGTTATTTTGGGGGTGTCATGTTGTCTTTCTTATTCTTGTTTCTTGTTGCATTTTTTATTAGGCATTCATGGAGATACTCATTGGTTTCTTTTTTTTTTCTGCTGTGGCAGCTTTTATCTTTGTACTATGTCTCTGTAGATATGTGGAGTGTCTGCTTTCAGTGAATATCTAGAGGTGTGTGGTGGGTGTGGCCAGGTAACTGTTCAGTTCTCCAGGGTGAATGGCGTGTCTGACGTGACACACCCAGATTTGGTAAATCTTCTCTTTTTTTTTTTCTTATCAAAGGGAGATTTATTCTGCTCAGCTGAGCTCCTCTCCTCAAAGAAGACCTGTGCCTGAGCACTAGCCCCAGTGGATGTAATATTTGTCTGTTTTGTCCCAAAGACCACATAAAGGATCTGTGCAGTCCTCAGTGTAAGCTCAAATTTCCTGGCAATGCCCCTTACCAGGTCACCAGGAAGCCCTGAGTGTGTAGAATCTCCCACAGTGACTGCCACACTGTGAGTCTTCGAACCCAGCCTCAGTTTTTTTTTTTTTTAATAGTTCCAGCACACAGTCATGAGCACTCAACCTCCTGTTAGTTCTCCCCACCAGAGTCAGGAGTTTCCACTTGGCTGATTGCTGGGTAAGGACACAAGCTGGCTCAGCTGTCACTTATGTCCAAAATGGTGCCTGTTCTGTTGGTTTGTTACAGGACACCATTGTAATGTGATCCAGTAGAGAGAAACATGTCCTCCTTTTTTTTTTTCTAGTTTGGTAGGTACACTGTCCCCCACAGGGCTCCAAGTTGAGTTCCCTCTAGGTTCTTTCAGCAGCTTTATCACCAGTTGCTTAGACTGCTGCTGTCTGGTTTCATCTCACTCTTCCACACTGGTGTGGAAGCTCTTGGCTGCTGGAGTCCTGACCCATGGACTTCCACACCCTTCACATAGGTCCTCTGTGCCCCTCTAATTTGTGTAGAATTTCCTCTGCCATTTTCTCTCTAACTCTTCCCTGAAACTGCACTCTCTCCATTTTTTAAGCTAACCTCTCCTATACCAGAGCAGTAAGCTCCCTCCCTACTATGTCATCTTGAAACCTCCTCAGTGATTTTTAAAAGAGAAAAAATGCTTCTTTTTAAAAGGTATTTGTTAAAGTGCCTAGAAAATGGATGTTTTGAAATGCACACATTGCTGTGTAATTTTGCTACTAAAAATGTGCATCATTTGTAATAGTTCTCATTTTGTTTAAATTTTCTAACATGTTTGAGAGTCTTTCATTTGAAGAATTTCATGGATTTTTAACACATTTTCAAGTGTGTGTGTATGTATGGATATATGCATTTGGATAAGAAATATACACACACGAAAGCATATGTTGAATATATACTTATGTTTTTCATATCAGTTCACAAGAAAATCAATTCATATCTACCAAATTATAAGACAAATATGGTAGACAGGATTAAAGATAATAATTAAAGTATTGTAATAAATGTGCCAACAATGCAGTGCCTCCATTTGTATTTGTATGGATGACATAACTTATTCAGCTATGAGAGGGATTGAAACCCATTGCTAAAGTAAAACATAAAAAGATGAAGGGAACTTCCTTTACTTAATAAAGGGCATCTACAAAAAGCCTATATCTAATTTCCTCCTTAAAATAGCAATCATCTGCATGATTTCCCAGTGTAATCTGGAATAAGGCAATGATATCTGCTTTCTGTAGTACTATTCAAAGACTTATAAACTAATCCTCAAAACTACTATCCCTAATAGAAAACAAAAATTTGATAAATAGGCATTAAAAATTTTAAAACTTCTGATATGAAAGAGTTAGAAATAAGTGTATTGGTAAAAGATGCCATTGAGAAAATGAAATACTAGCCACAGAGTTGGAGTAATTAATAATACTCCTATATACATCTACAAAAAGACTCATATCCAGAATATATTAAATAATTCCTACCACTCAATAACTAAAAATTCAACATAATAAAAATGTGAGCATAGGACTTAGAGATGTTTTATGAAGATGAACATAGAACAATGAATTCATGAGAGTATTATTGATATCATTAAGCATCAGGGAAATACAAATCAAAACCTCTCAATGGGCTACTACTATTATAACAAATATTGATCAGGACATGGGACAGTGAAAACTTTGATGCATTGCTTTATATGAAACTCTAAGATGGGGAAATCAATTTGGAAAGTTTTTTGAAGACTTATTTATTTGAAGGGTACTTTCAGAGAGAGAGAGAAAAAGCTCTTCCATTCACTGGTTCACTCCCTAGATGGCTGCGCCAGTTGGGGCTGGGTCAGGTTGAAGCCAGGAATTCTATTTGGGTCTCCCACTTGACCATCTTCCACTGCTTTCTCAGGTACATCAGCAGGAAGCTACACTGGAACTGGAGCAGCTGGGACTTGAACCAGCATTCCAATATGGGATGCTGGAGTTGCAGGTGGCAAGTGAACACACTGTGCCACAATACCAGCCCCAATTTGGAAGAATCTTTTGGCAATTTCCTTTAAATTTAAACACATATGTTCTTTTTGATCCATCAAAATTCTAACTTAGTAGAAATGAAAGCATAGGTTCATAAAATGTCTTGTACAATCATGTTCAAAGCAGATATATTAATAATACACAAAGGTTGGAAGCAACCCGGTTGTACATCAACAGGAGATTGGATAAATTATGGTAGGTGGACTAATAGATATATCAATGCAATGGTGATCATGGAAGAGAAACTGGATCAGAGTGAACCAAAGTGTTGGAGTTATAGTTTCTCAAACTCTTAGAAAAGCATTATGTTTCGGGACCGGTGCTGTGGTACAGTAGGTTAACCCTCTGCCTGTAGTGCCAGCATCCCATATGGGCCCAGTTCTAATCCTGGCTTCTCCTTTTCCAGTCCAGCTCTCTGCTATGGCCTGGGAAAGCAGTGGAAGATGGCCCAAGTGCCTGGTACTTTGCACCCAGATGGGAGACCATGAAGAAGCACCTGGCTCTTGGCTTCAGGTCAGTACAGCTTTGGCCATTGCAGCTATTTGGGGAGTGAACCAATGGAAGGAAGACCTTTCTCTCTGTCTCTCCCTGTAAATCTACCTCTCAAATAAATAAAATATTTTTTTAAAAAAAGAAAAGCATTATATTTCTATTTCTAAAAACCTTGTATAAAATTGCAATAATTAAAGCAAGTATAAAATGGTGTCAACACAAATGACCAGGAGCCCTAATACTTTGTCCATTTTCAAGGCCTTTCCTCTAACATCCATACCTGCCCTCCACTGAAGGTGGAGAGGGAGGAGAGGGTGTTTCTTGGATGTTTCAAACACAGTGTGAGTTGTTCCTCATTAAAACTAATAAGGAACCAACTGACTCAAAGCGCAGGTCCAACAGAAAGTGGTCCTTAACATCTCACTTGAACACAAAGGACAGAGAAGCACTATTTACTCCATTAGCTGGAAGCAAGTGGGATGTTTCTGAGAGGTACCTGCTGCTTGAAAACACCTATTAAAATACACAGAATTGAATGCAGAGAGGACAGAATATTAAAATCGCCACTTCTCAATGCCCTCCTACCAAAGTCATATGAAGAACCTGAACTTTATGCCATATTCTGGAACTGCTTTATACACACTAGTTTGTTTTTTGTGAGATTCTATTCTACAATGTCTCATGCCATGTCTCTTGGAAATATTTGTCTACACTTTATATATTTTTGATTTTTCATACTAAATTCTGCATTTCTTTTAATAAAGATTATTAATCAGGAAAAAACCAGAATTGTGACTGGTACTTACATGTATAGAATTATGATATTTAAAGCCTATGCAAATGAAAATACCTTAATATAATCAACAAAAACAAAAAGGGTCAATTCCCTGATAATACAAAGAACACATTTTTCTCCTCTTTTTTAAAAGCAAAAACTAAAATTTATCATCTCTGTAAATCTTAAATGTGCAAAATATAAATAGAAAGCAAACTTTTATTACTATCTAGGTTTATTTCAAGATTAAAATTTTTATTCACACCTGTATCACATCATACTAGAATGTCCTTTTTTGTTAAAGGAAGATTTACAGAGAGAGAGAGAGAAAGAGACAGAGAGAGAGAAAGAGTTCTTCCATCTGTTGGGTTAACTCCCCAAATGGCCACAACAACCTGAGGCTGGGCTAGGGCAAAGCCAGGACCCAGGATCTTCTTCTGGGTCTCCCATGTGGGTACAGGGGCCCAAGCACTTAGACTATCTTCCCCTGTTTTCCCAGGCATATTAGTAGGGAGCTGAATCGGAAGTGGAGCAGCCAAGACTCAAACCTGCACCCATATGGAATGCCGGCATCACAGGCTGTGGCTTTACCTGCTACTCCACAATGCCAGCCTCACTAGAAGGTACATTGATGATCCTGCTAGTCTTTAACTTCTAAAAGTAAAATCTCCTTTGTGCTTCAAGGGTTTTGATCAGATTTAAGAATAACATCCAGGTGTGCCTCAGGGGGCATGCTAATGTTGATCACCTCTGTGTTGCATTCTGGTAGAATTCTAGCGTATGCCAATTACAGACATACCTCTTAAACTGAGAGTTTTCATCTGAACCTAACTTTCTTAGGAACCACGACTTTCAACGTAGAGTTGCTTATCAGTCTAATTTTTTTTTTTTTTGACAGGCAGAGTTAGACAGTGAGAGAGAGAGAGAGAGACAGAGAGAAAGGTCTTCCTTCTGTTGGTTCAGCCCCCAAATGGCTGCTAGGGCCGACATGCTGTGCCGATCCAAAGCCAGGAGCCAGGTGCTTCCTCCTGGTCTCCCATGCGGGTGCAGGGTCCAAGCACTTGGGCCATCCTCCACTGCCTTCCCAGGCCACAGCAGAGAGCTGGACTGGAAGAGGGGCAACCGGGACAGAATCCAGTGCCCCAACCGGGACTAGAACCCCGGGGGTGCTGGCGCCGTAGGCGGAGGATTAGTCTAGTGAGCTGCGGCACCAGCGCAGTCTAATGTTAAATAATGATATAATATATCAGTTCACATACTGTTCTATTGCTGTTATATAACTCATCAATAGAGATCTATGAAACAAAAGACCAAAAAAAGCTAGTTTGTAGAAGAGGATATACAAATTACTAATAAACACATGACAAAATGCTCTAAGTATCACTAGTAATGAAGAAATGCAAAGAAAAGGCAGATATTTTCAACTGTGATGTTAGAGATTTTAATACCAATGCTATGTTTTGTGGTAAGAACATCTTTATGTATTGCTGTGAGTGAGGAGTTATCTTTAATAAGGCTTGTCCACTTGATTTAGTAGTTCTATTTAGGGGCGTTTTCCCTGAGAAAATAGTAAAAAATGGATCTAAAATGAAGACAAAGTAGCCTCAATTTCCCTGCATTCACAGAAGAATTGCAAGCAGTAAGGCTCTCCAGTGAGGCTTACTGAAAGCTACCCCAGTCAACTCTACCCTCTTCTCTGGACCACTGTCTTGGCACACTCCTCCACAGTCAACACAGAAAACTCAAGGTAGGGGTGAGCAGGAGGATGGTGGCAGGACAAAAGCCAGAAGCATCCTCAGTTCAGTTCCCTTCTCTCTATAGGATGCTTCCTTTAGTTCCCAAGTCAAACCAAATAGGGCATCTCTAGCACAGAATTCAGTATACTACAGTCTGTGGGCCAAACACAGCCCACACCTATTATGGCAAATAAAGTTTGATGAGCCGCACTCATTCATTTTTATATCATGTATAACTGCTTGCTCACTACAATTTTGGAGTTGAATTATCAAAACAGAGACCATATGGCTCATAAAGCTGAGAGTATTTACTATCCAGCCCTTTACAGGAAAACTTCGCTGACTCTTGTTCTGGGAGAATCACTGACAGAGAGGGCAATGGCAAAGTGGAAGGGCTGGCTTCCTTTCTGGGTTGGAGGCAGTGACAATGAGGCATTCATATGATCAGCTTCTGAAAGGGGTCTGAAATGTCATTGGAAAAGTAAAATAATTTGATATTTACACTCTCCCCACCCAATTCTTCTCTCCCGAAATTTAGAATGTGAACCATAGAGGAGCATTACTTCATGTTTTGTTGAATAGCTTCTCATACATTTGTTTTTATTTACTTTTCTTGTTGGGTTAATATCATGTGCTCTTATTTATAAGTTAAAAATATTTGAGCTGTGCATACCTAGCTTAATCTGTCTCAAAGTTATAGTCATCAGATATCTAGAAAATTAAATAGGCTGAAAAAATTCTAGGTTTCAAAGATAAGATTAAAAAAAAAACCACAGTGCTTCAAAACAATAATATGATGTTCTTTGTCTTTAAATGCTGTACAGAATGTTTAAATTATGCCTGACTTCGGCCCAGGTTCCCAGAACAAGTCCATTATGGATTAGATTTCTTTCTCATTAATAAGTGTCTAGGAGAGGTAGACAACAGGAGCTTAAGCCTTTTTTTTTTATTATTAAAATGTTACTGGAGTTTTTAGAACATGCAATTTAGGGAAATTTACTCTCTTCTCAGAAAATATATCTGTAAAGCCTCAAGTGCAGAAAAAGGCTCTTTGAGGAAAATCATTTTGTGTTTTGTTTCTCGAAATGGATTTTCAGATTATTAAGCAAGATAGGTCACGTTGACCCTTTCCTGGCCAGAACTTTGTAAGATTGAAGTGTGCTTTCTGAAACAGAAGAAAGCCCACAGTGTTTTATAAACTAAGAGAGGTTCCTAAATATTGCAGATGATTCTGACTCCAAATGGGACATTAAGGCAGTAATGTACTAATATCCCTGTGTTACTAAGGGTGAAATTATATCTCATATCCTATTCCCCACCAAAGTAAGTAAATAAATGAATAAATATTTTTCTCTAACTGATAATATTTTCCTGTAGCTACTTTCCAATATTTTCTAAAAATAGCCATCATCAGAAGCTTATTATGATCATGCCTTTGACTCATCAGAAAGGAAAAATTGCCCCAAATCGAGTGCAGTCCATGGATCAGCTAAGGTCCCTCTGCCTCTTAGAGACCAAGTTAAAATCCACTGCAGAACTCAATTTCACGTAGTTGGAGAGGGTTCCTTCAGCACCCAACATGGTCCCCACCCTTCACCTGCCAAGGGCAAACTCCCCTGAGTTGTAAACTTTTCTCTGTTCTCTTCTCATACCTGCTTGTGTTTCTTAGTTTGAGGCAACTCAGTTCAGACATGAAGCCCAGCCCCTTCACAGTCTGCACAGAAACACCATTTGCCTTGTACATTAAACAAACTTAACAGTTTTATTATAGTTGCTATAGTCCTCCCCAGTACGCACTGCTGTGGTCCCCTCTCCTGTTGTTGTGGTTCCCTCCTCACTGTGGCTGGAGTCCCCTCACCTGCTGCTGTGGTCCCCTCCCCTATTGGCATGGTCCCTTCCCCCTTGACTGTCGTCCCTTCTATTGCAGCAGTCCCCTTTCCTGTTGCTGTGGTCCTCTACTCTGTTGCTCTGGTTCCCTCTCCTGTTGCTGTGGTTTCCTTCCCCTCTTGCTGTAGTCCCCTCCCCTATTGTCGTGCTCCCCTCTCCTGTTACTATGATTCCCCTCCACTCTCACTGTAGTCCTCTTCCCTATGGCTGTAGTGCTTTTCCCGAATGTTGTGGTCTCCCTGCCCCATTGCAATAATCTTTTTGAAGATCATTTCTCCTTACCTTAGTCTGATTTGTTTTTAGTTGAGAGTACTCATGTGTGTTTTGATGAATTTACTTTTTGGGGTCTGAGATGTAAATGCATGGAGCCTCTTGTCTGGATCTCAAGGAAGAATTGCCTATCACAAATGCTTATAATCACCTGCTTAATTATTTGTATCTCACAGTAGATTGTGAACTTAATGATCCCAGGGACTGTGTTTGACTTGCTACTTCTGTATCTCTTGTGCCTTTTACAATGTGTAGCAAAGGTAAATATTTTCTATTTGTTGAACAAACGAGTGACTATTAGAAATACTGAGGCTAGGTACCATGTCTGGAGATAGCCAGAATATTTTAAAATTTGCAATTTATCCTACATTGCTAGGGAAATCAAAATACATAACAGAATGTTTGTCCTGGTTATTTGACCATGTATCTCTTCTAACTGTCCTTTCCGTAAGAAGTGTCCCATATTCAAAATAGGATGTTTGGTTTGTCAGCATCTAGGTGTTGACTTTGTTCTGAACAACTCTTTACTAAGCATGTCTGTGTTTCTGAAATAAAAGTTCCCCAAATCTCAGAGTCTCAGCATTAGAAAAATGCTAAGGAAAAAATTTAAAAAAATACCCTGGGTGTGGTGCCAGGAAAATTCAATTGGAGGAGAAGCTCTTCCCCACTGGACAGTACATTGATATCAGAACCTGGAAAATAAGAAACAAAGTGCATTGAAAGGGAAAAATTATTCTTTTCTTTATTTCTTGCTTTAAAATGTTATAGAAAGAAATTCAGAATTAATGGATTGATTTTAATGAGCCTAAGCAAAAACTAATTTGGAAAACCTACACTTGGATTAATCTATGCAAAAAAAGGGATACTGTAAATAGAAGATTTTAAATTAATGCTTTTATTGACCCAAGAGACAGATGAAGAAATTAACCTACCCTTCACACTGAGAAGAAAATCTGAATGTTTTCCAAAGTATGAATTTGTTTCATAAGAATTTAATGGGAGTTTTGGTCTGCTTATTATTTATATTGATCTATAGAAAATATGTTAGTAGATGGTTTGAAAAATAGCTAGACTATTCTCTCCCTGTGTCCATGCCCTCTTGCAATATGAGTTTGAAGTTCCTGGCATCAAGAAGTGGAGTCTCTTTCCCATTACTTGATTCTCAGCTGGTCTTGTGACTTGCTTTCACAAATAGAAGGAGGCAGTTTGGGTGTTGTGTCCATTCCAAGTCAAGGATTAAGAGTTTTTGCAAATTCTGTTCCTTCTCTTGGAACATTGTTTCTACCATGCAAACCAGTCTGGGCTTTGCTGCCAAATGCTGGGAACCAGCTGGGAGAAAATCAAGGTGTTCCAGCTTTTTTATGTTCAGGCTTAGAAGCAAAGGCATCCAGATTGCCTGCAGTGTGCTGCAGATACATGAGTGGACCCAGCAACATGAGCCATGTCAACCATCCAGCTGGTGCCTGGAATTCTGAGCAGTAATGAGTGGTCACCCTCAAGTTTTTAGGTGGTTTCTTCTACAGCAGTGAAAACGGATAATTCACCCATAAAACAGTTCCACCCCATTAGCTATCAAAGAAATTCAAACTGAAACAGCAAAATATGACCATTTATCACCTACAAGATAATTGAAATTAAATAAGGATTTTATCTTCAGGGCTTGTGATTATACGAAAAGCTGGAATGTGCAACCGTTTTGGAAGGCCATTTGGAAACTTTCAAATGTGCCAGTTATTATCATTGGATTTTATCCTAAAAAAGCACATCATTGTGTGATGACTTACTAACTCATTTATAATACTAACATAAGGGAATCAGTGAATATTCTTCAATAAATGATGAGTTTGAAAACATTATATTGGAGCAGGTATTTGGTGTAATGGTTAAGATACCACTCAGGTAGCCTGCATTCCATATCAGAGTGCACGGGTGGAAGTTGGGGCTCCATTCCCGATTCCAGCTTTCTGCTAATTCCCACACTGGGAGGCAGCTGATGATGACTCCAGTATTTGGATCCTTGCCACTCATACTGGAGATGCAGTCAGTTCCTGACTCTTTGCTTTGGACTGGCCCAGCACCAGCTGTTGTGGGAATTTAGAGAGTGAATCTGTGGATGGAAGATCTCTCTTTCTCTTCCTCTTTCCCTTTCAAAGAAATTAAATAATGAAAATTTTAAACTACATATTATGTTATATCCATACAATAAAATACTCAACAGTCATTCAGGATGATAATATTTATTTATGTTGGCTTGGGGAGACTGCTGTACTACTAATATTAAATATGACAACATGAAGATACCATTTCATACACAGAGAGTATACATACATAAGAAGATTTGATTTTTTGGTGTGTAACAAGAAATCTCTACTTATGGAAATTATCTGGAAAGATATGTCTCAAAAGATCAGATATGATCATTTGGATTAGGATTACAAGTGATTTTCATTTTCCATCTACATGCCATTTATCTGAATCATTTAATTTTTAAAAAAAATATTTATTTAAAAGGCAGAGTGATAGAGAGGGAGAGATGGAAAGAGTTTCCATCCATTGGTTCGTTCACCAAATACCTGGAGGTAGGCCAGGTGGAAACCAAGAGCCAGAAACTCCATTCTGTCAGGTGCCCAAGTACTTGAGCCATCATCTGCTGCTTTCCCAGGCACATTAGCAGGAAGCTGAATCTGAAAAACAGAGTAGCTAGGATTCAGACTGGCAATGTGACATGGGATGCCAGTGTTCTCAGCAGCAGTTTAACCCACTATGCCACAATGCACAGTCCTGAACCCTTTCATTTTTAACAAAAGTATTTGTCATGTTTAAATTCCAAAATATTAATTCTACCTTTAAATTCCTTTATTAGCTACAGTATTAAACTAAATTGTTGGATTGCAAATATCATTGTTGACAAAGAAATATGTTCTGCAGAATAAAGAAATGCATTCTAATTTTAAAAGTGTATAAAATTCAGAGTCGTTTGTTTTTCAGAAATAGCAAAGGGATGGGGCCAGCATTGTGACATAATAGATAAAGCAACCACCTGTGATGCCATCTTCCCATATGGGCCCTTATTCAAGTCCCAGCTGCTTTACTCCCAATCCAACTCCATGCTCTTAGAATTGTAAAAACAGTAGAAGATGACCCATGTGTTTGGGCCCCTGCCATTCACATAGGAGACCTGGAAGAGGCTGCTAGTTCCTGGCTTCTGTCTGTGCCAGTCCTGGCCATTATGGCCATCTGAGGAGTAAACCAATGGATAAAACGTCTCTCTCTATCTTTGTGTCTTACCTTCTCTCTCAGTAACACTTTCAAAGAAATAATAAATCTTTAATAAAAAGAAAAAATAGAGGGAAACTTTTCCAGATATCAGGACTGTCCTGGAAATAGCAATATTTTAATAAACAAATTTTGGAATTTCAAATGGAGATGTTTGACTCATTAGAACTAAAGAACATTAATCACAACAAAAATTTGCTTTTCCATGTAATCAGATCAAGAGAACCTTTCTAGATCTTTATAAGATCTGGTGAAGTTAATCAAAGACATTAATCAAATGCCTTCTGTTTACAAGAATTATTTTAGCTGCACCTGACAATCTCACCAAGCCACATCAGTCTTTATGTTTTGAAAGTTAATTTACTCATGTAAGTAATTTCACAGCCCGGGAGTTAACATTTTTGAGTGGGTGAACCAGGGCTCGGTGGTGATCAGGTCTGAGTTTCCTGGTCCCCACTTCTTGGTCTTGGCTCCATCTCCAGGCAGACTCTTTCTTGTGAGTGCTTCTGTGATGGGTTCTAATATATTTCATAATTCAGACACAGTGTGGAAAATAGAATGTTTCGACCAGAACAATTTTAAAACATTTCCTGATGTGGAATCATGTGTCCATCCAATTTCTCTTTCCTGCAAGAGGAAATAGTCTCGTATTAAACTAAAAATGGGATTAAGCTTATCAAATCACAGTTCTCAAGACTGAGGGTTCAGGGTCTTCTTCTGAGGAAAATTACATCAACTCTTTTATCCTAAGAAAAGTGAATGGATTCTTGGTGGTAATATTCATAAGCTGTTCACTAGAAGATTATTTCAACATTAAAAAGAATTTTAAAACATACCGCTAGCCCCAAAATTTATCACATAGCTGTAAGGAGTCAGCTACAGTTGTGTGAACAATACTTGGCAAATAAAGACTCAGAATACTAAACAGTTAATTGTACAAATAACCAATGTATCTCAGAGAAGGAAATATTGCTGTGTGTTTGGATGATGAATCACACATCAGCCTGGCAATTAATGGTTCTAGTAATAACTTGATATTTTAAAATATTCACACTCAATTCAAGCTTTTTTGATTCTCGAGTTTTAACCATATTATTAAGTGATTAGTCTTCGGCCTTAGACCAAAGATCTGAAGCTTTGCAATACGTTTCTGTGATTGCAATAAAAGTAATAATTTGATTACAATTTGAAATGCTTTTCCGTTGGGTTTTCATGCCTTTCCTTTCTTCTTGAACTTATATAATGGAAAACATCTTTGTAATTATTCCCAAGTGCTGAAACTTTAATCTCCATTGTGTAATTGAAATTTCCTCCACAGCTAAGTGGTTTCTAGATGCTCAACAGGCTAAGAATATCTCAATGTTGATCATTCCCTGGGTGGGGAACAGAGTGTGTGTGTGTGTGTGTGTGTGTGTGAGAAATGGCTTTTTGTGTTGAGAAAATAATCTCTTCGCTTTCCTTTGCTGTTTATCATGAACCTTTTAAAGAAACCCTAATGGTTTTTTCTCCCCTGCTTGAAAATTTAGGTATTGAACAAATATTTATTTTATATAATTATATACCAGTATATGCCAGCATAATGTGAATTGTATTAAAAGCTGGTTGCACAGTAGTCAAACAGGTATAAGTCTCCGTCATCAAAGAGTAGTGAAGAAGACAGAAAATAAATCTGTAAAGAATGTATACTAATATAGGAAACTACTGATATGCATAATTATATATTATAATAATTAATAAAGAAGTCAACAAGATGCAATGATAGAAAAGAATGGGTTGTGTGCAAGGTTGGATTAAGGCACCTAATTTGATTGGATTGTCATAATTCCTCCCTGAAGAAGTGGCATTTAAATAGAAGCCTAAAGGATAAGAAAGAACAATTGAAGAGCTGTTGTGGGGAATTAACTTTTCCCTTTATAGGGAACAGCATGAGCAAAGGTCCTGAGTATGAATAAGTTCTCTGTGTTTGGGAAACAGCAGGGAGGGCAGTGTGCCTGAAGGACCAGAGGGCAACTCGTAGTGAGGTAGGAGATGCATTTAGAGAGGTGAGTAAAGAGTCAGTCATGCAGGATCTTGTAGGCCTATGATGAGGAATTTGGGTTTTACTTGAAATTTTAGAGAAAATGTTAAGTTTTGAATATAGATAGAATATGCCCTGATTTATATTTTTAAAAGATCACCTTGTCTGCTATGCAGTAAACAGATTCAAAGAGGCAACAGTAAAAATGGGAGATCAGTAAAAAAGCTACTACTTAGCTATGGTAAGGAGAGAAATGGCTTATGTCATGACATATGTAGGAAGTAGCATCAGGAGGTTAGGGTAATGCATTGAATGTGGAAAGTGAATGGAAGGGAAGACGATGCCAGTGTTCTGGCTTGTGCAATAAGATAGGTGGTGGTCCGCTCCTTGGCTCACCACGTGATTCTTTCTCCAAGTCACTCTGCTAGTTCCAGCCTCCAACACACACCAGACTGATGGGGCCTCCTGATCCTGAACTGTGAACCTGCAAATTGTGAGCCAAAATACACCTTTTCCACCCCAAGAAGCTCCTCACGATTGTCTAAGTTAAGGTAATGAAGGCTCAGTGATTACGATGCTGTGTTGGCTTCACAATCAAGAAGATGGCTTTTGCTTGATGATATTCAAAGGGATGATCTCAGCACCTTCCTTGCCTAGGCTGTGGGCCAGGTCGTTCCTGGGCTCCTGATGGCAGATGTGGCAGAGTCTTCCCCAGTGCTGTTTCCATTGGATTTTACATTGTACCCATTGACGTTTCACAGTGATCTGGACCTGGAAAAGAGAAGGAGCTTTGTTTCCGTATGATGGTTACAGATGACCCACGTGAAGGCTGTGAGCAATGCCAATCAGAGTCTGAATTGCAATTCTAATGTAAAGGGCTGAGTGGTATATGCCATGTGAACCTGCAAACTGTGAGCCAAAATACACCTTTTCCATCCCAAGTGGTATAGTGCCATGGACAAGGCACTCTTGGAAGAGGAATTTGCAAACTGGAGGACCGAGTTGCCACTGGAGAAAGCAAAGTTCAGTGATTCAGGAAAAGCAAGTCAATAAGGCATGGAATTTGTAAATGGAGAATCTATCTTCACACAGCAAAGCAAGATTCAAGATGAAAAATGCTTTAAGAAAAAGAGCCAAGATCTGATGGTTTGAAGACGTTGTTACACCTGACTCTATTACAAATGAGGATGAGTTTCCTGGCTGAGCCTCAACCATTGAAGAAATTTGGGGAGTAGATCTACAGAGGGGGTAGTTCTTTCTGATATTTTTTTTATAAAAAAAGAGCTATATAAGATGTACTGTATATACCTGCAATTGTGCACACTGGGTGGAAAGTAAGGTTTATCTCAGGAGTATTTATCCCTGCAATGAAGTGTCACACTGTCCCTGGCACTATGTCCAACATGGTGCCCAAGCAATGGAGTGGAATTGTCGCAGGGTCTTCATGGCATGAAGAAGCTCCTCAAGTGGTACGTAGAAAGGAACTGTGGAACCAAAATAAGACAATGGCTTGGTCAAGGAGGCTTCAGAGTGAAGGGAGCCACCATAAACTTCAACACTGGGTGCTGGAATTATTTGGTAATCAGAAGCACTTCTGGACAAAGGCTTTTGAAGTGCCTGTGTTTTTGTTTTTGTTTTTGTTTTGTTTTGTTTTTGTTTTTTTTTTGTTGTTGTTGGTTTTTGTTTGTTTGTTTGTTTTTTGCAGAGAGACTAGTGGAACAGGGGACATGAAAATGTATAACTGTTAAGATGAGATTCTTCCAGTCATTCTACTATCACCTACAAACCATCCACAATGCAAGGAACACAAGAAGGGGAGAAAACCCAGTGGGTTGTTAGTATCTCAGTTGTAAGCTGCTATTTGGAAACCACTTGGGCATCTTTTTTGTTGCAGTCATCTTTTTGAGGTCTCTTAGATGCCTAAAATTTCACTGATATATTTGGATACTAAATGTAATATAATTGGAAGACCTGTTGTAGCAAATGTTTGATACTTAAGTATGCCCTCATGGATATCTCTTGATTCCTGTTATTTTAATTCTCCAAATTCTTTCCCTGCTTCTAGTATACCTATTGACCCTCTAAGACCCATTTCATAAGATTCACTGGTAACATATTTATGATATATTAAAATTTGCATTTCCCCATTCCACAACTGATATATTAGGCCCTTAATCTCTTATAAAATTCTGTTCAGCAAAGTCCCAGCTAGAAATAACTTCTTGCCCAGCCTGTATTCACATTGTAAGGTGATATGTATACAGAATACCAAGCTGAGACCCAGATGCCTGAAATCACTGGGGCTGTGATATTGCATTTCGCACAGGACATGATTTCTATATTATAAGAAATGTCACACTTGTACATTCCTCCTATAATGAGGAACTTAATGAAAATGGAAATGGTTTCTTTATTTCAAGAAACAGATAACATACTCAAATGAACTTGAGACATTTCAGTTGTTAGGAGTACCTCTGGGTTTGCTTACTGTGTTTGATACTTCCAATGACAGCATTTTAGTTCAGACACAAATATTAAAAAAAAAGTGATAGGTGGTGGTGACTTACTGAGACTGGAAACATTCATCATTGATCATCATGACAGGAAAAAAGTGGTACACTCAAACAGGGTCACTGAGAAAAATTTAAGGAGGATACTATTTAAGAAGGGGCAGAGTTAAGGGAGAGCAACAGGGGATGGTGAAGGATCCAGGACCTACAATGCAAGGAGCCATTGCCATCCCTTTGAATGGGCAAAAAGAGCAGTTCCTGAAACTGAAAGATTTGGAGCTGTAGCCACACTTCATAGAGGAATGTCCCATGAAAGCCACAATCTTCTATTTAGAAAAACAGCCACTGCCAACACAAAGATGACTGGAAGGAGTCCAAGAAACTCAGTACCTCAACCTTTTTCTCCCTCTTGCCTCATGCCTTGCAGTGGCTCCCACCAGCGAATTCCAAATAGATGGCAGTATCTTATATTGCCCATTGATGCAGTCAATAAAGGTACCATTCTGAGCACAAGGGGGTTAGAGAAAAAAAGAAAGGTAGAAGGTGGATGTGAAGGTGTGATTGGACAAAGTTCAGCACAGAAAACTAATAGAGGAACTGTTTGGGGGGTGAGAATCAACAGTCATGCTTTGTGCCCATGAAGTTTGAGATACCTGTGAAACATAACTTGATATTTTAGGCAGACATATGAGTCTGCAACTCAGAAGAGAGATTTGTATTGGACATTAAAATTAGAGAGTTATCACCATGAAAGTTGCTTTTGAAGGAACTGGAGAGATGAGATGAACTAGACAGAGTTTAGAGAGAGAATTAGGTAGGAGCTGGGGATCCACTATTTCAGTATGGAGGAAAAGAAAAGAATCTTGGAAGACTAGCTGGGAGAGGGCGAAAGAAACTCAAGAGTGTAAAGGAGCAGGAGATGATGGGAGTGGGCAACTCCGTTGAACTGCAAGCTCAGTACGATGAATGCAGAAATGTGCTCTGGAGTTAATGAGTAAAACACAATCCTTAAACTCCCTTTTTTCTTTCTTTTTTAACTTTTCAAAATGGATATTAAATAAAGGCTTTAAACTCCCTACATTTTACAACAGTATATAAAACACGCTAAGATTTCATAACTTTAGGGAACAATCTACTTGACAGTTTTAATCACATAAAACCATATCCTCAAACAATCTGAGTAAGAAATTCTACCACAATGAAACACAAGGCCCAAATAATTTTGCAGGCAGGTTTTACCAGTCCTTAAAGACAAATCATTCGTACCCCCACAGAAACTAGTACAGGGAACAGAAGCAGAGAGAAAATTCACTGGCTTACTTTATTAAGGTTCTTAAAATCTTGGTGTAAAACATACATAAAGATAATACAAGAAAGGCAATTACAAACACAACATTAAATGAAATATAGTAATGCCAATAATAGAATAAATCAGGACCAAGAAAGGAATGCGAGAATGATTCAGGCTTGGAAAATCTCCTGCTTTATCTGACCACTTTAACAGATTAAAGAAGAAACAGCATATGGTTAGTTTGATAGATGCAGCTTAGCATTTGATAAAACTCAACACACCTTATGATTAAGAGGTAATAGTCAATAATTAAGTTTTTTTTTTTTTTTGACAGGCAGAGTGGACAATGAGAGAAAGCGACAGAGAGAAAGGTCTTCCTTTGCTGTTGGTTCACCCTCCAATGGCCGCCGCGGCCGGCGCCCTGCGGCCGGCCCACCGAGCTGATCCGAAGGCAGGAGCCAGGTGCTTCTCCTGGTCTCCCATGGGGTGCAGGGCCCAAGGACTTGGGCCATCCTCCACTGCCCTCCTGGGCCACAGCAGAGAGCTGGCCTGGAAGAGGGGCAACCGGGAAAGAATCCGGCGCCCCGACCAGGACCAGAACCTGGTGTGCCAGCGCCGCAAGGCGGAGGATTAGCCTAGTGAGCCACAGCACTGGCCAATAATAACAGTTATTAAATTTCTATTAAATAAGGGAATGTCTTTCCACCTAGTGTGTCTCTCAAACACCTACAATGAATACTGAATGTGATGATGAACTATTTGAAACATTCCTTCTAAAATCAGGAATGAAACAAAGATGCTCATAATCACTCTTCATTTCACATTGCAGAGTAAACTTCTGCAGGTAAAAATGGAACATTGGGGAGCCCTTTTCCTGACTAGGACTCTTTTTTACACTATTTAAATAATTGCGTACCAGCTTGCTACTTTCATTTGTCTTGTTTTAGTTGAGAATCTCAACACCTGGTAGCTCAATTCTCTTCATCTCAGCTCTTGAGAACATTGGACAAAAAGATGTCTTTGCGACATAAATGTACTCCTTATGCATGCTTCCCAAAAAGAGGTATAACACCTTCAAGATTGCTGTTATTCATAAGCAATGTGATTATCTCTATGGAAAAAGTCAAGAGTATCTATAAACTGATGATAAGAAAAAAGGAGTTCAGGAAAGCAGTTGGAATTAAGAGTAATACAATTCCGGCCGGTGCCGTGGCTCACTAGGCTAATTCTCTGCCTTGCGGCGCTGGCACACCGGGTTCTAGTCTCGGTTGGGGCGCCGGATTCTGTCCCGGTTGCCCCTCTTCCAGGCCAGCTTTCTGCTGTGGCCAGGGTATGCAGTGGAGGATGGCCCAAGTGCTTGGGCCCTGCACCCCATGGGAGACCAGGATAAGCACCTGATCCATCAGATCAGCACGGTGGGCGGCCATTGGAGGGCAAAGGAAGACCTTTCTCTCTGTCTCTCTCTCACTGTCCACTCTGCCTGCCAAAAAAAAAAAAGTAATACAATTCCAATCACACACAGGAACAACCCAATTTTAAAATATACATTTGAAAGGGTTAGTTCATAATAGCAACAAAAATTACAAATTAATTATTTTGTAAGAGACATGTATAAGACTTGACAAAGAAAATGCTAAAACATTAGTGAAAGATGCTAAAAAGGACTTGAAGTTATAGAATGATATTTTAAGTTCATAGATATACCCTGTCATAAGATATCAATTTTTAGCAAGTGAACCCAACCTGTAAATTCTAAGCAATGGAAATGAAAGCCTACTTTCCTGACCTTTATAAACTGTTCTTAAAATTCATATGGAAGAAAAAGGAATAAAAATATTCTAGACAAGCATTCTTCCAAGAGTGATCTGAAGAGCTGTAGGACTCCGCAAGACCCATTTGAGGAGGGAGACATAGGTCTGTGAGGCATGGATGAGATATTATTTGCCATTTTTATTCTCTTTCTCCCACTGGTGTGCCATGGATTTTTCCAGAGCCACGTGATATGATATTACAGTAGTTTGAATGTAGAAGCAGATATGAGCATCTAGCTGCTTCTTTCAAAGCCAGATAATAAAGAAATTGTAAAAATGTAAAACAATGTCATCCTTCTGGAATTTTTAAGATTAGTTTTTTTAATCAAAAATGTTTTTCATGTGTTAATGTGTACCAAATTTACTAATGTTACTTTTAAAGACCTTGTAAACATTTTCAAATTTTCTCATTTTGAACTTAAGGAGCAGTAAATATTAGAAAAACAAAAATTAAAATCCACAAGAACAACGGCTCTTTGGAGCCCTTGGTAATTTCTACGAGTACAAAAGATTACTGGGACCAAAAATATTGAAAAGTGCTGGATTAGGCAACATAAAAAAAGGAAAATAGAGAATGGACTTTTTCTTCTAGATGTTAAGAATTATGCAAAGTTAAAGTAGTTAAATATAGTAGTAAAAATTGAAATGGCTAACATTTACCAGTTTTTGACTAGTATGTGAAGAAACTGCTGATGGCACAGTAAATTGGCTCAACTACATACATAGGAAAGTGATTTTGCAGAATAGAAGATGCATATAACTTAGGACCTGATCATTCCAAGTGTAGGCATGAAACCTTAAGGAAATTTGAACACAGGAACACAGAGAGACAAGAACGTGAATATCAGCATTGTTTATAATAAAAGATATCTAGAAACAACCTACTTATCCCTCAATGGAAATGGGACAGGTGCACAATAATCGTAAAGAAATAGTTACTCCTTGGAAGGGAGGGCAAAACAGTGAGGAAGGGAAACAGTTGTGTCTGTATGTTTTGTTTGTGAGAGGGGAGGGGGAGGCATCAGAGAGAGAGAGAGAGGACACAACACAGTGTCAACATTGGGTTCAGTCTGGATAATGTATGCATAGGGGTTGTTGTATTTTTATTCTTCAGAATATTTGAAGTCTTGCATAATAAAAATAAGTGAATGGGGCCACAGCTTTGAGACTAAACATACTCATTTACATTCTTGTTCTTTATAATGTACACACTGAAACTGGTTGCCTATCAAGAGAATGTTCAAATTTAAATTCAGGCACAAAGTGGTCTAAATATACACCATAGTCTAGCTCTTCCTAACACTCTGATGGTGTTAAAGGAAGTGTTATTTGTTGTGGATTTTATAACCATTCTATTTGAAGAAATGTAGTTGAAGGCTGGAGATGAGAGTGTTCAATCTTTTGGTACCTCCTAGGAAGGTGCCATATGTTAGAATAGTCATCTGCCAGAAAAACATCCGCTACAAAAGTACACCCTTCTGAGAAAGTCCTCCTTATATAACTTACCCTGGGAATAAATTCAGAGAGCATGGAAACATCAAGAATTGACAGTTTTTGACTAGTATGTCCCTGGTCTGTGGTCATCTCCATTCTGAACCCAGATGGACCAAAAGCTTACCAGCAAAGTGAACTAGTTTGAGAAATCATCTAAAGGTTTATTCCTTTGGATAGCAGGGGACCAAGTAAGCTGGTTTCATGAACCATTTCCGGTGTCCAACCTCCATATTTCTGGATCACAGAATAACTAGGTAGCAAAGTGGACCAAGTACAGAACACTCTAATTTGCAAAATATCAATGCATTCTAGCTTTAGTTTCCACTCAATTCCACCAATATTCATGAAACATATGTGCTATGGTTTTAATGTTTTGTCCTCTCCAAAGTTCATGTTGAAAGAATCCCAATGCAACGGGATGTGACTGAATCATGACAGCATGAATTGGATTCAGTGCCCTGATCAAGGGCTTGATGGAAGGAGTTCACCTTTTTTGCCCTTCTCCTCGTCCACCATGTGAGGGAAGAAACACCATTCTCCCCTTCCAGAGTACATAACAACAAGGGACCATCTTGAAAGCAGAACCTGGGTCTGCATAGTGATCCTGTACTCCCCACCTCCAGAACTGTGAGAAGACTCTAATTTTTATGAATGACCCAGTCTGTGGAATTTTGTTAAGAGCACAAAGAGACTGAGATAATACATACATGAAAGGTACTGTGGTAGCCTCTATGCTGGGGATTAGAAAGAAAAGCAAAATCAAGTAAGACACTCTGAACATACACCTTTGTGTAGGTAACTGGTGAAGATAAAGTTAATTTTATTTGTTTTAAGTTGGTATGACCAACTGCATTGACATAAGGGGACATAGAAAACTCTCCAGGAAGGATTTTTGGACTCTTCTCACAACACTAGAAATGCCCCTCTCAGTTACATAAATGTCACTAGAAAAACACCTGCTGTGGCTTGAATGCTTGTTCCCTCTCAAACTCATGTTGAAATTTCATTGCCATTTAAGAGTATTAAGAGGCGGGACCTTTGAAAGGTGGTTAGGCCAGGAGGGCTCTGTCCTTGTGAATGGTATAATGTCACTGTCATGGAATAGGTTCCCTGTCTCTCTCTCAGTCTCTGCCTCTGTCTCTCTCTCTCTCTCTCTCTCTCTATCCCTATCCTCTTCATCTTCCACTGTGTTGTAATATATCAAAAAGACCCTTCCAGATACTTTCCCCTCTATCTTGGAATTCCCTGCCCCCAGGACTGTGAGCCAGTAAGTTTCTATTTGTTGTAAATTCCCAGTATATATTATTAGGTTATAGTAACATAAATGGTTAAGACAATATCCATTGGCCTTAAGAATCTGAGATCCTTGTAATTTGATGAAAATGGAGACAGTGAAAGAAAATTCTTATGAGGTCACATAGGCTTCAAAGAGGAACAAGATGAAGAAGAATGGAACTTCAAAGACCCCAAACAAATGAGGAAAGTTAGAACCTGTATTAGTGATCCTTGCCCCACACAAATATGAAGGTCATCATGGGGAAAGGCTTTAAGACCCAACCATGTTGTGATGTGAGCTATAGAGTACAAATCATTTGTCCCCTTGCAATCTGTGTGGCAGTCAGGACCAGGGAGGAAATTGATTTAATGGAACATTGTGTCACAGCAAATAGATGCTACAGCAGTTGAAAACCAAGGCCAGAGGACAAGTCATATGGTGTAGCATTAGTAAGCAGAGGAGACCACCTAAGTAAGGCCAAATAAGCTTCTGGGGATCTTGGATCATATGGGATGATGGAATACATAAAATATTGATGCTGGGTTTCTTGCTAACATGAATACTTGGAGATAGAATAATCTGTTGGGATTCAGAAGGAGAATGATCATAATTGTACCCCAAACTAACAAATTATGCCATACTAGTTACATATACAGGCATATTTGCATATCTTCAAAACCAACCATTTTGAGAACATAGCCCTAATGTTGGCATCTGTAACTAGTGCTAAGGAAACATTATAAGGTGAGTCAGTCTTCAAAATGATACCTGGAAATCACCTTAGCTGACAAGAATCAATGGAAGCAGATAACAAATGGTTGCATATTGTTCAATCATTGCATGTTATACACTGATATTACTGGATGCAGAATTATTTAGCTCTACCTCCATATAGTTGCTGTGAGTAATCCTATATACAACTTCTAGAAGCCAAGTTTGTCAGTGGTGTGAAATGTAGGTGTTTTACTTCACATTGTAAAGTTATCATTTAAAAGATAGTGTCCAGACTCTAAAAAAGAAAGAAGTTGTCCCCAACACAGTATATATTAAGTATGATACAAAAACCATGTCCAGAAAGTTAGTGTGCCAAATACCATGTGTCCTTTGATAACATGGTAGAAGGCCTGTAAGTAATGAGATTTTTCTCCTACTAGCTTAGAATAATAACTAAGACTAGCTACAAAAATTTCAGGACTCAGTGAAAAACAAAAATTCAGGACCCATTATTTAAAAGATAGAAAAGAATGGTTTTTTAAAAAGTACCTAAATTGTAAACTTTTTTCCTTTCTTTCAAATTTCCCCTCCCCATCTCTCCCTCTCATATACTGTGTCCAAGCACATGCTCCATGGTCTCAGATTAGATTTGAAATTGATTATTTCAAATTTATTCTAAGAAGATAACTATATTTCCCTTCCTCAATCCCCTCCTTCTTTCCTTTCTTTTTTTCTTTAATTTTTGTGAAAACAGTTTTAGTAAACTCTATAATCACAGGCTTAATGCACTGCTAACCATAATATTCAAGATACAATTTTTTGCACTTCTATCTTTTTTTAATGCTTTATAATTTTCATTGTAGAGATCTTTTACTTCCTTGTTAAAATTTATCCCAAGGTATTTATAATTTTGTAGCTATTGTGAATGATACTGATTATTACAACTTCTTTCTCAGCCATGGCATTGTCTGTGTATACAAAAGCTATTGATTTTTATGTGTTGATTTTGTATACTGCCACTTGACTTAACTCTCTTATGAGCTCTAATAGTTCCTTAGTGGAGTCTTTTGGTTCCTCTGTATAAAGGATCATGCCATGTGCAAACAGGGAT
The DNA here is from genome assembly GCF_051225735.1 of Oryctolagus cuniculus. Classification (NCBI taxonomy): domain Eukaryota; kingdom Metazoa; phylum Chordata; class Mammalia; order Lagomorpha; family Leporidae; genus Oryctolagus; species Oryctolagus cuniculus. The sequence continues at coordinate 52,323,859 of NC_142879.1, read as the reverse complement.
AATCTGACTTACTCCTTTCCAATTTGTATCCTTTTTATTGCTTTTTCTTGCCCAATGACTCTGGCTAAAACTTCCACAACTGCATTGAACAGCAATGGTGAAAGTGGGCATCCTTGTCTGGTTCCAATTCTTAGTGAAAATGCGTCCAACTTTTCCTCATTCAATATGATGTTGCCTGTGTGTTTGTTATATGTTGACTTGATTTTGTTGAGGAATGTTTCTTCTATACCCAATTTGCTTAAGATTTTTATCACAAAACAATGTTGTGTTTTATCAAATGCTTTATCTGCAGCTTTTGAGATAACCATATAATTTTTATTCTTCAATTTGTTAATGTGATATGTGATAGATCACACTTATTTATTGTGTATATTGAATCATCCCTGCATACCAGGGATAAATTCCATTTGGTACAGGTGAATGATTTTTTTGATGTGTTGTTGGATTTGGTTAGCTTAAATTTTGTCGAGGACTTTCGCATCTAAGTTCATCAGGGAAATTGGTCTGTAGTTCTCTTTCTTTATTGACCCAACTAACCAACAAAAGGAGAGGAGAGAAGAAAATCAGAGATGAAAAAATAGATGTTATAATGGATACCACAGAAATAAAAAATTATTACAAGTTGCTATATACCAACAATTGGAAAATCTAGATGAAATGGATTGATCTCTGCACACAAACTATCTACCAATATTTTTTTTTTTTGACAGGCAGAGTGGACAGTGAGAGAGAGAGACAGAGAGAGAGAGAGAAAGGTCTTCCTTTGCCGTTGGATCACCCTCCAATGGCCGCCGCTGCAGCCGGCGCACCGCGCTGATCCGATGGCAGGAGCCAGGAGCCAGGTACTTATCCTGGTCTCCCATGGGGTGCAGGGCCCAAGCACTTGGACCATCCTCCACTGCACTCCCTGGCCATAGCAGAGAGCTGGCCTGGAAGAGGGGCAACCGGGACAGAATCCGGCGCCCCAACCGGGACTAGAACCCGGTGTGCCGGCGCCGCAAGGTGGAGGATTAGCCTATTGAGCCACGGCGCCGGCTCACTATCTACCAATATTGAGTCATGAAGACATAGAAACTCTGAATAGGTCAATAACCAAGACGGAGATTGATTCAGTAATAAAGACCCTCCCAACAAAGAAAAGCCCAGGGCTGGATGGCTTCACTGCTGAATCCTACCAGACATTTTAAAAAGAATTAATTCCAATTCTTCTCAAATTATTCAAAGCAATTGAAAGGGAGGGAATCCTCCCAAAGTCCTTCTATAAGGCCAGCATCACCTTAATTCCAAAACCAGAAAAAGGTACAATAAAAAAATTCAATGTGGCAACAGCAAAGCATTAAATTAGCCCTGGGCCCTACTGAGCATGGAGCTTTATTGTTCCTTGCATCCATCTACCCATGAAGGCAGACCTAATAATCTTTCTGCATCTCTCCTTTTTAGGGGACCTAGTATAGCTAGATCATTCTTTAGGTTGCCCACCAGAAAGCCTAACCCATTGTTATTGTACATTTATAAGGTTATAGAAGTTCACAGGATAGTTCTATCTTACTGCTTCCAATGAGCTGTACTTAAAGTTGTCAAGAATCTATCTTCTTTTCTTTGAACATAATTGGGCTCCTCAGCTCTGACTGAGGTATAGGATGGGGGATAAGATGGAAGGTAGGATTTCAGTGGCATGTTCTTTCTTTGCAACACATCAGCTCCAGCTATTATCTTGCCTTACTATTATGCAGGAGCTTGTCTAATCTATCCTGCCTTGTCTAATCTATCCTGGACAAGCACAAACATTCTTTCTTTTGAAAAGCCAAACCTGGGGCCGGTGCCGTGGCGTAGTGGGTAAAACCGCTGCCTGCAGTACTGGCATCCCGTATGTGTACCTGTTTGAGTCCCAGCTGCTCTACTTCCAATCCAACTCTCTTGCTACAGCCTAGGAAAGCAGTAGAAGATGGCTCAAGTCCTTGGGCCCCTGTACCCACGTGGGAGACCTGGAAGAAGGCCCTGGCTCCTGGCTTTGGATGGGCTCATCTCTAGCCATTGTGGCCATTTGGGGAGTGAACCAGCAGATGGAAGACCTCTCTCTCTCTGCCTTTGCCTCTCTGTAACTCTGCCTTTCAAATAATAAATTAATTAATCTTTTAAAAAAATAAACCTTTTCACAGATTCCTGCTGCCGAGGATTCTCCCACTCAATATTATGTTTGAAAGCCATCTCATCCCTATCAACTCATTCTACAAGCTCCCAATTATTTTTCTTTTATTATGACACATCCTTCCCAATCACTCTGTCCCTAACCCCAAGACATTTAAAGGAAAGGAGCAAACACTTCTGCATACCACAATGGAAAGACATGAAATATCCAGACATGAGAAACAAAAAAGAAAAAAACTCCAACTTTTGGGTGTTTTAAAGCAACGCCCTATAGGAGGAGTCACTTACCTATGTTAGCAGAGCAACGTTCTGTGCTTTCCTGAGCTCTTACAGTGTTTTATCATTTTAGAAAGTTTTGTCTTTACTCACGGCCCAACTCAGAGTTCCCTTTCTTATTGAATAGCAAGGAAGTTTTATGTTCCTCCTGCCCTCAGTGGTCTGCAGAAAGCTGGACTCCCCCTCTTTGATGAACGTTCTGAGGATTCTTTCTTCTGTTTGGTTTTGTAGCTCTGCTCTCTGACCTGAACAGTCTTCTTTGGCCAAAACTTTGTGCTGGCTTTTTTTTTTCTCTACAAGCTTCTTTGCCTCACTATGCTGAGACAGTTGTGTAGATCTTCTAGAAGGAAGAGTTGGTTTTCTTACTACAGTTTTAGTTAAAAATGCATCCTACTACCATAGGAATACAAATAACAAGTTACATTCCTTATATTGTCAGTAAATACACTCTCCAAATATTCACACTCAGATTTATGGTCATACTTGCTGTATTCAAGTTACTTGATTCAATACTGAAACCAATTCTATAATGAAAAGATTGTTTCCAAAAAATACTGTAATCAAATATGCAAACTTGAGCCGGCGCCGTGGCTCAATAGGCTAATCCTCCACCTAGCGGCGCCGGCACACCGGGTTCTAGTCCCGGTTGGGGCGCCGGATTCTGTCCCGGTTGCCCCTCTTCCAGGCCAGCTCTCTGCTATGGCCAGGGAGTGCAGTGGAGGATGGCCCAGGTGCTTGGGCCCTGCACCCCATGGGAGACCAGGAAAAGCACCTGGCTCCTGGCTCCTGCCAGGATCAGCGCGGTGCGCCGGCTGCAGCGGCGGCCATTGGAGGGTGAACCAACGGCAAAGGAAGACCTTTCTCTCTCTGTCTCTCTCTCTCACTGTCCACTCTGCCTGTCAAAAAAAAAAAAAAAAAAAAAAAAAAAAAAAAAAAAAAAAATATGCAAACTCTATCCATTAGTCTACAAAGACCTAGCTTATATTATAATTTGCCACTAAGGTTAATTGTGACCCCCGATAGCACACACACACACATTTCTGATGTATGTTTTTGTGTCAAAAGCAAAAATACTAATATTTGTCTTTGGTCTCAATAGATTTGCTAGTAGATAAACCTTAACTTAGACCATTTGTGTATCACGCTGTGTGCTGTGTGCCTGCTCTAGCTTTCCGTATGCTTCTACTCTCAAGCTTTACTGACTGAGCTTGACATTTATCTGGGGTTGTTAGAAAACACTAGCTTCTCATTTCTCCAGTGGCACCCTCACTGGGCATTGTTGAACAATAACTTTCTCAACTCTTTTTTATCAATCGTGTCTGATTAGTTATTCTGGAAGTTTCCATCTTATCTATACCACCAGTACTTTCTTGGTTTTCCAAGGCTGTTATATAGGTTTGTTCTTTTTATATCTCCTGTTTCAGTGGGATTTCGAAAGGACCATGTTCCTTCCAGAGTATACAATTTTGAGGAGCAAAAAGATCTGTGAGTGAGATCCCAGTGGAAAGAACAGGTCTTCAAAGAAGGAGGTACCTTTCTCTGAAGAGAGGAGAGAACCTCCACTTTGACTATGACCTTGTCTAAACAAGATAAGAGTCAGAGAACTCAGAGGGCTTCCATAGCCTTGGAAACTCATGACTGGAGCCTAGGGAGATTACTGATGCCATAGACAGGAGTGTCAATTGGTAAAGTCAACAACAGGAGTCACTGTGCACTTACTCCTCATGTAGGATCTCTGTCCTTAATGTGCTGTACATTGAGATTTAATGCTATAACGAGTACTCAAACAATATATTTCATTTTGTGTTTCTATGGGGGTGCAAACTGTTGAAATTTTTACTTAATGCATACTAAACTGATCTTCTGTAAAAAAAAAAAAAAAGAAAGAAATTATCAATTCCCAACTTGACTCTCACTGGGATTAAACATGACAATAGGTCTGATCTGATTTCATCATCATTTAAAAAAAATCATCCATTATTTTTCACTTTATGTTTCTGTGTGGGAGCAAACCGTTGAAATCCTTACTTAATGTATACTAAGCTGATCTTCTGTATATTAAGATAATCGAAAATGAATCTTGATGTGAATGGAAGGGGAGAGGGAGTGGGAAAGGGGAGGGTTGTGGGTGGGAGGGACGTTATGTGGGGGAAGCCATTGTAATCCATAAGTCGTACTTTGGAAATTTACATTCATTAAATAAAAGTTAAAAAAAATAAAAAATAAAAAATAAAAATTTCTTATCTGGATCTTAATTTTTTGCCTAGAATTTCTTTTTTTTTTTTTTTTTTTTTTTTTTTGACAGGCAGAGTGGACAGTGAGAGAGAGAGACAGAGAGAAAGGTCTTCCTTTGCCATTGGTTCACCCTCCAATGGCCGCTGCGGCCTGCGCACTGCGGCCAGCCCACTGCGCTGATCCGATGGCAGGAGCCAGGTACTTATCCTGGTCTCCCATGGGGTGCAGGGCCCAAGCACTTGGGTCATCCTCCACTGCACTTCCCTGGCCACAGCAGAGAGCTGGCCTGGAAGAGGGACAACCGGGACAGAATCCAGCACCCCGACCGGGACTAGAACCTGGTGTGCCGGCACCACTAGGTGGAGGATTAGCCTATTGAGCCACGGCGCTGGCCAGAATTTATATATATTAATATAATGGAGATTTAAGAAGTGTTTGGAAGATAAGGAAATACTTCTACCACTAGGGCTTGGCACTCCAACCTAATTGCACTTATCCTGAAGTCTGTTACTGCATGGAATGAAGTTAGATCTTTGTAGATAATCAGCAAAAATGCCTCAGTCCTTGACTGAGTAGTCTTTCTTGTATTATTTTAGGTCAAAAACAAGAAATGGGAAGGGATATGTGGCCCAGTGGTTAGGATGCCAGTTGAAGTGCCCATGTCCCACATCAGAATACCTGGGTTCAAACCCTAACTCCATCTCCTAACTCTAGCTCCCTGCTAATGCAGATCCTAGACTGCAGGGGTGATGGCTGAAGTACTTAGATTCCTGTCATCTATGTCAAAGACCAAGATTGAGTTTTGAGCTCCTAGTTTTGCCATCCCTCACCCACCTAGCCATTGCCAGCATTTGGGGAGTGAACCAGCATATGAGAACTCTCTTTGTCTGCTTCTGTCTCTCTGCTTCCCTAATAAAGAAATAATTTCAAAAAAGAAAAAAATCCAGCAATTCTTGGCTCATTCTCATTGTTATTCTATATAAGTCTTCAGATATTTTATTGCAAAATAAAACATAAACAGCCTGAAGAATAGCTATTTCTCTAGGCTCAAGGAGTTTGACTCAATAAAATTATATATATATATATATATATATTTATTTACGAAATTTGTCTTGGTGGTGTGCATTGTAGCACAGTCAGTTAAGGTACCTATTGAGATGCATATCCCTTATTGGAGTGCTGGTTAGAGTCCAGCTTCCTGTTAATAAACTTGGGAAGGCACCAAATGATGGCCCAAGTACTTGGGTCCCTGCCACCCATTTGGGAGATCCTGATGTAGATTCTAGCTTCTGGCTTCAGCCTGGCCTGGCTCTGGTTGTTGTAGGCATTTGAGAAGTGAAGCAGTAGATGGAAGATCTCTATCTTTCCCACTCTCTCTATCTTCCATCCGATGGCTCTCTCCTCAGATGATCACAAGAGCCAGGGCTGGGCCAAGCTGAAGCCAAGAGCCAGGAGCTTCTTCCAGATCTCCCATGTGGGTAACAGGGGCCCAAGTACCTGTGCCATCTTCCGGTGCTTTCCTCAGGCAATTAACAAGGCGCTCAGTCAGAAGTGGAGGAGCCAGGACTTGAACTGGATCCATATGGGATGCTGGCATTTTAGGTGGTGGCTTTACCCACTTTGCCACAATGGTTGATTCTAACATATAATTCCATAATAAATTCTCTCCTTGTATAGGAAGAAAAAATGAACTGAAGGGGCTGGCTCCGTGGCACACTAGGTTAATCCTCTGCCTGCGGCGCTGGCATCCCATACGGGCGCCAGTTCTAGTCCCAGCTGCTCCACTTCCAATCCAGCTCTCTGCTATGGCCTGGGAGAGCAATGGAGGATGGCCCAAGTTCTTGGTCCCTGCACCCGTGAGAGACCGGGAAGAAGCACCTGGCTCCTGGCTTCAGATCGGTGCAGTTCCAGCCGTTGTGGCTATTTGGAGAGTGATCTGACAGAAGGAATACCTCTCCCTCTGTCTCTCCCTCTTAATACCTGTAGCTCTACCTCTCAAATAAAATAAATAAATAAAAACTTTATAAGGAAATTAACTGAAATTTGAAAGGGTAACTTTCAGTAGAACACCACAGGAAGTGAATGATCATTGTTCTTTGCATCTGTAGATGTCATCAACAGCATGCACATGATTGGAGGAGGAGGAAAGAAAAAACTACACACTGTATGCTTCTATAGAATCCTCTGCAAATCTGCTTCCAGCAGTAATTCAAATGACTTGCTATTGTTGACAGCTCTTTCCTAAGCTTTAACTATTAATGCCCAGAGGTATGGCGTAACACCATTTCTGTGGCTATCTTTGCTTTCTAAATCCTCTCCCATTCAGCTGTGTCTACAGCAGTTTAGACATGCATCTTGTTCAGAAAAGCTAGATTACAGTTAGTTTTATAATGAAATGGCATGTTTCCCTTACTTATAACTTTGAAATACTATTATTTTATTCAATAATTTTAATAATTAAGGAGATCAAAAAGGATTTCATAGCTAGTAGCTATTATGAATTTTTTTAAAAAGTTTACAGACTGTGGAATTAAAATGTGAAACAGAATTTGTAGATAGAATATAGTAGTAAGTTTTAACTATATGAAAACAGGCTAGGGCCAGTGCTGTTGTGTAGCAGGTAAAGCTGCCACCTGCAGTGTCAGCATCCCATATGGGCACCGGTTTGAGTCCTGGCTGCTCCACTTCTGATTTAGCTCTCTTGCTATGGCCTAGGAAAGCAGTAAAAGATGGCCCAAGTCCTTGGGCATGTGCACCCTGTGGGGAGTGAACCAGTAGATGGAAGACCTCTCTCTCTCTGTCTCTCTGCCTTTCAAATAATAAATAAATATTTAAAAAACAAAGGAAAAAACAGGCATTGTCACTAGAATTAAGCAAGAAAACCCAATACCATAATTTTAGAAAGAAGTGTTCATGAAAGAACTCAAAGAGAAGCTATTTCAGCCACTCAGTTTGGTAATGTACAGTACATTATTTCTTTGGTCCTTATATCTTAGACACTCTTGAGTTCATCATTTTTCACTCCTATTTTCATGACATACTTTTTTAAAGATTTTTTTTATATATTTATTTGAGAGGTACAGCTACAGACAGTGAGAGGGAGATAGAGAGAAGGGTCCTTCCTCTGTTGGTTCACTCCCCAAATGGCCGCAATGGCCGGAGCTGTGCCAGTCTGGAGCCAGGATCCAGGTGCCTCCTCCCGGTCTCCCACACGGGTGCAGGAGCCCAAGGACCTGGCCCCAATGACATACTTTCAACCAAATAAACAGTTGGTTTTTAAGGAATTTTTTCTTTGATGATTCTGATTTGCTTATATTTTTGTCTTCTATATAGTAATGAAAATTTTCCATTATACAGTTTACAGTGTGCATGTCATTTGACAAGCTATAGTAGCTGGCATTAAATTATTTTGATTTTGTGAGCTGAGATGCTATATGCTTTATATGAAAGTTAAGATCATAACCATTACCTATAAAATAGTTCATATTTCCATATTTTAATGACATAACTCCTGCGCCTCTAAGTAATTAGTTTCAGTAATTTAAAATATTCATAATGTCATGCCTACTTACTCATCTTCATTTACAACTTCAAATAACCTATTGCTCCCATTGCTTAGGACTTTATTTTATTATGCTTGGGTTTTGAGACCCTTTACTATCTGAGACTTCCTTACCCAACAAATTTCCTTTCTACTACTTGGTAGCATGAATCTGTAGTTGAAGATAAAATTTTCACTGTCCCATGAATATACCATGTTCATTCATCTTCACTCTTTTATTCAGACTGTTCCTCAAAATATAACATCCTCATCTGTTCTTAGCATCCTTCTATATCTATTATTATGATCATTAAGAAGACAATCCCTATATGTTAAAAAAGGAAATTAGGGGGCTGGCATTGTGGCATAGTGGGTAAAGCCGCTGCCTATAATGCTGCATGGGCTGGGAAAAGCAGCAAAAAGATGGCACAGGTGTTTGGGCCGCTGCCATCCACATGGGAGACCCAGAAGCAGCTCCTGGCTCCTAGTTTTGTCCTGGCTCCACCCTGGCTATTGTGGCCATTTGGGGAATGAATCAGCCCATGGAAGACCTCTTTCTGTGTGTCTCTTCCTCTTCCTGTAACTCTCCTCAAATAAGTAATTTAAAAAAAAAAAAAATTAGGATTTAATCTCACAAATCCAAAAATATTTTGGGGGGCAGGCACTTGGCCTAGTCGTTAAGAAGCCAGTTAAGACTCGTGTTCCCTATCATATTACCTGAGTTCTAGCTCAGCCTCCTGTTGATAAGGATGCTGGGAGGCAGCAGTGATGACTGATTTGGTACCTGCCACACACTTGAGAGACCTGGATTGAGTTTCAGCCGTTGGCTTCGGCCTTGTCCAGCCTCAGGTGTTACGGACACTGGGGAGCTAACAAGTAGACTGGGATCTCCTTCTTTATGTCTGTCTCTCAAGTAAGTAAACAAAATCTTTTTGATAGAACAAAAGTGTAAAAATTAAAGTTTAACACAGCCAGAAGAAAATACATGTAAATACCTGAAGACAGAATAAGGTTTAAGTATAAAACCAAAGGAAGAAATTTAAGAAATGATCATTAGACTTCGTAAACTTTCACACACTTAAATTACTATTGAGCAATCTGAAATAATAAAAAAAACTGCTCTATAAGAAACTGATAGGAAGTGATTGATTTTAGTCTCTCTTTGTTATCTTGTCAAATACCTCAGAGAACACCTGAAGATTGCACCAGTAAAACAAAAATATAACAAATATGTCTCCAGTAAGTATTTTCTGCAGATTTTTAAAAAAGGATTTCTGCTTATTTTTACTCTTTAATTCCACACCATCCCTGTAGGTATTTTAAATGTCTGGCCTTCATTAATTTGTTCAATTAATGTTTACTGCACCATCACATGGCAGGGACTGTGCTACTTATTAAAAACATATTGGTGTGTAGAACCATGTTATTTCCTTTACAGAACTTAAATCCTAAGTGTAGTGGAAGATAAACATAAATTAGATAATCATACATATTGTGATTAAGGGGAAATAGTATAAAACTTCTAATAGGGATACAGAGTATGCATGCATCAAAAATAAAGCTGTAAGCTCGTGTACCAGCAGCAGTTGTATCTTAAAATATTTTTGTACTTTTATGCATCTCACATAGCTACTAAGCCTTCTACATTTGTTAATTAATTCATTTTCACTAAAACTTTTAATCTAGCCTTTTTTTTCAGTGGTATCCATGAAGTCAGGTTTAGGATGATCTATACTTGAGAACAGATACTTTGAGACAGCTTAGAAAGAATGATATTTTGTTATAAGACTAAACAACAACTGAAGAAATCTTACATAGGCAATAACGTGATTTCATGATCAATATTATCAGATTTAATGGTAAAATACTATAAATTTAAACATTATAGGAATAATGAACATGTTTCTTAAAAAGACACTCAAAATTTACATACTAAAATATTGTAAGTAATTAAAATGTTTTTCATTTACAGGACACATACATTGTAAAAAAATTTTAAAGCACATATTTTTACACCGTATATCCTGGAAGTTTATTTATTACTAATTCTCTAATGTCTTTGCATTGTTTGGAAACACTTAGTGGGCCAACATCATCACTGTCTTCCTCAAAGTGATCTGATGTACTGCTGTCCAGGACATTCAGTTCTAGTTCTGACAAATTAGATGGCAGATAAGAACTCACTTGAGATGTCTGTGGCGACTGGTTTTTTTCTAAAGCCTTGCAATTTGTTCTTGTTTTAACAGAGATGTCTTCACCTCCTTTTATAACTTTACAATTATACATACCATTTTGGTCTGTGTGGCTTTGTTTTTTAGTCTGATGTGATGAAGATGAGTCACTGCTAGAGATACTGGATGCTTCCTCCAAACTTTTACCCCGAGTCTTTAAAATATGAGATCTTTTATATGAGTGTACTGGTGATCCAGAGGAGAAAGGTGGGCTAAGAATAGAACTCTTTTCACTGCTGTTTTCCCTGATCAACAGTTTTGCTCCACCGGACTTACTTGTACAGTGACTGTATTTTGGATCTTCTGCCGCTGTTCTGCAATCATTAGCTTGTAAACTTCTGCTGCTATCTTCAGTGGTACAAAAGTCCTCAGAATAGCAAGGGCTGCTAAAATCATCTGAATACTTTAGTTCTGAGGCGCTTTCAGGGCAGCTATTTTGACTTGGTCTACTTTCACTCACATCACCAATAAGAATGTCATTATCTGTGGTTTTGACCAGCTTATCATCTACTTCTTTATCTACAGTTCCATCAACAGCATCCTGTTGGAAATTAAATGGACTCTGGATTCTCATTCCCATTTTTCCTCCCAAAATGTTTGTATGAATAAACTCTTCTGGCATAACAGAATTTATAGGACTCACAGTTTCTTTTGATGAATCATTATTGGCTTTAACTGCACCACAACCAACTGTCATTGTTTCAGTTACACATTCCAGCTTAGTTTCTTTATTTGTGCTGAGCTCATCAAAAACTCCACTGATCTGCCTTGCGGTATCACTATTTTCAGCTACAGATGCATCTGGATCTACATACTTATCTCTGGACAACAGATATGGCTTCTCACTTTGTTCTGCAAAATTTAATAATTTAACTTTGGGTGATGGCATTCTGCTTGTACCCAACATTTGCGCTTGCATTTTTCTAAACTGTTCTCTCTTCTCGTGTACTACCAACATATCAGGATTTGTCTGCTTTAACCGTAGCCTTAGTGTATTTGTTAAGCCATAAAGAAGTCTCCCCCTTTTAACTCTTTTTGGGGGGTCACCACTTTTCTTTTCAAAATATGTACATTTCTTATGGTTTTCAACTTGTTTTTTTTCATGCTGAAGAGTCTCTGACTTTTCCTGTTCCCCCATAGAAAGCTTCTCCTTCTTAGATTCAGGCTGACAGGTGGATCTGGCAGAAGATTCTGGTGCCTTTTGATCCTCAGTTCTATATAACCAGGCTAGGTGAGGATGTATCTGAGTAGGGCTTGTCATGGGTTGGTTATATAAGACAGACAACTCAACTAGCAAAGCATTTAACAAAGGCAACTGCCTTATAATATTAACTCTATTTTGTTCAGTTTGAGAGTTACTTGCAGTTTGATTAACTGCTCCTATATCCTGAATCTGTGGAGGATTTTTAAGTATTGGGAGAGTCTCATAAGTGGCAGAATTTGTGTGTTTTGAAGAACTCCCATGCGTTGGGGAATTTACAAGGTTTTTCTCCGGAAAAGCACTATCCACTTCCTCAGATTCATTCACTTGAGGTTCTATGGTGATTGTCACTCGTGCAGGAGTCGTCTTTTCTTGGCTCCTGTGAGTGTAAAACAGAGGAGGAGGGCAAAATATGTTGCTTTCAACATCCAACTCTGTGACTTCCTGATTCAGGGGGCCGATACTCCGCCCATTGCTAGCATTTTCACAAGTAAGAGAGTCAGTTTTGCCATTCTCTGCTGAACCTCTGTTAACAGAGGTGGCCTCACTGTGGGACACTATATCCTTCAAAGCCTTTGGGGTTTTTAGCCCTCCCGGAGGTCTAGCAGCAACTCTCGGGCTGGGCTCTGAGGCTAGCTGCTCCAGCTGCTGTTTTTCTTGTGGGGTCTGAGAACGGACCTCCTCTGCCTCCTGCACCTCTCTGCCCGCCACTCCACCTGCGCAGGTGGTGGCCTTGATGGGCCGCTCAAGATGGCCCAGCAAGCGGCTGCCCAGGTCAGTCAGGCGGTAGGCCAGCACAATGTCCCCGATCTGCTCCCCCGCCCGGTTACGCAGGGGGAAACTTCCCCGGAGGCCCTGGGAGCACCCGGAGGCTGCCGGCCCTACGACCTCGTGGGCCGCGGACGCCAGCGAGACGTTGCAGGACCCCAGGAGCTGTGGGGTGGGCGTCGGGCGGCCGGGAGGCAGCTGCAGCAGCAAGGTGTAAAGGGGAGTCCGAAGGAGGAGGCGGTGCAGAGAGGCAGGGTGGAAGCGGAAGAGACAGGACTTGCCGCGACCGAAGCTGATCACGCCGTGCCGGGGTTCCGGGGCAGGCGCGGCGGGGCCTCCTGGAGGGTAAACCAGCAGCGTGGGGAAGTCCAGCAGGCGGAAGGCCACGGCGGGGCACAGGTCGCGCGTCTGCGAGGCCCCCTCCTGCTCCTCCTCCTCCTCCCCTGCACCCGAGATCGGCGACTGCAGCCCGGCTCGGAGACGCACGCAGTCTACCAACAGCTCCAGCGAGAAAAGGTGCTCGGACAGCGCGGCCGCCATGGCTGTTGCCCCAGGAGACGCCGCTGCGGTCTCCGCTGAAAGCTGAAGACCAAGACTCTCGCGAGAGTGAGGGAAAAGCGGGCGCCTGGCAGGCTATCTCGCGAGACTTGAGGGGCTGTCCCTTGCTGCAGCCGTCCTGGGAATTTAAGCTGCTCTGTGTATTTGATCCGATTGCACCGATACTCGGTGTAAGCACTTTTCTCCTAAAAGGCTTATATTAAGACAGTTGTCTGATAATAAGACTGAGGCTGTGAGTGGTAAAACACAGGGTCGCTCGCTCTTTCGCCCTCTCCCTCCCCCTCTGTCGTGTTTTTAATCATTGTAGCTCCCATAAATTAAGGGATCAGATCAGATATTCAAAGTAAATTAGTACTGTCTTCCAGTTCCCAGGCTACAGGAAACCTCCGAATTGTCCACAGTCAACCTTTGTGGCTGCCGTTTTGCCTAAAAGATAGGGACACTGCTCCGGTGGCCTTGGGAGCCTCTGTCTGTATGTGTGAACACGTTGACAATGACTCTCTTCCTCCCTTCTTTGCTCAGATTATTCTAAGCCTTCTCAGCTAATCTTTGACTTTGGCATCTGACCTTGTGGCGCCAGCTATCCAGTTGTAAAATGATTTATAGAGAACCTATAACCCTTCATATCTGACTATTCTTGATACCTAATCAAATTCTGCCTCCCCCTACCCTAGGTATCTGACTGCCCTAGCCTGCCTTCAGGAAGAATCCTTTTAGATCTGTTTTACCAAAATCTTTTTCCATCCTCTATGTTTCCTTTTGGTAATTTTCCACTCGGCCACCTCTGTCTTCTGTTTGGCTATAAATCTCTGTGTTTTGTACCCAGAATTGAGCCCAACTCTATACTGAGGTCTCCTATTGCAATAATTCCTGATTAAAATGTTTTTACCTCTACTATCTGACTCTGTTTTTTCTTTGAGAATATTTCCAGCTGAACAATCCCCTATGAAAGTAATGTTATAGATCCTATTATACATGCACACATGTGTGCACATTTGGGCACACACACATAATATAGAAATACAGCTTATTGCAATATCCCAGGTCTTTTTTATTTTTTATTTTTTTTTTATTTTTTTTTTATTTTATTTTTTTTTTTGACAGGCAGAGTGGACAGTGAGAGAGAGAGACAGAGAGAAAGGTCTTCCTTTTGCCGTTGGTTCACCCTCCAATGGCCGCCGCGGTCGGCGCGCTGCGGCCGGCGCACCGCGCTGATCCGATGGCAGGAGCCAGGAGCCAGGTGCTTTTCCTGGTCTCCCATGGGGTGCAGGGCCCAAGCACCTGGGCCATCCTCCACTGCACTCCCTGGCCACAGCAGAGGGCTGGCCTGGAAGAGGGGCAACCGGGACAGAATCCGGCGCCCCGACCGGGACTAGAACCCGGTGTGCCGGCGCCGCTAGGCGGAGGATTAGCCTAGTGAGCCGCGGCGCCGGCCTATCCCAGGTCTTTTTTAAAAAGAAATATACTACTAATTCCAGTGAGCTAGCCAACTAGAAAAACAAGGCCAATATGCAGAGAATCTTGAATGTCTTAGTAAGGAGTTTGGACTTTATTCTGCATACAATGTTTTGAATGAGTAAGTTAAATTCATATGAATGTTTGGAAATGTAGCAGGAGGAGGAACACAGGACGGATATTACTAATAATTTGGATTCAGAGCCATCAGAAAAGTATTGCAATGGGCTAAGTGAGACAGGTATAGCATGAACATTGCTCAGGTTGGTGGAATTAAGGGGGAGATGACGGATGGAAGAGGGATTTTCTGATGGAGGGATTTTAGAATTTTGTGACTAGAAGAGAAGGTGTGCATGAAAAATTCATGCTATTGAAGGAGAAATTATTGAGGAGGCTGAAACTTGATGAGGGAAAATACCCTTGTACCTGCTGGACATTACATGGATATTTCAATTTTATCCAGCTTTATAATTTGGAGTTAAATTATATTGCTTGATTCTCTGAATAACATTAATGAAGCTCCAGAGTTCAGAATTGGAGGGACTTGGTACTATAGTGTGAAGATGTGAGAGGGGGGTTTTATTGCATTATGTAAATAGAGATACTGCTCTTGTCCTTAAGAATCTTACTACTTGCAAAGGCACATAATAAAGTGACTTACTCAATGGCAAATTAATAAGTGAAAGCAATGAGGTATTAAGTCCTTCTATGCCAGAAAAACACATGAAATTCCTTGAAGGTGTTCTGAAGTAAGACTTTTGAGTAAGGTTAATAATGGGGACAAGAAGCACTTGTATATCTCCTATACTCCTATGTGAACAGAGAAACCAGTGACCCTCTTCCATAAGGACATTGCTTTTATATTATGAAGAGTCATTAAAAAGTTTGTGAAAAATACATGTAATGAAAAAAATTAGGCATGGATTTCAAAATGTTTTTGACCAAAATAAGCTTATTTTTAAATTCCATTTTCTATGAAGTTTTTGAAGTACCCTCTTATGTCAAGTTTCTTTTTATTTTATTTATTTTAAAGTTTGTTTATTTATTTGAAAAGCAAAATTACAGAGAAGGAGGGAGGGGGAGAGAGAGAGAGAGATCTTTCATTGCTGTTTCACTCCCCAAATGCTAACTAACACCAGCTAGGGCTGGGCCAGGCTGGAGCAGGAATCAGGAACACAATCCAGTTCTTCCATGGAAGTGACAGGAACCAAATTACTTGAACCATCACTGATGCCTCCCAGGGTATGCATTGACAGGTGGCTGGAATCAAACCCAGGCAGTCTGATGTAGGGCACGCACAGACTAGGAAGTTGAGGGTTGTGTTACAGCCTTCTTGTGTTTAGGTTCTCTTCCATTGTCCTCAAAGGCTTGCATGCAGCATTCTGGATACATAACACATTCCTAGAGCAAGAAAATTTCAGTCAGGAGATGTAGATGTCTAAAGTCATTCGTTCAGGACTTGAGATGAAAATGTCTTGACAGAAAGGTGCCCTGTCCCAAGACTTAATTAGAAACTCCTAAAATCTAAGTCAAATGCCCCCCCCTCTCTGCTTACCATATAACAAATGGACCTCTGCAACGTGCTGTAAACAATCAGAACTTTAATCTGTCTTCACATATTCAGTCATTGGTAATGCTGATTTGACTTTAATCTCAGGATAAACATCAGTGTCTGAATTGTTTGAATCCAACTCTTTCTCCTTATTTCCTGTCTTTTCATCTCCTACTGTTTCTTTGTTGTTGTTCTTGTTGTTTAAAATATTTTATTTTATTTTTATTTGAGAGGCAGAGCTACAGACAGAGAGAGGGAGAGACAGAGAGAAAGGTCTTTCATTCGCTGATTGACTCCCCAAATGGCCACAAAGGCTGGAGCTGGGCCAATCCAAAGACAGAAGCCAGGAGTTTCTTCCATGAGGGTGCAGGGGGCCCAAGCACTTGGGCCATCTTCTACTGCTTTCCCAGGCCACAGTAGAGAGCTGGATCAGAAAAGGAGTCGCGGGGACCAGAACCAGCACCTAGTGTGGCAGGTGGAGGCTTATCCCACTATGCCACAGTGCTGGCCCCTCCTACTATTTCTAACTTTCTGGAGAGGGAGAATCATAGTTCTTCCACATGTTGTCATTAAATCAAAGGCAAAATTATGATCAGAATCATGATTACCACTTCTAAGATTATGAATATGAAATAGTTGTTGTAAGTGCAAATAATCTAAAAACATTCTTTAAAGTGGATCAAAGCTCTACATTGCATTTTCAGTTTTTATTTTGAAACTTCTAGTATGTGATATTGGGAATCCATTCACTTGGGAAACAGGACAAGGAAAGACTGGAGAGTGAGAGGGGAGGCAGAGGCTGGGGACCATAAACAGAAGAAGAACTACTAGTGATTAAAGGGGAAGAGTAGCCTAACCCCACTCTGATAAATCTCTCTGCCAGAAATGAAAAAGAAACAGAAATTATGCAGCATAGGAAGGCATTGAAAATTATAAGTTCATTAATACACCAAATGGCATGCATCATCAATAGAAGTTATTTAGTGTAAGTTATGTGACTGTCATTTTCAATTAGAAAGGTAATATGATGAGACTAACACAGGTCTTAAAGCCAAACAATCCTGGATTAATGTATCAGCTTCTCTGTTTCATAACCATGTAACTGTGGGTCAAGTTCAATGATGTGAGAGATTTCCTCTCATATTATCTTGGGTATCATATGTCTTTCAGAGATTTTAGTTGAATATGTCTGAGTCAGGACTCAGAAACACCACATTTTACACTAGTGTGCCAGATGATTCTGATACACAGAGCCCTATACCATTCTCTGAGAACTATCACCCTCGTTTCCAGGATGTTGAAGATAGCTTCATTATTATACGTGACAAGTAAAATGATATTATGATCATGCCAACAAAATAGCAGAAAGATTTATGTATTGACGTACTCATATCTCTCTCTCTCTCCATTTTCAGTGTGAAATGGAGGAAAAGCTTTAATTCAACACTTCCCCATGCCGAGATGCCAAGGTAGCAGCAACAGCAGCAGTGGTCAGAGACAACTTCCCATGGTATACCCAGCAGAGGTTGTGGAAAACTCTAGGAGGGATGGATTAGAGAAAAACCCTCCTCAGTAGACTGAACCCTCTCTTTCAAGACACCAAAGCCATTGTTCCATTTCAGGGAAAACTGATTATATTTCATTGAAAGGGTGCCCTTCTGCCTTCTGTTGTAAGGGAGGGCTTAAAAATACAATTTAACTCATAAACTCCTCTTTTATTCTTATGCAAATAAACCCTGTTAGATATTTTTGCCTAGACCATATTGTGGAGAATAATGTAAACTGCTGGTCCATTTATAGAATTAGGTTTAAATTGGGTTTATTTTAAATTACTACTCATTGCATTTAGATTCCTCCAAAAGAGCTACCATTTGCTTTCCTGGTTTGTCACCTATGCTTTGAAGACTGGGAAATCAACCAAAAATCTTGATAACTTAGTCAAGCATACTAGTCCTTCAGGAGACTCTGACCAATAGCTGGAGTTTGATACACACTAAAATAACTACAAATAGCTGGCACGACTATTTTATGTGTTAGGCATTGCATTAGGTCCTTTTCAGGCTTTCTTTATTCAATCTTCATAGCAAACCCATGAAATTATTGGTAATGAAACTAATGAAATCAGCTTGGAGAAATTAAATAATGTCTACAAATTTACACAGTAAGTAAAGCTGCATTAAAATTCAGTTATAGCCATCTTTTTAAAAGTAGCTTGCGTCTATCCAACTAGCTTCTTGTCATTTGTGCTCGAAGAAAGTATGAATATATATGAAACTGACAATATCCAATTCAAAAAATCATTAAATGGCACCAAAAGGAGGCAAAGAAGCACATGTCATACATGATAATGTTTTGTAAGATCACTAACTCAGTTTAAGCAACCAATCAATGTCATGGGAAAAGGGGAAGTAGTGAAGGCGACTGCTCCAAATTAAGTCATAAGAGGCATGAACAGCAAATGTAATATATGTACCTTCTTTGGACTCTTTAAAGACCAATCTGACTAAAATGACTTGTTTGAGACAAGGGGGCACGCCATTTGATTATAGACTACTATTAGAGGATCCTCATCCAAATGAATTATCCTTTTAGGTTAAGAGTGTTAATGTTGGGGCCAGCACTGTGGCATAGTAGGTTAAACCTCCACCTGCAGTGCTGGCATCCCATATTGGTACCAATTCTAGTCCTGGCTGCTCCTCTTCCAATCCAGCTCTCTGCTTATGACCTGGGAAAGCAGCAGATGACAGCCCAAGTGCTTGGGCCCCTGCACCCACGTGGGAGACCCGGAAGAAACTCCTGTTCCTAGCTTCAAATCAGCTCAGCTCCTGCCACGGTGGCCATCTGGGGAGTGAACCAGCAGATGGAAGACCTCTCTCTCTGCCTCTCTCTGTAATGCTGCCTCTCAAATAATTAATAAATAATTTTTTTAAATGTTAATCTTATTAGGTTTATTTAAGAAAACATTTTTGCAAATAAGAGATGTAAACTCTTGAAATGGCAATGCCTAGAACTTGCTTTATAATGCCTCTGGATAAAAGGGAAATCGCATAGGGAAAGCAAATATGGCAACATCTTCATCCTTACCAAGTCTCTGTGAGTGGCACATGGGAATTCATTGTATTATTTCCTATACTTTTGTAGATGTTTGAACTTTTCATAAAATAACAGTATTTTGTCTCACAACTTTCAGATCAGTCACAAAAGACTGAACCTGCAACATACCTGGAGGATAGTGCTAGATATCAGTATTGTAGAAACTAACTGTGATGTATAGCATCTTCAGGGGAAATTTCTTTGCTGTGCTGGAGCTGTTTCTTGGCTACCTGGAATTAAGTTCTGATCGCTATCCCAGGTACCCACTTAAAATAAGGGATAATTATAAGTGGGTCATATATAAATAGCATGTCTCCTATTTCTAGATCTTAAAGGCCAAGCACATTTGGAATTCCTTCTGCCCTTGCCTCATTTCTCAATGCCAGACACTGAGAAGAGAAGTGGTTCTGCATCAACACAGCAAAACGCAGCTTCCTTTATGCCTCCTCTTTTGTATGCAGACATTATCTTCTGATTTGCTTTCCTAACTCTCCACCAGCTATTTTAGCATAATAGTCACAATTTATCTTTAAAAGTATTCCTTAAAATATGTATGTGCTTATCAGTTGAAATGGAACTTCAAAAGAGAAAATTGGCTCCATAGTCTCCATGCTTTATGTATATAAAAAAGGCTAAATTCCCAGTTACCTGTTTCCAAATTTTAAATAGCAATTAATAGCATGAAATAATTTACTCCATAACAATACGAGACCTTAGAGACCAAATTCCACCCAATTTCCCCATTTCTGTTTCTATCATTTGCTGTACCTTTTTCATACACTATAGTTTCCCATTTTCAATGCTGATATTCATGATTTATATTCCATCCATCTAAAATTCCCCTCCTTTACTTCTCTACAGATCTCAAACCTCATCTCTCTTTAAAGCCTAATTCAAATGTATGTTCTTTTTGAAAATCTATCCTAGTTGTCCTAGCTGCAAGAGATCTCTCTTTCTATAGCATTTAAACCTCTTTATGAACTCTGTTTCTGTCTTGTGCTATTATTATGCACATGAGTTATAGCTCTTTCTTCTCTGTAAGCTCTGTGGTAATGCTATTTCCTTTGTTTTTGTGTGTCTATAGTAATTAACACAATGTCTTGCGCCTATACACAGTGGTTGTATATATAGGATAAACTGATACATGAAGATTGCAACTTATCTCTTGTAATTCTTGCTTGTATAAAGAACAAGTTTGGGAAATATTTTGAGCTAAAAATTTGCATGTATTTAAAAGAAAGCTGTGATGGCTCACTTTTCACAGTTATCTTCTTTGTGTGGAACTCTGTTTTATAGAAACCTTGGGGAACCTAGGACCTTTCAGAGACCCTACTGCGTTCAATTGGCCTCAGATTTTGAAGTTATGGTTGGCTAAATCCAAGGCCTTAGGTAGTTAGATTAAAGTAAATAGGATTATGTGTTCTCTCCATGACAATTTTACGACACACAGGACTTCCCTGCAGGTTTCGTTTCTGTTCATGCACCTGATGTGAACATTCTCTAAAGAATGCTCAGTGGCCACAAAACAGCAGGAGGTATGGGATCCCTGCTGCCACCACAGGCAAGGTTGTAAATAACACCAGGCATTCATAAACTATGCCTTCTTTTAAATGGCTGTTCGTATAGATGCAGCCTCTGAAGGAGACTGTAATTCAGCTCAGTTAAAAATACTCTATGTTCCCTTCTCTTAGGTTTTTTAAAAGCTTTCCCCCCTCTCTTTCAAATGTCAGTCTTCTATTTTGTTTCGTTACTTCACAGTTGCATATCCTGGCATTTTGAGTTGGTTCTGCTGGCCACAAATAGGACCAATATATAAAGGGGACTACTCAATTCATTTCCCAGATCCCACATGAAGGGCATGGTCATATGCCCCACTCATTAGCTAAGTTACTATAACAAGCAAAATAAAACTCCAAACATAGAATAACAGGTACTAGTGCAGTTGCAGAGATTTGGAACTGTTGGTGGGACTGAAGGTTGTAGAGCAATTGCAACTGTTGGTGGGATTGTAAAATGGGGCAATCACTATAAAAAAAAAATCGTGGTGTCATGAACTGAAATATGCCTCCTTCCCCCAAATTTATCTGTTGATGTAGTAAGCCCTAATATGATTATATTTGGAGATAATGCTTTAAAGACATAATACTAAGGCTTGGATTAGTGTTCTACCTTAATCCACAGGACTGGTGTTCTCACAGAAGAATGGAGACCAGAACTGTGTATCCTCCACCCTAACAGATCACCTTCCACCCACCATGCCCCTGTGTTCTAAGATATCATCTCCCATGCACCATGTACCTCTCTTTTTTTTTTTTTTTTTTTTTTTTTTTTTTTTTTTTACAGGTAGAGTTGTAGACAGGGAGATAGAGAGACAGAGAGAAAGGTCTTCCTTGCGTTGGTTCACTCCCCAAATGGCTGCTATGGCCGGCACTACGCCGATCTGAAGCCAGGAGCCAGGTGCTTTTTCTGGTCTCCCATGCAGGTACAGGGCCCAAGTACCTGGGCCAGCCTCCACTGCCCTCCTGGGCCACAGCAGAGAGCTGGACTGGGAGAGGAGCAACCTGGACTAGAACTCTGGTGCCCATATGGGATGCCGGTGCTGCAGGCGGAGGATTAACCAAGTGAGCCACAGCGCTGGCCCCCACACCTCTGTCTTGATAGATCACCCTGCAAACACCCTACTCCTCCTTCCTCATTTATCACTCTCCAGTTCAGGTCACACCTCCACTTTGCCTTTACTTTTTTACTATATCACTTCGCTGTACTCGTGGCTTGTTCTATCAACCTCTAAAGGTTTCTGGGGTTTTTTTGGTTGTTGTTGTTAACAAATATTTAATTTGAACATTTGTGAATAAGTATTATTCCTCTCAAGTAGCAATCAAGTACACTAATACAGTTTGAAAAAATATTTATTGTAAAAGGGGTAACATTGTAGTAATTTCATTCACTAGAATAGACATTAGCAGAAGTGTTCCCATCTTCACCTAGAAATTGTATGCGTCTAGGCCGGCACCACGGCTCACTAGGCTAATCCTCCGCCTTGCGGTGCCAGCACACCGGGTTCTAGTCCCGGTCGGGGCGCCGGATTCTGTCCCGGTTGCCCCTCTTCCAGGCCAGCTCTCTGCTGTGGCCCGGGAGTGCAGTGGATGGCCCAAGTGCTTGGGCCCTGCACCCCATGGGAGACCAGGATAAGTACCTGGCTCCTGCCATTGGATCAGCGCAGCACAACGGCTGCGGCGGCCATTGGAGGGTGAACCAATGGCAAAGGAAGATCTTTCTCTCTGTCTCTCTCACTGTCCACTCTGCCTGTCCAAAAAAAAAAAAAAAAAAGAGAAAGAGAAAATCATAAGAAATTGTATACTTCTGAACGTTTATTTGTCCCTCAAATCTAGAAGATTTTGTTCTGATTTTTGATCCCATGATTTTTCCTAGGGAAATTTACATAACCCATTTTGGGGTATTTTGTTATGAAAAGTATTAAATATCATTATGAAAATATTTGCTTTAAATTTGTAGTATAAGGGTCCACATTGCGGAGTAGTGGGTTAAACCACTGTCTGCAATGCCTACATTCCACATGGGTACCGGTTTGAGTCCCGCTTTCAATTCCAGTTCCCTACTAATGTGCAGCGGAGGATGGCCCAAGAGCTTGGGTCCTTGTACCCATGTGGAAGACCTATCATGAAGCTCCTGGATTTTGCTTGGCTCAGCTTCACCCGTTGTGGCCTTTTGGGGAGTGAATCAAGGATGGAAGATTCTCTCTCTGCATTCAAATAAATAAAATAAATGTCTAAAAAATTTCTACTGTAGTTTGATTTCTCATAATGTTAGATTTTATGTGATAATTGACTCCTCAAGTCTTATACCCTAAAAATCACTAATGTGGCCGACGCCTGGGCTCATTAGCCTAATCCTCCGCCTTGCAGCGCTGGCACACCGGGTTCTAGTCCTGGTTGGGGCGCTGGTTCTGTCCTGGTTGCTCCTCTTCCAGTCCAGCTCTCTGCTGTGGCCCGGGAGTGCAGTGGAGGATGGCCCAGGTCTTTGGGCCCTGCACCAGCATGGGAGACCAGGAGAAGCACTTGGCTCCTGGCTTCAGATCGGCGCAGCGCGCTGGCCGCAACACACCTGCCGTAGCGGCCACTTGGGGGGTGAACCAACAGAAAAAGGAAGGCCTTTCTCTCTCTCTCTCTCTCTCACTGTCTAACTCTGCCTGTCAAAAAAAAAAAAAAAGATTTAAAAAAAATTGCTAATGTAATCAATTTGTGCTATGTAGAATAGGGACAGATAATTTGGTATTTTACCTTTTTTTAAAAAAAGATTTATTTGTTTTATTTATTTGAAGGAGTTACAGAAAGAGAGGGAGAGATAGAGAGAGGTCTTCGATACCTTGGTTCACTCCCCAGATGGCTACAATGGCTTTGGGTAGGGTCACACCGAAGCCAGGACCCAGGAGGTTCTTCCAGGTGTCTCACATGGGTGCAGGGGCCCAAGCACTTGGGCTGATCTTTGCTGTTCTCCCAGGTGCATTAGCAGGGAGCTGGATTGGAATTGGAGCAGCTGGGTCTCAAACTGGGTCCACATGGGATGCCAGCGTTGTAGGTGTCGGCTTTCCCCACTATGCCACAACTCTGGTCCCTGGTATTTTATCTTAAGTCATTTTATCAACTCAAGAAGGAAATACACTGATGGATACTTAGTTGACTAAAAACCATGATGCTTGAGTCTTTTTTATATTATTACTTCTCTGAAATCTATAACATCTTATAAAATTTGACTATACATAAATAAACCAAAATAAATAGACTGGCCCAAAGATTTTTTTGTGGAACAATAATTCTATTAGGTTTTCATATTTAAAGGACAATCAAGGCAAAAGTCATTTAACCTGGCACTCACTGAAAATTAATGAAAATGAGTATTTAGTACATTGGAAACACACACTGGCAAAATTTAAATATATAAAGTGAACATATTTGCAAATGTTAGGAATCACAAACATGAAGAAATTCATATTTTAGAATTGAGTTGTTCTCTTTCATTTGAAGCTCTTGGTTTCTTCTGTACCATCTTCTGTGGAGTATAAACTGTGGCTTTCTGATCTCTGTATTATAAAAGTCAGTACAGCTATTGAGCTTAACACTTTCCTAATAGAAATGAGATCAAGTCCCATGATTTCATATGATCAGTAGCATTAACTGCTGCTAGTGGAGATTAACTACTGTTCTTAGGAGATTGTGGTCTTTTGAAAAAGCCCCATATAATTCCATCCAGTTTCTTTGCATACACTGCAGAGAATAATAATGCTAGAAACCCATGAGTTTATGTGACCCTTCCCCCTCCCCCTTTTACAGTTGTCTTAAACAGGACTATTATTTTCCAAGGGCTATAAATTACAGAGTCCTTAGAGGACAAAGTTCAGATCCCCCCTCTTGAAGTTTAAGGTACAAGTAACAGATTTCCTGTCTGAAACCATCAGAGAGCCACAACATGTATTAATTTTTAACTTCCTTATTAAATTTCTTTAAAAAGTAAAATTAGAGGTAAGTATCTTACCACAGCAATGTAGGACAGAAAATCCCCCTGAGACAGAAAATTGCTTGGCAGGATGATGCTTGGGAGTCTGGGGAAGTAAATTCTACTTGCATCTCCACTGTGGGTCTGCCTGGAGGCAGTCCCAGCCCAGGGGTGCTTAGCTTTCTAGAGTCCACCCTGGATTTGTGGACATAATAACACACCGGATCATCTTACTTCACAGAGGTGATATGCAAACCAACCAACCAAAAGTTGGAAAAGATTTAAAGTCCCTGAGAAAGTAGGATGATAGAAACACTAGTGACTATTATTACAACGATTACAACGATATATGATTCTGCAGTGCAATGCTGTAGCCCTAAATATTAATTGAATGAATTAATGTATAAATAAAAGATTCATGGTAAAAACATAATCCAACAAATCACCTGGTAGTTTCCTAGATTCAAAGGTATTACAAATACTCTTGTTATGATTTCTAAATGTGTTGCATTCACAAAAACTATTTAGCAACATTTCTGAAATACTGCATGAGGCCTGACTGCTCATTTTGTGGCCTTACCATTGGCTGAGCTCATAATGACAACTTTCCCATTTTTGTAAAGGCAAAGCTATGTATCTAAGTAATACAGCTTAAATACAATAAATCAATTCCAAGTTCCTATTAACATTCAAGGAAAGCAACACTGAGATTTGTAAAAAAGGTGCTGTTGCCAGAGAGAGGCTTAGCAGCAGGAAGAGACTAGGATGATATTGGAGAAGCTGTGCTCACATTATCTGGTGAGTAGTTCCCCAAATTTATATTTTAAAACTGTCTTTTATCATGTAGAGAAGGGCAGTGCATCACCACCTGGTGACAGGTGTCATTTTTCTTGACAGGCTCTATCATGTAGCACAGTGGCTCTCAAAATGGGGTCTCTGGAACAGCAGCAGCAGCATTACCTGAGAACTTGTTAGAAATGCAAATAGTGAAGAACCACCACCACTGCTCCCCCAACCCCACCCTGAGCCCTGCTGCATCAGAAACGATTGGTGCAGGGTCTGGCCATCTGTGTTTTAAAAACCCACCAAGTGATTCTGTGTGCAGGTCAAAATTGGGGAATCCCTGGGATAGTGGCTAGTACCATAGGTTCTGAAGTAAGACTGATGACATTTAAACCCCTGCTCTACCACCTCAGCAACTGGGTGATTTTCTGTGCTGATTTCTTCACCTAAAAAATTGGAGTAGTAACAGTACTGACAATAGGATTGTGAATGAATTTGTGTTTCCAAATAGTGTCTGCCAAATGAAAAGCACTCAGTAATGTAGGTCCCTGTGAATTTTTCAGGACTGCAACAACACTGGCACACCTGCTGCTCTGAAAGTGGTTTCTGCAATCCCCATAGCCAAAGGACCTGCTTCGGGAGTCCTCCAGGTAAGTGTAGCAGCAGAGCACATCTAGTTGCCAAGGGAGTAGCAGGAACGTCTGGACTGTCAGGCGAGATGGTCAGGTTAGCGGGAAGCTGAAACACAGTTACTCTTGGAGAAGTCAGTGTTGCAGCCAGGCTCTCCAGGAGCAGATGTGGAGGTGGTGTTAGGGACACACGATGTGTATTAAAGAGCAACACCTCTGGGAGAAAAGGGCAGAGGAAGACACTGAACCACAGTGGAGCTCCAGTGAATCTTTTTGCAAGAAGACCTGGAGTTAGGATTGCCCATCTGTGTCCCCTGGATGGCCAAAGTGGTTATTAGCTGCAGGCTACCCCAGGAAGGCCCTGGCCCTTTGCCTAGTGGCCTCTGTGATAGAGACAGATCCCAAAGAGGCTGGCAGCGGGGCAGCAAGGCCTTCCTCCAAGGAGGATCTGGGCCGCCTACTCCCTGTTTGCCACAGTCACTCAGAAGATTAAAGGTTAAGAATGACAAAATTGAGAACTGGAAAAGGCCATTAACGTAATGACAGATCCAATTGAAGTGCTTTCTGCTTTTTAGCAACCATATCACACAGGTCATGATGCTCAGCTCTGGGTGCTATGCTGAAGGGGATTAATGTTCTAAAGTCATGATTTTTGTCTTATTTTCTACCCTGGTTCCCTTGAGGCACATCAGTTATTCCATGGTTACAGTGACTCTCTCATCAATGAGCCACACACGCTCATAAAAGGGCTGTTTCAGAAGGTGGGGAGGGCACCTGTGGTGTTTGACATAGCCCCTCAGATGATCCTAATATATCTCCCAAAGACTATCACTCCCCACTGGCAATCATATCCTAAAGAATAATTAAGATTATATCATATGAGAAAAGATGGAAGGAGTTCTAGTGTTTAGCTTGAAAAAGAAGAGAGTGGATCTCAGATGAAATAGGAAAGCTAGAAAGAGCTCTCAGAGTTAAGTAATGCATTCCTCTCTTGTAAAGGAAGAAGTCAAGCCTAATATTGCCTGAAATTAACTTTACTATCATATTAGCTAAAAAATTAATACAGGGGCCAGCATTGTGGCACAGAAAGTTCTGCTGCCACCTGTGTGCCAGTTTGAGTCTCGGTTGTTCCATTTCCAAACCAGTTCCCTGATAAAGTGCCCAGGAAAGCAGTGGCAGATAACCCAAGTGCTTGAGCCCCTCCCACTACATGGGGACCCAGGTGGAGATCCTGGTTCCTGACCTCAGCCTGGCCCAGCCCCGGCCTTTGTGGACATTTAGGGAATGAACTGATGGATGAAAGATCTCTCTCTCTCACTCTCTCTCCTTCCCTCCCTTCCTCCCTTCCTCCCTCCATCCCTCTCTCTCCCTGTGTGTATGTGTGTGTCCTTCTCTCTCTATAATATATATATATAATAAATGTCCTGCAAAACAACAACAACAACAAACCCAGGTGTACCATTAAAAGATAAAACATTTACTAATTAAATATAAAAAGGGTCCATCAAAAATTAATAACAACAATTTTATGTGGTGACCAGCAGTACTTTGATGAAATTAAATCACTACTAGTAGTGTGAATATGGTCCTGATGCCATAAAGACACTGTTTTTAAAGTTAGCATACCAACATGTGCCATGAGATCACTTAATTTTTTTCACTTCTTCTTTCTGTTCAAACTAGTACACAAGCCTTTAATGTTATGCCATTCTGCAATGCCATCTGGCATTCATTTAGCTCAAATGCACCACTTCTGCTCTGTTCTTTTTGCCTAGTACAGGGCATCCACTGATTATTTTCTTGCTGACATCCCTTCTTTTGAATAACTAATATTTCCTAACTCCTGTGTGGTGATAAGCAGCAAAGCATATATCACTCTCCAAGAGTCCCCACGTGATCTAGACCAAGCCAATCATAATATTCATTCCTTCTGTCCATGCGGCTGGGCAAGTGACCCAAACAGATTTAAATAGAGCCCTTCCAAGTCTGGGGAGCCCATAAATTTCCATTAGCTTCAGCTAGTGAGGAAAGACAAATCCAGGTAAGCTTGTAGGTTCATTTCATACCAGTTTCCAGTAGCTTCTCGTGAGCTGGCTTTGCAGGTGTACATGAGGTCCACGGAAGGATGGACTGGCCCTTGCTATTGTGTGCCAGAGGCTCTCCCTTTCTCACAAGGCCAAGTTCTCAAGCAGGGCGCCTCCCTTGTCATATGTCCACTAGATGTCATCCATCTCTCCTCCTATAAATATGAGGAGCATTACACGGGTGGAGTTCCTGCTTAGAGGGACACCTTCAGCTGTGTGAATTCTTGCTCTGACTGGCCCAGACACAACTCTCAGACTTGAAAGGCTTTCCCCAATTTACCAGATGTGATCTTTGCAGGATCTGGAGCTTGTGGTGCAAGGCATCTCATTTGCGTGTTTTTGTTTATTTTTATGACAGGCAATGGAGTTCTGACTAATTCAGCCCACAATAATTACAGCAGCCCTATTTAACACCACCACAATTATTAACCCAAATGAAAGCCAAGCACCGAAACTACACAGTAGAACTTGAGGTTAAGATAACTATTCAAGGGCTGGCATTGTGGCCACTGCTGTGACTCCGGGATCCCATGTGGGCAGAATATGCCCTGAGTACTTGGGCCACCTGCCACCCATGCAGGAGTCTTGGATGAAGCCCCTGGCTCCTGGCTTCAGCCTGGCTCAGCCCCAGCCATTGCAGCAATTTGGAAAGTGAACCAACTGGTGAATGATCTCTCTCTCTCTCTCTCTCTGTCTCTCTCTCTCTCTGTAACTTTCAAACAAATAAATTAATCTTTTTTTCAAGTACCCATTCAGATGATCTAGAGTATGAATATCACACAAATATAGCTGAGCATATCATCCTATGAAGGTGCATTTGTGTGTACACACACACCTGCACACATGACCCTGAAAGTGAGCTCAGAACCCTGAATGACAAAGAGCATGGTCTGCCTGGGATTTTCATGAACATCTTGGGTCCTCGTCACCCAAACGATACCGAGGTAATTTTCCATGAAATTACAGGTTGAATAATTCTGTTTTCCTTAGCCCTTTCTAAAGCATAAAGCTAATATTTTAGATCATTTAGTTAAGAGGGATTCTGGTCATATAAAGCTAAATAAGTTTCAGAAATTCAGTTTATGGGATTATAAAATTATTTGCAACTGGAAGGAGATTCGAATTTAGGAAAACAAGAGCAAAAGCACAAAGTTGTTCCTACAGAAATGTCTTTGTGTTATAATTTTAGAAATTTTAATGATAGTTTCTGTGCCTTGGGGTAAGGGCGGAGGTGCTTTCCAAGAATATACCACAGGTTTAAGCCAGGGTTATGCAAGACTGGCAGGAAATTAATAATTTGGAGCTCTCCCTCAGATATAACCTTAAAGTCAATTTTAGAGATTCTGTTAGCACAAATATGCTTTTAATATTAGCCTTAAATCTAAAGTTCAGTTATTTGTGGTTATAAGAGATTTTAAAGTATAGAGTTTACAGGAGTGGAAACTATTAACCCAGCTGACCTTGGCCTAGTTCTAACTATATATTTGGTAGGAAGCAGGACGTTGCAGTAGCAATAAATACAGCTGGAATTCTGTTCTTTCTCCCCTTCACATGACCTTGAACAAGTTAGTTAACCTCTCTAAGGTGGTTATTTCAAAGTAGGGATATGGGTGTGTTTGGGATGACTCAGTGGGGTCATATCTATTTTATTAAGTCATTTAAAATTTGTAGTATTGTGTTGTATTTTACAAAGTACATTGAACTTTAATAAAAATACATTAATATGATTCATAAATATATAGAGAGACATACAGATTTTCATTGAGATTGTGAAATCAGAAATATTTACAGACCATAGTCTTAGATCTTAATTTGTTCCTTTTTAAATCAAAGGTGTTGCTCTGATGCCCTTAATGTTTGAAATGTGTATGTCTGTGTGTGTATGGACATAAATAAATAGACACATAAACATTTATATACATTTATAAAATACATTAATGTATTCTATGCCTTTAATTAGAGAATTCTCTGATCTTCATAAGGGTTCCACAATCATGAGAA
This sequence comes from Oryctolagus cuniculus, assembly GCF_051225735.1. Classification (NCBI taxonomy): domain Eukaryota; kingdom Metazoa; phylum Chordata; class Mammalia; order Lagomorpha; family Leporidae; genus Oryctolagus; species Oryctolagus cuniculus. The sequence goes on along the minus strand of NC_142879.1, from coordinate 52,293,790 downwards.
AATAATGTACTCCATAATTAAGGTTACTTTATGGCTCATCCCCAATAAGACTCCCCAGTAAAGAGCGATTCAGTTCCCAATTTTGTAGCTTAGCAGTTGAATATCTTTAGATGAAGCTGTCGATACTGAAATTAAAAAGCAAGTGGAACGTTATTACAAGTAATACAAGAACTAGAACCCAGTGTTTTCATGGTCTGGGCTTCATGGGTTTAAGCATTTTAACAAAAATGCCTTCCAGACGATAAAAATTATTGTCCTGTGGTCTCAGCTAAATCTAGGCTTAAAGGAATATAGCCACTATTTTGTGTTTTCAATCAATTCTAGCTACTGATTTAATTCTATGACTTCCTGTGATTGCAAATCTTTGAAACTTGAGTTGAAAATCCTGAATGGCTCAGGTTTGCATGTCTGCCATTACCCACATCTTGAGAGGCCCTGGTACAATAGACTACTTAGGAAAAATAAAGTTGATTTAACTGACACCCACATAAACTCCAGAGCTGATAAAGGCTTCAATGAACCCATAAAAGTACTTTTATTTGACTAAGTGAAAATTTATCAAATTAAAAAAGTCTAATAAAATAGAAAAATGGGCAAAATACAAAATGAATAATTCTCCAGAGAAACAGCAGTTATCAACATTTATGTGAAATATGAACTTCAATCTCTTTAGTAATTAAAGAAATGAAAATCAAAATGAGATGCCCTATTTTTCTATGTAAATGACCAATTAAAGTAAACTAAATTATCTAAAGCTTATAAAGACAGGAAATAAAATCCATGTCATTCACATCAGACAAAAGGGTCTTTTCTATATGTCTAATATGCACTACTGACAGCTTAGCAATGCCAACCAAAAATATTATGAATATGCCTTTCACTCAGCTACTTTATCTCTAAGAGTTCACCTGAACAAAAATTTATCTACAAATATGTGCATGCCAATTTTTAAAGATTTAACTAATTACTTATTTGAAAGGCAAAATGAGAGGGGGAAAGAGAGAAAGAGATCTTCCATCCACTCCCCAAATGGTTGCATCAGCCAGGTGTAGACCAGGCTGATTCTAAAAGTCAGGAACTTCATCCAGGTCTCCCACATGGGAGCATGCCAACATTTTGAATAAAATTAGTTACTATTCATTCAGTGCTTACCATGTGCCAAGTGTTACACTAATTCTTTTAAAAATATTTATTATTTTTTAATTTGAAAGTCAGAGTTGGCAGGGGTAGTCTTCTATCTGCTGGTTCACTCTCCAACTGTCCACAGTGGCCAGGGTTGGGCTAGGCAGAAGCCAAGAGCCAGGAGCTTCACCAGGTCTCTCAGATGGGTGCAGGGGCCCAAGCACTTGGGGCATCCCTCTGCTGCTTTCCCAGGTGCATTAGCAGGAGCTGGATCAGAAGTGGAGTGGCCGGAACTTGAAGTGGCATCCATATGGGATGCCAGCACTGCAGGTGGTAGCTTAACTGGCTGCGCCATATGCCAGCTCCTAAAATTTTTATTATTGCATTTGAGACCTGCAAAATTTCCATGAGGAAATCTCTTCATAATTTCTATTGACAGGGAAGACTAGCAGGCTTAGAGGTTTGGTGAGTTAGCCAAGAATGCACAAATCATAAGTGTACAAATGCAAGCCATCTATGTCTAGAACCTGATTTAACAGCAAAAAGAGATGGGAAAAGCAACAACATAAACAAGGAGTTTGTTAAATTAATTACAGCATATCAAACAATGGATTATAAAAGAATAATTAAGAGCATTGGAGAAATGTACCTGTTGTATTATTAAATATAAAGGGGTGATCCAAAATAAAACATGCATTATAATCTTAGTGTTGATAAAATACACAGTAAAATGTTAATAAAATTTGGCTCCAGATGTGGATTTATAGCCATGTTTTATCTTTTTCTACACACTTCTTTATTCTTCATAGTCTCTATAATTATATGAATCACCACTACTAAAAATTAAATGAAAGAAGCATTTTTGTCCATAGCTTTGATCTTGGCTTATAATCAAAAGTGATATATATGAATCTAAAAATGTAGAACCCTGAAGTCCAGTACCTTCCTACCAGCCTTTCTCCATGTATTGTACCTTTTATTAATATTCCAGCATTGTGTCATTTCTTTAGAATTCATTTTTATCATTTAAAAAGAATATATACAATGAAATAATAAATTTGACAGAAGAGTACAAAATAAGAGATAATTTTTCCTTTGACCTCAACCCAGTGCCTCCCTTCCGCAGAGGTCATTTCCCCCAGATAGTCGATAATTCTTTTGCTTCTCCAGTGTGAGAGATAAGGAATATAGTTGATCCAAAATAAGGTAAGTTTTATAATCTTAATTTTTGAAAGTATACAACAAAATGTTAATAGGAGCTGTCTCCAGATGTGTAACTGTACAGAATTTTTACTTTTCCTTTGTATGTTTTCTCTTTTCTACAATTATCAGGTCCAGATAATTTTTTCTTTAAGTGTATTTGTTTTAAAAAATGTAAAATAAACTACAAGTCTGTCTTTGTTTATGGCCTTTCCCTGTTCTCTTGCCACAGTGGGGCGTGCCCTCTCCTTCAGCTCTAGCCAGGCCACAGAGAAGACACCTGGGGTGACGCTGAGAACACAGTCTGCCCAGATAAAGCCCTCCCATCAGTCTCTGTCTAAGCTGGCCCGCAGTGCTGTGCTGAGGGGAGCGTGTGCTCAGGGCACTGCCCTTTGTGAACATGGTTCTCTGTCCCCAGGTTCTGGATCAAGAGCATAGTCCTGGGGGCTGATGTGTGCAGCGGGAAAGGCAGGGGGCCTGGGAAGTTCTGGAGGAATCAGTGGGCGCACTTTGTCCCTGCAGCTCTGACTGCCACTACTCTTTCCTGAGAGGCATTGACAGTGGGATGGAGTCCCCCATCCTGGCAGTACAGGGACACCTGGGGCCTGCTCAGGCTGGTTTGCAGAAAGCTGCTGCACATACACGAAAACTGGCCTGTGCTTAAACTGCCTGCTGGCCAAGTTGCTAGGGGCTCCTTCGTTTTTGTTCGCTCTAGTCCTGTCCTCCCCCCAGATAAAGACAAGACCTTGGTCCCTGGTCTCTTTCTTCCTTTGATTTTGCCCAAATAATAGCTTCCTGGCTTCTGTTATGTAGGTGTTCTACAACTAAAGAGATTTTTCCCCTTTACTGAGAGCAGAGGGGACACATTTGGTTGTTAGGAACTAAAGAAGCAACACAAGGCTGCTAAAGCTCTCCAGGGACAGGTAAAAAGCCTTGCTGGGCACAGGGGCACCATGCAGGCTGTCACACTCTGAAGTCATACGTGGACTTCTTGGTCCTCTACAGAACAGAGGCCTTAGATATCCAGATATTTTAATAGTTGGGTTTGTTAACTCAAAATACTTTATTGGTAAAATGAAGACATTCTTGTGGATTTGATGAGTTGAACTGTATATATATATATATATATATAAAAAAACTCTACCTCTATATCTGTCTAGCTCTATCTGTCTAGAGCCAAAACTTCTATAAATTACAATAGAAAAGGACAGAAACACAATTATTGTAAATGAATTCAATATATCAATGACATCAAGTAGTACATCAAAATGATATATTACTTTAATATATCAATTACTTTAACACAGTAATGGGCCATTAATTAGACATGTTTGAATGAGAGCTGAAATATTTAATGACTGATGAATGCTGGCTGTTCAAGGCAGAAGTTCAAGCCACAATTGGAGCATCCTTACCAGATGGGTCAGGCAGGGTTCTGGTTTGGGTTTGGTGAAAGGTGGTGAGTGGGGATGTTTCTTAGGAAGATCTTCACTTCTCTCTTCAGTCAACTCTGGAAGGCCTGATAGGTCCCTTAGGTAAGAGGAAACAAACCTCAGAGCAAGGATGGAAAGCTGCTTAGATTCCTAGAGGAGACTTGGCAGAAATGGGAGGTTCAAGAAAACTGGAGAGTAAACTGGGCTGAGTGAGACACTCACCATGCGTGCAAAATTTAGGATGGCACCAATAGATTCAGCAATGAAAATAAACACCATCTTAATGCAATATTCAAAAACCAAAGTCCAGAAATCCATCAAGAATAAAATATTTAAATTATAATTTTGCTTCAGGTACAAATATAGCTTCACATAGCACTAGGTTCAAGGTCTCCAGGCTTATTGAAATTATCCTTGTGACTCCACCCCAATATTCAAGGACCCACATCTTCCAAACCAGTGCCCTAACTTAAAAACAAGAGCCCCTACTTGGTTAGCAAATCAGTTTTCACTGTAATGCAGTCACTTGTCAAAATTAGAGTTTGGTTTGCTTTGAGACCTTTTAGACTACGCCTGCAGGATAAGTGTTTCTTTGAAGAAAAGTATGGGAGCACGCAGCTTCCTCACAGAGATTTTGAGGTGGAAATTTAAAGCCCTGACCTCATCATTTTCTTTCCCCATATTCTCCAGAGTAGTTAGGAGCAGCAAACAACCCTATTATACTCCTATTTCCACCAACATGTCCTGGGCATGCATGTGACTGCAGGTGTGTACAGCCAATGATTTAAACAACTTTTGCTGCTTTATTTCATGAGTACCAGTGTCCCATTTATACTGGAATTGGGCCATGAATTGCTTCCATTTAAATCAAGTCAGAAAATGAATTCCATAGAACCCAGAATTAATTCAGAAAACCCACCCATATGTTTCTATTCTTCTGGAACTATTCTCAATACCAAATAATGTATCAGTCACAGACAGAGAAATTATACAGCTAGGAATCATGGACGAACTGGAGAATAAAGAGCACAGCACAGGAGAAGGCGGGCCATTGGGGAGAAAAGACAGACATGAAGGAAGGGAGAGCGAGAGATTCCAGGTCTCCCTCATGGGTGCAGGGGCCCAAGGACTTGGGCCATCTTCCACTGCTTTCCCAGGCCATAGCAGAGAGCTGGATTGGAAGAGGGGCAGCTGGGACTAGAACTGGCACCCATATGGGATGCTGGTGCCACAGGCAGAGGCCTAGCCCAACAAGCCACAGTGCCAGTCCCTAAAAAGAATGTTTCAAATTCTTTTATTGACTTTGAATTTGTTTTTGAAAGGAGAGGGAGATACCACCCATCTACTGGTTCATTATCCAAATGTCCACAACACGAAGGGATGGACAAGAACAGAGTCAGATCCAGGAATGCAATCTGGGTCTCCTACATGGGTTTCATGGACCAAAGCACTTGAGCCATTATCTGCTGCATCCCATGGTGAGAATTAGCAGGAAGCTAGAGTCTAGAGTGGAGCTGGAACTCTGAACCAAGGCACTCCTATAGGGCATGCAGGAGCCCCAAGAGGTGTCTTTAACTGCTGTACCAAATACCCACCCTGGCTGTCTTTTTGTGAGTTACATTAAGTTGATATATGTTATATGATTATCTTTTCCCTTTGATATAAGGATGAAGAAGGAAAAAGAGTGACTCTGCAAGACACATCCATATCAAAAGCAGATCTCGTGCTTGCATTATAAGAAGGCAGAGTAGTGGGAAGCAGAACGCCTCTCAGCCCAAAACCCTACTTGCTGTGTGTTCAACAGTGTCCTGGGCTGGAACACCTCTCAGTGGGACAATGAGAGAGCAGATCACGTTTCCTTCTGCTGATTCTTGGTTTATGTGGTTTCTCCATAAAAATTGTTCCTTAACTTTGTAGCATTGCAGCAATTACCCTCACTTAATCTTTTTTTTAAGGTTTTAATTATTTATTTGAGAGGTAGAGTTACAGACAGTGAGAGGGAGAGACAGAGAGAAAGGTCTTCCATCCGCTGGTTCACTCCCCTAATGGCCACAATGGCTGGAGCTGAACAGATCCAAAGCCAGGAGCCAGGAGCTTCTTCTGGGTTTTTGGGAAGGGCCCCAAGCATTTAGGCTGTCTTCCACTGCTTTTTCAGGCCATAGCAGAGAGCTGGATTGGAAGAGGAGCAGTCAGGACTAGTACTAGTGCCCATATGGGATGGCGGCGCCACAGGCAGAGGATTAACCTATTGTGCCACAATGCCAGCCCCATCTTGGCTTTATAAGCAAACATAGCCATACCAATTGCTGACAAAGACAATGAAAAAACCAGAGCCAGGTATACATGACAAATACATTAACATATGCTGACTTTTGTTGGAGGTATACGATGAAGCAAGATCATTGCTAAGCGCTCTACACATACTACTTGATTTGATCTTGAAGCTGTATTTATGAGATATGATATAATCCCTTTTTGCAGATGTGTATGGCTTAAATAGGTTAAGTAACTTGCCTGAGATTCTAAAGTCGAGAGATAGATTTTGTTTCAAATCCATGACTTTCTGGCATCAGAGCCCTAGCTATTGTTGGAGACAACATTCTACAGAAAAGGAAGGCTTTTCAGTGCTCATTATTGGGAAAACTTTAAAACCAAATTATTTCTAACTTGGATTAATGATTTGTAATCATTTTCAGGTTATGAACCTCTTTAGGAATCTGATGAGAGCTTTTATTTACTTGTGAAATTAATTAATTATAATGCATAGGAAGAGCCAGATACAGAGAGAGACCTTGCATATGCTGTTTTACTCCCCAAATGGCCACAACAGCCAGGGATGGACCAGGATGAAACCAGAGCTAGGAATTCTATATGGATCTCCCATGTAGGTGGAAAGAGCCCAAGTACTTAGACTGTAGTTTTCTGCCTTCTCAGGGCATTATTAGGGAGCTGGATCAGAAGCTGAGGAGCTGATTAGAAATTTGATCCTATTTCTCTCTATCATTTTCTCTCTCTCTCTCTCTCTCTCTCTCTCACACACACACACACACACACACACCGCATTTGCAGGTGCTGTTTTCCAAATAGTGCTTCTGGAGGCATGTCTTGAGGGCCAATACTGCTGTGATGGAGGGAGGTCTTGCATAAGAATAGTGCCATTTATTCCTGGATAATAAACTTGGATTTCAGAGAGTTAAATACTCTTTGGGAATGTGTAAATTACTTGTTACAGGAATTGTGTCTTTAGAAGACAGCGAAAGCTTTATTTATGGGAGCCTTAATGAGTTTGGTTATATAGGAGTTTGATTTCCATCTCATAAATAATAAACAATCCTCACAATATGCTAATCTAGCTTCCTTTTCAATTGCTCAAGTTAATCTTGCAAAGAAAATAATCAAGAAAAATATGGAAAATGACATCATCCTGTGGGAATTAAACATCTCCTAGATGGTATAACATCTCTGCTCCAAGGCTTAGAAGCTTATTAACTGTGTCTGACTCATTGGTTATTCTATTTAGACAATGCTTTCCCCAAATCCAAACAATGTTAAAATGAAATATGACTTTAATTGAACAAGATATATCTGTTATGAGATTTGTTAAATTTGAAGTAGAACATGACAAAATTGAAACAAAAACAGAAATGGAGAAATTATTTCCATATCCAGTAGTCACATATCTTTGTTGATTTTTTATGAGATATAAAAGAAATATTCTCAATGTGTACAGGGAGGAGGCTACCTTTATTGTGTCATTAAGACAGTTTAGACAGATGAACAGGAAATCAGGAGATCCTATTCATCTTTGTTTCCCAAATATTTGACAAAGTCCTCCTCACTTCATCCCTGATGCTCCTGCTTGAGATCAAATTGAACGCCGCGCACAGTTTCTATCCAAGTTCTCGCGCTCTGCTTCCTTCTTCCCTGACTCCCTTCTTCCTTTCCAGCCTCATCACCTCTGAACTTATTCACCATGTGCACCCTAGCATCTGGGTGTGTTGGAATCCTTGCATATCCTCAAACAGGATTTATTCTCCTACCTGGCATGTCTCTGCATACATTTTTTCTTCCACTTGGAATTCTCACCAGCCTTCCTCTCTGTCCATTTCATAAGCATAGTAGAAGAAAATACTGATTTGGGGACCAGGGGTCTCTGTCTGGACACCTGCTTTGTGGCGTTCTGGTATGTAAACTCAGGCGAGTTCATTTCTCTAGCTTCATTTTCATCATCTGAAAGTGGAGTTGTCATGACAGTTAAATGATACTGTGATGGGCACAGTGTCTAATATATTTTAATTATTTGATACTGTTTTAGCCATTATTATGGTTGCAATTATTACTGTCGTTCACCCATGACAATCCTACTTCTCCCCTCCATGTAGCAACCTGTTGCCTAAGAGGAAAGGTGATAAGAAATCTTATCAAATGATATTTTGGGCAACAACATTATCAATGCCACTGTCTAGAGTCCCTGGGTAGTTCAGGAAATCGTAGAGATGTAGATGTAATTTTGGCGATGGGGGTGGTAGCTGATGACATAATTGTCTTTCAATAACATTTCTTTTTTTTAAGATTTATTTATTTATTTATTTGAAAGAGTTACGGGGCGGGGGAAGGGGGCGGGGGGGCGTGTCTTCCATCTGCTGGTTCACTCCCCGGTTAGCCGTAATGACCGGAGCTGCATTGATCTGAAACCAGGAGCCAGGAGCTTCTTCCAGGTCTCTCAGGTGGATGCAGGGCCCAAGGACTTGGGCCATTTTCCACTGCTTTCCCAGGCCATATCAGGGAGCTGGATCAGAAATGGAGCAGTCGGGACTCAAACCGGCACCCATATGGAATGCTGGCACTGCAGGTGGCAGCTTTGCCTACTATGCCTCAGAGCAGGCCCCTCAATAACATTTCTTAATTAGACTAAGCCAGGATTTCAGTTTCCATGCTACCTGTGAACGTCAAAGAAGCAAGCTACTTCACTGAGTGGAAGTGTCGACTGAATTTAAGAACTTGAGCTTCTAGCTCTATCAACAGTCAGTTGTTCTTGGACAAATTGCTTTACCTCCCTGGGGCCCAATTCCTGATTTATAAGAAAAACAAGAGGACTGAATCATTTTCAAGCATCTTTCCAGCTTTAGAATTCTGTGATTCTAAGTGGGAAAACTTACTCTGTCTTTGTTTTTTGTAAACTCCTAAGGCACCATGGAAGGTGTCAAATCAGGATCCTGCCCCACTTGGTTGTATGCAGAGGCCCGTCAGTGTGGTTCCTGTTCTGTTCCACAGAAGACAATAGCTTTGGCTTCTGCTGGAGATAAGGGGAGGAGCCTCAGGTTTCCCAGTACTGCCTTCTAAATGGATTAATCTATAGCCATTTCTGTTGCTAGAGCCATTATCTCGGGATATGTATGCTATACAAACAAAGCACAGAGGCATAAAACCAAGGTGGAGAATTTATTCCCTCATAGAAGTTGCCAGAAGAACAAGGAAAGATGGGATATACAGTACAGTGTCAATATCTTTATTTCTAAATTCAGTTTATCTTTTACCTGGCAGTCTTATTAAATGAGGCAATAAAAATGCTTTATCATGATATTCAAGATATGGGAGGCCGGCGCCGTGGCTCACTAGGCTAATCCTCCGCCTAGCGGCGCCAGCACACCGGGTTCTAGTCCCGGTTGGGGCGCTGGATTCTGTCCCGGTTGCCCCTCTTCCAGGCCAGCTCTCTGCTGTGGCCCGGGAGTGCAGTGGAGGATGGCCCAGGTGCTTGGGCCCTGCACCCCATGGGAGACCAGGAAAAGCACCTGGCTCCTGCCATCGGATCAGCGCAGTGCGCCGGCCGCAGCACGCCGGCCGCGGCGGCCATTGGAGGGTGAACCAACGGCAAAGGAAGACCTTTCTCTCTGTCTCTCTCTCTCACTGTCCACTCTGCCTGTCAAAAAAAAAAAAAAAAAAAAAAAGATATGGGAGACCAATACAATCTAAAAAGCAAATAACAACAAACAACCTGCATAAGCATTTCCAAGAAGCCATTAAACTATCTTCTTGAAGAAGGCAGAAGCTTCAGGAAGCAGGATTTTTCCACCAGAGATCCCTGATGTATCTTTCTTGGTTCTGACAAAGACAACTGAGAAGTCAAAAATAGAAACCACTTTGAAGAAACTCAGAGGGCCTGGGTAAAAGTCCTCTTGCAAGACATCTTTATTAACACTAAAAACCCTCCAAGGTCCCTCCCCTACAGTCGTGACAGATGTCTCTGACAGTCTCTCCACAGTGGGAAAACTTCCGAACATTTCTTCCTGCATTTCATAGAGTTTACAAAAACCGCACAAGTAGCTTCCACAGCATTTATCAAGCAAGAAGTAATTGAAAACAGCAGGTAGTTGTGCCTTAGTCACTGAAAGAGAACTATTTGCCAATTGACACATGGGGTGCTGAGGCTGGGAATTCCCATTATAGCCCCTGGGTGGTATTCAGGTTCAGTAAATCCCCTCCATGTCTGGATAACTGGATTCCTAAATCTTAAGACTATTTTCATCTGCTAAGAGGATATTTGGAGTAAAACGGAATCTAAGAAAATTTGTTTTGCTTCTAAATGTAATCTGCCTCTTACATATAAATATGGTACATGAAATCCTTTTTCCCCCTCTTATCTGTGATTTAGAAAAACATGGTCACCAAACAAAGTGTCTTGTCACCGTACTTAGTATTGGGTAGTTCCTTAAAAGTGTTGACTCAGAGAATTCAAACTTCACCCCAATGATCTACTTAAAGGTAGGTTAGAGGAGAGGAAATATCAGACTAAAGAAATTAAAATTTAGTTCTAGCAGGGAGTTTGAAAGTCTTTAAGATGTTTAATCTTGGGGCCTGCCGCTGTGGCACAGCGGGTTAACGCCCTGGCCTGAAGCGCCAGCATCCCATATGGACGCCAGTTCTAGTCCCGGCTGCTCCACTTCCACTCCAGCTCTCTGCTATGGCCTGGGAAAGCAATACAAGATGGCCCAAGTCCTTGGGTCCCTGCACCCACATGGAAGACCCAGAATAAGCTCCTGGCTCCTGGCTTCAGATCGCCGCAGTTCCCGCTGTTGTGGCCATCTGGGGAGTGAACCAACGGATGGAAGACCTCTCTTCTCTCTCTCTGCCTCTCCTCTCTATGTGTAACTCTGATTCTCAAGTAAAAAATAAATATTTAAAAAAACATGTTTAATCTATAAGCAAAATATCAAGACCATATTGGGAGAGGACAGGTGTTTGGCCTGGCAGTTAAGATTCTGGTGAGGAGGCCTGTGTTCTACATTAGAGCGCCTGGGTTGAAGCCCTAGCTGCAGTTCTTTTTTCCAAATTCCTGCTAATGTAAACCCTGAAAAGCAGCAGGTGAGGAATCAAGTAATTGCATCCCTACAACCTACGTGGGAGACCTGCATAGAGTAGCCAGCCCACATCTTCAGCTTTGGTTTGGCACAACCCTGTCTGTTGTGTGCATCTGGGGGATGAACCAGCAGATAGGAGCTCTCTCTGTCTCTGAAATAATGTTAATAATAATAATAATAAATATGTTATATAATCATTTCCACAAAGAAATACTATCAACAATGAAGCCTGTCATGCTTATTCTTATTTTTGGTTAGAGTTGGTATTCCACATGCAGTAATGGATTTGAGCAAATTTCTCTTCATGCTCACAGCCTGGGCCCTTTGTGACTCTTTGCACACCATGAAGTGGTAATTGAGGGAGAGATTCTCTGACTCTGGAACAGAGCTGGATGCGCTGGCTTTCAGATGCTGAACTCCAGATCTACAGACATGGTATTATATGGGTAGTGGTGCTCTGCTCATATCTAAGTATGAGAAAAGGAATTATGGGATTCACCACAGCAGAAAAAATTAGAGTTAGTGTCAGGAAGACGTTCTTCACTAAACAAACAGCAAGATGCAACTCCCACTTAGATGGTGATATTTCTCATGGAGAAATTGTCCATCAGGTAGGAGAGTAGACAAAATGATTCTGGGGATGCCTTCCTTGCCTTATGTGGTGGTGATATTTTGAAGCAGGAAAAAATACAAACTTGGAATAAAGTTCACTCAACACAAAACCTCAGAAGTTCTTGATAAATTATCTCTTTTTCTTTAGCTCATTTTATCAAGAAAGTGTAGTTTGAATCAAACTCAAGAGGAAGAGATCCTACAAGATATCTGAACACAAACGTTGACAGAGCTGAAGAACTGGTACCATATTGTATCCTAGGATGGAGGAACTCAAAAAGTAGATGCTCCTGTGAACCTAATCCAATCAGAAGATCACGTCTCATCATGACTGTGGGCCAGTATTCACAATGCAGTATCAGAAATGCTTACAGTAGCAATTTTACTCATTTATACTGTGTTAAACATAAATGATGCTTTAAGCAATTTTGCTAACTTCCAATGAGGTATGCATTTTCTGAAAAAGACAAATATTTTAAAAGCAACTATGATTTGTAACATTTTTCTTAAAACCATCTTTCTTCTTCTGATTTTGGAATAACTCTCCCCAAAATCTTACTGTCCCAAAGCCCGTTGCGTAATTCTAATGACTTAAGGCTTTTATGAATCTTCCAAGACTTAGTAAGGGTGTGCCTGAGAAAGTTGGTGCAGAGCTGTTAACGTCCTGTGAGCCAACAGGATGTGCTCCCAACAGATCTACCTTTACAAGAAGTGGACGGAAGACCTAGCACTCCTTGCCCTTTGGGCTGAACCTGACAGCCTGGTGTCATTTGGCTGCATTACATCAGGAGAATGTTCTTGGTAGTTGTATTGCAGCCCAGTTATATGCTTGTACCTGATAGCACAGAAAACTGAGCAAAGAACTAGTGATCCAAATAAAAACATCTAGTTACGTTCAACCTCCTCACACGTACAGACGTGGAAATTTTCAGAGGCTTTTCTTTTTTTGGAAGGAAGAATAGATTCTAGCTTTACTAAATGTGTCAGGAAAAAAAAAAAAAGCAGATGCCTATATTGCAAAAAATAAGCTGGGATCATTGTTTTTTGACAAATTCTCAGGATCCAATAGGATATTGAGTCTTTCCCTTCCTTTCTTCTGTTCTCCTCTTGGTTCTTTACCCAGGTCCTTTAATTTCTTATCTAGCTTGGCATACAGAAGGTCTTCAAAAAGTCTATTGAAAAGATGTGTTATAAAAAAACCATATATGTGCTTTGAAATTTTTTGCACCAAAATAAATGTGTCTTTTAATTCCATCTTTTTCCATGAACTTTTTAAGCCTCCTCATACAAATCTGATCCATCCTGCAGACACCAGAGAGAGGCCACCTCCTCTTAAACTCTCCCAGTTAGAAGTCATCACTGGTTCTTTAGAACTCTGGGACAGTCTATGTTTCTTGTCTTGTTTTAGAGTTCATGTTTGTAATTTCCCTTTTAGATGATTTGTCTCTTGTAGCTATGATCTGGACTACAATGGATTCATTTTGTACCTTCTCAGTTCCCAAGTATTCAGCAAAACTTAATATGTAACAACTTATTTGTGTATATCCTTCATTTAAAACAGTTGGTAGGAAAAACAGGAAATGGAAATGGAATTATCTTATACCAATAGGGCCCCCTGTTGCCAAGAGGATGTTGTGTCTTCTTTTGTTAGGAAAAATGTACCTCAGTTTAAGAACAAGAGTATGTTTTCTTTCTTGGGCATCTTAGGGGCATAATTGTTGTTGCAACAGTGACTTAAGAACCTATAGACTCTGCATGCTGCTTAGCAAGAGGCAGAGAGGCCAGGGGAGGCAAGCCAGGGTAGGACACAGTTGGCTGCTGAGACTTGGCCATGTGTGCCACAAAGGTGCAACTGCCTGTCAGGCTGCCCTGGAGAACACTGATCTGAGTCAAATCACATTGCAGAACCCAGAATGGAAACACTAACCAGTGCAGGGTGCTTTAAAAGATCAGCACTGCATTTAGTAAAGGACTGAAGCTCCAGAACATGGAAGGTCCTTGTCCCCATCTACTCCAGTGCAGACTCTTTATGTTCAAATCACTTCACCCTGAATGGCAAATAGAAAATAACTTGGTACAGGCAAGAGAACAGAACAGAGCCTTATAGAGAGGAAAGGAAAAAAGGGTGAAATTAAAAAAAAAAAAAAAAAAAGGATTTTCAAGTGGAAGGCTGGAGCCTGACAGCTGTTTTTACCTTAGACTCACTCCTCTGACCCATCAGTCCCTACTTCTTGTTTCTGGAATCTGAGCTGCATGAGAACAAGATTACTTTTTGTATGATTAATGATTTGTGATGTGGAACTGACCACTTCCTATCGGGAGGGTAGCTTCCCCATCTAGGAAGTAGGGTGTTCAAAGCTGTCCTCTAAGAAGGACACTGAGATGGATGGAAGAATGGCTCCTGCTAGTGTGATAGGCCTGTTCCAGGTGTCAGGGAGCCAGGAAGTGAGTTACTTAAGAGTCCTTAAAGGCCTCCTGGAACCTGATTGTTTTCCAAAATAGGAAACACATTCTTAAGAAAACCTTCTCATTCAGTTGTGATTAAGAGCATAGTTCCTGCAGAAAGTTCAATTTCAGCATAGGATTCAGTGGAATTCTCATCTTAACGTACGGAGTTTGTTCTAGCTGTGCATAGAGGCTGCTGTGGTTTGAATGTGTCTCCTAAATTTCATGTATTGAAATCTTAGCCCACAGACTCATGTTAATAGTATTTGGAGGTGGGGGTCTTTGGGAGGTAATTAAGGTCAGATGAAGTCCTGTGAGCGGTGCTCCCATGATGCAATTAGTGGCTTGATAGGAGGATGCTCTAGTGGTGCAATCAGTAGGAAGAGAGACTGGAGCTAGAAGGCTTGTTCTGTCTCTCCACGTGATGTCCTCAGCAAGGTCATGACTTAGCAAGAGCTTTCACCTGAAGTCAAAGAGACGGCCATCCATGCTCTTGGACTTCCCAGCCTTCAGAACTGTAATAAATGCATCTCTTTTCTTTTTAAATTATCCAGTCTCTGGTATTTTGCTATAGCCGCATAAAATGGACTAAGGCAAGGCCTTTAATGTGTTACTTGGGTAGCAAATGATGCATAATGACCAAGACCAAAATGTAATGCTTCCATTACATTTAATGTTAATTTCCTAGATGTTCATAGTGAAATCATTAGTTAATTGGTGATTATTTGTGTGACCCAGAAGAGTAGGTGCAAGTAGCACCTACTGAAAAGGTCAGCTTACTCTCAGGGTAAGTTGCACACTGGATATGATCGGAACCAAACTGATCTCTCAGTCTTAGAGAAGTCAGGAGTGCTGTGAGTGCTGTGGGCCTCGTGATTTCTGCCTTGGCAGGCTTTATGTCAGGTGTTCCCAGTACTCAGGAGTTAAGAAGATGCTGTTCAGCTCAGTTGAAAGTAAAGCATTGCCTCTTGCAAAAGTCATGTTGGATGAAGTTGGCTTGGGTGGTGCTCAGGCTGAAAGAACACCCATTTGCAATATGTTATTGCTGCAACAATTATGATAACCCGTTTGTCTATAAAGATGCCTTCTGTTGTTATTAGATCATTAACCTTAACAGTATCAACATGTTCTCAGTTATGTAACTGCACTAGGAGGACTGGAGAACATCCTGCTCTGGAAGACAATGCTCACAGTTCATGCCTTACTGGTTCCAAAAAAAGCTCCCATCCTCATAACTTAGTCCCAGTGCTTGGAACTACCCAAGGTGCTGTAAAGCAGATTGGAGGGAAGTCTGTAAACCCACAGTCAATAAAGCAGAAATTAAACTAAGGGGTGGCACACCCAAAACTTGCTAGAATAAGCCCCAAAGTCAAAGTCCAATTGCCTTTGTTTGAAGAATTAAAAAGCAAAAATAAACCTCAAAGAAACACAGCTGAAACTGCAATAGGGCCCTTAAACACTATTTTTTTCTTTTTTTTCTTTTTTGACAGGCAGAGTGGACAGTGAGAGAGAGAGAGAGACAGAGAGAAAGGTCTTCCTTTTGCCGTTGGTTCACCCTCCAATGGCCGCTGCGGCCGGCGCGCTGCGGCCAGCACATTGCGCTGATCCGATGGCAGGAGCCAGGTGCTTCTCCTGGTCTACCATGCGGGTGCAGGGCCCAAGTGCTCGGGCCATCCTCCACTGCACTCCCTGGCCACAGCAGAGAGCTGGCCTGGAAGAGGGGCAACCGGGACAGAATCCGGCGCCCCGACAGGGACTAGAACCCGGTGTGCTGGCGCTGCAAGGCGGAGGATTAGCCTAGTGAGCCGCAGCACCGATAAACACTCTTAATCTTACTTATTTCCAATCCCAAATTGGCAATTGTCCCCATATTTTTGTGAAAACTCTTAACTAGGATTGGTAATGGTTTGCCAAGCTTTTTTTTTCTTTTTTAAGATTTATTTATCTATTTGAAAGTCAAAGTTACATAGAGAGAGGGAGAGGTCTTCCATCCAATGTTTTACTCCCCAGTTGCTGCAACAGCCGGAGATGCGCCCATCTGAAACCAGGAGCTTCCTCAGGGTCTCCCATGTAGGTGCAGGGGCCCAAGGACTTGGGCCGTCCTCCACTGCTCTCCCAGGCCATAGCAGAGAGCTGGATCAGAGGTAGAGCAGCCGGATCTCAAACCGGCGCCCATATGGGATGCTGGCACTGCAAGCCAGGACATTAACTCGCTGTGCCACAGTGCCGGCCCCAAGCCAAGCTTTTAACAAAGGCACTTTTCACCTGGTCTTGGTTGACATTGTAAAAACATACAAGAATAGTACTTGGCGGATTGGCAACATACACTTAATAGTCATCTTGCTGAAGAACAGCCTGATAATTGTTAAATGCTTCATTACCTGGAGTAAGGGGAAACAGACTAGGGCTGTAATTCTGTCTTATCTGTGGATACGGTGACTAGACATTTACAGTTACAGAGGAGGTAGACAGATTAAATGACAATGTAATTGAATCATTTTTCTTAAGTTATAAAACATACAACCTTGTGGAGTAGATGGTTATTTCTTGTTCTTGAGCTTTCCGCTTTCCTAATTTTTGACACAGAAAAACAGAGATTGAGGAGGAGCAGCATGATGTGGATCACACAGCTTCTCTGCAGTTCTTCCAAAAATAAAACCATGAGGTCATGCTCAATCCTTTCTAGTCCTTTATTTTTAAAGTCCTTCAAGCATTGTCTTTAAAGGCAATGATGGAGACACAAACAGGCAAATTCTCAAAGATAGAAGCCAGGTCCTCATCCTAAACTCTCCTTTCTCAGATTGCAACTGAATTGCTTTGATATTTGACTCAGTCTCAGAGATTCTCGGTTCTGATTTTAGAGTCAGGTATGACTTTTTAAAAGAGCATGAAAGGTAAAAAGACCAAAAACGCCGGCTGAGGACTACCCCACCTTGGGCGGCTCCAGGCAGCAGGTTTGCAAGTATTTTAATTCCTCCCCCTCAACCCCCAGAAACATCCTGTTTGTTGGCAAACAACAAAAGGTACTCAAGCTTGTAAAGAAGGAATTAGAGGGTCAAAGTTGCCAGGGCACTTAGCTTTATGGTTGGGTTTTGAATCTACCAGCTTGCTTAATGATAATTCTCAGAAGCACATGTTGAAGGGCAAGACTTTTAGCCTGGAGTATACAAGGAGTTAATAATTTCACTTTAATCTCATCTTTCTCAGCTAGGTGAGAAGTTGAAGTCCAGACCTGGGAGCTGTCGCTCCCCCTCTTCATGGAGGAACGACACTAAACCCTGCCTAGGCTTCATATCCGAGTCACGGCACCATTATGTCGCTCCCCGTCTTCGTGGAGGAACGACACAGGACCCTGCGCTGTTCTTTTGTCTGCTTGGCCCTCCCCGGGTTTGCTGCTGGTTCTTCCCGGGTTGGCTACCGACCCTTCCACCTCCGTGGAAGGGCGGTTCCCCCTGGCCACTTTCCCCACTTCCGCGGGGGAGCGGCACACCGCCGGCCGGCTCTCTCGGGGGCTGCACAGGTGTTCCTTCAGATAGATGTTCCCCTTAGATGTTCCTGGTGCATGTTGTCTCTCTCCTCCTTTATAGTCCTCTTCCACCAATCCCAACTCTACTACCCACACGCCGAGTATGCTGTTCTCCTCCAATCAGGAGCAGGTCCTACAGTTTATTGGTTGAACTGGAGGCAGCTGGGTAGAAGCTGTTTCTCCCTTCTCAGCGCCATATTGTGGGAGAGCAGATGCATAGAATAAGTCTTAATTCCAGTAACTCAGTCTAGTCCGAGTTGCTCCCCACAGGAGCTTAGGCATAGAGCTGTTTGCTCCTGAGATGGACAACACGTATGTTATTATCTCTACCTCTTATCCTCCTCTCAATATATTACTTCTTCTTAAACTTTTAATTTCATTCTTACTCTTTTTAAAAAGATTGATTAATCTCCACATGGACGCAATGGCCAGGGTTGGGCCAGGCCAAAGTTAGGAGCCAGGAACTTCTGGGTCTCCCCTGTAGGCGGCAGGGTTCCAAACATTTGGACCATTTTCCATCTTATGCTGCTTTCCCAAGCATATTAACAGGGAGCTGGATCAGAAGTGGAGCAGACAGGACACAAATTGGTGCCCATATGGGATGCTGACATCACAGGCAGTGGCTTTACTGGCTATACCACATCCCCAATGCCTGGCTCCTGGCATCAGCCTGGTGCAGCCCCAGCTATTGCAGGCATCTGGGGAATGAACCAGTGGTTGGGAGAGCTCTCGTCTATTTTTATGTTCCTCCATTTTTATTCTTGATGCTTTATATGTGTTTTTCCTCTTCTTTCATTCATCTTTAAGACTTTTATAGGTTAAACTTAAATGTAGCAATGGGAAGAATATATTTTTGTATTTAAAAACCTAGGAAATTATTTTTTGACCATTTTTGACATTCCTTGACAATATTCATTATCTAAATCTGATGTACTGTGGAGGAAAAAGAAAGAGTTCTGTAATTCCTGGCCAAAGGCGTGAATGGGATAGAGTGAAAGCCAATATGTAAATAACCATGTACAATGGGATTTGAGCCAATGGGTCCAGGTTCCTGTCTCTCAGCAAGGACCCACGCACCTGTAATGAAGTTTCCATCTGCTCCATTTCACAATGAGAATAAGAATGATATTGTGAGGTTTTAATAAGTTTGAATGTGTTCAAGACAGGGAATTGCCTTTTACAAATACCATTCATAGTAAAATTTCCTTTATGAACTGATAATTCATGACTTTTTTCATGTAATTTTGATGATAAAAATCAGACAACCCACAGTGGGCCTTTGGCATTTCAGTTAAGACACCAACTTGGAATGTCTGCATCCCATATCTAGTGTGGGTTCAAGTCCCAGCTTTGCTTTTGATTCTAGCTTCCTGCATCTTGCCATTGCACACTCTGGGAAGGAGCAGGTGATGGCTCAAGTACTTGGGTCCCTGCTACCCATGTGGGAAACTCAGATTGAGTTCCTGGCTCCTGGCTCCTTGCATCAGTCTGGACCAGCCCTAGCTATTGCAGGCATTTGGGGAATGAACCAGTGGTTGGGAGATCTCTCTCAGTCTATTTTTGTGTTCCTCCATTTTTCAAACATATAAAATACTTTTTTAAAAAATTTGGACAATTCAATGTTAATTACCTGAATTCTTTTTTAAAATTTCGCTAATCTAGAATCTGGAATCTACTGTCATAGCTACAAATGTTGGAAATTATATGGAGTTAGGTAGGTATGGATTTATGGTTAGAACAAAGGGATATTGGTTAGTTTCCTGCAGCTACTATGACGAAGTACCACAGACTTGATAACTTAATGGAAGTGTATTCTCCAGGATATCTGGAGGCCAGCACCCTGTGGAGGCTCTTCCAGAGAATTCCTGCTTGCCTCTTCCAGCTTCAGTGGTGGCCAACATTCTTTGACTTCCTTGGCATCCTTCACTGCTCCAATCCCTGCTTCCCTCTTGATATCATCTGTGTACGCACTGTGTGTCTCTGTGTCTAATCTCTGTATTATAAGGATAATCTCTTTATGCTTACTCTGCTTCTCTTCTGCAAGAATACTCAAGATCCTTAGCAGTCAAAGACAAAATTAACATTTGGGATTGCATCAAATTGAAAAGTTTCTGTACTGGTACTGCAAAAGAAACAGTCAGGAAAGTGAAGAGGCAACCGACAGAATGGGAAAAAATATTTGCAAACTATGCAACAGATAAAGGGTTGATAACCAGATCTACAAAGAAACCAAGAAACTCCACAACATCAAAACAAACAACCCACTTAAGAGATGCGCCAAAGACCTCAATAGACATTTTTCAAAAGAGGAAATCCAAATGGCCAACAGACACATGAAAAAATGTTCAAGGTCATTAGCAATCAGGGAAATGCAAATCAAAACCACAATGAAGTTTCTCATCAGCCTGCTCAGAATGGCTCACATTCAGAAATCTACCAACAATAGATGCTGGCGAGGATATGGGGAAAAAGGGACATTAACCCACTGTTGGTAGGAATGCAAACTGGTTAAGCCACTATGGAAGTCAGTCTGGAGATTCCTCAGAAACCTGAATATAACCCTACCATACAACCCAGCCATCCCACTCCTTGGAATTTACCCAAAGGAAATTAAATTGGCAAACACAAAAGCTGTCTGCACCTTAATGTTTATTGCAGCTCAATTCACAATAGCTAAGACCTGGAATCAACCCAAATGCCCATCAACAGTAGACTGGATAAAGAAATTATGGGACATGTACTCTATAGAATACTATACAGCAGTCAAAAACAATGAAACCCAGTCATTTGCAACAAGATGGAGGAATCTGGAAAACATCATGCTGAGTGAACTAAGCCAGTCCCAAAATGACAAATATATATTCTCCCTGATCAGTGACAACTAACTGAGCACCAAAGGGGAAACTCGTTGAAGTGAAATGGACACTATGAGAAACAGTGACTTGATCAGCTCTTGTCCTGACTGTTGATGTACAATGTAATATTTTATCCATTTTAGTATTTTTTTTGTTCTAGTACTATTGGTTGAACTCTGTAATTAACACACAATTATTCTTAGGTGTTTAAATTTTTTTGTTTGTTTGTTTTTAAACTTTTATTTAATGCATATAAATTTCCAAAGTACGACTTATGGATTACAATGGCTTCCCCCCCATACCGTCCCTCCCACCCACAACCCTCCCCTTTCCCACTCCCTCTCCCCTTCCATTCACATCAAGATTCATTTTCGATTATCTTAATATACAGAAGATCAGCTTAGTATACATTAAGTATGGATTTCAACAGTTTGCTCCCACACAGAAACATAAAGTGAAAAATAATAGATGATTTTTTTAAATGATGATGAAATCAGAGCAGACCTATTGTCATGTTTAATCCCAGTGAGAGTCAAGTTGGGAATTGATAATTTTTTTTTTTTTTTACAGAGGATCAGTTTAGTATGCATTAAGTAAGGATTTCAACAGTTTGCACCCCCATAGAAACACAAAGTGAAATATATTGTTTGAGTACTCGTTATAGCATTAAATCTCAATGTACAGCACATTAAGGATAGAGATCCTACATGAGGAGTAAGTGCACAGTGACTCCTGTTGTTGACTTTACCAATTGACACTCCTGTCTATGGCATCAGTAATCTCCCTATGCTCCAGTCATGAGTTTCCAAGGCTATGGAAGCCCTCTGAGTTCTCCGACTCTTATCTTGTTTAGACAAGGTCATAGTCAAAGTGGAGGTTCTCTCCTCCCTTCAGAGAAAGGTACCTCCTTCTTTGAAGACCTGTTCTTTCCACTGGGATCTCACTCACAGAGATCTTTTTGCCAGAGTGTCTTGGCTTTCCATGCCTGAAATACTCTCATGAGCTTTTCAGCCGGCTCCGAATGCCTTTAGGGCTGATTCTGAGGCCAGAGTGCTATTTAGGACATCTGCCATTCTATGAGTCTGCTGAGTATCTCACTTCCCATGTTGGATCACTCTCCCCTTTATTTACTCCATCAGTTAGCGTTAGCAGGTACTAGACTTGTCTATGTGCTCCCTTTGACTCCCAGTCCCTTCACCATGACCAACTGTGAACTGAAACTGATCACCTGGAACAGTGAGATGGCATTGGTACATGCCACCTCGATGGGATTGAATTGGAATCCCCTGGTATGCTTCCAACTCCACCACTTGGGGCAAGTCAGCCTGAGCATGTCCCAAATTATACATCTCTTCCCTCTCCCATTCCCACCACCATGTTCAACAGGGATCACATTTCAGTTAATTTTCAACACTTAAGAATAACTGTGCATCAATTACAGATCTAAACCAGTCATATTAAGTAGAACAGATAAAAAAAAACTACTAAGAGGGATAATGTATTTAGTTGTTCATTAACAGTCAGGGCTATGCTGATCAAGCCACCGTTTCCCATAGTGTCCACCTCACTCCAACAGGTTTCCCTCTTGGTGTTCAGTCAGTTGTCACCGATCAGGGAGAACATATGGTATTTGTCCCTTTGGGACTGGCTTATTTCACTCAGCATGATGTGTTCCAGATTCCTCCATTTTGTTGCAAATGACTGGATTTCGTTGTTTCTTACTGCGGTATAGTATTCTAAAGAGTACATATCCCATAATTTCTTTATCCAGTCTATCGTTGATGGGCATTTAGGTTGGTTCCAGGTCTTAGCTATTGTGAATTGAGCTGCAATAAACATTAGGGTGCAGACCTCTTTTTTGCTTGCCAATTTAAATTCCTTTGGGTAAATTCCAAGGAGTGGGATGGCTGGGTCGAACGGTAGGGTTATCTTCAGGTTTCTGAGGAATCTCCAGACTGACTTCCATAGTGGCTTGACCAGTTTGCATTCCCACCAACAGTGGGTTAATGTCCCTTTTTCCCCACATCCTCACCAGCATCTGTTGTTGGTAGATTTCTGCATGTGAGCCATTCTAACCGGGGTGAGGTGAAACCTCATTGTGGTTTTGATTTGCATTTCCCTGATTGCTAATGACCTTGAACATTTTTTCATGTGCCTGTTGGCCATTTGGATTTCCTCTTTTGAAAAATGTCTATTGAGGTCCTTGGCCCATCTCTTAAGTGGGTTGTTGGTTTTGTTTTTGTGGAGTTTCTTGATCTCTTTGTAGATTCTGGTTATTAACCCTTTATAGAGAAGTTTCTGTACTGCAAAAGAAACAGTCAGGAGAGTGAAAAGACAACCAACAGAATGGGAAAAAATATTTGCAAACTTAGGTGTTTAAATTTTAACTGAAAAGTGATCCCTGTTAGGAATTTGGAAACATTATCCTAAGTGAAATAAGCCAGTCCCAAATGGACAAATATCATATGTTCTCCCTGATTGATGACAACTAACCGAGCACCAAAAAGGAAACCTGTTAAAGTGAAATGAGCACTATGAGAAACAGTGACTTGATCAGCCCTTGCCCTGACTGTTGATGAACAACTTAATACGTTATCCCTCTTAGTATTTTTTTGTTTGTTTGTTCTACTTAATACTTTTGGTTGAATACTGTAATCAATACACAGTTATTCTTAAGTGTTGAAACTTAAATGAAAAGTGATCGCTGTTAAATATAAGAGTGGGAATAAGAGAGGGAAGAGAGGTGCAATTTGGGACATGCTCAAGCTGACTTGCCCCAAATGGTAGAGTTAGAAACATACCAGGGGATTCCAATTCAATCCCATCAAGGTGGCATGTACCAATGCCATCTCACTAGTCCAAGTGATCAATTTCTGTTCACAATTGATCGTAATGATAGGTCTAAGAGCCAAAGGGATCACATAAACAAGAATAGTGTCTGCAAATACTGTCTGCAAATACTAACTGATAGAATCAAAAAGGGAGAGAACGATCCAACATGGGAAGCGAGATACACAGCAGACTCATAGAATGGCAGATGTCCTAAACAGCACTCTGGTCTCAGAATCAGCCCTTAAGGCGTTCGGATCTGGCTGAAGTGCCCATGAGAGTATTTCAGTCATGGAAAGCCAAGACACTTTGGCAAAAAAAAAAAAAATGACCTAAATGAAAGATCTCTGCAAGTGAGATCCCAGTGGAAAGAACGGGTCATCAAAGAAGGAGGTACCTTTCTCTGAAGAGAGGAGAGAACTTCCATTCTGACTACGACCTTGTCTAAATATGATCAGAGTTGGTGAACTCAAAAGGTTTCCATAGCCTTGGCAACTCATGACAAGAGCGTAGGGTGATTACTGATGCCATAAACAAGAGCGTCAGTTTGTTAAGTCAACAAGAGGAGTCACTGTGCACTTACACCTCATGTAGGATCTCTGTCCTCAATGTGCTGTACATTATGATTTAATGCTATAATTAGTACTCAAACACTATTTTTCACTTTGTGTTTCTATGTGGGTGCAAACTGTTGAAATCTTTACTTAATGTATGCTAAACTGATCTTCTGTATATAAAGAGAATCGAAAATGAATCTTGATGTGAATGGAATGGGAGAGGGAGCGGGAAAGGGGAGGGTTGCAGGTGGGAGGGAAGTTATGGGGGGGGAGCCATTGTAATCCATAAGCTGTACTTTGGAAATTTATATTCATTAAATAAAAGTTAAAAAAAAAGAAATTATGGGACATGTACTCTATAGAATACTATATAGCAGTAAAAAAAAAATGAAATCCGGTCATTAGCAACAAAATGCAGGAATCTGGAAAACATCATGCTGAGTGAAATAAGCCAGTCCCAAAGGGACAAATATATGTTCTCCCTCATCAGTGACAACTAAGCACCAAAAAGGAAACCTGTTGAAATGAAATGGACACTATAAGAAAGAGTGACTTGATTGGCCCTTGTCCTGACTGTTGATGTACAACTTAATGCTTTATCCCTTTTAGTATTTTTTTTGTTCTACTTAATATTAATGGTTGAACTCTGTAATTAACACACAATTATTATTAGGTGTTTAAATTTAACTGAAAAGTGATCCATGTTAAATATAAGAGTGGGAATAAGAAAGGGAGGAGATGTACAATTTGGGACATGCTCAATCAGACTTGCCCCAAATGGTAGAGTTAGAAATGTGCCAGGGGATTCTAATTCAATCCCATCAAGATGGCATATACCAATGCCATCTCTCTAGTCCAAGTGATCAATTTCAGTTCACAATTGATCATACTGATAGGTCTAAGAGTCAAAGGGATCGCATATACAAGACTGGTGTCTGCAAATACTAACTGATAGAATCAAAAAGGGAGAGAACGATCCAACATGGAAAGCGAGATACACAGCAGACTCATAGAATGGCAGATGTCCTAAACAGCACTCTGGTCTCAGAATCAGCCCTTAAGGCGTTCGGATCTGGCTGAAGTGCCCATGAGAGTATTTCAGGCATGGAAAGCCAAGACACTTTGGCAAAAAAAAAAAAAAAAAAAAAAAAAAGAGGACCTAAATGAAAGATCTCTGCGAGTGAGATCCCTGTAGAAAGAACAGGCCATCAAAGAAGGAGGTACCTTTCTGAAGAGAGGAGTGAATGTCCACTTTGATATGACCTTGTCTGAATAAGAGCGAAGTCGGTGAACTCAAAAGGCTTTCATAGCCTTGGCAACTCATGACAAGAGCCTAGGGAGATTACTGATACCATAAACAAGAGTGTCAATTTGTTAAGTCAACAAGAGGAGTCACTGTGCACTTACTCCTCATATAGAATCTCTGTCTTTAATGTGTTGTTCAATGTGAATTAATGCTATAACTAGCACTCAAACAGTATTTTACACTTTATGTTCTGTGTGGGTGCAAACTGTTGAAATCTTTACTTAGTATATACTAAATTGATCTTCTATATGTAAAGATAATTAAAAATGAATCTTGATGTGAATGGAATGGGAGACGGAGCGGGAGATGGGAGGGTTTCGGGTGGGAGGGAAGTTATGGGGGAGAAAAGTCATTGTCATCCATAAGCTGTACGTTGGAAATTTATATTTGCTAAATAAAAAAAAAAACTTAATCACATCTTTATGGAACGTTTTTCTAAATAAGGTGATATTTAAATAATCCAGGGACTGGGATGTGAACATGTTTTGGGGAGTCATTATCTGCTTGCCTCAGGCATCAAGCTTTATTCTAGCCAAGATTGTTACTATGGCACCTGAGTGTGGTCTAGGAGAGAGTAGCACAGTCTTAAGTGATAGAGTTCTTTGTTGTAGGAACATCACCAGGTTTTCTAAAATTTCTAAAATTTCTAAAAATTTAAGAATTTTCTGTTTTGGTTATTTCTGGATGAAGAAAGTGTAGAGTTTGTTTCCTTTCTGAAAATGCATTTACTTTTAAATGTGTTGAGATTAACATGGGTAGTTTTGTAATAAGAAATGTTAAATAAAATTTGTGGGAGGCTGTATTACTACAATGAGATGCCAGAGATAAGCTAAGTTTACAAAGAGAGGTTGATTTTTTTTTTCTCACAGTTCCAACCGTTCACAGTCAAAGATTAAGCGGCCCTACTGGTTGAGCATCAGGTGATGGCAGAGTTGCTGGCAGAGTCCTGAGGTTGCCTAGAACATCACATGACAGGAAGTACTACATCACTACATTATCTCTGTGGTCTCTTCCAATACTATTGGGATTTAATCATGGGGGCTCCACATCAATGACCCGAAGGTCTCTACACAAAGGTCACACCTTCAGATACCATAACTGGATTAAGTGTCCATCCTTGGTACCCTTAACATAGGACTTTGGGGATGAAATCTTTAACACATGGGCCTTTGGGGGGACATTCAACATCTAAACTGTCATCCAAATCATAGCAGAGGCCATGGATCTGGATTGGGTACCTGCCCTGGGCCCAACAGACCAAACCAATATAGAGTGCAATCACAGTAACTGATGTTTGCTTTGGTTGGTTGCAAAAGGCCCAGGGGGTAGGTAGCCAGTTAACTAAGCTGTAACCATAAAGTGTTTTCTGTGCATCACTTTCTTTTTTCTATAAATACTGTCTGATCACATATTGGCTGGAGTTCTCGGAACCTTCTCTGGTTGGCTATATGATTTGCAAATTGTACTTTGTACTGTGTTTTTCTTTGCTCAGATAAATGCTACTAAACTTAACTGACCTAAGGGATTTTCCCATTTAAAGGAAAATCAATTTTAAATGGGCTTCACCTTTACCACTAACTTCAATTTAGAGATAAAAATTGAAATTAACTAGAGATGAAGTAGAAAAGATTCTCTGTCTTTGGTGACTCAGGGAATTTCCTTCCTGTGCAGATGATGGGGAAGACATGATGGACTGGCCTGTCACAGTGTATCTGTGCTAACGGTCCTCAATATTTTTTTAAAAGATTTATTTACTGGGGCCGGTGCTGTGGTGCAGTGGGTTAAAAACTCAGCCTGCAGCGCTGGCATCCCATATGGGCACCAGCTCAAGTCCTGGCTGCTCCTCTTCTGATCCAGCTCTCTGCTATGATCTGGGAAAGCAGTGGAAAATGGTCCAAGTCCTTGGACCCCTGCACCCACATGGGAGACCCGGAAGAAGCTCCTGGCTCCTGGCTTTGGATTAGCTCAGCTCTGGCCGTTGCAGTCACTGGGGAGTGAACCAGCAGAATGGAAGACCTCTCTCTCTCTCTCTCTCTCTCTCTCTCTCTGGCTCTACCCCTCTCTGTAACTCTGTCTTTCAAATAAAATAATTCTTTTAAAAAAAGATTTATTTTTTTGAAGGAGTGACAGA
Organism: Oryctolagus cuniculus; assembly: GCF_051225735.1. Taxonomy (NCBI): domain Eukaryota; kingdom Metazoa; phylum Chordata; class Mammalia; order Lagomorpha; family Leporidae; genus Oryctolagus; species Oryctolagus cuniculus. Next base: position 52,266,416 of record NC_142879.1, on the reverse strand, counting down.
GTGAGCATGGGAGAGAGAGATTTTCAATTCGCTGGTTCATTCCCCAGATAGCCATTAAATAATGGCCAGGGCTGTGCCAGGCCAAACTTCATCCAGGTTTCCCATGTGAGTAGCAAGGGCCCAAACACTTGGGCCATCTTCCACTGCCTATCCAGGTGCATGGACAGGGAGCTGGATTGGCAGTAGAGCAGCTGGGACTCTAGCTTCACCAATATGGGATGCCAGCACTGCAGGTGTTTGCTATATTACCCACCATTCCACAACGCTTGCCCCTCCTCAATATTTAACTTGTGGCCAAATGTATGTAGTTCTCTAAACTGACATGAAAAAAATTATAAAATATATGAATGTTTTCCATTTGTAAAGGTTAAATAATATAAAATTCCTGTCAACTTCTATTCCCTGTCTTACATTTGCATGCCACTCACCTCCAAAGATAATCACGGTAAAATAATGCACTGTTATTTTAGACATTCTCAATGCTTTTACACACATATATAGAAGATAAATTTATTTTAGTGTAGAGCAATTTTTAAAGTCTAATCTACCTATTTCCTTATCAAAAGGGCAAAATCTTAACACTTGATTATTTCCCTTTACCTCATTATTTTCTAATAATCACTGAAGAATTTAGTTGTAGACCTTTTCTTAACTTTATTAATCACTATTCACTTCAACTTATCTGTACATTGTACTAGGCACTTGTATACTATTACATATAGTATATGAGAGTATTTCAAAAGGTTCATGGAATTCCAGGAAAATTTAAAAAGAGTTTTTCTGCAAAATAATTTTTGGTACAAATTTTTTAAAATACATGGAAAATGCCTATAATGAAAAAAACTGCATGGATTTTTCTTTCACTAAGGCAAACTAATCCTTTTAATTCCTTTTTTTTTTTTTTTTTTTTGCAAACTCTTTGAAGTGTCCTTATATTTTATGAGGATTCTTTCTTGGATTGAATTGTCATCTTAAAATAAAATACCTATGGTCTTATCTTAATTCTAGAGGACTTCTTTTCAGCTCTCTTGTGTCTACAAATATGTACTTTCCTATCATTGCCCTCCTATTCAAGTACTCTTTGCCTGCATATAGAATCCTTGGTTTTGAGTAATATTTCTTCAGATCATTTGGGATATTTTTCATCATTCAGTTTTGCTAATGATAATTCCTTTATTTTTTCTTAAGATTTACTATTTATTTGAAAGGCAGAGTTACAGAGAGCAGGAGAGTGAGATTACTTCCCTCTATTAGCTTGCTCCCCAAATGGCCACAATGCCCCGGGGCTGTGTAGTGCTGAAGCCAGGATCCTGGAGCTCCCTCTGGGTCTCCCACATGGGTGCAGGGGCCCAAGTACTTGGGCCATTCTCCACTGCTTTCCCGGGCACATTAGCAGGGAGCTGGATTGGAAGTGGAGGAGACAGGACTCAAATCAATGCCAGTGTGGGCTGCTGGTGTTGCAAGTGGCAGCTTAACCTGTCATGTCACAACATGCCCGCTAGTGAGAATTTCAGTGACAACGTAATTCTAATTCCTGTGCAGGTGATTGATTTTTCTCCCCCTCTGGTAAGTCTTAGATATTGCTATTCCACAAGGTTACTTAAAGTTTCCAAGAAAGTGGAATTAGAAGATAAGCTTTTTAGTGCAAAAAAAGAAAAAGCTAAAATCCATGTATAGTTTTTTATAATATTCATTTTTCATGAACCTATGGAAGTTTCCTCATCCAGTTCTGAGAGTTCTTGATGATATATGTAGAAATATCTTGTTAATTTACACTTCTCCTATAAAAGGTACTGGAGTGGCTCTTTATATGGAATAAACTTGTTTATCTTCAGCTATAACACATTTTCAATTTTCTTTATATAGTCATTCTTTTTTTGTTTGTTTCTGGAAATCAGATATGTTGGAACTCCTAAAATGAGCTTTCTTAGCCTTTTTTTCATTTCAAAATTCTTTTTTTTTTTTTTTTTTTTTTTTGGTTAATTTTGGAAGATTTCCTTGATTTTCTCTTCTGGATCACAGGTCAGTAAACCAGTCCGTGGCTGTAACCAGCTCATCATGCAGTTTTCTAAGACAAAACAACACATGTGTGTATGTATTCTCAGCAGGTGTTTTCTCTCTGCCATGCAGTGCTGGGAGTTGTCACAGAAAACATAGCTGGAAAACCAAGAATACTTAGCCTGACCTTTCACAGAAAACATCTGACTACCGTTTTCGATGAGGAATTTGGCCATCATATGTATTCTTCTGTTCATTCTTTCCATCAAGTGTCTTACTTTTGTAATTCAATGATCCTAAAACCTGCGTATTCTTTTTCACAGCATCACACGCCTGTCTTACAGGGCAACGTCCTCTTGAATCCCTCTGAGGATATTAATTAGAAAGCGTAGAAGTGCAGTCAGTTCTCGTGAATTTTCTGTTTTCATTGGGTTCAGTGTTTTGTCTCTTCCGTGTGCCTCTTCAGCATTCCAATGGCTTCTTCTCCAAATGGCTGGTGCTTTCGCATGACGGAGGAAGAACCGGATTAACTGATGCCGCCTCCGTTGCCGATGTGGGTCTACTCTGGAGCAGGGAAGGGAGTTGCGATGGATTCGGCTGTGCTGCATGTGGCTCTGTAATCACTCCCATAATCGCCGAAGGGCCGCCTTCTGCTCTGTGATTGTTGCTGCTGAGCTTGGGGTTTCTCGGCAGCTGCTCTTACCTTCCTCTTCAGTTTGCTCTGCGCACGTTAGGCTGTGGTCTCCTTAATGCCTGTCAGTGTAATCCCATCTGTTTTCTATCTTCCAAAAATTCCTCAGTGCTGCCCCTATTCCTGTGCTGCTATGAATTCTGTCTTCAAATGAATTCTTTTTCCTGTCACTTGAAAGGTTTTGGGGGAAGGAGAGGTGGGCCGTGTGGGGAGCAGATCTGTATTCAGTTCATCATCTTGACCACGCAGCATTTCAAACGAAAAACTATCTGTACTATAGCAATTTTTCTCATAGTTTTAGGAAATAAGTCCTTTCCCACTAGCAAAACTTACAATTACTCAAAGCTTGTTTATTCAGAAATAAAAGCTTTAACAGTTTAACCATTTTGAAGTGAATGGCATTTAGAAATATATCCTCCATTTCTCTGGTTTCTTAAATGAAGGATACGCAATATCATTAACCATGTGCCTACCCAGGATCATCAGCACAAAATATTCTGCTGTCTGGGTGGTAACACAGTGAACTTGGTCCCTCGGTTCCTTTGGCCGCATCAAGCAGGCTTTCTGCTCTCAGTGTAATGGTTTCTACAGCTACCCTTTGTCCTTTATGAACTTCTCCACTTTTAATTTTCAGTGGAATGGGAAACCACATGGCTAAACATATTACAAAACAGTATGCTGTGGATAACTTGCATTAAGACAAAGGACTGAAGGGAAAAGAACACAGCTTGGTGAGGTATCCTTTTGTGAACTGTTTCAGGTATGCAAAGGTTTTTGCCTTACTTCTGTTTAACCCTGAGGTTCCTAGAAGAATGCTAGGACTCTGACAAACAGGGACATTTCAGTACTAAAAACCTTATGATGCAAAAAGATTGTATGTTACATATAACCTTTCTGAAGTTTCTGTGTATATTTGCATCCACATGTATACTTTCACATATATACTCTCCAATACATAAATGTTCACATACACAAACATATTCACAAGGAAACTTAGAAAATTTGTAGAGGAGCTGGCATTTAGCCTGATGTTTAAGATGCTTGCATCCCACATCCAAGAGGTTGGATTTGATTCCTGGCTCTGGCTCCTGACTCTAGCTTCCAACAATGTAAATCCTGTGAAGCAGAGGTGATGGCTCAGGTAATTCAGTTCTTGCCACCCATATTGGAGACCTGCATTGCATTTCTGGTTCAAGGCTTTGGCCCAGACATGGAGAGAATGAACAAGCAGATGGAAGCTGTGTCTGTCTCTTTCTGCCTTGCTTCCTCTCAAATTGAAAATCATTTTGTTTAAGATTTATTTTATTTATTTCAAAGACAGAGTTACAGAGATAAAGGTCTTCCATCTGCTGGTTCACTCTCCAAATGGCCATGATGGCTGGAGCTGGGCCAATCTGAAGCCAGGAGCCAGAAGCTTCTTCTGGGTCTCCCACGTGGGTGCAGGGACCCAAGCACTTAGGCCATCTTCTACTACTTTCCTACACCATAGTAGGGAGCTGGATTGGAAGAGGAGCAGCTGGGACTTGAACTGGCACCCATATAGGATGCAGGCACTGCAGGATTGGGCTTTAACCCACTGTGCCACAGTGCTGACCCTGAAAATCCTTTTTTAAAAGGAAAAAAAATTCATGGAAAATGAAATTATAACATTTATTTTGGTGTAAAAATTTTTGAAATACAAAGATAGTTTCTTCAAAATAGACATTTCCCATAAACTTTTTGAAAACACCTTTTATATACTCTCCAAAAAAAATAATCATCTGTTGAAGTAATCACCTACAGAGAAAATTTTTTTCTGTGTATTAGTGTTAATCTCTAAATCCCCGCTTACTCATGAATTGTGAATAAGTCACTGGCATGTTAGACAGCCAGCATAAAATATAATGTTAAGAAATATTTTGAAGGTTCTCCAATGATGTTATTGCTTTCTACAGATTTACTGTTTGCAACAGACTATACAAGAATGATGCATAAGAGCTGAAGTTAGCAAGTGTATATCTACCGTCACTCAAACTGAGACACTTAATAGGGGTAGCCAGGCAAGTAGAGGTCATGCCCAACAAGGGTCCAGTTCAGTGTTTCCTGCTTCCAATTTCTCTTTGAATCCTTCCTGCTTTCCAGAACCACCATTGTGTTTACAAAACAAGATTTTAAGTATTCATTCTCTTATTTTTTAAAGATTTACTTATTTGAAAGGCAGAGGATGGGAGAAGGAGAGAGAGATCTTCCATTCACTAGTTTACTTCCCAAATGGCCACTACAGGCAGGATTGGTCCAAGCTTAAGCCATGAGCCAGGAACTCCATCCTGGTCTTCATATGGGTGTCAGGGACTCAGGTTCTTGAGCCATCATCTGCTGCTTTCCAGGTACATTAACTGGGAGCTGGATCAGCAGAGGAGCTAGGACTCAAACCAGCACAATAATATGGAATTTGGGCATCCCAAGTGGCAGCTTAACTCACTGCCACAAAGCCCGACCCAGTGTTCATCCCATTCTTCTTCTTCTTTTTTTTAAGATTTATTTATGTATTTATTTGGAAGTCAGAGTTATACAGAGAGAAGGAGATGGCTGCAATGGCCGGAGCTACACCGATCCAGAGACAGGAGTTTCTTCCAGATCTCCCACGCAGGTAAAGAGGCCCAAGAACATGGGCCATCTTCAACTGCTTTCCCAGGCCACAGCAGAGTCGGATCGGAAGTGGAGCAGCCGGGTCTTGAACTGGCGACCATATGAGATGCCAGCACTGAAGGCAGTGGCTTTACCCACTATGCCACTGCACCGGCCCCTATCCCATTCTTTTTTAAAATATTTATTTTATTTAAAAGGCAGAATGAGAGAGAGAAAGAAATCTTCCATCTGGTGGTTCACTCCCCAAAAGGCTGCAATAGCTAGAGCTGGACCAGGCCAAAGCCAAGAGCTTCATCCAGGTTTCCCACATTGGTGGCAGGGACCCAAGTACTTGATCCATATTCAGCTTTCCTAGGCAAGCAGGCAGCTGGATTGAAAGTGGAACATGGGAAGTGACACCCATGTGGGATTCAGGCATCCCAGGCAACCCACATGCCACAACACTGCCCTGCCATGTTCATCCCATTCTAACCCACTAAACCATATAGAATAGGTAGACCACATACTAAATGGATAAAATGTTGTGGAACCAAACAGATCTTAGTTTTCATTATAACATCACTATACCTGAATTTCATAAACTGTGACAAGTTGCTTAACCTTTATCAACCTATTTTCTCAAAGATAAATTTAGGAGAAAAGTGTTCTCTATAGTACACTCCAGTTTGTACTTTACTCTTTAAATAGGAGACTACAATCCTTTTGGTCTGACATACAGAGCCTCTGCAAGTGTCTCTAACTTTTGATATAAACTCACAACTGCCTAAATACTCCATGCGTAATTCTTACATCTACATTCATGCCCTGCGTTTTATATTTTGTGTGGTAGACAGAATAATAGCCCCTCAATGATATCAAGTATAATCTATGAGAACTGCAAATATCTCCTTATATGGAAAAAGGGGGCACTTTGCAAATTTGATCAAGTTAAGGATTTTAAAAAGAGAAGAGTATCCTGTCTTATCACAATGAGCCCTGAATGGTTTATCACAACTGTCCTTATAAGACAGAACATGATTTGACACAAAGGAAGAGGTCATGGTAAGAAGGAGGTGAAGATTAGAGTGGGGCAGCCACAGTCCAAGGAATGCCAGCAGCCATCCCAAGTAGAAAAAGGCAAGGAACAGATTCTGAAGAGTGTACCACTGCAAACATTTTTATTTTAGTTCAACAATATTTAAGCTTTCTAGAACTATAAAGGAAGACATTTCTCTTTCAAGTTCTTCATATTGTGGTCATTTGTTAGAGCAGTCTCTATTAAGTACACAGTTTGGGTTTTCCCAAAATCTGACCTTGAGCCAAGACATTGAGTGCAAGTATTCTTTGGATGGGGTACCAGGAGTCTCTGTGAGAATGGGGAGAAGTAAAAATGAAAAGATAGGAAAGCCAATAAAGAAAAAATTAGAAGGCAGCTATGTTATAGGCTGAGCTTCAGAATCCTTCCCCTGAGTAGTGGGATAACTGGGGCATTGATCCTCAAATCCCACTCCTTACTGAGAAGGAACCAATTATATGGAAATCCAAGGAAGAAATTTTCTGACACAGAAGATTAAGAAAAGGTCCACAGTGTTCCAGGTACTGAAAGGCTACAGCATTAGGCAGGCATTCAAGGAGCAACTATTTAGGGCATATCAGTAATTAGTAGAACTTGTGCTAGATGCTGGAGATAAAATTGTTAATAAAATAGTGCCTCTTCCTGCCAGAAATGGAACATTTTAGTGAGACAGGCAAATGAAGGAAGAAGTAAGTCCAACATAGTTAGGCCCTCTACCAGAAACCATGAGGACACACAGAGAGAGTTGCATGAGCAGAGAAAAGATATCATCTAATCTGTATTCAGAAGGACCACACAATTGATGAGGGCAACAAGAAGGTCAGGTAGAGAAATAATTAATAAAAATGGAAGACTTTAGAAAGAATATGAAATATTTGGGGGTAATTTCCCATAGCTGAATTTAACTGAAACAAGGACTAGAGGAGTGAAGAAAGACACGATGCTGGGAAGTCACCTGTAGCCCCTTGTTGAAGGGCCCCCGATGCCCTGCTAAGTAATTTGGACTTCAAACACAGGGTAGGAGGAGCACAGAAGTTTACTTAAGCAGGGGCATCTGTGAGTTAAAACAGGATCACTTAAATGCATAGAGCTGATTATAAAAGGACTAATCTGGAAGCCAAATGACTAGTGAGAGGGCTGTGGGCCCAAAGGAAGTGGAGACTAACAAGTCAGATTCCAGAGTAGATATAGAAACACAACTCAACAGTAAGGTAGTGATGTAGAAAAGGAGCAGCAAGGGACGTGTGTGGCTTCTGGGTTTATGGCTTTGGAAACTGAGTCAGGGTAGTATCATTCATGAAAACAGAATTAGAAAAGCAGTCCGATGAGGAATTAGTAAATTTGGTTGAATAGCAAGAATCTGTGGGATCCAGAGCAGAGACGGTAGGACCCCAGAGGAGTCCTGGAGAGAGTTGAGCTTAAAAAGAGAAGCGCAGGGATGGCCACTCAAGCCATGGAAATACATGAGCTCATCAATGGGAGGAAATAGACAAGAACACTGCAACAGTAAGGCATGATCTACACAGTTAATTGATACAAAGGGCTCAAGTACAGTAAGGACTGAAAAGGCTTAGTGCAACAAGGTCTTTAGTGACATCAAGTCCAGCCTTAAAAGCAGCAGGATGAGTGTAGAAGACAGTCTACATAGTACAAGAACCCATGAAGTGAGGCGATGGTGACAAGGTGCAGGCAGGCACCCCCCAGATGGCATGATTTACCATAAGCGGGAGAGAAGTGATGTCATCATGTGAGGAAAGTAAAGTAATTTAAAAAACGTTTTAAGGATAGATATTCCTGGAATACATTTAAATACTAGACTAGAGCACTGAGAGAAAATAAACATGCTTATTTTAGATTTATAAAAATGTATTTATTTGAAAGGCAGAGTTAGAGACCTTCCATTCACTGGTTCACTCAACAAATGGCCACAATGGCAGGAATTGGGCTGGTCAGAAGTCAGGAACCAGGAGCTTCATCTGGATCTCCCATGTGGGTGCAGGGTCCCAAGCACTTAGACAATTCTCTACTGCTTTTCCAGGCACAATAGCAGGGAGCTGGATCAGAAGTAGAGTAGCCAGCCGGCGCCGCGGCTCAATAGGCTAATCCTCCGCCTAGCGGAGGGTTCTAGTCCCGGTCGGGGTGCCGGATTCTGTCCTGATTGCCCCTCTTCCAGGCCAGCTCTCTGCTGTGGCCCGGGAGTGCAGTGGAGGATAGCCCAAGTGCTTGGGTCCTGCACCCACATGGGAGACCAGGATAAGTACCTGGCTCCTGTCTTCGGATCAGTGCGGTGCACCAGCCGCGGCGGCCATTGGAGGGTGAACCAACGGCAAAGGAAGACCTTTCTCTCTGTCTCTCTCTCTCTCACTGTCCACTCTGCCTGTAAAAAAAAAAAAAAAAGTAGCCAAGACTCGAGTAGGTGCCCCTATGAGATGGCAGCATCACAGGCAATGGCTTTACCCATTATGCCACAGTGCCAGCCCCTATTTTTTAGATTTTTGAATACAAGAACGATAATATGTTATCCCAAAGTATTTTTCACTTTAATAATAGTAAATATTATCTATCATTATAACTTTTTAAAATATTTATTTATTTTAGAATTACACAGAGAAAGGAGAGAGAGAGAGAGAGGGAGAGAGAGAAAGGTCTTCCATCCACTTGTTCACTCCCCAGATGGCCGCAATGGCTGGAGCTGTGCTGATCCGAAGTCAGGACTTCTTCCAGGTCTCCCATGTGGGAGAACTTGTGCCATCTTCTACTGCTTTACCCACTATGCCACAGTGCCAGCCCTTCTATCATTATAATTAACTGTGCGGTAAGCACTGTTATTTATATTTTTATTGCTTCTATTTTTTTTAAACTTTTATTTAATGAATATAAATTTCCAAAGTACAGCTTATGGATTACATTGGCTTCCCCCCAATAACGTCCCTCCCACCCGCAACCCTCCCCTTTCCCAGTCCCTCTCCCCTTCCATTCACATCAAGATTCATTTTCAATTCTCTTTATATACAGAAGATCAGTTTAGCATACATTAAGTAAAGATTTCAACAGTTTGCTCCCACACAGAAACATAAAGTGAAAAATACTGTTTGAGTACTAGTTATAGCATTAAATCTCAATGTACAGCACACTAAGGACAAAGATCCTACATGAGGAGTAAGTGCACAGTAACTCCTGTTGTTGACTTAACAAATTGACACTCTTGTTTATGGCCTCAGTAATCACCCTAGGCTCTTGTCATGAGCTGCCAAGGCTATGGAAGACCCCTGAGTTCACCGACTCTGATCATATTTAGACAAGGCCATGGTCAAAGTGGAAGTTCTCTCCTCCCTTCAGAGAAAGGTACCTCCTTCTTTGATGACCCGTTCTTTCCACTGAGATCTCACTCGCAGAGATCTTTCATTTAGGTTTTTTTTTTTCCCCAGAGTGTCTTGGCTTTCCATGCCTGAAATAGTCTCATGGGCTTTTCAGCCAGATCCGCATGCCTTAAGGGCTGATTCTGAGGCCAGAGTGCTATTTAGGACATCTGCCATTCTATGGGTCTGCTGTGTATCTCACTTCCCTTGTTGGATCATTCTCTCCCTTTTTTATTCTATCAGCTAGTATTTGCAGACACTATTCTTGTTTATGTGATCCTTTTGGTTCTTAGTCTTATCATTATGATCAATTGTGAACAGAAATTGATCACTGGGACTAGTGAGATGGCATTGGTACATGCCACCTTGATGGGATTGAATTCGAATCCCCTGGTATGTTTCTAACTCTACCATTTGAGGTAAGTCAGCTTGAGCATGTCCCGAATTACACATCTCTTCCCTCTCTTATTCCCACTCTTATATTTAACAGTGATCACTTTTCAGTTAAGTTTCAGCACTTAAGAAGAATTGTGTATTGATTACAGTATTCAACCAAAAGTATTAAGTAGAACAAACAAAAAAAATACTAAGAGGGATAACATATCAAGTTGCTCATCAATAGTCAGGGTGAGGGCTGATTGCTTCTATTTTCAACAACTCTAGGAGGTAGGCATTATCATCATTTTACAGTGAGGACACAAAGACACTACACATCTCATGTAGCCAAAAAGTAGACTTTGAATTTAGATTCTAATCTGTCTCTAAATCCGTATTTCTTGAATGGCATCTGTCTCAGACTACTTACTAGGCAGTGCAGTCCTGGGTGAGTGGGTATAGAAAATGAGCCAGAAAAATGAGGAGAGGATGCAAAGTTTGAAAGAAAGGCCCCGATAGGGGTAAATCTTGGAAAGGAACTCCAAGTAAGCAGGACCCAGAACAATGGGAAATGTGAGGCAAAGGGAGATGGGTGGGTAGGATACAGTGACAGAGGATGCTCCAAACTGCTGTGGAAGAGTCCAGCAAAGTAGGAGGAAGCAGAGGTGGAAAGCAAGCTCCAGGCTGGCCTACACAGCACCGTTGCAATGAGGGCTCTGGTAATTACCCTGCTGATTTGATTTTATGCACCCAGACAGATTAAATGCCATTCATAAGCTAATGACCACCACCTTTCTCACTGTGTTCCATTTATATTTATCCAACCACTCAATTGAAATCTCCATTCTTGATTTCTCCCAGAACTCTCTTCCTCCCCCATTTCAGTCAATAATTCCACCTTCCTTCCAAATGTTCAAGCATAGAAGTCATTCTTGATTTGTCATTTCTACGCATCCCATGTCATAGTTTATCTGTTGCTGTACAACAATATAGCCAGATATTTAGTGGACTGAACCGTACTTCTGAACTCAGTTTCTGGGGGTTAAGAATATAGTTTCTACTATTATTTCAGGGTGTCTCACAAAGCTACATTAGGGTATTTCCCAGGTGGAATTTGAGGCTCAAATGGAGACTTGATTATTAGTGGGACTCGGTTCCTTGTGGATTATTGGACTGAAAGCCTCAGCTCCTTGCTGGTTATTGGCCAGATGCTGTTGCTGGCCATAAGGGCCTCTCGTTATAGAAATTTATGTCATCAAAACCCAACAGGTGATAGCCACTAAAGTCTACTGACAAGTCTCAAGTCATGATGTTATGTCATGTAATCACAGAAGTGCCACTCAATCACTGTTTCCAGTGATAGAAGCAAGTCACAGGCCCTGCCCGCATTCAGAGTGAGGGGGACTTCATGGGAGCGTGATTATCTGGAAGTGGGGGTTAATGGAGGCCATTCTTAGGTCTGCCCACCATAACTTATCACCCAACTCATTGCCAAATCTTTTGACCACTACCTCTGCAATGTCCCCTGCACTTGTCCACAACTCTCCATTGCCACTGCTACCACACCAGACGCACAGATCTGATCTCCTTGGTTTTATGATTTCCTCCTTAAAGTCTATTCTACACACATAGCTGATTATTAAAGCTTGGAAGAGAAATTATATAAAAACCCTCCAAAAAGTTTCTGATGGCCAAATAAAATCACAACTGTTCCAAGACCCCATCATGACTTGGTCTGTTTATCTTTCTGACTTCATCATGTTTCAATGCTTGACAGACTACTTATGTTCCTCAAACTCCTTGGGTTTATTCCTGCTTTCTGGAATTCTTACTTCATGTTTTCTCTGCCTGAAATGTTCTTATGTACAGGTCTTCATAAAGCTGGCTGTCCCTTATCCTTGAAATCCCAGCTCAAATAAAATGTCCTTGGAGAGACCTGCCTCGCCTAAGAGAAAAGAGAGGAGCCAAGGATGATCAACCTCCCATGCTATCTCTACCACATTGCCCATTTCAATTTAGTTTTTTATCCTTTGAACTAATATATTTTTAACATTATAGTCAAGATGTAATGCTTCACTAAGTAGTTCAAAAAATAAGTAAAAAGAACCATCTACTAGGAAAATAGGCAAGGGCTATAAACAAAGAAAAGATGTTTATTTTCTTGTTTATTAATGGTCTTTATTTTTCTAGAGTTTAAGCTCTATGGGAGGAAAAAATCTAGTTTTCTTGTTTTCTACTAGTTATTGCTCTCAGCTAGAAGCAGGTCTGGTCTATAATAGGCACTGGGTAGCTACTGCTGAATGAATGTATTAATTAATGAAAATTAGCCAATGTAAGGAATGAATTAGATTACATATCCTATCCTTACCTTTAGATTTCTGCAAAACATTGTTAGTAATTAGAAAGCCAGAGCCATTGTTCCTGCCCCAGCTTTGGTGTCACATAGATCTCCCTAGAGGAAGTTTCCAGTTCTGTTATTTTAAGTAGATTTTATGGTCCATAGACTGACCAATTCATTCTGCCTGAACCTTAGCATTCATTTTAGGACAGTTATTGCTGGGGCAAAAAATGCTGCCACAGCTGATACTTTGTGAAGGACTTCGGGAAGTCAAGTCAGTCTAGAGGACCCCAGGGAAATAGCATCTCTGCCAGATGTGCTGGGACTACACAGAGAGAGAAGAGCACATCTGGTTTCCAGGCCACAGCCAGTCAGTGGCAGCATGAGTGGTCTCTGCTTCTGTGACTCTGTCCTTCACAGGTGTGAACTCTACTCTAAGAAAGTAAAGGGTTGGAGGCTGGCGCTGTGGCTCAGCGGGTTAACACCCTGGCCTGAGGTGCCGGTGTCCCATATGGGCGCCAGTTCCAGTCCTGGCTGCTCCTCTTCTGATCCAGCTCTCTGCTATGGCCTGGAAAGGCAGTAGAAGATGGCCGAAGTCCTTGGGCCCCTGCACCTGTGTGGGAGACCCAGAGGAAGCTCCTGCCTCCTGGCTTCGGACCAGCACAGTTTCGGCCATTGCAGCCAATTGGGGGGTGAACCATTGGATGGAAGACCTCTCTCTCTCTCTCTGTCTCTTCTCTCTTGTGTAACTCTGACTTTCAACTAAATAAATAAATCTTTAAAAAAGTAAAGGTTTGTACCCTATGAAAGTAAAAGCAATTCACTGAGAAACAGTGGTTCACAGGAGAGGTAATGGAGGCTAAGACAGTTAGAAACAGTCCAAGTTGCTTTCTGGTTTTTTGTATTTCTCATTCTGATGAAGCCAGGAGCATGACTTCTCAGCAGTCCTTCGTGCCATGGACTCATGTCTCACACTTCTAGAATTTTGATAGAAATGCTAATGGTGATTGACCAAAGTTTTGCTTTGCTTTGTTTTGAAGTCAATGCCTATCCTTTGGTAGCTCTTGGAGGTAAGAGTTATCAGCTCTGATTCTTTAGCTGGTGGGAAGGACTAGCACTTCTCTTTCTCTTTAAATCAGCACTTATAAGGGAAGAATAGGAATATGAGAACAAAAACACCAACAAAATCCCAAGGAGACACATTTCTTTTTCAAGGTCTCCTGAGGAAGGTAAACCTCAGGCCAAAGAGTTCAATGGAAAGAATTAATACAGGGAACTAGTGGGTCCCTGTATCTGAGGGTACTAGCAGAGCTGAAATGGACAATAGGGGGCAATGAAAGAACACAGTAGGCTACAACCACTGGAATATAGGCTGAATTGTGTCCCCTCTCCCCAAAAAGTAGGTTGAAGTAGTAACCCCCAGGACTTCAGAATGTGACCTTATTTGAAGATAGGGTTATTGCAAACATAATTAGTTGAACTAAAATGAAGTCATGCTAGGGTAGTGGGCTTCTAGCCCAATATGACTTAGAGAACAAGGGTCTGACAGTTAGGTGATAACAGAGACAGGGGGGTCTCTGCTTGCTGTACCTACAAACCAAGAGCTATTAAGGATTGTGACCACCACAAGAAACTAGCAAAATGTAAGGATATATTAGTCCCAGAGAGAGCCCAGCCATGCTGTTACCATGAATTTGGACTTCCAGCCTCCAGAATTGTGAGAAAATAAACTCTGTTGGTAGTAATTTGTTAGAGCACTCCTAAGAAACTTATGTGAAGGTATAACCAGAACTCAAACTCAGAACTGCCTGGGGGATGTGGATTTACAAGATAGGCTAGACATGGGCTACATTTCCTACTTTCTTGTAGGAAATAGAACCACAGAAGAGATACAACAGTTGCTACAGATGCCATTAAAGCAGGTGAGGATCAAGTAGGGGAGGAGGGGCAGAACCCCCCTAGTTTCTCCTTTCCCCCTATCCTCCTAACCCCTACCAGGACCCATCTTTCTCAGAAACTAGAAAGCAGATGGCACAGGGTCCTGCAAAAATGCAGTTTCCAGGAGCAAGGTGAGGAAAAATCTAGATACCAGATGATGAAGTGTGGCACCATACAGTCTTTCCCTTCAGCTAAAGTGTGCAGTGGGGGTTCTGCTGTCTATAGCCAAGTCAGGATGCAAAGGCCAGCAAATACCGACCACTTACTCTAAATGCAGGTTTATTAAGATTGTTTAAAATGAAAAAGGGCCCAAATACAAAGGCAAGATATTAAAACCTGATATTGTTTAACTAAAAGTGCTTATGCAATGATCTGGACAAGAAATTGTCACAAATTGGAGTTTGGGTAACGTGGGTGTTACACTAAAGAGTCATTTGTTGTACCTCAGTATTAAGAAGAATTGAAACAATGATGTTAGGTATTGCTATGAAGAAACACAAGAAATTTAGGGATGAAAAGCCACAAAGTTATGAGTTTTGAAAATGAAAAAGAGAAGCTGTACTCAGATACAATCTACTATGAAACTTAAGAAAGTGAATAGGATGCTGGAATGGCATTTATGGCACCTGATCTATATCATTCCTTTGGACCTAATGTCTAAAAATAAAAAATATTTATTGGATTGCTTATTTGCAAAATAATTTTAAATACTTGTGTACTAAAGAAAATAAGATAATTAGAATGAAAATTCCCACCATTCTCCTTTTTTTTTTTTTTTTTTTTTTTGACAGGTAGAGTGGACAGTGAGAGAGAGAGAGACAGAGAGAAAGGTCTTCCTTTTGCTGTTGGTTCACCCTCCAATGGCCACCACGGCCGGCGCATCATGCTGATCCGAAGCCAGGAGTCGGGTGCTTCTCCTGGTCTCCCATGTGGGTGCAGGGCCCAAGGATTTGGGCCATCCTCCACTGCACTCCCTGGCCACAGCAGAGAGCTGGCCTGGAAGAGGGGCAACCTGGACAGAATCCAGCACCCTGACCGGGACTAGAACCCGGTGTGCTGGCTCCGCAAGGCGGAGGATTAGCCTATTGAGCCACGGCGCCGGCCCCCCACCATTCTCCTTTAAAATTTTACTTATTTAAAAGGTAGAGAGATCTTACACTTACTGGTTCACTCCCCAAATGCCCATAACAACCAGGGCTGGGCCAGGCTGAAGCCAGGAGCTCAGAATCCAAACCAGGTCTCCCATGTGGATGAAGGGGCCAGAGTACCTGGGCCATCATCTGCTGCTTCCCAGAGTGCCCATTAACAGGAAACTGAATAGAAAGCAGATCCAGGACTCAAATCCAGGTATCTGATAATGGAATATGAATGTCCCAGATGATTTCTTAACCACTGCACCAAATGCCTGACGCCACCTCCCAGCCACCATCATTCTTTAATGGAAGTGACATTAAGATAAAGTTCTCTTTCACAGAAAATAGAAAATGATATATCTGCATACATTTTAAATTCATATGCAATATTTAAAACTGTTTAAAAAGAAGGCAGGTCAGTTCATTTGTAAGGTCAAAATACTTCTTGGAACACAATGTATCAAATTAGTTCTTGTATCAATAAGGGCAGGCAATATCTTTATTCAATATGTTATTCTGATTGCTAATAAAAAAGCATTATATTAAATCATTTATCAAAAATAACATTTTACAAAGTAAGCACTGAGATATATGATATTTGTTGTCTCAGTGTTTTAAATTAGTATAGAAATAGAATGTAAAACATCATACCAGCCGGCGCCATGGCTCACTTGGCTAATCCTCCGCCTGCGGCGCTGGTATCCCAGGTTCTAGTCCCAGTTGGGGTGCCGGATTCTGTCCTGATTGCTTTTCTTCCAGTCCAGCTCTTTGTTGTGGCCCGGGAAGGCAGTGGAGGAGGGCCCAAGTGCTTGGGCCCTGCACCCACATGGGAGACCAGGAGGAAGCACCTGGCTCCTGGCTAGGGATCAGCGCAGTACACTGGCCGTAGCGGCCATTTGGAGAGTGAACCAATGGAAGGAAGACCTTTCTGTCTCTCTCTCTCACTGTCTATAACTCTACCTGTCAAAAAAAAAAATCATACCACTGAATACCTAATGTGAATAGCAAGCATAAGAGTTCATGAGAAAGATTTTGGCATGTGTGGCATGTGTGGGGTCTTAGTTAGCTCATGGTCATTACACATAGAGTACTTCAAAGAGGTGATGGAAATGGAAGTAAAAAATAAATTTATTTTGGTGCCAAAAATTTGAAATCCATGCATAGTTTTTCATAATACACATTTTTGTGAACTTTTAGAAGACTCCTCTTATACATGGATTTCAAAAAGATTTGCACCAAATAAACTCATCTGTTAAATCCATTTCTTACAAACTTTTTGAAGTACCTTTTATAACAGCTTGCTGATTGAAGTGAGTGTTACTGGTTATCATAACTATAATCTGCTATGAAAGGTTATGGTTGTAAAAGTCCATCAGTGGCATGGTCAAATCACACACACACACACACACACACACACATAAAGAAACAATAAACACAACAGAACCTTCAGCAAGGCCTAGAAAGAATCCCCATGTTCACACAGAAGTTTCACTCATTAAAGCACAGCTCCACTAGGCATGTCATGGAACATAGCAAGACACATACATCACCTCTGAAAGGTGAGATAAATCCCACCACATCTGTAACTGCTTAATTGAAGAGTAAAGGAAGAGGAAAAAAAGAAATCAAAGCTGGCAGTGGCACTCACGAATAGTTAGGCATAGATTTTTATTTTTAATTTTTATTTTATTTGAAAAGCAAGGAGACAGAGGCAGACAAACAGATCTTCCATCAATGATTCACTCCCAAATGCTCACAATAAGAAGTCAGGAGGATGGCCGGCGCCGTGGCTCAGTAGGCTAATCCTCCACCTTGCGACGCCGGCACACCGGGTTCTAGTCCCCGTCGGGGTGCCGGATTCTGTCCCAGTTGCCCCTCTTCCAGGCCAGCTCTCTGCTGTGGCCAGGGAGTGCAGTGGAGGATGGCCCAGGTGCTTGGGCCCTGCACCCCATGGGAGACCAGGAGAAGTACCTGGCTCCTGCCCTCGGATCAGTGCGGTGTGCCGGCCGCAGCGCGCTGGCCATGGCAGCCATTGGAGGGCGAACCAAAGGCAAAAAGGAAGACCTTTCTATCTGTCTCTCTCACTAGTCCCAGTCGGGGTGCCGGAATCTGTCCCAGTTGCCCCTCTTCCAGGCCAAAGGCAAAAAGGAAGACCTTTCTATCTGTCTCTCTCACTGTCCACTCTGCCTGTCAAAAAAAAAAAAAAAAAAAAAGAAGAAGTCAGGAGGTAGGAATTCAATCGGGGTCTCCCATGTGGGTGTCAGGGACTCAAGTACTTGAGCTATCACCTACTGCCTCCCAGGGTATGCATTAGAAGGAAGCCAGCGTTGGAAGCACAGCTTGCACAGATTCAAACCCAAGCACTCTGACATGGGGTGCATGTATCCCAAGTGATGTCTCAGCCACTGCACCAAATGTCTACCCCAGGATAAATTCTTGAATAAAATCTTCAAATAAATCATGAATCAAAGAAGAGAAAAAAGCAGTTACCTACACAAAAGCAGCATAAACCGAGAGAACAGGCATTATGTGTAGTGAAGATGAGTATATTTCTTCTTGAATGCCCACTAATAGTTTCTCCTGAGGAATGTCATTGACACTTCTTTACAGTACCCCATATACATTGCATAATAGGCCGTGTGTTTTCATATTCTACCAACTGAGCTAGGCAACCTAAAGCCATGCATTTTCACAGTCAGTAAGCACAGAGAGGTTGAGCTCCTTGCTGAAAACCACTAAGTCAAGGTAGAGCTAAGATTAGCCTCCTCAGCCCCTGAGTTTCAAGAAACTTGATCCCTTAATCGGCGTGTGCTGCAGCTCTGCAAGGGACCAGAACTCTCCAGTTAACTGGCTAAGAACATTCTCAGCTTCATCTGTGATGCTTCTGAAACGCAAAGGGATTACTCATGCACAGCACCTACCTGAGGGACCCTGCATGACTCTAGGAAGTTTTTATTGCTAAGAAATAGAGGAGATTTGACAGAAAGATTAGGCTGGCCAGAGCACTGCCTATGTTCTGTAAATTTTTTTTCTTGTGTTTAATATCTAACAGCCTTAGTTTGTTGTGAGAAAGTATTTTAGTGTGAAAGGTATATACATGATATTCTGGTGATTTTTATATAAAACAATGACTCATAGCTGCCATCTTTTAAGGGACTCCATGCAAAGGCACCTCTATTGGGTTGGCTTGCTCTCCACATAACCAGAAAGAAAGTATATCTTTGTTTATGACTTCCAAGGAAAATATAGAAAATATATCCCAATGGCAAAAAAATAAATCTCATGACAAAACACTAATATGTGGGGCAGGTGTTTGGTGCAGAACTTAAGATACTGCTTAGGACAGCCACATCCATTAAAGGAGTGCCCGAGTTTGAGCCTCGGCTCCACCCCTAATTCCAGCTTCCCATTAATAAGCATCTGGGGATGTAGCAGGTGATAGCCTAAGCACTTGAATCCTTGCCACCCCTGTAGGAGAAACAGGTAGAGTTCCCAGCTCCTGGCTTTGGCTTGGCACAGCCCTGGCTGTTGTGGGCATTTGGGGAATGAGCCGGCAGGTGGAGGATCTTTTGCTTGCTCACTTGTTTGCTTGCTCTCTGCTTCTCAAATAAGTAAGAACTGTCATTTATAAAATCAGGGCAATATTAACCACTCATTAATTTATAGATGAAATAAAGTTGAGCAAAGGGATGGTCTTACTCTGGAATTTTTGTGGGATATTAAGGATTCCAGTGAAAAGAGGCCACCCTCTCTTCAGTGCAGTAATTCAGGGAGTTCCATTAGAAAAATAACTTCTAGCGCACGGAGTGCCCTTGCTAGCTGTGGCTATTACGTGTGCTGTAGTGGCTGCTGTGAGGCTGACGAAGAACACTGAAGTGGGTCCAGATGTGGAATCTTACCTTATTATCAGACTTATCATCTCTGCTGGATAATTGGACCACTCATTCCACTTCAATGTATTTTTTTCATTATAAACACTAAAGCATGTTATTCTTCTTTCATCTTCACACTCTAGGATGATTACTATCACAATGCTTAGAAAACTTCTGTGCTTATTTGAAAAAGAATGATGTAAGCAAAATTTTTGTAGTGTTAAAAATAAATGGCTACTTAACCATATAAAAGTAAATTATTTCAAGTGATTTTAAAATACAGTAACTTGACTGTCCCTGGAGGGATATATGCTAATAGCAAAAAGAAATTCCAAAGAAATCTTGTACTGTATTCAGTACAAATATTGTCAGTAATGACATTGGTATTTTTTTTGAAGCTAAAATACATGAGATAAAACAAGTGTTACACTTGTTTTGTTAATGTCATTTGTTAAAGTTAATGTCATTAGGTCTAAGATTTTTAGCACCAAATATTAGAACTACAAATATAAAATCAGGAAGTATAAACTTCTGTTTCAAGAGGCCGTGCCATTATGCTCATTGGATTGGATTTTTTTCTTTTAAAAATGTATATTTCATAATCCAACAGCAGTAAGCAAGTCTAGTCCTCAGATTGTGATCTCTAAATATCACTTCCCATTAAAAGGCTCTTTGGAGAAATGATGGCTTAAAATCTGTTCCAGGAAATAAACAAGATGAGCTAGAACATCTTATCACACCAGAAGATAAGAAAACTGTATTAAATGTCACTGAAAGTGAGTCAAAGGGTTTAGGAGCCAATGTGAAAGGCTGCTGTTCACCAAAGATGAGACAGTTGTTTTGTTTTGTTTTGTTTTTTTTTTCAAATAGAATAACAACTGCACAGAATTTTCAGCTATTAAATATCCATCATTTGTGAGTTCAAAATGATACTGAAGAAAAAAATCATCATTGGCACCATTGGCATCATCAAAGTCACCATTGGCAGATACTATAGGACCAACTTAAAATTGTAAAAACTGTGAAAGTTAGACATTTATCCTGCTTTTCCTGTATGAAGTGTTTAAAGAGAATTCTAGAGCCCAGTGAATGCTCAAAGTGTTAGATGAAAAACTAATGGTGGCCGGCGCCACGCAATAGGCTAATCCTCTGCCTACCGGCGCCGGCACATCGGGTTCTAGTCCTGGTCAGGGCACCGGATTCTTTCCCGGTTGCCCCTCTTCCAGGCCAGCTGTCTGCTGTGGCCAGGGAGTGCAGTGGAGGATGGCCCAAGTGCTTGGGCCCTGCACCCCATGGGAGACCAGGAGAAGCACCTGGCTCCTGCCTTCGGATAGGCGCGGTGCGCCAGCTGTAGCGGCCATTGGAGGGTGAACCAACGGCAAAGGAAGACCTTTCTCTCTGTCTCTCTCTCTCTCTCTCTCTCTCTCTCACTGTCCACTCTGCCTGTCAAAAAAAAAAAAAAAAAAAAAAAAAAAAAACACTAATGGTAAGCTTTAAAGTGATGGAATGGGTCCCAAGATGGCGGTATAGCAACAGGACGATCCAAGTCACACAGGGCAAAATAGTTAAAAAGGAGAAAAGATACACACCGGAGATAGTCATGGGAAATTCTCAATAACAAGCCCAGGAGAGCGACAGAATGGGAAGTTCCACGTGGAAAGAGGAAATAAGATAGGGAAGCAGCAGAGGCTCAGGCAGGGGAGGTTGGCGCCAGCCCCAGCAGACCAGGTGAGGTGGGAAACCGCGGGTCCACGGAGCTGCAAATAGTGGGAGGGAGAGCTTGGCGAACTGCTTTTGAACTTCCACAGAGGAAAAAAGAGAAGGTATAGAGGAACAAACAGAGGTTGGGCATCCCCCTGCCCACCCATCCTTGACCCAGACCTGCAGCCAGCTGGGAGAAGCCATTTTGTTTGTTTACATTTTTGAACGTGAGCAGGGGACTGCCACCGTTGCCTCCTGTGCAGTTGCGGGGGTCACCTTACCACACCCATCCACCCAGGAACGAGGACCACAACATTTCAGAAGAATTCCTTCGCCACCATGCACGTTGTACAGCAGAAGTCCTGAATATCAAAAACGCAAGCCTGCTGCATCTACCATTGAGAAGTGAGCTGGGTTCCAGTAAGTGGGGCGCCATGCTTCCACTTGCAGTGCAGACACATGGCAGCTCATAACAGAGGGAAATCTCACCACAAGAAATCTTCCACAGATGGGAGGTGCAGTTCGTTAAGCAGGGTGATAGAACCCTGAATACACCAGAGACTAGCACCGGGATGTCCTGCAACTGTGAGGAGAAGGGTGGATCACAACAACAGAAGTGAACAGCCTCCTCTAACCAAAAAACCAGAGGAAAACTACAGAGCCCCACGGGACCCTTACATTGGATAACTCCTCCACCCTGGAATACTGAACAGAACACCTAGGCCACATCTAGCACACACCTCTTGGAACTCACAAAAGTACAGATGTCCCACTAAATCACAAAGACACAAATTAAAGAGAAAAGCAACCAGAAAAAAGAGAAAAATAGACAAATGCCAAAAAAAAAAAAAAAAAAAACAAAGGAAAAGCCCTAAATCAGAATAAGAAAGACACTATGAGACCCCCCCAAAGTAACACTACAATTCTTCAATAATAGAAGGTGAAGGTGAAGATGAAGAGATCAAGGATATGCCAGAAACTTATTCAGAAAATTAATCATCAGATTAGTTAGAAGCAATTGGAAGAAAATTCACGATCTAAATGAAAAGTTCTCCCAAGTAATTAAGATATTAAAAGAGAAGTCAGAATGAAATACCAGAAATGATGAATTCAATAGATCAAATAAAAAATGTCCTGGAAAGCTTTAACAGAATAGGTGAAACAGAAGAAGGAATATCAGAAATAGAAGACAAATTTCTGGAATATTACAGTGAGACCAAAAAAAAGGAAGAAATTAGAAAACTAAAAACAGATCTATAAGATACTATCAAATGACACAATATATGGATCCTAGACGTTCTGGAAAGCATGGAGAGAAAGGATTAGAAAGCCTTCTTAATGAAATAAAAAGAAAACTTCCCCAATATGGAGATAGAGACATCCAAGGATAGGAAGTATACAGAACCCAAGTAGACACGACCAGAAAAGACTTTTACCATGACACATTATAATAAAACTCCCCACAGTAAAACATAAAAGATGTTAAAATGTGCAGGAAACACCAAATCACCTTCAGGGGAAACCTAATTAGATTAACTGCAGACCTCTCATCAAAAACTCTACAGGCAAGGAGAGGAGAGAATGGTGAGATATATTCCATGTCCTAAGAGAAAAAAACTGTCAATCTAGAATACTGTACCCTACAAAGCTCTCATTTATGAATGAAGGAGAAATAAAGATCTTCCACCTCAAACAGAATTTGAAATAATTTGTAACTACCCACTACAAAAGATGCTCAAGGATGTGCTAGATGCAGAAACACAGAAACAGAAACATCACTACAAAAGATGAATGCAGACAATGACCCAGTAAAAGTACAAAGGTACCCCAAAATAAAAAATTAGGACTATTAATAGAAATATGGAAGGGCAAAGTCGGTACTTAACAATAGTCATGGGGCTGGCACTGTGGCATAGTGGGTTAGGCCGCCACCTACAGTTCTGGCATCCCATATGGGTGCTGGTTTGTGACTCAGCTGCCCCACTTTTGATCCAGCTGTCTGCTATGGCCTGGGAAAGCAGTAAAAGATGGCCTAAGTCCTTGGGCCCCTGCACCCATGTGGGAGACCTGGAAGAGGCTCCTGGCTCCTAGCTTTGTATTGCCGCAGCTCTGGCTGTTGCAGCCATTTGGGGAGTGAACCAATGGATGGAAGACCTCTCTCTCTCTCTCTCTCGCTCTCTCTCTCTCTGCTTCTGCTTCTCTATAATTCTGGCTTTCAAATAATAAATAAATCTTTAAAAAAATCTTATAGGATACAGCAAAAGCAGTGTTAAGAGGAAAGTTTATAGCAATTGGTGCTTACATCAAGAAATTGGAAAAACACCAAATAAATGAGCTATCAGTGCATCTCAAGGATCTAGAGAAACAACAACAAACCAAGCCTAAAACTATTAGGAGAAAATAAGTGATTAAAATTAGAGAAGAAATCAACAAAAATTGAAACAAAAAATATAAAAGATCAGCAACACAAAGAGCTATTTTAAAAAAATTGATGCAACCATTGGCCCAACTAACTAAAAAAATACCCAAATCTATAAAATTAGAGATGAAAAAGGAAATGTAATGACAACACAGAAATAAAAAGAATCATCAGAAATGACTACAAAAAGCTGTATGCCAACAAACTGGGAAACCTAGAAGAAATGGATAGATTCCTGGACACATACAACCTATCTAAATTGAGCCATGAAGACATGGAAAACTAAACAGATCCATAACCAAGACAGAAATTGAATCAGTAATAGAGACCCTCCCAACAAAGAAAAGCCCACGACCGAATGGCATCACTGCTGAATTCTACCAGACATTTAGCAAACTGCTGAAATCTTACTTAGTATATACCATTTATCTTCTGTATATAAAGATAATTGAAAATGAATCTTGATGAAGAATGGGATGGGAGAAGGAGTGGGAGATGGGATTGTTGTGGGTAGGAGGGAGGTTATGGGGGGAAAAGCCACCATAATCCAAAAGTTGTACTTTGGAAATTTATATTTATTAAATAAAAGTAAAAAAGAGATCTAACTACAATTCTTAAGTTATTCAAAACTATTGAAAGAGAGGAATCCTCCCAAGTTCTTTCTACAAAGCCATCATCAGCATAATTCCTAAACCTGAAAAAGAAACTGAGCACCAAAAAAGAAACCTGTTAAAGTGAAATGAACACTATGAGAAATGGTGACTTGATCAGCCCTCACCCTGACTGTTGATGAGTAACTTAATACGTTATCCCTCTTAGTATTTTTTTTGTTTGTTCTACTTAATACTTTTGGTTGAATACTGTAATCAATACACAATTCTTCTTAAGTGCTGAAACTTAACTGAAAAGTGATTGCTGTTAAATATAAGAGTGGGAATAAGAGAGGGAAGAGATGTATAATTTGGGACATGTTCAAGCTGACTTACCTCAAATGGTAGAGTTAGAAACATACCAGGGGATTCGAATTCAATCCCATCAAGGTGGCATGTACCAATGCCATCTCACTAGTCCCAGTGATCAATTTCTGTTCACAATTGATCATAATGATAGGACTAAGAACCAAAGGGATCACATAAACAAGACTAGTGTCTGCAAATACTAGCTGATAGAATCAAAAAGGGAGCGAACGATCCAACAAGGGAAGTGAGATACACAGCAGACTCATAGAATGGCAGATGTCCTAAACAGCACTCTGGCCTCAGAATCAGCCCTTAAGGCATGCGGATCTGGCTGAAAAGCCCATGAGACTATTTCAGGCATGGAAAGCCAAGACACTCTGGGGAAAAAAAAAAAAAACCCTAAATGAATGATCTCCGCGAGTGAGATCCCAGTGGAAAGAACAGGTCGTCAAAGAAGGAGGTACCTTTCTCTGAAGGGAGGAGAGAACTTCCACTTTGACTATGACCTTCGCTAAATATGATCAGAGCTGGTAAACTCAAAAGGCTTCCATAGCCTTGGCAACTCATGACAAGAGCGTAGGGTGATTACTGATGCCATAAACAAGAGTGTCAATTTGTTAAGTCAACAACAGGAGTCACTGTGCACTTACTCCTCATGTAGGATCTTTGTCCTTAGTGTGCTATACATTGAGATTTAATGCTATAACTAGTACTCAAACAGTATTTTTCACTTTATGTTTCTGTGTGGGAGCAAACTGTTGAAATCTTTACTTAATGTATGCTAAACTGATCTTCTGTATATAAAGAGAATTGAAAATGAATCTTGATGTGAATGGAAGGGGAGAGGGAGTGGGAAAGCGGAGGGTTGTGGGTGGGAGGGACGTTATGGGGGGGAAACCATTGTACTCCATAAACTGTACTTTGGAAATATATATTCATTAAATAAAAGTTAAAAAAAAAAAAAAAAACAGAGAAAGAGAACTACAGACCAATTTCCCTGATGAACACAGACATAAAAATCCTCAACAAAATTCTATCCGATTGAATCCAACAACACATCAGAAAGATCATTCACCCAGACCAAGTGGGATTTTTCCCTGGTGTGCAGGTATGGTTCAACATTTATAAATCTATCAATGTGATACATCACATTAACAAACTACTGAAGAAAAACCATATGATTATCTCAATAGATGCAGAGAAAGTATGTGATAAAATATAACACTCTTTCATGATGAAAGCTCTAAGCAAACTGAGTATAGAAGGAACATTCCTCAACACAAACCCACAGCCAGCATCCTATGGAATGGGGAAAAGTTGAAGCAATCCCACTGAGATCCAGTAAAATTACTTAGGGCTAAAGGAGGGAATAAATAAATTTAAAAGTTATAAAAAACACTGATTCCTCAAAATCAAGTTTTGCTAAGTTCCTTCTAAAACAATAAGCTTTCAGATCATTTATTCCTCATGAATGGGCAATCATTTTATACATTCCAAATATTATTTAAAAATTGATGACATCCCCTTGACCTCTTTAATGACTAAACAGCTGATGTTTTAGTTAACTTAGGGAAGCTGCAAATTATACCATAAAAGGAAAAGATAGATTGGGGCTGCCTTCAGTTTGCAGACATAGTTTTGTGTGTGTGTGTGTGTGTTTTTTAATAAATGGTACTTTAAAATAACTTGGCTTTTGTGGACCACACTTGATGAATGGAAAGTGATGAAATGACACTCCTTAAGCTGTTATAGCTGGGATGGGGAGGGCTATTGTAGTGTGTGACGGCAAGTGGCATAAAACCGATGACTTCCTTTGTGTGACAGGCAGAGACTTTCAGGTCTTTCTCAACCTGAAGGCTCTTGTCTCTTCTACCCTTACACAATGGAGTGATCTGTAGATGTCTTCCCCCTGACTACATGTGAGGAGACAGAAAGGATGAAGGCCTTCACAGTAAAGAAGCACACTGAATGCTTTCAACACCCTGCAAGGCCAGCGTGGCTGGAGCATGAGAACAAACCAGGAGGGGTGGGAGATGGGGTGAGTAGAGAGGCAGAAATCAGTTTTCCTGAGAGACTTGACCTACAAAGAAGAGGTTTGGATTTTAACCCACATGCAGGAATCAGTAAGCTGGCCACTGCAGTGATCCTACTTGCCTTTTTAAAGAGTTCACTCTGACTCTACTAATTAAAGTGGATCGGAAAGGGACAAACGTGAAAATCATGTCAGAAATGCCATGGTAGCCTGGTGGAGGCAGTGGAAATGGAGAGAAGTAAGCAGATATGAGATACATTTTGGAGGTAGAATTAACAGGACTTATTTACTGATTATGGAGGATCAAGGAGTGAGATTTCAAGGCTAACCCACCTTCTGGTCATCATTGATGAAAAGAAGGCATGCATATGTAGACACTTCAAAAGCTTGTGGAAAATGTCATCAAAAGAATCAACTTTGATGCAAAAAAATTTGGAAATACATGTATAGTTTTTTTTCATAATATGCATTTTCCATGAAGGCTTTAAAGACTTCTCCCATACATGGATTAAAGAAATTTTTGCACCAAAATCCCCTTACCTTTTAATTCCATTTTCCATGGACTTTTTGAAGTACCTTGGTTTATAACAAGGTGAAGAACCCAGGAAAAAAAAAAAGGCAGATAGAGGAAGGAGATCAGTTGTTAAGATACATGTATATGAAGTTTGAGATGGCAACTAGAAATCCAAGTGGAACTCAAATGATAACCGATAAGACGTTAGAATGTGGATCTGGAATAAAGAGGTAATAGCATCATCAGGCATTTAGGCAGGGTGCAGAGTGATGTCTCAAAATGTCAGAGCAGGAAGTAACAAACGATGGTTCGAGTTACCAGGAGAGAGGAAATTGGAGTCAGGAGCCTGCTGAACTGACAAAGAGCTACCATATTAAGGTTCCTAGGTTGTGGTCCACCTGCCAGTCACACCAGAATGTAGGTTGTACTACTGCTGAGTTCTACCTCCCCCAAATATAAGTCTTCTCAGCTTTACTGAGCAAGTTTTCCTAGGATGGGGTGATCACTCTGCCATCCTGGATATATTGGCCCTCATCTTTCAATATAGGGCTGTGCCAGGACAAGGTCAGGATTGGAGCAGAGTTTAGTAAGATCTGAATAGAAAGGCGAAACATGTGGTCCCTGAAAGCCATCCAAAGACTCTGCCAGGGAGTTCACCTGCTCTGCTGTTTTTCCTTCATACTCTAGGGACCCTGAGATTTTTGGTAAAGGGAAGAGAGGATAAGTTTCTCTTCAAACGGCCTTCAAGTGGGTCCATCCACGATCCTGTCCTCTCCCAGCGATTTTTGAGCTCCAGGACAGTGCCATATAAACAGACCTTCCTGTGACCTGGTCCATATCTGTGATATCCCAAGTGATAATGCGTGAAGAGGCTGTTTATCTTTAGAATGCCTGATTCTTCTTCCAGTGTTTAGATTCATTTTATATGAGTTCCTGGTGGAGGGAGTCATGGTTAGGAATCTAATGACCTCAATGGATCCATGAGTATCAGGGATTCTCTAAGCTCTCTAACACTAATGTGAAATTTTCTGTGTAAGATTTGGATTTTCAAGAGGTGAGAATCCAGTATTCATCATTTATTCCAAGAGGCCTGCAATACTAAGAAGATTAACAACAGATGTTTACTTGGACTGTTTTCCTTATTTTTACTTCCTATGAGACTAATTGTGTTTGCAGTTTCACCACCAAACCCAAACCTAAAAAATATTTATCTGAGGGTGTCAGAGTGGAATTTCTGGGATACTTCTGGGCCCCTCAAAGACAGCACTCACCATTCTGAAGAGGCGTAGCATGGCCCCATCTTGATGTGATTAATGATTTCCAGCAGCTTTTGAGGTTTGCTGTGTAGCATCACAAATCACTTTCTACTTTTCAAAGAATTCACCTCAACAAAAGCCCCCGTTGGAGTGGGTGTATGGCCGAGTAGTTAAGATGCTAGCTGGGAGGCCTGTATGCCATATCAGTGTGCCTAGGTTAAGTTCCAGCTCTGCTCCCAATTCCAGCTTCCTGTGAACCCTAGGAGGCAACATGTGCTAACTCAAGTAGTTGGGTCCCATGGGTGGGGGGGGGGGCTGGGTTGAATTCCTGGGACTTGATTGAACTTGGCCCAATCCAAGCCGTTGTGGACATTTGGATAATGACCCAGAAGTTGGGATCCTTCTCCATGCCTGTCTCTCTCTCTCCCTCTCTCTCTTAAAAAATAATAAAATTAAAACTTTTTAAATAAGGCTTTAATGGAGATGCTGTAGCCTTGTCTTTGGGCAAGGAGGGAGCCATTGAGCACCCCAAGCCTAATTCATCAGGCAGGGGAATAAAATTTTATTT
Source organism: Oryctolagus cuniculus (assembly GCF_051225735.1). NCBI lineage: Eukaryota > Metazoa > Chordata > Mammalia > Lagomorpha > Leporidae > Oryctolagus > Oryctolagus cuniculus. The sequence continues at coordinate 52,237,581 of NC_142879.1, read as the reverse complement.
CCTTCTCATCAAGAGATGCCAGGAAATCTGTGATCTTCTATTAGGTGGGAAAGTAAGAGGAAAATAAAGATTAATTCTGAGGGCTTCTCACAGCCAGTGCCAGTGCTGCTAAGAATGACCTTTTGTGGTTAAGCCATGGGAAAGTCTTTCTTCTGATTGACATTCTTGATAAACTTGCTCAAACTTTTTCTGTGCATTTCCCAAGGAAAGTACATTATATACTGGCTCAAGTTATTTACACATATTATGCATATTCTTGTTTCTTAGTACTTTAAGAGCCAAGCAGAGCTAAACCATACATCACCTGGATTTTCTCCAGCCCGCATGGATGTGCTCACTGTCCCCTGGGAGTGAACACTCAGATGCAAAATGCAACACAGGATAAGTTTTATTGAACATTTGGAGAGCTAGTTAATTTTTTAAAATAGTTTCTACTGCTTTTAATAAGTGGGAAAATGGAAACTCAGGCCCAAGGGGAAATGAAATTCTAAGTTAGACTTCCATAGACCATGTGAAGTAGGATTTTGCATGATGTCAGTGGGACAGGTGAGCATCTATCACAAGTTTAACCTCACAAGTAAAGCTAAAGCAGGGAGAACTTTGTTAATTCTGTTATTGGTGAAATGAATCCAGAGCTTCATTCTAATGCCAAAAACCCTTTAGGCTAACTACACACTGAATGTAGTCCTTTGTCCTCTTGGCCAGGAACTTAGGCAGACATTGTTTGAGGAATCCATTCATGTCTTTGGAGACAGGAAAGGTACTATGATACAGCAAGGCCAGAAGCATCAGCTGGGATAGGCATTTCCTGAAGTTGTGGAAACCTATGGGAAAAAAGTTTCCTGTAGAAAAAGCAAGCATCGTTTTATTTTACTGCTCTGCTGAGATCTCTCCCTGAGAAAACAAGGCATGTCTGTGATACTGGAAGGGGGTAGTTCCTAAATGTTGCAGGAGAATGTACTGGCAGGAGGAGGAGGTGAGTAGAGGGTGCTGCCAACACACATGCTTTGTCGTTTAGAACTGCCCAAGGAGCAATTATAAAGCGCACACTTGCAAGTGACAAGGGGATGGGGTCCCCAGTGAAGTACAGAGAGGCAGGCAGTGCTATCAGTGTTGCCTCTCTCCTCTGAATTTCCACGTAATCATTGCCTCACTTTGAATGCAGGTCTTTCTGAGGGGCCTTGGGACTATGTCTCTGAGGACTGCATTGCTGAGAACTGGCAAACTCAGTATTTGTGCTGCATCTTGGGGACAGGAGACATTTAGAGGCAAGACCAGTGGAGCGTTTTAGTGTGAGGGGGGAAGAAAGCCACTCAAGTTGCCTGCTGCTCTGGAATCACTCTTTTCCCTGCAAGTCTGAGAGCTAGGTGATAGTCCAATGTTGTCTTTTCAGCAACCTAAGAAGTGGCATGCAATAATAGTCCTCATGGCCATTTTGCAGCATCACTGTGCTCTAAAGAAGAAAAGTGCATTAAAAGATTTCCCCAGAAAATAAGTTAGCATTAGTTCTTCCCCAGGGCAAAACCCAGTGTTTGCATAAAGCACATTGCTTCATGCACCCATTCAATAGAGCAAATCAGTAGAGTGTCTCACATTTTGACCATTGCACCAGATATAGGGGCGATGTGAAGTTGAATGAAAGAAACTGAATGACTGTAAGGCAAGCTGCAGGAATGGTTAACCTGCACTTTTCCAGGGCTTTCTTCTCAAAACTCTTGGCTTTTGATAGCACCTCCATTTTTAAATTTAATGAACCTAATGCTCAAAGGTGGATGAAGGTAGGGACCAGTTTTGTCCTCTAATGCCATCACCCCTGAGAACCACCCAGAGCCATTGTGCTGGGAAACCTCCACTCAGAGCATATTTGTCCCCAAGTATTTTGATAATCCACTCCAAAGGGTGGATGACCTTATGGGAATCCACAAGATGGGAATCTTGTAGACACCAGGGTACACACAATTATCTGGACCAGCTTTCCATTTTATTGCCTACATGGTCATATAATTAATGTCCCTCAACACGCCCCATCTAGGGTCTGTCTTCATTTCTCTAATGCTCTTATAAATGCCCTATTTTTCATTTTGCAAGACCTGTTTCCTTTGACCCTCTGTCAGAGGCAGCTGTGAACACAACCAGCTGAGTGAGAAAAGGGGAGGATCAAAGTTAGAGTTGCCAATTTCTTCAGAGGTCATCCAAGTTCTCTTTGGTTTCTTAAAAGTATTTCAACAGATGCATACATTGTTCAAAGCATTCTTTCAAAAAGGCTTTGTGGATCAGTATGTCATTTTACAATCTCATATTTGCCCCAATGACATGAGTCAAGTCAAGGAATTCGAAAACAATGATTTTCGATTTGGGTATAAAATAGGAGAAATGAAGAAACTAAGAATTCACTCCCCTTACCTCATTAGTGTTTTTCGAGTTCATAAGATATTTGGAATCCATTATAGGGCTCTGAATTTTAAGAAATGCGTGAGACACATGATCTCTGATCTCTATTATCTTTATTTTCTTTGTTAAATATTTTTGAAAAGATAAATTTAGAAAATAGACTGGGAAATAAACCAAAATCTCACCTGCCATGCTCTGCAACTTCCAATTTAGTCTACTGCCTGCCAATCTTTTTAGCTTTGTGTGTTTCATTTAGAGACAACCCTAGGCTATATTTTTGTAACCATTTATCTTTCATTTAATATGATAATAATATACCATAGACATATCTGATGGTCATTGATTCAGTCATTTCTTATATCTAATTTTGTTTCTATATTCACATATAACTTTACATTGATGGGACCACATCACACATGTTTCTTCTTTTTTCCACTCCTCCTTTCCAACTTAACCCAGGCACTAGCCCCGAATTTACCATAGCAGAGGGCTGGCCTGGAAGAGGGGCAACCGGGAAAGAATCTGGCGCCCCGACCAGGACTAGAACCTGGTGTGCCGGCGCTGCAAGGCTCAATAGGATTAGCCTATTGAGCTGCGGCGCCAGCTACCATATTATATCAATTTCTTTACATTTCCTTTTCTTGTTCAAAATTAGCTTCAAGTCTTTTTTTGTGGGTGCCTTTGTGAAATTCCATTGAGTGAATGTATCATAAATCACTAATCATAGTTTTATACAATGTTCACAATTGTTAATTCTACAAACAACATTTTATATAAACATTTCATTCACCCAAGTGTTTTGATACTTTCCTTTCTATGGGAAATTCTGAAGAACAGGATTGCAATTTATTTTACTTTTTAATAGGTATTGCTAGATTGTTTTGCCCAAAGTAATATAAATATTCATATTCCTACTGGCAATGAGAAGGTATGCTACTGTCCCCATGAGTGCTAGCAAAGTGGTCTTCCTTACACCTGGCATTATGGACCCAAGTCATACATCCTTCATTGAACATGCAATTTTTGCACACTATTAGTGAGTTTGAATGTCCTTTCAGTGTCCAAACATTTGGAGTTACTTTTCTGTGTCTTGCTTGTTCATATTTTGCCCACTTTCCTATTGAGTTGTATGTCTTTTATTGTTTCTTACGTAAAGGTTTAAAAGTCATGTCAATGTATCTATTTTTTTTTAATGGCTTCTGGCTATGTTGCCTTAAAGTGCTTTCAACTTTACTTACGATCTTTTAAGTTTTTTTTCTGATTGTATTATGGTTATTATGTTTACATTTCAGTTTTTAGTCCAGCTGAACTTTAGACTTCCATATTATTATGACAGTTTTACTTTGTTTCAAATACCTAGGCAGTTGAGACAGCGTATTAACTACATGAACCAACATTTCCCCTGCAAAACTGAAGAATCAAATCTGTTATACCTGACATTTTTATGCAACCTTATATATCTTTTCTGTATACCTACATTGCTTCACTGACCTATGTTTCTATCTCAAAGCATTTGCTGTATTTTTTGATCAGATACTTTATCTAGTTTTACAAATCTTTCTCCATTTCAACAAATTTTTTTTTTTAATTTGACAGGCAGAGTTAGACAGTGAGAGAGAGAGACAGAGAGAAAGGTCTTCCTTCTGTTGGCTTACCCCCGAAATGGCAGCTACGGCCAGCGCGCTGCGCTGATCCAAAGCCAGGACCCAGGTGCTTCCTCCTGGTCTCCCATGCAGGTACAGGGCCCAAGCACTTGGGCCATCCTCCACTGCCTTCCCGGGCCACAGCAGAGCTGGACTGGAAGAGGAGCAACCAGGACCAGAACCTGGCACCCATATGGGATGCCTGTGCCGCAGGCGGAGGGTTAACCAAGTGAGCCACAGCGCCGGCAACAAATTTTTTTTTAAAAATCTCTACCTTTCAATGTTTGCTTTCCAATTTAAAACTTAATATAATTTTGTCTAATCATTTTAAAAACATTGCTGAGATTTGCATTTCTTAGGGTCCAATTTCAAATGCTGAAATAACAAGCTAGAGTAATAGTAACTTGAACAAGACAAGAGTTTTTGTTTTCTATGTTTTTCATGCTATGCCAAACAGTCCAGGGCCTCTATGCCAATTTTATGGTAACAGAACTAGACTCCCTTCCTGGTTTTCCATCTGCATAATATGTCATTCATCTGCATTGCAATAAGAAAAGGAAGCTAGGGCCAGCATTGTGGCATAGCAAGTTAAGCAGCTGCCTATGAGGCTGGCATGCCATATGGGTGCTGGTTCAAGTCCCAACTGGACTGCTCCACTCCTAATTCAGCCCCCTGCTGATGCACCTGGAAAAGCAGAGGATGGCATAGTTCCTTGGGCTCCTGGACCCACAGGGGAGGCACAGCTGGTGCAGCCATTTTGGGAGGGAACCAGTGGATAGAAGATCTCTCTTTCTCTCTCTCTAACTCTGCCTTTCAAATAAATAATATTTTTTGTCCCCTAAGGGAAGGTAGTCAGAATGAAAGATACCACTTCTCTGTATCTTGTTGCCCTGAACTTGCTCACATGACCACAGTCAGTTCCAAGGGAAGGAACAAAAGCCAGAAAATACCATTTTATCACAAATTTTCATGTATTCTTACTTAGAATGGAGACGTGAGGATAAAATGTTCCTGCCGTAGGATTCTAATTGGAGTTACAGTATTTATGTGGAGTAAAATGGGAAAGATATAAACATTATACAAAACAATATGCTCTAATTTGAATTTTTTACACATTTTCCTTGTTCAATGTTATTGGAATGAATGTTTTCACACCCTTAAAATTTGTTGGTTGAACTCCTAACCCCACAGTGTGTTGGTGTTAGGAACAGGGTTTTGGAGAGATGATTGGGATTAGATAAGATGACGAGGGTGGAACTCCACGAATGAGATTAGTCCTGCGAGAGTTTCTCTGCTCTGCTGTGCTCTGCTTGATGAGAAGGCAGCTGTCTGCAAATCAGAAGAGGCCTCTGACCAGAACTTGACTGTGTTGGTACACTGATCTCAGACTTCTAGCCTCCAGAACTGAAAGAAATGAGTGTTTCTTGATTAAACCATCCAGTATATGGCATTTGATGCTAGCCATCTGGATAGACAGCACTTACTTCATTTCCTTTAATATGACTTTATAATTGCTTTTTTGCAGGGAACTTTACTTTTCATATTAAAAATTTATTCCAGCTCTTGGTAGTTTTTTTTTTTGGGGGGGGGACTACTGTAAACAAAAACTTTTTTTGTATTATTTGCAGTTTGTATTTTCTAATGTAAAGAAAAGCTGTTAAATTTTTTTAAATCTTGTTTCCAGCTAACTTTTCATTTTTTTTTAGTAAAGCAGCTTTTAAAATAGAAATCCCTGAGTTTTTCCACATGTAAAGTTACATTGTTGATAAAAATAAATTATATTATTGCTTCTTCACCAATATCCTTATTTTCTGTTGCATTATATTTTATTATCCTTTATTGCATATATTATTGCATTTACCAGAACATTCAAAATATTGAGTTATAATACAGACAGTAGGAATCACATAATATTCATGAATTTAACAAATTATTTTTGTCACAATTTAAAATTTTTCTGTTGCTTGATGTTTTTCAAATCACTATCAAGTGATTAGCATTTACTCTTAATTTACTCACAGTTTTTACTAAGAATAACTAGTAGATTTTCCAGATGCTTATGATGCTATTTTCCCTTATGTAACAAATTACATCATATGTTTTAAAATATGTATCATATATCATGCAATGCATGAATAGCTCTAAATTGACCATAGTGTGTTAACCTTTAGAAACAATATTGGTTTATATTTTCTGTATTTTTAGATTTCTTTATTTATGTGAAAGAACGGCAGAGAAAGGGAGAGACAGAGAGATCTCCTATCTGCTGGTTCATGGCTGCAACTGCCATGTGTGGGTCAGGCCAAAGCCAGGAGCCAGGAACTCCATCCTGGTCTCCCTCACAGGTGCCAGGAACTCAAGTACTTGGGCTGTTTTCCACTGCCTTCGCAGGCATGTTAGCAGGAAGTTGTATTTGTAGTTATGTGTAATATTGGATGAGATGTTTTAAATATTGACTGTTTTTTAAAATGGTTAAAAATAATAAAATAAAAATGGTTGATTTTATCAGAATTTGGTATTAAAATTTCACTACCTTCCTGATAAAATCATCTAGACTTTAAATATGATATGAAATTCAGGTCTGAAACCATTGGGAAATGGAATCTGTTTTGATAGTTCTTTAGACACCTTTCCAAGCCTTTTGTGGTAACCGATCTCTGCATTCTCTGCTTTATCTTGGGTCACTCGTGGCAATTTATTCAGAGGGAAGCATTTCCTCTAGATGTTTAGGTTGGTGATTAAAAATTTATATAGCCTCATATAGTATATAAATATATATGATTCTATTTTTTCTATTTGTATCACTATCATGTGTTATGCATGTATTACATATTATATATTACAATGCTTTTAAATTTTGTCTATGGTTATGATCATATCTGTATTTCTTTTTTTTTGAATATTTATTTATTATTATTTGAAGGGCAAAGTGACAGACACAGAGAGAGAGAGAGAGATTTTCCATTCATTGGTTCACTCCTCAAGTACCCATAATAGCTGGAGCTGGACCAGCGTGAGTCCAGGCACCAGGAACTATGTCTGAGTCACCATGGGCCATGGGCGGCAGGGACCAAACTCTTTGGACCATAATACACTGCTTTCCTAGCTGCATTAGCAGGAAGCTGGATTGGAAATGGCGGAACCAGGTTTTGAACCACTGCTTCAAAGTAGGATTCAGGTTTCCTAAGCGGCAGCTTAAGCCTGTGCCACAACACCCACCCCTCCTTCCCTATATCTAATTAGACATAGTCTGTACTCTTTTTTTCTTTCAATCTTTATTTTTTAATCATTATGAAATCATAAGGGGTTTGTCTAGTATATTGAAATTTTTAAAAACTAGCTTTTGGGCCGGCGCCGCGGCTCACTAGGCTAATCCTCCGCCTTGCGGCACTGGCACACCGGGTTCTAGTCCCGGTCGGGGCACCGGATTCTGTCCCGGTTGCCCCTCTTCCAGGCCAGCCCTCTGCTGTGGCCCGGGAGTGCAGTGGAGGATGGCCCAAGTGCTCGGGCCTTGCACCCCATGGGAGACCAGGAGAAGTACCTGGCTCCTGCCATCGGATCAGCTCCGTGCGCCGGCCGCAGCGCGCCAGCTGTGGTGGCCATTGGAGGGTGAACCAAGGCAAAAGGAAGACCTTTCTCTCTGTCTCTCTCTCTCACTGTCCACTCTGCCTGTCAAAAAATAAAAAAATAAAAAAACTAGCTTTTGAATTTATTTACCCATTCTATTTTTGTTATCTTTAAAAATTATAATTTTCCCTTTTAACAATTGCCTCTTACTATTTGTTTTGGTTTACTTTATTGTGATTTCTCTAATTTTCCATGATATAGACTATTAAATTATTTTTATTTTCTCTTTTTGTGACAGCATTTGAGTTTCTAAATTTACAAGTACAACTTATACCATGTTTTATTTTTGTCTCTTGTTTGAAAGTTTGTTTAAGGATGTATTTCTTGATTTTTAGCTTTTAAACTGATCACTCTTTATTCTAAGTCTGTTGGATGAAGATAAAATGGACTTTAGCACCTTATGTTGTCCCACCAACTTAGGAATTTTTGTTATCTATTTGAGGATTCATGAATTCATAAGTTTCTTTATTGTTTTTAAGTTTTATGTTACTTATGATTGATTTTGAAAGGGTACACTAAAATCTCCCACTAGTATTTCATTTTTCATATAATTCTTTTACTCCTGGCAGGTTTTGCTTCATATATTTAAAAGCTGCTATTTTTTGTGTGCACCTAGGTTTGAGTTATTATGTTTGCCTGGGTTGCCTGAGAAGCAATTACACAGACATTACTGAAGATAGAATAATTTGATTAAGGGAAATGCACAAGAGATACAATGGGAAGAGGGGGCCTGGGACAGACCATACACAAGAGGAATCAGACCATATTGCAAGTCTGATCTAGTAAAAGAGAGAGGCAAGACAAGTGGAGCTGGAGTGTTCTCAGCTGCTGTGAAGTCTAATAAAACTTCAGTAAGACTACTGTGAAGTCCTTGAGTCAAAGTTGGCTGAAGGTGTCTTGTGCGTTCCAGTACTGAGCCAAATTTAGTGCCTTCTTGTTCTTGCACATTGCCTGAGAACAGCCTTGGAGAAATCGGACCCCACTACAAATGTGAGGATGGATTTAGAGGGCAATAGCTGGTGCTCATGTTCCATTTTGTTCCCTCAGGAGGAAGTCAGATAGGTATGTTATAATGATAATCGGGTTGACATACCTTCTTCCAAAAAGAACAGCATTTGACTTTTATTAATGGAGTGTTTTAGCATTTCCCAAACTTGTCAGGTGATGAAATCTTTTCCCCTTTAACAGAATCCATGCAATGTATTCTGAGAATTGCCTCTCCTTGGGTGTTGCTCTTAGTCATGTCTAAAATACTTTACCAATGATGCCTACAAAGACAGAGAAGGCAGTTATGTCAAGTTCACAGCTAATATCCAACAAAAGGGAAATAAAATTCCATAGATTCACAGAACCTTCTTTACCTATGGAACAATTCAGTTTCAAAATAGTTTTTTGAAAAGCCATTTGGTCATAAATCCAAACTAAAGGCAACTTTTTTCCCATGTACCACCCCCACCCCCCACCAGAATATATTCCCACCAAAATGGGCATGGGGTGATGACTTTGAAACATTAAAGTGAGGCATACATTTTCTCAGCTCATATTTGTCTTTTAATTATAATTTTTGAATCAGTTAATCCCCATCCCAACCCCCAAGGGTCTTTGAAAATATTTTTGGTAACTTCTCAGATGCTATGAAATGCCACAGATATTTGTCTTTCCTCGCTTTGACATGGTGCAGATTCAAATGATCATGGACCCACTCAACCATCCATGACTTGTGAGAGAATTTTCCTCAGTAGCAGCATCATCTTGCTTTGCCTTCAAGTTCTATAACTATCTTTTAGCTGTATACTACCTAGTCTAAAAAACTACAGCCTAAAAATCTACCTAGAGGATTAATAGCACCTGACACTCAGGTTGTTCAACCACATCCATCTCTTTTCCTTAGCCTGCCTGTTATTGTCAGTTGCATAGGCCTAGACTTTTCCATTCATCAGTGACTCACTTTTCATCTTTCATACCCAATCCCTTGTCAAATGACTCATCTCAGGTGCCTAGGCAGCATTTGTCATTTCCTCACAACACAGTTTTTAAAAGCTGCTTCGTTTCTTTTCCTTGAAATTGTAAGTCTCTAGGTACAGTTTCAATATTTTGTCACTACTTTTCAAATATTATGGGCTTAACAATGTTCTTAAAACATCTCAGTAATACACAGAGATGAATGAGCAGTGTGATGGCTGAGTCTAAAGTGCGTGTGCAGACTATTAATGGCATCTGTTGTTGTCAGTGAGACCTGAAACCATCTGCTGTTCAAAAGCTAAATGTCTACAAAAGTTATTGGTTGAAAACTTATAAAGAGAGATAATTCTATGATTGTAGTAATCATATAACTAAGGGAGGTAATGCCACATATGGCTTTCTAGCCCTTTTGGGAGACGGGTCCTTTAAATACAAATAGAAAGCTTATGGCCCCTATGAATTCAGGTAACCAATTCCCCCTACAGAATCCTCTAAACCCACTTTCATCTGCCAGTCCTGGCTCATTGGTAACCTGGATTGTATTGCTAACTTAATTGAGGTAACTTTAGTCTTCATATGAAAGGTACCAGTCGTCTACTAATAGCATGGCACTGATGCAGACTATTCCTGATTTCACGACTATGTACAAATAATAAGACCTAATAGCAGTCAAGTTGGTGATATCTTGCTTTAGGTCCTCTTTACTTAAAGGTTAGCTTTTCATTAATTGGTAATATACTGGGTACCTGTTTCTTTTAAGATTTGCATTTGGTTGGATGGTTGTTAGTTGCCTACTTGAGCTCCTGTGGGACTCTTCCAGGTTCCTTATTAGAACTTGAATATGGTTTAAATCTCTTAAAAACAAAATTAACTTCTAGTCATCTCAATCAAAAAGGTCAGGGAATCAAATAATTCTGTCTTTGCATCTCTTCTTTTACCACTGCTGAAATCATTTGGCTCCCATCTAAATGGCCTACACATTGAATTTAGCCCCTTTTAAAAAATATGGAAGTTCCTTTAAAAATTATTTACTTGTCAAAATAAAAGAAACAATAAAAGCGTGCCTAGAGAAGAGTTTACAGTTTTATTCATCTGGGTGTGTGTGTTTGTGTGTGTGTTTGTGTGTAAAATCAAATGAACCCAGCCTTTAGCTCAGGAACTTAAATTTTTGAAAACCCACCTGAACAAACCTAAAGAAATGAAAAGAAAAATAATATTAAAGCTAAGGGCAGAAGATCATTCTGCTTCAGCTTGGGAAGTGGTCCAATATTATTTAAAGATAGACTGTAATAAAAATCAAAAATGTATATTTTAAATCCTAGAACAAATTATAAAGTAAAAGATACTCAGTGAACCAACAGTAGAGTAATCATAATGGAGTCATATAATTAGTCCAAATCTAAAATAAGATAAAAAAGAAGTAAAAGCAAAGAAAGATGGATCAAATAGAAAATTATATGTATAATATATATATATTGTATATGTACACTATATATAAACATTCTGGTGTCTTCCAGTGAAAATGCCACTTTTTCCTTATCATCTGATGGTAAAACCCATCTATCCTCAGACTCTCTACATACACAGAGCATGCCTTCAGACTTTCAATTCCTCTTTCTTAAATACTAAAAAGCAAACAACGTTCATTGGAATTTGAAAAAAGTCTCTACCAGGAAATATGGAGATAAAAGGCACAAAAAAATGCAGAACAGAAAATCTCAAGAAGAAATCTTGTAAATGTACGTAATTTTTATCACCAGAGAAGATGTTGCAACCACAAAGCAAAAAAAGGTTGTTCTCATATTTAAAGAGCAAGACAGAGCTTTTGAAAAGTAAAATTATGTTAAAAGATATTTTTAAAATTAAGGATTAGAAAATAAAGATTTTCTCAGAAAGTAGAACTAAAGAAAAAAATGCAAGGACAATGAGAGAGTACAACTGATAGGTAAAGCATGGGCTTCATGTAGGGGAGCTAACCTCTGATTGTAGAGATTCCAGAAAGAGAAAACTGACCAGAGGAGGAAGAACCAGAGAAATAATATAAGAAAAGTTATTTGATAGAAGTACCAATTTCCAAGCTGGAAGGTAATTATCAAAAAAAAAAAAAAAAAAAAAAAAAAAAAAAAAAAAAAAAGGATAGCATTGAAAAGGACCCACCCAAAGGCATACTAACATAGAATTTAAGGGTAGAGGTAATCCTAAAATCTTCCAAAAACCAAACAAAACATCAAACTCTGGTCACATATAATCCACTGATAATCAAAACAGCATTTATTTCTCAAACAGAACACAAAGAATTCAAAGACAATTGAATAATATTTCCAAAATTTCAAGAGACATACTTTCTAACTTATAATTCTATACCCAGCCAAGCCATCCATTAAGCATTAAAATAGAATAAAAATATTTTCTGTCATTTACACTTTCAACAAAATTACCGCTGTTTACTCCCATTATTGTTTGAGAAACTAAAATTAGTACACAAATTGAGTAAGTAAGCCAAAGAAAGGGGGAAATTTTGTTGTTTATCAGGGATGAAACACAGAATAGAGAACAAGGGAAGTCAAAGGATGGTGAGTATGGCAAGTCCCCACCTTTTAGCTGAGTATATGATGTAGAGAACAACCAAGAAAGACTAGAGCTGACAGCTTCAGGAGAGAAACTGTCAAATAATAAGGGAAACAGAATAAACAAACACAATGAAAAGAAAAATAAAAATGTTATTTGATGATTCAAATACATTGAGAGGAAATGTAGATTTTTGTGGGAAATTTGGGGGATGATTTAGCGTGATACAGAAAAATAAGCAAAAAATATAGTTTAATTAATTACAAAAAAGGAAATAGCAATACTGCTGCTTTTCATGATTCAGCTGCAAATAATAATGTTGCTATAAGTCATGTAAACCTCAATATTGATTTGAACATTTGTATGGAATGATCATGTACACAAACAGTGGGGTGTGTGTATGTATATCCAAGCAAAAAAAAAAATTCATGAAAATTGAATTAGATGATACAATTATTTCAATGCAGAAAATGTTGAGGTCCATGCATATAAGGGGTCTTCAAAAAGTTCATGGAAATGCTTTTATGAAAAAAACTATGGATGGATTTCAAAATATTTTCATCAAAATAAGCTTATCTTTTAATTCAGTTTTTGCACAAACTTTGTCAAGAGCCTTCATAGGTGTTTTTGGAGCATAGGATAGAGCCAAATCCCATGTTTTATGACAGGAAATTAAGACAATTTTTAAATTTGAAAAATGAAAAATTATAAAGAAAGCTTGGCAATGCTACAGTATTCCTCACCCACGCAGTCTGCTCACCAGTTATTAACTACATCCTATTTTCCAGTAAATTATTGGCAGGGGAAACATTGATTTTTCACTATTTTATAAGAGAAATTGGCAAATGATATGGGTTAAAGAGCATACAGAATAAAATCTGAAATTGAAAATTGTACACCTGGATTTGGAGAGAATGGTTGGAGTTATTCCTCCTAAAGAGACACAATGAGAATATATATAGAAAGCGTTGTGCTAGGGTCCGGCACTGTGGTGCAGCAGATTAATGCCCTGGCCTGAAGTGCTGGCATCCCATATGGGTGCCAGTTCTAGTCCCGGCTACTGCTCTTCCAATCCAGCTCTCTGCTGTGGCCTGGGAGGGCAGAGGAGGATGGCCCAGGTCATTGGGTCCCTGCACCCGCGTGGGAGACCAGGTGGAGGCACCTGGCTCCTGGCTTCGGATCCAGCCATTGTGGCCATCTGGGGAGTGAACCAGCGGACGGAGGACCTTTCTCTCTGTCTCTCCCTCTCACTGTCTGTAACTCTACCTCTCAAATAAATAAACAAAATCTTTAATAAAAAAGCATTGTGCTAGACCCTGAATGGAGAGGTGTTTATGAAGATTAATAGGTTGCAGACTTAAGAAACAGAATGTACTGGGGAAGATGTGAGCACCTGGAAATTAGATAATAAGATGTCACGGGCAGTTTATCAAGTCACTTAAGCAGAGTCTTGCAAGCAGTTTAGCTTGACCTGCTACTCTCATACATTTGGAATGAGGGAATATGGACACAGTGGTGCATTTTTAGATTCTTAATTGTGTAGTTCTCAAGAGAAAGACAATGGGAAGGAATAAAGAGACATTCTATGAAGCTGAACTGATCTTTTGCAGAACTATGTTTGCATTGAAGGAAAAAACGAAAACAAAAAGAAACTCAAGGCCTCAAGAACAGAAAAGGAAGAGGAAAAAAGACAAGAACTAGAGAGATAGAAAAGAGTATTAATTTGAGAACATCACAATATGGAATCTCGGGGAAGCTACATCAATGGTTACAGCCCACAGAGTTCGTGTTAGGAAATAAACAAATGAATACAGGGAGTCATGGCTTATACCTGATACTTATTTGTACGAAGCCTTACAGTGTAAACTGATGTGAATTGAGTCCCCTGGAAAGGATTTCTGCATGGACCCATCCCCATCTTGAGATTTTTATGGACTGATTTTTTGCTTCAAAGAAGCAAGTTGTAAGCTGATGCTTGCCATTTTGATGTTACTTTTGTATTTTTGTTGCAATTAATATTTTTATCTGACTTTTAATTAATACTTGAGTTGCATTTGAAAAAAGGCCCTTCTCTACCTTTTACTTAGTAAAAATACTAGTTAAGTGTGTGATTTTAGCAAAGCAGAGAAGACTATTTTTAAAAATAACATTTTGATGACTAATAAATTAAGATGTTTTTCAAAAGAATAGAATGTAACCACATAGTGGGGTGGGGAAGTACCGTGTTGGAAGGGTCAGATTGGTGTTGGGAAAATACCATTGCCCAAGCAGGATTCTGATTTTAGAGTGAGATTGCAATGCTTATTGATGACTCAAAGAAAGAGAACAGAATGTGGGCCTATGTATGTTAAGATGTAAGGAGAGCATTGTGGCCCAGTGAGTTAAGCTACTCCTTGCACCAGCAGCAGCCTGTATCAGAGTGCCAGTTGGAGGCCTGGCTACTCTGCTTCAGATATAACTTCTTGCTAGTGGCACCTGGGAAGGCAGCAGGAGATGGCCTAAGTACTTGGGTCCCTGACACCTAGATGGGAGAAGAGGATGAAGTTCTTGGGTCCTGGCTTCAGCCTAGCCCAGACCTGGGTATTGTGGCCACTTGGGGAATGAACCAACAGATGGGAGAATTTCTGTTACTCTGTTTTTTGAATAAATAAATAAATAAATCTTTAATATAAGATTTCAACTATAGATACCTGATTTGGAACAAAACATCTGAAAATAGTTCCTTAGCTAAAGAATTTACTAAGCAACAGTAAAAGTAGGACATGTAGAATCTTTAAGACAGAACTATAAAGAACTGTAAAAATCTATCATTGTATCCACATCTCTTCAGGATAACTGAGATTATTAAGCTGAAGAAAGGCAAGGAGGTTACAGTAGCTATCAATTTATTCAAAGGAGAAAATTCAGAAATGATTTTAAAAAAAAAACAATGAACAATGGGGCAGAAAAGACAGTGATCTAAATAAGAAGAAAACAAGTTTGTTAAATTTGCATTGTGGGTTTTTCTTGTTTTATTTTTATGTTGCAATGCTTGGGTTTCTCTTCGTGTTGTATAACATCTAGGACTAGAAATATGTGGTCACTTGAGTCAATGAAAAATTCATAGTATGCTAATAGAGACTAAAGGCAAAGTACTGCATAGGTTTGCTATTCATTGGTTCTGAATCAGCATTATTACAACACTTATTACAACCTTGAAGAGTTAAACAGCATCTTCCCAGTCCCAAGATTTCATTTCTTGAAGCATTCATGTGAGCACCAGATGGAACAGAAGGCTGATTGATAGCTTCTATTTCAGCCAGAGCCCCAGAAATAAGATGCATAACTAAACTAGCAGAAAGATCCAACGAAGAACCTAAAGTAACCATCGCTGGTGAGCTGGGAACAGGAAAACCATGTGCAAGTTTTCCAACAACCTTGTTCCCCTTCCAGAGTGGGAACACTGCCTTCCCCCACCTACAGGCCTGCCTGTCTGGGAGTCCCTGCTCTTGGTTGAACTAATCCAGAGTGCTGGTGTTCCACCCAGGGCAGCCATCATCATGGGTTACACCTGGTCATAGTTACTCAATAGTCTTCCTGGAAGAGGTCCCTGAGCTTTTTCCTACTCTCCCCACTGAGAACTTTGCCAGGAAACAGGCAAATGCCCTGTGGAACATTTCACTGAACAATAAGTGAAAAGCTATCACACAGGTCAAGTGATGACTCATGCTTTGGAGTTAATTTCATCCCATGGGGAAAATCCATTCCTTCCTTGAATCCCTTGGAATAAATTGAAAAGATTTAGAGAATCTAAAAACAAATGATCCCCCAGCTCAGAATTGTCACTAGGACCTAATTCCCACATGGGGTTTAATTCCCTGTCATGCAATGTTTTCTAAACACATGTTGACCCCTACCATTTTTTTTGAAGTTGCCAGTAAACCTTGATTTGTACTAAACAGACATAAAATTCCCAAGCAATGTTTCCAGGGTCATACATACAGTAAGAACAGGCTGGAATTTTACCACGGGTCAGTCTGCTTTCCAATGACTTTCATATGTATTATCCCGAAGTTCTCTGAATTCCTAGAGAACTCATGGGTCACACCACCCAGTTCAGTTTCTAATATTTTACTACTCTATGTTCAAATAAATTTCATTATTAATCTAATTTCCAAAAAACAATCTGTTAACTATTTCTCTTTTTAAACTATTTATATTTATTTACTTGAAAGAGTTACACAGAGAGAGAAGGAGAGGTAGAGAGAGAGAGACAGAGAGAGCACGTCCATCCGCTGGTTCACTCCCCAATTGGCCCCAACAGCCAGAGCTGCACTGATCTGAAGCCAGGAGCCAGGAGCTTCTTCTGGGTCTTCCACACTGGTGCAGGGGCCCAAGGACTTGGGCCATCTTCCACTGCTTTCCCAGGCTATAGCAGAGAGCTAGATAAGAAGTGGAGTAGCCAGGACTTGAACTGGCGCCCATATGGGATGCCAGCACTGCAGGCTGCGACTTTACCCAGTATACCACAGCACCGGCCCCTCTGTTAACTATTTCAAAAATGTGATTCTGTTCCCTCTAGAAGTTGTGTTTTGGGACTATCATTGTGGTCCCTTTGTTTACACTGGAGCCCATTTTCTATGGGCAGACAAGACTTGAGAGTGTTGATAGGGCCTGGAGATGATTTGAATACTGGGTGCACACTCACCAATTACACAAATGGTTCCCAAGGTACAAGGAGTGAAAGATCTTCCCAGAGAAGCTTGGTCTGCCTATCAATATAGTGAGTAGGTATTTCTCTCCATCTGATGAGACTTTGGAGCAAAGAATGCCCACAGAAAGAAAACAATAGGAATCAAACTATGAAAAACTTGATCCTTTATATTGGCTGTTATGTTTTCCTTTAGATTTCAGTGGAAACTTCCTTCTCTCAACAGGACATCTTATTGATAGATCATCAATCAAAGTTTACATTCTCTACTTAGCATTTTTATTCAGATCAGATGTGTGAAGAACTGAGTTTCTGATAGGGTTTTCATTGCTTTTGGATGACCTAAATTTGCCAGATCACATTCTCATTGAATGCAAGTACCAACAGTGACAATTCGTTACAGACTCCTAATAATGTCTGAATCTATGATGGCCCTATGTTATAACTTTTCCCAGAATTTCCCATGCTCCTCAGCCTCACTTCAGCAAATCTACATTTTGTCTGTTACTGTTTCAAAAACCCATCCTCTACATGGATCATTGTGTTCTGATGTATGTTACTTGATTTGGGAAGGACATAAGGTTTCTGCATTTAGTTCCTCACCCAATAGCACAGTCTGGTATCACATACACCACTTCCTCATCCTCATCACTGATTTCCAATAATATTCTCATGTTCCAGGTGGATTGTACAGAGTTCCTCTTTATGTAAAGCTTATTCTCTCGGCAGAAGGGGCACAACATTTTCAATCAGGAAAATTGGGTTTTGGCACCAGTTCTTCATTTATCACTAGTTAACTTGGCCAGGTCATCTTGAATATCTTGAGTCTTGATTTTCTTCTCTGCAAGATAAAGACCAAATACATTCCAAAGGATGCATGAAGCACGATGATATAATGTATATGAAGACTTTTAAAATTATAAAATACAGAAGGAACAAATCAATATTTATACCATTAGGGAGTCCGGCAAGATGGCGGAATAGGAAGGGAGCACACTGATAGTCTGGGGAGAGATAGTTTAATAAAAGTGGAGATACTGCAGGTTCAAGGAAGAGTAGGGGAGGAAACAGCACAAGAAACTCTTCCGGAACGCGTGACTCACAGCGGACCTGCGTGGAGAGCGTGGGAGCCCACAGTTCGGGACATCAGCGGCAGACTCAACACACCAGCGCTGGAACGCGAGGTGAGCCGAACCTCAATAGCCCGAGACACCGGCAGGCAAGCGGAGAGAGGAGACTAGAGGGAACGACCCCCGGGGGGGGGGGAAGTTCACAAGGCTAACTGGAAGAGAGAGAGAGAGAGAAAAAAGGGTGACTAGTACGGACACGGGTTTCTCTCTCTCCGCTCACCTCTCAAGGGCGAGCAAGACAAAGAGCAGGCGCCATCTTGGACATACGTCATAAGCAGAGCGACCTCAGGTCTGCACCGGCCCTGAGCCTAGCAGAAAAACCTGACTCTGGGCGGGGCGAATTAACAGGAGATTAGGAGCTAGTAAATTTGTGGTGCTACTGAACTGAGACTGTGAAAAAAGAGACGGTGGGGGAGAGAACTCACGGAATTCATGTGAGCACTCTCCAGAGACGCTACAATTCCGTAACTTTGGCAACCCAGTGGGAGGCTGAAGGAGAATTTGAGCCCACTCTGAGGGCCGAACAGATTCCCTGTGGGGATCTTGGGGAAGAGCTTCCGATCTCTGGCTCCTGTGGGTATATCATTTGCCTGCTAACTACCTCCAACTTCGTTCAGCTGTGCGGAATTACTTCCCTTTTGAATCAAAAAAAAAAAAAAAAGAGAGAGAGAGAGAGATTTACCACGCCTAACCTGGGAGTGTCACCTTTGGCACACCAAACAGAGCTCTCAGGCCACACCCATCTCAAGCCCTAAGGCTCCATCAAAAACAGATAGTCCACTTAATCTAGAGTCATAGTATAACAAGAAAAAGCACCACAGTGAAGAAACCAAATATCTCCAATATGCCAAATAACAAACGCAAAAACCGAGGTAATAAAAACAAGGAAGTCACCATGACGCCCTCAAATGAAAAAGACACCCCAATTCAAGATTATGAAGATGATGACATAGAAGAAATGCAAGAAGCAGATCTCAAAAAATTGATAAGAACATTAAGAAGTTCTCAAAAACAAATTCTGGAACTACACAAATCCTTAATGGACAAGATAGAAAATCTCTCTCGTGAAAATGAAATATTAAGGAGGAATCAAAATGAAACGAAACAACTAGTACAACAGGAAACTGTGATAGTGACTGAAGTGAAGAATTCAATAGATCAAATGAAAAACACAATAGAGAGCCTTACAAACAGAATGGGTGAAGCAGAAGAGAGAATATCGGACTTAGAAGACAGAGAACAGGAAAGGATACAGTCAGACCAAAGAAAAGAAGAGGAAATTAGAAATCTGAAACATATTGTCGGGAATCTTCAGGATACTATTAAAAAACCCAACATTCGGGTTCTAGGAGTTCCTGAAGGCATGGAGAGGGAAAAAGGATTAGAAGGCCTTTTTAGTGAGATATTAGCAGAAAATTTCCCAGGTTTGGAGAAGGACAGAGAAATCCTAGTACAGGAAGCCCACAGAACCCCTAATAAACACGACCAAAAGAGATCCTCACCACGACACGTTGTAATTAAACTCTCCACAGTGAAACATAAAGAAAAGATCCTAAAATGTGCAAGAGAGAAACGTCAGATTACTCTCAGAGGATCTCCAATCAGACTCACAGCTGACTTCTCATCAGAAACTCTAAAAGCTAGGAGGGAATGGCGAGATATAGCCCAGGTACTAAGAGAGAACAACTGCCAGCCCAGAATATTATATCCTGCAAAGCTATCATTTGTGAATGAAGGTGAAATAAAGACTTTTCATTGCAAACAGAAATTGAAAGAATTTGTTGCCACTCGTCCAGCCCTGCAAAAGATGCTTAAAGATGTGTTACACACAGAAACACAGAAACACGGTCATCAATATGAAAGAAGGTAAAGGAAGGAAACCAAGGAAGGAAACCTCACAGCAAAAGATCACAGGGAATTCAAAGCATATATTAGAACTTATCTTTGGCAAATGGCAGGGCAAAGTTACCACTTATCATTAGTCACTTTGAACGTGAATGGCCTGAACTGTCCAGTTAAAAGACACCGATTGGCTGATTGGGTTAAGGAACAAAACCCATCTATTTGCTGCTTACAAGAAACACATCTTTCCAACAAAGATCCATACAGACTGAAAGTGAAAGGCTGGAAAAAGATATACCATGCCAACAGAAATGAAAAAAGAGCGGGCGTAGCCATCTTAATATCGGACAACATAAACTTTACCACAAAAACTGTTAAGAGAGACAAAGAGGGACACTATATCATGATTAAGGGATCAATTCAACAGGAAGATATAACAATTATCAATGTATATGCACCTAACTACAGGGCACCAGTTTATCTAAAAGATTTATTAACGGACTTAAAGGGAGACTTAGACCCCAATACAGTAGTACTGGGGGACTTCAATACTCCACTCTCAGAAATAGACAGATCATCCGGTCAGAAGATCAACAAGGATACAGTAGATTTAAACGACACTATAGCCCAAATGGATCTAACAGATATATACAGAACTCTCAATCCTACAGCTAAAGATTTTACATTCTTCTCAGCAGTACATGGAAGCTTCTCTAGGATTGACCACATACTAGGCCATAAAGCGAGTCTCAGCAAATTCAAAAGAATTAGAATCATACCATGCAGCTTCTCAGACCATAAAGGAATGAAGTTGGAAATTAGCAACTCAGGAATCCCTAGAGCATACACAAACACATGGAGATTGAACAACATGCTCCTGAATGAACAATGGGTCATAGAAGAAATCAAAAGAGAAATCAAAAACTTTCTGGAAGTAAATGAGGATAACAGCACAACATACCAAAACTTATGGGACACAGCAAAAGCAGTGTTAAGAGGAAAGTTTATATCAATAGGTGCCTACATCAAGAAATTAGAAAGACACCAAATAGATGAGCTTTCCATTCACCTCAAGGATCTAGAAAACCTACAGCAAATCAGACCCAAATCTAGTAGGAGAAGAGAAATAATTAAAATCAGAGAAGAAATCAACAGGATTGAATCAAGAAAAACATTACAAAAAATCAGCCAAACGAAGAGCTGGTTTTTTGAAAAAATAAACAAAATTGACACCCCATTGGCCCAACTAACTAAAAAAAGAAGAGAAAAGACCCAAATCAATAAAATCAGAGATGAAAAAGGAAATGTAACAACAGACACCACAGAAATAAAAAGAATCATCAGAAATTACTACAAGGACTTGTATGCCAGCAAACAGGGAAACCTATCAGAAATGGATAGATTCCTGGACACATGCAACCTACCTAAATTGAACCAGGAAGACATCGAAAACCTAAACAGACCCATAACTGAGACAGAAATTGAAACAGTAATAAAGGCCCTCCCAACAAAGAAAAGCCCAGGACCAGATGGATTCACTGCTGAATTCTACCAGACGTTTAAAGAAGAACTAACTCCAATTCTTCTCAAACTATTCAGAACAATCGAAGAAGAGGGAGTCCTCCCAAATTCTTTCTATGAAGCCAGCATCACCTTAATTCCTAAGCCGGAAAAAGATGCAGCACTGAAAGAGAATTACAGACCAATATCCCTGATGAACATAGATGCAAAAATCCTCAATAAAATTCTCGCCAATAGAATGCAACAACACATCAGAAAGATCATCCACCCAGACCAAGTGGGATTCATCCCTGGTATGCAGGGATGGTTTAATGTGCGCAAGACAATCAATGTGATACACCACATTAACAGACTGCAGAAGAAAAACCATATGATTATCTCAATAGATGCCGAGAAAGCATTTGATAAAATACAACACCCGTTCATGATGAAAACTCTAAGCAAACTGGGTATGGAAGGAACATTCCTCAATACAATCAAAGCAATCTATGAAAAACCCACAGCCAACATCCTATTGAATGGGGAAAAGTTGGAAGCATTTCCACTGAGATCTGGAACCAGACAGGGATGCCCACTCTCACCACTGCTATTCAATATAGTTCTGGAGGTTCTAGCCAGAGCTATTAGGCAAGAAAAAGAAATTAAAGGGATACAAATTGGGAAGGAAGAGCTCAAACTATCCCTCTTTGCAGATGACATGATTCTTTATTTAGAGGACCCAAAGAACTCTACTAAGAGACTATTGGAACTCATAGAAGAGTTTGGCAAAGTAGCAGGGTATAAAATCAATGCACAAAAATCAACAGCCTTTGTATACACAGACAATGCCATGGCTGAGGAAGAACTTCTAAGATCAATCCCATTCACAATAGCTACAAAAACAATCAAATACCTTGGAATAAACTTAACCAAAGACGTTAAAGATCTCTACGATGAAAATTACAAAACCTTAAAGAAAGAAATAGAAGAGGATACCAAGAAATGGAAAAATCTTCCATGCTCATGGATTGGAAGAATCAATATCATCAAAATGTCCATTCTCCCAAAAGCAATTTACAGATTCAATGCAATACCAATCAAGATACCGAAGACCTTCTTCTCAGATCTGGAAAAAATGGTGCTGAAATTTATATGGAGGCACAAGAGACCTCGAATAGCTAAAGCAATCTTGTACAACAAAAACAAAGCCGGAGGCATCACAATACCAGATTTCAGGACATACTACAGGGCAGTTGTAATTAAAACAGCATGGTACTGGTACAGAAACAGATGGATAGACCAATGGAACAGAATTGAAACACCAGAAATCAACCCAAACATCTACAGCCAACTTATATTTGATCAAGGATCTAAAACTAATTCCTGGAGCAAGGACAGTCTATTCAATAAATGGTGCTGGGAAAATTGGATTTCCACATGCAGAATCATGAAGCAAGACCCCTACCTTACACCTTACACAAAAATCCACTCCACATGGATTAAAGACCTAAATCTACGACCTGACACCATCAAGTTACTAGAGAACATTGGAGAAACCCTTCAAGATATTGGCACAGGCAAAGAATTTCTGGAAAAAACCCGGGAGGCACAGGCAGTCAAAGCCAAAATCAACTATTGGGATTGCATCAAATTGAGAAGTTTCTGTACTGCAAAAGAAACAGTCAGGAGAGTGAAAAGACAACCGACAGAATGGGAAAAAATATTTGCAAACTATGCAACAGACAAAGGGTTAATAACCAGAATCTACAAAGAGATCAAGAAACTCCACAAAAACAAAACCAACAACCCACTTAAGAGATGGGCCAAGGACCTCAATAGACATTTTTCAAAAGAGGAAATCCAAATGGCCAACAGGCACATGAAAAAATGTTCAAGGTCATTAGCAATCAGGGAAATGCAAATCAAAACCACAATGAGGTTTCACCTCACCCCGGTTAGAATGGCTCACATGCAGAAATCTACCAACAACAGATGCTGGCGAGGATGTGGGGAAAAAGGGACACTAACCCACTGTTGGTGGGAATGCAAACTGGTCAAAGCCACTATGGAAGTCAGTCTGGAGATTCCTCAGAAACCTGAAGATAACCCTACCGTTCGACCCAGCCATCCCACTCCTTGGAATTTACCCAAAGGAATTGAAATTGGCAAACAAAAAAGAGGTCTGCACCCTAATGTTTATTGCAGCTCAATTCACAATAGCTAAGACCTGGAACCAACCTAAATGCCCATCAACGATAGACTGGATAAAGAAATTATGGGATATGTACTCTTTAGAATACTATACCGCAGTAAGAAACAACGAAATCCAGTCATTTGCAACAAAATGGAGGAATCTGGAACACATCATGCTGAGTGAAATAAGCCAGTCCCAAAGGGACAAATACCATATGTTCTCCCTGATCGGTGAAGACTGACTGAACACCAAGAGGGAAACCTGTTGGAGTGAGGTGGACACTATGGGAAATGGTGGCTTGATCAACATAGCCCTGACTGTTAATGAACAACTAAATACATTATCCCTCTTAGTAGTTTTTTTTTGTCTGTTCTACTTAATATGACTGGTTTAGATCTATAATTGATGCACAGTTATTCTTAAGTGTTGAAAATTAACTGAAATGTGATCCCTGTTGAACATGGTGGTGGGAATGGGAGAGGGAAGAGATGTATAATTTGGGACATGCTCAGGCTGACTTGCCCCAAGTGGTGGAGTTGGAAGCATACCAGGGGATTCCAATTCAATCCCATCGAGGTGGCATGTACCAATGCCATCTCACTGTTCCAGGTGATCAGTTTCAGTTCACAGTTGGTCATGGTGAAGGGACTGGGAGTCAAAGGGAGCACATAGACAAGTCTAGTACCTGCTAACGCTAACTGATGGAGTAAATAAAGGGGAGAGTGATCCAACATGGGAAGTGAGATACTCAGCAGACTCATAGAATGGCAGATGTCCTAAATAGCACTCTGGCCTCAGAATCAGCCCTAAAGGCATTCGGAGCTAGCTGAAAAGCTCATGAGAGTATTTCAGGCATGGAAAGCCAAGACACTCTGGCAAAAGATCTCTGCGAGTGAGATCCCAGTGGAAAGAACAGGCCATCAAAGAAGGAGGTACCTTTCTCTGAAGGGAGGAGAGAACCTCCACTTTGACTATGAGCTTGTCTAAACAAGATAAGAATCGGAGAACTCAGAGGGCTTCCATAGCCTTGGAAACTCATGACTGGAGCATAGGGAGATTACTGATGCCATAGACAGGAGTGTCAATTGGTAAAGTCAATAACAGGAGTCACTGTGCACTTACTCCTCATGTAGGATCTCTATCCTTAATGTGCTGTACATTGAGATTTAATGCTATAACGAGTACTCAAACAATATATTTCACTTTGTGTTTCTATGGGGGTGCAAACTGTTGAAATCCTTACTTAATGCATACTAAACTGATCCTCTGTAAAAAAAAAAAAAAAAAGAAATTATCAATTCCCAACTTGACTCTCACTGGGATTAAACATGACAATAGGTCTGCTCTGATTTCATCATCATTTTTAAAAATCATCTATTATTTTTCACTTTATGTTTCTGTGTGGGAGCAAACTGTTGAAATCCATACTTAATGTATACTAAGCTGATCTTCTGTATATTAAGATAATCGAAAATGAATCTTGATGTGAATGGAAGGGGAGGGGGAGTGGGAAAGGGGAGGGTTGTGGGTGGGAGGGACGGTATGGGGGGAAAGCCATTGTAATCCATAAGTCGTACTTTGGAAATTTACATTCATTAAATAAAAGTTTAAAAAAAAAATATTTATACCATTAAGGATTTATGCAATACAGGTTCC
This sequence comes from Oryctolagus cuniculus, assembly GCF_051225735.1. Taxonomy (NCBI): domain Eukaryota; kingdom Metazoa; phylum Chordata; class Mammalia; order Lagomorpha; family Leporidae; genus Oryctolagus; species Oryctolagus cuniculus. The sequence goes on along the minus strand of NC_142879.1, from coordinate 52,212,378 downwards.
TTAGTGCCTAGGCAGCAACAGAGTATGAATAAGTATCTGGGATTAGACAATACCTGGTGTGCTGGGTTTGTGAAAATGCCTCTCCTTTCCTTCTTTTCCCTTTCTACTGAACTACCTTTTTTGCTTACGGTATCTTCTTAGATTATATTAATTTTTGTAATCTATATCCAACATTTGGTAGATCAGAGGATAACAAATGATATAACGACAAATAATTAATAAAATAAAAATAAATTCATTAATGGTATGAGATACTATCCCTACTCAAAGGAAGTGTCTGTTCTAATGGGAGAACAACACAATACTGTACTCTCAGATACTTCACTATATCAGGGACTCTTTTAAAGCCCTGGATGAGTGGGGGAGATGGCAGGGTTACAGAGTGGAGGTTGATATGTCATCAGAGGCTAGTGAGTGGAAAAGGCCTTTGGAGAGGAAGTAGGAGGCCTTGAAGTAGATGATGAAGTAGAGATGAAGCCTTGAAGCTGATGAAGAAAGAAAGAGAGTCTCGCAAGACAGAAGCCAGTGAACACAGGTTCAAATGTGGGGACAGTTTACAAAGAAGGAAGGAAGTCTGGAATTTAGGGAAGGGAAACTGAAGTAAGAGGCAGAGAAATGACTCTTTAAGGTGCGCGGGTGGTGTGTAAGGAAGTGTGCAGACTACTGGCATACACCAACATGCCCTCAATCTGTTTGTCATGGACAGTCTTAAAGGTGGGAGTCAGCCTGCCTGAGTGTCCACACCAGCACTATGAGTCGCAAAATATCTCTTGAGTTTCCTTTTCTTGTTGTTGTTGTTGTTTCTTTAAATCCGGGATTGTAGTTCTCAACATCCTTGTTGCAACACATTGGAATGTGCATAAGTCATGTGTTACTATTGTGAAAGTATTAAAAAGGGTTGAATATTTTCATTAGGAATCAGCTGTTTCGATATTTCTTGATTAGGAGGAAAAGGGGTGGGGTTATAGTTAATACCAGGATCACCCATAGGACAACACCAGTAATGCTGTCTCAGTGTTGGGGGGAGAAGACAACCACTGCCCTAGAATCTGAAGATAGAATGCTCTGTTTCAAAGTGCTATTTAACAAAGAAATATTAATAAACTGATCTGTAATGAGCTTTTCTATGAAGGTAGAAAGTCTGAGGACACCCTTGTCTCTGGAGATTGCATGGCCAATGCTCATAGATTGGGCATCTGGCCATCAGGGGAGGAAGGAGCAGGGGATCTTTCCTAGCAGGTTCTAAGGCAGCTTGTCTCCGACTCTTGGATTTGTCCAGCTCCTGCTGGCCTTTTTGTTTGTTTGTTTTAAATTTCATTCATTCATTTGAAAGTCAGACACATACAAAGAGAAAAAGAAACAAAGAGATCTTCTATCTGCTGGCCCACTCCCTAAATGGCCATGATGACCCAGACTGGGCCAGGAAGAAGCCAGTAACCCAGAACTCAATATGCATCTACTATGTGGGCAGCAGGGACCCATGCACTTGGGCCATCATGTGCTGCCATCCACTGCACCACAACACCGGCCCCTGCTACTGGCCTTGGCCTTGGCATTTGGCTCAGTTCTGTCTGTGGTTCCAGTGTTCACACACCTGGGATTGAGTTTGCACCTTGTCTTCCTGTTCCCTGTTCCTGTTCCCTGTCTCAGGTCATCTATCCTGGCTCCCTCTGTTCCCAGGTCCTATTCCTGATGAATCCTGAGAAATGTGTGATTTGAATCACATTTCAAATGATATTGAAATTATTGAAAGGGACCCCATCTAAGGAATACTTTGGTTAGGAAAAGCATCATATTTGTGATGTCTAAAGCCCTTGTAATTAACGTATGTCAGTTTTTATTTATGTGTGCTGTATTGAGATTTTTTTTTTGAGGAGTACATATATATTGCCAAGGTCCTGTTATGTTGTAAGAGTTGTACCAGGACTGACTGGTCCATTATTGTTGATTTTCTATGTCACTGTTTGAATCACATGGGCACAAAGCACATTCTAACTCTCCAAAGGCTGCCACATCTCTGTCCTTTATGAAGTCTATTGTCTCATGCCCTTGGCATCACAGAGCTGGTGGAAGAACATCAACAACAATAGCACAAGAAGACAGACAACTTTCAAGTTCACAATCCAGAATTCAAGTATGCACATTGTAAAGTGAGGGATAAACACACACACACACACACACACACACACACACACACACACAGGGGGGAAAAAAAGCTATAAATGTTCCCTTTGCTTTTCCTGAGTTGGCAAAGTAAAGTAGGTTCTTTAAAGATGGGACGCTTACACAAAGTGTGAGGTCATGAGTTCTCAGCAGGGGCCAGAAGGGACACATTTACAAAGGAAGACATCATTTTCCTCTGGCAGATTCAGGGAGGAACGGATCTATTCCATTACTGAGGCAATGCTGAGTCACTTAGCAGCTGACTCATTAGCAGCCATTAGCTGGCCCACAGTCCACAGAAAATGAGTACAATTGTGCAATCTTTATAGAAGGGAATCTACAAATTAGTGTTGGCGGCCAAGATGACAGATCTGGGTCTGTTATTAAACAGAGGAGACCTGCCTGCTCACTATTTTGGAGACTTAAATCCAGCCACATGAATATTTGTACTGAAAAAACCTATTGAGCACTATGGGCATATCAAAGAAGACTCCTTCAAATTGATGCTTCTCTGTCTCTCTTTGTTTTCTCCTCATGATATGATGCAGTGACACTCGGCACTCACGCACTAAATAGACAGGTGATACTATTGATTTATGATTTCATTCGTCCCCTTAAAAGAACAAATGGGGCTTCTACAATACATATGAAGGATCTTCACAATGTTCATGGAAAATATGTGTTACCAAAAAACTTAATGGATTTCAATTTTCTTTTTTGGCATCAAAACAAACTTATCTTTTAATTCTATTTTCCCACATACTTTTTGAAGTGTCCTTGTACTGATTTTAGCAATAGGAGACATAGGATGGAAAACTTAGTTGAACACAAATAGCCCGGTAGGATAAGACTAGGACAACTTTCAAATAGGGAGAAGACAATGGCTACCATAAAGACAGCCAAGGAAATATGGTTGTTACCTGGGCTTCCACAGTAGGAAGTGATTCCCCTGGCACCCCACTTTATTCTTCTCACTCTGCTGGTCAACTTTACTTGATTCCTGCCTTTCATCTAGTCTGGAGTTACTGGAACCATGGATATGAGACTATAAATACTATTGTTTTAGGTTTCACTATGAATTCATTACTAGACTTACGGTTCATCTTACCTGCACCTCAATGCCACACTTCTTCAATATCAAGTTTCCTTGACTGGCTAGCAAGCTCTCTAGTGCTGCAACTTGGTAGGTGTACCCACCGGTCTAAATCCCAGGACCTTAATAATAGATTCTCCCCATGCCTAATTCAGTCTTACCAAGTGAAGTATTCTATCAGGTACCACAGCCCCTCTACTGATGGATTTCTTTCCCACGAACTCCAGTTCCCTCTGTCACCTACCAACTAGCTATGTATCTTTGGACAAATGGCTTAGCTCCCTCAAGCCTCAGTTCCTCCATCTGTTACATGGGATACCACTAGTATTTAGCACAGTAACAGTTAAATTATGCAACAAATATACATTGATGAGCTATTAGAAGCGAACCATTCCAGGCCCTAGGGACACAACAGTGGACTGTAAACTCACAGACAAGGTTCATGCTCATACAAACTTAGAGAAAAATTTACATGTTGCCTAGTGTGGGAATGGGGATGAGGAGAAACAGAAAATAAAAAAATCAAACAAGTTTGTGTGATAATTATGAGTAATTATACATGCTAAGAAATGAACATAGAATAGAGTGATTCTCTGGAGATTTATCAAGATGGGGATGCTGTGATTTAGACGTGGATTCAGGAAAAGTCTCATCAAAGAGGTATTGTTACTGGATGCTTTGTGGAGAAGTGGAGGCAAAGCAACCCAGGCAGACACAAGAGCAACAATCCCATCCTTAGCTGAGAATGAACCTGGCTTGCTGTTCAGGAACATGTGGGGAGAGGGTCGAGAACAGGAGAGTATATCGCACGGTATATGATCATATATGAGGTTAGAGAGGCAAGACCAGCAGGGGAAGGACCTGCATCTTAGGTCTACATGTACTGGTGGGCCAGGGAGGAATTTTCTGCATCTGACATAATTTGATTTACATTTTGAAAATAGCATTCTGTCATCTTTATAAGGTAAGGGGTTATAGAAGGATATGAATGCAGAGAGAATAGTTAGGAAACTATGTGTAATCTAGGTAAGAAATTCTGGTAACTTGGTTTGGACTAGAATGTTACACAAAGATAGAAGTTCTCACAGCAGGGACTCATGGATGCTTTGCCAGTGAACTGGAAGTAGGTAGGGGAAAAAAGGAATTCAGGATGATACCTAGATTTTTGGTGTTGTGTTGGTGTATGCTGGCATCTTTATCTGACACAGGAATGAGTGGGTTAGGACTATGGAAGAAAAATAGTCAACAGCAGAGCTTCATGGGACCATGCTAACTTGTCCTTCTTCATAGCTAAGTGAGGAGCAGTTGAATTTACTGTGTGTTTTCAGCTCACTGGAAAACTCAGGAATGGAAATTTTTAAGGATAGAGATTATTTTGGGCCCTGCTCCACACTAGACAATTCACATAACCATGCATTCATTCACTCATCAAGCCCTGTTCTAGGCACCGGGTTAGAGCAGAAAATGAAACAGACGAAAGTCCCTTCCTTCCTGTAACTGACATTCTAGCCAGAGAAGAGGCATCACAAACACAGTATAAAATATTGTCGGAGGAGAAGAAACAGAGCAGGAATAGCTGGGAGTAAGGGAGCAGTGGTTGGTGGTACCAGGCAAAGAACTGAAGGAGGTAAGAGCAGGAGCATATGGGTACCTGGGGAATTATGTTCCAGGAGGGACAAGCTTGGCTGATTCAAGGAGCTGGCAACAAGAACCAAAGGTGAAAGCTACAAATGAACCCAACCTCATCTCTCTTTATACTCTTCAGGGGTTCCTTGGAAACTTAAATGATAAACTGTATTAACAGAAAGAAGTATATTTGTGCTGAGAAAGGAAATACCAGTTTGTATTTAAACATTGCCATCATAGTTCCTACTTCAAGTTTAAACATTTCCCACAACATACACATACTTACACATTTGTGTGCATAGACACCCATCTCCAGAATCCTGAGTGAAATGAAGAAACGTGGGTGCAGAGAAGTGGAGGTGGAAGCAGCGGTGAGAGGTAGGGACCTGTTCAAGGTAGAAAATACAAGATTTTCCTTGATATTTTTATCTACCCTCCTCCCACCCACAACAATATGGCCTGTTTAGGTGCCCTGGTAGCTCAGCCCAGCTGGGACCAATGCACATCACTGGACACTTCAGCTTTGTCACCTTCCTCGCTGATCCAGCTCACTGTGTTAGCTCCTGCCCACAGCTCTGGTATCATGGCTGCTGCTTGGTCCTGTTTTCCTAGGCAGCCTCAACTTACCCCACCAGGCCTGAGTGGCTGCAAAGGGCTTTAGCACAAACTGGCTTGGCCTTATCAACCATCATGTTGGGTCAGTCCACTTCATTAGGGCTCTGTTCCTTCATCTATAATATGTAGGTAACAATAATTCCCTCAGTATTGTTATAAGGCATAAATGAGTTACTACATCTGCAATTATTAGGCCTCACTCGTCATGCTTTAGGTGCTCCAGATGAAGTGTTACAATCATTAGCCAGTAGTCCCCCGCCTTTTGTGGTACAGACTGTCATAGCGGTGGCAGACATCTCACCCAGTTCTGTTTCATCAACACTGATTTTTTTTAACAATGCCAATAAATATTTTACTTTATAGAATATACCAAATGCTCTCATTCCAAGAGAGCAATAATTACTGAGTTACTTTATATCTTTTATTGTGGCAAAATACATATAACATGAAATGTACTGTGTTAGCCACTTTTCAGTGTATCATTCAGTGGCAGTAACTTCATTCGCATTGTTGAGCAGCAATGATGATCATCCATCCACAGCACGTAATTCATCTTACTGTGAAAGTATCAAATGCTTCACAAATTTGTGAGTCATGGTTGCACTGGAGCAGTGTTAATTTCTCTGTATCATTCGAATATTCTATATCTTTTAAAATTTCTGTATCTTGCTGCCCACCTGAGCTTAGCACTGTGATGTTTTAAAGGTGATCTGAAAGTGACCAACATGTGCTAAATTACCTACCTTCCAGAATGCTCTTTAAAATTCATGTAATTCTTTTCTACCAGTAGATTCCCTAGCTGCCTGGCACTATGGATTCTGTGGACATACATCTTATTGAGATCATTATAGCTTGAACATTTTTATTTTTCACCATTCAGAGCTACCTTAAAGTGAGCTGTCACCAATGTGCTTTCTTATATATGAGGATACTTCAACAAGTTAATAGAAAATAGAATTAAAATATCAGTTTATTTTGTTGCAAAAAGTTTTGAAATCCAGTTTTTTATATTATGTATTTTTGATGAATTTCAAAATTTTTCATACCAAAATAAACTGATCTTTTATTTTCATTTGGCATTTTTGAAGAACTCTCATATTAGGTCTTAGACCTGTGTTCTTTGCAGAGGCTTTGTTAACTCAGCAGATATGGTTATTTAATCCCAGATCAAATACAAAATGCTTATTCACATGAGGTGCAGACATTCTAGCTTTTATTTTATTTTTTTCTTTTGCATGCGATTATTTTGAACTCTGCTCGAGATAAGACAAGATGCCTAAGACCAGATACTTGGAACAGTAAACATCCCTGCATTGCTTGAAAGCTAGGGGTGGCCACGTGGCTGACTGTGGCCAATGGAGTATGAGCAGATGTTACGTCACCCCAGTCAATGCTGAAATTGTGTGTGAAGCTTGTGATATCACAACACGATAGAGCACTCATCAGCCTGCACCCCTTAGTGATTACAAAGAGCAATCACTTGATCAGTGGTAGACTTCCAGTATATGCCTAAGTAAATTTTTGTGGCTTTTTAAAAAAAGTTTTATTTATTTATTTGAGAGGCAGAGTTACAGAGAGAGGGAGAGACAGAGAGAGGTCTTCCATCTGCTGATTTACTCCCCAAATGGCCACAATGGCCAGGGCTGGGCCAATCCAAGGCCAGGAATCAGGAGCTCCTGAATACTACATAGTATATTCTAGAATATATACATAGTATATACATAGAATATACATAGTATATTCTAGGTCTTGCCATGTGTGTGCAGGGGTCCATCTTCCACTGCTTTCCTAGGCCATTAGCAGGGAGCTGGATCAGAAGAGGAGCAGCAGTGACTCGAACCAGCCCCAATGTGGGATGCCAGCACCACAGGCAGAGGTTTAACCTATCATGCCACATCACTGGCCCCAAACTTTTGTGGCTTTAAACTCAGATTTGGAGATTAAATATTATAGAAAAATAATCAACCATATCATGACTAATACAGGTGCTAAGTAATAGATATAAAATATTCACTAAACTGTCGATGGCCTTTCTCTGTTTCTCTGAACATCAACTTTCTTCTTCAACCACCACAAGAAACAACAGAAGAAATTCATAAAAGAAATCTTGTTTGGAATAATTCTAACATTGCTAGCTCTTTCACTTTTTCCAGCTCAGATTTATGATCTAATGAAACATTTAAATATGACTGTTTTGAAGTTTCAATCCTCCAAGATAATATTGTTGTAGTGGGTATTAGTGACTGGAAGAATATGTCTTTCAATCATCAAAATGACATTTACATCCTGTTTTCACTTGACAAATATTTGGGGGCTGAAAATGATTTTAGTTTTTTCAAGTTAGTACAAACTTGCTATTATGTGAGTCAGTTCTCATTCTAATTTGAAACTACAAGCTAGAAAGCCTCTGCAAGTGAAGATGTGAACTTAGAGTGGTCGTGGGGATTCTGTTCATTTGCTGCCTCACTTTCAGGAAATAGGGAAGAACACTAATTCTTATTTCATGCCTACAGCACAACAGGTACTGTGTACATTGTTGAGAGTAGATTTCAATGCATGTTCCTGAAAAACTGATTCTTAGCTTTGTTTCAGGTCACAAACTCCTCTTAAAATCTGCACAGAAAGGTTTGCATTCAACTTCAAGGAATTTCCAGAGGTCATGAACCAAAGCTGGCCTCCTTTTGGATGTATTTCTGCCTGTTCTAGAGAGATACCATGGCAGAGAAACTTAATGCAAGGAAAGCACCCAGAATTTAAAAACCCAAGTCCTATTTATTAACCAAGTACCAGATATGGAATCTGGGCAAAACACCTGACATCTCTGACCCAATCTGTCTCCTTTTAATATGGAGAAATAGCTTCTGAGCCTGCTGTGTATCATACAATGCATTAGGATGGGGTGGGAGATGGGGATTCTATGCCTATCCTTAGAAGGCTAATGGGAGGGGCTGGTGCTGTGGCACAGCTGGTTAAAGGCCTGGCCTGAAGCGCCGGTTCTACTCCTGGCTGCTCCTCTTCCAATCCAGCTCTCTGCTATGGCCTGGGAAAGCAGTAAAAGATTGCCCAAGTGCTTGGGCCCCTGCTCCTGGCTTCTGGCTTCGGATCAGCTCAGCTCCGGCTGTTGCAGCCATCTGGGGAGTGAACCAGCGGATGGAAGATCTCTCTCTCTCTCTCTGTCTCTACCTCTCTCTGTAAATCTGTCTTTCAAATAAATAAAATAAATCTTTTAAAAAAAAAAAAAACAAAGAAGGCTCATGGGCTGTCATAGGGAGACAGGAAAGGAGAAGCGGTCCCTTCATCTCACCCATACTAATTTATTAACCTAGAAACCTTTTATTTAATGTATACAAACTCCATTCATATATACAAATTTTGCTTATTCTGTGATTTGTCTTATTTATTTCCTTCTACTAATTTTGAGTTTGGTCTTTTCTTGTTTTTCTAAGTCCTTGAGATGCATTGCCAGATCACTTATTTGCTATCTTTCCAATTTTTTTATTTAGGCACTTACTGCTATAATCATGCCTTTTAACACTGCTTTTGCTGTATCCCATAAGTAAGTTTGGATACGCTTTGTTTTCATTTCAAGCAACTTTTTATTTCTCTTTTGATTTCTTCTATGACCCCCCTCTTCATTCATGTTATTGGGTTTCCATGTTTTTGTATATTTTCTAGAGTTTCCTTTTTTGCTAATTTCCATCTTCATTCCATTGTGATCAGAAAAGATACATGACATGATTTCAGTTATTTTAATTTCTTGAGACTCGTTTTATAGAGTAGTAAATTGTTTATCCTAGAGAATGTTTCATCTACTAATGAAAACAAATGTGTATTCTGCAGCTATTGAATGAAATGTTCTATAGATATCTATAGATCCATCTGGTCTATTGTACAGATTAACTGTGTTGTTTCTTAGTTGGTTTTTTGTCTGGATGGTCTGTCCATTAATGAGAGTGGGGTGGTGAAGTTCCCCTTTACTATTATACTGGAGCTCATGTCTCCCTTTAGATTGATTAATGTTTGTTTTATAAAACTAGGTGCCCTAGTATCAGGTGCATGTACTTTTACCAAAGTTACATTATGTTGTTAAATTGATCTCTTAATCATTACATAATGACCTTATTTGTCTCTTTTAACAGTTTTTATCTTAAAGTATATTTTGTCTGATATGCATACAGCTGTTCCTGCTTACTTTTGATTCCTATTTGCATGGAATATCTTTTTTTGTTCTTCCACTTTCAGTCCATGTACATTTTTATTTCTGAAGTATGTTTCTTGTAGGCAGCATTTGGATGGGTCTATTGTTGTATCCATTCAGCCAGTCTGGATCTTTTTTTTCTTTTTTCTTTTTTTTTTGTCAGGCAGAGTTAGACAGTGAGAGAGAGAGAGACAGAGAGAGAGAGTTATAGACAGTGAGAGAGAGACAGAGAGAAAGGTCTTCCTTCCGTTGATTCACTCCCCTAATGGCCGCCACAGCTGGCACTGTGCCAATCCGAAGCCAGGAGCCAGGTACTTCCCCCCAGTCTCCCAGGCGGGTGCAGGGACCCAAGCACTTGGTCCATCCTCCACTGCCCTCCCGGGCCACAGCAGAGAGCTGGACTGGAAGAGGAGCAACCAGAACTAGTACCCAGTGCCCCAACCAGGACTAGAACCCAGGGTGCCAGTGCCTCAGGTGGAGGATAAGCCAAGTGAGCCACAGCGCCAGCCAAGTCTGAATCTTTTAATTGGAGAATTTAGTCCATTTACATTCAAGGTTGTTACTGGTAAGCAATGACTTGGTCCTGCTTTTTTTCCAAAAAAATTCCCATTGTTTTGAATTTCTTTTGCTCTTTTCTAGGAGGTTTTCTGCCTACGCATTCATTCATGATGCTGAAAATTTTTCTGTTTCTGTGTGTAGTATATCCTTAAGTATCATTGGTAAGAATCATTGTCACTGACCAGGTCATGACAGATTCTTTTAATTTTTGCTTGTCTTGAAAGGTCTTTATTTTACTTTCATTTATGACTGAGAGAGTTTCACTGGGTAAAGTATTCCAGGCTGGCAGTTTTTTTTCTTTTAGGACTTGGACTGTATCTCTCCATTCTCTCCTGGCCTGTTTGGTTTCTGATGAGAAATGTGCTGTCCATCTGATGGGATTTCCTTTAAAGGTAATCTGGCATTTCTGTCTTGCAGGCATTAGAATATTCTCTCTCTCTCACTCTTTCTGTCTCTCTCTCTCTCCTTTTCCCTCTCTCCCCCTCTCTCCTCCTCTCTTTTCCTTTTGAAAGTTTGACTATAATCAAGCTGTACTAACCTGAGACTGCAGGACTCCAGGCTACTGGGTGGGGCCTCCAGTTTAAAGGGTGTTGAGTGAGCATGATTCTTAGAATCTTCTTCCTGCTTCCTGTACTTCCGATATGGCCATACCCAATTCTGTCTCCTTGCACCACTGGCATAGAGCCCCTGGCCCTCTTTTCCCTTTCTTCATGGATGAATAGGCTTTTTATTTGTGGTTCATTGCTTTTCCAGTTGGGGAACTCAGGAGGCTCCACTGAGGCCCATAAAGCTCACACCAGCTTGGAAGTCTAAAAAGGGCCCCTCATTTGCACATTTCCTTCAAGAAGTCAGGGAGATGAAGGGAGCTTGGCAGATCAAAATTTAGGGATTTCTAAGTCCTCACAACATACAGCAACAATGGCCAAACCCTATGTGAATGCTTTGAAAAGACATAATCCAGAACACAATCAAGTCCATTGCTCTAGTGGCAATAGGAGCTTCAGGGAGGGGGTTGTTCACCAGTATCAACAATGCGAGCCTGAGCTAACTCACAGCTGTGTGAGGAGGACATGAATGAATCAATTGCAAAGATGAAAATGAGACACCATTGTCCCACTCCAGCAGTGACCTGAGTCCTACAGGTAATCTTAAGGGAAATAGGGCTGATTTGGGTGTTTGTTCCCCTCATTTCCTGAACTCCTTCCCAGGCCTACCCTCCTTCAATCAAGGAGAATTAATGTCTACTCTGCAATACAACATGTTTTTCAGATCTTTTGAAATTCTGTTTTTCTTTTCCTTTTCTTCTGGGAAATCAGATTCTGGGTCAGAAAGTCTTCTAAATTTGAAGAAATTACTTGGAAAAGAACATTCACTTTCTCTATAAAGGTTGAAAGCAAACCTGAAGCCCTATGCTAATGAATCAGCAATGCTAGGTCACATTTGGGAACTGCCCAGAAGGAGTGGGTGGAAAGGAGAAGCGTGACTTAGCTGGAAGTAAATTGTGCTCAAATGATGTGCAATCCCTTCAAGGCAACACACAACTTAGCTGGAAGGTTTTCTCATATTTTCTCATATTTCTCATATTTCTCATCATCATCTCCTTATTCAGATTCTGTGAACTGTCAAGTCACAAGCCATTGAAAAAAGTCACATTACTTCACAAAGATACATTTGCTCTGACCCAACAGCTGCAGTCCAGTTTTCAACACTGGTTCCTAAGATTCAAGACACAAACAAGTTGTCATCTTTTCTGTTTATCTTCAGAATGGCTTGTGGGAGTCCTCTAGCTTGTAGCTTTTTAGAGCTGGGAGCTCATCATTGACATGTTTTGCTTTCTACTCTATATTAAAGCTCTCTTTGTACTAAGGAGCAGGAGCTCTGTGAGTTGGTGAACCAGTCTGGATAGACAAGATATAACTGCAAATAACTGAGCTCATAGGAGGGATTGTCAGGAGTTTATGTATGCAGCTTTGAGTCTTCTCAACGAAGTTTTCAGCTGTGTCTACAGCACATCTCAGCCTTGTCCATGGCAGGGAAGCCTGAGGCTTGGAAATCAGCTCAGTGGCAATGAACCCAGCACAAAGTTATTGCACAGGGCACAGACATAAGAGCTTGATCTTCTCATCTCATTCTGCAAAACAGGATAAAGGCTTCCTTTATCCTTTTGAAAGGAGATAAGACCAGAGTTTAAACTGGTTGGCAAGTTAATTCTCAAAAAAGTAAAGAGAAGCCATCTGAATATTGTGCATTTTTTACGGCAGGAAATGAAGTTCAGTAACATACAAGCATGACTTAGGAGTGTAAGAGCTCTCTCATGTCAAAAATGGATCAGGAGCAGATGTCATCTTGGCTTGGCCAAGAACCTTGTACCAAGCTCAAGACTCTGGTTCTATTGCATTAACATAATATTTATCCATTCCATTAGGACATTAGCACCTACTTTTATGTGCCACAATGGGAGCAAAATACTGAACAAAAGATATTTCTTACCCTTGAGAGATTTGGTCTTGTGTAAGATATGGACAGGTGGATAGAAAAAAGGAGTTGGGCAATTAATAAGGGGATAGAAATTTTGAGTCATGGGAAATGACACAACTTTTTTTTAAAGAACTCTGAAGCAATGAACCCAGAGAATATTCATAGAGTCCATGATGTTAAATGTGTATGATTTTATAAATATGACTTAGAGGTATCTAATTTTTCTTGACTTTTTATTTATTGTGAGAGTAATTAAAATGATTAAACTTTTTAAAAAAATTTTTTTTCAGAAAGCAGATGCCAGAACAGGATTCAGAGTTGTACTCCATTTTATGTTGTGATATCATCTCCCTTGCATTTGACATCATCAACAATCCCACCCATTCAAGGTGTTTTCCACCAAGGTTCTGTTCAACGTGCTGCAGGCTTACATAGGCAGTGCTGAAGTGGAACCACATTTTGGGGGAGATGATTTCCAAGTGCAATCAGTCACACACCTCAGGTTGATTTGGGTGATTATATCTTTGCAATTTCATTTGCTTCTTGGGGAACCAGTTGACTGTCTCTCTGACAAAGTGCTCCGGGCTCTATCTTAATGGTGCTATGAGCAAGGATCTGCCCAGGTATCCCAGTGCCATGACGACTAGCATTCCAAAATGCCTGTAATGGGAACCAAGATTCTTTAGCCTCCTTCTGCAGTCCTGGATTCCCAAGTTTCATTTCATGGCCCCCTCATCACTGATGGATGTGGCCATTGTCTCATGGATTTTCATATTTTCTTGGACCAAGGATGCTACCATGTCTTACAAGTTGCTCTAGAAGCCTTGCTCTCTCCTGCATTTCCCCCCTTTATTAGGCTGTGGTAAGGTGTTCCTGTAGCTCTCTTAGACTTTTTAATTGACTAAACACTTTGGCCTCATTTCTGTTCGGTTGTCCTCAGAGCTCCTCTGAGAGGCATCTCAATATTGTTCCTTATGCAACACACAAGTAACCTGCCTTAGGACTTAAAGCTTGGCTTTAGGCAGATGACTCCACTAAATACTAACATGGGGCATATAAGAACAAAAAAAAAAAAGTGTTTTTCTTTTCAGTTAAAGGGTATCACATCTGATTAGGAAAATCAAGCATTTATAAATTTTCAAAAAAAAAAAAAAGAAAGAAAGAAAAAGCTTTGACTTAGAAGGATCAGCCTTTGCTGCCTCCTCTGCCCTTTATGCATGAGGCCATCGTAGCAACGTTCTTACATTTAGATGCTTTGACTGCATATTCTAATGAAGACACACTCTATGAGAGTGGGAGTATTTTTAATCCTTGAGTCCATAGTGCCCATCAGGGTGTCTGTAACAAAGTAGACATTCTACAAGTATTTGTTGGATGTTGAATTTGTTGAGAGATTAAGTGGCTGAACACATTTCTTTGTATTGACTGCAGTGGAGCAGAAATAGTTTTTATGCAGTTATCTAACTGTTCAGAACTCATTGCACACTGTTGATAAGAAACAGAACCATGTGAACCTCATAATCGTAAGATCAGCCAGCATTTCCTCATTCTCCAGGAAGTAGCACTTGACCAGTGCTTATGCAGCAGAACAGCAAGAACAATTCTATCCAACAACCATTAGGTGGTTGTGCGTGTGTGTGTGTGTGTGTGCTCACACACATATATAGTTGGCCCTCTATATCCATGGGTTCCATGTCTGTGGATTCAAACAACTGTAGATGGAAAATATTCAGGGAAAAAATTACTGCATTTGTACTGAATGTGGACAGACATTTTTTCTCATCATTATTTCCATAACATTATCATTAGCTACTACTTACATACCATTTACATTTTATTAGTTATTATAAATAATCTATAGATGATTTAAAGTGGATATAAACATTGGTATAGTTTACATGCAAATAGTGCCATTTTATATAAAGGACTTGAGCATCCATAGATTTTGGTATTCACAGGGCATCCTTGTCCCACTTCTCCATGAATACTGAGGACAACTATATAGAAATTTACATGTATAAATACAAGGGGGCTTCAATAGATTCATGGAAAATTCACCTAGTCTTTTTTTAAAGATTTTATTTATTTATTTAAAAGTCAGAGTTACACAGAGAGAGGAGAGGCAGAGAGAGAGAGAGAGAGAGAGGTCTTCCATCTGCTGGTTCACTCACCAATTGGCCCCAACAGCTGGAGCTGCGCTGATCTGAAGCCAGGAGCCAGGAGCCAGGAGCTAGGAGCTAGGAGCTTCTTCTGGGTCTCCCACGCGGGTACAGGGCCCCAAGGACTTGAGCCATCTTCTACTGCTTTCCCAGGCCATAGCAGAGAGCTGGATCGGAAGTGGAGCAGCCAGGACATGAACCGGCACCCATATGGAATGCTGGCACTACAGGCAGTGGCTTTATCCACTCCACCACAGCACCGGCCCCCACCCAGTCTTTTGTTTTTTTCCTAAGATTTTTTATTTTTATTTATTGACAGGTAGAATTACAGACAGTGAGAGAGAGACAGAGAGAAATGTCTTCCTTCCATTGGTTCACCCCCCTAAATTGCCACTACAGCCAGAGCAATGCCGATCCAAAGCCAGGAGCAAGATGCTTCCTCCTGGTCTCCCACGCGGGTGCAGGAGCCCAAGCATTTGGGCCATCCTCCACTACTGCCCTCCCAGGCCACAGCAGAGAGCTGGACTGGAAGAGGAGCAACCAGGACCAGAACCCGGAGCCCATATAGAATGCCGGTGCCGCAGGCGGAGGATTAACCTAGTGCACCACAGCGCCGGCCCCTCCACCCAGTCTTTTAAATCAACTTTTTCACAAACTCTTGGAAGCTTTATCATATGTTTACCATACATATACACATGTATAATGTGATTTTACCTCTAATAAAAATATATTTTCCTAGTACCTTCCCCTAGCCAAAGAATGAATGTGGTAGAATGGAGGTCTTGTGGAGAAAGGAAGAACGGATATACTGTGTCAGGAAATGAGTGTTCAGAAGCAGGAACACCATCCTGGGGAAGGAGAGCAGGGATAAAAGGATTCCAGAGTGGACTGTGAAGCCTGGGTCTCCTGTCCCAGTTAACAGAGCATATGCCTAGGGTTGCCAGTTATCCTGGGTATTAGAAGATTCGGGAAAATGAGAGTCTAGAGGATGACCCACATGTGCTACTGGGAGGAATCGGTGACCCACATTCATCGATGATCAACTGTGTTTGCCGGGTGAGGACACTGACCCCCAGCTGCTAGGTGATGATGTGTGGGGTCATCACAGGCACACACACAGGAGTTGAAAAAACCTCAGTTCAAACTCATCTCTGCAACCCATCAGCTTGAGACAGTTATTTACTTCTTTAGTGGAATTTTCCTCATTTCTTCTTCTTTTTTTTTTTTTTTTTTTTTTTTTTTTTTTTTTTGACAGGCAGAGTGGACAGTGAGAGAGAGAGACAGAGAGAAAGGTCTTCCTTTGCCGTTGGTTCACCCTCCAATGGCCGCCTCTGCTGGCGCACCGCACTGATCCAAATGCAGGAGTCAGGTGCTTATCCTGGTCTCCCATGGGGTGCAGGGCCCAAGCACTTGGGCCATCCTCCACTGCACTCCCTGGCCACAGCAGAGAGCTGGCCTGGAAGAGGGGCAACCGGGACAGAATCCAGCGCCCCAACCGGGGCTAGAACCTGGTGTGCCGGCACCACAAGGCGGAGGATTACCTCATTTCTAAAATGGATCTATAACCCAGCCTTGTAGGTTGTTGCAGGTGGGAGGGAGAATATGGTGGGAAAAAGCCGCTATAATCCAAAAGTTGTACTTTGGAAATTTATATTTATTAAATAAAAGTTAAAAAAAGAAATTAAATAACAAAAACCAGGCAATATGGTGCCTGCTGCATGGAAAGAAAGTACTATATGGCAACTGATATTAAAGAGTTATTATTGCAGCAAGGGGCAGGTCACTTGAAGATGGATGGATTTTCATTGTAAACAGCTGGGATGGGGCTAGGCTTGGGGCAGATGAGAAATGTTAATAGATGTTTCATACTTATGAACACTCAAAGACTCCTGGGAAAGGTAACAATCTCAACTCATCAGTCACTTACCCCTTGGTTTGAGAGAGCTTTTCCTGAGAGCTGGTTTTGATTAAGAAAGGGAGAAGAGAGGTAGGAAAAGAGGTGGGAGAAAGCGCAGGCAATTGGATGCAGGTGATGTCACAGGAGGGATTTCAAGTTACAAGATGTAAAGGGTTGTCAGAGATCAAGCATGCTGAAAATGAGCTCCTCCTATCCCCCCCCCCCCCGCCCCCGTTTTGCTACTGAGGAGGGAAAGAGGCTGTCCCTCCTTAACAGCAACATGTCACTTCCCCAGCCCTTCCACCTGGTGCTACCCTGAGTAAACTTGACCAATGCATGATTTAGTGCTGCCAGGTCTACTACATCAATGCTTCCATTACACAGTTCTAAGCTACCCTGTCTTTCTTCTTCTGTCACCCAGATGTTACTCAGGATACTTCAGTTCTCTGAAATTCTCTTTTCCATGTTGGAATTAGGGTTGAATAGATGGAATTATACTAACTTGATTAAATCAAATCTTAAGATATTTTCTTGGAGAGATAGGAAAAATGATGAAAAGTAGAGAAATGGTGGGGAAAACACACAAATAGTCAAAAAAAGAGTCATTCTCAGGATATTCCTGATTTATCTGGAGCCAGAAAATCGAAGACATTTATAAAAGGCAGATTTTTATGAAAAAGATTGTTTTTATCCTGACCTTACCTGAAAGCCAGATTGTATTTAGAATGTGCAAATTGGAAACAGATTGAATGAGTGCTGCCGCTCATGGCTTGGGCCTTTTGAAGTTGAGAAAAAGCCCAAATGTGAACCAATCGATTTGTCTGCACTTAGGAGGCTTATCTGTCACATGCTATTATCTTATATTATAGTCATAAACATTCCTTGCCTACTGAGGAGAGAGGTGTGTGATTCTGTAAACTTCTAAGAGAATACTCACAAGAGCAGTATTTCCCCACATATGTTCTTATAGGAACCAGTTCCCTGAAAGAGTATGCTTTGTGCCAGCTAAGCTTAGAAAATATCAGATTATACAAAATAAGCTGAATTTCTTCTCTTCAGGAACATTCGATCTGTATTATAAACCTAGCAAACATATTGCATATTCATTCATTGTGAGTTTTCAAGAGTAGTTGTAAATAACTTTGAGAGACTCATCCCATGGACCACGTATAAGGAATTATTGCTCCCAAAGTCACTAATCAGTCTACTGATGATTAATGCATGATCAATTGTTTAAAATAGTAACACATTTGCTAGCATTCTAGTTTCTTTAACCTTCAACTCTCTTGGAGACTAACACACATCGCAAATTCTAGTAAAAGTTAGCCATTACTTACTGGAGCTAATTAAACATAAACCAGCACAATTTCTGCATTGACAATATATAAAAATACGTATGAAACAACCTGTGCTGTTTGTTGTGTGGATGGTTTAAGTAGGACCTGGCAATTATCAACGGTGATTTTTCTCTGCAGAAAATTTCAACTTACAGAGAAATATGAAAAGCAACTTGAAATCCATCAAGATAATTTATTTTACATGGATTAACATTCATTTCTATAGAAAGAGAGAAGTGCAATAGAACATATACTCCTGACTGAAAAGAGGAATGCCAAGTTCTGTGAGCCTCTAAGATGGGATTCACTAGGGTCATTGTGTCCAAAGTCTCAGATCACCATTATATATTGGGAAACAATGAACATGCACACACACACCCCACAGGTATGCTTACTCCAGTCTATGCTGAAGATAAGAAAAATAAAACCTAAAGACACTTGCCACTACAGTTGCAAGAGCTGTGATGTCAAACTCAGTACTTCTGATTCTCATTCCACTGAAAGTAGTTACTCTACCAGCACCTAATCATATCACAAAAGGTTAGAAACTTGTTAAAAGTGAGAAAATCAGCGTATGTTTCTCAATCTCATGCTCAATGATTGCTCCATTTCAACTCAAGGGTCACTTTACCAGGCAGTCTCCAGATTCCATGCATAGCAAAGGCTGCCAATGGGGAAAAATCAAATACAATACCTGCCCTCAATGAAACCCAAGTCAAGGGTAAGTCTTATGTGGCTAAGTATATTATTTAGGTAGTAGAAACTAATGAATTGATGATATGGAAGAGATTAATTCACACATGGAAGCTGATTTTCTTTGAAAGATAAGTAGGATTTTAAGATACGAAAGGAGAGAATGTTGGTTCACCAGTTGCCCAAAGGGGCATATGAAGTCAGAAAATGAAGGTGGCCTGCAGTTGGTAACAAGTCGTCACTAATGACTTCAAAACCAGCCTGAGAGGCAAGGGGCTTCCAGTGTCAATTTCCAGACATCTAAATGGAAGTAACTGCAGGCAAGAGAATCAAGAAACTTTAAGTGTGATGACTGAGCCCCAAATTGCACACTAGTCAGAACCAATGATGCACAGGAGACCAGCATTCAGGGGAGCAGTCAGGTAGACAAGGAGAGAAGGCAGCTGGCATGATTCTGATAGATAATTTGGGGTTCCCAGTTTGATCTGGATTTTAAGGAACAGGAAGAATTCTTTTCTCTTTTCTATATGGTGCTTTCAAGGCACCACTGAGGAGGTGACAGGGTGAAGTCATAATGAGCAAAGGTTCAGGGGTGAAAAAGAACCAAAGGCCTGGAGACAACCAGCATTTTCATGGGATAATAAGTAATACATTGGGCTCTTCTTTACTTTAGCAAGAAAACTGGTCATGCATTAAAGAGAAAAGAGTAAAATTACAGACCAGAACCCTGTTGCTACTGAGAGAATGATCCTCTCAGAGGTCAGACCCCAATGACTATGAGCCAACCAAAACCAATCCCTTCTCTCAATTGAGCCCTCACCAAGAGCAATTCCCTTTATTGTACAGTGATTGACCATCATACGTGAATTCTGAGTCATTTTGAAAAAGTGATCGCCATTTTTGAGGGTAAGAAGGGCTGAATCCTGAGGAAAATTAAGAAAGATCTCGTGTGTGTGTGTGTGTGTGTGTGTGTGAGTGTGTGGTGGTGGAGGGGTAGCCTTGAAGAACCACCCCAGGGTGCTCTAGATTTTTTTCCTATCCAAGTAGAGAAATGACAATAAATTCAGCCTGATGTGCAAGTCACTGGGTAGGAAACCCTTCTAATGGCACATAGTTTGGAAAGACAGCAAGGAAGAATTCAAAGAATAATCATAATAAAGGAATTTTAGGCACATGATGTCTGGGTTGGAGGGGTCTTGTTGTATTGAGAGACCCTCATATTGCCCTTCAAAATACAACACATGAGCACTCTCAGCTTCCAGACTGTGCTGCTCCCGTCACCCTCAGGGCATGGTGATGCGTGCACTGGGCTTTGGATGTAAGCTTGGAGGTATGGGGAGTTGGTGGTAATGAGCGTTCACCTAACGCTGCCTTTGAGCCTCTGTTGCTGCTGCAGAGCTGAGTCATGGCCCTGGAAGCAATGTGGGGCTGACAAGGACTGTCGTCAGAACCGGGCTTCTCACCAGCCCTGTGTTCTCAGTCAGCACTGACTCAGGGACAGTCGGCCCCCAGGAGAGCTGGGAACATCAGGACTGCAGTTTCCTCTCTATTCTGAATTAGTTCAGCTGACTTTCACTGAGTATCTGTTTCAGGGATAATGGAATATCACCAGCAACCTCAGGTTCTGAGGCTGTCCACCAGGAAGGGTATAGATGGATTACATCAGACTTCCCAAGGAAGGAAGTCAAGATTAAAAGAGAACATGGACCCCAAGAGTCAGCATTCAACTTTCCAGCCAAGAGATGTTTTGCATAGCTCTGGGTCAGCTTTCCCTAAAAAGGTTTGCATCCTACTTAGAAACATATTACAGCCATGTCCTAACCAAGAGACATCCAAGCCATCTGGACACTTGTTTTCTTTGGTGCTCATTAATGTACGAAGGGCAGAAAAATCAGCATATGGTGGAGACATCTGGCCGCCACTAAGGAGTCATGAAAAAGACGGCCAATAATGACTAGCCGTCCCCTACAATTAGAGTCACGTCTCTACCAAGTAACAGCTTTCCCTTCTTGAAAGTCTCATGTCAAAAGCCATTTCTCAAGTGAGTTGAGTTTTTCTTTGGGAATACCTACCAGGCATCCATCAGAGGTGTCCAATCTGGGGTAATGGTGCCCTTGTGTTTCCATCAGAGAGCTTCAGTGACACACTATTGACAGCTACTGCACTCACATTCACCTGTTGACTCAAGTTCATACAGCTGACGGAGGCTTTGGAAGCACTCCCTCACCAGCCAGCTCACAGGGAGCCCTGGAAATCCCACACAGGATTTCCAGAGGACCGAGACCACTGATACAGGTGTTCCAGGCCTTCTTTAACTCACTCAGGACACATTTAACAGCCACCTACTGTGTATGAGGCTCCGTTCTGGATGGTAGGAACCTGAAGATATATAGAACATGATCTTTCCCCAAACCACTTACAGATCTTAGGAAGGGAGCAAGCCCTTTATAGTGAAAAAGGTATCTGACAGTGTGAACCAAGGCCAGGTTTGGAGTATGGCAAGTTGGGAATTCATTCACTCTGTGACCAGGCTGAACTACACGTTCTGGGGTCCAGCACTGTCGTTTTTCAAAACGAGAGGAGTGGATGGAGTGATCTACTTAGACCTTTCAGTCTCCATTGTGCTCCTGAGGACGGTGGTTGCCAAGGCCAGCGTTGTCACTGGACTTCAGGAGAAACTGCCAACCACTTGAGCAAAGCCAGTTGTTTGGATGTGACCTCTCCCTCCCTCCATTACAAGAGGGAAAAGAAAGGGAGGTGGATACCCAGCAGGCCTGAGACACGTGACAGGTGAGCTGCTTAGGGGATGAAAGAACGAGTCACCATTTACTGCACACCCTTATGTGGCAGTGCCCCTTGGCTCCAAGTGAGCATCAGAATCCTCTTTCAGATCTCACTTTCCTCAGGCCGAGGCTGAGAGAGACTAAGTAACCTGCTCAGGGTCATTCAGCTGAAAACAACAGCAGCAAGGAGTCAGCGCTAGGCTTAGGAGACTGCGGGGCTCAGGCTCTTCTCAAACAAATGAATAAAAGAGTTTTGGGTGAATGAGTAGACTTTTCCACTGTGCTGCAGCTACTTCTGGTTGAGTCCAGTAAAGTGTACTCCAGTCTGGGTTAGGCCAGAAACTGTGGGTACCTGACTATCCAGTTGGAAATGTAGGCGAAGGTAGGCATTGATGTTCCTGACACACCTTGTTGACTTTGACTTTTCTACAGCAATCACTGGGAGCCACTAAAGACTGTGAGATGCAGTAGAGAGGAGAAGGACCATCAGGCTCTAGGAAGGTTATCTGGCAGCAGGGATCTGAGAG
Organism: Oryctolagus cuniculus; assembly: GCF_051225735.1. NCBI lineage: Eukaryota > Metazoa > Chordata > Mammalia > Lagomorpha > Leporidae > Oryctolagus > Oryctolagus cuniculus. The sequence continues at coordinate 52,190,251 of NC_142879.1, read as the reverse complement.
AGAGGGGGCCTCTGGGAAGAAGTTTTCTGAAGTTGGTGAAGGGATTGTGAGCAAAGGGGAAAGGAGCAGAAGCGTAGAAAGCAGCCAAAGCTAGAAGCATTGTGGGAAAACGAGTAGATTTCTGAATGAGTGGGTAAGAAATAAAAAGCAGAAGGGATAAAATCTAGCCCTGGGGTCACTTCTTTGAGCTTATGTTTATTGCTTAGCCAAGCCCTGTGACCAACATTTTGCTTATATTATTTTGTCTGGTCTTCTCAACAAACCCATGAGATTCGCTCTATTATCATCTCCATTTTTAGATAAGAACATTGAGGCATATAAAGATCATTCAGAATTTCTGAGAGCCAGTGGGCATACTCACATGGACGACTGGCACCTCAGGCTCAACACCTTACAGACTAAATGCTCCATTGTCTCCATTGTCTCCCTGCCCGCTTTTCCTCTTAGCATCCCTACGTTAATTGACATCATCATCATTCTTCAGTGACTCTCAGCCAAAGCTCAGAAAGGAAAAAAAAAAAAGTATCATGTTCATTCATTCACTGTTTGTGCATTCTGTAAGTGAAACACTGGGCTAGGTGCCAGATTTACATGTAAAGAGTCATGGACCTGGCTCTCAAGGTGCTCACGGGGTGTTGGAAATCAACACAGGAGAATTCCCAGGTCCTGCTGGAGAAGACAGGCAAGAAGTTTTCAAAGAAGGCAAAAGCTGCTCGCTCTGATTCCTCCCTTCGCATCCTTTGTCAAATGCAGTGGTGCATAAAGATGTTTTGAAACATTGCCTCTGCTTTTCCACCAGCTAACCCCACCACCCAATTCTAATTCATGAAATAATAACCACTAGAAATCCCCCCCCCACCAAAAGCCATGGATTTTTTAAAAATCCTGAGCAGTTCAGTTTCTTGGAAAAGTGTTTCTGGCAGGGCCACAGATCTGGGTGCTAATGTTTTCATTGCTGTTAGTGCTGTTAGGCTGCCAGGCATGCATTTCCTTTTTTTTTTTTTTTTTTTTTTTGACAGGCAGAGTGGACAGTGAGAGAGACAGAGACAGAGAGAAAGGTCTTCCTTTACCGTTGGTTCACCCCACAATGGCCACTGCGGCCAGCGCACTGCGGCCGGCGCACCACACTTAGGGTTATATTCTATTCCAGGAGTCTCCTCTTAGCATTAGGTTTCTGGGATTCCCATACTCCAAGCTTTTCATCCTATACATGTCACTTCAATCACTTTAGTATATTTGTGCTTTTCACAATTCTGGGAGGCGGCAGGACCTAAGTAGAAAATAAATGAATGCGCCGGTACCGCGGCTCAATAGGCTAATCCTCCGCCTGTGGCGCCGGCACACCGGGTTCTAGTCCCGGTCGGGGCACCAGATTCTGTCCCGGTTGCTCCTCTTCCAGTCCAGCTCTCTGCTGTGGCCCGGGAGTGCAGTGGAGGATGGCCCAAGTGCTTCGGCCCTGCACCTGCATAGGAGACCAGGAGAAGCACCTGGCTCCTGGCTTTGGATCAATGTGGTGCGCCGGCTGCAGGTGAAGTATCCAGTTCTATGTGCATGCATGGGACTGACCTTACCCCAAAGGGAATTAAACCACCTTTCTCTGAAGGGAGGAAAGAACTTCCACTTTGACCATGGCCTTGTCTAAAAATTATCAGAGTCAGTGAACTCAGGGGGCTTCCATAGCCTTGGCAGCTCATGACAAGAGCCTAGGGTGATTACTGATGCCATAAACAAGAGTGTCAATTTGTTAAGTCAACAACAGGCGTCACTGTGCACTTACTCCTCATGTAGGATCTTTGTGTTAAAACTTCTACGTGTGGTTTAATTCCCTTTGGGGTAAGGTCAGTCCCATGCATGCACATAGAACTGGATACTTCACCTGTGTGTTTCCATGCAGCCTTCAATTGGCACAGCCCTTCTGTAGCCCCCTTTCCTCACTCAGCTCTCCCATCCTTTCCTTCTCCAATCCATAGTAAATGTCTTCTGTGCGCCTGGTCCTAGGCACAATACTGATGGGGAAAAAAGCCATGAAACTGAACTTCTATGTTTTCTGATTTCTACATGTGGAACAGGGACATCCAGCAACCACATGCTACTTTGGAAAACAGTCATGGATTCAGAATGTTAAATCTAGAAATTGTCACTCGATTTTGACTATTTCACAGAGATTAGAGTAGGGGAAAGGGACAGAAATGTCTGGTCATCTAGTTTAGAGTGAGTATACAAGGGATTCTAAAACCATGAACAGCAATCTGCAGACTAAAGGATTTTCAGCTGAGCGGACTGTTCTGGTAGCTGTGTGTACAATGAGTGGGGAAAACTGGAGGATGACAGAAAAATTAGGGGGGGCGCATTTTGACAGTGCACTTCAGAGGCAATGAGGTCCTGAAATATGGGATCAAGGGAGAAGGAGCGCATGCTAGAGACCCCTAAAAGCAGTTCTGTCGGGACTTTTGTGGGGACTATTCTTTTTCAAATGTCTTCAGTCACATTAATAACTCCACCACAGAAAAGTTCATCTCATTTTTACTCTATGGACAGTACTCACTATTTTTTTTAATATTTTTTTTATTTATTGGACAGGTAGAGTTATAGACAGTGATAGAGAGAGAGACAGAGAGAAAGGTCTTCTTCCCATTGGTTCACTCCCCAAATGGCCGCTACGGCCGGCACTGTGCCGATCTGAAGCCAGGAGCCAGGTGCTTCTTCCTGGTCTCCCACGCGGGTGCAGGGGCCTAAGGACTTGGGCCATCCTCCACTGCCCTCCCGGGCCACAGCAGAGAGCTGGACTGGAAGAGGGAAGAGGAGCAGCTGGGACTAGAACCCAGTGCCCATATGGGATGCTGGTGCCGCAGGTGGAGGATTAACCAAGTGAGCCACGGCACCGGCCCAGCACTCACTATTAATAGGTTGTACTTCACTGCGTTCTAAAGAATCCTTTAAATTGCACACAGGATTGTGCATGAACACACCATCCTGCGTCTGTCTCTGGAAGCTGAGAAATGTTGGTCTGCTCCATGGTTGCATGGAGAACTTCAAGATTTTCAGACTATTTTGAGTTTCTGTACAGCAGTGAGGCATGGTAGAGGCTATAGGCTGGTCATCTGAATTCCTGGGTCCCAGGACAGTCTCCAACCAACTTACAATATTTGAGGCAATTTAGTGACCTCTCCTGACCTTGGTTGGTGTTAAGATTTGCACATCCCCTCCAACACTTGGGTTGAAATTTACCTGCCTTTGTGACAACACTGGGAGACGGGACCTTTAAGAGTTGGTTTAGGTCATGAGGGCACCACCCTCCTGAACGGATTAGGGCTGTTATCACTGGAATGATTATAGAGGGAGTCATTTTGTTATAAAAGCAAGTTGGGCTTCCTCAGCTTTCTCCTCCTCCCACTCTTTCTCACGCACACCTGCTCTCCTGCCATGTGGTGCCCTCTGCTATTGGTGACGAAGCAGCAAGAAAGCCCTCAGCAGATGCCAGCACCTTGATATTGTACTTCCCAGCCTCAAGAACTGTGAGAGATAACAGTTCTTCTTTCATATATAAATCACCCAGTCTATAGTGTTTTGTTGTAGCAGCATGGAATGTACCATGATGGTTGGATTAGGTAAGATCACCTTTACTTGGTTTCATGGTCCTGATAAAATTATGTGGGGCATTTTTCCTAGGAATTTTCTTTTTTAAAATTTACTTTATTTATTTGAAAGGCAGAGTTTCAAGGGCAGGGAGTGGGAGAGAAACACAGAGAGAGAGATCTTCAATCCAGTGAATCATTCCCCAAAGGGCCACAATGACTAGGACTAAGCCAGGCTGAAGCCAAGAGCCTAGAATTCCATGTGGTCCTCCCACAAAGGTGGCGGGAGCCCAAGCATTTGGGCCATCTTCCACTGCTTTCCCAGGTGCATTACCTGGGAGCTGGATTGGACATAGAGCAGCCAGGACTCAAACCAGTGCTCCAAAAGAGGAGGATGGCAGCATTGCAAGCAGTGGCTTAACCTGCTGAGTCACAATGTTGGCCCCTTCCTGAGCATTTTTTTTTTTTTGGCAGAATAGGGTTAATGGGGGGAATGGAAAAGAATGGAAATTGGTTTGGCTTGACTCACATTGAAAATGGCAGAGTTATGGTAAAAGAAAATTGCATGGAGTTGGATGGAGTACAGTCGGTAGTGAAAAGAAAATTTAAGCTGGGTGAGTGGAAAGAGTGTGAGGCTGGGCCGGTGCTGTGGTGCAGCGGGTTAACGCCCTGGCCTGAAGCGCAGGCATCCTATATGGGCACCGGTTCTAGTCCCAGCTGCTCCTCTTCCAATGCAGCTCTCTGCTGTGGCCTGGGAAAGCAGTAGAAGATGGCCCAAGTGCTTGGGCCCCTGCACCCACATGGGAGACCCGGAAGAAGCTCCTGGCTTCTGGCTTCAGATCGGCGCAGTTCTGGCCATCGCGGCCATCTGGGGAGTGAACCAGCAGATGGAAGACCTCTCTCTCTGTCTCTACCTCTCTCTGTAACTCTATCTTTCAAACAAATAAAAAATAAATATTTTTTTTAAAAAAAGAGTGTGGGTCCAAACTTCAGAAAGGAAGGAAAGACTTGGGTGGCCCTCACCATCTGTGTGAGACATGGTGAAGAAGAAAGGTAGGGAAAGGAGATCAACCGTTTTCCTGAAGAAGATAAATGAAGTCTCTTTTGATGTTTGGTGAGAAACTTAATTGAAGAATTAAATTCAGGAGCCAGCATTGTGGTGCAGTGGGTTAAGTTACCACTTGCAATGCCAGTGTCCCATGTCAAAGTGCCAGTTTGAGTCCTAGCTATTCCAATCCTGATCCGGCTTCCTGCTAATGTACCTCTAAGGCAGCAGAAGATGGCCCAAGCGCTAGGGCCCCTGCCACCCATCTGGGAGGCCAGGATGGAGTTCCCGGCTTTGGCCTGGCCCAGATCTGGCTATGTGGTCCTTTGGGAAGTGAATCAACAAAATCTCTCCCTGTCCCTTTCTCTCTCCCTCTCTCTCTCACTCTTTCTCTCTCTCTCTTCCTTTCAAATAAATAAATAAATCTTATAAAAAATTGAGTAGACTTATAAAATTTTTATTTCTGCACAGTTCTTGTTTCTTAGATTAATATGTTGATTCTGGGTCCAGATGGGTGTTTCATATAAGGTCTCTGTTCGCAAGGAATGGATCTTTTCACTGCTTAAGTAGAAAAGTTTAATAAAAGGATTTGAGGTGCTTCACAAAATTTCTGGGAGGGTCAGACAACCATACTTGGGCTAAACTTGCAGGAGCAGTACCCTAAATTATGCTGCAGGACAGGCTTGACAAGAAACCATGGCTACCTTTGCCCCACTGAGAGCTAGGAGAAATCTCAGTGTCATCACACGGATATGTGTTCTGCCCAAGGCTCATGATCTTGCAAATAATCTTGCCCTCAAAAGCTGAGTGGCTCTGCTTCCATCCACACTATGAAGTAGACCCAAACAACTCATCTCTCTACCACTCCAAGAGAAGTCCTACACAAGCAGGTCTGACTGCTGAGGCCTGGGTCTCACACTTGTGCCTTAGCTGAAAAGCAGTAGCTGAGTTTTCTGTGTTCTTCCTTGCAAAATCAGGGTCCATGAAGCTAGATATTCCCCCGCCAAAACAGTTTCTAGGTGGCCCCACACATGCCCACTAGACCTGTAGACCTAGGAAGTCCTCTATGGACAAGGGTAAACTAGGCAGATAGTGCTCATGCTAGCTATAGGCCCGGGGAGAAGGAAGAACCCCTCCAGCTCTATCTGGATTGAGAGGGCCCTGTCCCAAAGCAAAAAGAGAAAGGGCACTTTTCCCTTCAGTCCATCCGCTTCCCCTGTAAGTTTAGGCCCAGGTAAGTCCTTAAAGGGGAGATGTAGAATGTGGGGATGAAGCAGAAGGGAAGAAGGCTCCAGGGAAGGAGGAAGGTTCTGTGGTGCTGCAGGCTCGCTCAGTTAATCCTCTCTCTGAGATCAGCCTCCGGCCACACTGACGCTCCCTGGAGCTACAGGAAAGATTTTCATCTTGTACTCAGCCAGTCACCTGCTATTCCTTGGAAAGTTTTTGCTAATCATTTGCTTCCAACCTTCCAATCCCTATTTTTACTTTACCTCATTTTTACTTTCTAAAATCCATCCCAAATGAGAGAGGAAAGGAAGGGAGGGGAGGAAGGAAGGAGAAAGAGAAGGAAAGAAGGGGGAGGGGGAAAGGAGGGAGAAGAAAGAAGAAGAAAGAAGGAGAAAGAAGAGAAAAGGGAAGGGGAGGAGAGAAGTTGACAACATTCAAAACATTTTTCAAAAGGAAACTCTTTCATAAAACTTCTCTGATAACTTCTGCCAGTTAATTACCAAGTTCCTTCTTTTCAAACCTTTGATTGTACCGTATCCTGGCACTGACCACCATGCCTTATCTCCTATTGCCTAGTTCAGGTGTCCCCAACTACATAAGCACGGAAGGTGTTTACCACCTACAGTGCAGTTGCAATTCATTAGCCTGGGATCACAGTCTGCCTCCATTAGGATGGTCAAAAGAAGATACAGATTTTAATGTCTCAGGAGCCCCCATGAGGGGGTTTCACAATATATTTTCAAAAGGGTCGGCATTTGGAGAGTCACTAGAGAATTACTGGAGGTGACCCTTGTAGGAGACCCAGCATTGATCAGGATATGAAAGTTTTTGGTGTATTTATATGAAAATAAACCCATCTTTATATTTTATGTCCTTGTTATCCTTAGATATTGAGGGAGGTCTGGCTTTCCTGTTCCAGCCTGTGCTGGGTGAGTGATTTTACACCAGTTCTGTCTTATCCCCTTTCCACTTCCTGAGGGATCCTAGGGTGCTGCAGCTTTCTCCCACTTTTCCTGTCAAACTCACTCTGAGGAGAAGACAAGGCTGGCCACAGACACTGAGATTTCTGTGACTCACATACTCATTGGGCTCCACTTCCCTTGCACAGGGGCTCAAGAGCAAATATTCCTAGCCTCTCAGTTTCTGCCTTCTTCAGAGATGGAATTACTAAGCAGGGTCAGATTGAAGGTGGGCCATCTGGGCAGCTCCCCAAGGGCAGATCTAGACAGGACACAGATTAGCACTGAGATAAATTTAAACTGTAGTGTTAACTTACAGTCTTACATAGCTACTGAATACAAACTGGCCTTTTTTACTGAAGTTTGACAGAGCCATAGAAAAAGAAGAAAAAAATTAAGATGTATTTGTTTGAAAGGCAGAGCGACAGAGCGGGAAGTGGAAGAGAGAGGGAGGGAGAAGAGGACAGAAATGTTCCACCTGCAGGTTTACTCCCCAAATGGTTACAAAATCCAACCCCTGGGCCAAGCCAAAACCAGGAGCCCAGGTCTCCATCCTGGTCTCCCCTTCGAGTGGCAGGGGCCTAAGTACCTTGGCCATCTTCCACTGCCTCCAAGGATGCATTCGCAGGGAGCTGGATTGGAAGGGGAGCAGTCAGGACCCAAATGGGCACGCCAGTGTGGATGCCATCATCAAGAGTAGCAGCTTAACTCGCTCTGCCACAGTGCTGGCCTTGAAAAGAAAAAAAAAAAAAAAACTGTTTTTTAAAGATTTGTTTATTTATTTAATTGAAAGACAGAGGTTACAGAGAGAGAGAGAGATCTTCCATCTGGTGGTTCACAATGGCTGCAATGACTGGAGCTGGGCCAATCCAAAGCCAGAATCCAGGAACTTCTTCCAGGTCTCTCACGTGGGTGCAGGGGCCCAAGCAGGAGGCCATCCTCCACTGCTTTCCCAGGCCTTAACAAGGAGCTGAATTGGAAGTGAAGCAGCCAGATCTCAAACTGGTACCCATACGGGATGCTGGCACTGCAGGCAGCAGCTTTATCTGCTACACCACAGCGCCGGCCCTGAGAGAGAATTTTTAATAGTCCTTTCTCACTCTATAATAACAACTGAGGCCGGCGCCGTGGCTCACTAGGCTAATCCTCCACCTAGTGGCGCTGGCACACCAGGTTCTAGTCCCGGTCGGGGCACCGGATTCTGTCCCAGTTGCTCCTCTTCCAGGCCAGCTCTCTGCTGTGGCCAGGGAGTGCAGTGGAGGATGGCCCAAGTGCTTGGGCCCTGCACCCCATGGGAGACCAGGAGAAGCACTGGCTCCTGCCTTCGGATCAGCACGGTGCGCCGGCCGCAGCGCTCCGGCCGTGGCAGCCATTGGAGGGTGAACCACCCTCTCACTATCCACTCTGCCTGTCAAATAAATAAATAAATAAATAACAACTGAGAATTTGGAGATTAGGCAAATGCAGTCAGCAGAAGTTTGTCACTTTATTGAAATCTTTTTTTTATTTTAAAGATTTATTTATTTATTTGAAAGAGTTAGAGAGAGAGAGAGAGATCTTCCACTTGCTGGTTCACTCCCTAGATGGGCACAAAGGCCAGGCGTGTGCCAGGCTGAAGCCAGGAATCAGGAGCTTCCTCCAGGTCTCCCATATGACTAGCAGGGACCAGGTACCTTGACTATCTTTTGTTGCTTTTCCCAGGCCACTAGCAAGAAGCTAGATCGGAAGTGGAGCATCAAGGCCACAAACCAGAGCCCTTATGGGATACAGGCATTGCAGGTGGCAGCTTAACCCACTATGCCACAACACTGGCCAGTTTGTTTAAATCTTAAAACAAAATAGTGCATGTTGTACTACTGCTGGTTGAAATGAGTGATTTTTTAAAAATTTATTTACTTATTTGAAAGGCAGAGTTACAGAATTAGGGAGAGACAGAGATCTTCCATCTGCTGGTTCACCCCCAAATGGCTGCAAGAACTCCATTTGGGTCTCTCCCTTGAGTGGCAGAGTACTTGAGTCATCCTCTGATGCTTTCCCAGGCACATCATTGGGGAGCCATCATATGGGATGCTAGCACCACAGGGGGCAGTTTAATCCACCTGCCACAATGCCCGCCCACAATGAAGTATTTTCATCTGTATATTCAATTATTCAATGTGCCCTCCCAGAAGCACTCCAGAATAAAAGAAATCTAGGCTGATTTTCAGAAATTTAAGAATAATCTTGCCAACCATTTTGAAATTGCTGACTATGTTTTGGCTAGTCAAACTACATTATTAGTAACATGTTGCTATACAGAATTTCTAAGGGAGAAAGTCAGGTTTTTTTCTGTCTTTCATTAATAATGTTGAACAGCCTATGAAGCCAGCATTGTGGCATAGAGGGCTAAGCCGCTGTCTGAAGTGCTAGTATCCCCTAAGGGTGCTGGTTTGAGTCCTGGTTGCTGAACTTCCAATCTGGCTCCCTGCTAATGGCCTGGGAAAGCAGTGGGTTTACCACCCACGTGGGAGGCCCAGATGTAATTCCTGGCTCCTGGCTTCAGCCTGGCCCAGCTCTGGCTCTTGTGGCCATTCGGGGAGTGAACCAGCAGAAGGAAGATTCTCTCTCTCTCTCTCTCCCCCTCTATCTGCCTTTGAAATAAATACAATAAATCTTTTTTAAAAAAAATAATATTGTCCTCCTGAACCACATGTCTTGGATGGACTTTCAGCTCACCTTCATCCTGTCATTCAGAGCTGGGGGCCACAGACTTTGCACACATGCAAGCTGTAACATGAAAACACCATCTCTGACATGGCTGCCGACTCCTACTCTATCCTGCATGTGCTGCCTTTGCTCACCCAAAGTCTGTGGACCTGCCTGTTTTGACACCCAAGACTTCTCACTTCTCAATGTGTGTCCCTGCTATAACTTCTTGCTTCTTGAGGACAAGATTTATTTACTATTTGCTTTTCAAGTTATATATGCACATAGTTGAAAGAGACAACTAATTTTTTTAAAATTGTTATGTATTTATTTTATTTGAAAGACAAAAAAGAGAGAGAGGAGAAAGGGGGAATCTTCATCTGCTCTCCAAATATCCCCAATAGCCAGGGCTGGGCCAGGCTCAATCCTGGAACGCAGAAGTCCCTGTGAGTCTCCTATGTAAGAGTACTTGAGCCACTACATGCAACCTCTCAGGATACACATTAGCAGGAAACAGGATAGGAAGTAGAGGAGCTAGGATTTGAATCAGGCATTCTGACATGGATTATGGTTGTCCCAAGGAGCATTTAACTACTGTACCAAATGCCACTCCCTATTATTTTTCTTTACAATCACCAAGAACAAACACAATGCTAAAAACGTAGTAGGCACCAAGTACACATCTGTCCAGTGAAAAAATAAGTGGATGAGTTAATTATGCAGACTTGACCCTTTGCCTGTCTACACTTGTACTCCTGCAAAACCCACCTACATATTAATATTTCCAGTTCTGGCTCCGGCTCTCTGCCCTGTCTTTCTTGCTGTCTACACCCTGAACAAACAATCTTCAGCCAAAGGAAGTGGTGTAATTGCAGTCGTCACTTCAAAAGTGGGGAAGATTTGGATGGATTGGAAAAAGAGGAAGAAAAGCAAATAAGGAAAACTTTCCTGGTATTTTCTAAATGATTCCATTTTTTATCTTTTCCCCCTAAATACAGCCTGGCAAACAAACACAGCACTACTGCCCATCAAAGCTTTTATCAAAGGACAACTCGTTAACAAAACCCTTTTCTGATGACTTCAGTCAAATTAGTTCCTAATTTCCTTCCTTGGCAATTTTAGTGTCTTTTTTGAACCTTTGCTTCTAGCACGTTCTACCACTGACTCCAGGGTCTTAGTTGTTTGTGTTTATGTCTCCACTACACAGCTGGATTGCAACTTTCCTGCAAATGAGTTTTTTTTTTCAATGTTTTTATTCCCTTAAGTGCCTTCCACAGTTGGTGTTCAATAAATATTTATTGCATTGAATTGAGAAATAACAAAGCCTTCAAGAGTGACTACTTTAAAGAACAACCTTGAACTGAGCATTGAGTTATGTAATGTTTGTTTAAATCCATCCTCATCTGTATATCATGAGTGCTATTACCACATTGCTGACTTATTAATGCTTTCTGGATTCTGGCTATCCCAGGCCTATTTCAAAGACTCTTAAGTATTTTAATGGTTTTGCATTATTGGATTAGATTTACAGAGAAATGAAGTGACTTCCTTTAAAAAACCATAATGAGTGGCTTGCAGGGCCGCTCGCTCTGAGCTGCCTGGGCAATCCCGCCAGAACCCCAGCTCCCGCTAAAACTACAGCCACGACAGTAATAATACCATTCTCCATTTAGATGGCACCTTTCCCCGTGGGCTTTTCACAGAATTCTATAAACAGTAATTAATGCGGTTCAGACGTTAGACTCAACTGTTTACCCTGGCTCTCAATTAATTAGTTAATTGCCAAGCTAGGAAGACACAGTTAATTTTTGTGTATAATTTTATCAGGGCAGGCACAAGGGTGACTCATATTTGCAGATCTGTGCTTTAGTTAAGCACAAGGTACACACATGCTGTGGCAACAGAAACAAGCTAACAGCCAGCAAGACTTCCAGGGGCCTCGGAAGGCAGGTGCTGTTTATTATAACCTCCCACATTACAGTGGGCGGGATGAATCACCAAAAGGCCAAACAGCTTTTCCAAGTTGTGAGGAGACCTCTCTATAACTTTGTTTAAAGAATGTTCTGTTTGTTCAAATGTGTTTTCAGAGTATGCAGAGGAAAGAGCTTGCTCTCTTAAAACAACCTGTGCTAACAGCAAAAATCAACTGCGAAGTTCTCCTAGGGCTTTGCAGTGTTCCTGGAGCACTGTAAGAGGAAGTGGTATGGGGGCTCTGGGGTACAGACCATTTACTTATGTCCCAGCTAAGATGGGCAGGGGGTGGGGGCAACAGTAAGCCTGGGGTGGACCCTTACACTCTGCCTCTGTTTCTGTTTCTGTTTTGTAATTGACAACTAACAATTAGATATATTTACCGTGATGTTTTGATATCTATGTATGCCTTGTGAAATGATTACCACAGATCAGTTAATTGACCTACCCATCACCTTACAGAGTTTTTGTTTAGTTTGTTTTGCAGTGAGAACATTTCAGACACGCTCTCGTACTGCTTATACCTTGTAGTATTGTTATCTACACTCACCGTGCTGTGCATTAGACCCCCAGAATGTACTTCTCTCATGTAACTGAAGGTTTTGGCCAACATCTCCACAGCCTCTGGCAACCTACCATTCTAATTCTACTCTCTGCTTCTATGAGTTTGACTTTTTTATATTTCACATATGAGATCATGCAGTATTTGTTTTTCTATGTCTGGCTTAATTCACTGAGTCTAATGCCCTCCAAGTTCATTCATGTTGTGGCAAATGGCAGTATTTCTTTTATGCCAGAATAATATTCTATTACGCATATACACCACCATTTCTTTACCCATTCGTTCATCCATAGACTCTTGGGTAGTTTCCACGTCTTAGCTATGGTGAATAATGTTGCAATTAGCATGAGTATAGATATCTCTTTAAAACACTGATTTCATTTCCTTCAGATATATAGCCAGATTGTTCGATTTAAAAATTGTTGGATCTCAATAGACAGTTCTCCAGAGAAGACATACAAATGACCAGTAGGTATGTGAAAAGTTGCTCAGTTTCACAAAGACCAGGAAATGCAAATTAAAACCACAGTGAGATACTACCTCATGCCACTTAAGAAGGCTATTATCAAAAAGACAAGAAAGTTTGTTGATGAGAGAATTGTTCTGAGCCAGAAAAAAAAGAGAGAATAAGTCCTGGTGAGGATGAAGACAAAAGGGGACATTGGATCACTGTGGGTAGGAATGTAAAACGACACAGCCATCATGCCAGACAGTATAAAGTTTCTTCAGAAAACTAAAAACACAAGCAGCACAGGACCCTGTTCTGCCTTGGACAGAATGCAAACCAAGAGCACCTATGGGCTCCAGAACTGATGCGCAGTGCCAGGAGGCAGAGCTCTGCCTGCAGGAATCTTCCCTAACAGGGTGGTGCTAAGTGCAGGGAGCACAGTGCATGAGGCCTGGGCAGATTACCAATGGGAACCCAGCAGCGTCTGGAATGAAAATTGGACATGAGGGTTAGGTGAATGCAAATCTCAGCAGGGGATTGGTGCAAATACTATGTGAGGTACTGTGTAAAGATGATTTTTATTATTTTTTAAAAGTTTTTAATTTTGAGAAGCAGAGCACATAATCTGCTGATTTACTACCCAAATGCCTGCAATGGTCGGGGCTGGGCTAGATCAACCCTTGTTACTGAGAGGTCAATCTAGATATCTTACTTGGGTGGCAGGGACCCAATTACTTGAGCCATCATCTGCTGCCTCCCACGGTGAGCATCAACAGGAAGCTGGAACAAGGAATGGAGTCAAGATACAAACTCAAGCACTCTAATGTGGGATGTAGGCATCCCAATCAACATGCTACACTAAACACCTGCCCACTCAAAATCATTTTAATATACTTAATATTAAATACTTTAACGCTAAATGTTGGGAGGAACAAATAATATTTGAGTACAAACAAATATGTATATATGTATTAAAAGATTTATTTATTTGACAGAGTTACAGAGAGAGGTTGAAACAGAGAAAGAGAAGTCTTCCATCTGCTGGTTCACTCCCCAAATGTCTGCAATGGCTGGAGCTGAGTTGATCTGAAGCCAGGAGCCAGGAACTTCTTCCAGTTCTCCCACATGGGTTCAGGGGCCTAAGGACTGGAGCCATCCTTTCTGTTTTCCCAGGCACATTAGCAAGGAGCTGGATCGGAAGTGGAGCAGCCAGATTGCAAACCAGTGCTGATATGGGATACCGGCACTTCAGTCTGGGGCTTTAACCCGCTGTACCACAGCGCCAGCCCCCAAATATATATTTTAGTATTTAATTGTTTGTTTAAAGGCAGAGGAAGAGTCAGAGACAGACAAATATATATCTTCCATTTGTGGTTCATTTATCAAATGCCTGCAACAGTCAGGGCTGGGCCAGGCAGGAACCAGGAACCAGGAACTCATTCTGGGTCTCCCACACTGGTGGCAGGGATCTGAGGACTTGAGCCAGCACTTGTTGCCCTCCTGGGTGTGCATTAACAGGAAACTGGAATCAGAAGCAGAACTGGGACTTTAATCCAGGCACTTCAATATTGATATAAATGTCTCAAGTGATGGCTTATCTACTAGCCTAAACTCCTGCCCATATATGAAACATTTTAAAAATAATAACAAGAAATTATAAATATACTAAGGTCTTAGTAAGTTCTCAGTCATTGTCTCTAGCTCTTTAGAGTCTTTTGTCTACATATTTTATTCAATTTTTTTTCATTTTTTTTTAACCAAGCAGAGATCTTCCAAACTCCTTATTCCTTTAGATCTTATTTCTGAACCAATAAGGGACACTGGTAGGGTAAGGATGGTGTACTCTATCTTCCTACATTCTGCACATGTAGTATCCTGTAGTATGAATACCTTACCAACACCAAGGAATAGTAAGGTTGTAGGTACAGTTGTTACCAGGCTGAACTTAAGCATCATGATCTTTGTCGCTCCCCATCTTCGTGGAGGAACGACACAGGACTCTGCGTTGTTCTTTTGTCTGCTCGGCCCTCCCCGGGTTTGCTGCTGGTTCTTCCCGGGTTGGCTACTGTCCCTTCCACCTCCGTGGAAGGGCGGTTCCCCCTGCCACATTCCCCACTTCTGCGGGGGAGCGGCACACCGCCGGCCGGCTCTCTCGGGGGCTGCACAGGTGTTCCTTCAGATGTTCCCCTTAGATGTTCCTCGTGCATGTTGTCTCTCTCCTCCTTTATAGTCCTCTTCCACCAATCCCAACTCTGCTACCCACATGCCGAGTACGCTGCTCTCCTCCAATCAGGAGCAAGATCAGCTCCTGCAGCTCAGTCAATCAAATTGGCGAGAGGCAGCTGCGTAGAAGTTGTTTCTCCCTTCTCAGCGCCATATTGTGGGAGAGCAGATGCATAGAATAAGTCTTAATTCCAGTAACTTAGTCTAGTCCGGGTTGCTCCCCACAATCTTCATCAAAGACTTCTTCCACCTTGACCCTGAGCTTCCAACCATTCTTTCTGGAAATAACTGTGATTATGCAAACAGCTTTGACTCCACCTTAGAGAAATCATCTGGCCCATATTTAACCATTTTATCCATAGAAACATCAAGAGAGATTTAAGTGGGCATGACATCATCTAAGTAAGTCTGAATTGTTGTCAGTAATCAACATACTATTTTGTAAGCCTTGATAAGCCACCTGCATAATAACCTGTTACATCATTTTCCAAGATATTTTCATGGCTTGGGGAAGCTTGGCTGGAATTCAGGATAAAATCTCAAAGGCCTGAGTAGGTAGGGATACTGAGGAAGACAGGACTAGGGGATAGCCATGACTGAAGAACCAACTCAGCCAGGACTGACTTTTGAGTTAATAGATAGCCAGTCTAATACATAGAGCCTAAAGGGGCAAGGGAATTTAGGCTTGCTTTGCGTTGGCAGTCCAAGTTAAAGGGTGGGTCAAAGCAACACAAGTTGGAGAAAAGTAGCTTTTCCTCTCAGACAAGGTAGCAGTCCAGGGGATCTGATTGAGCCATCCATGGAAAGCCAGTGGCTGTGGAGTTCAGGGAATAGAAGTGAACTACTGAGAGGGGAGGCTGGCAAGAGTTAGGCTGGCGAAGAATCAGAATCTCAACCAAACCAAGGTAGAGTGAGATTCAAGGTGCACCTAGGAAGTGCAGTTACTCCTTCAGAGAACTGAGGCAGACCCCAGGAACACAGGGTCAGTGAACCAGAGTTTGGATAAAGATGCAACATGTCTCCTACGCTTCCCTTATGTATCCTAGATACCAGGTCACAGGTTCAGTGTCTCGACTCCTTCACTTCTGATGTCCTGGTCAGAATGAATCGATAATGGTGAACACTCTTGAAAGCAGAGGTGTTCAATTCTGTGACTAGAACTGAGCCTCCCTGGAGAAGTAGAAGTCAGCAGCAATTCATTTCAAGTCAGAGTGTTCTGCCCTTTCACGGCCTCACATTCAAAATAGTGTTTATTTTGCTCAGATCTAGTTCTAAATTGCCTATTTCTTTAAAGGTTGTTAATTAAACAAAGGCAGCAATTAGTATTTCGTTGAAATTATGTTGTGGTCTTAATGAAGGGTTATGTTTTTATAGAATAAGCATTATGGGTTGAATCAGGGACTGTTACTGCTTATTTCAGTGAACCATGGGTGAAGAAAACTGATTTGCTAGCTGTATGCATCCATTAGCAGTTCCCACTGGCTGATCACCTGGTAGAATTACCATTATTGGAGACATTGGGTGAAATTACTATAGTTTTTAGAACTGGACTGCAAAATTAAACCTACTTAGAGACACTAAGTCTGAGTGTTCAGCCTGCCTTGCCTTCTTTATTTCTCTCTTCCTTTGTATTTTCCATCCTCCTTTATGCATTCTCTTTTCCCTTTCTCCTTCCTTTCTTCCTTCCTCTCATTCTTTCTCTTCTCTTATTCTCTCTCTCTCTCTCTCTCTCTCTCTCGTGTGTGTGTGTGTGTCTGTCTGTCTGTCTGCCTCCTTCTCTCTTTTCTTTTCATTCATCCTTTACATG
This sequence comes from Oryctolagus cuniculus, assembly GCF_051225735.1. Lineage (NCBI taxonomy): Eukaryota > Metazoa > Chordata > Mammalia > Lagomorpha > Leporidae > Oryctolagus > Oryctolagus cuniculus. The sequence goes on along the minus strand of NC_142879.1, from coordinate 52,173,749 downwards.
TCTTCCATTCTCCAGACTGTTAGAACACAAGGGCAATGATCTGTTTTGTAAGAGTATTAAGGGTGACCTCTAACTGAATATGGCAGAACAAAGAATGAAGATGTGTATCTCAGTCTAGGGAATCAAAGAGGTTTCCCAAGGGAGCTGGTACATAGGGAGTTCAGAATTTGGCCAGATGGAGAAAAATTTCTAAAAGCCAGGCATTGTAAAAGGGCATGGTTCTTTCAAAGGATGGTCAAGCATGGACAAGGCCAGGCACAAACCACAGTAGGAAGGAGATGCGCTGAATGGGTCATGCAGTTTGTGAAGCAGCTAACTTTAAAACCAGCCCTGGCCAGGACCTCCTCTGCTCATTTATAGTTTCTGATTATAAAAGCCTTTATAATAAACAGAACTTTTTCTAATGTCACATTTACTCAAAAAAGACATGGTTAGCTAAGAGCCTCCAAGGTAGACAATAACTTTGCTCACAACCTGAGTTTCTCTTATCTAAACAGAACTCTCTGGAAGAACTTGGCATGCCTTCTTGACTTTGGATATAAATAGGACGCAGTGAGACCATGGCTCCTTTCCTACCTCATGCTGTGTAGAATTTAGGTAACCTGGAGAAGCTCTTTTTACTTTGATGTGTGGATAATGCATGATGGGGAACGACAGGCACAAACTTGAAGAGTCCACTCAACTTGCAGGCATCAGGACTGTCCGATAGTTAGTGTCCTGGAATGCCTGGTGCTGATGGCCTGTAAGAAGACAAAAAAATGAGGAGCAAAGTTTTCATTTTTGGCTCTCTTGAATATGGCCCCAACTCTCTAATTGGGTGTGTTATTGACAGGGAGAATATGGATTGTGAGGAACTTGAAGATAAATGTGATTATGTGGACAGGGATACCATGTGTAACATCTTTAAGAAGGTTGTGCATAAGTGTCTGCTCTTTTGTTGCTATTTGTCCCTAAAATAAATTAAACTTCAAAATTCCTTTTAGTCTTCCCTAAGTTCCCTCCCAAAGACCTAACAGAGGCCAGAAACAGCCAACAGGAAGATGGGTACCAGCAACACAGAGTTTTGGGAGTCAGGATTACAATGGGGGAAGTGATGGCAGATTCCAGGCAAGAGCCAGGTCTTAAGGATATGCTTCAAAGAAGGACTTAGGAATGTTTCCTCCATGTCTCTCTTTAGGAATATTGCCATTTCAGACTGCTTATAGTAATAAAATGGAAGTCGTGGTGTAGATGAAGAGTATATTTCTGGACTAAGCCTCCAGGAATAAATAGAACGAACAATTATTGGGACTCACTAATGTAAAATGCCATCAATGCTATGGACCCATTATTTTTGCCTAACATTTCTTCAAATTATTATTCTAACTTGTTTCTCAAAAACACTGCAGGTTTGAGTTTTTACATCCAATATTTTATCTGGAAAACAACAAGGTTTTAAGAATAACTATTCTACCATTAGTCGTCATTCTATTTTCTGTCAATTTTTAGAGAAACATGAAACAAACAGTACATGGTAGTGCTATTTTAATGACTTTTCATCATCCTTTGGCTCTGATGCCAGAAAAAAGCTGTGATTTTTTTTATACGAGTCCAGATCCTGAATTTTAATACCATTGCAAAAGTCAGGTTTGCCAAGAACAAAAGTCTTCTGATCATCAGTGGCATTAGATAAGTCTATATTCTGCTCCTTTCTGTTTCTTGTCTTTTTCAATGTTAACTCACCCATAGATGGACTGGAGATACACCTGTATGGTGGGAAATGGAGAAATATCCTTCCATGTATTCAGCATAAACAGCAGTGATTCCAAAGGACGGATTCTGATAACTAATAGTCGCTATAAGGATGTGTTAGGACTAACCATTCTTTGAAAAGATCATCATTCAAGAAAGATTTTGAGAAATCTGTTCATTTTCATCAAATAGCTTCCTAAAGTTGTTATTGTTTAAAAAAATACGTTGTTATTGGTTTAGTTTCCTGCTGGCATATTTTGCAGCTAATCCACACTGATGGATTCACAAAGAAGCTATCCTACTCAGCAAACATTTCACAGAAACATTTTAAAGATTTTCCCAGAGTCCTGGTGGGGACAGATTAGTGAAACCTGTTTTGAACATTTTCCAAGTCCATGTCATCTGAGCCTTGCTCTGCGCTGTAGCACTTCAGGGGCACAATCAAGCTCTTGTTCACTTGCCGAACCAGACTCAAGACTGTTTCCTGGGAAAATCTACAGCTTTACCTGCAGAAACAGACGGTAAAAACATTTGGACCAGAAAACTACAAGCCAAGAATAAAAAAAATGTGTTCATAGGTTGATAAGAAGTTAGAATTTTATGATACATTTTTAAGAGGAAGAAGGTAGTAATCTGTACTAGGTATAGCACCTAGGATTTTAATTGGGCACGAGTGGTGATAGAATTCTTGCTTGTAGATGAAACCAGCTGGGAAAGGACAGACAAGATAATTTATGGGATCCACTGTAAAATAAAAATTTGTGTCACCCTAGTTCAAAAATCAGGAATTTCAAGATGGCAACAGCAGAGCACTTCCATAAGAGTAGAGCCCCACTAAGCACAGAGCCTTTTGCAACTGCACAGGTCACATGCCGACCAAACAGGTCCTGCTACTGGGGAGGAGATAGAGTAAAACCAAAGGTTAGTTATGGAAAATTGACCGTTCAAGGGGCCAGCACTCTGGTGTAGTGGGTAAAAGCCACCGCCGCGGTGCGCCGGCCGCAGCGGCCATTGGAGGGTGAACCAGCGGCAAAAGGAAGACCTTCCTCTCTGTCTCTCTGTCTCACTGTCCTCTCTGCCTGTCAAAAAAAAAAAAAAAAAAAAAGCCACCGTCGCCTGCTGTGCTGGCATCCCATATGGGTGCCAGTTCGAGTCCCAGCTGCTCCACTTCTGATCCAGCTCTCTGCTGTGGCCTGGGAAAATAGCAGAGAATGGGCAAGGTCCCTGGGCCCCTGTACCAACACGGGGACTCAGAGGAATCTCCAGGCTCCTGGCTTCAGATTGGCCCATCTATAGCCATTGCAGCCATATTGGGAATGAACCAGTGGATGGAAGACTTTCTCTCTCTCTCTCTCTCTCTCTCTCTCTCCCTCTCTCTCTCTGTCTCTAACTCCACCTTGCAAATAAATAAATAAATAAATAAATAAATCTTATTAAAAAAAGAAAAAGAGGGGAAGGGGACCTGGAGATGGGGATGGCAGGGAGATAGAAAAAAAGTCAAAGTAAATCTATGTATTCAAAAGGCAGAGAGAGATTTCCCATCAACTAATTCACTCCTCAGATGCTCTCAACAGCTCTCTATGGGGTGAAGCTAGGAGCCAAGTACTCAATCCCAGTCTCCCATGTCAGTGGCATGAACCCAAGCACTGGAACCATCACCTGCTGCCTCCTAGCATGTGCCAATTAGCAGGAAGCTTGAATCAGGAGCAGAGCTAGGATTTGAACCCAGGCACTCCAGGAAGAGATGCAGGTGCCAATTGCCCACCCCTGAAGTCATACTTTTAAAAAGAAACCACAGGACTCTTATATGTCCCTGCACTTGCAATACGCTGGCAGAAAATATGCATTTGATTGCTACAGAATGTAGTCAACTGTCTCACATTACTGAAGGAAGAGTAACCTAAGTACTAAAAAGTATCCTTATGTTTCATAGCTAAGAAGTCATCATTAAATGTTGAAAAAAGTCTCAGAAATAAGAGAGGAATAGCCAGAAGTCATAGGGAAGTTAGTCAATGGAGATAGTTCCAAAGACCTCCCCAATGAACTTGAGGAGAAAGAATTGAAAAGAGGTCAGTACTCAGAGCGGGGTGTGGAGCTGTGAGTGCTGCTGCTGCCACTTGTGATATGCTGGTGTTTGTTTTAAGATGGGAAACACTTCGGCATTTTGTATGCTGAAGAAAGTGGTCAGTAATAAAAAGAAGAGAAAGGAAATAGGAAAGAAATCAGAAAAAGACAAAATTTTGGAAGACTCCTGAGTAATTGAAAGGGATAGAATCCAAGTGTTAAGTCTGTCAAGTTGCACAGTTAAGGTAATGAATGAGTTGAATGGATGACGATTAAATATGTTGGCAACTTGCAAATTTAGGCTGGGATTTTTACTATTACATTATGTTGTGTCTATTACATTATGGTGAATGAGCTGTCATTTGGACTATGCATTTTTTTAAAAAAGATTTACTTATTTATTTGAAAGGCAGGGTTACAGGGAGAAAGAGAGAAAGAAACAGAGATCTTTCATCTGCTGGTTCACATCCCAAATGACCACACTGGCCAGGGCTGGGCCAGTCTGAAGCCAGGAGCCAGGTCTCCCACATGGGGTCAGGGGCTCAAGGACTTGGGCCATTTCTGCCACCCTCCCAGGTTCATTAGCAGGGAGCTGGATTAGAAGTAGGGCAGCTGGGACTTGAACCAGCACCCGAATTGCATGCTGTGCTACAGGCAATGCTTTAACCAGCTGCACCACAGCATGGGACCTGACTATTCATTTTGTAAAGAAAGCTGCCACTGGTGAAGTTATTCATGTTGAAAATATAGGAATAATAAACATGCAAACAGTGAGGAAAAGAAAATAAGAATAGTGTGATGGTGAATGTAGATATATTTCTATGAATATGCTTATTTGGGGGAAGAAATTTAGAAGTAAGAATTTAAGTATTTCATGCCTTTGTTCTTCCTTTATTTGCTGTATGAAGTAGGAGATAAGGTCATTTTCTGAGGATAAAAACTGAAATTCTTGCCTAGTAATAAAAACCTTACTTTGATTTATATAGTGCTTTTCCTCCAGACACTTCAAAGTCCTTTAACAACTGCTACTCTCAAGCAACCTCTTCTGGTATTTTGATAGACCCTTTCATTGTGGTATTAATTCCTTTTCCAACTAATTATTTCTTTATATCAAAGAAAAACTTGCTAACTTGAAACATTTATACAAAGATTTAGCCACTATCAGAAATAGATTTTATCTCTATAGCATTTACAGAGCAATCATTTCAGAACACATAGAATCAGAACATGATGTCTGGAATCCAGCACCCCAAATGGGACTAGAAGACTGGGCGCCGGATTCTGTCCCGGTTGCTCCTCTTCCAGTCCAGCTCTCTGCTGTGGCCCAGGAAGGCAGTGGAGGTGGCCCAAGTGCTTGGGCCCTGCACCCACATGGGAGACCAGGAGGAAGCACCTGGCTACAGGCTTTGGGTACCCTCCTGGGCCACAGCCAAGAGCTGGACTGGAAAATGAGCAACCGGGACTAGAACCCGGTGCCCATATGGGATGCCAGCAATTAACCAAGTGAGCCACGGTGCTGGCCTCTCTAGAGTCATTTCTACCTATTGCTGACATTCAGTGAACATTTGTTAAAAGAATCAATGAAAATACACATTGGCTATTTTCTCTTTCCGTGTATCACATTCACTCATATATTCAAGATAATTTTCCATTCTGATCCTACTTCTCTTTGCTTAAATCGGTGATGGTGGCCTTTTAAAAAACAGTTTATGTCTGGTCTAAGAGGTAGTTGTGCCCAACTTATTTGCCTCAACTGCAAATCACAAATGGAACACAAGACAAACCAGCCTAAACAGAAAATCTAGATCAACAAAGGAGCAATTTCAAATGGTTCAACTTGAAACAGTGTCAAGGCATTTTATGTTTAAGTTGTTTATTTCTCAAAATACCTTTATGGTGTTATTATTCCCATCTCACAGAGGTAGAAACTGAAGTTACTTAGAAAACTAAAAAGTAAAGTCTGAATTTAAGTACAAATTTTATTCCCAAATCAGAGCTCTTCCCAAAACTATCTGAGAATTGTTCAATGAAGTGTGTTGTAATGAAAAAGAAAGAAGTGTAGCAAAACAAAATGCATATCACATTTTAAAAAAGAAAAAGGAGGAGAAACCTAGGCCTGCAGTTTTCATCAGTAATTCTAACATGGAAAACAAATCTATTTCCAATTTGGCAAAACATCCAGCTCTTTTAGAGAATGGATATCCTGGCTTGGAACTGAGAAACCATATAAATATAATGCAAAAATCATGAACAATTGGGAAATAATTTCTAGATTAAAAAAAGTTTGAGTAGACCTTCCATTTCTCCTCAGTGCATCGAAGGTCACTCATCTGTGTTCAGGGCTAAATTCCAAAATTTATGATCCCTTTAGTTCTGTCTTGTTTATCATGATTCACAGTTTCACCTCCCTCAGACTCCGACAAGGTGCAGGGGTATAAGTGGATAACTGCATTGTAAGTCCTACTTACCCTTTTTTCCATATTTCTTCTTGGGCTTTATAAACCACCAAAACACATGGTCAATTTACTTCATATCCAGATGTTCTGGTCTACTTTACATTGCTAATTTTTTTTAACTGAATGTATTTGCTTTATGGGTCAAAATAGCCTAAGTGAAAGTGAGGGAAGGTTGCCAGCTGGTGGAAAGTAGAACTAACCGGTGATGACCAATCAACATCTGCTTCTCATTTCTCCATTGCTGCCTGGCTCAATCAAAAATAATGTGCATAAGCTTTGAAGAAAATCCTAGAAAAGTAAAAATCACTCAAGAATCTTTACCTTCTCAGTCTCACAACCTAAAAGAAGATAGACATGGCTGGAAATAAAAACAGGATCTCTATCAGGGAAATGATCTGAGTAGACTTACACATAGCACCATAGGGTTAAATTAGGCAAGAAATCCGCATCCCAAATTATCAAGACCATTTGTCACACATGTCTACCATTTATGTTTTCTTATCCCAGCATGTTCAAAATAAACTTTATTAACTACCTTGCTACAATTCCATACTGAAGGAGCCATGGAAAAATGCAGTCAATCCTCTTGGACAATGAATCATAGCACCAATCCAGCCTTCAGAAGCTATGTTGCAATGAGACCTGTGTTCCATGGTGACTTTTGTTCTTAACAATATAGCACTGACCTAACCTGCCACTGTGGTAGTTGAATGGGTAGGAAAGAGGTCTAAACTAAACCGTACTTTATGACTCTCCATATAATTTACAAGTGGCAACTAAATTGAAATATGTGTGACCAATCTTATCATACTCAACTTAATTGATTTCTGACTAATAGTCATAAGTAAAAACTTTTCTCCTCTAGATTCACTGTTATTGTCTGCTTTCCAGTCTTAGAAACATATTCAAAAGCACAAAAACACCAAACTTAACCACAAAGGACATAAAGAAAAAATACAAATATACAACTTTAAGACTATTTAATAATAATATGAAATAAACAACTATTACTCATCTATTTAAATATTGCCTAAATGTCCTATGTGACTATTACCCATATTTTAATATTTTTGAACTATAAACTAGCAATGTCTTATGATTCAACCCAGTATTTGCGTATTTACTTGGCATTGCAAAACAGATTATTCTCTTTACTTTTTATAAGTGTTATATGTAAGTGTAATTCATAAACCTGAAAAATGTGAACTAATACATCTATTGCATTAATATCATAGTTTAATATACCTGGATATCTATCACATGGATCAAGAATTACACAATCACCAGCCCTCAGAAGACCCCTGCCTTGGGCAGATAGTACAGTTCTTATTTAGTGTCTCTAACATGCTATAGTTTCTGTGTAAACATCTTGTACATCCTTCTGTATATTTATTACTAAGTATGTGATGGTTTTTAATGTTTATGTAAATGCTATCATTTTCAGAATTTTTTTCTTTTTTTAAGATTTATTTGTTCAAAAGGCAGAGTTACAGAGAGAGAGGGAGAGACAGAGAAAGAGAGAGAGAGCTTGTCTTTTGGTTCATTCCCCAAATGGCTGCAACAGCCAGGGCTGGGCCAGAATGAAGCCAGGATCCAGGAGATTCTTCCTGGTCTCCCACATGGTTGTGGGACCCAAGGGCTTGAGCCAGTTTCCAATGCTTTTCCAAGGCACATTAACAAGGAGCTGGATAGGAACTGGATCAGCCAAACCAGCACCTATATGGAACATTGGCATTGTAGCCAGCGGCTTAACCCACTGCACCATAATACCAGTCCCGACATTTTATTGTCTTCATATTGGTAAAAGAAAAATATTTTTATGATATTGAATGCAAGGTCTTTGATGAATTCATTTATTAATTCCAATATTTTTTCTGTAGATCCTTTTGTATGCTGTACATAACAATGTTGTCACCTGTGAATAATGAGTTTTGTTTTTTCATTTCCAATTTTTATGTCTTTTCTTTTTCTCGTCTTATTTCATTAGCTAAAATCCACAAGAAAATGTGGACTGGAAATGGTAAAAAGTCATCATCATTATATCCTTCTTGATTTCTGGGGGAAAGCTTTAACATTTTATCATTAAGTAAGATGTTTTCCCATGGCCTTTTCTATACAATCTTAGTATAATGGTTAATGTATTCTTTGATATCATGGTTAAACTGGTCTCATCAAAAAACCAAATGTTCTCTATTTGTGTGTAGTGGGAGTTACTTATTCTTTGAATTTTTGGAAGAATTCACTAATATTACATGGGCCTGCAGTTTTCGTTCTATGAAGGTTAATTATGAATTTATTTTGTGTGTGTGTATCAATTCTCATAGGTTTCATTTTCTAAGCATGCCCAATACAACTGTCAAATACATTAGCATAAAAATGTTCACTGTATCCCCTTATGATCATTTTAACATCTGTATTATATGTAGTTTTGCCTTGATATTGGTTATTTTTGCTTTCTTTATCCTTTTTTTCTGTCTTTTGCCTGGGGCTTAGTATATTTTGTTATTCTTTCCAAGGAATTAAACTGGCTTACTGATTCATTTATTAAAAGTGTGTTTATTCTCTAAGCTCTAACCTTACATTCATTATTTCCTCCCATATACTTTCTTTGGGTTTTTCTAATTTCTTGAGATATATGGCTAAATTGCTGGGGCTTTTTAAAAGATTTGATTTATTTATTTGAGAGGTAGAGTTACAGACAGAGGGAGAGATGGAGAGAAAGATCTTCTATCCATAGATTCACTCCCCAGATAGCCACTATAGCCGAAACTGAGCTGATCCTAAGCCAGGAACCAGGAGCTTCTTCAGGGTCTCCCACCTGGGTACAGGAGCCCAAGCAGGGAGCTGGGTTGGAAGTGGAGCAGCCTCAGGACCCAAACCAGAGCCCATATGGGATCTCAGTGCCACAGGCAGAGGCTTAACCTGCTATGCCACAGTGCTGACCCCTAAATCACTGTTTTTGATCTAGCTTCTTTTCTTACGGAAAACTGTGAATGTAATTTTAAGCTTTGGTTTCCTTTGGCTTTAGTCTCCAAGTTCCGCTGTCTAGTAATTTTTGTATCATTCAGTTCCAAATTTCCAATTTCTAATTTAACCAATGTGCTATTATTAAGAAGTGATTGTTTAATTTTCAAATATAGGGGATTGTCTAATTTGTCATTGATATTTTATAGTGGTCAAATGATATAATCTATATGACATTCCATTTTAATTTGTTAAAATTGCTGTATCTCAACACAAAGTCAACTTTTTAAATTGCTCCAATTCAACTTGAAAATAAAATATTTTTAAGGGGTCAGTGTTCCATATACATCATCAGTTCAAATTTGTTAATCACATTGTTCAGACTTTCAATGTCTTTTCAGATTTTTATATATACATTTTATTAGCTACCTCTATAAAATCTCCCATGAGGTATTAAATCTCCCATGACTTCAAAATTTTCTACTTCTCTTTTTAGTTCTGCCCACTTTTGCCTTATATATTTTGAATCTTATTAAGTGAATTCAAAGAAGAACATTTTTCTATTTTCCATATTCCTCTGTAGTAATTCTTTACATTAAGGTAATTTATATATAATAATAAAGCTACTCAGACTTTCTTTTGTTTGGAATTTGCACAATTTCTCTTTCACCAACCTTTCACTTCCAACTTCCCAGTCCTCATATTATTTTTTAAAACTCTTATTTAATAAATATAAATTTTGAAAGTACAACTTTTGGATTATAGCGGCTTTTCCCCCCATAACCTCCCTCCCACCCACAACCATCCCATCTCCCACTCCCTCTCCCATCCCATTCTTCATCAAGATTCATTTTCAATTATCTTTATATACAGAGGATCAACTTAGTATGTTGTACGTAAAGATTTCAACAGTTTGCACCCGCACAGCCTCATATATTTAAGATGTATCTCTTGGCCTCTTGTAAGCAGAATATAATTTTGTTACAACCTGAATATTTTTATCTTTTAAATGAAGTACAAGTTGAGTATCATCAATCAAAAGACCTGAAATCTAAATCCAAAGTACACTGGAATTAAACGCTTTTTGAGTATAAAATACTCAACCAATAAGGTCTATGCAAATATTTCAAGACCCTGAAATATCTGAAATCTGAAGCACTTCTTGTCTCAAACGTTTTGGTTGAGGGACGCTAAAACATAAACAGCCCACTGAAATTTAATGTAATTGCTATTTGATTTTTATTTGTCCCAATTTTTTCTATTCTAAATTTCTTCTTTCTTACCTACTTTTGGTTTGATTATTTGTCTGATATCTACAACCCACTCTCATTGTTTTGTTACTCTGATACTGGCTACGTTGAGGTTAGAATACCCCTTCTTGATTATTAAAATCTAACATAAGTCAGTTCTTTTCCTACTTCGTGGATGATGCAAGGACTTTGGTAGCTTTTTTTTTTTTTTAAGATTTATTTATTTACTTGAAAGGCAGAGTTACAGAGAGGCAGAGAGAGAGAGAGAGAGAGAGAGAGAGGTCTTTCATCTGCTGGTTCACTCCCCAGATGGCCACAATGACTGGAGCTGCGCCAGGAGCTTCTTCCAGGTCTCCCATGTGGGTGCAGGGGCCCAAGGACTTGGGCCATCTTCTACTGCTTTCCCAGGCCATAGCAGAGAGCTGAATAGGAAGTGGATAAGCCGGATCTCAAACTAGCACCCATATAGCATGCCAGCACTGCAGGCAGCAGCTTTACCAGCTACATCACAGCACTGGCCCCAGAACTTTGGTATTTTTTAACCTCTTTTAATCCACCCTATCTTATATTCTGTTGTTCTCACATCCTTCATATGGTGTAAATCCTTTGACTAAAAGACATTGTCATTGATTTTTATCATTATTTCTTGACTCTCTGGATTACCACATTAAATCTTTTTCTTCATTCTAGAATTGCTTGCTTTAAATTTTATTTTATTATGGATGTAGCAGAGATGAATTCCCTCGATTTTTTTTTTTCTGAAACATGTAGTTTTAGCTTAACTTTTGGAGACATTTTCATTCAGAACTTTGAAAACATAAACATTTTCTTGACTGACTGCAAGAGGTACTGAATGGACAAATAAATAAAGTATAACTGCATGCTGTTATATCAGTAGCAATGAGTCCTCTCATTTGACTGGAGTTTAGAAGAAGAAAAGGAGGAAAAAGCATGTGAGATGCACACACATGTACACTTGCTACACATGCTCAGACACACACAAGCTTGCAAATTCAAAGCATTCATCAATAAATGTATTCATATATGAAATAATTCACATTTTAAGGAGAATCTCACTACATTCTAGATTTTTAAATACAAAGCATGCAAATATGTTATTTTAATTATCTCAGGCAGTTTATAATCTACATTTTATGAAGTATGTATTTGCTTACTTAAAAGATCATTTTAAATCCTTTGAATCGTTCTTAAGGACCGACCACAAACTACTAACTTCTGAGGAAAAGTCAGCACACACGAGGGCACTTCAAATAGTGGAAAAGGGAATTAGGAGATAAGTTTATTTTTGGTGCAAAAAATATATTTTGGAAATCATGCAAATAAAGATCTTTTAAAAGTTCATGGAAAGTGGATATTATGAAAAACTATTGCAGGGGCTGACGCTGTGGCGCAGTGGGTAAATGCCCTGGCTTGAAGCGTCTCCATCCCATATGGGCACGGGTTCAACACCTAGCTGCTCCACTTCTGATCCAGCTCTCTGCTATGGCCTGGAAAAGCAGTAGAAGATGGCCCAAGTCCTTGGGCCCCTGCACCCACATGGGAGACCCAGAGGAAGCTCCTGGCTCCTGGCTTCGGATCAGTGCAGCTCCGGCCATTGCGGCCAATTGGGGAGTGAACCAGCAGATGGAAGACCTTTCTCTCTCTCTCTCTCTCTCTCTCTCTGCCTCTCCTCTCTCTGTGTAACTCTGACTTTCAAATAAATAAAATAAATCTTAAAAAAAATTAATGCCAGAATTTCCATATATTTTGCACCAAAATAAACTTACCTTTAAATGCCATCATCCAAGAACTTTATGAAGTACCCTTGTTTCCCTTGTTTCACCAACATTTGTTCTTGTACTCTAGCCTCCCCAAACCAACCCACACACTTTGTCATTTGCAGGCACCTCATGCCTGGTGGACATGATCTGGAACTTCCTCTGAGGCTACATACACTTGGTTGCAGCTGGAGACACACTACTGTTTCCCCTGCTTCCCATATAGATTCTCTAAAGCTTCCTTCACAGGCAGATGGATTGGAAACTGTGGCCATGCATGCATAAAAAACATCCCACAATGCTATACCTTGAATGTGGGAAGATTAATACTATTTAACTTTCTGCTTCTTTTTCTTACTCTATGGAATTAATGTTCCAGGTTCTGTTATCAAAATCATTTCATTTGTATGTTATTCTGTTATAATGCAACTCTTAAAGACATGAAGCCATTAAATACAAAAAAAATTAAGATAAAAAAGCCTTGAGCAGAAGAGCTATATTTTCTTGGTAAGAAAAAATTCATACAAAGAAGACAGAACTATCTTTAAAATTAATCAGCATTGTTTTCTTCTACCCTATATTTAAGTTTTAGAGAACTCCTTCAAAAATAAAGGATAAAGATCTGTAAGCTCTACCTCGTGTTTTTTTAATGGCCTGGATTCATCTGTTTCCTCTTCTCCATGGTTTTATGGCTCTCTTCAGGCTCATAAATTACATGGCAGTAACAGACCCTTCCAGAAGAAAGGGACACAAAGAGATAATTGACATTTCCTCCAATCTTACAGCACTTGAGTTCAATTATTCTTTCCTTTAATGGGCCTTTCCCTCCATCTCCTTGCCCTAACATAAATCATATGTTATATGCATCCCCAATGAGTTCCTTGATCTAGATGACAGTGAGCATCAGAACTGGTTCCTAGTCTTCCATTCACAGCACACGTTTAGTGTTTATCTGGGCAGCTTGCTCTGTGTCTACCAGTCTTGTGTCAGGTGTGCTTTTATTCAGTGAATGTGTTAGCCATCCCAAGACAAGTGTCATAGCCTCCTTGGCATTAGCCCTTTCTTGCTTCTCTTATCAAGTACAAGTGCAATGGCACACAAAGATGTAAAACGTATATTCATTACAAGCCAATGAACAATTGTTTTTAGGTAATACAGTGCAATGGTAACTTTTTGCCAAGTGGCTTACTAAGTGCTTCATAGACTATTTCCAAAATCAAGTTTCTCCCTGAGTATGTTTCACTTAGGGAAGAAAAAATTATGCTACTATTATTATTAATGTAATGTGACTTAGGGTGCATCTGCCTCTAGGAAAATAAAAATCTCTAATTTAAGGACATTTATGGTTCCATCGACTACAATGAGTTATAGCTGTTGGTCAAGCAGCAGTTTGTATCTAGAGTATTCTTTCTTAATTTTATTTGTTTATTTTCATTTTATATGAAAGCCAGAGAGACAGAAAGAGACAGAAATTTTCTATCCACTGGTTCACTACCCAAGTGCCCACAACTGCTAGGGCGAGGGCTAGACAAGGTAGAATCCAGGATCCTGGAACTCAGCTCTGGTCTCCCTCATGGGTGGACCCAGGTATTTGAGACCTCATCCGCTTTCTCCCGGGATGTGTATTATCAGTAAGATGGCTTAGAAGCAGAGTAGCTGGGACTCAAACCAAGCACTCTGATACGAGATGTGGGTGTTCCAATTGGCAACCTAACTGTTGTGTCAAACATTTACCCCTAAAATATGTTTAAATTTAATATTAGCTGCACCACAGTTACCTCCTAGGATACGTGAGGGCAGACTAGTGAGGTAGACATTTTTCTCATAATTACTTACTGGTAAGCTCCTGTTGGTGTGATCCAGGGAGATACGGTTTACAGCCTGAGATTCTGTGTTGCTTAAACAGTGTATGTTCACTCCCTGAGATCTCAGTCTAATACAAGGTACTTCAAAAAGTTTGTGGGAAAATGGAATTAAAAGACAAGTTTATTTTGATTCAAAATTTTTTTACAGCCATGCATATTTTTTTCATAATATTTATTTTCCATGAACTCCTTTAAGATACCTCATATGCAACCAGAAAATATTTGAATAGCCTAAAGCAAATATTGCAAAGTTCCAAACTTTTTTTTTTTAATTTATTTATTTTAAAAGTAGTTACAGACAGTGGGGAGGAGAGACAGAGAGAAAGGTCTTCCTTCCGTTGGTTCACTCCCCAAATGGCCACAATAGCCAGAGCTGCGCTGATCCGAAGCCAGGAGCCAGGAACTTCCTCTGGGTCTCCCACGTGGGAACAGAGACCCAAGGACTTGGGCCATCTTCTACTGCTTTTCCAGGCCACAGCAGAGAGCTGGATTGGAAGAGGAATAGCTGGTACTAGAACCAGCATCCATATAGGATGCTGGCGCCGCAGGCGGAGGATTAATCCACTGCACCACGGTGCCGGCCCCCAAACTTTTAAAAATCATAAGACTTCACATCCTTGTAGGATATCTGGAAAAGTGGCAGAACTGGGCAGTGTGACCTTCATCATCTAAAGGTGAGAAGATGCAGCCTCCTCCAGACCGGGATGGGTTCTCATGGCAGATGTCCAGCTTCCTTGGATTCCTGAGGTTGAGACTCCCATAGCTGCTTTCCTAAATCCCAGTTACTAAGTAAGAACTTGGCTGCATAGTCAGGGGTCCTGAGAGTGTGTAGGAATGGACAAACAGGCATGAAACCTAGGAGCAGGAATATTTGAGTTTTTTTTTTTTCTATCAAGATCTACCCTCGGGATCTGGTCCATTGTGACCAGTTCATTTCTCAGAATTACAGAATCATAGAGACTTTTTAAATCCCCCATCCCTTCAACACATGTAACAATCAACTTTTCCTTGTGTGTAACATCACTTTTGTTCTCTATCATAGGATTGTATTCGGCAACACTGTTCTCTTTTTCTTATTGTTCATGCACACTTGTCTTGTCATGTTCCAACAAAAATACTAAGTTATGAAGGAAGGAGATATATCATGAAGTCTTCTTATTTATCATATTATTTAATACATATTAAGTGTTCATTATTTATTGAATAGACCCATTAAAGACAACTTAGTTCACTTTTCATCATCTCAGTTTACTCACAAAAGAGAATGCTCATTTCAGTCCCCAAATCTCATTTATGTCATTGAATTTTTCCTGATCACAGTACAAGACTATAGAAACGGCTTCTCTACTGACAGCTATTTCATATATGCAATATACGTTGTATTAAAAATAAATTCATGATACATTTCAGGGGGAAGCTCTGGTTTAAAAATAGGAAAAGGCTCTGGTGATTAGAACAAATCTTGAAGAAAAATGTGATTATTTTGGTTTATGCAAGAAAAAAATCAATTGGCCTGGAGGAAATATTTTATTTTTCAGATTTACTCGAAAGGCAGAGTTACATAGAGGAAAGAGAAACAGAGAGAGAGAGAGAGAGAGAGAGAGAGAGAATCTTCCATCTGCTGGTTCACTCCTCAAATGGCTGCAATAGTCAGGACTGGGTCAGCCAAATCCAGGTGCTTTTTCTGGGTCTCCCATATGGAAGGCAGAGGTCCAGGTGCTTGGACCATCTTTCACTGCTTTCCCAGGTCATTAGCAAGGGGCTGGATCAAAAGTGGAGCAGCCTGGGCTCAAACCACCGCTCATATGGGATGTGAGTGTTGCAGGTGGCAGCTTAACCTGCTATACCACAATGCTGGCCCCTAGAGGAAACAAACAGTGAAGGAAAGTACTTCTCCAGATATATTGATGATTTTATTGTGAGTTATAAGAAGCATTTTTGAGGGGGAGAATACATGGATGCTTCAAATGAACCCCCAAATTTGGGTGAAACAGAGTTTTTATAAGTCTGTGTTCTTTCTGGGTCTAACCTGGATAGCGACCATAAACTGCAAGGTACAGATTCAAGTTCTCTGTCTGTGTTTCAAAATGTGAGGTCAAGAATTTAGATTCAAGTGGGAAATCTTATGTGACTTATTAGTTTTCTTCAAATAAGTCATGCTATTGGATCTGTTATTATTGTCCAGTTGATTGGACAGCCTGTAAAGGCATCCATCCAACTGTGGAAGGCTGACTTCCCAAACCAGCAGCCAACTGAGAAAGGTTTCCCCTTGCTACCCAAAACTATTTTTCTCCTTTTCCTTCAGAGCATGTGCCTTTTGCTGAATTAATAAATCCAAGTTTATTTTACCTTTTCAGAAGATTGCAGAGGTAAGAGGGTGAAGATGGAATGGAGAAAGGATGCATTCCCCAGTAAAGGTTGCTGAAAATGGCCAGTTCCGAGGAGAGGGGCTTAGGCCTAGGTCACGCCCCTTTCTTTCTGAGAGCGAATAAAGGATCAACTCAAAGCGAAAGGTTCCTAGCCCTTAAGTGTCATGTTGAATTTCTTCTATTCACTGAAGAGTGTCTATTTAACCTATATCCCAGAAAAACTGATGTTGAAATTGTCTTCAGGAGGACAAAAATCCAGGTTAGCCACCGACACAGCTTTGTGAAGCACAGTCTTGGTCGGAAAAATCAAGTCCTCTTCTCAGACAAAAATTAGCTATGGAAAATCCCAGAAAACCTTATATGTCTTAGATTCATGAGTAATTATATTCTGGATTGGATTTTATGCTAAAATACCAGGACTACATAAACTAAATTTTGTAGATATCATGTGACCATAGACGTTATAGGAATTTTGTATGTAAGAAGGACATTTTCCAAAAATAGTGATACCAGCCTAAAATTGTATAAAAACTGTTGTTGGCAGGACATTGGTTCTAGACCCAAGACTGTGTAGTCCCTGGTTGATGGAAAAAGGACATCCTCCATTAATTTTGTACTTAACACTGACACAGGTGAGGCAGAGACCTTGGCAGTAAGGAATATAACAATTGAATATGTCCCTGGTAAACTAGCAACTAAAACTAAGAAAAGTACATCAAGGATGGAGAAAAGTACATAAATGTAAGGCAAAATGGTTTAAAAATACATATGTAGAATATATATACATATATATGTATACATCTATATATGTATATATATGACAGGAAAAGATCTGAGTTTCAGTAGATAAGGAGCTGATGCACTGTCACAGTGTCAAAGGCTGAGAGAAGGCCAGGTGAGAATAGAGCAGTACTACCTCAGGATGAAAACTGAATCCATATTGATGGAATTCCAGGGCCAGGAGAAAGTGGGCTAGATTACTTGGAGATAGTGTAGCACAGGCTGCCAATCATCGTTTTAAAAAATAAAGTTTTGGGGATTCTGTCTGCAAAAGAAATGGCTGAAGAGTGAGGCTACAGACTTTGTGGAAACAAGGATCATCAATTATAGGCTAACAGTTCCATCTTTACTGAGATGAGAAGAAAGCAAAGGAGACATCAGCCATGATACAAGGACTTGTACATCACAGTCATAGAGTGTTATCAAGAACTTTCCATTTTAAATCCTTCTCTGGTCTTGCTTAACTCAGTCTGGAAAAATTTACATGTGATTCTATTGGTAATTACAGGGGTGGCTAAGATGATATTCCTCAGGGCTTTCTAGATCAATATTTGCATACCATTTTCATAGGTGTTAGGACCCTTATGCCTTAAGACATTTCCAGTTTTTAGGAATTATTAGTCTTCATTATAAGGCTCAAAAACCAAGTATCAGAATCTGTGGTTTTGAACCCAGATTTCTTGACTGCAATTTTTACACATTTTCAACTATGTCATGCTGCCTACAATTATATGAAATTATATGTCTCTTTTTCATTTTATCAGTCCTTGCAAAGAAGAAAGGAACTGTGACACGTTTCATGAAAGAAGTTGCTCCCATAGGCTTCTCTCTCTGAGGCTGGGATGAGACAGCAGAAGCAAGTGAGTAGCCTGCAGATATAGAGGGAGTGCTGTGAACTTTGGAGAATCTCTCTCTCTCTCTCTCTCTCTCTCTCTCTCTCTTTTTTCTCAGATGTATTTATTGATTTGAAAGGCAGGTGGGGGGAGGGAGGGCGGGGAGAAAGAGAGAGTGATTTTTCCATCCACTAGTTCACTCTCCCCAAATGGCTATAACGGCCAGGGCTGAGCCAAGCTGAAGCCAGGAGCCAGGAACTCCATCTGAATCTTCAACGTGGGTGCAGGAGCCCAAGTATTTGAGCTGTTTTCCACTACCTTTCCAGGTACATTCGCAGGGAGCTGGATTGGAAGTGTAGCAGCAGGGACTTGAACAGGTGCCCATGTGGGATGCAGGTGTTGAAGGTAGCAGCTTAACCTGATGCCGATCCTTGGAGAATCTTCTTGTCCATTTCTATCTTTCATTCTCTTCTACAGCGCAATCTTTTCTTGGTCAATCATATTCTCTATTCATAAAGCACATTTAGGAGTGGGATACACAGTGAATATATCTTCTTGAAGCTATTGTCACATTCTCAATTTGGAGGATTGTTTTCTTTCTTCTTCATGTGTAACCTTTAGGAAGTGAGGTTCTGTCTTGCCCAGTGGAATAGAGATACTGAGTTCGCTATCAGTTTCCTGTGTGTCACATGGCTATGCAAATGCTACTGTGACCTATTTGTTCACTTGGTATTGAAGATATTATAATAGTTTTTCTTTAATTGCCTCCACAATTATTTAATATAGAATATAAAGCTCTCTTGTCGATTGTGAAGAAGAATCAATCAAAAAGGAGGCTTTCATTTTTTGGTGGAGAGAGCAGAACAGTCTGAAATGTGTTTCCCTCATATTGCTGGAGAGACTCTTTGGTGCCCATTCTCTAATCAGCAACACATAGGGCGATTTATATTCCATCACAGCTTTCCTTTCTAATATACATATTTCAAATTAACAATAGGCTCCTCTCTTGAAACTATGTCCTGTGTCATTCCTCCTAATGAAGGACCTCTTCTGAATGCTTATAGTTTACTGCTAGCCTTGCTGCCTACCATCCATCACTGTGCGTCCCTGTGACCAGGAATCCTTCTAAACATTGGCAATCCAAGGAGTGAATGTCCACATAAATGAGCTCCTGCTCCTTCATCTGCAGCGGAATCTTTATACTAAGTGGTTTCCCTCATGACCATCCTTTGTTCTGCATCAGGGCTTGGCCTCTGGGAGGCACACAGTTGCCTAGTAATTGAAATTGGAAATTGATTTATCCTGCTATGATGTGGATCTATACATTGGCTGGAAGTTTATGGAGAAAAATGATGAATCACACGTTTTTAGGATTTCTTTCCAACCCTGAGAATATATTATGCCTCATAAAATTTTTAGGAACAGAAAGTAGAAATAAATTGAGCATTTCTGCTTCCTTCCTCCAGTCTTCCTGTTTTGGGTCAGATGAGAGCCTTCTCATTGTATCTTTAATATTTTGTTCCATAATAATTTGGATACCTCTTAGAAATGCCACAGTTCATTTGCTTGGGGGAAGCTGGTCAATAACACCATTATATATTTATGTGGTTTTGTGGGGAAGTTAAAGATCAATAGAGGTCTTTCCAGCCATGTGACTATAATGATGGCTTTATTTTCCTTCTCTATTAATTATTTATTAAATACTTCTTTGTGAACAACACAGTCCTAGATCTTGAAAGTGATTGACTGAAAGGACTTTATATGAAGCTCTTTGTAGTATTTCATCCTGCAACTTTGGATTATATTGAAATGTGTTTAAAATTATAGAAGATATGTAATGATAAACATTTTATCAGTCACTGCTATATTTCAAGATACCATTGAATCACAAAATAGATGCAATATCTTTACATCCTTTGGAAATGTAATAATTTACTTAGAAACAGTCAAGATTCTCTAGTCATCATATAAAGGCAAAAAAAATGCTAACTGACTATAACTGAGCTGAAGTATTAATCTCACTTCCGTGGGTCAATCCTTTCATAAACTATGATAATTGTATACATATAGTGTAGATATTTTCCTGACAAGGAAAAGGAAAAAAAAACTCTGCTTTCTCAAAATGCCAGGAAAGGAATGTATAATGTTGAGTTCAGGTGTGATGTGTTGTCCCAGACTTGCCAACTGTGGCCTTATGTAAATCACTAGCTGGGTCTGCTAGTGTTCAGAGTACTTGACAGAGAAATGCAGGAACTTCAGAGTTTTCTGAAGTGGCCCAGGTCCTCTAACATGAGTCAATGTTCTCTTCCATCTGGAAGAGTATGGGAAAGGGAAGGAAATGTTTATAAAGTGAGCTTGAAAGTGAGTTTTCCCTAGGGGCTATAGATCGCTTGTGGCCACCATGGCTTCCCCCTGCCAGTGTTCTGGGATGCATGGGATGGTATCCTCAGCCATCCTTTCAGCTCTTATTTGAGAGCAAGGTCAGCAGCTTCTAACGGTGTCACCTTTGTTGAGGTGATAAAGACTAACCAAGGCCTTTGAAGTCATTCACCAGATGGTAGACTGAGGTCTTGAAGAGTTCACTTTCTCTCGCCCGGCTCTGTGATTTCAAACTTTCATAAAGGTCTGTAGTAAACAAAACATGACATACTTTGACCAGACCTCAACGTGGGAGGCAGATTGTTGAGCTTTATTTAAACATTGTATTGATGCTGGGTGAGAAAGGCAAGGAAGTGAAGTGAAGGGAAGACAGATTCGGACAGATGACCTCATCAGTCACGTATTGCCTAAGTGGAAGCAAGTCCTGCTCATTCTGAGTGTGCTCTTCTCTGGTGATGGCTCTCCTGGTGACAGGGACATGTCCAGTTTGTCACCGATTTCCCATGGAGATGAAGCAGTGTCCCCTGGTGCTATTTGCTTGTCCCTCTGAGGGTCTCCTGCAGGTTCTCCCAGTGCCTTTGTTGCTATGGTTGCTCCTGAATGCACACACCATGCTAAAAATAAATTCCAAGGGAAACTTTCCAGCTGCCTGGAAAAAGAGTTTTCTGCTCTCTTTGTACTTATATCCAACTGGCTTATGCTTGATATGCTCTGAGAAGCTGGATCTAATACAGATGCCATACCCAGAATCAGCAGATGGGCTGAAGGCAGAGAAACTTTATAGGCGACAGAGTGCCAGAAGAGTCAAGAGCCTATATTCCATGACCTTGCTCAATCATGTGCCTTTGAGAAAAAAAATGAGTCATTTCTCAGGATTTCGATTTCTTTACCTGGAAAATGCAAACAGCATCAAAGGAGCGTTCTCATTTTATGAGTGTGCTGATGCTTTCTGAATCTGTTTTAAGCATGTCTGTGTCCTGGCTTTAACTCCTACACCAATCATTAAGCTGTGGCAGCTGACCAACATTGCCTCAAATTATTATCAAGCAGAACTTTAAAAGAATGGTTCATGTGACTTGATGTTAGGATTCATATGATAAAAATCAAACACAGACACTCTGTGTGTGTGTGTGTGTGTGTGTGTGTGTTGGGGGTATTTATTCATTATCCACTCTTGCAGCAATGGCTGAGTTCTTTTGAGGCATTGGATTTTTATACAGCTGGCATTGAACTGAGCACTATTAAGAAAAATAAATAGTAGGGCGAACTTGATATCAAATTAAAAGAATATAGATTTAGGAATGAGATGACGTTAACATAATGGGAATAAAATATAAACAAAATATTTGCATGTTTTCTGATTATAAAGATATCTATGTTAGCTCTTAAGTGGAAAAATCTGTGAAGTTAACATTATTCATCTTTCTACTAACAGTTGTCTTGACATTATATCATTTAATTTTTGACTTATACTAGATCTTCTAGGATATAAGAACAAAGATAAAACCCCAAGGGATAAAGGGAAATGTGTTCATGAATTAAACAAAACTCTCGCCAAGATAAAGCTATGTAGCTTATTCATGACAATAATATTTAGTACACACCAAATGTGAAGGATTCAAAAATTCTACTAAAATTGACTTCATAATCTTTAGCGGTGCCCTCTCAGGGAAGGAGCTGCTAGAATTCTCTAGTTCTAAAACAGGAATGGAGACAGAAAAAGACTGACCAATATCTATCACCAGGATTTATTGTTCTCAGCAATGTTTATGCTGTCTGCCTGCTTAATGTGCTCTGTATTCTTATTTGCAGGAATCTTTTTGGAGAGGGCTCAAGGGATGGCTTTCTATTATTAGCTATTGGTAAAGTAATTAAACTTGGTAAGCCTGCAACCTTGGTTTTCGAGAATTCTCTCTCCTGGACAGTCGACGAGTCTTGACAGGGAGCAATGTGGGAATCACAGATGTGCAGTAGGGTAAGAACACACACCTCAGAAGGATGCAGCTTGGCCACCTCGTGGGTTTGCAAGCAAATTTAGAAATAGAGGACTTCTTAGGAACTTTGAAACATACTCAAATAGAAGGTCATGCTTTGAAAGCGAGAGGACAGAAGTCTTCCGCTAGTAGCTGATATAAAACAGACTGCAGAAGGGAGAGAATGTTGCTATCTACTATAACTCATAGCCACAAATATGCCTAAGACTATGTCTCCACTTTTCCTCCCTGAAGACCAGAGGTGAATAAGAAAAACTGATTTGTTGGATACAGCCACTTTAGTAACTGCTTCAGTTATTAAATCAGTCATGGAGGGCCATGACTGGAACTCAAAGGAATCCAAAGTCCAGAGTCCTCCAGGCAGTAGGCAGAACTGAAGTCATCCATATATGTAGATACCTCCATCCGAATTCCTCTCATGCATTTCTTCTGTTGAGATACTGGGGCAAGTTCTGGAGGAGATGCGAGAGATATAAGCTAAGTATGTAGTTGGCTGTCACAGTAGGGAAGTTAACAGCACATGGAATGACCATGTGTGGTCAGTCAGTAGTTTATGTCAGTGCAATTCTTGTGAGTGGCAATGCAGGACAAATGTTAGCATAAAAGTGGCAGACGGCGGCATCACAGACTACAGAGGACAATGAATTAGCCAGGTAATCATTCCAAGTATCTTCTAAATAAGAACAGTCTATTTGGGAAATAGTTGATAGATGATGATAGCTTTGGAATCCGCATGGAAGGAAGGCCTACACTTCCGGGAATGGAGAGGCCTACTTCCGGGGAAGAAAGTCCTTGTCAAGGTCCCTGCGGGTGCCTAAAGGTCAACCAATGAGGATCAGACCCACCTCAACCTTTAACCCCCAAGCCCTGAATCTATAAAAGGAGCTCTCCCAATCTCTGACATGCGACTTCCCCGGCCCCCGCTCTGTTGCTCTGTTGGGACCGGGGAACCTCGCCCGGGAGCGGAACCCCAATAAAAGCCTGTGAATTAATTGATTTGTTGGCCTGGGAAGATCTGTTCTGCGCCAGACAACTTACAGATGGTGCCGAAACCTGGGGAAAGACCATCAGTTTATTCTTTCAACAAATATTTACTGAGTGCCAAACCTGTATAAGATATTACAATAAAACCTGTACTATAAAAATGAAGTAATTTATTCCTAATAAATTACTTAAATAAATTAATAAACCCTATATGACATCTCACATCTTCAAACTGCATTTTGTGAAAGGGGAGAGCATGTTTGTAACAGGAGTAGCTTGAGCAAACAGTAGTTGGCAGAAAAGTTCTGGCGTGCTGGGTTGAAGATGAGAGGACACTTGGACAACAGGGAGACATAGGCATGTGCTATGGCATGCTTCCACACTGGAGTAAACATGAGGTTCATTGGGGACTTCAGCTGAGAAATGTCCATCTGAGTGGTCATGATAGAATGTTGCATGTGGGAATTCAATTTTTTATGGGACTAATCATTTTATCTATTATATACATTAACAATAATAGAATTTCTTTTCCTATTTCCTTGGAAGATAGGAAGATATATCATTGAAAAGGCTTAGTCTGCTTCTCTGTCTCCTCTTTTTTAAGTATTCAAATCAAACCTACAGTTGTTAGGCCCTGACCCAAAACTCTGATGAGCAAATGCCGTGTTTACAATAGACAATATTGCTGGGGAAAACACTCATGTAGCCCACATAATCTTCTTAGGAAATTAAAAATCCCTATCAAACCATATAAAAATCATTCCTAAAATCCTAAATGAGGATAGGATGAATTAGAAGGAAAAGAGAGTAGAAGTGACAAAGGAAATAAGGTGCTTAGAGCACTAGTTCCAGAGAAAGCTAACTGGAGTCCCAGCTAAGCCAGTGGCAGGAGAATGGAAATGCAGAGAGAAGCCAGATCCCTCACAAAGGTCAAATGGAAATTGGATGAGAAGAGAGAAGGTTGAACAGTTTGCATTAATAATGGAGACATGCAGTGAACTGATTTAAAGGTTAGGCAAGGTCAGTATGCATATGATGGGCATCTGTCTGACTTGAGATTGTGACAGATAGGGAGCCTGAATTCACAGAGGGGTCAGGTAGCAGAGAGAAATTCGGGACATATCTGCAAAGAGGTATTCGAAGAGTTAGAGCCAATATCTAAGTTAGTCATTTAGATATGGAATTTTGCCAACCTTTGAAAATATTAAATATGTGACAACAAAGTCTAAATTGTATTTTTTTGTCAGGCAGAGTTAGACAGTGAGAGAGAGAGACACAGAGAGAGTTATAGACAGTGAGAGAGAGAAAGAGAGAAAGGTCTTCCTTCCGTTGGTTCACTCCCCTAATGGCCGCTATGGCCGGCGCTGCACTGATCCGAAGCCAGGAGCCGGGTGCTTCCTCCTGGTCTCCCATGCAGGTGCAGGGACCCAAGCACTTGGGCCATCCTCTGCTGCCCTCCCGGGGCACAGCAGAGAGCTGGACTGGAAGAGGAGCAACCAGGACCAGTACCCGGCGCCCCAACGGGGACTAGAACCCAGGGTGCTAGCACCGCAGGCAGAGGATTAGCCAAGTGAGCCATGGCAGCGACCCTAAATTGTATTTTTTTTCTTCACTGATAAGACTGGCCTGGCCTCCACTCATCAGTCTTAGTCTTTTTCTGGAGCCCTAGTGTGGCTCACCTGAAGCCACCTACTTTCATGTCGGGATCCCAGGCCTTGTAAAGTCCTAGACTTCCCCAGGACCCAACACAACTCCTTCTCTCTTGTCACCCATCACTATTGTGGGTGTGAAGGCAAGAGTTCGTTATTCCTCCTCCCTTCCAGCTGGCCATGTATCTACATGTATGGCCCACAGGCTTAGACAGTTGAATAGAGGCATAAAGAGGCAAATGGGCCTGACTCAGCCTTTTCCCCTCTCTTATTTATCCCACTGGGTACTATCCCTAGAGCCAGAACAGTCATTGTTCTACACTGAGCCAACAAGCACAAGAGAACTTCAGAGGCACAATGGCCTGATAGACTTAAGCCTCCAAACCCGTAGCAGCAGCCTTCCACGTCTAGTCTTCTTGTTATGCAAGCAAATGAAATCCTTATTTGTGTTCGCAACTCTAAGGTTTTCTGTGACTCCCAGCCAAGCATGTTCTTAATTCCTGTATTGTGCTGTTTTGTGGGGTTGAGAATTTCCTCAAGGGCATGTTCTAGTTTTCTACTGCTGTGTAACAAGCAACCTCAAAGCATAGTGGCTTAAAGTAACAATGACCATTTATTTTACACACAAATCTCCTATTTGGTCAGGGCTCAGTGATAATAGTTCCTCTGCTCCAAGTGGTATTAGCTGGAAAACTTTGATAGGGGACTGGAGACACACTTACAGAGTTTATACTATCCAGCTTGACTTGGATATTGGTTGGAGTTCTGGGTCAGAGGTCTGTATTCCCCTCCATGTGTGCCTTCCGTGGTTGCCTGGGCTTCTACATAACTTGGTGGTTGAAGTCCAAGAGCAAGTGTAGCAAAATAACAAAGGCCAAGTTCATGGAATTTTCACAACTTACAAGCACAACTGCCACCATAATATATTGGTTGAGGTAATCACAAATACCCATCCAGGTTGAAGGAGAAATGAGCATCAATGGTGTCTCTTAATAGGGCTATAGCAAGGCTCTAGAGCATGTACGATGAAAGATATCGCTGCAGCCATCTTTGGGAAATAAAACTCCTAGACGGTATCTTACCAGAATGCATGTATCTGCTGATAATTGCTTACCATTATTGCACTCTACAGTTTATGGATTATATTTGTATTATAGAAGAAAAAAGAATACATTGAAAGCAGAGTACTTACTTGCTAAAAAATCCTGACAAAGTTTTCAAATAAGGGAAGTCACATGGACTAACAAGTTACCTACCTTCTCTGTGTAATATTAACCAGATAGCCCAAGACTTGTCTTGAAGACCAAGTGCATTTTAAAGAGACACATTTAATCCTATTCAGTTATAGGGGTCCTCACTGGATGGTAGATATAGAAGAACTGTATGTTTGGCCTTCTCCCAACCAAGTAAGAAAACTCTGTCATGTAGGCAAGAATTCAGTTTGTGTATGTGTGTAGGAGTGTGTTGGGGACAAGACCACCTTACCAGAGACCAAAAATAACATCCATCAGTGCTAGAAAGAGCCACAGTCACCATTAAATATTTTCCATTAGAGAGAGTCCCTCATTTTTGTCCAATGATGTCAGGAAACAATAAAAGGGTATTGTGTTGGTGAGTAGCCAGTCTGCCCTCAAACCTATTCTCTGACCTTGCCTTGCTCTGCTGTAGCACATGGAATGACACTTCCAAGATTGCTCTGCCAGTGGGGCCCTGGTAGAAGGCTAGAGGTGAGAGAACAGGAGAAGCCAGTGTTATTGTTCCCTCTCTCTGCTTCCTCTGCTGCCTTTGGCAGCATATGGGTCTCCCTGTGTGGCAGACAGCTTTGGCAATGGTTCCAAGGAGCCTGCCTTCCCGGTATCCATGTCCTTGTGTAGCCCCTTTCCTTTGAGTGTGAACTGCACATGTTCTAATAAATAGCGTATGGCAAGAGTGATGGGATAGTGGGTCCAAGGTTAGCTGAAAAAGAGACTGTGACCTCTGTCTTGCTCATACTCTTTTCCCCTCTCACGTGCTTGCTCTGACGAAGCCAGGTGCAATGTTGTGAGCTATCCAGTGTGGCCAGCAACTGAGGGAGCCCTCTTGGTAACTGCCTGTGAGGGGCTGGGTCCTTCCAAAAATGGCTGAGTGAGCAGATTCACTCCAGGGCACACAGATGATTGCAGCCCTGGCCAACACCCTGATTACAGCCTCCAGGGATTCAGAGTCAGGGGAACAGCTAAGTCCCACCTGGTCTCCACACCCATGGGAACTGTGAGATAACGCAGGTCACTGGGGCTGATTGGTTCTGCTCAAAGATAACTAAAGTGGAGTTTCCAGCTCCCTCCAGCAGTTCCTCTTGTTATCAGCAGGTAGGGCTGGGTGGGCTCTGGGGGTGTTACCCTTGTTCTCTCCAGCCTGGGGTGGAGGGGCCTGCTACCCTTGCTTGTGCTGTGTTGCCTTGCTGTCTCCTGTTTGGGTTTTCAGATCCCTTATCACCTGTACTCATAAAGCTTATATCCTGTTTGAACCTCTCACCTTGTGTAGTTTATGTTTTTCTACATGAATCTTGCCTGAAAAGGTTACAGCCCACACATTTGGTAAAATGCCTCTCTTCATGTCCATAGGGTTTTTGTGTCTGGGAAGCTTTCCCTCTTGCTGTAAAAGTCAGAGCCTCAAAGGTGCAGGAGTGGATCACAGGTGGTCATTGTACAAGGGAGTGCCCAGTGCCCAAGGCAAGGAGGTGGTGAGAAAAAAAAAAGGCATACTTTGGTGCCTAATTTTGTGTTTTTAATTTGGTAATCATTTCCATAAACCTTGGTCTGCTCTTAAGGTAGACTGGATATGAAAACTATTGAAGGCCTAACAATATCTTTAATTCAATGAAAACAGCAATTTAATTAGACAAAAAAAGGATCTAAAATTAATATTCTACTACCACTTAACAAAAGCTTTTGACCTTTTCATTTTTCCTCTTATCAACAAGGCTTGCAATTGCTGTTTTCATTTGGGTTGGTTTTAAAAAGAAAAGCATAAAAGCTGAAAGATCAATAGGATTTACCTTTGTTTAGTAGCTAAACTCAGTCATTTTCATTGGATGGCCAAACTTCTGGGTCTTTTCTCAGAGAAGCAGGTCTATAAATCTTCTCTTATCTGTCATATATGGGGCTAATTCCTAGTTAAAGTCTCTCCCCTTTAGAGAGAGGTTGGTAACTAATGAAAGAAGAGTGAATGAGATTCAGTAGGAGCTTCTAGCGAAACGTAGATGTCCCTATAGAAGGAATTTCCGTATGACAATCATTTTACTAGCAGTAGATGAGGTTGAGAAAACGTGTGGTAGTTAGGAATATATACCTTAATGGAGAATATTCCTGCTCAGGAACAAGTCATTGGGATATAGATGCAGACCAACACTATTAAAAAAATAATGATAAGACACGCTGCCATCACATTAAAATTTTTTAAGGAAAATACAGTTTTAAAAAACTTCCAAACAGCAAAGCTTTCCTGATCTAAGGTTACAGCAGGAAGGAGTAAGAAACCTTTGTGGCTTTTAGACTTCCAGATTCTGTGATCTATGATGCCATTGCTCAGAAATCATTTCCATTCCACTCGATCAACCTTTCAAATTAAATAAAAATAATAACATTCTGGATGCAACTGCGTTACTTTATAGAAACCAGTAAGAAAGCTAATAACTTTTTCCGCCACTGATTTTTAGAAGACATGTCCTGCTAAAAATATGCTTTTATCAGAACCAATGCAGAAAAGCACAACAAATTGCATTTAGAAAGTGGCATCTTTCTGAACAACCAGCAATATTCCTGTTCTATAATAGGACATCAGCCTCTGAGAATACAGTGGCTTCTGCTAACCTTGAAGGATTGCGTCTGTCCATCCGTTCATTACTGACTCCTATATCCCAGGAGCCAGGAGGGATCTTAGAGGTTATTAATTCCCTCTCCATAGAAGGCAGTCAAACAAATTGAGGTGCTCAGTGATTGAGTGAGGTCCCTAAATCCCATAGCGGGTCTATGGTGGAGCAAGGCTAGCCCTCAGACCTCCTGGCTCCCAGCTGGATCGGAGAAGAAATTGCATTACCTGGTAAATATGGTTACATGAAAGATTGACTTAATGACTTTATGTTCCCTTAGAGGCAAATTCAAGTCTCCATGTAGGAAAGTCTCAATTGTCAGCTTTTTGGTAGTAGGACCTGTCTTACCTGAATGATAAACTTTCTGTTATGAAGAACAATAATCTGGAAGTGATGAAATGGTCCCAGTTGAATCACTGGGTTGCAACAGAGATGAATCACACTGTCATATTCTCTGTGGTGTCCAAACTATTCCCAAACCAGATTCTAGGTCCTTTTCTTGCTTTACTTTATTGTCTTTTTAATAAGCCCTATCTGTTTTCCTATTTAAAAGTCAGATAATTTTTTTTATCATAGCACTTCAAAAACAATATGGCATTTTGTTGTGAGATGTTGTCTTATTTCCTTTGGAAAGAGACAAGGCTAAGTTATATGCTATGAGGGAGTGTGGAAAAGCAGGTTAAAGTTCTGCAGGTGCACGTTAGTAAAATGGTGCAGTCTTATCTATGGCGCGATTTATACCCCGGACACCATCCTAGGCTCTAGCCCCCAACGCCATGGCTGAAAGCCAGGTGACCCCATGGCCCAACCACCAGTGTCAGCTCCACCCCCATCCTAATGGGATTCACTGCTCCTACCTCCCTGCCCAACCCCCAGCAGAGGTTCAACAAGACCTGTTCCTGAACATGTGGCTCTCTCTCTGTTTCTTGATCTCTCTCTCTCACTCTCTCTCTCACTCTCTCTCATGCTCTCCTTCTCCCTCTTTTCCTTCTTCACCCCTCCCCTCGGTCTGTCTGGTTTCCCCACCAATAAACCCTTTTCCTTAGTCCAGTGTTTGGTGTGTTTTGTGGAGGCCTTAACAGTACATGCACACACAAATAAAAATAAAATCTACATTTTTTGAGCTAAAATAGAATTTCCTGATAAAGTTCAATAACTCTGTCAGTGTAAATTCTGACTGAAAATTCCAAAAACAAGAGATTATATTGTCTTACCTAGAAGTGAGTTCTAGCCCAGTTCCCTGTTAAAGCTATTATATAGGGGCTGGTGCTGTGGCGCAGTAGGTTAATTCTCCACCTGCAGTGCTGGCAGTATCCCATATGGGCACCTGTTCTAGTCCCAGCTGCTCCTCTTCCAATCTAGCTCTGTGCCATGGCCTGGAAAAGCAGTAGAAGATGGCCCAAACACTTGGGCCCCTGCACCCATGTGGGAGACCCAGAGGAAGCTCCTGGCTCCTGGCTTTAGATCAGCTCAGCTCTGGCAGTTGCGATCATTTGGGGAGTGAACCAGCGGATGGAAGACCTCTCTCTCTGTCTCTCCCTCTCACTGTAGCTCTACCTCTCAAATTAATAAATAAAATTTTTTTTTAAAAAAAAGCAATTATATAAAAATTTATAAAATGTTTAGGTTTTATGAACTACAATTTTTTGAATTTTTCTTTCTAAGGTTGTCAAAAATGCCCACAATACTAGCCTAGCATTTAAAATCCTTTTGGGGGCCAGCACTGATCTGCAAGGCAGGCATTTCATGTGGGCTCCAGTTCAAGTCCCAACTGCCCCACTTCCCATCCAGCTCTCTGCTATGGCCTGGGAAAGCAGTAAAAGATGGCCCAAGTCCTTGGGCCCCTGCACCCATGTGGGAGACCCAGAGGAAGCTCCTGGCTCCTGGTTTCAGATTGGTGCAGCTCTGGCTATTGCGGCCAACTGGGGAGTGAACCAATGGATAAAAGACCTCTCTCTCTCTCTCTGCCTCTCCTTCTCTTTTTGTGTAACTCTGACTTTCAAATAAATAAATGAATATTTTAAAACATTTAAAAAAATCTTTTGTGCTTTATGTAACAACAAAAAAAAAGTGCACCGTTTCAGACCGAGATCACTGAATGGATCACTTGGTGTTTGAATATTTAAGTAGGATTGAAAATTGTACTCACATCACATAGATGAGTATATGCAGTACTCTGAGACTTAGATTTTCTATGTTCGCTCATATCTGTCAATTAAATTTGATTTTTCTTTACTTTTGCAACTAGTATATAAAAATTAATGAGATGATAAAACAAAGAATAATAAACTGATAGAGCAGAAATTTTCAGGTAAAAAGACAAGCTTATATATATATTAAGGTTCAGCAGATTTCATCTTAAAGAGTAAAAGAATCCTTTCTACATTCTCTCTAAACTGGGAAATATTTCTGTGGATTTGGTTCAAAAATAACCTTGATACACTGTAACCTTGAGCTAAGGCCAATGGAAAAGTTAAAATACACAGAAATATTGTTTTTTATCAGAGTTAGCTGCAGGGCATAAAGAGGCGGGGACTAGGTGAAAATTAGAGGAAAGTGACAGCCAGAAAGGAACTAGGAAAGGCATCTTAATACAAAACAGGCTCCTTCCTCTACCAGGCCAACACCTGGCATTCTTTGGGGCTGACCTTGGCATCATTTTGTTTCTTGGTTGTTAATGCAGATTCAAGTCCTAGTGGATATCCTTTTTCTTTTCTTATGTAGAATGACTTTCTACTGTTTGTCTCTTGCACTAGGGACTAAGCTTGAATTCATCTTTGCAACTGCAGTCACAATGCTTGGCATATAATAGCACACAAAGGTGTTTGATGCACGGATGGATGGAGGCATGGATGCATAGATGTATGGACGGATGAATGAATGTTTAGAGCTATGAATGAATGAAAAAAGCAAATGAATGAGCATTTATCCTCAGATTGTTTTAAACCTTTGGGGATTTTTTAGCCTCAATCTAGATATGAATCAGTTTCACCTGTAAGATGGATGTGTGGCATTGTATCCTCCCTTCTTCCCTGAGGGTGCTGGCACACAGTAAAAGTTCAATACATAAATGTTTATTAAGTGACAGTCTAGAGAGAGATTGTCTGGTCTCCAAATAACATGTAAGAAACCATTATTACTGATATTTCTATACAGGAAAGAGGGAAAACTGAATGTTTGGGATGAAAGAGCTCAGTCTTTCAATTATATTTACAATCAATACAAATGTCCTTTCTGCAGTGGCTTCCTCACCTCCCCCGCCCCCACCACCAGATCCTCTCCTTATACCCATGAATTGGGAGGAAAGCACCAGCAAATTTTGTTTCATTGTTCTACATGTGTACCAGTCACTTTTCCAAGTGGGAATACTAAAGATGATAATTGTTATGTTGCCTCATCTTGTCTGGATAGGTCCCCTTTAGTGGTTTCCTGCTGGTAAACCACTAACAACATGAAAAGAACTGAACAAGAGCAAATGAAAAGTAATATGGGGTGTTCTTTGAACAAATCAAACCTCCTGTTTGCAGGTTATCTCTGAATTATATGTAAATAGATAGAGACAGAGCTGTCATTTGGTGCTCTCTTGGATACGCTTCGGTCAGAGTAGAGAGACTCTTAGTCAAGGGAAGGCATGGTAACAAGTGATCAGACGCCATAGTTTGGGCACTTGACTGATTACCATGGCTGTTAGATGTTGTAGGACACCTGGGTTAATGCTGCAGCGCTTCAGGTGTCACTTCTGCTCCTGTGGGACTCAAGCTACCAGAGTCCTTGGTGGGTAATTTCTATGCAATCAGAAATAGACTTGAGCCGGCACCGCGGCTCACTAGGCTAATCCTCCACCTTGCGGCACCGGCACACCAGGTTCTAGTCCCGGTTGGGGTGCCGGATTCTGTCCCGGTTGCCCCTCTTCCAGGCCAGCTCTCCGCTGCGGCCAGGGAGTGCAGTGGAGGATGGACCAAGTACTTGGGCCCTGCACCCCATGGGAGACCAGGATAAGTACCTGGCTCCTGCCATCAGATCAGCGTGGTGCGCTGGCCGCAGCGCGCTGGCCGTGGCGGCCATTGGAGGGTGAACCAAAGGCAAAGGAAGACCTTTCTCTCTGTCTCTCTCTCTCACTGTCCACTCTGCCTGTCAAAAAAAAAAAAAAAAAAAAAAAAAGAAAAGAAAAGAAAGAAAGAAATAGACTTGAACAACACACTAACATAAAGGAAATTTTGCCTGAGGCTATGTTAGTTTTATTTTATCTCACATAACTTGTCTTTTGTGGAGGAAACAGTCTTACTCCATTATTGATGATTTGTGCTATTACATGGAGACAAGGTGGAGATAGTGAACATAATACGTGACCCTAAAGCAATTGCTTTTTGTTCCG
Source organism: Oryctolagus cuniculus (assembly GCF_051225735.1). NCBI lineage: Eukaryota > Metazoa > Chordata > Mammalia > Lagomorpha > Leporidae > Oryctolagus > Oryctolagus cuniculus. The sequence continues at coordinate 52,140,428 of NC_142879.1, read as the reverse complement.
AGAATGTAGTAGGAGAGACCACTTTGTCATAATGACTCACCCACAGATACCTTCAAGGCTGACTTTTCACACCCTTTTTTCCTAATTTTTTTTTTTTTGAATGGCTGAGTAGATAATTAAGAGAATACATGTAATGGCTACATGGCCATATCTACATCACAGGATCATCAAAAAGTTGGGATTCTGGCCCTATGTACTCAAGAAACAAAAAATGGATCTGCATTTTCCCCATTTCAGTCTTCAGAGGGGGTAAAAAGCCCCAATGAGTAATGCTTCCCTCTGTGCTCTGTTCTCAAAATAATATCATCCAGTCATGCCATTCCTCAAGCTCCTTGAATAGGGGCCAAGGTGCTCAGACACACTTATCTCTATCATTTATCAAGCGTGGTTAAGGAGACAAGACATAGATCACACCTAGTACAGTAACAAGGAAGAGTTTGAGATGGTATCTATAAAACTTAGTGACACATACAATCAGTTTGTGTGACACCAGAAATCCTTTAGTCTGGCTTCACATACAGAGGGGCTCGTTCAGAGTAATCATTTGTGTTTCTTTTTCCTTTGGCTGTTGTCCCATCTGCTAATATAGAATCTCAATACTCTAGGAAATCATGACCTCACACATGACTGGGTGCCTTCAAGCAATAAGGCTCCACGCACGACTGGATCTCCATGCAGCTCTGCAGCTTCCACTAGGTGCCCTGTGTCTATTAGGACGCTAAAGCTGGCACTAGGGCTGCACCTTCCTTTGATGCCTTGGGTAAAACCAAACCTACTAGACACTGCCACCTCTACGAGCCTCTGCTGTCCTCTTGCTGGCTGCCCTGGTCTCCTGATGGGCCCTCCTGCTGCTTCTTACTCCCAAAAGACATTGCTACAAAGGTGCCAGTGCTGCTTGGAGGCCTGTGCTAAATTTGGGCTCTAACTCTCTCTTTCTCTCTCTCTGTCTGTTGGGTCACATTGCAATAAAAAAGAAATGCAACTGGCTTGTGACCCAGTGTCACATTGAATTTTAATTGATACTTTTTTAAAGGACAGGCCTATTTCTCCCTACCATACAGCTATAGTTACAGAAAGGCAAGCTCCAGGATAATTGATATGGTAAGCATCATTTTGTCCTGAAAAGGACTCTTCTCCAACTGCAAGGCTCGGTAAGTAGACATTCTTTTTCCTAGAATGAATTCATTCCCTGTTGGCACATGAGCTCCCCAGCAGAAGCAATAAACCGCTTGCCACCTGCTGGGCTTATCTTCTCCTTCATCAAACATAGTAGCGGAGGCCCAGGTGGGGCTAATGTGGGCTTTTTTTTTTTTTTTTCTTTTAGCCAAAACTATTGAGAGTCAACTAGTGGGAAAGATAGAGGCCACACTCAAGAAAGCATGAGGAGGGTCAGAATGGGCCAGCTCATGTTGCCATGAGGAAGCCTAGGGGTGACTGAGTCTAGCAGGGGGACCAAGAAGGGTCTTAAAGGAATTCCATTTGACACCTGCAGGATGAATAGGGGTGAGAGAGACAGAGATGGGAAGAGAGGGGAGCTTCTGGTAGAGAGAAAAGTCTGTGGGGGGTTCAGGGAAGTGTGAGGAGTGGAGCAGGACTGAAAGGTGTTGGGTATTGCTGGGGGATAATGAACCAAGGCAGTAGGTGGGGGAGCACAGACAGGGCAATGAAGGTTAAGGTTAAGGTTTTCTTTTGGAGGCAATAGGAAGCCATTGAGGGTTTTGAAATAGTGATAGAGGAGGTGATCTGATTCTTGTGCATGAAAGACCACAGTGGGGCAGAGGGATTAGAAAAGGGCTGGATGGGAGACAGGAAGACAGACCATTTAGGAGGTCACTGCTATTGCATTGGCAACACAGGATGGTGTAGTAGGGAGGAGGAGGAGAAACTTGCATAGGCAAGATGTATTTAGGAGGTAGAGTTAAAGACCTGACCAGTGACTGAGTAAGAGCATGAGGGAGAAGAAGCAGACAGCAGCCCTAGCTTCTGACATGACAAATAAAAGGGCTCCAGTGCCATTACTGAAGTAGGAATTACAGGAAAAGAAGGTGTTTTGAGAGGTCATGGGGTTAACAGTTTTTACAAATTGAATCTGAATTATATTGAGTTACCTTTAAAATATGAGCCATTTATAAAATATATAATATTGATAGATCTCAATACATATTATGAAAAATTTATACACACATTTCAAAATTGTACCAAAATAACAATTTTGAAGCAAGCCCATACATTTTTTCCATAATGTGGATTTTCCATAAATTTTTAGAAGGTCCGTGTGTGTGTGTGTGTGTGTGTGTTCTATGTGTTCCTGGGTATGGGGGAGTGGAATAACTGTCTGTCTATCTATCTATCTCTTGGGTTGATCATATAGGGTCAAGGGTCCCAGCATAGGAATAGTAACTGTGAAGATTAGAAAGGGTGAGATTTCCTAGGGAGAGGGAGAAGGGTAGGAGGAAGTCTATGGGTGCCTCAGGTGTGAAGGGGGTAGAATAGGAGCTTCTGAGGCAGGAAAGCATGGGCAGAGGGAAACAAGGGATTCCTGAGGAAGGGAGCGCAAAGGGACAAAGGAAACGAGTGTCCTACAAAGAAGGTGGTTTCCAGTGGCCGATGCCACTGAGAAGTCCAGAAAACTAAGGTTAGAGCCAGACTATAGAGATCTACAGTCTCCTCTCCTCTGCATTATGAGGGAAAGAGAATTTGGACATGATCCAGTAAGCAGTGGGAATCCCAGGAAGGATCATGAGCTGGAAATCTATGTGTTAAAGTTATGTGTGTTTGCTGGTTTGGAAGCTGGGAGTCAGAGAGTTGTCCACGCTTGAGGGTGGAAGCACCTAAGGAAAGTGATGCCGATGCAAGAGAGCAAGACACCGACATGAGAAACCTTTGGAGAAACCATTTTCTCGTTGAATCATGGATGGTAGTGAAAGAGAACAGTCCGTGGAGACCCTGATCCGTCTAGTAATGGCAGCATGCCTCTTCGTTATAAATGTCATAGTAAGCAAAGGTAGCCAGCCTTTGGGAAAATTGATAGATTTCATTTGAGGCCATTAAGTTGTAGACAATATTGTAAAATATTGATTTTTTTTTCTTTTGTAGGTGGATGAAAATGGTGCCTGCTACAGGTTCTCTGCTTGGTCACGTTTTTGCATTTCTGGAAATATGGAAGTAAATTTCACAGTTGTCAGAGTTCAGTTTTGCAACCTCCACACTCAATTTCACAATTTTAAAATATAGATTAGGAGTGCTGAGGCATTTTGGTTTCATTTTATAGTCCTTTCCCCTTACTCAGTCCTTTCAATCTTGAGATGTGGGCTTGGGGCTGGCGTTGTGGCACAGCGAGTTAAAGCCCCAGTCTGCAGTGCCAGCATTCCATTTGGGCACCGGTTCAAGTCCCGGATACTCCACTTCCAATCCAGCTCTCTGTTTATGCTCCTAGGAGGGCAGTGGAAGATGGCGCAAGTCCTTGGGCCCCTGCACCCACCTGGGAGACCTGGAAGAAGCTCCTGACTCCTGGCTTCGGATCAGCTCATCTCCAGCTGTTGCGGCCATTTGGGGAATGAACCAGTGGATGGAAGACTTCTCTCTGTAACTCTGTCAAATAAATAAAATAAATCTTAAAAAAAAAAAAAAGTGGGCTTACTCCCTCCATATCAAAGGTGTTTTTGAAGATTTAGTTTTCAGATTTTATGGTATAATTTACACTGCCCCTCTTGGACTCATGTTTTCATATTTGTCCCTGAAGGCTGCCTAACCTTTGCTCTCCTTTCTCCTCTCCCATCTGTCGCCCCCAATTCCCTCCCTACTTACGTAGATCTGTCCCCAAAAGTCTCAAGTGCAGCCCTTCCACAGATAACTGAATGTCATGCTGAGGAAATTTGGCCTTGATAATCCACGTGGGCACTGGAAAACAGAAGCTATCTCATCTCGATGCAACATTTCAAAATTATTTCTCCCTTGTAACTCTGAACCACTTTTTCAAAACATCTGTCCCCTTCATGATTTAAATGTCATATTATAAACATTTTCCTCTTAATGTCCCGATAGTTTGCCTTTAAGATAACAAGCACATCCTTCAAAGTATTTAATAAGATCTGCGCAGTTCCTAGATGTTGAATGAACGAATGACAAAGGCAGCCAGAATGATGTCTGACTTTTCATTTCTTCTCTTGTGCTTTCAACTATTTCTAAAGTTTTTCTCAAGGAGTGGGTTTTTCCACCAGCACTTCAGAAAAGATGTCGGAGAATTTTACAGGTACTTGGAAATGTCTTGCTCATTGAGGCTGCTTAGAGTTTAATTAATTTCAAAGTTACAGGAAACTTTATTTTTAGGAAAGAAGAGGGGGAAAGCCTCACTCTGTTCCTAAATTTGTATTTATGAAATACATGAAACTTGTATAACTTAAATTAAAAAAAAATAAAAATGAAAAGAATTAGGAAAGAAAATGGCTTTCCAAATATACAGGTCTGGATTAATAGACAATAAGAATAATTTAAATATTTATATAGATACATATATATATGCCTTTTCTGTATTTTTTAATTTTTAATTTTAGTTGTTACATGTTTCTTTGGTGAGCACCTTGATATATTAACTTTATCACAAATTCTTTTATATGCAAATGTCAAAAATGCTTTCAACAAATCTGTGGGTGTCCTAATTATGTGTCACTTTAAGATAAAATAAAAACAGTGATTTTTTTTCTTTCAAACAATAGAAACTGAAATGAGATAACCAAAGTGGTATTATGGGCAATTTTTCTATTACCAATTCTGCTTCATATAGGACAATTGCAAAGTACCTTTCTCAAACTAGTTAGAATTTGAATCAGGATTAAACATGGCCATCAAGGTGAAATAATTAAAGTGCTTTAAAATTAGGGGGCCTTTTCAGTGGATATCAGGGTGTAGATCAACATGCATAAAATTCGTTGTTCAATGGAGAAGCAGGCAAAAGCAACAGGAGAATTTGGATGCTGGGGATAGGATTTGCAAGCTTTGAATTCTAAAATTTAAAAGAAAATTAAATGTAAAAAAATTTTTTTTGACAGGCAGAGTGGACAGTGAGAGAGAGAGACAGAGAGAAAGGTCTTCCTTTTGCCGTTGGTTCACCCTCCAATGGCCGCCGCGCAGGCAAGCTACATTTTAGCAAAGAGTAGAACTGACATACTACAAGGGAATTTTTTACTTTCTAAAAGTATTTTGGGAGCCGGTGATGTGGTGCAGTGGGTTAAAGCCCTGGCTTTCAGTGCCAGCATCCCATATGGGCACCGGTTTGAGTCGCGGCTGCTCTGCTTCCGATCCAGCTCTCTGCTATGGCCTGGGAAAGCAGTAGAAGATGGCCCAAGCGCTTGGGCCCCTGCAACCATGTGGGAGACCTGGAAGAAGCTCCTGGCTCCTGGCTTCAGATCAGCATAGCTCTGGCCATTGTGGTCATTTCTCTCTCTGTAACTCTATCTTTCAAATAAATAAATTTTTTAAAAATATTTTGAAGTAGATATAGATAGAAGGATATACATATCTATCTATATATAGCTGTCTTTATGTGAAGTGTTGAATTATAATTAGCCACACAGTGAAATGGGGGGATTTGTTTCTGGCTCACTTCAGATCAGCCTGATAAGCCTTCCATAGCCTTTCCTGTTTTTCTGCGTTCTCATTCGTGGAGTGGTCTACCTTAGTTTGCACTTGAAGGTAACAACACCATGAGAGAAGCAGGCTGCAAAATTGGACAAGGGAAAGCATGTCCCTCTTGATAAATCAGTGTCACACACAGAACCCACGTTTTATGAAGCATTGTCTTCACTATGGAGCTGTTTGATTGCGTTGTAGAAGTCATCCACCTCCATTACCTCTACTTGCGCTTAGCGAAGGTTTGCTTGCACCCGATGGCAGTTGGGAGATGAGGGTAGAAAGCTGCTGTACCTTTGACTGACACTTCTGGCTTGCTGTTCCCCATGGGGGAACCTGAGCCCGGGACAGAGGAGAGATGTAATCTGGACACTCCTTTGTCACAGGTCACCAGGGTGTGCTTGAGGGGACAGTAGACATAAATGGAACTTAGAGGCAGGGAAGGGGATGTGCCGCAGGCTCCTGCCAGTGGGTCAGCTAGGAGCTCTCCGGCTGCGCTTTCTGAAAAGGGAGCCCATCAGCAATGAGCTTTTCCTTTTCCAGCCTAACCATGGCCAGAGGGAGCAAGGGTCGTTTGAACTGCAGAAGGTGGCTGAGGCCATAGAGGGAAGTGGCTGCTCGGTGAGCACTGCCAGATGTTGAGATGGGCTCAGTGTGGGGCCCCACGGGCTGGCCAGCCATGGGGTCCCCATGTCAGGGTTTGGTCTGATAGCTGTCGTTGTGTCTTTATTGCAAGGCGGATGTTGCTAGTTTCGGTTAGGGCAATGCTTTCCAGCGGTCGGGACTTTCCAGAGAAGTTGAGCCTGCCTCGTAAACAACAAGATGGCGCCCAGGACTGTGCAGTGAGCCTGCCTGCTGCGTGACACTTCATCTGATTGGCCCGAGGACGCGTGCACACCGCGTGAACAAGCAGCGGATTGGAGTGTTCCGTGCATGGACTAGAGCCTGCTTGTGATTGGTTGAATTTCGTATATAAGCTGTGTGCCCAGGAAGGAGGGGGCTTTTTTCTCTCTCCTCTCTTCCTCCTTTCATGCTTTCTCTGTCGCTGTATTTTCTCAATAAAAGTCTACAGAAGTCCGATCAGCTGCGAGTATCGTCGTTCCTTTGCGGGCAAGGGAACGGCAGCTGTTTGGGCAAACTGAACAGTAACTGTGGCCTAGCTGACCCTGCAATGGCATGAAAAACATGAAGCAAATCCACTGGTGTGGCTGTGTGAAGATCCCAATTCAACTTATCCAGAATAATTCTCTCTGTTCTCAGAATTTCCGATGAGGAACCTCCACAGAAACTCTCTCTTACCAATACCTTCAGTACTGGAATTCTCTCATCGTCCTCCACAGTCCCAGCCACTGGGAAAAAACAGCTGATGGCAATACAACTCGAATATTTCTGGTGGGCCTTTACAGTAGCTAAAAACCCGTCCAAAAAGGCTGCTAGCCAGAACAAACCTTTCTGGGTAAAGATTGAACTGGTACTTGAGTTTGGCCAGCCACTGAATTACTTCATCTCTCTGGGTTGGAGAAACACTCTGGTTTGTAGGTAATTTCAGCACATTCATCTCCCACATCTGGACTTCCTAAGAGAATGCCTTTTCCAATAGGAATGACAATGGCTGGTTTTCCAAGAGTTCTGGAAATTTCATGATAGCCTTCGGAGCTGCCTGCCACCCAGCTTGATGTATTACCTTCTCCTCTTCCTCCTCCTCCCTGGCAGACATGTAGGCCTCACAGGGCTGATGCGGGGCCACAGGGGACCCCTTGCCGCCTCATTTTCCTTGCGGGACACGGAGCGGCCGACTGAGGATGGAGGAGGAACCAGGCAGGGAGGGCGCAGCACACAAGCCGTGACCCGTGGGTCCACAGCAAGTTAGTTCCATGATGATCCTGGATGTGAGGCCGCCACCGCGGGTCCGGCTCCTCCAACCACTACCGCTGGTGCCCCGGGCGGGAGGGGCTCCCTCCTGCCATTGGGGGACCGAAGAGAGGCAGGGAGTGCGGCCGGTTCTGCCTCTGCCCAGGGAAGCGCCTCCCAGGGGAAATGGTAAAAAGGGGGAAGGGGTGATAAAGGGAGGGGAAAAAAAAAGGAAGGGAAGAGGAAAAAATAAGAAAAAGCAAGACAGAGGCGCTGCCGCATCCACTTACGGGGAAGGCTGGGGAGGGAGGGGGGAGGAAGAAGTCCTGTATTAATTTTTTAAAATTAATACCTGGTAGAATATGTGCAGTGATTTCCAGCGTTATTATTAATAGACGCCATCTAGTGGTGTAGAATAGCATACATCAATTCAACTTACATTGTCATGTCGGTTGCTTTATTATTTCTTAAAAGTAGAACCAAAAACATTGATAAAAAAACAGTGTATGAGCCGGCGCCGCGGCTCACTAGGCTAATCCTCCGCCTTGCAGCGCTGGCACACCGGGTTCTAGTCCCGGTCGGGGCGCCGGATTCTGTCCCAGTTGCCCCTCTTCCAGGCCAGCTCTCTGCTGTGGCCAAGGAGTGCAGTGGAGGATGGCCCAAGTGCTTGGGCCCTGCACCCCATGGGAGACCAGGAAAAGCACCTGGCTCCTGCCATCGGATCAGCGCGGTGCGCCGGCCGCAGCGCGCTGGCCGCGGCGGCCATTGGAGGGTGAACCAAGGGCAAAGGAATACCTTTCTCTCTGTCTCTCTCTCACTGTCCACTCTGCCTGTCAAAAAAAAAAAAAAAAAAGAAGTGTATATATCAAGTAGAAATCAACTTGATATAAACTTTAAATCTTCTATGGTAGAAAAGTGAAAAAATGTAGTACATTATCTCTCAGTGCAATCCATCAACCCACTCCATTCTTCTTCAGATATTGATCAAGTCTTTCTCCAGCGCCAGGTTCTGTATGACAGACTGGAAGTAAAACTAGTTTTCACCTTGAAGTGTAAGAGGGAATGAAGAATACTGATGAGCTACTGTGTTTTCAGCATACACACTGTGCCAGCTACTGTGCTACAAAATCACGTGGCATCATGACCATGACCGTACCATAACCATGGCATGAAAAACATGAAGCAAATCCACTGGTGTGGCTGTGTGAAGATCCCAATTCAACTTATCCAGAATAATTCTCTCTGTTCTCAGAATTTCCGATGAGGAACCTCCACAGAAACTCTCTCTTACCAATACCTTCAGTATTGGAATTCTCTCATTGTCCTCCACAGTCCCAGCCACTGGGAAAAAACAGCTGATGGCAATACAACTCGAATATTTCGGGTGGGCCTTTACAGTAGCTAAAAACCTGTCCAAAAAGGCTGCTAGGTTTTATTAGCCTCACTTTTTAGATGTGGAAAGTGGAATCGTGAAATATAACTTGTTTGTAGTCATATATCTAGTAAGCTTCTAAATGGGACTCAGTGCCATGATTGTTTGACACCAAAGTATGTGGGCTTCTTAAGAATTTACTACTTAAAGAATTAAAAGTTAACACAAAGGTGGCAGGTGCTTTTGAATCTCATGTAGTTTATGTTTCTTCTTTCTTTGCTTCCTTTCCTTCCTTTCCTTCCTTCCTTCCTTCCTTCCTTCCTTCCTTCCTTCCTTCCTTCCTTCCTTCCCTCCCTCCCTCCCTCCCTCCCTCCCTCCCTCTCTCCCTCCTTCTCTTCTTTTAATGTGAGGTGAGGTGAGAGGGCAGAAGACAAATTTAAGATGATAAAGTTTGGACAAGTTGCTTAGTGGCAGGTCTGAACCAGAGAAAGACAATAGGGGAAATAAAATGTGAAGAGCAATGGCCTGAAGTTTGACATCAGAAAAGGAACAACTCACCTGTCTTAGAAGATTCTTGGAGCTGCACTAGATTGGGCTCATTAGAGCAAAGACCCACATACAGGATTTCTTATTTGTGAAACAATCAAGAGTACTAGAAAGTTTCCCTTCTTTTTTGTTTTTAAAGATTTATTTAATTTATTTGAAAGATAAGAGTTACAGGGAGAGGTAGAGTCCCCAAATGGCCACAACAGCCAGAGCTGAGTTGATCCAAAGCCAGGAGCTTCTTCTGAGTCTCCCATGCGGGTGCAGGGGCTCAAGGACTTGGGCCATCTTCTACCGCCTTCTCAGGCCATAGCAGAGAGCTGGATGGGAAGTGGAGCAGCCGGAACTCCAACCTGCACCCATATGGGATTCCTGGCGCTCTGGGCCGGGGCATTAACCCTCTGTGCCACAGTGCTGGCCCCTTCTGAAGGCTATTTGCTTTTGACCATTGATCACTCTGGTAGCACTGATCTATGCAACGTTAAATTCAGCTTGGCATTTTAAATGCACTGTCTTTGCACTATTGGAATTGTTTCCTATGTAAACATCCCAGCAGGGCGGTATTGTACTTCCTTGAGACTGATCTTGTTTTGAAATGTAACAGTCTTCTACAACCCATAGAACAGACTGAGAACCAAGTAGGCTTCCGTATATGTTTGCAGAACCAAATGCGTTTATTTCCTAGCTATTATACAGATTTCGTCTTAGGCTCCTATAAATAGTATGTAGCATTTGGCTCATTATTTAATGATTCTTACAATATTATTTTGGTTTTTACTATAGAAGCAACACATGCTTTGCTTTCATCAGGACAACTGGTATACAAGACCAAGGCCTGGAACCAAGCTTCCTGAGTTATATCAAACCATTGTTTCTTAATTGCAGAAGGACTTGGCACTTCTTGCTTTACTTCAAAAGCCCACAACAAGTTTCTGTTGTGAGAGGTTTCCATTTTGAAAGAAAGTGAAGCAGTGTCCATATGCTCATCTGTATGTGGGGACGTCCCTTCTAAGGAGAAATAGGACTGGCATGGCCAAAGTGCCATATGAAGATTTGTTATTTAAGTGACTAAGCCCATGTGTGGCCAAAGGGCATGGCTGTTTCCCCAACGTGCCTTGTGTTAGTAAAATGGTACTGGCTTCCTAAGTCCCTCTGGACTTACTAGAAGTCAGGTGACCAAATGGCCCAATCACAAGTGTCAGCTCCACCCCCACCCCCACCCTAAATGTCAGCTCCGACTTCCTTACCTGTGCAAAGCTATGTAAGACCTGTTCTAGTACAGGCTGTTTTCTCCTGCACAGGGAGGCAGCCTGTCGGGTTTCCCCCACCGGACCATAAACCTTCTCCCTTACTCCGGTGTTTGGTGTGTTTTGTAGTGACCTTTCACCTTGCTCAGTTGGTTTCTGTGTCTTTGCCCACTGTGCTTGCTCTCGCCAGGGGTATTGCTCTGTTTTCTCCTCCCTGCCTGCCGGTTTGAGAAACGAGGCAATTGGCACCAGCTTTGCCTGCAGACTGCTGGCTCTCCTGTCCTCCCTGTGGGCACCACTCACTGATGCTCCTGAGCACCCACTCTTGAGTGCTGCCCCATGTCATGAAATTCACCCTCTGGCAAACAGTCCTTGAGTCCTTTGAGTCTATACGTAATCCCCTGCACATAGTATACAATCAATACCTATTCGTTGCAAATGATGGACGTTCATTTAACATAAAAGAAATAGTTAGGAAGAGGGTTGGCAGCAGAAAAGGGAAGGGAGAGATAAAGGTGGGAATAGAAACCCTTCTTTGACTTAGCCATTCAGGTTTATTACAGTCATCTGTAAGCAGACTCTTGCTGTAGTGCATCAAGAAAATAAAACCTCTATTTTGCTCATTTCAAAAGTAAATAGATACAAGTCCCAGGCAAGGTCAGCCAACAAGCTCAAAACCTTGGAACTGAGAAGACAGCTGGTATGTCTTTGAACTCAATGCCTTTTATTTTTCTTAGAGAAAAATAGGTAGACTGATGTTGGAATTATTTCAGGAGTTGATGTGCTGAATCAGAATTGCAAAGAGAATTAATTCCTTGAGTTTGTTTCTTTAGAACCCTCTAGAGCCTGCTGAAATCCACCACAGAAGACTTTTGAGGGATAGCAAATGAGGCTTGGGGAGAAAGCGAGAGGAAATCTTAGCTTGGGGAAAGGTGAAAGTGAGAAGATAAAAACATATGATCGTTCTCTCTAGCTCTCAGGCAAATATAATTTCATACCTCATAGTCAATTTTTTTTTAAACCAGCAAAATTTATAGCTTTAGAACAAGAATTCTTCAGAAGGATATGCTGAGGCCCTTGTTTGCATCACCATTGTTCTGAAAGGCGCTGTTCAGGCAAGAGAAAAGGGCGCAGTGCCTGCTTGCTGAGGGCAGGCACGTTCTGATCCGGGAGGGTTGCTTGCAGCTCTGAGTTCTGGGATAGTCTCTCTCTCTCTCTCTCTCTCTCTCTTTACGATTTATTATTATTTGTTTGAAAGAGTTACAGAGAGATAGAGACAGAGAGAGAGAGGTCTTCCATCTGTTGGTTCAGTCCCTAAATAGCCGCAATGGCAAGAGCTGAGCTGATTCGAAGCCAGGAGCCAGGAGCTTCTTCTGGGTCTCCCATGTGGGTTCAGGGCCCAAGGACATGGGCCATCCTCTGCTGCTTTCCCAGGTGCATTAGCAGGGGGCTGGATCAGAAGTGGAGCAGACAGGACTCAAACTGGTGCCCATATGGGATGCCAGCACTCAGGCTGGGGTTCTAACCCGCTGCACTACAGCACCGGCCTTGTCAGAAACTCTTTAAGGACTTTCACAAAGGCACACAACGGTTTGCACAATTACCTACATTGTAAAAAATTGCTGCCAACTTTGGTAGTGGAGCTAAGGGCTTAGATATTTAATTTTAGTTTGCAAAACAGAAAAAGAGGGCTGGAAAGTGACAGAGGAAGAGAACTGTGGCCAGCATTGTCACTGAGAATGTCTGGTCAGACTTCATGTACAATGGTCACATAGGGACATGAAAGGGCTATGTTTCTCTCCTCTATTAGACAATGCAGCAAGACCTATCGCAATGGTTCAGGATTGGCTTTGTGCTACAGCAACACGTTGGAGGGCAGACACAGTTCTTCTCCTCATGGCCCTTACAGAATAATGGGACAGGCATGTGCAACACTGTGGGGTGTAAGGAGTACCGTCACCTGATGTATGAAGGGAAGGCTCCTCCCCAGGCACCCCCACACACACCCAGGAAAAGTCTCTTTATGACTACTTTTGTGGGATTTTTGTTCTTCCTTCTCCAAAAGCATCTGCAATGTCAGGAGAGTGTGAGATGAACTGCTGAAAAGCAGAGCCTGTGTCCCATGCATTTTTATAAGCTCACAGGGTCTCCATAAATGTTGGCTGAACGAATCCATAACAATCTGATAAAAGATGATCATAGGGTGAGAGTTGGGAAGCCCATCAAAACCTGGGGAAGCCAGAAATTTTGTAGTCATAGAGGTGCTATTTGACAGTTTTCATTGTACCCATTCCCAGGTGTCATGCTTATTTGAAAAAGATATAAAAGACTGTACACCGTGTATGTATGCTTTAGATCTCAAAGATAAAGCATGGGAGGGACAGCCTGTAACTTTTAAGGGGGTTGTGTTCTAGGAAGTGTTTCTGATAGGGAAGTGGAGATAACCTTATCTCTTCAGGAAGAATTCTGCCTCTGAGGAACTGACATCTCCGGTTCAGTCTCAGGGAATACAGCCTGCTCCGGAAACCCTGCGGAGTGGCTGGAAGGGAAGTCGCGGGCCACCTAAGCCTCCTGCTGGTAGGTGACTCCCACCATACCTCTCAGGCAGAGTCAACTCCAGTCTAGCATAAGGCATTCTTCTGCGATTCCTCATCTTTCAGGGTCCAAGTCAAGTGGCAAGCTGTGTAAATCGATAGCGTCAAGTAATGCTTTCTCCCGGGTGATCAACATTACCTCGGAAAGCAGACACTATGGGTCTAAAAAGTTCATTTCCTCGTTGTTGAGATAAGGATCTAAGAACATTTCTCTCCTGGCTGAGCACCGCTGGCGGGCGGGGAGAGACGTCCTGGGCTGGGCCGGGGGACGCGGGGACTCCCAGCCTCTCCCTGCGTGCCTCCCGTTTCGGAAAGGCCTCTCCTCCACCATAATCCCTTTTCCATTTCCTAAAGCGTTTCTACGTGCACCCTCCCGCACCCCTGGGGCCCGCACACGAAGGCGCGCTCCGCCGGGGCTCTTCTGAACAAAGTGAGTCGAACCGTTTGGCCGGTTGCGAGGCCGTGGCAGGTGCCGCTCCGTGCCCACGGCTGTGCGTGTTGTCCCGGCCGGGGGCGCTGAGGCTCCCGAGTCGCAGGGACCGGAGCGCCGGGCCAGCGAGTCCGTCCTGTCTCCGGTGAGCAGAGGGCCGGGCGGGGTCGCATCTGCAGCAAGGGGACGGATCGGAGCCGGATTTGGGGTTTTTAACTTCTCCAGAGGAGCGAAAGAGAGTCCGGTCGGCAGCAGTGACGGGTCGCCCGGAGTCAGGGTTCCAGGTTCACAGCGGCCCCCACAGCCCACTCCCCGGGGAAGGGACTCGATGCCCCTCCCGGACGCGCCGCTCCCGCGCGCCGCGGGGCCTGGGAACAGCGCACCGGCTGCGCCCCGAGCCCCGCGGGCGGTGGGACAGACGGCGCCCGCGCCCAATCGCAGGGCGGGGCCGAGGGGGCCTGCAGGCTGCGGCCAATGGGAGGCCGCAGAGCGGGCGAGGGGCGGTGCCGCCCGGCAGGCGGGCGGCGGCGTCGGGAGCCGGCGCGGCAGACGGGGAGCCCGGGAGGAGTCGGCGGAACGGGAGGAGGAGGAAGACGGAGGAGGAGCGCCGCGCCCCCGCCGGCCGCCTGCCTGTTCACAGGCCGAGAGCTCCAGCGGCAGCCGGCGGGTCCGGGCCGCCTCCGCCGGAGTCCGGCGCGGGCAGAGTCCGGGCCGATGGGCAGCCCGGGGCAGCGGCGGGCGGCAAGGCAGCTGCCCCGGTACGCGCCGCCAGACGCGCGCGGGCTGTAGCAGGTCTCGGAGGACGGCGTTCCCGAGGTGCGTGTCTGGGCGCTTCTGCGACGGTCCCGGAGGGTAAGGGGTTGCCCTTCGCGGGAGCGTCTGAGGGGTGACGGCGGCGGGGTCGCGGAGCGCGGGGTCCGGCTGGCAGATGCGCCACGCTTGCCAGCCGAGGGTGGACGAGGGAGCCGCGGCCGCTGGTTCTCTCCAAGTTATCAGGGCACCGTCGCGGTGACACGGGGACCGAGGAGGACCTCAACCAGGTGCCCGGGCTGGGCTGTGATTGAGGGTCGGGGAGACCGGGGTCGCGGCTTCCCCGGCGCGCCGGGCTGGGGACCGAGGAACTTGCGGCGGCGCCGCTCTCCGCGCGCTCGCCGGGACGGCCCCCTTGTTGTGAGACCCCGAGCAGCGGGCGAGCGCCCTTCTCACTCAGCTCGACCTTTCTTCCCACTTTGCGCGGCCGCCGGTGTGCAGCGCTCGGACCCCCTCCGCTGCCGGGCCTCCTGCGGTCCCCTTCGTCAGAACGGGTAGTTTGACCGCGTCCTGGGAATATCCCCAGGAGCACCTACAGATTAATTTCCTGCCGTGCCGCAAACCCAGAGAATCAATTTCGGGCTCATCATCTACAGCGAGAGCCGTGGCTTCTCGGGAAGAGAGAACAACTTGGCATTAGCCCTCTGGGAGGTATTTGTCATCATTAACCTGCTTCGGTTAAATTAAATCAGCCCAGAATGACTCCGGCGTGGGTATTGGAAAAACAAGTGCATGGGTCACGAAATTCTGCTCACCAAAAGCAGTGTTTTGGTCCAAATAAAACTGTAGACGTTTTGGATTTTGCTTAGATTTAGACTTGGCTTTAACAGGGGTGGCTTTAAAAAGAAAACGCAACAGAGACAAGGAAAGCCCAAAACAAAGAGTCTTGGTGATTGTCACGGGTTTGCTCAGTAAGTTCAAGATAGTCGCGCAAATTTGTCTTTGCCTCTTTTGTCTGCAGTTTTCATTTCTAAACGTTAACACTAGATGGCTTTCTTATGACAGGCATTTAGTAAACTGCCCGTTCGAGTTGCCTGTGTCTGCAATCTAGGTTGTATTTTTTCTAATTATACAATTAATGATGGAAGAAAAAAAATCTCATCGGAAATGTGTTACTTCAGTATAAAACCTGTATGGATACTTTTGAAGGTATGGAAAGGTGGCCCGGTATTTCTGGGATAAGATTCCTAAAGGTGAATTTTAAGAGACAACCTGATTACTATATTTAGGCACACATTTAAGAATGTCTGTTCCATGTTTGGTCTTATTTGAGGATTTCAGAGTTGTAGGATGAGTTTGTAATTCCTTTTAGAGGCCATTTTCACTTAGAGCATGTTTACTGCTTGATTTAGTTTCACTGCTTAATTCAGAAAGGCATCAAAGTGTTATTCATGGGAAAGTGCAATCTTCCTTGAGTTTTGGGTACAAATAGTATTAATTGTTCACTAAGATTCAGTTGATGCATTTGAGGAAGAGTTGAAGTACTTGTATATCTGCATGATTCATACCAAGGTTTGTGTTAGGGATGTTTTTATTTTCTCCTCTCCAGATGATATTTGGGTTTTTATTTCCAAATACAACCCCTTACTGACAAGTACAATAGCCTATAGTTGGCCATTTCAACAGCAGTAAGTTCTCAGTTACATTTTGAGGTACTTTATTCTAAAGCAAGACCATGACAGTCTGTCCAAATCTTGCTTAGGTAGCCAAACTTACGTGTAAACTGTAGACATTTTGCCTTTATAGCTGTCATTTATTGTGTGCCTTGCCTGGCTTCAGATCTGACACGCTGAATTTGTTCTAAAGTAGAGTGTATTCATAAATAGCTGAAGGAGAAACAGAACGCAAAGCTACTGAGCAAACATCTGGGAAGTAGGAAATGAAATCAGAACCAGCTTCTATCAGTACCCACATGCTACCTATAGATGGGGTGAAATGAACTTGGTTAAGAAACAGTCTGGAAAATAAAGCAAGTGCATTACAGGTATGTAGGTGGAGCATCTGGTTATGGAATAAGGGCCCTGGATTTTCCCCAGGTGATTGGAGTATGTATTTGTCATAAAATGTTATGCCGTGTTTTGAAATCATAGACTTTCTTAAAGAATTTTACTTTTATGGCATGTAACTTTTACTTGAATAGGGGAACTATTAGATCATCATGTTTTGGCATTTCTGATGCCTGTTGTAGTTAAGGCTGTGTAATATGGATTTGGAATGCTTTTCCTTGCCTGAAGACTGGAATGGTATTTTGAAGGGCTCCTTGATACCTGGGCTTAGTAAACACCTGTCCTCCTTGAAGCTCTTTTTACCTGACACAAAATGGGAAGTGGGTTATTCATTTTGGAAATCTATTTCTGAAAGTGAGGTCATACAAGTGAGCTATCCTGAAAGGACAATTGTCTGGTAATTGGAACTGGTTTAAAAGTGTTATGTTTGGCCATGAAAACCAGCTTAAAAGGGGTTGTGTTTACTGCATACTTTGCAAAGAACTCTGTGTTTATGTGAATAGAGCTCTCCCCCCAGCTATAATTGGAAAATGCAAAGGTTATTTTTTGAGATTGAGGAAGACATCGAGTCTTTGAACTCCTAATCTACTTATGATGGTGATTTAGGGTTACAAGCCTCTTCAAAGATATGCTGAATTTGCAGAAAATGTAGGCTTTTATTATTAACTGAAAAGCTAAGTATTCCCCCACCCCATTTTGAACTTGACTGAAATATATAGTCCTAAAAATACAAAGAACTGTGTTCTAGATTTTCTGCTTCTGTTAAACCCAGTTGCCTTTCAGGAGAGTAGAAAGAGCACAGGCACAGATACAGGAGCCTTGAGCTTCCTGTCTACCACCTGTCACAAATGAGTTTGATTGAAGTAGTTCCATGACTCCTTTCAGCATCAAAACTTTAGATTTCTTTAATATTTAAAATAAATGCGTCAGAATACTGAAAAGTATGTCTGATTGGGATGTTTATAGTTTTACTGAGTGTGCCTCCCCCCCCCCCCCCGCCACTTTGGCTTATAGTATGTTTGTAGGTGAATACTCTATGAGTGTTATAGCTGCTAGCTTACCTTGAAATCAGTGATTCAGAAATTCCTTTTCTGTTCCAGTTGTATTTAGCTTTGACCCCTTTTAAAGATGGGATAACAATGTGATAAGAATTTAAATGCTAGACCAGCGCTGTGGCATGGTGGGTAAAGCTGCCGCCTGCAGCACTGACAGGATTCCCATATGGGCACTGTATGGGCACTGGTTCTTTCCAATCCCGCTTCCAGCTAATGCACCTGGGAAAGCAGCCCAAGTGCTTGGGCCTCTGCACCTACGTGGGAGACTGGGAGGAAGCTCCTGGTTCCTGGCTTCAGATTGGCCCAGCTCCAGCCATTGTGGCCATTTGGGGAGTGAACCAGCTGATGGAAGATCTTTCTCTTTCTCTCTCTCTACCTCTCTGTAACTCAGCCTTTCAAATAGATAAATAAATCTTTTTAAAAAAATTTAAATGCCCCATATCTTCAGAAACAAATTATTTTGATTTCTTTTGAAGTTCAGTTCCAAAGAGCAGCAGTGGTTGCAGGAAGACAGATCTGACTCACTACAGAGCTTCCCTTTCTTGAGAAATGTCATGTGTAGTGCAGTCCATTTCTTCATGGCTTTCCCTGCATTGCACAGCACTGTATGGGCAAGCCGGGTGCCAGGAAGGAAGAAGACAAGCAGTAAGTTGAACGCAGTTGTCATTGTGTCCATGAACCAGAAGGGAATTTAAGGGTTATCTCTTCATATTGTTTCTATACTGTTTTTTCCACCTACCCGTAAAATTAAAAAAACAAATACTAAAGCAGATTTAAAGGATTGTTTGATTTCTCTTCAGTTAATATTGCTATATAAGTATGTTGAAAATTAATAACAGAGATTGCTATTGTTAAGCTACATTGATAACATCAAGAAAAGGGGGCAGGAGATGCTGTCAGACTGGAGTTCTTCCCATCCAGAGAGGGTATTGTTAAAATCACCCGACATGTGCATAAGAACTTCAACGAGCTCCAGGGTTTGGAAATCACTGAGCAGCCCAAGTAACCTTTCTTTGATGCTTGGGTCCCTTTTTATAATCTCTGTACTCAGTCTTTCAGCAGTATCCAAAAGCATTAACTCTAAGGGGTAGGGATCTCCACCTGTTTGGTGGTTTTCAGACTTAACAAATTGAACTCTGATTCTATCTATTTCAATTTTTACTGCATTGGTGACCTACAGGGCAAGTCTGTATATAGAAGTATTTTAGTTACTCATGGAGCAGTACCTGTCAGATTTGCTCTGTGTGCAGCTGGGCCTGTGTACAGCAGAGCAGGAGCACCCTTCCTAGGTCCCTTGCCCTGCTTGTGCTGAGATAGTCCAAGTTTGCATTCATTTTCCCAGTGGCCACACCACTCGGACTCCGGGACTTTCCTGTTCGCTGGCATCTCTGAACCCTTAATCGCGAGCCGCCATTCATTCTCATCCCCCTTTCCAATTCTGATGTACTGCAAGATCTCACGTTCCCTGTGCTTTTTTATGCTTTATTTCAGCTAGTTCTTCCCATGGTGCCTTTTGGAATTTGATTCTATTAGTTAGCACCTTTGCCTGCTTTCCCAAAGAAATGCTGTCTGCACATAAGACCAGAATGTGTTTCTTTACTTAAGTCACTGATGAGTTGCTTAGTGGACTGAACACCATGAATTGTGTCTCGTTATCCATAAAGGGCTTCCCTCTATGGTTATAAGGAGTGACACCCTTGGTTACAGTTAAGTACTCATGCACTCAATTTCTTTTAACGGGTCTATCTCGTTCCATCGTTCCACAGGGATATCTTGAAATAGCATGTCAAACCTCCTTTTCTGGTTCTACTGACCAAGTTTTTGTAAGAAATGAATTCAATTTTAGTCTGCCCTTAGTATCTAGGACATGTTCTACACATAGTTGGTGGTTGAGAAATAGATATTTAATGACTGAAAGGGCCACATATGACGTATGGCCTCTGGAGGCCTTAGGCAATGAAAAGATTGTAGGAAAAAACACAATATTTTTGGGCTTTCTTTTTTTAAAGATTTATTTGAAAGTCAGAGTTACAGAGAGAAGAGGTAGAGGCAGAGAGAGAGAGAGGGAGGTCTTCTATCCGCTGGTTCAGTCCCCAAATGGCTATAATGACCAGAGCTGGACCAATCCAAAGGCAGGAGCCAGCTTCTTCTGGGTCTCCCCTACCGGTGCAGGGGCCCAAGGACTTGGACCATCTTCTACTGCTTTCCCAGACCGTACCAGAGAGCTGGATAGGAAGTGGAGCAGCTGGGACTCGAATTGGTGCCCCTATGGGATGCCGGCACTGCAGGCGGTGGCTTTATACACTATGCTACAGCACTGGCCCCTGGACTTTCTTAAGTTCATTTTCCAGTTTTTTTTTTTTTTTTTAATTTTGAGTTACTTTTAGATAACTGGGATTGGAGTCAGAATCATTTCCTGGGATTCTGGTGTTTTAATTAGATAATATACATCTCTCCCTATTTCCACAAATAAATATTTAGCCATCAGGGGCATCTTGGCCTTTGACAATTAGATATCTCCATATTTTTCACTTTTGCAAATTTGCTAAATCTGCTGAAATTCTCACTTAATTGAGTTGTTCAAGAACTCAGAGGAGTCCAAAATAAGCTATTCGTTGTGTATTTAATTACCCTTAATTAAAAAAGTCTAAGTAAAGAACCAGTGTTAAAAATTACTGCTGTGGAAAGTAAGAACTGTTGGGTATTGGGGCAAAGTGGGTAAGGCTGCTGCAAGCAATGCTGACATCCCATATGGGTGCCGGTCCATTTCCCAGCTGCTCCACTTCCAATCCAACTCCCTGCTAATGGCCTGGGAAAAGCAGCAAAAGATGGCTACTTTACTTCTGTCTTGCCTTCTTTCTCATTTCAGTAGAACCCAAGCACCACACAAGCAGATAATTCTGGCTTACTGCCGAATTCCCTGCACTTGCTTAGTTGATTTTTGCCACATGATAAGTTCTCACCAAAGACTGTTAAAGAAATGATTAGAAATTGTGGAGTTGAACATGAAAGAACTTTATGTATCTTTGCTTTTGTTGAGTAGTATTGCCTTATAGTTCTAATTATTTCTGTTATGAACCATCTGTCTAAACATTATTTTATACTTCATTGTATATCTTTCCCAGGTCATTTGAAATAATCTGTGACTGAACTCTGATGTGGAACTGTTAAAAATGTAGTAGTTTCTCAAGTGAGTTTTGACAGCATTCCATCTGTTACATCAAGACCTGTATACTCCCAGTCAGAGGGTGTGGTTCCAGGGAGACTGGGCACCCTCTGATGTTCTTCTGTCATGAGAGAGTGTGGTTTAAATCTTTCCCAAGGTTTCAGTGTCTGGTCCCCACTGATGACTGTGCTGTATTGGAATTAGATGAGACTGCAGTTCATGTAAAGGCCCTACTTTGGGCTCATTAATAAAGATTACTGAAAAGAAATGATTTTTGAATTGTACAACACTATCCTTTTATCTCTCAATCCACCAGCAATGATAATTTCTACAAAAAATAATAATTTTAAAAAGTCTCATCAGTAGTATATAGTATACCTTTTATTGATCTGGTGCTTTTAATTTGAGGGTTGCAAAGTAGGTTGGGATATTATTTATGCCTTCCAAATAGTGGATGCTCAGTAACCATAGTTTAATTTTATACCATGGAAGTCTTTTATCTTTAATATCCAGAAATACTATTAATTTATATACAAAATCAGAAGGCTATCATTTTAACTCCTTTTTGTTTAAATTTGTTTATTAAGGCATGTTATGATAAGAGTTGTAGATATTTGCCTTTAAAGATAATAATAGAGGGCTGGCGCAGTGGCGTAGTGGATAAAGCAACTGCCTGCAGTGCTGGTATCCCATATGGGCACCGGTTCAAGTCCCGGATGCTCCACTTCCTATCCAGCTCTCTGATACAGCCTGGGAAAGCGGTAGGAGATGGCTGAAGTCCTTGGGCCCCTGCACCCGCATGGGAGACCCAGAAGAAGCTCCTGGCTCCTGGCTTCCCGAGCAGCACAGTTCCGGCTGTTGGGATCAACTGGGGAGTGAACCAGCAGAATGGAAGACCTCTCTCTCTCTGCCTCTCTTTCTCTCTGTGTAACTCTGACTTTCCAGTTAAAAAAATAAACCTTAAAAAAAAATAGTAGTGGAAGCTCCCAATTTATTAACCAGTTTTGTTTATTTAGGGTCATTTTCAGTTATTTGCTTAGTTTAATGAACTTGTTTCCCCACTTAAGAGTTTTTTTAATGTTAAATTTGATGACAAATTTAAAAACAGTTTGTGGGTGTGAACTTTCATTTGTATCTCTTACATATACTTAACAAGACCCATGTAAGCCTGATGGGGTTGTTTTTGTTTTTATGGATGTAAAGCCAAGGTTTAATGAAAGAAAATGTGGTTTTCTGAATTTGTAATTCTGTTTTAAACCCAGGTGTCTTAACTCCAACCACAGTGCTCTTTACAATGTTATATAGCTGCCTTGGTAAGGTACAGTGGGTCTCAGTAAATAATTGTAAAATGTAAAATGAATGATGCATGTGTGTGAGAATGGTGGAATTATCCGACCCACTGGAAAGGGGGAAGTGGAGGCTGTGGGTTGAACTAATGAGCTTATTGTTCTTTAAAAAATGCCTGTTGTATCAGCCAGGGGATCGTCTATTATTAATTAGGAATTTTGTACTTTGTGGTGAGGTGGCAGTTCCACTGATTGAATCAGGTTATATATTCTTTGTGGGGAAGTGAGTGGGTTCTGTGATCATGCAGAGAACATTTCTTTAGCCCCTGAGTCTTTGCCAAGATTAAAAGAAATATAAGAGGGAAACAATTTTTGTTTTGCATTTATACTTTGCTAGATTTGCATAATCTTTGTTTAAGCCAGTTGAATGTGAATCCCTAAATAAATTTCAGGCATTTAAATATTTAAAAGGATTCATCCACAGTACTTTACTCACCCAAAGAATAAGTGCTTACAACAAAGAAAATAACACCCTTGCAGATGTAGCCCATATAGACTTTGTTCACCTTGTCATTGAATTATAAAACATTAATAGGGAAGCTAGAATTTGAACATTCACTGAAAGGCTTAGCTGGCTCTCTTCCAAAATATTGTTTCCCTGGTAGAGAGCGCAGGACCATTTGTTTAACGCTGGCAGCTTGCCAGTCAGAGCAGCTCTGACGCAATCACTGCACTAACTGCTTTGCTCCGACTGCTAATTTTAGGGCAGTTAAATCTGGGTGATGTCTGATGGCTGCTGTCGCGGTGCGTCTGGTTATGTGGAGCTTTCTAAATTCATCCTGTGAGCTTGGCACCGTAACTCTCGTTCTTTCTGAAATAAACTGTGGAGCAGAGGGGATGTGGCGTCGGCACAGGAGGCGTGCATGGAGGGAAGAGTAAGGCCCTCCGATAGTTTCAAGAGCCACCACTCTCTCTCCCTTCTGGCTTCGTCATTCCAGGAACATGTACTTATCACAGCTGCCCTTCCCTCCTGTAGCACCGTGGGAGGTGTTGAGGAGGGCAGGGAGAGAGGGCAGTCCAGGCTCCTTCTTGGAAGATAGTGGCAACATTTACTTGTTTTTCTTGCCATCCTTGCGAGCATCAAGGTGTTAAAACTGGACTTTTAGTTTCTCTTTTTCAGGAAAAGAAGAAAGATGATCATTTAAAATAAACTATTTCAAGTGTTATATAGAGCAAAATAGAATCTCCTGCTTTGCAGAAGACAGAGGTAGGGTGAGTGGTGTCTGGTGGCTTTGTCTAACTGATAGAGACAAGTGAGTCTAATCCAATCTTAAAGCAATGAGGCCACACAATTTTGAGGTCTTTTAAAAACTCTTTTGTGTTATTATTTCTAAGTTGGTGAGTACTCCAGGGTGTGAGACCTCTGAGGGCAGGGGTGGCAGGGATCCTATCACCCCATGCCTGACTCAGGTCAGTGTCATGTACAGTTTGCAAATTAAATCAAGTCATAGTTTTAGGTCTCATAGGAACCTTGGGTTCTCCTCTAATTAAACTCTGTGATGTTACTGATTAAGAAATAGAATGGATTAAGATCTATCGTACAATAGAATGTGCTACCTTATTAGGGGATGAACTAATTGCCTGTTCCCTTGTGTTTTGCCCAAACCCATGGCCATGTGCCAGCTAGAATAGGAAAAGATTGCTGTGTAAATGACACCAGGGATAGATGGGTACTACAAGTTCTTTCAGAAGGAAGGAAGTGGGTTTGAATAGTCCGGAAAACATTTGAGAAGAATGTATGACTTGAGTTGAGCTTTGGAAATTGGTTATGAATTTTTACTGAGAACTTCTTATATGAGAGACACTCAGTGACTCTATTTGTTGGCTTATTGTTACTATAATGAAATGCTCAAGACAGGCTACTTCTCAAGAAAAGAGGTTTATTTCTATTTACATTTTTGAAGGTTCACAGCCCAAGATTGGGTACACTCTTGATTAGGCCATCTGCTGAGGTCAGAGCATAGGAATGGTGGAGCACACATGGAAGAAAGGTCATGTGGAGAGCTGAGAAGCAGAGAGTGGCTAGGCCCAACTTGGCTTTTATAACCAACCCTCTTGTGAGAGCTGCCTTCCCAGGACAGGCCTCAGTGACACAGGAACTCCCACTAGGCCCACCTCCTAGACACCATGATTGGTTCAGGTCTCCACCCTCCCAGCACCATCAACTTTGGCCTTGGGATTTAAAATCCTAATTGAGGAGCTGGCATTGTGGTGTTGCCTTTGATGCTGGCATCCCATGTAGTGTGGGTTCAAGACCTGGCTGCTCCACTTCCAGTCCAGCTCCCTGTAAATGTGATTGGGAAAGCAGAGGAGAATAGCCTTGCCACTCACATGGAAGACCTGAATGGAGTTCCTGACTCCTGGTTTCAGCCTGGCCTAGGAGAGTGAACTAGCTGATGGAAGATCAATCTCAGTCTCTCTCTCTCTCTCTCTCTCTCCATTTCAAATAAATAAATCTTAGAAAAACAAAACAAAACAAAATCATCCAACTTGAGTTCAGGAGCCAAATTATGTTCAAATTATAGCATTCTATTGGGGACCACCAAATACATACAAACACTGTCAGTTCATTTGAACATAGTGCTCTGATTAAAGCCAAATTCATCTATGTGGTTTAGATTTTGCAATTCTAGAAGTTGATATTATTAATAAAAGTAGCATTAAGGAGAAGTGATAGTATTTTCAAAGTGGTGATTATTGATCATGTAATTTCTCATTGTAATTTGCTAAAGATTATAGAGTGTGTCCTAACATAAAAGGAAATATTATTTTTAATATGTCAGAAATATAACTGATGTTTTAGTGTAAAATTACTGAATCTATTTTGTTTTTTGTCCAGAGAATATACACATAATATATTTGTAGTTCAAAGTTTTGAGTCCTTGTGTTTAAGAATTTGTAACTTGATACTTGATTCACCAAGGTGATTTATTTTAAATTATTCTGAGTAATGAAATCTTTAAGCCAAGGCAGCATGAGGAAGGAGGGCTGAGGATAATAGGAGCTCACCAGAGTTGAGCATTTCACCTACCATCCAGGTGTGTCGGGGCAGGTGGAGGGTCAGTCACATTGCTGTTGGTGCTCTGTTGCTTCCGTCTGCTTCCATTTTTATTTCACATGAAGTAACAGTACGTGCTTGGTAAGATTTTTTTTTTAAAAAGATTTATTTATTTGAGAGGTAGAGTTACAAAGAGAGACAGAGAGAAGTCTTTCATCCTCTGGTTCACTCCCCAGATGGCCACAATGGTTGGAGCTGCGCTGATCTGAAGATAGAAACTAGGAGCTTCTTCTGGGTCTCCCCCTTGGGTGCTGGAGCCCAAGCACTTGGGCCTTCTTCTATTGCTTTCCCAGGCCAGAGCAGAGAGCTGGATCAGAAGAGGAGCAGCCGGGATGTGAACTGGCACCCATATGGGATGCCAGCGCTACAGGCGTACTGTGCCACAGCTCCAGCCCCCTTTTTTCATTTTCTTTTCCCATAGATAGGCTTTGGCTGTTCTTGAATTTCATGTAAATGGAGTCATGTAGTAGGTACTCCTTTATGTAAAGCTTCTTTAACTCAACATTGTGTGTGTGTGTGTGTACTTTGCCAGGTACTTTATTTTTTAATTATTTGCAAAGCAGAAAGAGTCTGATTTATTTTCTCAAATGCCCACAACAGCCAGGAGTGGAAAGGTTCAAGCCAGGAGCCCAGAACTCAATGTGGGTCTCCCATGTGAAGGGCAAAGAACTTGAGGTGTTACCTGCTGCCTCCCAGGGTATGCATTAACAGGAATCTGGCATCAGAAATGGAGCTGGGAATGGAATTCAGGTACTCCTATCTGGGAGGATAGTATTCTAAGCAGCGTCTTAACTGCTGTGCCAAACACCTAAACATTTAAATATGGGAGGCTTGCTTTTCCTTTACTTAGATATCATTTATGCTTTGTAAAGGTTGTATCTATTTGTTAAGTGGTTTTAGCAGCAGTTTCTTTTAGAGATCTGTGTATTTATCCTAAGTCACAACTTCTCCTTTGCCAGTAGGGATGTGATATTCATATGTGGTTTGGCTGTTTTTCCTTGGGTCTCTTCTTTTTTTAATTTTTTTTTATTTTTTTTTTTTTTATTTTTTGACAGGCAGAGTGGACAGTGAGAGAGAGAGACAGAGAGAAAGGTCTTCCTTTGCCGTTGGTTCACCCTCCAATGGCCGCCGCTGCAGCCGGCGCACCGCGCTGATCCGATGGCAGGAGCCAGGATCCAGGTGCTTTTCCTGGTCTCCCATGGGGTGCAGGGCCCAAGCACCTGGGCCATCCTCCACTGCACTCCCTGGCCATAGCAGAGAGCTGGCCTGGAAGAGGGGCAACCGGGACAGAATCCGGCGCCCCAACCGGGACTAGAACCCGGTGTGCCGGCGCCGCAAGGTGGAGGATTAGCCTATTGAGCCACGGCGCCGGCCAATTTATTTTTTATTTTTTTGACAGGCAGAGTGGGCAGTGAAAGAGACAGAGAGAAAGGTCTTCCTTTTCCGTTGGTTCACCCCCCAATGGCTGCTACGGCCGGCGCACTGTGGCTGGTGCACCGCGCTGATCCGAAGCCAGGAGCTTCTCCTGGTCTCCCATGTGGGTGCAGGGCCCAAGCACTCGGGCCATCCTCCACTGCACTCCTGGGCCACAGCAGAGAGCTGGCCTGGAAGTGGGGCAACCGGGACAGTATCTAGTGCCCCAACTGGGACTAGAACCCGGGGTGCCGGCGCCACAGGTGGAGGATTAGCCTAGTGAGCCACGGTGCCGGCCGCTTGGGTCTGTTCTTATATGCTGCCTGTGGGCTGCTTTAGTGGATCTGCTGGCACTGACTGCAGGGCGACTCAGGCCCGCTCTCAGCATCGGGCTGAACCTTTGCGTCTGAGAGGTGGATCCTGACACATTGCTAGTTCTTTGAATGTGCTACTTGGAAAACTTGAGGTGAAAGAAAATACATCTGTTTGTCTGCAAAGCTGTAGGAACTATTTCTAGTTCAAATTCAATAGTTATTAAAAGGAGCATTTCTTGTGGTGCAGTAGCTTAATCTTCTACTTGTGGCGCTGGCATCTCGTACAGGTGCTGGTTCTAGTCCTGGCTGCTCCTCTTCTGATCCAGCTCTCTGCTGGGAAAGCAGTGGAGTCCTTGGGCTCCTGCACCCGTGTGGGAGACCCAGAGGAAGATCCTGGCTCCTGGCTTCAGATCGGCTCACTGTCTATAACTCTACCTCTTAAATAAATAAATAAATTCTTTACCAAAAAAAGTAGCATGTCTTATATTCAGTTTTATGATGCTATTTACAGAGAAGGCTAACCAAGTGAACCCTACACAACCAGGGGTTTTGTAAATCATCTGTGCTGAAGAGTTACTGGCTAGCAAAATAAAATCCAAATTGACTTAAATTCTAGATGCAGTTAACCACCTTTGTTGGGCCCCATACTGGAGTACTGAGTTGATAAACCTCTGCAGCAGTAAATAAAGCAAATAAAATGTTTTCCTCAATTTTACTGTGTCGGGGTCAGTGTTTTGGCACAGCAGGTTAGTCAGCTGTCTCCAACACTGACACTGGTATTCCATGTGCTCACCGTTTGAGTCCCAACCGCTCCACTTCCCATCCAGCCTCTTGTTAACGCACCTGACAAAGCAGTGGATGATGGCCCAAGTACTTGGCCATGCCACCCACGTGGGAGATCCAGATGGAGTCCTTGACTCCTGGCTTCATTCAGGCTCACCCCTGACTGTTGTATCTAGTTGAGGAGTGAACCAGCAGCTGGAAGGTCTCTCTGTCTTTGTCTGTCTGTAACTCTGCCTTTCAAATAAATATATTTTTTTTTACTGGATCAGTGAATGTTTTGCATATATCATGTGCTGTCATTGTGGAAATATTTTTCTTTAGGACTGTGTTTTTGGGAGTCATTTTTTTTCCCCACCTGCCATAAAAGATACTCAAAAATGCAGTGTCCAGATGAGAAAGGAGATGACTTCTTGTGTGACTGCTCATGGTCTGGGGAGGTGGGCTGGGCCACTCCTCTCCCCCTGACACTCACGGACACAGGTTCCTTCCATCTTGCTTCTCCGCTACAATATCTTGGTCCCAGCACCCTCAGTGTTCTGCAGTCAGGCTTGCCAGAAAGGAAAGGGGCGACTGGGATCTGGGTCATCCAGGGGTCTGTCCCAGAGGTGTGTCTGTCAGTTTTACTCTCCTCTTCCTGAACATCTACCTTTAGAGAATTCTGGGTTTGTCATGTAGCTGGCTGCTGACGTGTCTGCTCTAGTACTGTGGAAGGAATGTTGCCTGTTTGGTTCTGCTCTGCCCAGTGGGTTTTCTGAAGTTATGTTTGATGCTAGGTACTCTGTGTTTGGAGCTTCCATGGCACCTGCCTATCTTCTGGCAGTTAGAACTAAGTCCTTGTGGTCTTGGGCCCTGCACTGGCTGTACTCTCATTTTGCATAGGTCATGGACACATGCTGAGGCTGAGGGGCCCTGTCCATACTGTGGTGCCTGTAGGCCAGCTGCTTGCCCTCAGAAACTGCACCTGTAAATGAACAGGGGTTAATCTACCTTGCAGCACTATAGAGAGGATTAGTTGGGAAGCAGTACCTGTCATAGAGCAGGCACCAAAAGTATTCATCCACGTGTCGGGTGTTTATTGCAGGCTGTTTTGTGCCAGGCACTGTTCTGGGGACCCAGACGTTATCGTGGCAAGGTAGACAGTGTGTTGCTCTTATGGTGCTTTCCTTCTGGAAAGATTTCCTAATAAAACATTTCTCTAAGTATAATTTTAAATTTTAATTAATTAATTTTTGCTATTGGAGGCAGTGTTCCCTTCTCTTATAAAGTGCTAAGTAGTTCTGGGTGGAGGAATGGAGGATAAGTCCGGTAATAATGAAATTGCAGACAGATTCTGTAACATTGAAAGAAATGTTACTGGGGACATGGATTAGGGGATGTAATAAAGGACCTAGTCCCTGTTTAAAATTCAGACTCATAATAGAAGGCTTAAGAAGCACTTGATGAATGGAATAATGGTGATCATTTATTCAGCAGCCAGAGGGTTTCCTGGGAGCAGGAACCTTCTGAATGACTGCAAGGCCCTCTGGCTTGTGGTCCATTCAGAGGGCATTCCATTGGAGTCCAGGGGCCATCTCCCATTGTGCAAGGAGCTGGGCTGGGGTCAGGGGCAAATCCCAAGGAAGCAGTTGTGTGTGCCATCCTCCCTCCTCTCTGATGAACTTGCATGACACTGCCTTAGTTGGAAAGGGCCTTGAGCACACTGTTGGCTGGCATCTTGAACTCTGCAAGTGCCAGTTCTGATGAATGGAACTGGCCTGCCTGAAGATCACGTGGAGCACACTTGGAGTCTGTGTCCAGGCGCAGGTGGAGTGTGCGCCATGGCCCACTCTCACTGGATATCAGGGTATGGGGACAGAGCATGGCACTACTCCTGGGCTTTTATGTTTTTCTTTTCTTTTTGACAGGCAGAGTTAGACAGTGAGAGAGAGAGAAAGACAGAGAGAAAGGTCTTCCTTCCATTGGTTCACCCCCCAAATGGCCGCTATGGCTGGTGTGCTGCCAGGAGCCAGGTACTTCCTCCTGGTCTCCCATGCAGGTAGGTGCAGGGCCCAAGTACTTGGGCCATCCTCCACTGCCTTCCTGAGCCACAGCAGAGAGCTGGACTGAAAGAGGAGCAACCAGGACAGAATCCGGCGCCCCAACCGGGACTAGAACCCGGGGTGCTGGCGCTGCAGGCGGAGGACTAGCCAAGTGAGCCGTGGCGCCGGCCAGACTTTTGTGTTTTTCTAGAGTTACCCTGTGTGTTTCCAAGGATGTGTAGGATAATACTTCTAGAAGGTCACCTCTGTTTCTCTCAAAATGTCAGAAGAAACTTACACTAATTTGTTCTAAGTTGATGGATCCTGTCCAGCTTTGGATTTGGACTGAAGTTTTCTTTTCTCCTGGAGTTTGGAGAAGGTTCTTTTTTTTGTTTGTTTGTTTGTTTGTTTTTTTTAAAGATTTCATTTGAAAGTCAGAGTTACACAGAGAGGAGAGGCAGAGAGAGAGGCAGAGAGAGAGAGGTCTTCCATCTGATGGTTCACTCCCCAGTTGGCCACAGTGGCCGGAGCTGTGCCGATCCAAAGCCAAGAGCTTCCTCTATGCCTCCCACGCAGGTACAGGAGCCCAAGAACTTGAGCCATCTTCTACTGCTTTCCCAGGCCATAGTAGCGAGCTGGATCGGAAGAGTAACAGCCGGGACTAGAACCGGCACCCATAAGGGATGCTAGCGCTTCAGGCCAGAGTGTTAACCCACTGTGCCACAGCACCGGCCTCTGGAGAAGGTTCTTAAGTGAAGTTATGTGTAAGAAAGAACTTATAGGGATGGGGTTGCATAGGTCAGTATCCACTAGCAGATTAGACAGGGGAGACTGGCTCGGGTGAGAAGACTGAATGGCTGCTTTAACAGGAGCACCGTGAGCACTGTGATACTTAGATGATCTGCCTGGTGGGTTCATTTCCTTTCTATCGCAGATATCTGCTCAGGCTGTGCTGTAGATGGCTATGGTGATTTTGCTCATTTTTGCCAATATTTAAGCAAGGAAGGATTCAGGGAACCTCCCGAGTGATAAGAACACAGCTGCTAAGGCTAATGTTGAGAGAAGAGCATTTCTGAAGTCTTTCAGGGGGTAGTAGCTGTGGCTGAGCAGCTGCAGATGGTGGGTTTTCAACAGAGGCTGTGGCGGTTTGGGAGTCTTTCACATCTTTTTGTTTGTAGTGAACAAAAGAGCAGTGTGGAGCTTAATCATGTATGTACAGTCTGAGGATCTTGTCTCTCCTTTATCTGAAGTGAAACACTAAGCTTTTGGGTAAGTGAGGAGAATTGGCCTGATGTTTATGGCAGTTGATTAAGCCCCACATCAACATGCCTCTGAAATGTGTGTGCTTAACTTTCCATTAATGGGTAAATGTTTACACCGGCCTCTGCCCTTATAGCTCACTATTCCATCAGCCAAGACCCTTTACCCTTTTCTGGTTAGGCTGTTCCGTGAAGTCTCTGGCAGCTCCTGCATGGAGCGTGGGCCTCTATTTCGCATGACGTGAAGTGAGCGTAATTTGTTGGAGAGGTGGTTTGACTGAAGGTGAAAGGAACGCTTCTCCGAGAGGGCGAAGGTTTCTTGGAGTTCCTGTTTTCATGGGAAGAGTGGGAGGAGATGCCCAAGAAATAACAGATTCACTAATACTCCTTGGAGAAGTGGTTTTTACATAGTGCCTTCCCACTATGTGTTCTCTGTTATTGTTGGACGCAGAATAAAGACCTGCTGGGCCATGCCTCTAATCCTGTGGGCGATCCTTACATTTTTGTGTTCAAAACCATGTTGGCTTCCTAGAGCTTGAATACTGGGTGTGTTCTGTGGGTTTAAAAACACACAGCACCTGAAAGGCCATATTTTGTGCTCCCTAAATTGAGCTGAGCTAATAATTTGCAGGATACCCATCTCTCCCTAAACCCTCTCCATCTCACCCTCCCTCACCCCCCCCATTTAATTAAATAAATGTATAGCTGATATAACAACATTTTTGGGCATTGTGTCTTTTATGTTCTTGAATTATAATGTAAGTGTAAGTTTCCAAAAATCTGGTCTCCCTAATCTTGTCTTTATAGTAGTATCTGTGCTTTTTGTTCACAGTTTTTAATCTGTCCTCTGTTCTTCAGAGTGCGTAGATTCCTAGTAACTTCAAGAACTGTTGGGACTTGCTTCCCTGTTTGACACTTACGGAGAAGCGTGGAACCCTGTCAACAACTGGAGATAGTGCCCTTGATTTCTTGATAAAAGTGGGTGACTTGTTAGAGATCAGCTGTAACATTCTGTTGTCCTTCTCTTTGCTTGAGCCTTCTACAGCTTTACCCTGAGGGTGTTTTTTTTTAAGTCTAACATAAAGAATTTTGTTAAAATGTCGATATTTTCAGTAGTATCTTGTAGGGTAGAGACAGTTGAATTTACTTTTTTTTTTTTTTTAAAGATTTATTTGTTTATTTGAAAGTCGGAGTTACACAGAGAGAGAAGGAGAGGCAGAGAGAGAGAGAGAGGTCTTCCATCTGCTGGTTCACTCCACAGTTGACTGCAAAGGCCAGAGCTGCACAAATCTGAAACCAGGAACCAGGAGCTTCTTCCAGGTCTCCCCTGCGGGTGCAAGGGCCCAGACTTGGGCCACCTTACACTGTTTTCTCAGGCCATAGCAGAGAGCTGGATCGGAAATGGAACAGCTAGGACTCGAACCAGCACCCATATGGGATGCCGGCCCTGTAGGCGTTGGCTATACCCACTATGCCACAGCACCGGCCCCTTGAATTCATTTTAAAAGTACTGCTTAGATATCTTACCACTCATTCTAGATGAAGAGCTGAAGTATAAGCTGAAGGTCAGAGAGTATTGGTGGCCTCTGGGTTTCAGGCCTATTATTAGCACAGATAGATTTTTTTTTAGCTCATTTTGTTTTTATTTTTATTTTAAATTGTTTATTTGAGAAACAGCTCTGCTCTGGTGGTTCACACTCTCCATGTCCACAACAGCCCAGCTATAGTGAAACCCAGGAGCTGAGGACTCAATCTAGGTCTCTCCAATGGCTGGCAGGGTCCAAACTGCTTGAGCCATCGTCACCTACCACCTCCTAGTGTCTGCATCAGCAGGAAGCTGGAATCAGGAGCTGCAACTGGGATTCTGTCTCAAGTACTTAGTTATGGGTTGTGGGCATCCTAACCTAGAATCTTAGCTACTAGGTCTAATAGCTCATTTGGAAATGTGAGTTGAAGCTGCTGCCTGGACAGAGATGTTCCTCTCAGTCATATTGGCTTTATTTGACTTCACATGCTCTCCAGCCCTGTCCCTGAGAGGTTTTGGTGACTTGTGACTCGGGACAAATGTGGACTTGGTGCCACCCTCCATGCTGGGGAAGGCCGAACTCTGAGCTCATCTGGAGCCTGATGTTGGGCCCTCGTATGTAGCTTGTAGTTGCTGATGTGTTTTTGTTTGTTTGCTTACTTTCTTGTTTGTAAGATTGGAGACAAGTGATGGAAAATATATAAGTATTTTGCTGCTTATTAAGATCACAGAATTTCCTAAGGTATTCCATTAGGACAAAAACAAAACAAGACTGTAGAAAGGGGCAGGCATTTGGCAGAGCGGTTAAGATGCAGCCCTGGGACATCTGTATTCCCCATCGGAGTACCTGGGTCCCAGTTCCAGCTCTGCTCCAAGTTCCTGCTTTCTGCTAGAGTGCACCATTGAAGCAACAGTACTGGCTCAAGCACTTTGATTGCTACCATTCACACGGAATACTTAGCTTTCGTTCTTGGCTCCTGCCTTTAGTCTGGCTCAGCCCCGGCTGTTGCGGTTATTTGGGGAATGGACCAGAGGATGGAAGATCTGTCTATGTCTTTCTGACTGTTTCTGCCTTTCAAATAAATAAGTAAAAATTAAAAACAGACAACTGCAGAAATAAGCAAGGTATGTCTCCTTCCTCACATTTCCATAATACTGGGTTTTGGTCTTCACTGTAGCCCTGGAAGTGTGGTGCCCAGCCTATTACTGGCTGGGCACTCAGCATCTACCATTCGCCTCGTGGTACAGGAAGTTTGTACCAACTGCTGTCTTGTTCCTTCCTATCTATGTCACCCAGCTGAGTACTTGTCTGTGACAGAGGGTTGAAGGAACTCACATTTTTTTTTCAATTTCCAATCCCTCACATATTGGTGTTTCTGACAATATAATGCATATTAATTATTTAAAAAAGAAAAACAGATATAAACTAAGGCAAAATTTTCAAAACCCCAGTTTTTTATTACCACTTTTCAAAGACTTAAATTTTCATTTCTTAAAATAGAGTCAGTAACTAGAACCTAGGAACAAAAAGAAAGCATTTTAAGAATCGTAGTTTGTTCCTTGAAAGTGTGCCTTTCAGAGATTAATATTGAGTCACGGTGATTCTCACAACTTTCTATTGTTCTGCAGTTGTAACCAAACAAAAGTTATGAATAAGAATCTGTTCCATTATGAAGTGCTAATAACACATTTGAAACAACACCAAGTATCATGGCACTTAAAGATTTTAATATTAGGTGAGCTTG
Organism: Oryctolagus cuniculus; assembly: GCF_051225735.1. Lineage (NCBI taxonomy): Eukaryota > Metazoa > Chordata > Mammalia > Lagomorpha > Leporidae > Oryctolagus > Oryctolagus cuniculus. The sequence continues at coordinate 52,106,265 of NC_142879.1, read as the reverse complement.
CTCGTTTCTTGCTTGATCATTTGTCTAATCAGGGTTGGATCGATTCCTACTATTGTAGGGGGATAATGTGTATCTATATGGTTTTTCTGTTTTGCTTTAATTACATTCATGATAGATCACTCACAGAAAGATGTTGATGGAAATAATGATTTTAAAGCAATTTTGGTAGTTTAATATTTGTATTTTAAGCTTTTGTCCACAAAGTGAATAAACAATGTTGTATTCCAGGATTTACTTTGATCCTTTACTGGTGGTTAGGTCCAACAATTTATTTTACAAAATAATAGTTAATTTGTCTTTTCATGAACAAAATGGATTCTGAGTTTTCTATACTTTTGTGGTTAACAGCTAACTATAAAATATCACAGTCCCTAATACTGTCCTAATGATGATAATTACGTATGACTCACCATATACACTCAACCACATCTAAGGTGGTCCATAGGTAGTTTGAGGAGGATGATTACCCTGAATTATCTTTCAGGGAAACAGTTACAATTGTGGAATACAAACTAAACTAGTAGAAAAAAAGGTCATTTAACAAAACTGCCCATTGTTTAAAGGGGAGCATGTGAGCTATCTTTAGACAATATGTTTGACTTTATGAAGACTAATCTGTTGTGAGTAGGTAGCAGGTGACCAAGAACCCTTTGGGAAATTTATTCTGGAGCTTCCAGTTTTAGATGTCGCATTGAACCTGGTCATACCTCTGCTAGGAGACCCCGCCTGCTTTCTTTTGGTCTGTGCTTGTGGCCTTGGGCCTCTACCTGACTTCGTGCTGATTTCCTCTCTACTGCACACAGCCTGCTGTGAAGTCTGCGAGAGATAAGGGTGCAGCATTCAGAGACAAGCATTAACTTGTGTCACCTGATAATGCCAAAATGCTAAAATTTTTTTTAAGTTAAAGAAGGATCACATGAATGGCTGAGCCTGCACTAAGAGGGTAGAGGAAGAGATAGTGTTGAAAAGACTCTGACTGCTGTATTAGTTCATTTTCTCTCGCTGATAACATAATGCCACAGTCTAAGTAACTTATGCAGAAAAGAAGTCTGTTTTGGCTCGCAGGTCTGGAGGTACAAGGTTGAGGAGCTGCATCTGGTGATGCTCTTACTGGCAGAGTGCCAAGGCAGCACAGGACCCGTGTAGTAAGAGACGTGTGTGTGTGTGTGTGTGTGTTCTCTTCTGGTCTTGTTCCCTACCATTATAAAGCCACTGGTAATATAATTACTGAACTCCACCCTCCTGACCTTTTCTAATCCTAGTTCCCTCCCAGAGGCCCACAGCTAAGTACCATAGTTGGGTTAAGTTTCCACCCAGTCACTGCATCACTGTTAGGGTTAAGCGTTGGGGTTAACCGCAGCGTAAGTTTCAAGGGATAAGCTTTATTCAAACTACAGCGCCTAAGGATTCCCGCCCCTTAATGTTTTCTGTTGTTTCAGAGCCATCACAATGTTGCAGGTAGTCTGCCTTCAGCAGCAGTCCCCCTGGGGACATCTGTCCTGTTGTGAGAAGCTATTCTCAGACTCTATAGCCATTCCCTTGAAAATGTGCAAGAGGGAGAATGGGGGCAGATGGCACCACTGCCAAGGAACCCTACATGTGTGCCTGAACGCTTTGACCAAAGCGGCTCTTCCATGGCACTGGTGAAGAAGGAGGGAAGGTGCACCCTGTACTCCAGGCTCGTCTCTCTAGCTCTTCTAGGTGAAACTCTGTACAGCTTTTCTAACATAGAAGGTTAATAATTGTATGGGGCCTTGGGGTGGGGAATTTACCCCACTGCAGTAATAACAGTCCAAAAGATTTATGTACAGTGATGCTCATTGTAGTACTGGTTATAATGTGAAAAATTAGAAAAGTATTGACAGTCAGATGTTAAATTATGATATTCTATATGATCAAGTAATTTAAATCAATTAAATATCTTGTTTTATAAACCTGTTTAATGACATGGGAAAATGTTCATAGAATATTAAGTGAAAAAATTTTCTTGCTAAGCAGTAACCATAATAGATTCCAATTTTGCAGGAAATTAAATATGCATATGTATTAATGGAACAAGCATATATTAAAACACTTAGAGTGATTATTACTTGTGGTTGTGTTATGTGTAATTATTTTTTACTTTTATTTTTGCAATTGTTTTCCTGTTTTTCTAAAATGAATTGTAATGGGAAAAAACATACATTAAATATTGCACTAAGTTACATGTATTTATAAAAATTATTGGTTTGTCGGAATATAGTTTCCTTGTTTGATATAGTTTGGATTCACTTTCTTTTTAGAAAATATTTATTTAGGGGGCACAGTGGGTTAAGCCATTGGGGTCTGCAGAGCCAGCATGCCATATGGGCTCCAGTTCAAGTCCCGGCTGCTCCATTTCTGATCTAGCACTTTGCTAGTGTGCCTGGGAAAGCAGCAGAAGATGGCGAAGTACTTGGGCCCCTGCACCATGTTCAAACTCAGAGGAGGCTCCTGACTCCTAGCTTCAGCATGGCCCAGCCCCAGCCATTGCAGACATTTGGAGAGTGAACCAGTCAATGGAAGGTCTTGGTCTCGGTCTCTGTCTCTGTCTCTGTCTCTGTCTCTGTCTCTCTCTGTAATTCTGACTTTCAAATAAGTAAATAAATAAATCTATAAAAAAAAGAATATATATCAACACAGTAAAGGCTATGTATGACAAACCTATAGAAAAGACTATTTACTTAACTGATTTATTTGAAAGGCAGAGAGAGAGAGAAAGAGGGAGATCTTCCTCTGCTGGTTCACTCTGTAAATAAACCAATAGGACTGTGCCAGGTTGAAGTTGGAGCCAGAAACTCAGTCTAGGTCTCCATTTAGATGGTGGGGACCCACGTACCTTTTTTTCCCCCTAAGATTTTATTTATTTATTTGAGAGGTACAGTTACAGACAGACAGAGTGAGAGACAGAGAAAGGTCTTCCATCTGCTAGTTCACTCCCTAAATGGCCACAATGGCTGGAGCTGGGGCCAATCCGAAGCCAGAAGCCAGGAGCTTCTAATGGTCTCCCACACAGGTGCAGAGGCCCAAGCACTTGGGGCATCTTCCACTGCTTTCCCAGGCCATAAGCAGAGAGCTGGATGAGAAGAGAGCAGCCAGGAAATGAACACACACCCATATGGGATGTTGGTACCACAGGCAGAGGTTTAGCCCACTATGTCACACTGCTGGCCCAAGGGACCCAAGTGTTTTAGCATCACCTGTTAGCTCCCAGGGTCTGCATTAGCAGGAAGCTGGAATTGGGAGAAGAGGTAGGACTTGAACCCAGGAACTCCAATATTGGATGTGGGTATCCCAACAAGTGTCTTAATGGCTATGCCAAAAACACTGGTCTTTGGTTTTCTTTTATTATATAACCTTACTTATTTTATTCTTTTGGGGATATTTAATGCAAGTTTTCAAAGCAGGTGATTGCCATATGTTTGTTAGACTAACAGAAGTTTGTAAGACAAATATTTTGCAAATATTTATTGCATATACATCTAATATGTTTTTGGTAGCTGTTCTTTTTTTTTTTTAAGATTTATTTATTTATTTGAAAGTCAGAGTTACACAGAGAGGAGAGGCGGAGGGGGGGGGGGGTCTTCCATCCACTGGCTCACTCCCCAGTTGGCCATAATGGTTGGAGCTGCGCTGATCTGAAGCCAGGAGCCTGGAGTCTCTTCCGAGTCTCTCATGCGGGTACAGGGGCCCAAGGACTTGGGCCATCCTCTACTGCTTTCCCAGGCCATAGCAGAGAGCTGGATCAGAAGTGGAGCAGCCAGGACTCAAACTGGTGCCTGTATGGGATGCCAGCACTGCAGGTGGTGGCTTTACCCACTACGCCACAGTGCCGGCCCCTTTGGTACATGTTCTTTACCATAAAAGCATTTATAGTATTATAATCTGTTCAGTTTCATGTAAGCAGATCTTTGAATATTAGCTGCTGATCTTCTGTAATAGAGTTTAAGCTTTGCATTTTTTAGCCTTCTTTCATTTAAACCTACATAACAAGAAATATATATATATATATAATTTAAAGGCATTGAAATTAATTTCAAGATATTCATTTTTTACTGTTACTAATATAATTTATTGCTAAGACACTGCCTAGTTTATTTTTATAGTTTTATTTAATTCTTACAGGACATCTGAGTTGCTACTAGAGCATTAAGTTAGAGATTTTGTCATTTGCTTTAAAAATACGACAAAAACCCTCTCGTTACCTTTGGAGACAGGCATACTTTGACTCAGTTAACTTCTGTGTCTGCTTAGCAGCGTAATTGCCAGCCCTTTGATACTATGCTTTTTGACTTTTACATTAAAAATAAAAATTAGCTAACTTGTAAGTTATAAGGACTTAAAAAATTGTTCATTCCTTTTTTTATGCCTGTTAATGCTTCTATTAAAATTCTGAAATGGCTGATTAAATTAAATGCAGTGTCAAAGGCTAATTGGCTCTCTCTGAGTCAGTCTACGTGGCTTATGACAGCATGATTTAGGAATCATGTTTAAATAGTAACTATGAAGTCAGTTTTTAGTATTTATCAAATTGTAATGATTATAGATGAAAAATATTCATAGATTATTAAGTCTATTTTCTTGGTGTTGCCAAAGTTGCCTATGGAATATACTCAGTGTTAATGTACTAGGAATTATTGAACTTCATTAGCATCCCATGTGAGGCATATATATGTGGTCAGGATGTGCTGTATGGTATGGCACTGCTTTGGATCAGAAAGCAGCGACTGTGTCTGACTCTGGGTATAGGCATGATGCATTTGTGATGTGTGTAAGAGGTAGTGTTGTATTGTTAGAGAATTGGAAATCCTCCTTGTTTTTAATTGTTACAGTTAAAACATATTTTGCATACATCAGTATGATTTTAATGAAACCATTCTGAGGTTTCAAGTTACTTTTATTCAGTATGTATTTTTTAAAAGATTTATTTATTTATTTGAAAGGCAGAGGTACAGAGAGAAGGAAAGGCAGAGAGAGAGAGAGAGATGGAGAGTCTTTCATCTGCTGGTTCACTCCCCAGATGCCTGCAATGGCCAGAGCTGGGCCAGGCCGAAGCCAGGAGCTTCATCTGGATCCCCCACGTGGATATAGGGTTCCAAGGACTTGGGCCACCTTCTGCTGCTTTCCCAGGTGCATCAGCAGAGAGCAGGATCAGAAGTGGAGCAGCCAGGACTGGAGCTGGCACCCACATGAGATGCTGGCACTGCAGGTGCTGGCTCCACCCACCAGGCCACAGCTCTGGCTCTTTGCTTGTCTTTTAAACTCAGCATGGTTTGAGTACCCTGGCAACCCAGGGTCTGAATTTGAGATCTGTATGGCTTGGGTGGGTTGAACCCCAGTTTCCTCATCCCCAGATGGATATAGAATATCTGTTGGGAAAGATGGTTCTGAGATTCTGGTGGTGCATATAAAAGTGCTTTGGGTAGTACTTGGCACATCCTAGGTGCTAAATAGCCTGCAGCTACTGTTCCTGAGCATTTAGTATGGGCTCAATTATTTGTATGTGCAAACTAAAGCAGTCCGAGGAGGAGGCTGAAAAGGAGACGAGTGACTGCTTACAGAAACCAAGTGAATTTTAATGAATGTACAGTCTTTAATAGTCAATATTCAAATATTAATATTTCTCTTATTAGTTAACGGTGAGAATCAAAACACAAAGTTGGCCTGGATTCTGGCAGGGGAGGTTCCCTTATATGTGGCAGCCTGTTGGAATCCTTTGGAGGTGCAGGAAGCTGCTAAAGTGTTGAGCCTTTGACTGACTATAATTAATCCTTGTGGGGGGTTTGGTCAGTTGGGTGAAAAGTGCAACGCAACAAGTATTAAAAGAGAGAGAATCAGGTCATGTTCTTGGATGGAGTGTGGATTGTGTGTGTATTATGATGTCCATTCCTGTCGGATTCCCTGCACACTTCACTCCTGATTTTCAGATGTCTCTTTCTACCAGATACTCTTTGACTTGGTTAGTAGTTGGAAATAGGTAAATGGAAACTTTCTGATAATTGCTGCCGAGATCTGGAAGATGGAATGATCTTGGTAAAGACTTGCAGGGCCACCTTGGGCCAAAGGAAATGATGCTCTTACCTGTAGGTTTGGCGCTGCCAGTGGCCACAGGAAATGGAGCTAGAATGCATGCGTCTGGGAGGAGAGGAAGTATTTTTGCCATGACAAACAGTGAATTGTGTTTATAGCGGCCTGTGTGATTTTATCAAGCAGTTCTCAAGTCACTTGGCAGGGCAGTGAGGAATGA